>NC_050478.2:60364087-61830337 GCF_012460135.2 Molothrus ater
GATCAAGGCGCACATACAACACTTGGTCATCTACACATGCCAATAGATATGGGTCTGTCTTCCTTCTATGAGTCTTCTAATAATGACAAAAAATACAGAAGTAGGTAAAAACCAGTTTAAAAATGCAGTTCCCTCTCAAGCAAATGCAACAGCTTTCAGCACCAGTGTGCTGAAAAGTGTGCAGTGGGTCAGATCCAACTTCCAAATGTTACAAAGTAAATATTAATGATTATGGAAAGTCACCATAGCTCATTATTCCTACAGTCATGAAAATAGGATAGAGATTTCTCAACTGAACATTCCTACAATGAGAAAAGTACAATGTCAGGCCTTTTCTACTTTAAAAATGTTTTTCATACTGTATTTCTTCCTTAACCTGTTCAAACAATGAAGTAGAGTAGATTTTGTCACAGTAAAAAAATCTAGCTTCTTTCCTACTGTCATAATTGAAAAAAATATTCCTAGATATTTTAAGTAAATTACATTCAAGAATTAGCTACTATAATGATTTTTCATTCTTAGTTAAAAACACACCAAGAACCAATCTACAATGTACTAAAAACATGAATAATTCAAATTCCAAATTTTGTCAGTCTTTCAAGAAAACAACTAGTTGCTAAAATTAAGCATTTGCAGCCTCAGCTGCAAGCTTCTTCTCATCCTTCAGTCTAGTTCTCACACTGCTTAGTAGGAAACCTACAACTCTACCAGAAGTAACATCATCAAAACAGGATGGAGCGATATTCAGCAGAGAAATGGTTGAAGACAAGATAGGAAAAAAAATCAGAACTATACTATGTAATGCATGACCTTCTTTTAAGAATTTAATCATCATAGAGGTAAAGACAATATGAGGAAGGAAGGAAGGAAGGAAGGAAGGAAGGAAGGAAGGAAGGAAGGAAGGAAGGAAGGAAGGAAGGAAGGAAGGAAGGAAGGAAGGAAGGAAGGAAGGAAGGAAGGAAGGAAGGAAGGAAGGAAGGAAGGAAGGAAGGAAGGAAGGAAGGAAGGAAGGAAGGAAGGAAGGAAGGAAGGAAGGAAGGAAGGAAGGAAGGAAGGAAGGAAGGAAGGAAGGAAGGAAGGAAGGAAGGAAGGAAGGAAGGAAGGAAGGAAGGAAGGAAGGAAGGAAGGAAGGAAGGAAGGAAGGAAGGAAGGAAGGAAGGAAGGAAGGAAGGAAGGAAGGAAGGAAGGAAGGAAGGAAGGAAGGAAGGAACATTTCTTATACCCAGGTTGTAAGGTTCAAAACTGTAAACCAAATAAGCAAGGATATACTTGTAGCTAAATTTGGATTAGGACTTTAGTTCAAAATCTCCCCTGCAACAGATTACATGTGGGATATTATGATCTGATTTTCTAAAAATACCACTGAGCTTAAAGAAGCACCTGCAGACATTGGCTGTGTGACTGCTACTGGAATTTTTGACATTATATACATTGTTTAGGTATTTATTCATATTTTACCAGTTCTTGTTTGTACATGATCTTATGTTGAGTGTACCTGTGTTTGAGCTTGGATGAGGAATGTGCTTTTCAACTGAATCCCCTAAATGCACCCTCACCAGTCATCTGCCTGCACCCTGGAGCATTCCCTGAACACATGAATGAGGCCTCTTTCAGATGAAACTAAGCTTTAAGATGTGCTCAAGGAGGGCACCTAATGCAGTCTAAATGCAAATAGGATTTCAACCCATGGGACTGTGACCAAAGCAAAAATCTATCAAATGTGCATAGTACAGACATGACATCCTCAGCACAAATTGTTTCACTCCACAGACAGTAGTCTACACCACTTATTACCATAACTTCATGTCCACTTCCAAAACAGGACTTAAAAGCCTAACCGAGGATTTTAGTTGAGGATGCAATAACACACACAGTCAAAAGCCAGAGAGGATCTGAGAGAAAGGTGTTCCCCTGCCCCTCACTCCTGATAGGTTTGCTTAGTTGCTACTCCCAGAGTATGACTAACATACACCAAGTTCAGACTGCCCAGAATACAGTGGAAGTTGTTTCTTTTTTCCAAAGCAGCAGAACTGATGTCTATTTCTACTCTAAAAAGCAGCAGGAGGTGAAAGTGGGTTTTAGTCCAGATCTTTAACAGTCATATTAATATTTTGTCTTCTAGACACCAATCTGTAGCCATATTTTTAGTTGAATGTATTCTACTGTACAGACTATGACTGAAGAATATTGTGAAGAAAGGGTCTCGGGATTTCTGCTGGTCAGAGTGACTCCAAGATGTATTAGAAAGTCTCTTTTCCCAGCCCGGCGCTTGAAGGAGTGAGAGCTCTTCAGTTCTTGGTCTCAAGGTGGTTTATTGTTTCTTATCTATAAAATTCTTTCTCCTGGCCTGCTGAGGTCCACTCAGCAAGACAGACAGAGGCATTCTGCCCATCCCTGGGACAGTGTTATCTTCTTATACTAAAAACTACATGTACAATATTTACAATTACTTTCCAACACCTATCACCTATGTTAGATAGTGAGCTTCTACTCTAAACCAACCCAAAAGTGCCACCATCACAGCAGAAGATGGAGGCCAAGAAGAAGAGGGAGAAAGACTGGACAAATTCCTCCATCTTGCCCTCTGAACCCCCATTCTAAAAACCCAAAAATCTATTTTTCGCCCTGTGACAAACTAATTATTATTCTACTTAGACTTTCATGGCTTACAGATCCTCATAGAAGGTTGGTAACTTTTCCCATGGGTCATAATCAAAGTCACAGGTGTCCTGGGCTCTGTGCCAGGGTCTCTGAGCCCCCCTGGCAGGGGTTCTGGCAATCCAGGACAGCCAGAGGGATGTCCTGAATTCCAACAAAGGGAAAGAAAAAAAGAAAAAGAAAACCTAACTGGAAAGAGCAGCATTTGATTGACAAAGGAACTCAGGTTCTTATTTACTTTCTGGTCTGTTTCTGCATTTGACATAAGATTTTCAGTGGATAAGTAATATGTCAAAAAGTGTCAGTGATTGCTCACCAATTCTTTCATTAAACAAAGAGGGGCTGTGTGAAACAATGATATCAACATACTTTTCACTCTCCTTTACTGGCCTGTGAATTTATTTAGATTTAGAATATTCAGATTTCTGCAATAGCTGACAACTTAAGACCAGTATAATATAATCCTGTAGGATTCAGGCAACTTTTCTGGGAGATGAAGGCTACTTGTATGAGTTCCATGTGAAGGAATCAAAATCTGCTGTCCCTCAGAGGACACTGGGTTTCCTGGACTGCCTTTAGTTTGTGTATAAATAGCAATGTGTGTTCAGGGCCAGAGCCACCAGCAAAATTTTAAACTTTCAAAATACTGAAGTAGCTCTTCCTCACAGAATCACAGAATCACAGAATTTCTAGGTTGGAAGAGACCTTTAAGATAATCGAGTCCAACCCGTGTTCTAATACCTCAACTAGATCATGGCCCAAGTGCCACATCCAGTCTTTTTTTAAACACATCGAGGGATGGTGACTCCACCACCTCCCTGGATAGATGATTCCAGTATTTGACCACTCTTTCTGTGAAAAACTTCCTCCTTAATTCTATCCTGTATCTCCCTTGGCGCAGCTTGAGACTGTGTCCTCTTGTTCTGTCTGTTGTTGCCCTGAGAAAGAGACCGACTCCCAGCTCACCACAGTCACCCTTCAGGAAGCTGAAGAGAGTGATAAGGTCATCTCGGAGTCTCCTTTTCTCCAGGCTGAACAACCCCAGCTCCCTCAGTCGCTCTTCATATGGCTTGTGTTCCAAGCCCCTCACCAGCCTCGTTGCTCTCCTTTGGACACGCTCAAGCATCTCAACGTCCCTCCTAAACGGAGGGGCCCAGAACTGGACACAATACTCAAGGTGTGGCCTCACCAGTGCTGAGTACAGGGGAAGAATGACCTCCCTGCTCCTGCTGGCCACACTATTCCTGATACTAGCCAGGATGCCATTGGCCTTCTTGGCCACCAGGGCACACTGCTGGCTCATGTTCAGCCGACTGTCAACCAGCACGCCCAGGTCCCTTTCCTCCTGAGCACTGTCCAGCCACACCATCCCCAGCCTATAATGTTGCAGGGGGTTATTGTGGCCAAAGTGCAGGACTTGGCACTTGGACTTATTGAACTTCATCCCATTAGATTCTGCCCATCCAAGTCCCTCTGCAAAGCCCTCCGTCCCTCTAACAGATCGACACACGCTCCCAGCTTAGTGTCATCTGCAAATTTGCTAATGGAAGACTCTAAACCCTCATCCATGTGGTCAATAAAAATATTAAACAGAACTGTCCCCAGCACTTCCTCATCACCCCCCTCACCCCCAAAAAATAATGTTGCTGGTAGTCTCTGGAGTAAGTGGTCTGGGAGGGAACCTGAGCTTTCTTCTGAAACCTGCAACTTTGCAGTGGATGGTACCTCACCTGCTGTGCTGAGGTCCATACCAGGGAGGAAACAGAGGACTGACAATCCTCACTCTTGCCCCTAGCAGCACAAAACTTTCCAGTCTAATGCGTCAGGAGTTCCAGGCTGAGAGCACAGCTGCTTCTGGCAGACAGATCTCCTGGTAGAACAGGAAGAGTCCCACCCCCTCTGCAGTTGGATGGGAGGAGCTCTTTAAGATGTGCCACTCTAAGAAGGAAGGTGGATGAGCAGAGGCAGAAGCATGGCAGCTCAGCCAAGAGACATAGAACTCCATGGACTAGAGCCCGTCAGGAGCCTTGCCATAATAATACAGATTTCTTAGTGCTGAGTAATTTTGGATTCAAGTGTCCACTTGCAACTACTGCAGTGCTGTGGCCCTGGTACACCAGTCACCTTCCTTAAAGGCAGAATTAATCTTTTAGATCTTGGACCCCAGCACAGGCTCTCCTGAGAGGTGCATGTGATACTGCCAAGAGATATCAGGCCCAAAGCATGCCAGAATAAGAGAATAACTCAGTTAAATGGGTCTGTACCAAGCATTTCCTGGCCTTCATGCCCTGCTCAAACTGTGAAAGCCCTTCCTTTCCTTGTTCCATTTCATTTACAAAATGGAAAACCAGCACTCTCTCCCTATCCTCTGAAAGACACAGTGCCAGGAATGAGGGAGTCAGAACAGGACCTTTAAACAGGCCAATGCAACCCAAAACACAAAGAGCTGGTAACCACTTCTGGCTTCATTTAAAAGACAAGCCTTGAGAAGCTGAAGTATTTAGATCCCTGCACTGCTTGGGCACAAGAGACGATCCAGGAAAGAAATTTCACCTCTTATTTTCCTCTACATCTGATATCTTCTTCAAAGAGATCACAAGCAAGTGGATGCTGCATAGTTGGAGCCTCCCGAACACGAGCTTGTCTTGCAGCAACAGGAGGGAGTGGGAGACTCAGAAACTTAGATGCTCTCAGGGTCCCATTTTAAACACAGCCTTTGTTTGCAGCACCACAGACTATAAACCTGCATTTAAATTTGAAAGGTTGTTTTGTGGCAGCTTTCTTTGAAAACATGTCACACTTAAAAGAGCTGCGAGCCATTCCCTCGTTAACTCAGCATACTTCCAATTTATTTTTCATCAACTGCTACATCCCTAAATATTTCCTTTTAATATACCATCTTAGAATTTACACAGTGAGCTTCCCCATGCTATATGGCTGAGAGGAAGTGCATACTGTGATGATTGCAGCTCATCCATGATGAAAAATATCTATCATTATATGCTGCCCCCCAGTTCTTGTGCACAATTATAATAGCTACACTTTGGTGCAATCAAAATGCTTTTTATACAGAGCTTCCATATAATCAGGAAAGGAGGAAAAAAAAAGTAGATAACTGTATATGAACATTGCCAAGGACTTAGTCCTTTTAGAAACCACAAGGGTGTTGAAGTGTGCCCTCTGCTCCTCTGAGCTCTTTGCCAGTGAAGAGCCCCCAGCAGATGTCAGAAAACACTCTGCACCTGAGTTATGAGCCCACAGACTGGTGCATTCCTGGCAGCACAGTAGGTTTAATCACATGTGCCTATTTGGGATACATGCTCTGGCAAAGGCCAAAGTTACAAGTGTAAAAGGTAGAAGTGCGCAATGAAACAATGAGAAAATTAAGACAGTAAAGAATTAAAATTCAAAACATTTACAAGATTAATTATACTACTGGCAAAAGCATTATTGAAAGAAGCCAGCAGCAAGAGGTACTCTGAAAACCACCAAACTGAATGGAAAAAGGGGACTCTTGGCATGCCTGAGCCATATCCCACTGAATCTTCATGAGTCTGGAATGGATGTGCCTGAGCCAGCTGGGAGATGCGGCTCTCCTACTGCATCCTTTTAGAAAATCATCTGTTGGATTACACACAGTCTCCACACTGGAGGAAATTTCAGGAGTCACACTGTTTTCTCCTGCCTTACAAAACTGATATTTTAGATATAAACAGATTCAATTGAAAATGCAAAGGCCATTCTCTGCCAAGCTTTTACTAATCAAAAATAGTTCAACATGAATTTGCAAAATATCCCAGGAAACATGAATCTGCATTTTGTGGACAAAAAGTTTTTTAGGGGAAAAAAAAAGACTACATGTAGCTCTAGAGTATATCTCTAGATGAAAAAAAAAAAAGTGGGGGGAGGGTTTCAAATGGGACTGAAATGAAATTTGATGAACACATCCTTTTTCTCTCTCTCTTTCTCGCCCACAGCATTTAAAGGCAGCAGGGCATTGTGACAACACAGACAGCTAATTGCAAGGAAATGGATGTCTGATGCCATTAACACTACCCACTTTCCTTGGACATTTAAAATAAAAACAAAACACACCACTAGGCACACAGTTCTCTCCCTGGGGTGGAGATGAGAGAACGCCTGAACTACATGTGATAGATGTTAAGTCAAATTGCTTAATGCACTACTGGAGGGAGCTCAGATACACCTAAATGAGGATGGTATTTGAACCTAAGACAGAACAGAATACTTGCATCCTGCAGTGTAGATGTTCAGTCTTAATTTTAGGAAACAGCTCTAAAACTTCGTCATTTGAATCCACTGAAGTTGTCATTTAAGCATTCTAAGTAATTAAAAACAGTATTGTCTTTAAAGTAAAATGAATAATAACCTACTGTACTCAGGCCATAAATAAGAAATTTTATATATAGACAAGTACATGTACAAAGAAATAGTAATAAAGGTTTGTGGGGGAAAAAAGCTGTCTGAAAAGTAAGCTTTTGTTCTGTACATGACAGTAGGAAACAGAATGCCTGATGATGACTCATTTAGCATTGGTAGCAGGGAAAATGGTACAAAACCATTTCTTGTTTCATTGGATGTTCAAACATAAGCATTGCTCAAATGCAGAGTTACATAAAGGATAGGAAGAGGAAAAAAGTTGAAATGGCTGAAGAAATTACTCAAAATCTCAGGAATGCAATCAAAATGGGAATGCAAAATCAATTCCATGCAATCATAAGTGATAGACTTAAGCCACTTTAAAAATTTAATGAATATATTTGTTTTAAAAATACACCTGCAAGACATCATCTTGTTTCCATTTTGAACAGTTGTGTACTAAACCTCTAAAAATGTTTGGAAATAACAATGAATTGTTAATTATAGTGGCACTGTTTAGCACCATCAGAATTACTGAACTTACCTAAAAACTGCACTATTACTAACTTTGAACTTGAAATAATACCTTTATTATAATATACCCTCTTGTTTTAATACAGCATGAATTGTTTTAAACACTTATTATCACACAGTGAAATATGACCTTGACTAAATTTGACTGTATCATTTCAAACCACTCATTTCCCCTCCATTTTTGTTAAGAAAAACATTTTGAAAGCATCATGGCTGGGAGTCAGAATTTGAAGTTATTATATATAAACACAACAGATCATATTATTACTGAAAGAGATTTTTCTTGATAAGTTGGTCTACCATTCACTACATTGCCTTCTTTGGAGGAAAAATGACTAGCTACTATTTACAATTTGGACTACAACCTGAATTCACTGAAATCAGTGGGAGATTTTCCTATTAATTTTGGTAGCAGCGGGATTGGACCATTAATGTAATAAAATAGGTTGTGTAAAAAATTCCCAGCTCAAATCATTACTGAATTAGCAGCCTGCAATTAATTTGTACCATCTCAAGTTGCTGGATAAAATTAAACACCTACAAATCTAGTTTTGAAACATATATGAAGTAAAAATAGATAATAATTAAAAGTCTGACCTAACTAGTTATTAAATTACTATTTTATGTATAAACAAATCTTAATGAGTGCTATTAATTTAACACTAGTGATTGCCTAGGAAAAATCAGGTAATATTTTTATAGTCAAAGTTTTTTCAGTTTAACTCTTCAGTTTAACAATTTATGTTGTGCCTTTGGTAGGGTATCTCTGAAATGATCTCAGCAGTAAATTGCTTGTGCTTGTCTGCTGATTGTGATGTGAGGAGGCTGGTTGGGCCAGCAGCTGAAGGGCTCTATTTATACACCTGGCTGGTTAGATTGAATGGACCTGCAGGAAGAACCAGCCCCATCAGAGCTTCTTCAATGGTCTCCATCTTGACCTTGAATTTGACCTTTGCCATGGTCCACTTCCATCTCCATAAAAATGAGCTAAAGGCTAGATTGTCATCTATTTGCTCTTTTCTGTTTTCCTGGGTTTGATGATATATTCCTAGAGCTGCCTAAACCAGATCAATTATCACACTTTGTTGTGAATCATAGGAAAAGAGTTTGCAGTATACAAGTGAATAGGTATGTGTAATTCCTGACAATGCTGAACTGGCATTGTTATTCAAAACAGAAAATGCTGGTTACTAGGGTAACATTAGGAAAGAGGTTCCCACCACAGAATGAAATGAAAGGTCAAACAGCTTAAGGGGATCAAACAAATAAAATATACAAGATAAGCAATTTCTGTACTCCTACGGCTCTGATCTCAAACTGAAGCTCTTCCCTCCACATTCAGTTTCACTGTGAAGGTAGCACATACAATGATCACTTCACTGGTTTAGATACAGCATATCATCTTACCAGAAATAAAAATGAGAATGTAACTGATTACAGTTTTCCAGAATTTGTCAGGGCAGGAACTTGATTTATCAATGAGCGTTCCCTTTTGAAGGTAATTTAATAAAATGTGCATAGGTCCTAGTACCTATGTTTCAAGTAATTGTATTTTGTCTGTAAGAAGTGAAAGGATATTTTTATTTAATTTATCTTGTAATTGCTGGGTAGAGATTAAATAAGCATGCCATAAATTTCAAATTAATATTGTAAAGGAAATGTAACATATTAGCCTTGAGTTTGAGTAGATAATTTCTCATTTATGCAAGGCATAATTTTTTAGAATTGCAATTTTTTCCTTGTACAGACACTATAGACAGAATTGTACAGCCCTATACCTCTTCTGAGCTATTCACTCTATTAAGTTACTTTTTTGGGTGCCAGGCTATGTTTGGGCATTCACTGAGAGCTCATGGGTTTAATATTCTGACTAGGATGGCTCCAATCTGGTACTCCTTGATTGTCAGTTCAGGTCATTAACTGGGTGTTTAACTTACACCAAAGACAGTCTAGCAACAGGTACCAAATACTGCAGATTTTTTTTTATTTTTGCTTTTTTTTTCTTTTTTTTTTTTTTTCAATTTGTGTGGGTCATTAGAATGTTTAAAATTTTAATCTCGACATTACACAGTTTCAGATTATTGTTTTGCTAATGCTCTCACAAACAGAATATTAGGCCTAGGTGCACAGTTTGACTGCAATAAATATTATAAAAATTATTTGCCTTGCAGATCTTTCTTCTTTTTAAAATCCCTACATAAATTTGATTGCTTTTCTCAAGACAAATATGCTATAGTTTATTCAGGTATTTTTAGCTACTCACTGATTTGAGCATGTTTGAAAAGCAAGTTGCAGAACTATTTGCATGAATAACTGTTGTAACAGATGGAAGTGTTGGTATAGGAAATGCTCTTATAACTACCCAGTAATGTGCAATGGAAAGGATTACCAATTACCTCAGACCATCCACAGTCACTGCTCCAAGAAGGCATGGGTGCCTTGGTTTGTTCATTGCTTCTGTGTGGCGACCAAATAATGGATAAATTTTTGGCATTCTTACGTAGTTCCTGAAAAGGATCAATGTGTAATGAGAGGAAAAGGAACAAAGGCCAAGGATGACAAGTAAAACGTGGCCTTAGCAACATATTTTTAATCACCAAAACGGTTTGGTTGCTCATTAGGACTTCAGAAAACTATTTAGTCAGAGCTTCCTGGGTCAAATTTGGGTTGACTCAGCAGAAAGTGTAATATTCTCCATTTCTATTCTGCCTTCTATAAATTACCTTCAGAAGGAGTTAGACAATGGTAGCATTGTGGTACAATGGCTTACTTGTCATTTGTTGTCAAGGAAAAGGTGCCCAATGCTGACTTCTGTACTCTTTGCCATTAGATAAATAGACACACAAACTTTTGGCTGTTTGGACCTTGCAATCCTTTATCCCCATGAGAAAACTATTAATCTTTTGCATCAGAACATACATCAAAAACTAGACGCAAGATACCCATGATTCCTTATATTCTATTCCCCAGGGCTCTCTGTGCAAAGAGAGAGAGATTGATTTTTACTTTTTTAGGGTGGATTTGCTCTTAAATTAGCCCTTTTTTTTTCTTTTTTTTTTCAGCATTTCATTCTATAAAATCACAGTAATGGAGGAAAAGCAGAACCAGCAATGCTAACTAGATGAAACATGGATTTTACACACACACACACACACACACACACACACACACACACATGCTTTTTGGATTTTGAGAAGAATTCCAAGCAAGTGAAACTTTTCTGAGTCAGAAAGCTACAGGGTTTTAATATTATGGTAACACTACCAAACACCCTGTAACTGTGATAGCCTTGCAGCTCACTCCATCCTCTGGAAAGTGAAATCCTGCCTTGCAGCAGGAGAAGTGGATATGGCCCCAGGCGCCCAAAGGGGAAGGCACTTGGCCAAGGGCTGCAGCCCAGGGGTGTGCCAGGGGCACACAGGGCACTGGGATCCATGCACACACTCTGCCTTCCCATTAGCTGCTGGCTGGGCTCCAAGAAAAGCAAGGCTTGCTCAGCACAAGGCACAGGAGGACGACTATTCACACGTGTCTGCAGAACCAGCTGCGAGGGGAAGGCACGAGTTATGACAGTGTCAAATGCACGTGGCAGCTGTCAGACCCCAATGCCATGGTGCTGCCAAGGAAAGGAAAGCAAGCTGGGGAATCAAAATTAAATTCTTAATAGAAAAGAATATCTTCAGCATACATGACAAAATTTTAACCTTGTATTTTCTGCACTTTTTTTCCCCCTCAATTCCAGATGCAAAATATGTAAATGAGAAAGGAAATATGATCTCTGACCTCTACCCTAACTCTGCACTTCTGAACCAGCTTTCAGTTGTGTAAAAGAAAGCAAGCATGCAAGAAATAAAATGACACCACAAATCAACCCAGTTTTGGGACTGGAAGACAGAGTATGTTCACAAATTACTCTCTTTGAATAAGTTTATATCTGCATGTGTTCCGCAAGTGTTTTATTGAAAATCTGATATTGATTACTGTGCTAGCCAAGAATTATCATTGAACTGTGAAGATTTTTTTTTTTTTTTTGGATTGCACAATAAATATGGGGGTATTTTTCCTTTATGTTTTTAAGATAATCTTTAATTTGGGGCATGACTCCTTTATATCTGTGATTTCCCTCTGCTTTATTGCCTGGATACTTGTAATGGCTGCTATTTCTAAAACATGGTCTTTTAGCAGAACTACAGAATCTAAAGTTATTTAATACAGTCTTTTAACACACTCATAATATACTAATTTAAAAGAGGAATATGGATATGACTGTCTGGCCTTCAGACCACAGAAACCAGCTCCTCAGTGAAAAGTCTGATGAGCTAGGATCAACTTTTGCATCAGGAATAGATTCCCACAAATCTTATTGCAGAAAATCTCCAAAATTTGTAACTCCTTTATGTAACAGAGCGTTTCTAGTGAACCAGTGTTCTCTGGAAGCAAGAAAGAGAGGTGAAAAAAGCTTAATATTGTTGGTTATAAAATACTAGTAGTTTTCCCTGCTTAAAAGTTCCATTCTTTTTGAGTGTGCTTGTTTGCAGTGAGCAGTTGAGGGACTGTTGCAAGAAATGTCCCTTCCCACTCAGCATCTCCTGTGCTGCTTTGGATGTGAATGAGTTGCAGAAGTTACTGCAGACTCCTTGGAGCTCCCTCTGCACCCAGGTGCTGGCACCAGAAGAAGGAGATGACACAGCAACATATGTCATGCAGCAACCTGCCCCTGTTCTTGCTGCTGTGGGAGAAAACAAACATTGAGAAAGGGAGACAGACAGAGGTTCATTGAGCTGAGGAGCGGCTCAGAGGTGTGGTGGAGAGTGCAAGGGACTTGAGCAGGCACATCTCAGTTTTAGGATGACAAGAAGGACTGAAAAAAAGGAAACATTTTCTTTTCTCAGCCCAGAAGGTGATGAATTATTGTCATAAAAGAGTGGGGGCGAAATTAAAAAAAAATTAAATGTCCAGCCATGCATCTATGTAGATGAGCTTCTCAAGTTTAAAATGTGGAAGAAAAAATGATAAACAAAAAAAACCCATGTGCCAATTAATCAAATTCTGGTATTCAAGATTTGTGTTTCTTGATTTAAAAAGCCCTGAAAGTACTTGGAATGATTGTGAGAAGGCATGAACTGATGAACATCATACAGGTATCAGTATCATTGTTACAACTTGCACAGACTCAAGATTTGCTTTTGAACACTTACACTAGTGCAGTGTCTGTAGCTCCCATACCACTAGTAAGGACCTCTGAGTTGTAGCAGAAACACTCACATTCTTACTGAAAAAGCACCACTGCTGAGGAGTTTGGCTGTTAACATTAATATCCTGTGTTTGTTAATACCAGATTGCTGAAAGAACTCACAATCTCAATGTAAAATCTCCTAAAAAGTTACCCATTAAGACCACAAGGAAACTTGGCTTGTAACATACTTGGAGTCACTCTTTGTGTTTACAATTCCATCAACAGTTTAAACTATAATGAGAAATGGTATTTGGCATCTTATAAACACAGTTGTTAAGGCAGATGGAAAATATTTCAATATTCAAATAGTTCCATTATTTAAAGTATTGTTTATGGCCACTGAGATCAGTTATGAATCCCGTGAAATTATAGGATTTTATAGGATTATAGGACAGGGACTCTGTCATTTGATATTTTTTTACATCTTCACATTGTATGAATATTAGATTTTTGCCAGCAACGATCTAATGGGTTTTGTTCTGTGGCCCTGTTTCAGACCTGCTTTAAACAGCACAGTCAAGCAATTTTGAAATCAAAGGTCTTAGAGACACATTAGAGGCAAATTCTGCCTCTAATTCAGCACTCTAATTGTTGTAAAGGCCTTCAGTTGCACCACGTGCACAAGTCAGCTCAGCTCTGAGGGAATAAACCTCAAATGCCACAATTTGATTTCCTCATATCTCCATCATAATTGTAGATCCTGATTTACCACTTAAACTGTCTGTATTAGCTCAGACTTCACAAAAAACCTCTCAAAATTGGTGAAATAATTTGTTCATGTGCAGTTAACTTGGAGAATTATCTTGCCAGGACATGACACATCACATTTGTGCACATTTATGCATGCCAACATGTCTCTTATGTGTATGCCGCATAAGAGAGAGTTCTCAGTGAAAATAGGCAGGAACTTTGCAGTATGGCTTGAGATTCACCATGATGTGTTATGCCATTAAGATTTTTAAAATCTGCTGTTGCAGTGATACAACCCACTATGAAAGTTCAGGCATTGAGTTAAAGGATTTGTACTTTTATATATTTTCTCTTAGAACCCAATCAGTTTTCTTGTGGCAGAAATTATTTCTCTCTAACTGAAAGATAGAATACTCTGTAGTACCCCAAGACTTCCTTCTGAGAATTACAAGATTTTACTTCATAGAGGCTCAAGATTAATTACTTAAGGTTCCCTGACTACTATATCCATCCTGGGGAGGCAACTGAGTGCCAAAAGCCTCTTCAGTTTCTCCTGTCTCTTGAGCCTCAAAATGCACAAATTGAAAATAGCATCTTACCTTAAAATAGCAATAATAATGAAAATTAATAAAGTCATGCCTAAAAACACACTCACTTTTACAGAAAATCCCTGAAATTTAGGTGCCAGCATGATATTGACTACTGAAATGTGACTGACTTAAGTGTAAACGTCTTACCAGTTTGAGGATTTAGTACAGTCTTCAGCCTACATCACAATTATTACTATCTTTTCAGAATAGTTAATACAGTTAATCACATTAGCAGTCACTATGTCAGTGTTCATCAACTATAATAAGAAAGTGAGTAAAGGGATAGCTCTTTCCTACTGGACAGAAAACCTGCCAGTTTTCAAAGCCCTGCAACTTTTTAATGTTAACCTATTCTTATGGAAGCACTGGATATTAAAATACAAAGCTAGATTTAAAATAAAAAAACAAAATAACAAACCCAAACAAACAAACAAACCCCTCATAAATAGTTCTTCAAATATCCAGCACTTATCCCAAGCAGTTACGGCAAAAATGCCAATTGCCACGCAGCCACCTGAATAACAACAGACACATACCCTCTGTGCCTTGCACCAGTGCATCGAAAACCCCGTCACAGAGCCAAAGTCTGGAAAGGCTGATAAAATTATATTCAAGTTCAGGTAAAGCAAGTAAGAGAGAAGCAGTACTCCCTATGCAGGGAAAACAGAGGCAGGTATCAGCAAAGAAGAGTGATGACAAAACTGCCTTATTATCTAGTGTGTTAGCACTATGAAACAGAGCTCACAGGCATTGTACAGAGGTTATTTCATTCATATGATCCTTATGAGAAAATGAAAATATTCTCTTCAAAGATTCAGATATTATTCTGTGATAGAAATACCTTTATTTTACATTGATTTTTTTTTGGTATTTAGGATATGATGGAAATATTATTCATTGAATAATTTAATCTCTTCCATTTTGATATACAGAAAACAATAGATGAAAACTACAATCTAAATCTGGGAGTTTTTTTAAATATTGTAATTCTTTAAAAATTTCTCAACCATTTCTTCGAATGACCTATTTTTGATCAACACTTAAAAAAATTCCTCTATTCTAGATTTATAATATCTTCTTTCTCTTCAAGAAGTCTTTTCCAAACTGACCAGGTTTATTTTATTCAGTACTATTTGCACAGAAGTATTTCCATCATATAGATACAAGATCCATGTCATCTTTACAGGTTTGTTCTCTAGTTCTACTATACCCATTTTCAAAGTCTAGTGTTAGTCAACACAGAGGCACAATGATGCTTCAGCTTTAGCTCTACTTGTTCCTCAAAAAATTCCTGCAGTTCTTGTTGCTTTTTTGCCTGAGAGTCAAAGACCTATCCACACTTCCCCCCTTACTGCCTCCCTTACTGCTGAGCTGGAGTCCAGCACTGCATTTGTACACAGAGTTATGCTTCCAGAGGTACAATATTCTGCAATGTGTCTATCAGGTAAGTTTTTCTGCTGGGATGAGAAACAATAAGTCAAGGATGAAACATATTACTGGATCATATTTTCCATTGTACCTCAGCACCTGTCACTTCTCAGCTGACCCTTGAGTTATAAAACTATAAGAAAATAAATTGTTCCGCGTGTTTCTCTTCTCCCACCGAACTGCTGCACTTCATACAGACTTTTCTCAATTAAAGTATAATTGATCTTGAGGTTCTGTTCTTGAAGAAAAGCCTACCTTATTAGTATTTTCCTCTGAGGGATCCCATCAGTAGAGGAAATGCATAGGATCTGTGGAGAGGAACCTAAGATTTGGGGTAGGTACCTCTCTGCAAGGAATGGATTACTGCTTGCATTTCAAGGCTGTGGCCTTCCCAGTTTTTAGGGAGAGGAGGAATAATCATGTCAATCTTCTTCTTGTACAGAAAAGCAGCTGGTAAAATAACAGAGCTCGTTGGTAATGTATGAGTGTTGTGCTGGCCACAAACCACCTGCTGCACCAATTTGCAGACCAGGGCAGATGGGTAAAACTCAAAATCTCCCGTATCCAGGTGGCTTGGTTGGACAGTGGGAATTCCCCAGGCTATTCAGTATATGCTGCAGTTACTAAAAACTCTGTGTTGGGTTCTACAGTGGGTGCTGGATGAGGTGCAAACGTTGTTGCAAGGAAGGGAAAACTGTCAAGACTGTGAGATCAGGCTGGCAAAGGAAATAACTCCGTGACAGGAATTTGTTAAATAAACTTTGCATACGTTTTTTTGGGTTTTTTTTCCCTCCCCCATGAGCAAGGGGAAAAAAAAGGCGTCATTTGTATTACAGTTATTTGCAATCTAATTTACCAGGCCAAAGGATAGTCTGAATGATCCAATTCTCAATATACTACAGGACAGAGGTGAAGTACAAATCATCTTAGAGGAGCCAATAATTTTGTTTCAATTGATCAGCTTTTTAGGCAGTATCCTTCGGTTGAGACTTTTCAGATAAGTAAAGTAAATTAGGTTGAAAACAAAATGCTGGTTCCTGAAATGTGGATTTTACAATGTATTTTTGATCTGATAGGAGCTCAGTAGCATTTCTTCTATCCGCTGGAGGCCCACTGAGCTGAGCATACTGTACTCTATCAAAGCCCAGTTCTTTGCAGCTCAATGAATAAAATACTGCAGTTTCTCCCATTGACTGACCGAAATAAAATAATCTATGATGCATGAACAAGTCTAAATGAAATAATAATATCCTTAGCAGTGAAAAACGGATTGGTAATACAGTAATTGAGCAGATTTATTGCCATCTCCTTGAGCTAGCCTGCTGAAACAGCCTGCTATTTTATTTAATCTCATATCAGAGGAATTACTGGCTGGTAATCCATTGTTAAACATCATTTAGAATGATGGATGAAAATGTCAGCTTTTCCAACATAATCAATTCATATCTCATTAGCACATATTATTTATGATTCTCATAATGGGACCTGCAGGGGTCTCCAGGGGGAAATGGAGACCTCAGCTGTTGTTGAAATGAGATGAGATATACTGTAGCTTATGAGTTAATAACTGCATATAAAAAATACTTCCCCACAGTATTGATTGTCCTTACCATTTTACAAATGAATTCAGTGTCTTGGCTTCCCCTCTTACTGTGTACAGCAGCTCTTCCTTCTATTCATTTTGTTGCTCATAATTCATGAGAAAAATATTAAAAAAGCATATAAGAAAGATTAT
Organism: Molothrus ater; assembly: GCF_012460135.2. Lineage (NCBI taxonomy): Eukaryota > Metazoa > Chordata > Aves > Passeriformes > Icteridae > Molothrus > Molothrus ater. Next base: position 60,381,339 of record NC_050478.2, read on the forward strand.
TTTACGAATAACTTTTAAAATCCAAGGTAGGGGAGTGGTAGGAGTCTTTGAATGTAAAACAATAAGAAACACTTTACTGCTCTGTTGCTGTTTGCTAAGGACTTTGGGCACTTTTTCCCCCCTCAGTCCCTATGAAGACAAATCGACATATTTCTCCAGCTACAGCACAGTTGCATTTTAAGGATACTTTCTACCGTATGCTGCCTCAAAGACCAATGAAAAGCAAACCTTGATTCATGGATTTAATGCAGCTGATGGTGCAGCAGTAATCATGGTCACAGTGTCAACTGCTGCCTCAATTAAACTACATTTGAGAATCATTTTATGCTTCAGCTCATAAACATCAATAAAGGAAAATGAGTAATAAATGACTGTCTAGAGTACAAAGGACCAGCTCATATTTCAGATGAAAATGAAGACAAAATGTAGCTTTTATTTGCCTGTGGAATTCCCATTAACTGCATCACTGACAGGAGAGAGTTGGATCAATAGTTGGCTGGCCGCAGAAAACAGTTTCTGGCTGTTCAGCAGCCAATGCAAAAGGAAAACTGTCATATTGTGATCTTTATCAGGTAATCTTCATTACACCAGACCAATGATATATGTATATGCTGGTCAGCTAGGGGCACTTCTAATTCCTGCTTCTATTTGTGGTCTGAGCACAGTGTGCTCACGAATTATTTGTTTACAGCCATGAAAAGCCTTCAATGTTCATCTCTTTTATTCTTTTTATAGGTAATCCATAACAGGGAACTTTCTGTCAAGACTACTTTATTCACTCAGAATTTTTAAGAAAGCAACCTCAGTATCAAAACTTTTCTTTCTTCCTGTTTAAGAGGAATCTTCTGGTAGCCTTTTTTTGTGGTTGCTGATGTTGAGGCTTGACTGAAAGATTTACTGAGTACCCTTCAGTAAGTTCTTGGAGGGTATTTCTGCCTTTATTGCAAACATTTCTCGGCTTATTTGAACAAAGGCAACTGCCAGCTGTGAAGGGAAAAACAACACTCTCCATGAGTGTTTGCTTTCCAGGTGGCAGCAATGGATAGAAAACTATACATTTCTTGTATGGATAGAAAACTATACATAAAACACAATCATCTCCTATTTTTCCCCATTCCAGACATTCAGAGCAGCAATATTTTGCCCCTTTGCAGTGCTCTGAAATTCACACAGCCTCATCTCAGAGTATGCAAAGTGAGGATCTGTACATACAGGCCACCAGCTCTGGCTCACTTCTTGTGTGCCTCCTGGAAGAGCAGTTCCTCAGAATACAGAAATCATTAAAACATCACCACTTACAAATTTAAAATAAGAGAGAAAAAGTCACTTCCCTTTCAATGATTACTGAAATCAAACTATCAAAACCTCTACCCCGATTTTAACATAACTCCATTGTTTTTACACTTATTCATGACTCCATTTTTTTGTGCTATTATGTACTATTTCTCTGTTTTACTTGGACCCTGTGAAATTAAACTCTACAGTATGGAACTTAATAACAAGAATTTAATTAAAAAAATTAAAATATTAAAGAAAAAGATGGTTCAGAGCTAAAAATTCTATTTCCTTTAAAACTTTCAAGTTATTACAATGAACATATACTTTTACTGTAATACACAATAATGTTTGACCTTCAAAGAATGCATATGCAATTCAGGATGATCATTACAGCCAATGTATGCATGCATAAAGTGGATCTTGCTTCTGTTCCTAGAAGTAACCCCTTCTTGTTCTTTCAGTCCTTGAATTCTGCTCTTCATCCTTATTCTTCTCATCCTATCACTTTTCCTTTTATTTCTGCTTTTTTTTTTCTGTTTTCCTTCTTCCTTCCCAGTTCCTTTCTAGTCTCAGATAGTAATGCTATATCCCACATTTCCTGCAACACATTTCCCTTCACTTTCACTTAATAAACACAGTGATGCAAAATGATAAGATGAAAATGAAAAATATGTATACTGTATGTAATTTTAATAAGTACCTACTAGAATATTTTCTTTCAACATCATCCCATTTCTTTTCAGTCTCCTCAGCAACATTTATCTCCTCCTCATCCAGTTTTCTGGCTTCTTACCCTAGCAAAACTCTAACCTTTTCCCCACATATTTATTCTCCCCACCATGCTTATTTGCTCTTCTAGTCTCTTTCTACAAAATCTTAATATCCTCTGTCTCTTCAGACCCTTTTCCAGTCCACCTTTTCACTTCTCTCTTTTCATATTTTTCTTAACTGTTTTAGCTTTCTTCTGATTTTTATGTCTCCATGCATATCATAAATGCTTCTTCCAAAACTTTTCATAATCTGCTGATTTGCCCAATTTCCCATGCTGTATCCTACTTGGAAAAAAAAGCAAGAAAATAATATTTGAGTACCTTGATTCACATTCGCCTCTCTCAAGGGAGGGAAAAGATAATAAGAAGACACCATTTCTATTATGTTCTCTGCCAGGGAATTTCATTTTTCTGGACAGGTCATTCTCTTTCCTGAAAAAATTGATTCAAGATCTCAGTGATTGGTTCAGTTACAGCAACAGTGAGACAGGTACTGCTCTTGGCAGCCTATACAAGGCAGTTGTAAAAATGACATTGGATGTGCCATCATGCTTACCTTTCCAGCAAGGACACACCACTGGAGCCCATCTGCTCTCCATATCAAGTGAGAAATACATCACCAAGAGGAGAAGCACAGTCTAGCTTTCCCAGCAAGAAGAGTATTTCTCCTCAAATACTGAGATTTTTTTAAAGGAATGTTTTTAATTTTTCTGAATTTGATTTTGCTAACGCTCTAAAGATTTCCAAATGAGCTGATGGTTAGACCAAGCTGATAGTGGCTCTTTAGCACAATTAGCCTAAAAACATGAAATTCAACTTCAAAAAAATGGAAAAAATTTGGGTCTGATCCTTTCAGTCAAATTTCCTTTTCTTAGACTAAAAACGGAGCAAATAAAAAAAAACACCACAGGGCATGGTTTTCTGAAAGGAAAACCTGGTCAGCATTGGTCACAGTAAGACACACATTAAACCCAAATTTTAGTCAGCCACAAAAGCGGGGGCAGGTTTTATGTTAGTACAAGTTGAAAATATGATAATAAAAAATGCAAAATGAGAAAAAAAATCAATCAGCCAACATCAGTGGCTTGTTTTATTATGTGGTTTTATCTTGCTTTTAGTGCATAGAGTGTTATCTTTGTAGAGAACCAAAACAAATTCCAGAGGAATGGTGGCACTAAGAAAGGGAAGTTACCTTGTTGACTGCAATGGAGGTAGATGTAAGCTCCAAACTGAGCAACCAAATATCATTTTTGCGGTTATAAATTGGATGTACAGTCAGCAATTGAAAAGGAATTACTAAAAAAAACACCCCAAAACCCCCAAAATCAACCAAAATCAAAAACAAACAAATAAACAGCCAAGAGAAGGGTAGAGGATATATTGCAATAGGTGAGGGGTGAGGGGTGGGAGGCTGCCAGATCGAATGGTCTAATATATTATTCTTTTGTGAGATGTTGTGTTATGCTTTGATAAAGACTTCAGGGAATTGCTATTTCTCCTAATATACTATATGGGATATAATTAATGCTAGGCTACAGCTTTATCATTAGGCTTCAGAAATAAAGGCATGTGCTTTTTATTTTACATTAACAATTGATGCTTTATTAGTTTCTGAAAAGTGGATGTGCACCTGATAGCAAGCTTTGAGAATACTAACCCATTGCCCAGGATATGCTCAGTCCACCCCTGAGTTGTAGATAAATGGCATTTTAAGGCATGGATAATATGATGAAGGTTTTATAAATATTTTCCAGGGGGTTGGAGAATTCAGCAGTAATCCAATAGTGCTGAAATATTATTTTCTTCACTAAGATAAACAAACAATACAACAACCAATACAGGAACAGCCTTGACAATTATATTCACTAAATATATTATCTGTATAAGTCCATGATACTTGAGATGCAAGATAGGAAAAGTGTCTTGTCTCATTGACTTTATAAATAAACATACTAAGCAAAAACATTGAAATATGAATATTTACTATGCTTTATTCACTATATAAATTAGTTCCTGGTTTCCCCACCCCTTTTTGCACTTAGTGGAGATGTAGTTTGTTATATTGAGTGAAAGAACAGGTACGCACTGCTTTATGATTAGAACTATGAATAGTGTGTATCTAATACATCATATTGAATGAAAGACTTCATAAATCAGTTATACAAGGGATCATACAATGCTTTTAGTGAATTTCCAAAGAGTCATAAAGACTATAAATCAATGGGGTTTTGATTAATCAACTCACAATATCAGCTTTTGGCAATAGTTGTCCTAATAGGGTGCACACTAGGAAGAGAGCTATCATCTGGAACACAGAGGCTTAAGCAGGAAAATAGATGGAAAAATTTGCTACACTATTGTGCATATCCACAGCTCTCAATGTCTGCTGCAACAGGGCAGATCCTTTAAGAGTTTCAACAATCTGACCTTTAGTCTAGAATGTATAGTGGAAATAATGCAAGTTTTGAATTGAAGTAAAAGAGCAGGCAAATCCTAATTCTGCAAAAGTTTACAGAGTGCTAAACATAAACTGATTTAAACACACAGTCAAATCTTTCTACCGTCTCATCATGCTCCTTAGATGAACTGATCACTGGAGTGAATAACATAGCTTGCTTTTCTACATCTAACACTATGTGGATATAAGGGAGCAGAATCACAGATTTACCTGCGCCTTGAAGACTGCATGCCTGTATTTAGCAAGGGACCACTGCAGATTAATTTTTCCAAAGAAAATGCTGTTGAAGAGTGAAATCCCATGCACATCGTAAAAGACATCTGACATCAATATTTAATTTTATTAGTTATACTACAGGTACTCTAGGGAACCTGATGGAAAGCCTTCTTAGTATTGATTAGAATTCAGCAATCCCACTGCACACTGTTCAAAAAATTATTCAATTGCAATTAATTTTTCAATTCAGGATAATTTAAATTTAATATGAAAAGTTAATAAGACTAGATAAATTTGAACCACACTGGGATTTATGATTTGGAGATGGAAATACAAACTAGAAATTACTGTGATTTTTGATTTGCATAATTAATGCTTTCAATTCATTCTAATTGCCTGCACAAGATTACAGTAATGGTGTGGGTTTAGCATTTTGTGAAAAGTTCAGATTTACCTTTTTCATTTGAAAGATGACTATTAGTATCCTGTTCTTTCTCAGTTTCCGACAAAAGAGATTTTAATGCAACGGTAATGAACCAATTGTTAATCAAAATGCAATGAATACATTAGACTTCATATACCTAACTTTGAAAAAAAAATCATTTTATCACTTTTGTCATGTCAGAAGCCTCTAGACATCTATCTTCTCTGTGTCATTTAGAGGATTCCTTTGGGCTATCCTCAACTTATAAATGTTACTTCCTTAATTATTTTCAATACACTTAGGTTCTTGGAATCACGAAGAACAAAAGTGTCAGTGGAGAGATTAGGATTCAAAATAGAAATTAATGTTTGTTTTTAAAAATATTATAAAATTAGAAGTAGAACAGATTCTGGGTTCTTTTAGGAGAATTATGTTAAAGCTCAATTAGCTGGACTTAACCTATTTATGTGAAAATATTCTTTTTTACAACATGCAATGCTGGAGTGGCAGACTTAGAGCACTGTCACTGGCTCTAAGGTATTCAGTGCTGGAAAGAGTTGTTTGCCTTTTCTTATAGAAAACACAGAGAAACATATTATTTCTGTATTGCTGGCAGTGGAAAGCTCTCTCAAGATTTACTCCTCCCACATGTTTTGGGTGGCTCAGACAACAGATCAAGTGAGAAATCAAACCAAGTGAAAAATTGGAAAGAAGCAGAAGAGTTTTGCAGGCTTCCAAAAAGGAAGTTAAGAAGCTCCTACTGGACACATCTAATTTTAAATTTCTTGTTATGGATCACACAATTCTATATTGAAGATACACACACCCATACCAACATCAGCATTTCATTTGAGGATTAGGGTAATTGGGATTTCTCCCTGTGGATCTTGCCCTGTATGTCTGCTCAGGTCTCCTGGAAGGGAGAGGAACTGTTCTTGGAAAACAGAAAAGAATTAAATGAAAATTTTGTGCTGCCAAAGTAGCTGGTCCAAGACAAATGACAGAACAGAAAATGATGATTATGCAAAGCCTGTAAAACTTAGTCCGGGCTGTGAAGGCAAGCTGCATGATAACTTGAAATACATGACCAGGATACTTGGAAAATTTGGATTGCAGGAACTCATCTTATTTAGGCAGCTCTCCTATTTCTTTTTACTTTATTTTCAAAAGTGCTGAGTTATAGACTGCAAGATGTGAAACGAGAGTGTAGGATGAGCCACTTACAAGGAAGTAGTCATTCAAGGAAAGGAGATTAACTAGGAGTAGCTAAACAAAAAATATCTTAGTAACATTTGCAGCAGGTGGTGAAGAACCATTGGCCCAGCTGCATATTCTATTGCATCAGTTTGAAATTTCAGGCTTATACTTTGTGTGTATCATTTTTGGATACTATAAGTTTTAATTCAAAACCACAAAATTTTGATGACAATATCTCAGGGAACAAAAAATCAGCTAAGAACTGTGTTTTCCAAATGCTTTAAATTAACTTGTTTAAGATCCAGTCTAAAATAATAAAATTATTACCAAATAATGTGAAGGATTCTACTGCTATTTTAAAGATATCCTCTAAAGACTTAATAATTAATTGGTAGCTGAAAAGAAAATGAGCAAATGTAGATGGGAAATTGATTCACTTCAAGTCAGGGGGAGGAAATTGTTAGGAGGGGTGCTCTTGAGGAGGGGTAAGATGTTTGAGGTTCTTTTTCATTTTTTTTTTTTTTTTAAGTTACATAAAGCGTGGAAAGTTTTTCAAAGCAATGTTTAGGATGAAGAATTTGCATAAACCTGCTAAGCAAGTAAAACGCTGGCATATAGGTAAGAATCTGACCGAGTGTTTGGAAAGGCAGCCTTGCATATCTGGGTATAAAATAGCATAGACAAAAGCGCATATCAACCAGCGCAGTGGGGCAGGGATCTCAGAGTGCTATTCTTGCTGTGCACTGGACAGGGACTTCTCATTTCACACATCATCATTCACAGTTTGCTGCAGCCACTCGACACAGTCAGAGCACGTCAACAACACACAAAATGAAATATTTCAGGGTGATTTTCCTTTGGAAAATGACGGATGTGGGATTTTGGTTTCCATCGCCTTACGCTACAGTGGGAAGAACTGGGAAAAGAAGGAGTTTTGTCTTCTGGTTTGGCACTGACCAACTGTATGAGAAGCACATTCTAAACCCAACTGTTAGCCAGGACACGAGTAGATACTTAAGGATAGAAAAAACACACATAAGAAAAGATGAAAAGACAGAAAGACAGAAAAATGAAAGTTGCTGGCCAGCCTTACTCTTCTTCTGATATCCAATAATGCTCTGGGTTAGGAAAAAAAATTACTGTCACACAATAAAAAACAATTTCTGAGCTGACAGCAATAAGCAGGTTATATCTTGCCATTTTCACCTGGAACAATATAAGTGTTGTTTAGATGAAGGAAAAAGATAATTGTGTAACAAAAATGGTAAAAATAACCTCTGGTCAGAGAAAAAACAGGTTGTGTATTCTGAGCCTGAGTTCTCTCTCTTCTCACCCCAATCCATCTCATTCAGTACCTGGTGTTTTTAAGAGTCAGAGTTGTTGCTGTAACACATGGAAGAATGACACGAAATTTGTTTAGTATTATCAGCCAAAGGACATTACACTATTGTCATGAAAAACAGGTGGAAGCACAGACTTCTGGCAGAGCCCATATCTGAACTGGTTTTTCGATTTTAATGTGATTGTTAGTGAACTGTCCATATTACTGGTGTCTGTAGCCGACTGCAGTACCTTTAAGGCTCTTTATGTCTTCTTAAGTCAGCTTGCGGAAGATAGATATGAAACACTAATAGGAAAAGCAAAAGCAACTTAACATGCTCTATGACCATAACAACTCACATTTGAACCATTGCCTGGTGGAAGATTATAGTAACCTTAAAAAAACCCCAAAACTCAAATCCAATGAAAATTCTGCAGTTTAATTTTTTATAGTTACATTACAAAAATTCTAGAAATGGTAAAAAAAATACCAGAAACCACAATGTGCCAACCTCTAACTTGATTTAAAACTGAAGTATCTGGAACCTCATTGTAAGAGTAAGGGGAGATCCAGATAGTGAATGGCACTTTCTACAGAGTAAATCCTGCTGTGCATTATCTTTAGGTGATTTATCAATGACAATTCAAGGAATATTGTTCTTAACCACAGTGCAGATCTCCTCAGATATATTTCCACCGTGACTTAATATCTATCACCCAAAAATTTTAATCACTTCATCAACAGTAATTAATACTAGAATGGCTATTAAAGAAGTCTTTTAGAGTTCTGATGCTCAATTACCTTCTGACCTGTTTTAAAATTATTTTGTTTAAAAATGTGGTAAATGATCAGTTCTGAATACTATTCATACATGGTATTTTTCTCCCATGTCAAAGAGGTCTTTCCAAGCATTTCAAATATTAGGAATTAATTTTAAGTCCTGTGGGTAAACAGTAAGAAAGCTCATACAGAGTGAGCTTGTTCTAATTTATGCACAGAGTCACAGAAAATTTAAAGTCACGCACTTCTTGCTCTTGTTGCCATGTTCTAGACAATCATCTAATTTCCCATCTGTTTAGCATGAGGAATGCCAATGAAACTGATAAGTCATTTAGGACTAGAATTATTTTAAATTGCATATTTAGTGAGCATCACCTAGGATTAATCCAAATACAGAAATCTAAAAAGTAATGTCTCTTTACCTTGTTAAAACCCCAGATCTCTACCCCCTTTCCTACAGTTGCTGCTTACGCATGAGTCTGGTATTTATTTATTTACCAACATTATCCAGCTTAGACTGGCCACATGAAAGTGAAAAGCAATTCTGTGACTGAATCAAGAAGAAGGAACCTCTGGCTAATTCACACTTCAGTTCATTACTTATACAAGAGAGATATAAATTGAATTGATATAATTCAAGAATCAGTTGCTCTGGTATTATCTTCTCCTCTCCTGATTTATTATTTCTCTTTAGAAAATACAGCAAGAAGTGCAATGGGACAGAACAAAATTAATTGATTTTTGAAATAATCCAAATCCCAAAGAAGTACTTTGGTGCTACCATTTTTATTTCTTTTGGTTAAAATCTTAGTAATTTGACATGAGTGTTAAGGTTAACATTTGTTTTATGGCATTGGTTAAATGCATAAAAAAATGCATAAAAGCTTAAATTCAGAATGACCTACTGGTTTCAAGCAAAACTTTTCTCAAAATTATATGTGTGCATCATGCTTCCTTTGGCCCTTATTTAAAAAATTAAAAATTATTTTAACACATAATTTAACTACTCATGAGCTTCCCAGAATATAAAAACATTTGTCAGTAAACATGAGATTCCCCTCCCTGTGTCTCCAACCCAAAATTTCCTTAAATCTGAAAAACAATGAAACACTTGCAATGCAAGTCCTGTAGCATGCGCTTCCTTCCCCTTTCCCCAAACAAATCCCATACAATTTCTCAGAAAGTACATTCCTTTGTAATTCCAATAGATTTTAATTTGCATATACTTCCACAGATTAATTGTAAAAATTCATGAGATGTCACTTTATGTGCTGTATAATTTGAGATTATTCCCTGTAGAGTCCTGTTCAGTGCAGCCCTACAAAGCTTTCCTGCATTTAAGACCACAAGCAGGAGAGAGCATGGGCTGCAGAGCTGATACCAAGGAATCCTCCTCCTGCTTCTGATTCCATGGGTTCTCAGCTCCGGAGTCCCACTCATCGAGTGGCAGGGATGTCACATATGTGCATATTGCTGAAACCAAGGGATAGAAGAATTCAAATAATAAATTCATTGTTTCAATCCTTCGTTTTTCCCTAGCAAGCTCGGGGTTGCTTTTACACTGCCCTCCCTCCAAAGAAAGGCATTGCACGTAAAAGAAAAGTCATTACTGAGTGGATTTGAAAAGTACTTTCACACTCTCTTCAGTGAACTGAGAGTTAGTCCAGTTTGAGAGGGAAGGAGGAATTTTTACAGCATTTACCAGCTTAAGAATAGTATAAGTGAATAAACTGGAATATTAAATACTAATTTTATTGTATTTTACCCCTTACAAAAAAACAGCATTAAAACCTGAATTTTTAAAGAAACTATTGCTTGCCATGCTAACAGGTGCCAAAAGTTAACAGTACTGTCTGCTCCTTAAAACACCTTGGAGATGTCAGAAAAACTGAAGCCCTTGAAGATTTCAGATGCTTCCACTTGGAAGTCTATCCAAATAGTGATTAATTACTGGTTATTTCGACAGTGGGAAAAAATCTGCCTGATACTTAATAAATGCCTGTTATTGAAAGACATGTATTAACAGTAATATTCTGAGCTGGTAATTCATTTATACCATGTTCACTTTATCATTATAATTACTAGGCAAAATATTTTTCATTAAATTATCAACTTTGTCTCAGTAGTAAACACCCACTGTATTCATGGCATGTCAAATATTTTAATTTCTTTCTATTATTCTCCACTGCATGGAAGAATTTAGTGTTAAATCTGTTTGTGCCATTTGCAGATTGTAGGAACTCTTTTTGGCTGTTGAACTTGGTGAGGTTTATTTTTTTAATTTTATGTCATGGTTTGACACTGGCACAATGCCAGTGCCCCTATGAAGATACTTTCTCTCTGGTTTCTGCTGTGAGATGTGACTAGGAATAAGCAAAGCAGGCTCTTACTTAGGGAAAAAGAACCAGAACTTTATTAACTATTCTACAACTACAGATAAAAAGGAACACACACACAGGGAAAATGAAAACTTCACAAGTGCATTTCTTCTTCTTCCCACTAAATTTCTAACTTAATACATTTGTTCTTCAAATCACTAACTCTCAGTCTAGCACCACTTTTTAGACAATCAATCTTCAGTTCATCAAGAGGAGAGGAGTCTTTTTTGTACCATGGGCTTCCCCTGGAAACACAGCTGAAGCCTCGTGTGTTTCTGTGTCACTCGTGGCACCGCCCGGAGTACATCTGCCGTCGTGACTTCTTCTTTTCTATGTCCAGTGCTCTCACCACTGAACACGGACCAAAACTGCTTCTAGGGTTGTCTTTTAAGGATGCTCTGTCCTGATCTAAAAAAGGCACAGTCTCTCTTTTGGGACACCTGTCTCTACAATTTCTCTTTTTGGGACACTTGTCCCCCCCATATTTTTTCACCCCCTGGGGCTGAGGGGCACCAACACTGAACTCTCTTGGTCCTGAGGCCATTGCCTCCCCCTAGAATGCAGTCTCTGTATCACAAGGAACATGGTTCTGTCCATGGCTATACAAAAAGAGTCTAGCAAAAGCCACTCTATCATCTCTTCTCACTAGGATTCTTTTCTATTCTTCTACTATCTCTCACTCGCCCAGACTTCTCTCACACTGGCCTATTTCTTCTTCATCTTCTACTCTATCTTCTAGGAAAAGTCAATGATCTGTAAAGTTCTCATTCTCCAAAAAGGGGTTAAAAGCTCTTACAAGCGGCCGGCTGAACCCCCCCCTCTTCTCTGTCCCAGCCGTGCTGCCGGCGCAGGCCCATGTTTATCAAGCTTCAAGGTTACAGTCCCAGGCAGCGGCTCTCTCTCTCTCTCTCTCTCTCTGTGTCTCTCAGGGGGGGCTGCTCGATGGCTCTCAGTGTCTCTCTCTTTCTCTCTCTTCCACTTTTCTACTCCGGGGCTCAGGCCTACTTCTCTCGGCCACATGGCTTTCCCCTCCCCCTGCCCAGCCAGCAGCTGGGCCGGGGGAGAGACCCGAACTCTTTCCCGCCGGAAACCCAAGAGGACCCTCCCAGGGGAGAGCTCTGCTTTTAACTCCGTGTTCTCAGAGGCGTGTCCATGTCTCAATGGTCAGGTTAAATGCCAATATTAAAGTCTGAATATCCATTGGCCAAAAACACAGCATCTCAAAAAACACATTTCTTGTCAAACCACCACATTTTATGATAAGAAAAATTGAGAGAATTCCCTTTTGAGCAGCTCTGCTCCTCTAGGTTGATACAATGCTGCCATCACATGGCACATGTTTGGCACAGCAAGTGGGAGAGGGGGAGTTTTACATCCTAGCCCAGCTCTACATTGCAGTTCCAACCAAATGCTCATACAGACCCTGACTACGCACACAGACACTTGGCAGCTGGTGACTGTTATAAATCTAATAAGACCCAGTGTTTTTTCAGTCAACTTCTGATAGGTGAGAATGCTGAATTCATATTTTGTAAATTTAGAATGATTTCTCTCTAACAGCTGCTAAGGGGAACTAGCTAATGTTACAAAATACACATCCCAGCTACTGAAACCAGAACACAGAGGAAAAAAAGAAATTAAATGAAAACAAATAAACGAGAAAATCAAAACAATTTTTTTTTTAACTTCTATTCTGTAACTTCATTCTGACTGAGAGGCAGGGTTAATGAAGTCAGAGGGTCACAGACTTGATAACAGGAACACCTCTCAATACTAAACACTTATAGGATTATACCTGGCATTAATATTTTCAAATATATCCTATTTTAAATGAACACCTCAGGTAATTTTCCTCAGCATGACCACCTGTGCCTTACTTTAAGTTGCATGTCAGATTTTCTTTATTCATCCCAAAAAAAGGGAGAGATTGAATCAGATTAACCATAACTTTGTAAACCAATACTAAGTACTGTAAATATTAATAATCTTGAACTGACAGGGAGATTCCAGCCATAAGAAACTATCAGTGTACCCTATTGTAACAATGATCTCCAAATCCCTCTAAAACCACTCGCAAGACCACAAGCAACTACCTGAGGATGCATGTTACAGAATATTTATCCAGAAAGAAATTGAAGAGTAAAGAAACTGTAGACAGTCAACTCAGGGACCAGAAATGAGTATTGAATCAAATTTATCCCATCCCCTAACTTTACACTAAATTAATTACGAGCACATAAGGAGATTCTGAAACCTTCCCAGTTTGTGCTTCATCTCTGATACTTTCCTTGCTAACATACCTACCACAAAAGAATTTGTGCCCTTGTAACAACACAAGTGAGGAAACACTGATGCAAATAGGAGAAGTTAGTGTTTGATAATGGATAAGTAAATTTGATACATTAATTGCTAAGTGTGCTTTACAGAGTGGTATTTTCTCAGTTACTCAGGGAAAATTGTCTGATGTAAGCCAGCACAGAAACAGAAGCTTAAAGTATTTTTATTGTTAAAATAAAATATCATTGCTTCTATGAGCAAAGTTCTCAAAATATTTTCTCTTCTTTTGTGTATGGTTTTGTGGTTTCTTCCAAAAGGACTGTAGTATTACCACAATAATGTCACTTTTCAACTTTTCCAGCAAGATATACAACTGTGTGTTCCAAAATAATTTTATCCTTCCAGGACATACAGCTCCTATTTGAAATTAGACAACAGTTAAGGGCTTGGTTGAAAGAGACATTTTTTCCCCGTGACTATTGTTGCAGCAAAGCGTAGAAATGCCAAGATGTTTCAAACGGTTGTTTGTTATTTTGAAGTTGAAAGAAATATAACCATTTGGCTATTCAGTTATTTTGGAGGCAGCAATTAAGCTGCAATAGGAATATCTGGGGAGGGAAAAGGGAGTTCTGTACCAAAATCAAACGGTTTGTACTTTAGCAGTGCACTATAATTTGTTCTTGGTATCAACAATGTTAACTTTCACACACATCAGTCTGTCTACGAGTTAATGGAAAATGAAAATTGCCCTGCAGACCTATTGGAAACTGCAGCTACAAACTCTGTAATTGAAGGTCAAGCCACAAAGCTAACTAAAATTTCACTCCCTTTTCTAATCTGTCCCAACACTTGCATCACTTTCAGAAACATCTCAGTGATCCTATGCCACAAGTAGCAGTGACCAGATCAAGAAGACATTTTCTGCTCTTAGGACCTCCTTTGTTTAATTTTGTACCTGTGCAGTTTTCAAGTTTTTCACAGGTCATTATGAAAACAGGAGAGAAATGCTACTGAATGACCACTGTTTCTACTTTCTTCATATTTTTCTAATTTCTCCTTAAAATGTTTTGAGTTTTCACTGTCTTAATTGTTTATAATCTGTGCTTACAAAGCTCTGTAATGCAGTTGTAATGCTTGCATTACAATAAAGTACTTTTCTTCTTTACTGTAAATGCAAGCTGTAAAAAGCACCACGAAGAAGCAGAAAAAAAAAATCATGGATTTCATTACTGTTAAACACATAACTGAGTAGAGAGCAGATACTGAGACTGTATGAGAACTTGTTCCAGGGCTCATGAATAAGGAAGGGACATGCTATTTCTGGTTTATTCCCTCCATTTTTTAAAAAATTGGATAATTTATTATGTCTATTCCCACCTCAAACAGAAGAGTGAAAATAACATTTTCTTATGTAAACAGACTGGATGATTACAGGAATCTTGCTAAATATTGATTTTGTGAAGGCAGAAGTTCAAGGCAGTTGTTTGAATTGTATTTTATAGTGACTTACATATTGATTTCAAAAAGTGCAAGTGTAATGGTATGCATTACAATATGTTTCATATCATAATTATTATGACTGGAACTGGATTACATTTCTGAAGGCAGGTGAAACATATCTTTGAGAGGAAAACGGATTATATTCTTCCCTAAAACACTCCTTAAACAAGCATTACCCTGTATTTCCTTTTCTAAAGCTTATGTTACCTATACCAATTACATCAGTAAATCCAAAGATCATTGCATACAGCATATTTTAGGTAATTAGGTGGCCCCCAGAATCTAGACACATTCAGGTTTTCCCCATAGTTTGGTGCTTCATCTTTGGGTCATATGGACCTGTATAACAAACATCCTATACTGGGGCCCTGGCCTTGTGTGGGGAGAAAGAGAATAAATAGTCTGCTTTAGTCTTTCAGTGGCTGTTCTTCTTTTATCAGATAAGCTCAGCCAGCAGGTGCATTGATAAGTGGCCTGAGCCAAGCTCCATTCCTGCCTTCCTACTGTGAGGGGAGATAATGGATCCATTTCATTGTACTTATCCTGAACAGCCTAGCTTTAATTGGCCGAAAGAAGTATAGAGGATCTTATTCTTTCCTCTTCTTCCCTCTCTCTCTCTCTTTGATCTGATCCTGTCTTGTCTTAAAAAAGTCATCTAAGTTCTTAGCTTCCTGTAATAACAGCTTTGTCACAAATATAATGTTTTAATCCACAAAATACTAGCTCATGATCAACATGATTTTAGTACCTTTATAGTAATGTAATTTTATCATGTGGGACAGTGAATCTGCTTGCATCTACTTGTAAATCAATTTTCCTGACTGGAAAACAGCACATGAAACCCCTCTTTTTGGAAAAAGATTTGTGAAAACATATTTAGTTTTTCTTTGGTTTTATGACCAAAGGAAAAGAATACAGAAAAATCATTTATGTAAATTTTCAGAACTATTGTAACTACCCATCTTTGTAAGTGTTGCAGTTAATGCAGTTTTCATGAAAGCTGCTCTCTCCACAACACTACTTAAAAGAGCTGAATTTCTTGCATGTATTCTCATCTTTCTTCTGTCTGATATTGGATTTTTGTAGATTTAGATCAAGTCATAACATTAAAAATGTTAAGCAATGTTTGGATAGGGGGTTTGAATGTTTAATACATGCCTCCATCAGGTAAATGTACTTTCTATGTTTCAATTCAGTAGGTTCTAATGACTTTTAAAAAATGTATATATATAATTTGGAATATGAAGAAATCATCATCAGTATTCATGTGTCTTTACTACTTCTATTTTCCCTCAAAGAATCATTTCACATGGGTCAGGATACTTGTAATATTTGAAGACGAAGGAGACTTCAGTATTCAAATTCTCCAGCTCCAGTTAGCACTGTACATACAGGTAACACCATCTTCATTTTGGCACTCCATGACATCCAGACTTAAATGATTGCTTTAAATAAACAAACCTCTAAGAAAAGTCTGTCAGTTCTGACTTGGACTAAACCAGATTGTAAGTCTTTGTGTGCTGTCTCTCATTTAACACAATGCACTACAACGAGGGCAGACCACCACTCTTTGACAAATATTAAGATATCTCTGAAATAATAACTGATGGAAAACTGGAAAGTGGTGAGTTCTGCCTTGAATTGAAAGCTATACATAGGGCTGAAGAGCTCTGTATAAAACCACTGTTGTCTGTACAGAACCAAAGTGTGTTCTTCTTCCCCTAGAAATATTCTGAATGTTAGGCCTGTGATGAATGAAAAACTGATAATAGGAAACTTAACAGAAGCCTTGCCATAGGTGTAATTGAGAGGAATTAAATCCTGGAAACTTTGCATATGTCCAAGAATTTTCAGGAAGACATTACTAAGTGAATGCTGTGTTATTTTCACTCATAAGAATGTAGAACAAATTCTCTTGTTCTAGGTCATAATCTTTAATGTAAGAATCTTGTGTGAATATCATGTGCTTCCATCTATTCCAGGCATTCAACGTTTAAGGTATGGCTTTTCTGTTCTCGACTTCCAGACATTGTCCTACAGGAATCAGATGTGAGAACCCTGGTAACATGCTCTTGCTGAGTTTATAAGATATTTAGAAAAACTGTTTTAATTGTAGCAGTTTGAAAGCCTTGACTGCTACTATAAAGTGCCACTCTGCCTTAATCTGATAGCACTTTTTCAAAATAAGTATTTTGAGAAGGTTCTGTAATAGAGTACATTGTCCAAATTCATGGAACAATGAGACAGCCTTTTTATTGATAGTGATTAGTGAACTTTCTAAATCTGTTGACTTTAGCAGACTTAAACTTCCAGTAAATACTAGTGTCTATTTTTACACCACAGCTTTCATCCAAGAGAAAAGCAAATACATCAGCCTGCAACTGCTGATGCTACAAATAACCCCCAAAAAAGGGCTTTTATTCCACTTACCATGCAGCAGGAGTGTCTCCCCACATCATTGCATGTGGACTAAGATTCAGGCTTTTTTATCTGGCCTTTTCCAACCAGAAAGAGAAAACTAGGTTTTTGGGGGTTTTTTGGTTTGGTGTTTTTTGGGTTTTTTTTATTTTTTTAATGAGAGCATTATCTAGAGATCAACTATTTATCTCTGGCTAAAATCTTGACACAAACTGTTTTTTAATATCAATGATCTAACCAGACAAGAAGTAAGGGAGAGTGAGAAGCAAGTTTTACCTCACTTTTCATTTCACTGTGTGATTATGATCACGGCCTGTTTTGTTTCTAACTGTGATTAAACACTGCTTGTGCAAGGTAAAGCAACTTCACCAGTTTTTTAGGACAAGTTCTGGAAATTTGAAGGTTATGTACAAACAAATTAGTGATGCCATTATGCTCTCAGCTGGAGCTGCTTGCTAGGCTATGTATAAATGCACTGGAGCACACACACACAGAGCCCCAAGCACTGGTACTCTGAACGAAGAAGTCAGGGGGCAAACAGGTACATTGATGCAAAAGGCAGCTGGATTAGAGAATTTTGGATCAAGTACTTCCTTATCCTGTCCATATCCTTGTCTTCTTAAAACTGTCCCATATTACCTTTTGTGAGCAAATTTATGTCATCAGCCAGAGGAGCAAAGGCCCTCTTCAGAGCTGGCTCAGGCTGCTCAGTCTCCAGCAGCTGTTTTAAATGGGATGGAGCTCTCAGTCCCCTTGGACAAATTGTCCCAGTGCATAACTATTCCTAACACAGAGACATTTGAGGTTAAAGACAGATTAAACTTCTCTTGCTGTAGCTTATATCTACTGCTTGTCCACTAAGCACCTCAGGCTCCACCTTCTCTACAACCACCCAAAAGTTTGTAGAAATATCACTAATCTCTTCTTCTTGGCACCCTTGCTACAGCCTGGAGAAATTCCATTTTCCCAGCCTCTGCTAGCATCTTCTGTGCTCCAGCTCTCTGACCACCTCAGCGTCCCAGTTCTGCAGTTTGCAAAAATCCCTCCTGCACTGGGCTGGGGCTGGAGGGTGTCCCCAAAGCCTGGACTATACTCCAAATGCCAACCTCATAAGCACTAAATTCATGGGTACCATCACTTTTCTTAACCTGTCAACCACTTGAATCCACATGGTAACCCAAATTATTTTCCTAAATACTGATTTCTAGATGGTCAGACACAGTTTCTACTGCTGCAAGAGATTATTCCACCCCAGATACAAACTCCTGCCTTTCTGAGGTTGCTGATAGCTCATTCTTCCAGGTAATAACAGATAATTTTATGCTAACATTTTATTTGCTTCCATCCTCTGCTCCAAATTATAAATAAATAAACACATGTAAATGACATTTTCATTATGTCACGTATCATCCAGACTTCTCTGAAAATTTGAATTGCTTAGCAATACCAGCTGTAGTAAAGATGAAGATTAGTGGAGATGTCATTCATATCAGCAGCATTTACAGATTTAAATGAAACTATAGAGCATGAAACCAAAACAAGGACCTCCTCAATACAGTTTAAGTTTTAGGATACTTTCATATTTAGTCAGAAACTTCTTTACCTTAAAAATAATTTTGCTAGAATATGGATTTTATCCATGCCAGTGGCAAAGGCTGGACAATTCTACAATATTTCCTACTTTTTGTCTATGTACCTTTTGGTTGGATATTCAGAAAAGGGCTTCTATATACAAATAATAATGCCTGCGGCATTACTGACTGATACTTATGTATTTCACATTAAAAAACTCCAAAGTAAATGCAGATGACTCTCCTGTTCCACTTGTGATCCTCAAATGATTCCACAGAAATCATGGCAATGAGTAAACAAGAGAACCCCACCAAAATACCACTGTGAAGAGTGAGCACTGGGTAGATGCAGTGGACATTCTATCTTGCCTGACTGACTCCAGGTTTCATGTCTTGAAGAGTTCATCTTTTGCAGGCACAGCTACTCTTAACAGGAACAGCTGACTCCTCAAGAAAATTGCAAGTCCTAAAAAAGAGTATACAAAATTCTTTAAAATCTAACTCAAATTACTGAGGTAATTGTTTCTTACAAAGCAGAAACTGAGGAAGCAGTCTTAAAATTGGCAAAAGGATATCCTGGGAACACATTTTCACTTGAGAAGTGGAAGTCTGTAAAGCAATATTCAGGACAGGACCTGATAAGCTGAAAGAACAAACTATGTATGTTCAGAGCTGCATTATAAGAAGTTGTCTAACAAAACTAGAAAGCAGCTGAAAAAAGTCTAGTAATGTCAAGAATAAACTCTTATCAGAGAGTGCTGGAGAAGAATTGAAAAGAATTGTTGAGTATCCCAGCTTAAGTCCAGTCAGACTGAAAAAGGACAATTTTTCAAGAATAAATCTGGAATCAACAAATACAACAAAAACTTGCTTAGCTTTGCATAAATCATCAGGAACTACTGGTGAAAACTGACAAGGGGGCAATGAGCAAAACAGAGAAAATGTTGCAGGATGGTTGGCTTCTCCAAAGCCTAGAAAAAGCATACGAATGTAAAGTTAAGCACTAGGAAAGAGAAAATGTGTGTGTAAACATTTTTTGCTCTCTTGCCTTTCCCATTGCACACTATGCACCTTTGGGTTAAAGAATAGGTGATGGTTTGTTTGGAAGAAACTGCTTTTGATTCATTTGAACCAGCCTCTGTCATAAGTACCTGAACTAAAAGGGCTTGGAAGTGAATGATGGAGCTGAGCCTATTCCTTAATGCTGCTTGGAAACCCCAGTAGGACACAGATATCAGGAGAGTGGCTCACAAGGGTGGGTCCCCAAATCAGGATGAAAGGATCCAAAAGCACTTCTCACCCCTCAGCTCCCCAGTGTGCCCTTGGATCCTATAGTCTTGCCTTTAGAAGTAGCCAAACACACCCTTTTGAAGAAGTTTTCTCTCATTAACTTCAGACAGAGCATTATCTACAGAGGTTAATGAGCAAAAGCAAACAGCATTTGCCTGCCAAAATCCTGCTTCACCAGGAAAGCTGAACCACTCAGTGTCATGGGCATAGCATTGTCACTGAAAATATAAAATTCAAGCAGGACTGTAATCTGAGTTTCCACTGCTGGGTGCATTGCACAGTTTCCACAAAGCCCGGTACATAAAACTGGTTGCTTAGCTGGTACTACAGAAACAACAGCCATAGGAAGCTGGTTTTGGCAAGGGATCCAGCTGTTGGGTTAAAAATAATCTCAATAAAAGATAAAGAAAAAGTAGCAGGTTGCAAAGGAAGAAATCTGATAAAATTAAAGTGTAATAGACACTTCAAACTGTGTGATCTGACCTAATAAGTTATTAATAGGGAACCATTACTCTTCATACATTTTTTATGAGGAAGGCATTGCCTTTTTGTCAAGATTAGTGGATTATAAAATATTTGTGCTACACAATATAAATGACCCTATCTATTAATAAGTCTCTGGAAAGATATGCTTAAATTGAATTACATTAAGGAGAAAAGTGCCAACAGAAAATTAGGCATAATTAATGGGAACACATAAATAAACCAGAGATAGAGGGAAAAGGACATTCTTTCCATTGATCATTTTAAGGATTAATTGCTGATATGCTCTAATGACATACCAACTATTACTGTTTTTATAAGGACCATTTCACAGAAGATGAAATCCATGTAACTATGAATATGTATTGCAATTTATTGCCAGAAGATAATTACACTGATCACATGCATCTAATTAGTCAGTACACTACTGAAAGCTAAAAGATACAGCTTAAAATTTAATATACAATAAAGGTTCATTACACTCTTCCAATAAAGTAAATTTATTTCATTTTTTTTTTTGCTGATATTGAAATACTTAGCCTTTTCTGCATGTTTTAGGACAAACAGTGCTGAAAGTGAGGACATGAGCAACACTGTGGTTATCTTCCAGACCCTTTCAGAACAGCAATACCTGGAGATGCAGGAAATTATTTTTCACATCACATTCACATAAGGGACAAAGTGAATAGAGTTACACAGTGCATGAACTTCCCAGTCTTTTCTATTTGCCAAGGTTCCCTTGGATATCACAGCTCTGCTTCCAGTGTGTGCAGCCACATCCTGGCTTTCACAGACTCACACCAACTTTTGAAGGCTTTCATTATTAATCAGGAATGTAAATATGAAGCATTATTGCTCAATCTTTTAAAAATATCTTAAAATTAAAAATAGGATCATTATTTTGCTCACAAGGTCCTCAAAATAAAATAAATTTTTCAAAAAGTTTAATAAGGCCCTTTTTCCTAAGCAGAAAAAAAGAAAGAGGACCCATTCATTAGAAATAATCCACCTGAAACAAAACACCTTACACTAATCCCCTAAAAACCTTATCTACTCCTTGACACTGTTGTAACAAACACTTCCAAAGTACTGTGCCAACATTGCTCATGTGTTCAGTGGATTTTAATTAGAGCTCTGAAAGCTTGGGAAAACTGTCCAAGCCAGCAAGCTGCTCTTTTCAAACAGCAGCACAACTGTCCTTTTACCCATGTCCCAATCAGAGCATATGTTTAATTAAAACCAGTGCAAATAATGGAGACAGAAGAGAAAAATCTCCTTCCCACAAATTAGTGAGGAGAATATCATTAAGAAGGTGCACAGCAAGCTGAAGAAAGCAACCAGTGTTGTTCTTTAGTTGTACTCTGAACTGGATGTCTATGCATAGGTCTTGGGGAACAATCGTTTGTGAATGGTGTGAATGGCTTCATATACAAGATTCTTTATATGCTTCAGAGAGAACAGAGGTATTTAAGGATGAATAGAAACAGGAAAACTAGAGCAAATAATGGCACAGAGAGAGGTGGAGAGAGAGTTCTGACTTGTTCAGCTGTTGCAGTAGTAATCACCTTAAATATTTGTCAGATAATATTTATTTTTCTAATTCACCTTGAGAGAATGCCTGTCCCATCTGTCACCTTTACAATAGCAAACCAATTCCACAGTCCACCTCACCAAGTGGTTAGAGGATATCCTATTCCTCCTACAGCATCAATCTCCCTGCCTAGTGAACACTCACTTTGTTCTGCTCTGGAATCCACCACAGGCTGTGTGAGAATGAAACCCACAACCACTAGGGGAGGAGAGAAAGGGTCCAGTGGTAAGAAAATGATGCAACAGCCAAGGAGGAAAACCTTGGGCCCATTGTGCTGTGATCACTCCAGCCAGGAAATTCAAGCTCTTTACAGAGAGACATAAGATGAAGATCAACCGGACCACAGTATCTGAGTAGAAAGATTAACTAAGAAGAGAGAGACAGAGAGACATAACAATGAAGATTAAAAGCAAAGGAATGGCTGTGTGGAGTGCTTGTGTAAGAAGAAAAAGTTAAGCACAAAACCAAGAAGGATGACAGTCACAAGAGTAACCATAAATCAGTCACATATTACAGGCTACTGTGATGCCTAGTTATTGAAACAAGATTGAATATGAAAAATGTCAATAAAAGATGCAACTTCCTCTTGCAGTCTTTTATCAGAACTTGAACCTGCACAAGGAAAGCTCAAAATACTGAGACTAAAGTTTTTGTAAAAGTTACCAATGTTGAGCCTAAGCCTGCTGTTTTGCTCTTGAAAATAAAAATATAGAAAGGTTGATATTTCAGGGATAACAACCACATTCATTTGTATATATAATTATTCCTATAATTACAAAAATAGTCACTATAGAGAAAAGAGTTAATCAAAAATATCAAAATAAATGTAGAGAGATGTAAACAGTGAGTGAAATGCTTCTAGAGGATCTCTAATTAGCATTACCAGAGTATTTTGCCCTACTAAATCAGTATACAAACAATCTCTACCTAAGAGCTGGGGTCAGGAGGGGTAGTCCTGAGCATTTCCAAATGCTCAAAATATTAAACAAATACCAAACATCAGTGCTAAATATGAAATAATTTTGTGATTAGATACTGTGCAAATGAAAAGAAAATTCAAGATAAATAATAATTTTTTTTTAATATATGTTGAAAAGTGAGGATGAGGTCTCGTTGAGACACAGAGTGAAATAACAAGGATAAAGGCTCAGAAGTTCTTATAATAGTATTTTTTAAATCGATGGCAAAGTACATCTGGAATTCTCTGTTTGGGTAGTCATAATTCTTTGATCTTTCAGCTACAGTTACCAGATTGAAAAGATAGTAAAATGGAATTTGAGAGATGATATTGATGCTCAGTAGCAGTCATTAAGACATACAACTCTTCAGGAAGAGGAGCGAGTAGAAGTCTCTTCTGAATTTAAGGAGTAGCATATTATAATGAAGATTTTCCAGAAAATTTAAAGATTTCTCTGTTCTGCAGGGTCCACTGTAACCATTTGGAAAAAAAAAGAAAAAAAAGAAAAAGAGGGGTTGTTTTAAATCTTGAGAGGAAAGCTGCCACCTGCAGTTTTTATACCTAGGAGACTGTAACAACCAGCATAGGAAGCAAATGTTTAATCATCAAGCCATTGGTAGAATTAGCAGGTGAAAGACTTTGTTGGAGTGCCTGAAGAGTTCAAAGCCATGTTCTCAAGAGCTGTATTAATTGAGCTGCAGAAGCTTTACATGTTATCACTGGATAAACAGGTGTCGAGGTTTTAAGCCCAGCTGGAGATGAGACACAGGCAGATGCTTGCACAGATCCCCCCCTATTTTACCCCCTCTCCAGTGGAATGTAGAGTGGAATTAAAGTAAAATTTGTATGTTGATATAGGAACAGTTGATATAGGAACAATTTAATAACTGAAAATAAAGTTCAGTATGCTGAAAATGGTAAATAATAATAATGATGATATTAAAAAGAAAGAAAAACCAAAATAAGTGATGCGCACCGCAATTGCTCACTACCCACTGACCAACGCCAGACTCCTCTTCCCAAACCCAGATCATCCATCCTTCTGGTAATTCCCACAGTTTATGCACCAGGCATGATGTTCCATGGTGTGGGGTGTCCATTTGGTCAATTCAGGACACGTGCCCCAGCTATGCTCCTCCCAGTCTGGATTTTTTGCATTCCTCCTGATGAGCAGAGCATGGGACAAGAAAAGAAAGGTCCTTAACTTAGAATAAGCACAACTTACAGTGTGTTATTAACATCTTTGTCATTCTAAATCCAAAACACAGCACTGTAACTGCTACTGAGAAGTTAAATCCACCCTAGCTGAAGTCAGGACATCAGGAATTAAAAACTATTTGCTAACCATTTTCCAAAAATTAGTTGCAAATTTTTTCAACTGTTTTTCAGGTTTCTCTTGGAAGCACGATGGCTGCAGGGAGGTGGTAGGTACAACACATACACCTGGAGGCAGCTATAAAAGAAAATTCACATCCCTAGGAGAGATTACTCTTAAATTAGTGCCAACCACACTTGACGTCATAATAATCTATATATGTAATTTAGTGTGTACAAAACATGTTACTGATTTCTCAGCTTGCAGTCTTATAGATACTACTTTACTTTTTTGGATTTCAATACTCATCAAATGGAAGGATTTTTTTCTCCCCTAATACTGCATCCAAGGTATTTATGTGGTTTTGGCTCTCCAGAGCCTAGGGCAAATTAAAGAAACATGAAGCTTTGAGATGCTTCAAGGACTGCTTATACCTAAAGCACTGCTGTTCCTAGAATGCCCACTTTAAGAGACTGTGTTGCTGAATTGTGATTTGCATATGAATGCAGCTACAATTTGAAGGGGGAGCTGCTGACAGGGAAAAAACATGAAGAAGTAGTAATCAGTAATGACACCGCCTCCATTTAACTGTCTGGAGAACAAAAAAGTTGTGAGCAGAACTCAGATTATTATGTTTCTGTACCCTCACAGAATTTGGGTGTGGTAGAAGAGTTTCCAAAAGTTTGAGTATTTTCAACTTCAAGCCTTAAGTTGTCCCTGGCTTTAAGATGAAATGACTGCTGGCTATTTTTCAGATATATATTGGTTTAAAGTTGCATGTTTCAAACACAAATAAGAAGCTGTGTCTTAAAAAATCCTATAAAAATTGCAGAGAAAACACATTTTATAAGAGGCATAAGATATCCAGTGTGACAAAGGCAGTTTTGGTTCTCTGATTTGTGAAAGGCACTGTTCCTTGCAACTCCCACTCTGTATGACAAAGTTTTGAGATGCAGCTAAATAATGTTCTCTTCTATCCCTACTCATTCAAAAATAATTACCAATGTAATAATTACCAGTGTTAGGAGATTGGGTTGTTTATCATAGAGACTTTTTTAAACCCACTTCATTATCCTCTCATATTCTACAACTCCCAAGTCCTGAATTGCATTAGTACTCACTGATGATAAATCCTAGTGTCTGTCACAAGCAGCTCTGCTGAAGAAGAGGAGACACAAAAAGATTAGGAAAGACAGAAGGGAACTACAGATAGAAACCTAATTTTACTGAAAATTATCAGCAAACTATTACCTGATTTACCTGATGTGGTGCTACCATCTGCATATCTAGCAGGAAAGTGGAATATCATTAAACCAGTCATTTCCAATACCATTAACAAACAATGCTACTGACAATTTCAAGCACAGGAAGGGCCCACTGGATATCAATCCTAACTAATTCCAACTTTCTCTGGGTTAATCCTGTATATATCTTGCTTTTTCTGACTCCTTTCAGTTTGTTTGATTACATATAAAAGTTCCTCACTTATGTAACAGGGTTTGGGATATTTCTTAAAATTTTAAAAGCATCTGCCAATAATTCTACTTTTTTTTGCACATCTTGCTCCCATCAAGGGCTGCAAGCCCCAGAGCTGCAAGTTCTGTCATCCAGAAGAAACAGCACAAGGAAGGAGGATTACCCTAGAATACATTGTCCTCTTAAACCACATGATGTATTCAGAGAATTAAATTTTCAACAAGCCATTTACTGATAGCCACTCTGCCACCAGCTTAAGTTTCTTGTGGTTCCAGAGGCGTTTATAGGACAGGCCTTTGTTATGGAAAAATGCTATGTGGAAACATTTCTGTTTGTCTTTCTCTGTCAAAATTTGTTCTCACTAAACAAGGTCAGAGTTAAATAAAATGCACACACACCAAATCCATTTAATAACTTTGCTTTTCAGTTTTTATAGTAATTATTAAATGGCAACAGCCCTCATTACAGGGAAGAGGTGATTAACTGAAGTGCATTCACTATTGATGGGCTGCAAGTGTAAATGAAACTGCAGCAGCTCAGTGCTGCAGGATTTTAGAGCAAGTTTCTCACTGCCCAGCTTTTTTGAGATGGTTATCATTTCTCTGAAGTGAATACTCTTTGGTGGAACATTTCTTGCAAAGGAATTTATTTACCATGCATGTGTAACAAGGTGGTATATGTTCCACCAGGAGGTAATATCATTAGCATTTTCTTTCCGGAGATATCAGGTTTTCCTTTTCCTTTCTTCTTCTTCTTTTTTTTTTTTCCCCTCTCTTCTTCTGGAGGGCAGGAGGAATTGTAAATAGTCACTAAAAGAACAGACATCCCAGTTAATTCCAGGCTTTATATCATTACAGTTTTAGCTCAAACTATGCACTTGCTCAGATATAGCTAAAATACTTCTCATCTTTTCTCAGCTTTACTCTAGTACAAATCACATATTTTCATCTAGGCCCTTCTTTCAGCAGTAACTGTGTATTTAATACCTATAATGCAGCAAATACATATATATATCTATATATTTATTTATTTATTTATTTATATATTTATATATATATATAAAAAATAGTGGTTCATTTTCAACACAAAAGATAATTTCCTTGTTTCATATTACTAGAATTCTGAGATTCTGCACCAAGTTTCAAAAGTACCATTTAAATATATATATATATATATATATATATATATATATTTAAATGGTACTTTTGGTATATATATTTAAATGGTACTTTTGAAACTATATATATGTATATATATATATATATATTTAAATGGTACTTTTGAAACTATATATATATATAGAATATAGTATATATATTCTGCACCAAGTTTCAAAAGTACCATTTAAATATATATATATATATTTTTTTTTTTAAATGGTACTTTTGGTATATATATTTAAATGGTACTTTTGAAACTATATATATATATATATATATATTATATATATATTTAAATGGTACTTTTGAAACTTGGTGCAGAATCTCAGAATTCTAGTAATATGAAACAAGGAAATTATCTTTTGTGTTGAAAACGAACCACTTTTTTTTTTCATTTCTGAGACCCCAAACAAAATAACAAAATAATGCCGAACCAGCAGTACAGACTCTATGACAGGAAGCATCTTACCCAGATCTTCAGGAGCTTTCATTTTCCTCATTAAAAATCATCTTCTCACTCTGAATTCTATTATTTTCCTTTGCACCTTCTGAGTGTCTTTCCAACTTTATGCTGCAGCTGTATCTTAACACAGGAGCTGGGGTCTCTTCTAGAAAATCTTTGATGTTATATTCAAGATTATTCAGGGAGTTAAACTAGGATCTTTTGAAGAAGCCTGCTCTAGACCCCAGTGTTAACATTTTCCTTTTTACTGTTTATTTCCTATCCCTTTTTATTGGTTTGGTAACCTGAATAACCTGAGGAATAAGACAAGTCAGCAGGAGTTAAGAAATTTATGTAAACTACCAAGCAGAGTGGCATTGACATGTTGTAAAAAGAGACATTAGGTGAGGGATAAAAAGGAAAACATAAGAAGGCTTCATTTGGATTACAGGATGTAATTAAAAGCAAGCAGATTAAATCACCTCACACCACCAGCTGAGTGTAAGAATTTGCTAAGTATCAGTAATTGAAGTTACATAGCACTGAGACCCATGGAATAATCTTGAGGTTCATGAAATTAAGTTTATCAGATAGGGTTTGTCAGGAAGCAATTCCTCCTGCAAGGAGTTGCTCTGTTGTATCATTCTGGAGCGGGACAGAAATTTGCGCTGTTTATTTCCATGATCTCCAAGTGGAGTGGACGTGGTATACTGCTTTGTGGAGGGCAAATGGAAAGTATTTGTTTCATATTAAAAGTGGTTCATTTAACCAATCTGGTACAGCACCATTCCAGTAGTTGAGATTTGCATCAAAGGTTTCACTGATTCCCTGTTCTCCCCATCTCATCCTGTGACTGAACTGATGAACTGTTTGCGATGAATATTAGTCACATTACTTAAGATGTCATTACAAAATATTCAGATGACAATAAAAGAAGCAGAAGAGTGGAGAATAATAGAAAGATTCTGCCCTGGATAGAGTCTGTGGGTAGTCTAAAGTCACAGGACACTATTAACCAGAAGTGTGCTAACAAGACAAGCATGGATTTGGAGTCACTGAGTTCCTTGATCCCTTTCCTATTATTTCCAATGGTCCTTCTTTATGGCTGAAAAGTCTGCCAAGTGACAATTACATTCTGAATTGCTGTCTTGTGAAGTGAGAACTGAGCAAGCTTTATGCCATCTATAAAACAGGCCATGCAGTCCTCTTGGTGAAATTTTGCTTTGCTTACACAAGGTCAGGTGCAAAAGGTGCCATTTGATAACCCTGCTCCTGCTGTGCAAGACATCCACAGTGAATGGAGAGGAAACTGCTGCAGTGCTACCAATTATTAAGCACTAATAGAGAGGCTACTTGATTAGAAGTAAAACTCCTTCATTGCACATAAACCATTCCAGTTTACAGAGGGGCTTTTTAGTTCCATCTTTCAACCTGATTTTTCTAATGGTATAATACAAATGAGAACTCTGACTGCTCCATGACAGTTACTTTCTTTCCCAATCACCTCCCTGGCCTGACCTTGACCTATAGATAGACTTTAGCATTTAATGATAATGTGGTTTGTGGGAGCAGTAACCGCAGAACAGGATCTTCCCAGTGGCTTCAAGCCAGAGTGTTACTCAGTAGCTAATGGTTGGAATGGAATGATAACAGATATGGGTGAAAAAATCTGAGATTTTGCATTTCTGTTAGTTTGAAATAAGAAGAAAAATCTACACTAGAAGAGTCTTTAATCTTATGAAGTGTTTTTGATTCTGTAAGGTGTTCCTTTGAGAAGTTACAATAAAGTGTATTCAAATGCTTCACCCATGGATCTCATCATTAATGGTTCAGTTGGGTAAATATGGAAAAAGTCTACCTAGAAAAGACTCAGTCACAAGTTCTAACCTTTTTCTAACACCATTTTATCACAAGAAACCCTTTATGCCAAGTGAGGAGTCAAATTTTGCTTAGGAACAAAAATCTACTACAGTAAATTGGGTCATAGAAGCAAAAATTGAGAAGAAACTTTGACTTCTCTGTAAAAGAGTCTATTCCTAGAAAGCCAATAAACAAAATAGGTACTCATTTATCATCAAAATATACCTTTTAGTCATCAAATTAGGTTCCACAATTTCCCAGGTAGGAGATATCACAAGGTTCACCTACACTGGATCACTTTAACCATGCAAGCACTCATTGTTGATATGGTGGTGACACCTGACACTTCTGGTGAAAGAATGTAGCAATCCTCTTTCCACAGTTAAGTTTAGGATGTGTTCATCATTCTCTGATAATATCTTTTCATTATTATGTAGTAGTACACACAGATGATCCCAGCGTAGACCTCAGTGAGGCAAATTTAGCCCATCAGTGCTTTAATACACCAAAATCACTGGTGCCAAAATATTAGGCAAATGCTTATAACAATTGTCTCCATTCTCATGGTCCTGCAAATTTTACAGTTCTTAAACTGCTATTGCCCCTTGCAACAAAACACAAAATGTCCACCACATGGTGGCATCATCCTTTTACAGTATGGAGGCCCAGTGTGAAGCTACCAATTTCATGACTGGTGTACTAGTTCCAAACAAGATTAATTCACTTTAGTGATATATAACTACACTAATTTTTAACTGTAAAATATTTTGAATTTATTTTTTAAGTACTGACATAATGGTGAAAAGTTAAATTACCTCCAGGACATGAAAAAAGACTTTGATTAAATATTTTTGAAGGATTTTAATATGCTATAAAGTTGATCTTAGGCATTTTCTTTACCCATTATGCAAATATGTCAATTCATTAATAATTCAAAATAGGCAATACATTAATAATTAGGATCCCCCATTACAAATCTGACCTTTAATTGAATTCTATAGAAAGAGACTGTGAAAAATGAGCCTCTTGATTTATGCTACGAATAAAGGTTAAAAAGCGTTTTCCTAGTAGATCTAATTTTTATCATTATTGCCTAAGCAGAAACATTGAGATAAGTATTTTTTTCCCAGTTGAAACTGGTTTTTTGGAAAAACTACTTCTAGGAAAAAATATTAAAAGGTATTTACTTCTGTAGAATTTAGTAAGATGTGTCACTGGACAAGTGACATAGCAATCATAGGTACTTCAACAGCTTGAAATCAACCTTTTCCCTTCACTTCTCTATGCCACATGACCCATGGACTTCATGATTACATAATTCTTCACACTTAACTAATTCTTCTTCATAATTCTTCTTGTTAACTTTGTCATAATGTTTAAAGGTAAACCATTAACTGACTGTATAAAAGAGTGATTACTTCCAGTATTAGGAAAACTGACAAGTAGACAATCTGTTGCAATACTGCAAGGACACCATTGCTCTGATTATTTTGCCTTCCATTCTCAGTCCTTCCTAAAAATTCATTTCTGCAGTGTAATGGCAGCTATGCAGACACATTTTCTTGTAAAGTTTGAGCAAAAACATGATTGAGAATTATTAGAATGCCGTTAAGGAAATGGAAGAAGGATAAGGAAAATGCCTAGGAACACATCAGAGAATGTCCCAACGGGACTAAAAGAACATTTTATCTATTTAAGAGAGTAATAATAAGCTTGAAAAAAATCTTTTATACATCCTTGTTGCAGACAAAGTACATCAAGTCTAAATGCCTATGGAGGGCTTTTACCTGAAAGCTGTCATATATGACAAGTTTGGACTCCCTATTTTATTTCATAGAGATCTGAAGTCCAATAAAGCCTTGAATGTCCCAGCAGAAAAGGTTTCACATTGGCTGGTAAATCAAGAGTGTTATTTGGTGCTGTAGTGCACAGCCAAATCAATTATTGCTGTACAAGGTACAATGGCCTTTTGAAAATGCTAATTTGGAGAAATTATAAATTTATCAAATGAATAGACATCATCAATTTGAACAGTTAAAGCAGCAATGTCGTGGACATGTGCTTTGAATATACTTTAAAAACCACAGTCCCACTATTCCTAAAAGGGATAAGAACCACCAAATACCCTGTTGACTCCAACTTGTGGTACACACAGCCAGAATTGGAAACCACTTAGCTTTTAGCTAACTACAAACCCTTGTCAATACCCACTCTTGATATTTTTTTAAGTCCTTGATCTGGATACACAACCAACTACCCCAGCCATGACTGTGCTGAGCAGTAGCTTCAAAGACCTTTTGTTAGTCTCACATACAAAGTGTGAGGAAGGGAATCACACATCTGCGATTTCCTAGTGAGAAGTCAAAGCCAACTGGGACAACACAGTGTTCAGTTCAACCCAGAAGTAGTTACATACAACAATAATATTAATACCACTGGAATTTATCAGATCCCAGATAAGGGCTGGCAATCCTGGGCTCACCTGCAGCCAAATGCTGCTGTGAGGGCTAATTCTGGGCTTGCCTGAAGGGCTGCTAAGCTCATTCTTGCAGTAAAATATACATTATATGGACTTAAACTGTCCATTGCCTTAGTAGCATTACAGCCAGAAGAGTTTCAATTATGGTGAAACTGAGCTACAACTAATGTTATGAAAGGGACCAGTAGCTGCTTCATTAATGGACGCAGCATGAAACTTCCTACAGAGGATTTAACAACATCACACTCCCAACCACACCAGAAGAGCTGGGAAGGGTGTTGCACATGCAATGGCCAACTTGTTCTGAGGTTTTAGCACACACATTACACCTTAGCCTGGTTTGGGTACATCGGTCTCTCTATGGTTGTAGAATGTGGTTGGACATTGTACTTAAACCAAGGGCACATATGCTATGTTCCTAGCAACCACCATGTTCGTTGTGATTTTTTTAATTTCCCTAAGTGGAACAAATGGCAGAGCAGAGTCACAATGTTTTTCCCCTTTAAATAATTCATTTTCTTGGCTAACTATCTGCTTAGCCTTAGGATAAAGTTTGCAGGTGAGGCTCCTCCATCACTCAGCCTGGGGCACTTTCACTTCCCAGTAAAACCCCGAATGAAACACCTGAGTGCCAGGATTCACATCAGGGTCTTCCCTCCTGCAGCCAAATTCTGTGACAATGAACTCAAGCAATTAGCAAAAAGCACTTCATCACAAATTAAAATGTTTTCTTTCACTATCTCTACTCTTCACCATTATTAAGAAAATTTTTATTAATATATATGTTCAAAAAAATTGAGAAAAGACTCTGTTCCAGCCCAGAAACTGAAAAGTGCATGTGCACAAGTATGTTATCACTTCCTGGCAACATTCCTAAAGCTTTTGGTCTGCTACCATGCGAATATACAGTCACTCGCACACAATACTTTCAAGGGTAAATTCCTGAAATTGTAGCATGACATCAAACATTTCACTGCATTCCAAGACATCAGACCAAGACTTTTTTTGACCATAACAAAACTTATTTTTTCAGGTCTCTGCCACCACATAAGTTGTAGCAGAACACAAATGTATCCCACTCCCCACAAGTGCAAGAAATTCTTTGGGATGTCAGGGGAAAGACAGCATTAGAGTAATTGATTTATTTTGTGGATTAGAAGAGTTTTTTCCATATATTTTCATTTTTCTCTAGCAATTCACCCTTTCTACTTGATTGTACCTGTACCAGTTACAAGTGGCAAACATCACTTAAAAGGAGGAGGTGGTGGGGAGGGCTGTAATTGTCATTATTCTGCTCTGTTGCCATCTGCTCCATCGATGGAAGAAAAAACCCTTTTATTTCATTATAAAAAAGGTTGCGGAAGTGCAATTGATTTTGTTAAGAAGCAAGGACTCATTAATGTTCCAAAGACTGGGATTGTGCTCATTCCCTCAGACTGCCTAGATAACAAAGAAATAAAATTTTACCCAGCAGTTCCTCCACCAGCAAAATTACTTGTAACTAAAGTAGATCATCCTTTATAAAGACTTCAAACTGAGTTGAAATGCTTACCCAATGAAGATTTCTCTATGACTCCTGGAAACTTAACCCATTACTTAATTATTTCCATTTTTTAAAGAATCATTTTACTACCAGATTGAGAAATATCTACATGTATATTTCTTCAATAGATATAATTACCATACTAAGTATTTGTTTGTATTTTTCAAATGAGAAATGGGAAATTAGGTATGTTATCAAAATTTCATAAGCAACATGAAAAAATGAAGTGATAAAATGCTGTCACTATAATTGTATTGGGTCTCTATATTAAAGTACAGAATATGATTTTAGCAGGATTAGAGGTCCAGCCATTGCTAGATTACTGCCCCTTTTATGGAAGAGTGGGGTGACAGGGTTTTTTGGTGGGGTTTTGGTTTGGTTTGTTTGTTTAATTTGCAGATACTTGCACTTGGACAAGATGACCCACTGTGGTCCTTTCCCAACCTTACCCACTTCTTGGTTCTGTGATTCTGTAGTAAGGTTTAAAATTTTCCCTCAAGATATTTGGCTTATAAATAAAATAAGTCTTTCTCCCACAAAACAAAAAACACTTCAAATTGTTTTAGCCTGTGAATACAGTACTTCATTGTTCTTAAGTGTATTAGTCTTTTGAGCAGAACAATTTCCTCTATGTACCATAACACTCAGAGCCTTTCTCCACTATTTAAAATAATATATTTGAAATGCAAACAATTTCTGGGCTGTGTCTGTGGCTTGTGGAGAAGGTAGGGATGGCAGCAAGGGGGGAAGGAGAGGTGAATGGGCAGAAAGAAGATGCCTCAGGCCTGCAGCATTTGCGCACTCATTCTCCAGCTATAATGCTCCCTGTGTTACTGACCAGCACGGGAATTGTAACTACAGCCAGCTGGGAGCTTCTAGATCCATTTCTTAGACAGGTGATGTGACATCATACACACTGAAAGCAGGGACTGAAGTGTGAACAAATCCAGGGACATGAAGGGTCGACATAATTAACTGAAATGAGAAGCACAATCAGAAAATAAAAGCCATATTTGAAATCTTTGCACTGATACTCAGTGCAGCACTTCATTTCAAGTCTTATACAGTCAGAATACTTTGCACCTTTTCCAAGAATGTTTACCTTCACTTTGTAAAATGCTGTCATATCTCAAGATCAAACTAAGGAAATAGGTCATACAACAGCAAATCTTGTGGGGCATTTTCAAGTTCTACTGTTGCTTGTTTTCAGATGACTGTCTGTTCAGAGCTGTTGCACTGTACAGAAGACATTTTGTAAAACTGCATCATAATCCTGTTAAATACAAACAAGTAGAAGCCCAGAAAATTAACTGGTCAATTTAGAATGGGTGGTTGAAATGAAAAAAAACAGAGCAAAGATTAAAATGAAAACTAACTAAAGCAATTTTCAGTACTTCAACAACACTGAGAAAGAGAAGAAACTTCTGTTAATGTGACTAAAATAAATCATAGAAATAGTTTTATTTTTCGCCAGCAAATGTGGCTGATTGCAAAAACATGTATTAATGGAATGTCTTCTAGACACAGGACAATCTGCTTTGAGAACCAAACCAAGAAAATTAGCACTGATGGAGCTGAAAAGGGTCTTTCAGAAAACAGTTTACAATGCTTCTGTCTCTCTGCATCCATAACACTGCAGTTCCAGACAGAGGAAAACACAGCTTTGACAAACTTTAGTGGCAGACATGACATGACATAGGTCAGATGCAGAGCCACTGTCCCTTGCACCAGAAGATCCCAGCAGATGCCTCCAGTTTCTCTTATACATCTGGAAAAAGAGCCAGTTATCTCTGAAGGGACAATGTATCTGCCAATTATTTCTTCCTGTGCCTTCTGGGATGCATGTCATTGATACTAAAATAATAGAGTTGGATGAACACAAGAGACGTATTTCATCTCCAGCATGGTGCTCTGGGCAGAAAACTGAATTTTTATGTTTTGTCAATATTTCTAATATCCTTTCACAAAATAATTTTAGCCTATGACTAGTGAAAACTAATTCTTCATTACCTCTATTCTTCAAAAAAAATCCCAAATAGGTTATTCTTCTCATCACTTTGTGTGGGTTATTTTTCTCATTGTGCTTTGTGTTCATTATAAAACATCTAAAACGGAATTGAAATTCTTTTTAGGGCAAACAATTTTGTTCTGGTAACAAACTTTGTTCTAAAACATGAAGAGGAGTCTCAGGGAAACCTTCAGCTAAGGAGCATTAGAAGCATTACAGAAACATCTAAGAACCTTGCAGGAATGGAAAAAGCAGAGATACTAGGGACCACACCAGGACCATGGCAGCTGTGTGATTAATCACTCATAGAGGCTGAAAAGGCAGGAGTGGCTGAAGACTACAACTGAGATAGAAGAGGCTAAAATACTCAAACCTGGTGGGGAAGTGAATAACACAATTCTGCATGAAGTTACACTCATGCCTCACTGTGCTCAGTGCTCAATTCCAGCACTGCTGGGGTTTTTATTGTTGTAGGTTTTATTCCCTACTCTAATTATAATGAATAAGGTAATGATTAATACTGCAAAGCAGAGTGATATTCAGTTCTGACACAACATCAGCATGTGGGTCCCTAAATCTGTCAGTGAGGGGCATAGTAAAATACAAGAGATGGAATAGACTGAAATAACAAAGATAAATTAAAACTTTAGAAATTGAATCAAAAGCAAAACCTGTGATACTACACAAATTTATTACACTGGGCTTTTGAACTGCTAACTTGTAAGGCCTTCTCATGGCTGATCTCAGGTTTAGACGAGGTTAATCAAAATGATTAGGGACCTTTTCATACATGCTGTAGGCTCTATGTTTCATTCCATGCATTTCATGGGATATTGCTAAGTAACAGATCAGGAACTACTAGTCTGTTTGGAGTAAGCCTCTTTTTGATAGAGGTTATATAAGGCCAGACTTTGCAGACCAAGATTTAATACCCCCAAAGATGCAAGACCCATCACAAAAATACTAATTTCTCTTACTAACATTTTTATGATTCTTGAATGAATTTTATCTCTCTTCCCTAAATTTACACAGATTTCTCATGTTTTCCCATTCCTTACAAGAACGTTTGCCTGGATGCTAATGAGCAACTCTATCCCTTCTATTAGTGGTCTTTGAATAAAAGACTCCTTCTGGTTGGGTAATTCTGTAACAGTTTTATTTAAAAAAACATCCAAAACATCCAAAAAAAACATCTATTTCCATCTTTTCAGAATATGTCTCAACCTAAAATAAAGCAAAATATCATACCTGTTGCAGACAGCTATGAGCTATGAAGATGTATGTTAGGAAAACTAAGGAAGCTACATGTAGCAGTCTGAAAATCACAGCTCAGCAAACACCTGTAGAATCTGGCACTAAAGATAGATAATTATGTGGCTCTTCACTACCATAATAAAACCTCTGTACTATGCTTATTGAAAAAAGATTGAAAAGCCTTTGAAAATAGCAGTAAATCCTCAGAAAATATGAACAACTAGAATATGACCTCACCTATGAACTCATGCCCCAGTATTTCAGACTGGGCTTTGCACATCTGTCTTTTGTTGAAAGAGTTCTTTCTGAGATACCATGGAGAGAGTAAAAAAG
Organism: Molothrus ater; assembly: GCF_012460135.2. Classification (NCBI taxonomy): domain Eukaryota; kingdom Metazoa; phylum Chordata; class Aves; order Passeriformes; family Icteridae; genus Molothrus; species Molothrus ater. Next base: position 60,418,119 of record NC_050478.2, read on the forward strand.
TGATGAAAATCAGGAAGCACTCTCAAAATGTTTTGCTCACTTTGTCATGTACCCCCCTTATTTTAGTATCGTTAAATATGCTGTGAAATGCTGTCTCTCGCATGTCACATTTAAGTCTCAGACAAAATCCAACACCCCTACTTGTCCAGTGCCCCAGAACAGCAACCCAGCCCTCAGTACCAGTGTTACAGATATAGCAAAAATCTTTTAAAATATCACTCTTCCTCCAAGTCCAGGGTATCCTTCAACTTCTCAAGCTATACATTTCCACAACCAGCATGTCCTGCAGCTATTACTTTGGTATTCTTTTATGTCATCAGCATTTAAATGTATTTTTGAGTAATGCAGCAGTTTTTATGTCATTTCAATGTTTTGTGGCAAGGGAGTTAGGAACCACTGTAAGTCCCGGGAAAAATGATATGGATATTCCTCTTCACTGCCTCCACACATACATTCCATCCCGCCCTCTAGACCCTTCAGCCACCCCCCCAGGCACAAAGCAGACTGGCTGGATCTCACCAGGGAAACTGCCTGGGCCACTGTGGCAACAGGAGACCCTGCAGATCACTCTTTCCTGCTGGCTATGAATACTGATCCTCTTCTATATGGATCTTCTATAGATGACTATCCATACAACATCCTCTGGGAAAAACAAACCAAAAGCCCGGCTTACAGCACATTAAACACCAGCAAAGGCTGCCTGCATTTCCTCAGCAGAAAAGAACAGGTGGGCCACTGGCCACACAACACTTAAGCAAGAAATTTTCATAAGGGTTTATGCATCTGTGATCAAAAAGTACCATAAAACTGGTGCATGGGGTAACCAAAATGTTACTAGTGAAATAATCAGTTAGACGTTCAGGCAGTCTGCGATTTTATCAGCTACCAGCAAGGGGCTTGTCCTGCTTCTGTGCCAGGTGCAGTGATAGGAGGTTCCTCTGCAGTCCTTAATGGTCCAATACGTGGGCAATTGAACACGTTTCATAACTGCAGAGCTCTTCTGACCTACCCTGAGGTTGTTTTTCAGGAATAGGTCATTTGTGACTACATGAGTTGGCACTGGCCATCTGTTATTGCTGTACATGATTCTAGGTCTCTTCTTTTAAACACAGGATCATCAGTTTGTTAACTGAGGAAAAGAAATTTTGTGAGAGGAGGACATCTAGTGATGTGATATATATTTACATGCTTAGCTGTTTTCATGCACAGCTGAGCTGGAGCACCAGTGAGTTACAGAGGATTATAAGAGTTTCAAGTGTGCAAGTATGCAGCTGACAGTGCTAGAAAATAGTAGACCTGGGGATTTAACAGGATAGCATCCAAAACAACAAAACAGCCAAAACAATAGTGACAGAAATTCAACCACATAATTCTGAAATCAGCCTTTGTGAATTTAAAGATTGCAAAGACTTAGTGATATTGCCATATTTCTCACCATAAGTGATCTCATCTCCAAATCTGGATTTATAGTGGCATTAATCACAACACACTCATGCAGAATGACCCTTACAATAATGATGCTCTTAGCAACAAAGGCTTCTCATTGCACTTCAAAGATGCTCAGCAGCAGCTCTGAAATATAATGATGGCTCTCCTTTTAACTTCTTTTCTTAAATGCTTTTTTAAATTTTCCCAAAAGCAATAATTATAACATCTCAAACTGATAAAAATCAAAGCTGTTATTCTGCATTGTAACTTGCTTCAATTAAGTTTCATCAGTGAAGCACAAGATAATCAAAACTATAGACAGACAAATACAATAACAATCATAATAGTCATTACTAGTATCTGCTGTTAAATTTAATATTACTTGGGGAAAAAATGCTGTACATCATCAACATAAAACAAGTATCCATATCAAATGCATGTAACACCATTCACATCTGCATTTATACAATTTCCAAACACAATACCAAAATATCCCTTTTCAGAATAAAAAAGCCGCTATAGTAAAATAATAGAAAATTAAGTAAAAGAGACAGTTAATTATTTTCAAGGAAAAATATATTATCAAATATTTTCATTAAATAAGGACCAATATCTTTTTCAAGCCATAGAAAGACATGAGAAGGATAAATGTTTGCTTTTTGTTGTTGCTGTCATTTATTGTTGTCTTGTTTTTTCAGACCTGAAACTAGTTGCATCAGGAAATTTATAGATACATATTAAACAGACTGGTTTTCCTACTGTACTGTAATGATATGATGTCCCATAAAATTCACTTTCATACAGAAGGATACAGAAACATTATCTTTGAAAGATATTGCCAAAAACGAACTTGCATTTTGAAGAAAAACAGAGTTGTTCATGGAGATTGCTCCCTTCAGTGAGATGTATAACAAAGAAAACACCCACAGCTGAGATGTCTTCTGATTTCAATTCTTGTACATATATACATGGAAAAATTCCTCCATAATTCATATTGTGAGCATTCCAGAAATAAATTGTGTCAGAGAATACATCCAGAAGGATTAAAACATTTGTGCAAATCATATTATTTAATCATGTCCCTTTGGACTGTAATCCAACAGTTTGTTCTAGTATTTAAAATTGGCTTTTTGTAAGAATAGTTTATATTGGCAAGCCCTATGCATTACAAACACTATAAAACAAGATATTGATGGAATTTATCAGAAGTAATAAAAAGTGAATTTACCTGCTATTTACTTTGATAGCTGATTATTGCTATAGCTACAGACATCCATGAAAGATAATTCTCAATATTTCAGTGCCCACTTAACCCTACTGAGAAATAAGACATGCTGGGAGCACTGCTTCAGTCCTCTTTATAAGAACCATAAGCTAGTGGAAAATTCCTCAGGTGTTTTCCACAACCTCTTAGAAAATCTGTGTATTAATCACAGTACTGAAATGACTGTGGTTTTTGTGCAAATAATTCTACATTCCCTGATGGAGCTGTGGAAAGCTCTTTTATTTATCAAACTAGGAAAAAAACCCAAACACACAAACAAACTTTATTCATTTCACTTATTTGCCTTGCTTCCTCTATATCAATTATTTACACAATTCAGACATCTTTCTTTAAGGATCTGAAGGTGCTGAGCCAGAACTGGGAACAGAGGATTTGAGGGAAGGCAAGTCCTAGCAGGGCTGAGCTGGTTGGGTCGAGCAGGGCAGGACATAGAAGAGCACAAACCTGATGCTGAGCAGCATTGTCAGTAGTGCCATTGATTATGACAATATGGTAGTGCTCATGACTGAATTTCTGGATCAGTTTGTATTGCAATAGAGTGAATAAATACAAAACTGTTCACTTTTCAACATGTTAGTTATCAAATTTTTGCTGGTTTTAATTACTGTCTTCATATTCAGTGTCTACTACTTACAACAGCAAAAAAATTAACTGGAAGATAAATGTTTGTTGTACTTTATTTCAAGCCATGCACTGAAAGAATAAGGAAATTTATCTTCAGTAGAAATTAGGTCAGGAAAAAAAAAAATCAAACACGACCTTCTTTCATCACATTGCAAAGCCCAAATAATGTACTTTTCTCAATTTATGCTACTGGAATTTATAAACCTGGAGACCATCTGAAGACATTCTTTAGGAAATCAATTTAATTCTCTACTATTGCCTATTGTTGCATTTCCTCAATAATTAACATTGAAATACAAAGTATGTAACAGTTTTATATATAGAGAAAATTCCTCTAAATTTAATCTAAACAACTAAAATTCTTTCATTTCAGATGCTACAGTCCACTGGAGTTGTCGACATCCAGAATACTGAGCAATTTTTTAAGGAAAAGTAATGCTAGGTGCCTTGCAGTCTTATTATCCTAAATTACTCTTATACTCCATTGATTATTAAAATAACACCCTGTTTCCCTTACACATTGACAACTTCTTTCAGGAAGAAGGAAAGTTTCTCTGTCATGCAGAAAATTTTCATTCCAAAGTTTTCTAAACAAAATTGGCATTGACATTGCTGTGATTATTACAGTCAAGCTTCTGATTTTTTAATATTTTCAACCTGACAGATTTATTTCTTCTCAAATAAAAAAAAATCCTTCTTAGAATAAAAATATATAGCTTCCTTATATTTTCTGATTCTGAAAATTACCAGGTGCCAAGCTGTGAACATAAGGAAATTGAAGACCCTTGAGGGTGACCTTAAGAACCACAAAGGTGGGGAATTGTGATATAGTGGTTTAGGCAATTTCATTGCAGCTGCTTGGTTCTCGAAAAATGAGAAATGGGTTTTCTATTACTAAATATAATGAATTCCCTTTCTGTCCTGTCACAAATTGTCAAACTTCATTAATGAGAAGAAAAATGTGGCACATACATATATAAAAAGTAATATGAATATACATATTTAAAATGAAGAAATGCTGCATATTGCTACAGGAGGATTATTCTAACTCTGCATCAGATATTGCATAAATCTTTGTAAATAAGATATTTCAAAATTAGCCAACATTGCAATGTAATGCCACTTCAATACCTTCAGAGCAATTTGCTATTATTTTCAAAAGAAATGCCTACATCTTTTTCTGGTGCATAGATGCAGCTCAGTGGCTGTATTTCAGGATAATACTTAAATCACATTTACCTTTAAAGCTGTGAGTATCCAATGGAACAAGACACCTTCTTTTATATTTTAGTTTAAATATTTTGCTGAAGGGGGGTGTAAAATATACCATCATTTAATAAAATTATTTGCACTTTTGTCTTTTCCACTGCATTAAATTCATTGTGGCTCATTTTGAATTTAGGGTCAGTAGTTCTGTCCTTTGAGGACAGTAATAGCTGACTTTTATTCTCCTATACAATATATGAATGAATGTGCTGTCAATAGGAAATGCTCAGATTTTGCTTGATAATCACTGTAAAATACTTACCATTTAATTTGGAATTACAGCAATAATAAAACTGAAGGAATCCACTTCATGCAAATTTCCATTTACCCCCAGCCTTAAGACTGGCCTTTGGGAGTTAGACTGCTCTGGGAATGAAGGGAACAACTGGAATCATGCAAGGTAGACCACATCCAGATACAGCTCAATGAGCCCAGTAGATACCCTCAAGGACAAAATCAGATCTCTTATTTTTTAGACGGGATGAGTTACCCTGTGACCCACAACCCTTTCTGGCACAGGTCCAAACTTATATTTCTCCACTCTTTTGAGAATTAATTATATCTAAATTTTCCAGAATGTAGAAGTAGCATTTTGTCAATTAGCAGTAGCAAGATTTCTACAACTACAGAAATTAAATATGTCATACACTTCTATGATCCTTGTTGACGCACAAAATACAGCAGATTTCCTCTATACAAAACTGTACCTGAAAAGAGGAAAACAAGATAAAGATGCTGAAAGTCATTGAGTAACTTGAACGTATTTAATGTCATAGCAGAAAAAAAAGTGCTGCAGAGTAATTCAAAATATCCTGCTGATAGGAAACCTGAAACTGCAAGCTCTGAACCAGAGGCAGCAGAGAAGTCTGACCATCTGTAAAAGAGTTTTCTCTTTGCCGGAGTAGACTAACACAGCTTATTTGCAATACGTGCTCCAAAACCCTGCAGTCCCAGGTCTTGTGTTACCGTATTCTGGTCACATCCGCTACTCCAATAGACCCTGCTCACAGAGCACCAGCTCTTGAGGCTCACTGAAAGTATCTGAAAGTGAGGACTTGTTTCTTTCCAAGCTGTTCTGCAATCACAGACTCCACAGGAGGTTGTGTCCCTGTATCTAACCTCTTTACTCACTACCCAAATCCTCCACAACATTAATTAGATTGATGCTGTATTAGAAAGGATTTTTCTTCTTGCCTTCTCTGCAGTTGCCTCAGAAGTGTCAAATCTACATCAAACCTGATCACTGGATGTGCTCCATGGCCTCCCTCAGGGCTCCTGAGGTCCATCTGTCCTCAGCCTACACATCCAACCTTCCTTCCAGTGGAAACCAAGGCAGAACAGGCACGGCAGGGAGTTGTTCAAATGCACCCAGCTGTTAGTTGTGTGCAAAGTCAGCGCAGCAGCCTTACCATTTAAACATAGCCAAAGGGTCTTTGCAAATTACTTATCCCTGAGAAATTTTGCTCTACTACTTCTCCCTCTGTTGTGTGCTTAGAGTATTACTCTGTCCCATTTATGCAGGGCATGCTCATTTCTGCTGCTTACTTAGCAAGCCTGAATTTGAGACAGTTTAGAAAATCTGGTAAAGTTTTCATTTCTGGAAATTAAAACTGAAACAGAATATTTGCATGTAGTAATAAACAGGAAATCCAAATTTCAGTTCTGAAGAGAAAGATTATTCCATCTTCCCAAAGTATGCTGCAGTCTACTGCTACCTGTGCCCATACTCAACCTTACAATGCTCTTTTAAACAAAGCAGGCTTTATCTAAATAAATGTGAATTTTGGTAGTGTGTTTAATGTCAGTTATTTTTCACAGATGGCTAGCCATAGTGGAGACATCACACAAACAAATGCAATTACAGAGATCTGAGAAAGGGAAGAACCAATAAATCCAGTTCAAGTCACCAGTAACTCTGCTAAAATTTACAGAATTTAAAAGTAGTGATTTCAGGATGTATTAGGAGTGAAGGATTTTTTCTTTGGGTGAATATCCTTATGAAACCAAAGATGACTCACTACTAATTTTTAAGACTCTCTATTGTTTGGTCCTTCTGGTTTTCTTGTACTTATGAAACCTGAATTAGTCCTTTTAACTGAAGACATCAGCTGAGAGCCTCACCTGGTGGAATATCACAGAAGACAATCAAACATTACCACCTATCAATATTGGGGGAATTGGATCTACTTACATTATGATTATAAAGTGTCTGTACAGCCTCTGTCTTGCAAGCAGTTTTCTGCACAGAAACAGCGACATCAGCAGCCCTGTCAGTGAAAGAGATTTTCAGGTTTCTCAGCATTATCTGCAGAGACCTCTAGTGGGAAAGAGGAGCAAGGTTTCCATTTCTTCCCAGACCAAAAAATCCTACTTCATTTTTCTGACTATCCTGTTCATTCATCTGCAGTCGGAACAAACCTCTGCTTTTTGGCATAGCAAATTCAAAGATGAGGGAAAAAGAAGCACCAGGCGATGAGCAGAAGCTGACAGCTTGCACTTAGCAGGACAGAGATCACTTTGTGATACACAGGTGAATCTCCCCAGCTGGGACTCTCCTGATAGCCCATCCCACTGTAGTCTCACCTTCAGAGGCACCCACAGATCCCCAGCCATTTCAGCTACTCCCTGTCTGGTCACGCTTGACCTGTGGTAATGCAAACACATTTATTTGCACACCTGGTTCCCAGTCCAGCCACTGGCACCAGGGGCATACACCTCTGTGCCCATGGTCCTATTCCAGGGACTGGCACTGGTTCTCAGTCACTCTGGTACCTCTAGTGGCTGGCACAAAGACACAGGGGCAATCCTGACCCGTGATGTGACTCCAGTCACTGCCATCCAGACCTTCCCAAACCCCACTCCCTCATACCAAACAGAGAATCCCTCATCCAGGAAAAGGGTTAGAAAGGCTTTTAGTAAGAAGACAGACTGATGAGGAGCAGGTCATAGCCAGAGAAGCACACATGCAACCAGACCTCTTATTCCCTCCTGCTTTCCCCCCTCTCATTCCTCCCCAAATCATCTAAATCTCTCCCTTTCCTCACCTTTGGTTTGTCCCCTAAGCATCCTATAATAAGTCCTGTGCAGTCCCAAAATGCACTGCCTTGTTCCCCATAATGTGCCCTGTTTTCCTAGGTGACAGCTCAAAAGGTGCTCCAGAACTGACTCATCACTATGTGCATCATCCTAGCACAGTGGGGCTGAGGCTTTCCTGGGGCTGCCCAGGGAGGGACCAGGCAGGGTGTCCCCTACTCTGAATCCACAGTTTGGATTCCTGTCTGCCTTTGAGTATCCATATGCTCCTCTAGGCTTGTGGACACTGGCCCTTGATGAGCTGATGGCTCCTGTGAGGGCCTGGGAGCAATCTGGCAGGGTAATTTTTGGAGTCCTGCTGCACCCACCTCTTTCTGCTTCTTTGTAGGTAAGCACAAGGAGTTTCTATCACATAACCTAAAGAACGATACATTTAAGATTTGATTATGTTTACAATGACTTGTAAATTGTTATGCTCTAGACTCCCATGAATAGCTCAAAGGTCATCTCTAAATGATTTCATACACTCTACATCTTCCACTTGTCAACCAAAGTACAGTGAAAAATAACATCACTTTACTGTAAAGAGAAGAGAACATGTTGGGGCAGCCTGAAGCGATAAATTCCTTTGCTCTACGTAAAAACAATGGTACCAGCAAAGTTATTACTGGCAAAAACATTAGCAAAAACATTAACATGAGAATGTATAGAATAGCTTTGCTTAAGATTCAAAGATAATAAGTCAATAAATAAATAAATAAATTACACTGCTGTACTTCTTTAAATTGTATTTCATGTTTCCTAGGGGCATGGACACAAATTGAATAACACTGACTGGCAGATGACAGGTTGTTTCCATAGAATTATGAAAACAATCTTCTACAAAATACTGTTTATTACAGAAAAAGTAGTGTTTGAACTAAAAGCTGATAGTCACTTTTTTGGCAAATTTCTCATGTTTAACAATCCCAGTCAAACACAGCTAAAAATGAAGCTAGTAGTGTGAATGCAGAATTATAAATACAAAATAAATTTTTTATCAAGTAGTATGCTAAAAGTACAGAAGACTGACCTGACCCTGTTTTCTGTGGATTTCCATGGCAATGAAAGAAAAAAATTAGCTCTTTTTGTCAAAGTATAATATAAGCTTGGGGTATTATGAATAAGAGGTCTATACAATATCAACTACAATGTTATCAACCAATAAACTAGCTCAGAACTACCAGGCTGTATTTTAGCTGTTATGATAAGGAGATATGTAGGCACATGGTTTGTGGTGATTAGGAGTGGGGCTAAGGCCAAGCCTCATCCCCAATGGGCTACAGCTCTGCAGGACAGGTGACCAGCATTGAAGGTAATGAGACATGGAGTGCCAAGGTGTACTGACCAATGACAAAGGGGTACAGAGGGCACACAGGTGTAAGGCATGTAAGATGAAGGGTATAAAATGTTGTACTGAAGAACGATAAAATACTGGTGCTTGAAGCAGTTTGGTGTCAGTTGTGCCTTCGCCTCTGTTATCTGGTGACCCTGATGTCATCCCAAAGTGATTTCAGTAGATGACTGTGGAAAGAAGAGTAGTAAGATGGTGGGGCCCAGCAGAACTGAGCCAGGTAAGAGCCTGAGGAACTGAGCGGGCAACTTTCAAACAAGCACACCATGCCCAGGTGAGCAGCTGGGAACTTAGAAATGGGGGCCCAGATATTGGCAGAGGAAGAGTTCCTCTTGGATGTCCTGCTGCAAATTCTACAGAGGAAAGGAAAAAACGTAAGGAAGGGTCGCTGTACGTTTTGTTTGTTTGGTGGGGATGAAATGGCATAAATATGAACACACAGACTGCCTTCTTTATTGAAACACGGGCAAAAGCAGAGCATGCGCTGTGGCACACAGTTATGTTGTAGCATGAGACAACTGCAGGGTTGCTTACATCTGGTGTGCAGTTTAGGATAACTTATTACAAAAAAGGATGATAGAGAGTGGCATTTGCTGCTGTCGCTCCCCCAGCTCTGGTCATAGTTGCCATTCCAGCAACTGTGCTGCTGTAGCCATGTCCTTTTTGTCTCTTCCTTTCTCCATGACTTCTCCTTCTGTGAAGCGTCCTATCCTGATGATATCACCTGGGAATTGCCCTCTTCCCCCAGATGCTGGTACCAAAATTCCAAGGTCTCAGAAGTTGTGCTGGTCCAACCTGGCCATGGTGGAGCTGCTGTGGCCCACAGAGGTTTGGGGTGGTGGCCCAGAGCCTGTGCAGGCTGCCAGCTGCTGTGGCTCCCTTGACAAACAGCTGCCTCTGCCGCTACACAGGAGGCGTGGAGATAACAGGAGCTGCTTTCATGCACTGCTGCCGCAGACAGAGTGGGGACTGCTGAGCCCCAAGGAGAGTTAGTGGGGCTGTACCAGCCACATCAAATGGCTCTGTCTGTATTCTACAGCCAGATAACTGCTGTGGTGAAGGCTGCGCTGAGGCTGCAGATGGGTGAGCGCACTCCCTTCTGGCAAAAGCCGATGGCACATCCTGTTCATAACCAAAGCATGTTTTGATCAATTCATTGGAGTCAGCAGAGTTAAAGGAAGTAAGATGCCTGCCAACCACCCTTCTGCTGCAGGAAATACTTGCAGCAGAACCAGTGAAAGCTCTAGTAAGAGGGGCAGATCCAAAAATATTTTGAGAAAAATTGTATGAACAAGCACAGGAGGTGAGGGAGTTAGACTTTAGGAATCAGATACTAGCATGTCCTGGGATCTGAAATAATGGCAACAGCCTGGCTCAGTGAGAACCTTTTCATTGGAGCATGATCAAAGACTTAGGAAATATGATGATGTACTATGGGTTTACTTCTCATTTCACTCAGTCTATGCTGTGAGGTACCTTTACTAATGAGTTAACCCCCTTTGATTGTTGGCAGATAGCACAGATTTGCTTCCCCCAAATCAGATGTTGGTTTTTGAGTTGCAGTGGAGATAGTTAGTGAATGAGGTTACCTTCAGTAATCGAAAACACTCCCAGGATGACCCTCTCCTTGGAGCAGGTCTGCCCCAGCTCATGGGAGACCCTCCAAATAACACTCTGCAGCTCCAACCCAGGCTGCACCCCTTAGTGCTACAGCAAGGAAAAGAGCTTGTGTCTGTTGCTATGCAGAATGTGCTGGATATGGGGGCTCCATGTCAGTCATAGACTATGATTAAACAGAAACCTAGTAAGACATGTATCACATTTAGGTGATTTTATAGATCACCTCAGAGAGGTGATTGAGAAACAAATTGATAACACAGCAGCCCAAGAGACTTTGCTTTTACAACTGGCTAAGGGTAATGCTAATGCAGAGTGTAGGCAAGCCTTAATGCCGCTGCAGAATCCTACTCTGGTAGGTCTGATTGAGGCTTGCAGCAAAGTCAAGGCAACAAAGTATCAAACGGAGCAGGTTACAAAACAGGTTACTGCAGCTGTGCAAGTCTCCAGAAGTTGTTTTCAGTGTGGTCAAAGATGGCATTTCAAGAGAAATTAATCAGCCTGGTGGCTTTTCAGTGCCAGGGAACAAGAGGGCACACCCTGTCTGGCTGTGTGTATGCTGTGGAAGACGGGCACACTATGCCAAACAGTGCTATCCTAAGTTTGATAGCAAGGGCCGAGCACTGCCTCCCAGAGGCTTGGGAATAGGTCCAGCTACCCCTTCCAAGCTTATGCCGTGTACTCAGTGCCAGAACCAAGGGAAGGGCTGGACTGCATGTCATCACACCTGCCACAGTCACCATAGGCAACAGCAAGGTACATGAAATACTGTTGGATGCTTTTGGACCTTTGGGATATGGGTTAAGTATATAACTGGTTATTGATGTGGACTATCTTGGGCAGATTTGTGCCATGGTGTGAACACTCATATTGTTCTACTGCTGTATATATGTATATGTCTATACAGACACATAATTTGACAGGTGAATATTATAAGGAAGGAAATGAGCCACAGGATATTCCTATTTTCTTTTTCATTGCATTGTTCTTCTAAAATGTTTAATTACAAAAGGAGGTTTACACTTATGCACCGATCCAAAGCATCTTGAATAAAACCCTGTATCTCAGTCAAAGGCAAGAGGAATCAGGAATTTGAATCACTATAATGCATTTGTAAAGATCTGATGTTGGCAAGAGGTGGAATTAGATTATTTGGTCTCTTAAAAATAGACAGAAATAGGTCATTGGAGGAAACAGGAAAAACTGTGAAGGTTACTAAGAAAGCTGTGGTGTCTCATTATGAAGTCCCTCTTGCAGGCACCTTTTGCAATGCAGTTACCTAGTGCAGAATCTCTTGAAAGAGAAGCTGGATGGTTCAGATCTACAGGCACCCTCAAGGCCTTTGGACCTAAATGGTCACTGACTCTAGATCTAATAGAAAGTGTTGTTTAAACTCATATGAGGTTTTCACCCTTGCCCTTTACCCCCCCATCCACTGCCCAACTCCCCCCAAGTGAATATTGCTGGTAGACTTAACACAGGAGCTAATGTCACTACTATTTCAAAGACACAGTGGCCTTTTATTTGGCCCACAGTAATTTCTGCGGCAGTGGCAGGAGTTGGGGAAACAACTGACAGTTGCCAAGGTCCAGTGCTGTGGAAGGCTGACATTTCCATTGCTTAAATTAAGGCACTCATACCTAATTGTTGAGCCGGTGCCAAAATTAGAGGGTCCCACCTTGCCTGTAAATCTGGGTTAGAAAAAAGTCTGTTGCCTAACAGGGCGTCAACTCCTACAGTGTGATGAGGGTCCTGCTGACTTAATTGCATGTAATTCCAAGCTCTTTGTATGGTTAATTGTCTCCAGATATTTTGAAATACACTATATTGTACTGGCTGAAACCGAATTGTGGCATATCATCATAGGGAACAAGCACATCAGCATTAATAACACGAGTTAATTGCATTACTTTTCGAGAATTAATACCATATTTAGCCACCTTTGTGTGGAGGTCTTGCATGACCCTCCATGCAAAAATTTGATGACTATCACTTTTTCCTGAATTAGGAACTGCTTTGAAAACAGGAGAAGCCATAGGCTCATTACAAACAATATTCACATTGACACTCTGCATATCTGACATTTTTGCTGGGCCTATTTTTTCTAATAAATCCCAATCCCCCACTTCAGCTGCCTTCTTTTTAACGTGCTCCCAAAATTGTAAAGGGTGTCAGGCAATTACAGTCACTTGATAGGGGACTAAAGTCCAGGGAGCAGTAGGCTTAGATCTATTACAGGGTCTGCAACAGACAGATTCATGCACTGGTTCAAGTTTCCTTGCCACTGACATTTCATCATCCTTACTATCAGGTAAGGGAGGATATGGCATTGATGGTATCATTTGTTTATGCAGATTGGGGGAAGGCAGAGGGGCAGACAGTTCAGTTTGCTGCTCTTTTAAAGTCATTTCATCTAACTGCTGTGCAGGAGTAGCATATTTTGACATAGCTCTTAATTCAGCAAACTGCTGCACAGGGGAGGGATACATAGGCTTAACATTGATTTTTTTTTCACTCCAATTCTCCTCCCACTCCCTGCTCTCCCCTGTCCTGCTCCATTCTTTCAAAGTCTCACAGAGCAGTGTCCAGGTGGTAGCCAGCTCAGCAGCCGTCCTTTGCCAACACATCCCAAAGTCTCTCCCCAACTTCCTTCCATGCTCTCATGCTAAAAGCCATACTTATATCAGTTTCAAAATCTTGCAACCTGGTCCACAGTAGCATACTATGAAGAGCATAATCAATAGTCCCAATATGTTTTCTCTTCAACAAAGCCTTCCAAGTAGACAAAACAGTCTATCTTCAATGGGAAATATTTTATTCCCCTATAATGTCCCCAGTGGCTTACCTGTATCCCAGGTGTCAAAATCAGTCTGATCTAGACTGGCAGTGTCCCTGCTGCTGCTCTCAAAGCTACACTGGACCCCATCTCCAGCTGTGGACCCCACAGCTCAATTGCATTTATGTCAGGATCACCAGATGTCACTGTTGAGATGGTCACGACACACAGAACACCATGCTTTTTAGAAGGCTTCTCTGTTTATTTTAACAGCATGCTTTCTTTTATACCTTTCTGGAAAGTTTATACACACAGTGCTTGTTGGCGGTCTCCAGAGCAGTCTCCACGACTGTTTGCAGCTAATGTCCAACTGCAGGTCCCCCTTGCTTATCTTCTCTACTTCTTGGTTTCCATGTCAATGACCTTGGTAGAATTCCTTTCAGGGGTAAACAACTCTTATCAGTCTCTTGTCCAACCAAGTCTTCCTAGCTCACAGACCAGCTGTCAGCCCCTTCCACACAGTACCTCTGAGTCTTGTTAATCCTGATGGGGGCAGGTAGCTACAATCTGTCCTTACGTAATCTCAGTACCATTAGATTTGAGGGGATGTGATTGTTTGACTCAAGGGTTTACAGCAACACGCACCCTGGAAGTCTTTGGGAATGGAAATCTTAGACCAAAGTGTTGAACTGCAGGTGGTGACTATTCTGCATTTTATACAAACATTGACTGACTTGCAAAAATTGCAAAGTACAATTAATTGGATGAGGCCATTATTGGAATTACTGAATATGCTGTTGGCACTGCTTTTTGATTATTAAAGGTGAGCTCTCCTTGTTATTTTCCAGGAGCTTATCCCCAGGAGCACTTGATGCATTAGAGCAGGTAGAGTTAGCAATGAAAGGGAGACAGCAGAAACATGTGGGTGATGGGAACATACAGACTCTGCCTTATCCTTGCATGTTACTTTACGAAGTTGGATAGTGATTGATGTGATTAAATTTGTACAGCTATTGATAGAACTATATAGCTGTTGATTTTGTTACTATCCTGATATATGGCCTTTAGCTTATTCTTATGTGTTTTATAAAGTTGTACAGTGGTTGACCTTGTCAATATTCCATAAGTATAGAGATTCTGATAGAGGGTGGGAGAAAGTAACAGCTTTTCTCAGCTGTCCCACCTCACAACAGGGGACTTCTTCAAGACTTGGGTTATTTCAGCTGACCCAAAAAGTAGATGCTCTTGGCTGCACCAAGAGTACAGTTTCATTTTTTACAAGTTAGAGGCAGTGAGAGGGCAGAAGTAGTTTCTTATAGGAACAGTCAGGCACTGGAGAAACAAGACTGATGGCAAGTATTAACAGTAAAGATAAACCCAAGGCAAGGTGCCAAACATTACACAATTTACATTTGGTAGCCCTGTTCCAAAGGCCATCCCAGTTCCCATATATCCTGCTGTGCTGGGGCTAGTCACATGCAGTTTTTCTCTTACCACACACACACAGTGGGTAGAGTTTTGACCAGGCAATATTTTATGTTTGTTTGCATGTGTTGTCCAAAAAAAATCCCCAGGAGGCAATCAAAACTTTTGATTAGGAAGCTTCCAACCTGAAGTAGAGATAAAAAAATGTTAAGAAACTGGCAAATTGATGAAAACATTCCAGGTTTATCTATGCCTCAGGCTAATACTTAAGAGAGCAGGCATAATTGTTGACACCCTTCAAGACCAGGTATGTGCATTAAACAGCTTATTCTAGTAGGTGGCTGTGAGGACCTTTAGGTTGGACAGGATCTGTAGCTTTTAAAAGGGGGTTTTATACCTTCTGAGAAGAATGAAGGGTTCTTACTGCATTTATTTTTGAGGTCCTGAAATATTACCTGTCCCTAATAACCCTGGTTCTAGGCAACTTCTTTATACTTGCTTCCTAATAATGAATCATTCTCACCTGAGGAGACATAACAAGATCAGTCATACTTTTCTTGCTGGTTATCAAATTCATACGTTCTCTCTTCGCAACTGATTTACAGGACAAACAAGCACACAGAATACACAGCAAATATAAAAGAAAATGAGCAAATGAATTCTGTCACTCTATTTGGTGTGGAGCCCTTCACAAAACAGAAAAAGGCTGAAGTTGCAGTAAAGCTATTACAACATGCATCACCCATACACATCTACTGAATTATGTTTGTATTACCACAGTACTTCAGTAAGCCCTAGCCATGAACCATGAGAAGCCACTTCAGTCAGAGTGATATAGATGAAAAAAAATTACTCTTCCCCAAGACAATTACTCTGAGAAACATCTTAGATGTAGAGTGCAACAAGTGCTTACAAGCAGCTTTCCCACAGCTTAAATTACAGGAATACAATTTTGCTGTACTTACGGAATGATGTTAACCTACTGTTTAGAAGTCAATTACGAGAATGTTGAGGAATTGGATTATGGTATTGACAGAAAGCCATGTGTCACTGAGCCAACCTGCAATAATTTCTGATCATTCTATATCTAAAGAGATAAGTTTCTTCTGGTCTTGCAAGTCAAATTATTTAATTGCATTGAAGTAGCATGTCTTTGTCTCATATCCCAGAAGATGGCAGCAGTCCCACAGTATTTTATTTATTTAGAGCTGCAGTTGCTCTCAAGACTTTCTTACAGTTTTCTCTATTTAACCACTCAAGAAGTAAATATTCCTAATCATCATTTTGCTGTTAATGTGGTGTTTGTACCTTGCAATTTACCACCTATTCATGGTAGAGGTTTAAAAATTCTTTTAAAAGAGACTAAAATGAAACTGAACTCACTTGTATTAAAACACCTTATTAGCAAGCTTCTACAAAGACATGTGTAAGGGCTTAAAGAGCACATTACCTGCCTCAAACACTGTTAAGATCACAGAAAGACTTTGCCAGGAGATAAGTGACTGTAGGGCACTAACCCCTGTCCTGGTGGAGGTGAGGTCTGGCTAATGCATCCAGGCAGAAATTCCCACTGCAGATAAATGGGTAAAGAAGTGCTCATACACATATCACCAGTCAAAAAAAGGTCTGTGGGATGGATGGCATCTGTGACCCCTGAAGCCCCTCCCCAGATTTGCTGTTGTGGATGCCTGGAGCTTGGTCTTGAAGTTAAGTCACCATGATGGGATAAGAGATCCTTGAGATAAGATAAAGGTGGTCCAGATGTCATCTCCGATCTACTGGGGGCTAACAAACCTGGGGGAGATACACAAAGCTGGGGAAGCAGAATGTATCAATGAAAATGGATGCAAAGAATACAGAATTTATGGGCCAAGAGAAAAGGCAACCCAGAAACTGTGCTGAAATCAGCTCAGACTGGGTAAAATGCAATTCTGGCAGAGAGAGAGTGCAAACACTGACTCAACAACCCACCAACTCAAAAAAGCCACCAACCCAAAAGAAAATAAAGACTTAGCATGGGACTAAGCATTAGAAGTGAGGGACTCATTTAACCAATACAATAAGAGAACTGTGTAGTCAATGAGCATTAAATCCTTTTTTTGCTAAAATGTGTAAATAGCAAAAAGCCTTTAACAACCTGGGGACCCCCACTGCTGAGAAGGCACGAAGACAAGGGTGAGGAAGGGCCAATGGATGCATCACCATGGGTGATGACTTCCTTCTGCTTGATCATTCTCTCTTTCTCTCCCCCCACCCTCGTCTTTTTTTTTTTTTTTTCTATTTCTTTCTATCTCTCTGCCTCACACTTTTAAATAAAATCTGTACTACTGGCTTGGACACATGGTCTTGTCTGAACCTTAATTCAGGCAAATGCATCTCTCGCTAATCGGATCATAACATGTGACACTATTTATTTAGTGTTCACTGACACTGAGGAGATATTAAAAAATACTAAAAATTCTGTGTTCATCTTCAATATTACAGTCTGTTTCTCCAGCTCTTCCAGGTTTAACAGAAGCCTGAAAGAATTTTGAACTCCTAATTTCAAAAAACAAACAAACAAATAAACCCACAAGATATTTTCTCAGATTTGCAGTGAAAGTTAATCAATTCATTCAATAAAGCTGGTTGTTTATTTTTGTTTAAAAAGGAGTAATTTAGACAATAGCTATACTGCAGCACTTTTCATTAATTGAATTAACACTTCATTCCAGAAAGAAAAAAAGATGTTCATACCATATATAGCCTGTAACTAATTAAGCCACTGAATTTTATCAGTGCTAAATGACACACACTCAATGCTACAGAAGGAAAGTGAGATCTCAAGACAGTCTTGAGTCCTGAAATATCTTGCTAACAGGCCAGACTGGCAACAGAATCTGATGAAGCCCAGGACTACAAACGTATTTAGTGTTAGAGACTAGAACGGCAACTGCTAAAATTATATTCTTTTCATCAAATTTAGGCCTATATTCTAGGATCTCATTGAGAATTTCTTTCTTTGAGGATCTTTTATAAGGAATCCTCAGAACATCTTGGAATTTTCAAGGCACAAATACTATACTGAGAAAGACTCCTGGCCTACTCTGAAAATTATCTGTAAGAATTAAATAAAACTGAAAAAGTGAAGAAAAAGGTGGAAACTGACAACTTAAATGACTGACAACTCAATCCTTACTAACTACCAACTATTAAAAATGTAGATAGTAATACTTACCATTTTAAGTGTGCAAAAATCGTTTCTTGCAATGTTTCCCTCATAGAAACCAAATATTTTAAAGCTTAGATTTACAGGTTTCAAATATATTTCAATTATTTAAGGAAACTCCTGGTCTAAATAAGTGTAGAGAAAAGCTTGAAAAACATGTGCCAAACATAGTTTTAAAAAATGGTCAAGACAATCTTTGTAATGTTCTGGCACGACAGAATTTTTAGGCAACTTGTTACATTAGGTACTCACTGGAAGTTTTGAAAAGCTTCAGCTTGGAAATAAATGAAACAATCTGAGTCCTTTTTTAGGAATCCATAACTATGAGTTTTATGGTATTTATCTCAGTCTCCCTTGACTTTTTCTTCATTTTGAGAACTTAAAGAGACTACAAAACAACCAATCAGAATCTAAAACACCCTTAGTGTTTGCTTCCAGTTTCTCCCTTAATTTCATAACTTTCCATAACACTTTCTAGCATGCCTTTTGGAATCCTGGTTCCTAAAATCTTACTTTAAATTTTTTAAATGCATTTCATTTTAAGAACTTTCCTTTCACCCCTAATCACTGCTGAGTTACTAAGGCAAATGCAAAAGATGAGTGAGAAGAAGAAAAGGAGGAGATCATCTCCAATTAATTGCTGAGATGGATACAACTATATTAATAGAAGTTATTAATGTTTTTTGGGAAAATACATGACAGATATCTTCAAGTTGTTTCATGCAAAATATATAAATATTTTGATACTTTGCAATCAAACAGAAAATTTTCGAACCTCTCTGTGAAATCACCTAGCATTAGAGAAACATTATTCTCAACACAGAGAAATATTTGGCAGTCAGACCATAGCAATCTTCCTCATCCCTTCAAAATGTTGACATCCTGTTACAATAAAGTTTTACTTCACTATTTGAGATTATTAAAATATCATAATAAGGAGGCTTAATATGAAATATCTCTATGAACTAAATTAACCATGTATTATCAAACTAAAAGTCACACAAAAGGACTTATTCTCTCCTAATTACTCTAAAATTAATTCTGTAATAAAGGTACCTTGCAAGTGATTTATCTACAAGATGATAGGGTAATGCTTCTACTTTGAATCGTAGAGACATGATAGTGACAAAGATCAATTTTAATAGTTAAAATGTTAATTTTAACACATGAAGGTCATTATACTATAAACAATCACAGGTGTTATGAGACTAATGGGCAGAACATGTTTTAAATTGTGGAAGCACATAGAACTGTGTTTTTATAATGTTACCCTTGGCAGCAAAGCCAGCATATGCAGTTCCTTCTCCTCAGTCCTCTCAGCCCTGTCTCTTCTGACTCTTTCATAAACTCTGTCTACCAGATGTGCTGGTACAACTTTTATGGACCACTTCATCATTGCAAAGATCTCCATTAAAATAGTCAGTCCTTACAAACAAAAGTGTCACTTTAAGCTGGTAAATTTAATTGGTCTTTAATATTTAAAAACAGGAAGATTGGTGCAAGTGAAGGAGAACAAGGACAGCTAACAAGTAGGTAGCACAGGAAAATTAGGTGACTCTAAAAAATGGCTATGCTGCAAAGAAAAGCATGCCATGTGGCTCTATCTAATATGTCATATTACCTTAGCAGTGAGAAACAAAAACAGCTTTCATCATCAGGTTTTCTCAGGGAATATCCCTTCAGCTCCAATGAAGCCAACATAGTTGAACTGGTGTGAAAACTGAGCTATTTAAAAATCATGTAATAATAACTGTACACAGGCAAAACCTGGTCCTCTGAGAGATGTGCAAGCGTATTCTGGCCCTGTGTGCCTGTGGCTCAACAGAACAGGTTCTGCGACCCACTGATGCCACCTAGAACAGCTGCACAGCTGCAAAAAGGGGGGGTAGTCATGATGATTCTCCAAGAAGTAGGTTTCTAGATACTGTAGACACCTCTATACCTTGCTAGGATCCCATGAAGAACTGGGTTGGCAGATACCTCTATAGTGTCCTATTCCACTCACACTCCAGACTGAATGCATGATCCTGACTTTGCTTTCAAGTGCAAGTCAAGTTAGTACTGCATGCATCTATTCCAACCTTTACTCCCACAAGTAAATAAAAAATTTTAAACCACCCTGAATTGATTGGCAGAGAAGCCACTGCCCCACCTTATTTTGGTTGTTGATAGGCTGCATTCTGTGGCACATGCAGAAATAGAGAACTGTTCTGAATACATGGTCTCTTCATAACCTAAATCACCCAAAATGAAACAGTTCATATTTCAGCATAACTGCAAAGTTCATCACTTATGTTAGACTTTTTTCCCAAACAGTGATAAAATCTTTAAGCAGCAGAAGTCAGAAAATGGATCTCTGCATGGTGTCATGAGATACACACTCACTCAGTAATTTCCTATTTATAATTACTATTGGGAATTGTCACTTAATCAGCCCTAAATTCATTAGTGCCAAGTTGATTATCCTGCTGGATAATCGATCAAGATGCCATGCAGCACTAAGTTAAATGCCTCACAAGAAAAGTCTGCTACATCAAAAAATACCTTTATCAACCAAAATTGCAGCCTCATCAAGAAGTGGCTCCACAAGAATCCATTCTATCACTTTGCCCAGGACCAATATCACAGCTGATGGATTAATAACTTTTTGTATTATCTTATTCACTCTTATTGACTCTGGTGCAGTGCTAGCTTCTTGCCAGCTCATGGAGATTCTTGGACAGCTGCTGGATGGAGCTCTTCTGGACTGCTGGCTTAAACCCTCTGTCTTTATTCATCTCCCTATTCTAAACAGCAGCTTAGTTACAACATGTTTACTTGTCATTCTTCAAAAGAAATACATCTTCAGTTTGCTTTTTCCTAACTGCAGAACATAAACATCCAAAAAAAAAAATCCAAACTTTTGAATTGTTCCTGTAAACACAATACCTACCTAAAAATGAGCCGATACTACTGGTACATCACACTCTTCTTTATCTTTAAACATTTTTTGCATTGTCCGTAGTACTTCTTAAATGTAGGGATTTTTTGCTTATTGGTGCATTTTGAGGCAAGGGGAACTGTTACTTAGTCTGCACTCCAATTTGCCATGAAGGCTTGTGCCACACAAATGCCAAACATGATGGCAATGCCTACAGATGAACCAAGGGTACATCATGGCTGTGCTAGTGCAGAAAAGCAGCTGAATGTCTGCTCTGCTCACACCAGGTACGTGATACTTAATGCATGTGCATACAACCAATGCACATGTGCCTCAGGGCTGAGCCGTCCTGGCTTCTGTGCGTTGAATTTTAGATAATTTGTTCTGGAAACTGAATATTTTATTTGCAACATATTTGCAGAAATTAGTGCTGAAATTCTGACCCCAGGACAGCATTTCTCCAGACTGTTGTACTCTGTACCAGCTGTTACTAATCTCACTGTTTCTGCCTCTGGATTTAATTCCTTATTTACATCAATGGTTTTAGTGTTGCTTTAATCTTCACTGAACTTATAAATAATTTCTTCATTCCCCCCCCTCCCCATTTTTTTAAGTTGAAGCACTAAAGAAAGTCCTAAAAGCCTAAGAAGAAATGAAATGCTTCATTACTGGCACTATTTTTATGGGAACACAGTGAATCTGCTTGCAGATTCAGGCAAGCAAAACCCTCCTCCATGGGGGCTCTTGAGAAAAATGGCAATTGGTCAGTGATGACTGAGGAGCAGAGCTGGGACACAAAGTCTAGAATTGCCAGTGTATATATTCATTCATGCACATGCCCCACCCAAACTGGGACACCCCAAATATGGACTGACACAGGTTTCTGATTCTTTACAGTCTTATTGAATTGTTCAGGTACAACACAATTTGAGTCATCAATAACTCCCCTATTATGAATTACTGGTGGCAGTAAAACTTTGCAAAGCAACAGCATTTCTGCAGCATTCTTGCTGCCTGTTGATCCAGATGCTCCTGGAGTCAGTCTTGAGACAGACAAGTCCTTATGATGCCAGATGACACCAGGAGGGTTTCAGAGATGTGCTAGAGGAGCTAGGATGCTGGCGCTGTTTAGGTCACCCAGGCATGTCTTTTCTCATTCACAGACAGCTCTAAGCTTCTAGGCCAAGTCCTTCTTTCCAGGACTGCCCTTTAATAATAAACTCTCAAGTAAAATTCCACTACCTTTTTCCATTATAGGGTATAATGTTACCTTATGAATATGTCTAGCAGCAAGGAGGTTTTCAAAAAAGCAAATTTTTTTGATTACTTATGAAATGTTTGCCATTTTATTTCAGATGAGTAAAAATAATCATCTAATGAATACTGCCCATGAGCTGTTGTACTGCTTGCATGGCAGACACTCTTTTCAACAGTAATAAACATACAACAGGCTACAAGACAAAATTATTGAATCATCTGTGTAGTTATCAAAATAGTTTTCTATAGCAGTAATGTTGATATATGTCTTACAATTCAACTGAACTTCTCTTGAACTCATTAAAACTTTTGGCCCCACTACATCCCTGACTATATTTCACATGTAAAATTAAATTAATTCCATAAACAAAATAGAATAAAAGAAGAATGAGTGGAAGAAGTGGGGATAAAGAATCTGTTCTTTGCCAATATTCTCAGCTGCTCACCCCTTTTTCCTTGGAACTCATGGGTTTTTAGTTTATCTGCCTTAGCCTGTCCTCTTCAACTTTATTCATCAGAAGTTTGTAGTTTCCTATATTAGTAGGTAAACTTATATCTTTGATTTCATAGAGCTTTACTAGTCTTTAAATAGCCTTTAAATTATAGAAAGAATTAAATATTGCAACAAGTGTATTTGCTTAATAATTTTGGCATCTAACTATGGAACTATTATTCATCAGATATTTATCCTTTTTAAAATAAAAATTAAAATTATTGCTTAGTAAAAAATATATGAAAGTCACACCATAGAGTAGAATTATAAAACCTCTCCCTCTGATTCTTTTCCAAGCTTCCCAAATCAATCACATAGCACTGTCTTTCACTCCATCTTGTTTGCCAAGCACTCTGTGAATGATAATTCAGACTTCAGTAATTACATATTCCAAGGGCTTTGTTCTCCACTTCTACCTGAAAGTAAAAAGATGTTTCCATACTCTTTGAGGAAGGAAAGGCTTTTGAAAAGAGTATTAAAAGAAAGCTGCAACAAACTCATATAAACTCAGCTAATAAATGGGCACGGAGGTTTGCATGTACAATCACTTACTTACAAGTGAATGGTGACCAAAGATAGACCAAAGGTTGGACTTGATGATCTTGGAGATTTTTTTCAACTTTAATGCTTCCATGATTCTATGATATCATGGCCACAGCAAATATGGTCTGCAAAGTGTACAAATAAACAGGCAAGTAGTGTTCAGGTTGCTTTTAAAGAATCTGGAGTTGTAACACAGGGTCCTTCTCATCCCAGAGGCACCTTTATTGCTGGCAATAAAAAGGAGGTTTAGCTAGCATGTACTTCTGCTGTCATATTTTTTCTCCCAGTGCTTACATGTGAATTAGAAGAAAAGGAAAACAGAGGGAATTTCATTTCACTAACACCATCACAGCTAAAATAAGTTTGCCATTTCACTCTTAAACTAGAGCATCTATCAGAATTCATTTGCACCCCAGAAAGGAAGTAAACTTCCCATTACATTAAAACATTAATTCACATGTGCAGAAATCTCAGGGGTGGCATTTTGCTACTTTGCATGTACAAAATGCTTTTAACACAATCATCTCAATTCTTATAAATACAGGGAACTTCCCTATGCAGCAATAGAAGAGTAATTCTTGGTTGAAAAGGGAAGCACAGCAGTTTGTCCTGGTTGACAGTGAGAACTGATGGGAACAGAGCATCTGGGTAGTGATTCCCACTTTGTTACTGGCATTTTTTATGCTGAAAGCATGAGAAATTCCTTAAGTATTACATGGAAATTCCCTCAGTATTACATTAGATAGTCTTAAGCTGGTATTAAATTTGTCAGCATCAAAATTCCTTGATCATAAAATTGAAAAAGTTGAAGAAATGTTTGAGTAAATCAAATAAAAATTAGAGATGTCATTTAGAATGAGGTAATTAATATTCAATATTCATTTAGTTAATAGTGTATTGATCCTGATTTTCAAATAAATTATTAGGCTGCACATAGTGCTCTAATAATTTGGACTAGTTATTGCATTCTGTGTACTGTACAAATTATTTGTTTCAATTATTTGCTGAAAGGAAAGGAGTCCTTTCAGTTTTTTTGAAAGGGAAAGTAAAATTAAAATCTAGTTGTTGTTACAGATTTTTGCTTTTCTCGAAGATAATATTTAGCTATTCTAGTATATCTATACGTTTTTAAGTTCTTAGTACCATGAGTACTGAATTAGAAAATCTCTCAAACCACCTCTAATGAAATAGTAATGTTCAATGTTTCACAAAACAACCATTGGTGCAATTTATTGTCATGCCTAAATTATTGAAGGCTCCAAGGACAGATGAAATAGCTGATATTTTTTACAATTACAAGGTCATATACAAACCATTATTCCAGAGCAGCATTTATAATCACACTTTTCCAAGAGTAGTCTGGGTATCTGCCATAGTCTTACTCACATTAATTTCAGTAAATATCTCCTAAATGGCTTAGAAGCTCAGTTTTCAATCTTTGATGTAGTAATTCTTTTAGATACCCATCCTAGCACTATTTTTTTTTTTGTTCCTCTGCTAACATGAATTGTTTCTCCAGCCAGTTTCTCCAGGCTGTCATTTTCAGGAGCTATCCTTTTGTGTGGTTGTGCTTTGAGAGTTTTCAAATGTCATTGTAAGTTCCTAGTAAGAAAGAGTATCAAAAAAACCCCTTCACCTTCAACCCAGAATAATCAACCTGTTATTTCTCTGTTGTTAGGCAAAGTAATCATATTTCTCTGCTGAGGTGCATATCCCCCCACTACCCCTCGGGCTCTTTTACAATTTTCGGAATGCTTGTTAGGACCAAGCCTTGATTAATGCCTCTTATGCAGTTAGGCTCCCCTTGAGATCATTGGAAACACTGTCTGCGCCCAGGAATTTCTGTTGTCTAATGAGGTCCTGTTTCCTAACAAAGACCATCCCTGGTCTTCATGTAAACCATTCTAGATTGATTCTAACTTGATTTTACTTTGTGTGCTTTATGCATATAGTAATAGAATGAACCTTATCACCAAACTTTGTGCTTTTGCAAACGTATATTAAACCTGCTTTTGTCAATATTTTGGTCAGTGTTTCTCTAAGTGACCTAGACCACTCATTCACAATGCTCTCTTACCTTTCACTTTTCAGACATTTCTTTCAACTTGCTAACGACCTTCATTGTTGCTTTCCCATTGTCACCTATTTAATTGAAAGTCTTTTTTAGCAGTTAATTTTGCTTTAGATATCTCAGTATCTGATTTCTTGTTGTAAAAGTCCCTGACTGTAATTACCTTTCTGTCCTTTGATTAAAGCAGCTTTCATACCCTAAATCAGTGCTGGTGACTTTTCCTGCAATAAGCTCAATGACATCATGTATGGTTGTCATTTATTACGACTCCTTCTCCTTTCCCTGCAATTACATTCCAAGGTTCTCTCACTGAGTATCTTCTATTGGCATTCTTTCCTTTTCCCTGATTTAATACATTTGTCAGATACACTCTCTGGGCTGCTTCCTGACAGCCTGAGATGAGCCTGGAGCAGTAAGTTAGGATGAATACAGCTTCTACTGCTCTTATGCTTCCCTTTTGGATGCAGGAGCTGGCCACTATGAAGCAAAGGCAGTTTCATAGATATAAAACTTCAGCTGCAAGTGTAATAATTTCACTGAACTACCCTCACTGCCCTCTACTTTGACCCTGCAACGTTCTCCCACCAGGCTCAGCAGTGAGGACTCCAAGCCCATTCAAAAGATGCAGCATGAGAATTTTAGGGGAAGAAAGAAAAGATCAAGCCTCCTGCATCAAGTCTTAGATCTCCTCCTCCATGCCAGTTCCTTCTCAAAGGACACTGTGTTGTTCCTAGATAAAAGTACACTGTCAAAACTCTTTTTTTTAGCAGGGCTTACACCAACTTGCTTCCCACAGCAGTTCCCTGAGTAAGCTGAAACCAGTTACAGTTTCCTATTGCAACTCTAGAGAGCAGTCAAGACCAGGCAGATCAGAGTATTTTCACAGCCCTTTCAAACTGTCTTTCCCCATTTCTCAGTCTTGATTTGAACATCTTACTCAAAACAGCAACATAGATAGTTTTTCATTATGGAAGTACTTCACATGATTTGACACTTTTTTCCTTGAATGACATGGGAGAACAAATATTTTATATCAAAGACAAATCAAGGCTAGATCAGAATTCAGTAATTCCTTGTATGACATCTAAAACAAATACTGACTAAACAATATCCTCACAGTGCAAGGGTATTTAACTTGACCTAGGTGTGATCAGAAAGGAAAAGACTACAGAGAGGTGATCTCATTTTCTTTATCATATGTTTTGCATGTAGCTTCTTGCTTCAAGTGTTGGAAACATAGAATCATAGAATAGCTTGGATTGGAGAGACCAATGATGAGAAGACATAAATCATTCCAAATTATTAATTTCAGGCCAGTGTCACCAGGTATTAAATATCAATTATTTCCTATTTTGTGTAGGTAGGAGGGTTAGATTGGGCAATTACCCATAAACATTGTTTTGGTTTCCATGGTTACTCAGGTGATTCTGGCGCCTTTCTTCCACACCATTGGTTGCCACGGATACAAGTCAAAAAATACAGCAGCTACAAGTCAAGATTGCAGGAGTATAGTCCTCCTGCATGCTGCACATATATGCAATGTATCTTGTTTGACACAGCATTTGAATCCTGAGGGCATAATCAGTGGAGTTCTTGGAGTTAATCAAGTTAATAAATTTGTTTTAAAAGGAGAGGATGCTCACCAAACATAAAATGGATAAGACATGGCTACGCTGCCTGAAATAAACCACTTGAGTACCTTCTGGCAAAAGATAGGAATATCCTGATCCTACTGTATTATAAAATTCCAACCCAGACCAATAGAAACTAAATCAGAGCAGAGTGCTGTCTACAGTTAAGGTCAATATTATCTTATCAACTGTGAAAATGTCCTGCACTGTAGATCCTTGTTTAAAAAAAATCCACAGTTATTTTCAAATGTCTGCTGCAACATGTAAACTGACAAAACGAGACCTAACAGCCTATAAATGTAAAAAGAGATAGAATAGGAAGTGCACCGAACTAGGTTTACATTTTTCTGTTCACAAAATTGCAAGAGGTTTATGTGGGCATTGGTATGTCTAAGTGTCTAAACTACATGGAAATACACAATAGACACAGTTAACCTATATTCAAAACCTGAGCTTTTAATAACCTCCATCAGCATGTAAAAAATAGATGCTCTTTTTAATTTTGCAGCTCACCTATATTAAAAAATATACCCCTGTATTTTCATTAGCACACAGTTCACTATGATCTAAGCTTTTAAGTTCTTTCAAATGGCAAAAAATAAGAATACCTATACTTTTCAGATACAACAAACAACTTGCTGAAAATTAATAACTCCTGATCTTGTAAAAACTCAAAAATTGTTACAGGGTGCTATAGCACAAAATATATCATCCTAGTTGTAATAATATTTATTTTATGAAAGATAGTGTAAAGTATATTTTAGAAACCTTTCTGAATTTTATTGCTGTCTGAAACAACAGATCACGTTTCTGAAATAGAATGTAACTGAATAAAAAACACCTTTCCTCCCATGAAAGAGAAAGCTTTAATTTTTTTAATGGATGTTCACTCTCTGCTGCAACTTCTAGAAATCCTGAGAATTAAGTGTCTAAAAAAGCTTGAATTATTTTTCTTCTGTCTTGATATTTTTGGGGATCTTTCCTTGTAAATGGATATCTCTCTATTTCCTTGTCTAAGACACTACGTTTAATTTATAAATATTTTTTAAAATCCACACAGGAAATTCCTAGTACTTTCTTTCTAGTGTTAACTGTGTATTATTGACAGTAACTTTTTAAATGTACAAAATGTGGGCAAAAAATAGAAATGGCTTTCATTTCTGAAACATATACTCTCCTTCTAAAGTTGGATAAAGTTAATGGACAGCCTTACAATCTGCTTAGAAACATAAGAATAAATTCTAGAGACCCAGAGTCTGCTGCTTAAAATATTATCTTGCAATTTTAGATGGCTGACGATTCTTATACTAAGATATTACAGAATCTGTGGCAGGAGTCTGATTAGCTGCAGAAGAAAAAAGCCTGTTTGGTTTTTTTTAAATATAATTAGTAATTCTTTTTCTTCTGTCGAATTGCCTCCTTTCCTCTCTTTTAAACAGATTTTCACAACTTACATCAAAGTTTGAGTTTTGAGTTTGCTAGCTGATTAAGAATGCTAGTAGTCAGCTGAGTAAACATCTCTGTGAAGAGATTTGCAAATTCATCATCATCATACTTAATTTAGGACCAAATTAAATAATATTAACTGTAGTTGAGGAATGACTTCTTAAGTTACCAGTGCTACAAACCAAAGGCATTAAAATTACATGCAGAATTCACTAGGATGCCGCAAATTTATGTTCAAGCTGTCCTCAAAACACTAATCTGCTAATCAAGCAGAAAACATTCTAGTAACACTGTCAAAAATGTTGACACAAAGTATGGAGCTAAATCTTTAGGCTTGACCTGAACACAAAAATTTAATTGGGATGTTAGCTCAAACATTAGCAAGCTTTTGAGTCCAGGATTTTCATGTGACTTTCAAGAACTGGTCAAAATCACTTTTCTAGGAGAGTTGCACTCTTAGCCATGGAACATGCTTCTGTGTGTTTGAAAATAGCTGCATGGAAACAGAAAAAATATACTGCAGAATTTCAGCAATACTGAAAAAAATGTGTAAAGCAAGAATATGATGCACAGTGACTGTCTGGGGTGGGTTCAGGTTATCAGACTTTTCTGATGCCTGTTCTGAGTCACTTATTTGACAATTCAACCTCCCTAAGCTTTGTTTGAGTTTGCTTTAGGTTATCAAGCTGCAGGTGTTTGAAGTCTTAGAGCTCTGTAACTTCTTGCCTACAGATGGTATGAAAACTAAGAGCTAACATAAGGTCAAATGGAACTTGGATTCTCATGGACTAGAAATACACAGGAATGCTACAATCAGCTCACAAAGACAAAACTAGCTGGATGCTGGGCAAATGTAAAAGCTACCATATATATTTTTCCCTAGCTGCCTGATTTTGGCAGCAATATAGGACAGGGAACTACACTGAATGAACATTTGGGTTGACTGTGCTTATGTAAGAAAACCTTGACATGTAATTTTAACAATCAGCTCTCCAACATAAAAGACAGTAAGTATGAGTGTTACATGAAAGATTCTGCTCAAGATAAAACTACACTGTGAGATAGAAAAACACTTGAAGCTCAGCCTGGATAATCGGAAATAGCCTGGATTTTCTGGTCTGAGCCCCACACATCTCCCCATAAATAGAAACAGTACAGTGATATGGCTATAAAAATGGACCATGATGACACCATTTCTTTTTTCAAAAGGCTCTATCTGCTTTTATTTCCTTGTTCCAGTCAGCTATTTCTTTTAGGAAGGCTGGTATCACAGAACAATTTCTGGTTGAGTATCTTTGTCACCATGGGTCAAAAAGGCCAATCATTTTATTCTAATTTGATGTGTGCAACCTATGCCACTGTGTTTAATTCCTGTGTTGTCTACAGCTCAGTTGCTTATAAGGACTGCTTAATGCTACAGGATCCTGCTACTGCAGGCAACAGTAATAAACTTTCAAACACAGGTGAAGACAGCTGCAGGGATCAGAGGGCTAAGAGCTCCCATCTTACCTCCTATTTCATCACACACCCTTTCCTCCCCTCTCACCAGCCTGGGACCTGAGGGCCCTCCCTGGGGGCTGCTGGGGGCTGTGCAATGCCCTGGCCTTGCTGGGGCAGGGGGCTCATCCTGCTCATGCACGAGGGTGCTCATGCCCTACAGCCACAGTCATGACTGTGCCTATCTGCTCAGGAGGTCATGGCACAACATGAAATCACTGAGGACATTCAAATTGAGGAGAGGGTAGACAGTGAGAAGTAGCCCTTCCTCTACAATCAGGAGCCCTGGTCTCCTCCTGGCCTCAATGAGCTGCCCAGGTGTAAAGGAAAGTCACAACTAGACACAGATTTTCATTATTTTTGGCTACATGAAGGGAAACCATGATATGACAACTGAAATAAAATTTTAAAGGATCTATTCTTAACATACCCAGAAAGCTTCTCAGGAGTAACTTAGCTTAGAAACATCATTGTAAAGTCTCATGACGGCTAAGGCAGAAAACTCCGTATTTTATTTATTCATTTATGTTCCCAAATAACTAAATCCTCAGGTGCATGCTAATTTTTATGGAACAACTCTCAAAAATACCACCAATAGAGAGTATTTGTGGTTTTTGTTTTTTGGTTTTTTTTTCATTTTGAAAAGCTTTATATTTGCTTAGACATTCAAGGAAATGATGATGATAGAGAAAAATGTGGTAAAACCTTGTTTGTGGTTTCCCACATTGCCAAACTATCTTTTATGTTTGCCTTTTATACACCTTTAATCTATGTGGGTTTTTTTACAAGGAATGAATCTAATGTTAAATTAAATTGCTCCCTCCTTCTTAAGTGACTGGAAGCATTTGAGTGCTAAGACCTGAGATTGTAATTAAAGTGATAACAGTGGTATGAAATTTGGAAGTCTAATTATTAGTGTCATATGACGCAGAAAAAAAGGCAGTCTAGTTAAGACTCACAATTTCAGTTCATATTTACTGGAATTTTTAAGGTATTTCTTCTGCACCAGTTGTCACTTTACATCTGTAACTTTAACAATGCAAGTGTTCCCTGTTCTCCTACATCTGGTTGTGAGTGACAATGCCAGCACAAGCAAACAGTGCTCACAAATTTTGATTTGCTTCACATTCTCTTCTTCCTCACTAAGAGGAAAGAAAAACCATGAGGTTTGCTTTCATTGCTTATATCTCCTATACCTCCCTGGGAGTTGCAGCCGAAGGACTCACGGGCAAGGTGAAGACAGGGAGTAGGAATTTAACATTCCTAAGAATCCCTGAGAAAGGGAAAGCACCATAAACTCATGCTTTGTCAAAGAAGCACCAGTTTGCACACCCTACTACATTATGACTACTTCTGTTTCTTTGTGTACCTTCAGTACTATTTTGAAAAAAAGGTAAAATGCTATTAATGGCTGATATTGTAGGACAGGTTTTTAATTTGGAGAAGAAAGAAAAAAGACATTTCAGAACTTTGAGCGACTTAGCATCACACTTAAGCTGCAGATCCATCTCCAGAGCTGACTAACTGCTCCCTCCTTTGATCAGTAGGGTTTCTTCACCTTTGAAAGAGTGAGTGAGTGGGGCTGTAATATTTTTATTAGGTACAAGCAAAGTCATAACACTTTGTAAGAGACAATTCATTTTTCTAATTGCAAAGACAGGCAAGAAGAAAATTATATTTGGTGCAATTAAGTGGTTAGTCATTCTTCCAGAATGAGAAAATCTTGCATACAGCTTTTAAAAATCTTTTTGAACTGCAATAAAGCAATCATATTTAAAAAAAAGAGGCATAAATGCTAAATGTTTTACTGACTAATGAATATTAACCAAGTACTATATCTTTAATTAAATACATTTTAAACCACTTAATATGTACCAATATCACTGACAGTCAAATGACAGAGCACTAACATCAATTTACCTCTTTGATGTAAAAGGCAAAATACCTGCTGAATATGGCAACCCAAACTGGTAAGAAAACACCAAAATATTTAATGTTACAAAAACGAAAAATGTGAAACCTAACAAAATATTTATTAGGCTACAACTTGGAATTTGAATTCTTTTCCTGAATCAGTGATGTTATGGAAACTATCCATCACAAAGGATTTACATGAGCATGGAATGTAAGAAAATGCAGTGATTATCTCCCATTGATGATGAGAAACAACAACAGAACTTGATAAAATTCCGTATGATCAGAAGCCTTATTTTATTAATATTTTGATTTACATACCAAGAAAAGCAACTTCTTTTGAGAATCTGGGCAAAGCTTTAAACATTTCTACATGAAAATAGCCTGAAATAACTAAAACAGAAGAGATGTAACAAAATAAAGAAATGTTAAACAACTATGAGGTAAATAATAATTAGATGGATTTAAAAAGAAAAAAGGGGGGAAGCAAAACAACAGTAATAACAGGAAATCATTTTATCATGACTAAAAGTATGCATCTAAAGAACATTTATGCTCTTAGCTATTGAAAATAATCTGATTTTAACTACAGAAAATAATCCAAAACTGTAAATAACAAAAATGTGTTTACAAAGAGGCTGTCCTTTCAGTAAGGCTGAGAAAACAGGAGGCTTAAATGGGAGATACAGTAGGCAGGAATGTTGTTACATTACAATTGAAATGAAAGTAATATTGCATCTGCAACTACCCATGGTAAGGTCATTACACTGTCATTATTTACAGATTCATGCATACTCAACAATAAATGGACTTAAAAACATAGAGATGTTGTAAAACTACAGTTTTGATTAAGGAACAGGGAAAAAGTATAGACTGCCTCAATGAAACATAACAGAAAGAAGGAAAGGATTATACCATGTCACTCTAACCTTTTGCACTCTTATTAGATTTCCTGATACTGTCACTGGTGGGACAGAGAAGCCAATAAAAACCTACTCAGACACAATTGGTCAAGGCAAAAGCTTTTCCTGGGCTGGCAGTAGAAATGACATGTAAGAGCAACCAGACAAATGTGGCCAAGAGGAACTCACCTCATTCCAGCTTTCAAAAACTTTTACAATTACTGATGAATAAAAAAAAACATCTGTCCCAGGTGCCTTGAAGGTGAATACTACCCTCTTTTTCAGTGTTGGTAGACACCTCCTTGAAATGAAACAGATGAAGTTATTTTACTTATTTAAATGGGAGGTGGGAAAAGGTTATTTTCAGGAAAGTGCAACACGATCTAATCAGGGTTAAGTAATGTGAACTAAGTGGCATATGCCCCAAACTTCTTTCTTTTGTAACAGATGTCCCAGGGAAAACTTCCAAGCAGCTGGTTTAGCAATCCAGTTGAAAAGGGATAGGAGAGTAGGATAGGGTGCAGGGTGACTGGAAGGGCTGTGCCAACCCCCTGCGGTGGGAGGGACCTCCTGTACATCATCATAATGTTGTGTTATGTCTCAGGTCAGAGCTTCCCTGAGACAGCAAGAAGCTGCTCATAAGGTCCACTTGGCAGTGATGGGAGGTGCATGTCAGGGGCAGACTCCAAAATGAACCTGGGTATCTGGTGCCGAGTTAATTGTCCTGGGTGATGACAGCTTCACAAGACTTTTGTCTGATCAAATGAAAGCACTTATTGTGGGAAGGCAGCTGGAGGTAACCAGATCAACACTATAGCCCTCTCACCTAGAGGGCTATATTTTGAAGTTTTAATGATTTTGAGATAACATTATAGCATGCTAAGACTATTATTTTGGGAGGATTAAGCCTATTAATTTATCAATTATATGAAAGGCAAGAAAGGCTCAGCAAGAAAATACCTTCTTAGCCTCACCCATCTCCAGCAAACCTGCCTTCACAATCTGTTTAGCCATTTCATTTCATAGCATTTCTGGAGTTTGCAGACTAGCAGCAGAACAGGCACCAGGTGCTGCTGCTGGGTTTCTTCTACAGGAGCTGTTTGCTCCAATTCCTCTGTGTTTGTGTAGGAGTAGTTGCATCTTGATTACTCAGTGGAAGAGGCAGTCTGAAAAGCCAAAGGCACTGGATCATCTACCCCTGTGCAGGGAAAGCAAACAGGGACAGTTACTGCTTTCATCCTTTTTCACCCTGTTTTAATTAAGAGAGTGGGAAGAACCTCCTGACAGGATACGCAGAAGACTTGTGTTCCTAAGCATGTGCTGTGCTAAGGAACCTTTTGCATACCTGCACAGATCCTTCAAAAAGTGCTAACATTGAGAGAATAATCATTCCTGCAGAGAAAATAATTAAAAAAAAACAGTGCCACTGTATCTGCTGGCAGTCAGTAAAATTAGGATCACATAACCGTATGAAGCATTGGAGGTCAATTTTCTTCTCCCACTGGATGAGTAAATTGAGTCCCAGTGCTGGCAGGAAGGCTTCAAGGCATGAGAAATAGGGCTGCCACAAAGGAAAGATATCCAGGCTTCCTCTCTCTACACACACATCCTTTTCCAAGTCAAGTAGACTAGGTCAACTGTGGAAATAATAAGTCTTCTCTTCCTTTTGTGTTGTTATTAGAACATGTTTTAGGAATTCATATGATACTTTTTTACTTCAAATGAGTAGACTTGGTCTCCCTAAGCTGGCCAAAACAGCCAACACGCAGAAATTGCAGAACTGTGGAATCAAAATTGGCACAAGAACACAGCAAAAAAAAATTTTTTTAAATGTCAACAGACAACTCCTTTAGGCTCTTTCATATATATTCAAAAGCAATCCACAATTACAGTTCTGAGATATCATTCCTTACTTTAGAGAGCAAGCACACGAGTCATGACCTTCCCATACTGAGGAAGACATAAAGTAGCTTCAGGAAATATCATAACAGACCATTGTTGAATACAGTTGGTAAGGTGGGAATCAGATGAGGAGGTAAAAGCTGTTGTTCACTCAAGAGATGACATTATTACATCCTTAAAATGCTTTGATATTTTCATCATCCTGTAGTACCTGCAAAACACTGTTTACCCCGAGTCAAGCAATTCATTAAAGACTGAGCAGAACTTGGCAATACAGTAGCATCACAAACAGGTAGAACAGAGGATCTGGGACCTTGATAGGCAGGTGCAAAGCATGAAACCTTTACAAGTCTGAAATTCACTGCTTTTTTAATTTTATTTCACTTAAAAATGAAATTGCTTGTTCTACAATGTTGCTGAGGGAGATATACTTAAATCACTTCTCTATGCCACATGGACTTTGGTGTTGAGTAGAAAAACGCCTGTTTCCAAATCAAACTGGTGTATTATTTTGGAGTGGAGCTGTAAAAATCAAAGAAGCAATCAAACCATTTCTGCATGCTCTGACTGCAAACGGAAAATGGCAACGTGACAAGAAAAGAGCAAAATCAAAGACAGAGAAATGATGAATATTTTGTTGAAAAGCTATTCTGAATAAGCTATGGGTTCTCTTGCAGAGGCTTCCAACAGAGATATTTGCCATTAGGATGTGGGACTTTATCAGATGAGCAGCACTGGCTCCCCAGCCCAACGTTATCAGAAGATTGGAAAGGTGAGGATGTGTGAGCTGGGGAGCATGCCCCAGTGCATCTCATGCCTGACAGGTGCTGGCCTCCTGCTGCAGCCACCGTGGGAAATCCCTACTAGCAGTAACAGTGTCCCTCAAAACGCTGCACGTGGAAACAGAGCAGCGAAAAGCCGAGCAGGTGACAAAAGTAGGGAGACCTGCACTCAGGGATTGGGTGCGAGATCCCACCTTCGAGGCCCTTGGCAGACCAGCAGCAGTGCCGTGGTCGCCTTTCGGCCGCTGGCACCCAAAGTGGCGTGAGGCAGAGCTCGGTTGCCTCCCCGCTACAGCTTCTTGGCTCAACACCTTCATACCCTTGCTGAAGGTCTTCAGACCTGGGAGACCTCTCGCTGCTCTACCTCCAGGTCGCGTCCGTGGAACAGTAAAAGCCCTGTGGGTGCAATGCCGTGGAAGGTGCCACCACTGTCCGGCCGGGCGGGGAGGACAGCAGCAGCAGCGAGACCCTGCGCCCAGGGGCTGCGCCTCCCGCTCGCCCCCTCCTCAAGATGGAGACGCGGTACCTCCTCTCCTTGCTGCCAGCAGGAACCCGCCCCCGCCCCCAACTCCTTCTTGGGATGGAACTGGACCGACCCCACCTCCCCGCCCGGAGCCACCTCCCAGCCCTCCCTGCCGTGCCCAGGGCTGCCCACAGGTGCGGCCCGCTGCCGCGGGTGGTGCGTGCCCGGCGGGGGCTGTGGGCAGCGATCCTGCGCGGAACGCGGCGGCCGCCCCTCGGCAGCGGCGTGAGGGACGGCGCCTGCTCCTGAGTCAGCAGCGGCGAGGAGGAGGAGGTGGCGGCACCTCCCGCCCTGCCCAGCCCGGCCCGGCTCCGGCCCCACGCCCTCTCTCGGCTCCCGGCGCTCAGCACCCGCGGGAGGGAGCGAGGAGGGGCGGCGGGGCGGCGCCGGCTCCTGCCCTCCGCTAGGTAGGGTCGCCAGGAGATGGGATCGCCGCCGCGGCCTGGGCGAGGGTGGGGAAGGGGCGGAAAGCGGAGCCGGTGCTCCGGGCGAGGCGCTCCCCAGGCTGAGCGCTGGGCAGCCGCCCTCGGCTCCCGGCGGGGCGCAGCCGGGCTGGAAGGCTGCGGGACAGCGGTAGCGATGAGCCACCCGGTCTCCCAGGGAGTTCTCCTTCACTCCTTGACTCCCCCGTCTGCGTGAAGCAACGTGTGTATTCTGTGCGACCTGTTAGGCCGGGAGCGTGGGGAGATACAACAGTGGGCTGCTTTGGGGAAGCGTGTGTACATGTTGGCAGATAGATGTATTTATTTATGTATGTGTAGAAAAATAAGTATTTATGTATGAAGGATCATTTTTGATAGGATATTTCCTAGGTGTTCATGTGCATTTATTTGTGTCCAATCATAGCTTTATGTTGTTCTCTGTGTGTGTGTATATATTGATATTTATAAATCCAAGGAATGTAAGAATATTACTCTCACCAAGCTGCCCTCCAGTCTTCTGTCAAAGTGTGTTTTTGTTACAGCCCAGACATGTATTTATGTGCCTGCTGAGAAAGAATGGTGCTAATGTGTAGTATGTGAAATGCTTTGTTAGATTTCATTCTGAGCAGTAGGACAGAGCTTAAACAGGAGAAAGTGCTATGTGTGATTTTTATATCACTGCAGTTTTGGGTGTTATCTGCATTATGGTTGCTGTACAGAAACATTTCCATCCTTCTCCTGACCCCCTTCAGGCGCCTATTGCAGAATAGTCAGATAGTTGAGGGAACAAAATGAAATGCAAACTGTTTTGCCCTCTGTTCCTCCCTTATCTGTTTATACTGTAGGAACACCCTCATATTCCTCACACTGACTGCATGACAAGATAGTGGAATTGATATATTAAACTCTTTGGGGTAGGTTCTCTATCTCTTTTTGTCTTTGCAATGTCTTGTAGTTGGAGATTGATCCTCAGCCACACAATTCTGAGAGATATAAGTATCACATAAGTATCCTTGTGTTTTACAAAATTTGACTTTTGCAGTTGATATTTCACAGTTAGACATTGTGTTGAGCCAAATTTGAATCTCTAAAAACCAGAGTTAATAGGTGGTACTGTCTATACTCATTTTGGTAGCTTAGATGATGGGAGATGAGCTGCTCAGCATGTTCTAAGTCTGAGTGGTACAGGTAAGGTGAGAGTGGTGTGTACAAGCTTCTTGGGCTGATGCTTTTCCCTAGGCACAAGGCAGTGGAGAATGCAGTATAGCCTGGATTTTACATTATTTAAGATAAGTAGAATCACGATCATGGTGGTCTGGTGAGGATGCTGTGCGCAGGGATTGCTTGCCCAGTTTAGGTTTTTCCCCACCATTTCCTTTGGGGAATACTGTGGTGGAGGGCTGAAGGAATACTTCTGTGCAGAGGGACAGAGACACTTCTGTAACACTTAGGAAAACTTCAGGTTCCACAGAGAACACATGCAACTATTAATCTGCTTCATCTTCACTAGCTGTGTATCAGTGAGCTGTAATTCTGTCGATTTTAACGAACTGCATGAAGTGACAAAGTTTTGGTGACCTGGAGATGCTGTAGTTTGGTTCAGCTTTGCATTGTGTTGACCTCTCACCACTTAGGTTTTGGATGCTGTTTGAGCAGGCTGCTAATTTCAGTGGCATGGAGATGAAGGAATTACTGTGGACAGGTTTCTGAACCTGCTAGTGAAATCTCCATCAGGAATGCTTTAAAAACAGTTTATTCTCTCTCCTACCCATGTGCAAAGACACAATATCTGTTTCAGGTGGAGTCTTTCTAAACCTTCCCAGCTGTACTTTCTGTAATGTTGGAAAAGGCTTTCTGCGGGCTTCCACCCATACCAGTGGTACAGATTTGCTTACAGATCTTTCATTTAAGGAGGTGTGTGGGAAAGGTTTATGTATGCTAGTTTTGATATGTTAGGTATATCCTTAATGGAAAACCAGTGATTAAAGGTAGAGCTGTGAACAAGTCCTGCATATCCAGCAGTCTCCAATTTCAGGACAGTGGAGAAGGCAAAAACCATTGTAATGGATATTGTACCCATAGGGAGAAATCTTTCCTACTGTCAGGCTGTTACCTTTCAATTTCTGTCACAAGGTATCTTTCTGTACAAATTTATAATCTAATTTACCAGCAGATATAGTTGCTTTTCCATTTAAGCATCTAATCTCTTCCTGAATTATGCCAGGGTATGACCACTGAGTATTTTTCAGCATGATGTGACTTTTTACTGAGTAGGTTGGAATTGAGTCAGTCCAGTTGGTGATAATATAAATGTTGTAAGGCTAATGCCAGTTTTCAGGCTAGTTGACCTTGATGAAGAGACAGTTCAAAGGTTATTTCCTATCCTGATGTATTTTCTTTGATAAATCTGTTCTCTGTACAGTTTGTTAATTGTTTTGTGTGTTGCAAGGAGTTCCCCTTGTAAAATACAGATTTTATTTTACAAGGGGATTTTAGAGAAGTAAAACATACTCAATTATATGAGATTGGGCTCCAGAAGTTTGCATCTGAGCGGAGTCTGTGTGTGCACATGTGCTTTAGCTGTTTATTACAAGCAAGTGATTTCCTGAACAGCAGAGTTAATTAAAATTTCTGTAAAGTGGTGTATTGAGGTCGAAACCTGATTTTTTCATTGTCTTTCCCTGTACCTCTGCATTTTTTTGCCACGTAGCTTTCTCTTTCCACAGACTGGACTGATTTCGCAATACGTGAGCTGCCATTTTCAATTATGGAATCTGGATGGCACATTATATGAGGTTTGAGCCTAAAGATGTTCAAATTGCAGTTTCGTTTTCTCTGGCCTAGCTTATTTTACAGAAGTCATGAGAATTTAATTACCTTCTGGTAATCAGTTCTCCTCTGGTTGAAATCAATGAATGGCTTAAAGGGTACATAAGTGAAAAAAGTCTTTCAGACAAGATTTTTCTCTACAGGGCAGCAGACTAACAATGGGCATAAAAACCTGCCTTTGTCATGTGGGTCAAAAGAAATGTCTAGAAATGGATTTTCAGCATCCAAATGCTCTAAAGCTCTTTCCTTGAAGGTGATAAAATAACAAGACAAATGGAGAGATGTTCCACTTCATGTGGAAGAATTGGGCTTTTCTGGCTATCTGCTGTTATATCCACGCCCCTCATGCAAGCATTTTTTCCTGCAGTGTGTGTTGTTTTATCTCAGGCAGTCACTGAGTTCAATACTCTAATCTCAGAAATGGTCAATTAACTTAGTTGATGTTAATACTTATATTTCTTGATCCAGTCTCTGTCAATCAATCTGTGAAGAGCTTGGAAAGCTTTTATAAATTAGATTTACCCCTAAGTCTGGTTTCATCACACCGTAGCATGATACAAAAAACATTACCTAACATCCTAGTGCATCCATTTGACTTCAAGTGTCAGACTGTCATTTCTTCTATTGTATGGTGCTTTGTTCATTAATGAAGGTAGTATTTATCACCTGAAGGCCATAAATCAGAAAGCTTGAATCTCCTGTAAGGGAAGTGGATTCAGAGAACTATTACAGTAAAATTTTACTGTAGTAGTTTTGCATTGTTTTTCTTCACAGTGTTTGCCTTGTGAGTGGTATTAGTGCTAGAGTGTCAAAGTAAAATGTAGTCATTAATTTAAGTGCAACAAATTGCACTGGACAATAACATACATGTTTTTGCAACTCTTTCTGTAGCTAGTGTTCCTTTGGCTGAGGTTCCAAACTTGTGGTTTTTTGAGACACCCTCATGTTTTATGTGACAGCTGTCCTCTACATTTCAAAGATAGAAGATGTCTGCCATTTCCTTTGAAGTGTGATCATCTCTGTATTCAGCACTTCTGAGATCAGTGTCTGGAGTTCCTGCATAGTATGTTTGAAAATTTGGTCACCAGTCTGGAAATACTAGCTTTGATGCCTAGGTAGAGATCATGTTACGAGAAGAGTAATTTATTTTTTTTTAAGTATTAGATGCTAAATATCAGTATTAACAATTGCAACAGTTCAAGTTATCATAAAAGAGATTATCTAAATCCTAGCACTGATTTAAATGTGGTCATGACTTTGCCCCATGAAGTTTTTCTTAAAAAAAAAAAAAACTGGCAATATTTAAAGTCTTGACCAATCTATGAAAACTATGAATCTTGTGGGTTTAAATTGTGGGATTTTTCTCTTCAGTAGAGAGAGGTTTCTTTCCCTACTGAAGATTGAGACTTTTTCTATGATTACTGTAGTTCAGGAAATGGCACTTTAAGAAAATTTGTCAAAATCCTAAGAACTGCAATTTAATAATGGCATCTTGAATCAATTATTTTTTCCTTTTAATTTGAGGATGTAGAATATAAGTGGAAAAAAATTGCTCTTAGTTGCAGCTCCATGCTATAGCAAAGCTTTTCATAGTTTTGATATAGTAATTTTTGACCTTGAGCAAGTGCAAAATAAATACATTCTTGTGTTCTTTGCGTTTATGTGATCCAGATTAAACTATCCATGTGAGAATCTTTCTTGCACCTCTCCTTTTAATTTCATCAAGTTTCTCCAGAAGCATCAACCTGCACTTGCAAATTGTCCCTGAGCTGCGCAGAGATACCTCAGTACCTAGCTGGAGCCTGCTGTGCAGTGCAGCCTGCTGTGTGTAATTGCTTTCTGCCAGAATGGCACACTACTGAGACCACACGACTTTGTCACACAGGCCTTCAGTCAGCAGTTGGGCAGCAGCAAATTTGGATTCTGCAAACTGAAGAAGATTTCTACCGCCTTCTCTGCAGTTGTATGTGTCTTTTTGCAGGCAGTTTGCTAAATCTGGTTTTGCTTTTTCCATCCAAAGGTCAAAACTGATGTTATGTACACCCATTGGATAGTTTTCTTCTGTCACCTGTTTTCCTGTTGGGAAAAAAAGTATTTAAATACTAGAAGATTAGATAGATAGATAGATAGATTCTAAAGTACCCTTCATGGTAGGCTAATGACAGGCTAGATGAAAATCCAGAGGATTATGCAAGGTTGCTTTGTCTTGCCTCTGCTGTGGCAGGCACAAGATTCCTTCAAGCTCTCCCTTTATGGGTGTCACTTAATTTTCGTTGTGGAGTACATAATTGAAAATTGCCTCACTTATCAGTTCTCTCTCTCCTCTATGTCCTTGTGAAAGTGGAAAGCAAATGGAAACTGAGTATAATGGTTTAGAGGAACTGTCCAACAGTTAGACTGCCTTCTGTAGAGAGGTATTTTGATGTGTCTGGCCTGTTGTGGGGATGGAAATGCTCTCAGGTGTTTACTGATCTCACTCTGTGCTATTAATTTTCTTAAGGATGAGTTTTTGATTAGCCTTCCCTCCTTGCTGGGCTCTCTGACCTCAGGGCTATGCAAATGTCTGTATTGAAAATTAAGTAGTAACAATCGTGAAACATGTCAATCCTGACACTAATTATAGTGTTTTTATAGCTTAGCAGAGAGTAGTTCCACCATTCATTGGTGGGTTCAAAATTTTTTCTTCCTGGTCTCTTCATCCCATAAACCCCTGCTAATTCTCTCAGCTTTAGGATTTGCTCTATTGTTTGCACTCTCCACCCCAGTTGTAATGAAGGAAATCTTGTAGAAGATTTCCTGAGATCTTGTAGAATAAAATTGCTCTTTGTGTGCAGCACTGCTCTTTTCTCTTTGTCTGGCTGTTTGGTGTCACTTAGCAGTTGACAGAGCTATGGTTACCAGTGGAGCTAGTTGAGCATGTATCCAATCCAGCTGAACATGGCAGAACATATTAAGCTATTCAGTTTGTTGTTCTGTCACCATCACCTTGCTGTTTGTGCCCTGGACCTGACTGAGGAAATTGATACAGAGTTGGGATGTAATACCAATCTAGTGTCAGCCTTCACCAAGACCTGTGGGAGATCCTCTTAATAAAGCAGAGAGACATTTGCAATTATAGTTATATCCTGCAGTTGCAATAACATTCCATCAGAAGTCATGGGTTTTTTTTCAAGTATAGGTATACCTATTGTTAGCAAATTGTGTGAGAGGAAGGTGACTTTGCACAGGTCATAAGCATTGATGACTCTGCAATACCTGCCACATCTGCTCAAGGGCGTGAAAATTATCTCCTTTATTTAGATGCCTAACTTGTGGCTGTTTTGATGATGTGTGTTCAGACAACATATGTTATTGTTAGAAGTCCTAGTGGCTGCACGTGTCCTGAGTATTTCTCTCTGTTACTAGGGACAAATGCTACTGGCATGAAGTTTAATTTTCTTTCCTTCTACAGTATTTATGCAATGTCAATGCTCAGCTATTAAGTAACTGTCTCAGGTACTAATGCAGGTACCATAACTGATAAAATAAATAATTTTAATTCTTCATGAGAGGTGGATTTCCTGAAGGATTGTTTTGTACTACATTTAATAGAAAGGCTGACAAATATGTGTGTATGTGTGTGTGTGTTTATGCATATAGACACTTTCATTAAGTGTGGTTATATGTTCATTTACTCAGCCAGGCTGCTTTATAAAGGAAATGCTGTCAATTCAAAAATAGGGATTTGCTTTACTGTGGCTTGAGTTTCAGATGCTGTTTCAGTATTTCTTTTGGCATGTTCCCTAGCTGTACTAGTGACCATAAGGGCAAGGAGGCAAGGACCTCCTGCCTGCCTTTCTCACTGATGCCAGTGTGGCTGGGCCCAGCGTTCAGGCCCCTCATTCTCCTGGAGGTTTCTGCTGCCAGGCAGTGTTCTCTGACTGCCTTCATGGCTCCATTTGTCCCTGTCTCTGATTTTGTTGGCATGCAGGGATTCTGCTACACCTTCTGTGGAGCACCTGCATACTACCTTATGCTCTCTTTGCCGTTTCACAGCTGAAGGATTTGAATGTATTCCCAGACACAGGTAATTCAGTCTGTACACATTCTTACTGCTAATGGCCCTGGCCTAATTATGTGTAGGAAGTGGCAATATAGTTCTGCATTGCTGACCCCTTTCTCTCTCTGTGGGAGAAAATTATTTGAGTCTGCCTCAGGTGAAGCAAAATGCAGAGTGAGATTTGATGTGGAGGAGAAAAGGAATATGGAAGTAATTTCTTTCCTTGGAAATCTGTTGTAGTTCATGTGTTAGCTACTAAAAGATGTGGTCCTGATCAGCAGCTGCAAATGTTTAAAAGGTCATGGAGTCAAAATGTTTGTATAGAGGGATCAGTTCAGACTTTTCTCTTATCCTGTTTCCTTGAGCCCTGCCAAAAGCTGCCAGCTGGAACAGAAAAACAAGTTTTCAGAGTAAGGCAATATATGTATAATACATACCTGGTTTGACCATACCTGCTGCTCAAGGCTGCCATCCGTCTTCTAGCTAAGAGTGCAAGTCAGACTTGAACTTTTAAGAGCCAAGAAATGTCAAAGTAATTACCAGCAATGCTGTCTGCTTGTGTTGTTATAAAAATAGCAGGCTTTGTGTTATATGTGAAGGATAGAGATTCAGCTAGCAAAATAATCTTGTGGCCTTAGTTATTTTTAATTGCTGGGATCTCAGGGCTGGCCACCTTAAATTTTAATGTGTCTTGTGTTTGTGTGATGAAACTTGCACTTGTGTGGAACAGAAAAGTATCATGGGGAAGATAAGAGGAGCATTGCATGCA
The DNA here is from genome assembly GCF_012460135.2 of Molothrus ater. Classification (NCBI taxonomy): domain Eukaryota; kingdom Metazoa; phylum Chordata; class Aves; order Passeriformes; family Icteridae; genus Molothrus; species Molothrus ater. Next base: position 60,462,114 of record NC_050478.2, read on the forward strand.
CACACTGCAGCACTGTTTACTGTTTTAACAGTTTAAGAAGGCACACAGTGTCTGGTAGCTTTGTTCTCATCTGTGGGTCAGAAGCCGGGCACTGAATTGTGACTGGGTGTGCTTTGTGTCTGAGCTTGATCCTAATATCAGGAAGCACAAGCTAGTGTTGCAGTGAATGTGAGCTCTTTTATTATGTGGATATTAAACATCAGTAGATGTGGAGCCACAATGGAGCATGGGAGGACACAGTGCTGCTTTTGTGCATTCACTGTATCCTCACATGGTGTGTCCCATCAGGATTCAGTGAAGATTGTACATGTGGTACAAAGTCTACCATTTTGCAGCTTTGTTAAGTCATGTTTTCTTAATATAAATTTAAAAACAAAAAAAAAGCCAAAACAAACCCAAAAAACCCCAAAACTATAAAAAAAATCACAAACAAACACAACATAAACCAAATCAAACAAAATTCCAAACAAACAAACAAACAAAACACCCAAACCAAAACACACAACCAAATCTATGACCCTTTGCTTCAGGAACTTTTGTTTCTGAATCTGGGACAAGTAACATTGAAAAAGTCTGGATCATTTGCACCATCTCTCAGTGTTTTTCTTAGTGTTGCTAAAATGTGGACTATCTTGTAAGTGTTGCTGTCATGTGGACTCCTCAGGGAATTGTTCTATGGTAAAAAGAAGCTGCTACTTGTCTCTTTTTAGTGGCAGTGAGATTGTAGAGTTGGCCTTGCAGAGGAAAAGACCTGTTAAATAAATAAAATATTTTTCCGCCTCTGGTTGTGGTTAATTTTTACCTTGTGATGTTCTGATACCAAGCCTGATGCATTTTTCCTTAGGCTAAAGAACTAAAAGTCTCTCTTAGGCATCTGGTCCATTTAGCTGTTTCTGGGAATGGGTGAAGGTTACAGCAAATGCACAGTATCTCAGAAACCTTTATCTGCAGTAGTAGGTTCTTCTGCAAATTGTGATTTTTTTGTGGCTAACAACTTTTCCAAATCTAGAAGGATTTCTATAGAAACAAGAAAAAGGCTGTATGTGAAATTGTGATCTTACCATAATAATCTCTTCTATCTCTCAAGGATGAAGTATTTGGGGTTTGTGCTAATAAGATGGGGATATTTAGTAGGAACATAGCATACTTCTGCTACTCTGTTTTTTCTCAAAATCCACAGAAATGTTTCAAAAACCATTGCAAGATGAAGCCTGTAAACATTTTACACTCTGTATATCTTTCTGGTTTAGTTTGAGTGTCTGAAATAAAGCACCAAATAAAAATAATCACTTTGAGTAATGTGTTAGATGACACATTGTTACATGGGCAAGTGTATGCTGCTCGATTCAGCTTAAGGAAAGGCTTAAGAAGCCATCTCTCTTCAGCTGGAGATCAGTCTGCATAACTGAGATTCTGGATAAATAGACTTTCTCATGGTGAAGGTGACCATATACTGGCAGATTGTCCAGGAAGGTTGTGGAGTCTCCATCCTCAGAGATACTGGATCTGTCTGGACGTGGTCCTTGGAAGCCAGCTCCAGGCTACCCCGCTTGAGCTGAGGGGTGTGGATAAGGTATCTACAGAAGTCCCTTCTAACCCTAACCATTGTGTGGATGGGTTGTGTTAATCTTCATAATTCATTTCAGTGTGAAATTAAGCAATTCCGTTCGCATCACCTTTACAGTGAAATCAAAATACAAGGTTCCATGTTGTGGGACCTTCAGGACTGACACTTTCCCTCTTGTGCAAAAGTGCTCATTTCTCTTCAGTTGCCAATGATCCTGTACCTTGACCCTGCTCAGTGGCTATTTCAGTGGCTGCATAAGTGGATCGTTTAGAATGACTTGGCCTAAAGAAAATAAGAACTTTTGGTCTTTGTCTGCTACAAAACTAAGATTAAAGTATATGGAATATATTATAGTATATTAATAAGGTTATAGTTAATAGAAGGACAGAAGAGCAATTAGGTAATGCAAGACAGCAAAAAATGGCCCTGTTGCTGAAAATTTCTTATCATAGAAGTAGTACCTGGAAGCATCCAAACAGCCTTTTGCTCTTTCTCAAGTCAAGCCTTACTAAATTTGCTACAGAGGAGCACAGCTCCTCTGGCAGGAATTGCTTCCTGAGAGAACATCTAACAACAGGTATTAAAATAGCATCGTCTTAGAAGCAGTATAATGTGTGTTTGTTTGGGTTTTTGTTGTTTTGGGTTTGTTTTTTTCTAATTGTGAAGCATGGAATAGGTTGGGAGACCACCTTATCCTCACTAAGGCAGCTGCCTTAGGAAGGGGATTTTGTTTTATGTTGGATAGAACGAAACAAGAAGTTGAGGATCAGGCTTTTGGAAAGTTAGTAAGAGTAAGAATAATGCAATGTCTAATATCAGACTTAATTATTTGGAGATACTTACTGTGACATGGGATTTCTGATTTAGTGAAGCAATACAGAGTATGCTGAAATCACAATGCAAAATCCATTATACTTGGCAAAATGTAGCAGTGGCAATATGCAGTTTTATCTGAATACCAATATGATTCCCTTCATTGATTTCTATAATCCCAGCATCACAGCATCCTGTGTCAGAGGAATGGGACATATGGGTTGAAGCTAGCTCAAGCCCATTGCTGTCTTTTAGATTTTTTTGCTAGTTGTTTAGTTTTTATACTCTGTATCAGGTTAAGCGACCTGTTCGTGTTCACTTGGCTTGTGCTGGTCCAGCTTCCTCAGGGAGGCAGCCACACTCTTTAGTGAGCTAACTGGGGGAAATATTTATTCCATCAGTTGATCCACTCAGCTTTTGATAGAACTCCTAATATCTAAAACAAACAACTGGTCCCTTTTGTCTTGAGATAAATACATGTCTTGCTTTGCAAAAGCTGTGGTCAGTCACAGAAGTGCAAGTTGCAGATCAGAGTCCAGTTGTTTGTGTGACTTAAACACATGCCACCTATAAAGGATCCCTTTTCAGAGAGCAAAAGTCCAACTGCTGAGCTGCTAGGGTTTCTAATCTAGTTCAGTCAGCCCTGGCTTGTCTAAGTAACTTACTTTTCCTTTTGCAAGGGAAAAACCTAGGCGGTTTTTCATCATATAAAATTATGTGTGGCAAGGAACCTGCCAAGAACAGCCAGTTAGCAGCATTTCTATCACATGTAGATATAGGCAGCTGAAATATGAAAGTCATGTAATGAATGTGTGATACTCTGCCTTGAAAAGGGCTGTTCACTGAAAAAAACCCTACCTGTGTTTTCATTTACACAAGTGTTTCTTGGTCAAGCATCCATTTAGGATCCTTTATGTGGGGGGAGTTTGGCTAAACTGGTTTTTTTTGTTGCATGAGTCTTGCATGAGTAATGTTGCTTTGAACTATTCATTCCTTACATCTATTTGTTGCTCAGGATACCTTACTTGGAGAATTTAGTGTCCTGACAAGGGATGTCTCCCTAGAAATTCTGGAGTAGTGTCTGCTTGCATTGCCTTGATAGCTGGGAAAGAATAGCTTGAGCACTCAAAAGCTGACTTAACACTGCATGGATTTTAGCATGGAGAATGCTGTCTGTGATTCCTTGGTTAAAATTACCTGCTAGTTTAAAGTCACAGCTAAACCAGGGTCTGGATAACTGCAGACAGAGAATTTGTGGGGTTTGAGGTACTGGAGGCCAAGAGTGCAAATATTTCTAGGGTGTTTCTGTATCTCTAGAGAAAGAGATTTCCAGGTAGGTAATTTGTTCTGTATCTTCAGCATGCCTGATCTACTATGTCATCCATCAAGAAGTCAGGAAGTAATGATAAAGCCTGCATGTCACCTGTCTATTGTCTTTAACTTTGACATTCTAATTAATTCTAATTCTAATGCTCACATCTGACCTAATTTTTTCCTGTGCTATCTGTTTCAGTGCTTGATGGCCACAGCAGGGCACTAAACAATATTAGAAAAAAACCCCAGCATTAAGACCTATAATTCCCACACCACTGGCTGGAAAAGCGGTTGTCACTGCCTTCCTGGTGCAGCATGGCATTTGGACCTGGTGTACTCTGCCTGTTCCTATGGACAATAACAGGTAGGAGTACTTCTTCTGTGTCTGAATCATCCAGACAGAACAAATGAATTTAATACTCCTGAAGTGTGTATACAGCTGTGAAATAAATATGAATAAGGCAAAAGTTGGGAAATGCTGTGATTCCTCAGTGGTAAAAGCTTTGGTAAGTTACAACTTTGTAAGTTGCAAGGGAGGAAAGCAGTTGTGAGTAGATGTTTGAAGCCAGTTTCAGCAGGCTGCTTTGGGGGAGATGCATAGGGTGAGAGTGGGTGGTGGGAGGGTTCAAAGAGGTTTCCCTCTTTTTCACTTCCAGGAGAGCAATTGAGGAATAATGTGTTGCTTGCATTGTGAGCTACATTTTTGTTCTGAATTTTTATATATGAGTAGCATGGTTCACATCTCTCACCTCATCATACTCTCTACAAACATATCTATCCTTTCAAAAAAACACAGGAAAGTCCTGTAAGTTTCTGCTTCAGCCACAGGAATAGGTAATTTATTTGCATAAGCAGACAGATGAAGAATGATTAATACTGCCTCTGTCAGAGAGAGACTTAATCTGGTGCAGGTAGTTTTGATATTGTAACTGAAGAAAAATATATTAAGAAGTGGGGTTTATTTCCTTAAAAAAATATTGTTTGAATTCTATCTCTGGTGGTACTGGTAGTATCCATATTAGCAGAAATTGAGAAAATAATGCACCACTGTCTGACTCTCACTTTGAGCTGTTTCATGAGGGAGAGACTTGCTTAATATGCTAAAGCTTAAATTGACTGCTGAATTTGGAAAAGTTGGATTAAAGGGGATGGATATTAGCCTACAGCTGAGGGGGATAGTCATTACCTATGTCTGAGCTTGTAGGTGGTGTTTGAGGTAGTCGTCAAGATCACCGTGAGGATCTCATAGTGCCAAGCTTTTTGAAGAGAACATGGAGCTGAGTTTTTTGTTGCTGTAGTGAAGAAGTGTGCCTTTTGTAAATAAAATCCTCTCCTGTGAGATACTGAGTACCTGCTGTACGGTCTATGCTAGCATCTTTAGGGAAAAAAAAAAAAACAAAGCAACTTCAGCAGAAGACAGTAATGTGCAGTAAATACTGAAATTTGCCTGTAGAGAATGTCACAGTTTCATGCTTGTGATAATACTGTTAAATGTTAGCAGATTAGAACATCTTCCACATGCATATAGGAAGTTATCTGTTTTAATTGCAAATTTGCTATGCTCTCTTTGCTTATCTGAGAACAAGACCATTGCTCTCAAAATGCTGGCTGTATTTCAAGCCTCTGCCTGTATCTCAACTACCAGTTCACAGTGTTTAGAGGATAATATAACCTAATAGCTCATATTATTTTAGTAAAAATGTTAGTATTTATTTCCATCTCAGTAATTTGTGGTATTTTAGTACAATTAATATTAAACTGGGAGGTTCCTGCTAAGTTCCGGGATTTGCTTACTACAGTGTATCAGTAAATACTTACCTTTTCTAAGTCAAAAGGACTTCTTTTCAGTGCAGGCTTTAAAGTGAATTGACTGACACTCAGGAATTTGCTAGATGTTTATTCTGCAGGTTTTTTCTGCACATGAGCTTGTGCTTTTAAAAGCTACCTTTTCTTTAAAAAAAACCCCCAAGTTATCTCAACACTTGCTTTAATTTAAGATAATGAGAAGACTGACTTAATATAGGAAAGAAAGGCTCGATACTCCATCACCGAGGGAAGAGAAAAACAGCCTCACTGATGAATAATGTTGGAAGGATATTGAAAAATGTGCTCTGGTTCATTAAAAGACATTGAGGTGGGCTACTCTGTCCTGTTTAGGTAATGTTTACTTAGTTTTATTTCATGCATGATAGTTTTTGACTAATAGTGTTTTACTGCTTCTAATGAATGTGTGGGTTGACCTTTGCTGGCTGCCAGGAACACAACAAGTCACTCTATCACTTCCCTTTCTCAGCAAGATAGAAGAGAAAAATAAGATTAAAAACTCCATGGACTGAGATTGAGACAGGTCATGTCTCATTCATGTACCTGTTACAGTCAAGAGCTGACAAAACTTGACTTAGTGAAATTTATTTAATTTATTGTCAATTAAGCAGAGCAGGATAATGAGAAGTAAGAACTACTATAGAAACACCTTGCCCTCACTTCTCCCATCTTTCTATATTCAACTTTGCTCCCAATTATTCTTTCTTCTTTCCGTGAGCAGCTCAGAAAATCAGGGACTGAAGGTTGCAATTAGTTCATAATGCTTCCACTCTGTTGCTGCTTTTTCCTCACCCTTTCCCTACTCCAGTATGGGGTCTTTCCCATTGGCTCAAATTCTTCAAGAACTACACTACCATGGGTCCTTTTCACATGAAAGTCCTTCAGGTACAGGCTGTTCCAGCATGGATCCCCTGTGGGGTCACAGGTCCTGCTGGAAAATGTGTTTCTGTATGGACTCCTCTTCATGGGCTTGTGATTCAGGCCAGGAGCCTGCTCCAGCCTGGGTTTTTCAAGGGTTCACAACTACCTTCCAGGCTTACCCACGTGGTTCAAGGTGGGGTCCTCCATGGGCTTTAGGGCTGGGTATCTGCTTCAGTGTGGATCTCCATGGACCGCAGCAGGACAATGAAGCAGTGAATCACCATTGTTTTTACCACAGCTGCAGGGGAATCCCTCCACTGGCACTGGACCACCTCCTACCCCTTCTTCAGTGACCTTGCTGTATACAGCATGGCTTTTCTCACATTTTCTTGCTCCTCTCTCCTGCCTGCTGCACTTGTGCCAGATTTTTTGCCTCTTTGTAAAACCTTATCACAGAGGAGCTGCCACCATCCATTTGGTTCAGCCTTGGCCAGTTGTGAGTCAGTCTTGTAACAGGTTCTGTCCTGACATGGGGCATTTTCTGGTGTCTTCTCACAAAGATATTCTGGCAGTCAATTTCCCCCTGCCCCAACTACCAAGATGTGCCACATAAACCTAATTGATACAGATATCCATCACTGACAAATGTGCATGCCTCTCAGGAGGCTTGAGGTGAGTGTAGCAATAGGTATGAGTGGGTACCATGCCTCTGTCACTCAACATCTCATGCATTTTGGGTGATTGATTTCCAAAATCTCTGGATGCAGCTCCTAATTTATCCATATACATATTCCTTAGTGTGCTTATAATCTTGTTTCAGTTTTTTGAATCCATTCATTGATGAAAGCAGCATATATTGAAATACATTTCAATTATCCTGGCCATTAATTAATGTTTTTTTGCTAATGTATCAATTTCTTTTTTCTCTATGAGAGAGAGGAGACATTGTTTTCCAGCACAGAAAAGTGAGTTTACTTTGCAACTGGGAGTCCAGGATCTTGGAAGCAATTAAGTCTAGCTCTCATCTTGAGCAGGCATATTTAATTTGGCATTTGAAGCAGACCTTGTAAATACTGCTGTTAAAATGCATTTCTGCAAATATTGTCAATAGCATTCTCATGGCTGACTCTTGGTTTGGTCATATGTGTGTGCGTGTTGTGTGCTTTGTTTTGAGATTAGCCACTCCAACAAAAATATAAACAGCAATTACCAGGTAATTGCAGTCATAGGTCTTGTGTCATCTGGTCTCCTGTTTTCAAGTCCACCTAGCCCAGATGTAGATTATATGACCTCCCAGATTCCTTGATAACCTTCAATGTCCTTTTATTTACTTGATAAAACTTTGATAACCAATGTCCTTTTATTTACTCTAGCAAAAGGTGTTTCTAAATATATTACAAGCCCTCAATTTTCAACACTTTTCACTACTACTGGTCTTGGACTTTGAAAAAGATTAATACCCTTTTCTTCCTACATGTCTAACATGTAAAGCCCAAGCCAGGAGTGTCAAGGAACACTTTACGATGTGGGTGCGCCTTTGAAATGACAGTGGAACCACTGCCCTGGGGTCATGGTGCATTCTTTGTTACTTAAACTACCATGCCTAGATGTTCTAGTGTCCTGGTTCACACAGGTCTTTCCAGAGATACAGGGTGGTGTAGTGCTTGATTACAATCTCTGAGATCATAGTGAGTTACACCATATGCCAGGTTAGTTCACATTGTCCATGCCTCCATTGGAAGTGATCTGGTATTTCCTTGTGGAGGGATGCAATAGTTGCAGCTGTGCATCTACCCTTCTGTTTTCTTAATATTTTTTCCCCCTTCTTTTTAAATAGCACTTAGTTGATTTATCAGTGACAAACAGGGAATATGACAATTGATGGAATGAAAACAATACTTGGAAAGGATGATCAGACCCACTGAACTAATTATGATGCCTTGACAGATTCTGGACAAAAGAAGTGTGAAGGCTGCTGTAATGACCATAAAGGCTTTGCAAATCATTATTTGCAGATGTTTACTGTTGATAGTCTTTGTTATCGCATATGTATCTGTGTTTAAAGACCTGAGAGACAACCTCAGGGCAGCCTGAAGTAAAAGAATGAAAGTGCTTTCATGGTGTGGAGGGATGTTAGCTGCTGCTAGAGGAACCAATGCAGTAAAATTTCAGCTGTTGAAATGTTCCGATGTCAGTGCTACTGCTTTTCTGGTTTCAAGGACAGTACCCTCTGTAGGGCATTACCAAAGGTGATTGAGTATAAGCCTTTTTCATCATTTATGATATGAAGTGTGCTTTGCAGGGGTTTATAGCTCTGCTGTGGAAATTATCTCTAGCTTGAAAATTGGAATTTTACTTTCTCCTCTTAGATGACTGTAACTAAAATTAAAAACTTACTTTAATTTTGCTTCCAGAAACTTATCAAAATTGTTTCAGTGTGTTATAATGGTAGTAGGAAAAAACAAAACTTATTTTTTACTGATGCGATGTCTTTCATCTCAAAATTCACCAAATGAGATAAAAGTTACTTGAATAGATTTTAAAAAGGATCACTAAGCCTAAAAACAGAATAGAACTAGTTTGCTGCTAAAAGAGAGTAGATGGAGCATATGGCAAGAAAACAGGGACAATCCTACTCTTCCTGTAGCAAAATGCTATAGGATCCTCCATGCTCAGGTAGAGGCTTTTAGGCTGTGAGAATAATGTGCTATGTGGGCTCTCAATGTTGTGCTGCCAGAGAAAAGGTAATGGGATTCTGGTCAAATGTGATGATTCTTGGTGCAGGGTCTGAATCTGAGCTTTTCTCTATTACTGTACATTTCCTTTTGCCACTTCTTTCTGCTTCTTCTTACAGTGCTTGCTGCTAGGGAAAGCAAGCAGAGTGGATAGTTCTGCTGGGGTGATGAGCTGTGATGACCTAAGTGTTAGTACATGGTCAATTTTTTACTGACTCTCTAAAGAATACTTGCTGGCAAATCTTTCAAGTGCTCATGGCTGTGTGAGCACGTGTGGTGGTGTTTGCAGGGGTCCCAGAGCCGAGGGAAGAGATGAGAATCTTGACTCCATTTTTCAGAAGGCTGAAAAAATTATTATTTTATGATATATTTAAAATTTATTATTTTATGATATATTTTATATTATAAGAAAATTATGTATTAAAACTATACTAAAGAATAGAAGAAAGGATTTCATCAGAAGGCTTGAAAGGAATGGAAAGGAATGATAATGAAATCTCCTGACTGACCAGAGAGTCTGAGAGAGCTGGACTTTGATTGGCCATTAGTTAAAAACAATCACATGAGACCAATCAAAGATGCCCCTTATGCATTCCACAGCAGCAAAACATGGAGAAGCTGAAGCTTCTCAGCTTCTCAGGAGAAAAGATCCTGGCAAAAGTATTTTTCATAAAATATGTCTGTGACAAGCATGGGGGAGAGAAACTCTTAGGTTTCCTTGTCCACTTGAGGAAGGGTCTCCAGCCAGCCGCAACAGGGGAACAGCTGTGTTCCCAATGGGCTCCTGACATCAATGGACTCATGCTCCAAGACGTGAAGGAGCAGAAGTGTGAAGCTCAAAGAAACGTATGGATGTTCCCTCATTAAAAGAGTGAATCTCTTTAAAATGAAACTGTATTCCACACTGTGACTCTGTTAGGATTTTGGTAGGGGATACAGGTTGGGTTTTTTTTTAATGGTAACCATCTTGCCTGACTAGGTCTCTGGATATGTCAGTGTTGTCCTGCTGTAGATGTAACAGGGTGCAGCTAAGAGCGAGGGAAACACTTTGCTTGCAGAAGTTTTAGGCTTTTGACTTATGTTCCAGAGGGTTTTGGGGGGTTTAAATAAAGGGAATCAGTCTTCCTATTGGTAACTTGAATGAGTTCTTCTGAAACAGAATTGCATGATGCTGGGTTTTGCCATTAGTGGTCGGAGTAGAACAGAGGTTTAATAACTGAGATAAGTTTATTAAAATAAAATAGTTGTGCTGTGATCTCACACAGTGGGTAGTACTGTGACAGATACAAATGTTACTAAGTGACCTTTTATATTGCACACCTTCAGTTAATTTTCTATATAAGCTAATTTTCTAAATAAGAGACCTCGCTATCTCTGAGTCCACTGCAGACTGGAGATGAGATGTAAGTGAATATGAAATTAGAGATCAGATCAAGTTCACTCCAAGTAAATCATACATATTTTTCATGTGAAGTAGACGCACCCAGTATGAGGCCAAAAGAGCTTGATGAATTCATCCTTTCTTGCACACCTACTGCTACAATTCAGCTCAGGTGTAATGCTAGATAAAGCAAGATGAAACTTCCATTACTTTGAGATTTTTTTCTGCTCCTTGTTGGGATGAAACCTTCTCACATTTGCAAAAGCAGGTAGCCAAGGTTTGTGGCTAGGTTGCGTACTTGGGGAGATCTAGGTTCAAAGTCATGTATCATCTTAGAAATATGCTGCACAAGTTTCTCTCTATGGTTAAAAAAGCACCATGAATCTTGAGGGATGTTGACACTGCAGTGTGATAACTGATGTGTCAAACTGAAAGTGGTGCAGTGAGATTTGAAGTTGATTGAGGACTTGAAGCCTGGCCTCACGTTAGAGCTGTGGAGTGTCCCAGTTGTGTAGGCCTGTCTCTTAAGCAAAAACTATTGGTCATTCTGTTCTGAGCAAATAAATAGTGAAACTTTCAGTTTGTTTTTTTTTTAACATACTCTTCACGTTCTGTTTCAGGAATAAGTTAAAGAAGTGGGGGTGATGAAAACAGCCATCAAAGGAGCTTTTTGGCCCACATTAATAGTGCTGTTCCTAAAGTATTCATTGCAATGATTTGTTGCTGACCTGATATTACACATTTGCACAGAGTCATGTTTCTGTTTTCCCTTTTTAAAGGCCTGTTACTCATCTCTCTACTGATTTATGGGATTAACTAAATGCATTTGAGCTGCAAAAAGACAGAATGGTTGAATGGGATGCCTGACTCCTATACTTCATTTTAACCCAGACTTTTTCTGGCTCCCCTGTTCTAAGTTGTGCAGACAACTTAAACAAAAGACTTGTGGTGGCAATTCTGAGTCTCTGCCACCGTCTTATGTTCTTGGAGGTAAAAGGGAATGTAGAGAAAATGTTTATATGCAGTGTAACAGAAAAAAAATGCAGAAATCTTGAGCATCTTCTGGGTACAGATAAGGATACGTCATGTTTGGGCTGTATAAGAACAGGATAGGTTGTTTTAAGTGCTTGTTTCCCTGGGTAGATTTTTTTCACTGAAAGTGTAAAGTGGAACAGTTGACAGCATCCTAGTTCTGTGTGAAGGAGCAGCTGCAGTCAGAAAAATGGTTCTTGAAGTTCTTATCCTTTTTGTCAGCTTCCTATTCAGCTATATTTTTGCATATCATCAATCTTCTTTAAAATTTATTTCATTTCATGTTTTTCCTTACCCCACACAGCCAGCTCTGCAAAACCATCATACCATCTTGCCCTCTCTGTCCCTCAGTATATTGTGCAATTTTTTTGTTTGTTTGATTTGGGTTTGTTTGGTTTTTTGCATTGAACTAACCTACTTTGCAAGCTTTACATTCTTCCCAGGCAGTTTGATTCTGCACATATATTTTGGTAGCCATATTCAGACCATGTATTGTGAAGGAGTGTGCTGCAGTTCAGCCCAGATGAGGTGGTGGGAACTGTAATGTGGTGCTGGAGAATCTCTGCATCTCATATTCTGACCTAACCCCTATTGCCAGCCTATTCCTACTCCTTGATTTCATTTTTCCTATTGTGAATAATGAGGTACAAAGCAAGCAAAGTCAGCTTTGTCTTCCATTCCTGTGTTAGCTCCACAGTGGGGTCACATTTGTTTTCATTCATTGAGATAGCAATTCCAGTTGAAAACGAAAGAGAATAATTTTCTGGCTTTACTCAACTTTCTTGAAACATAATCAGATTTTAGGGAGAAGAATTATGAAGAGCAGTTATAAGCAGGGAAAAAACACCTAGAAAAGATGTTAAAAACTGACTGGAATATGCAATATGTTGATTCATGCTTTTTTTGACCATTTCACTCTCAGTCTGTAATGTGCTATGAAAATAATTCCAATGTCATGTTAAAAAATTTCAGTGTTACTGGAAATGAAGGAAAGAGCTCCATACTGGAGCAAGCTCTTGGGTTTTCACATGAACTTGTGGGTAAAGCAGCAGAAGTTTGAGAAATTGATCCAGGTTTTATATTAAGATCAGTGAGTATGTTGGGGTGAGGAACTCTTCATGACATTAAGATGAGATGGCAAATCTTTCTCCTATTTAGAGTTTTGCTCCCTTTTCTCTCAAGTGAAAAAATGACCTGTTACAGCATCTTATTTGAGTTTTGTTTCTAAACATGTTTCTAAAGATTCCAGTCGGAACATGCTGCGGAAGTAATGAAGATACCACATGGTTTTGGGTTTTTTTGGTGGGTTTTTTTGGTTTTTTGTTTATGTTTTGTTTTTTTTTTTTTGTATTGTTTTGTTTTTTTGGTGTTGTATTTTTTTTTTATTCTCTGCTCTTTTCTTGTTTTTAAGTGTTGGCAATTTGCTTTTATCTCTATGTATTTGAATTGTAGCACAGGAGTAAAAGTTACTTCTGCAAAATATGTCAAGGTCCTACACTGAAAAATCCTCAAAGGAAAATTTTTACTGGAAAGGGACATGCTTAAAAAAGTAGTGATGATGTTAGTGAAAGGAAATGCGCTCTTTTAAACAGAATACCATGTGTCTCTATCTTGAAAGCTATTTATGGTCACAATAAACTCTATTATCACTTGGATGTAGTGCTGTGCCTTATGTTGGTGGTGTTGTTGCAGGTTCCAGTTGTGAGCAGTGCAGAGAAGGAGCCACATACTCAGGTGCCGTAATATCTCCCAACTTAGAAACCACTAAAATCATGCGAGTTCCTCACGCTTTGTCCGTGTCCGACTGCATCGCAGCGTGCTGTGACCTCTCTGGTTGTGACTTGTCCTGGATGTTTGAACGACGCTGTTACATCGTCAACTGCCAACACAAGGACAATTGTGAGCCTAAAAAAATTGAAACTGTCCAGTCCTACCTTACCTTTGTGCTGAGGCCTTCCCAGAGGCCAGCCTCACTGCTAGGGCTTGGGCAAGTGATCCCAAGTATGGTCCACTCTGTAGGAGTCCAGAATGAGCCGTCAGAGAAGTGAGCAGCCTGAAGAAGCTGTCTCTGCTTGGCAAAGATCCCAGCCTTGAGGAGATACCTGAATACATTGATGATTATAAAGAGTTGGAGCAGGACCCCTTTCAGGTGGGCATCAAAAATGAGCAGAAGGACAGTATGGATTATGCTGACTGGGGCCTGATAGTGGCAGGTGAAAATGGCTTCAACACTTCCACGGGTGATGATGGAGATAACCAGGAAGATTTTGCTGAAAAGAAAGGGGTATCTGGGAAGGTAGAAAGCCTTCTGAATAAAAACAGCTCTGAACTGACTTCTGTCAATGAACACCCCACAGAGAGGTCGTCCCCTCCGGAGATTACACCACTCCCTGGGAAAACATTTGAAAGGGAAGCAGCAGTTCCACTCCTTTCACAACCTGAGGATGCTTTGCAAAAAGAGGTATGTTTGCCCCTAAGGAAGCAGGCTATGGTGAGGCTACTTGGCAATTATTTTAGTTTTCAAATCTTTGAAAATCTTAGGTTATTGCTTTATAATATTACAACTCTCAAATGGCTTACAGTCGTGTTACTGTGTAGAAGAGGCTGAAGGGAAGAGGATTGTCTTAAGAGACAGATGAATCACTAAAGGATTTTTTTTTTTTTTCATCAGATGATAAGGAGTAACGTTCCCTTTAGGGCACTGTGAAGTTTCCTTGAAAGTGTACAAATTAGTGAACCTGGACCTGGTGTTACAGTGTTCTTCATTTCTGACCCCTGGTGACTCACTGGAAGAAGTTAGCAGAGCAGTACTAGCAGACCCTGTGGTATCCAAAGGCCAGAATCAGGGAACATAAGCTCCTCCATCAACAAAATTAGTCCTGCTTCATGGTTTCATGCTACTAATGCACAGTGGTGTTACAGATGTAAGTGCTGAGTTAATTTTTATAATGCTTTTAAAACATGAGAGGGGCATGGAACTTAAGGAGGGATGATAGCAATTTTGGACCATGATGTACAGCTGGATAAAGTGGATAAGGTGTTTCTGTTCTCAGAATCCTTGAGTCTGATAATTAGAAAAATAGGTTAATTACCTAAAATCCAATATCTAAGTCAATATAAGTAAGGTGCACTTATTCTCTGATTATGCCAACTCGTTTGATCAGTTGAGACTCAAGGGGCCTTGGTTTCTTAAGAACGGGGTAGGTTCAGCTGGAAAGTTTAAACAGGCTGTAAATTCAGTATTCCCTGGGTTTGACTCCCCTTGCCAGAGGAAAGAGGAAATTGATCAGTTTTAGCTGACTTGCTCTAAATACCACAAGATTTTGTAACTAGTAAGTATCTCTTGTTGTAAAAATGGTAATTTATTATTGTTACTGTACAGAAGTAAAATGCAAGCAAATAAGAAAGTTGCATGAAATCTGTGACAACTGCAGTTCTGGGAGGGGATGACTGATGTGTGGAGAGCAGCAAGTCATAAGAAACAGATAAAGACTTCAGGTAACTGGAAGGAACCTCTTATTAACAGCCCTGGTCCTCCTGGTGGATTTTAGACACCCCAATACCTACTGGGAGGGCAAGAGAGCAGGGCAAAAGCTGTGCAGAAAGTTTCTGAAGGTTTTTGATAACTTCAAGAAGGTTATTGGTTTGAGTTGTTTCCAGGAGTTGAGAAGGAGAGACTCTGCTGGACCTCACCCTTGCAGGAAACAAAGGATTGGTTAGGGATGCAGGCATGAGGTAGAAGCTCCTAAGAGGGGCAGGAATAAGTGAGGAAGCAGAGTCACAACCATGGGCTGCAGTAGAGCAGTCTTTGGTCTGTTGTGGGATCTGTTTGGAAGAATTGCAAGGGAAATTATTGCCCTGGAGTTAAGTGGGGGCCATGACAGCAGGCTGCTTTTTGAGGACCATCTCCTGTAGAGTCAAGGTAGCCTGTGACTTTTATCACTGACTAAATTGGTCTGGAGTGTATTGGCACAAGTGAGAAGAGATCAGAACTCATTTTCATGTGTATGGAAGAACATTTGAAAATAGAACGAGTGCTGAGGCAAGCTGGTTCTGCAAGCAGAATTGATGATGGGAGACTTGTTTTTAAGAGTTCCTTCCATGCACACTTCCAAATGAGCATAATTAACGTGGAGGTTTAGGTGAGAAGAGTAGATATTGGTTGTTTTTTTCTTAGCATGCAAAAAATATGTATATATGTACATATGAAGAGTATGAGAACAAAGTAGACTGTCACTGCTAATAAAATTTAGAGTGACATTCTGTCATGCACTAGTGGTGCAGTTAGTCCTAGCACAGGGCAATAGCTGAGCTAAAATAAAGGACATCCAACCACTGCTATACTAAGCTCGTCTCCCATATTTCCTTCCATCTGCAAGGGAAAACTTGCAAGCATCTTTTAGTTGCTGCCTGTGTAGTGTGGTGGAAATCAAGCCACACCAAGAACCTGCAGTAGCTCTGTGCTCCACTATATTTGTTCTATATTATACTTTAGGTATGCAGTAAGACTTGAAACTTGTTTCCATTGCATTTTGCTGTCTAATGGAAGAGCCATTAGCACGGTGCTAATCTTTAGCTAATTGTCAGGATCCATGCTGACTGAACTGCTTATGCCTTGTGCCTTAGAGGAGTCATAAAACTTCAAGTTCACCTAAACTATGTGTCAGAGCTGAGCAAGTTTGTTCCCTGTCTCTAAGGGATCATGTGAATACTATTTTATGAAAGTTGAGATTTCACATCCTGCAGCAGTGATAAATATATTTGGCCAAGCCTACTTTGTAGATCTCTTCTTTGATTTTCCCATCCCAGCCAGAATATAAAGATTTTGCTTTATCTTTTTACACTAACTGTAGACGGGAGTTTATTGTAATGTGAAATGGAGAGAAACCTACTTCTCACTGGGACACAGAGTTATTTTTGTGTGATCTTTATATTATGCTAACATTATGCTAGCACAGCCACTGAAATTCTAATAAAAAGGCTGAGGAATGAGATTGCTGCTTTCCGTGCAGAAGGGATGAGATGCCAAACCTGGGTCAGTCTTTAGCGACAGCTGATAATTATGCTGAGGAACTGGTAAGACAAGTGTAGTTAGAAGGTGGTTGGGAAGTGCTCTGTGAGCAGAGCTGTAGAAAGCATGTTAATGGGATAACATCAAAAGCTGTTCATGACATGTATTGAGAAATGGCTCTAAAGGCTCTCTATTAATGTAAAGATAGAATCTGGGGAAGCAGAAGGCTTTCAGAAACTGCCAAAGTCTAAGTGACCTTTGTTTCCTAGGTGGGAATTCCTTTGAATTTAGACATGTGTGGAGAAATGGAGATGATGAGCAGTTTTAGCAAATAGTTTTCTCTTGAATGACCTTCCCTAGAATTAGCTTCAGTCCAGACCCATCTCCTGTCCCCTTCCTAGTCTCCACTCCCTTTCACTGCAGATTATGCTCAGTTGCTTTGATGAGGAAACAGGTGGCACAGGAGGTTGGAGTCAGTGCATGGCAGTCTCCTTTCTGCCACTTGTCATTTCTTTCTCTCTCCTGCCACTGTTCCTTCCTTTTTGTTTCATCTGCACTGGTGTGGCTTCTCTGTGGGCCTCATTTCCCTGGGAGGTGGCATGGAGTGCATGTTTCCATGAGGGTGTCTCCAGCCCTGTGCACAATGTTTGCTTCCAGATGTTTCCTGTTGTGCAACCCCCCACATCCTCCTGCATCCCCTGCCCACAGTGGCTATTGCCCTTGTTTGACTAGGTTTGAGAGGTTGTGGTGCTGGTGCATGGTGGCTTGATTCCATCCACTGCCAAACTGACTGGGACCACCAGGGTGGCCCCTGCAGCCAGTCTTCTGTCACCTAAGCCCTGTCAGGTATGCCCAACACAAATTTCCAGCTTGGCTTCAAGTTTTTCTGGTTTGAGAGCTTTACTTATGACCCTAGTGAAATAGAAGCTGCCTGTGGTGTATAGTGGTGATAGGATTTCCTTCTTATGTGTCTCTTTCTCCAGCAAGCACATATTTTCATCAAATCTCATATGGATTGTTTAGCACATATTTGTGTTTCCTTCTGAAAAAAGGTTGTTTTTTGAAAACCAAACTTTGTTATGAAGGAAAGATTACATTTTCACCCTGGATTAAAAATGCCGAGAGGTTTCCAAATAGTTTTTTCATTGGTATATAATCCAAACAACCTCTCAAACTGTAGTGGTTTTTTATAGGTTATGAAAATATGAAGGTCTTAACATCATGCTTGCTACTAAGTTTAATGAATTGCCCTCCTTATTGCACATTATGCAATGTTTTCCTATCATCCTCTCAGTTCTGCCACAGCAATTCTATATCTCTGTTCCTGGATCTGTGCTGATGCACTCCCTTCTCCAGACAAAGCTGTTTTGACAAGCCAGACAGAGCAAGGTGGCAAAAATGCAATTCCCCGATTCCCTCCCTTCACAGTAGTCAGCAGGATGTGGTGTCAGGTGCTGTGTTCTTTGAGCAAGGACCTGCACAGAGATTTTAAACTGAGAAACCAACCAAATACAGACCTCTGGAGTCTGTGCCCTTGGAGCATCCTTGTCATAAACAGCAGTCAAATGCAGGGAGTTTCTGTATGTGATTTGGGAGAGAGAATATGGGGTTTGTCACTTAAATGAGTCACCTGACTGTTGGGTTTACATCTGAGTTCAGAGGGATCTTATGGACTGTCAGTCTCTGGCAGCTCAATAACATGAGTGTGTTCAGAAACCTGTACAGAGTATGTGCTGTCCATCTGCCCAGATCAGAAATCTGCAGTGCTGCCCATCCTTGAAGTGAGATATCTGCAAAGAATTAATTTTCTTTTTAAAATTTCTAGTTAAAATTGATTTTTAAAATTTACAGTTAATTTCCAGCTGATCTGCTAAGCCAAGTAGGGTTTTTAAGGTCTTAGCCAGAGTCTAGCTGCTGCTATGTTGATGCTGCAATCTTCCAAACATTTACTCAATAGATAAGGCTTTACTTAATTCTTGTGCTTATTGTATTTGCAGGGATAATGGTGCAGTCAAAATGCATAAATCTCTACCTAAGAAGCCTTAAGATGGCTGATGGACTCTATGTGATGGTGAGCCTTTTAGTGTTTGATTGGCTTGCCTTCAGAATTCGTATTTAAGACTTAGAATGCAGTTGAATAACATAGATATTCATCTCTTGTTTTGGCTTTGTTTCAGTTTTGATGTCTGCAGAAGCTGAACAGTTCTGTTTGGTTAAAAATACATTGACTTGATCCATAGAGGATGTATAAAACCCCTGAAAGATATTTTGATACTTAGATTTATCTTTCTTTCTATTTTGAAGTGTGTACTTCATGGTATATTGTTGTTCTTATTTTCTGTTGGAATTCTCAAGAGATTTGCGCTCAAGTCAAACCCAGGGAACTGGAGGATGTGGGCCCTCACCATTGGTGTGTTAGTATCAAGTAATAGTGGCTGTAAAAAAGGGTAAAAGCAAACAACCCACAAAGTCCCTACCAGCAGAACTGCCTATCAGACTCACTCCCAGAAAGAAGTCTTTTCTTTCCTTTAACTTTCACTTCCCAAGCTGGAATTTAGGTTGATCTTGCCCTCCACATCTGTTCCAGCAAACTCTCAGTTTCTGTCTGAGAGCTTAATTTCTGATATTGTCCCTGCCCCAGTTGTCTGCTGTCTGCTAACATTTTTAGTTTGTCTTTTTGGCTGTGACAGCGCTTCAGACATGACAATGCCACAGGGCACCTTTTTTGTGCCTTGCCTAGACTTGCTGACTGAAGTGATGTTTGGTGCCACTGCAGAAGAGGCACCCTGGAAAGGTATGTTTGAGGTAACTTTGTCTCCATCTGTCCTACAAAGCCATGATGGCTGCTTTTCAGCTGCTAGATTGGCAAAGAATGAGGAGAGGAGAGAAGCCAGAGGAAGCTCGAGACTTCCCTCAAATTCAGAAGGCAAAAGAACACTGTGGTTTGCCCAAGTGTGGGAAGAAAATCTTCTATAAAGATGAGGGGTGGAGTGAGTATGTCAAGGAGACCTATCTGGAGGAAAGACCTTTTGTCAAGATACAAAGCAGGATGGGCTTGAGGTTCTCCCTGTACATGATGCTGTCAAGGGTGAGATTCTTGAAGGCACTGCTTCAGGAGAGCTGCAGTCCCTGATCCTGCTCTCAGTGTCCAGCTGCTCAGAGAGTACTGTCTGCATATGGAGCAGAGCTGGAGGTGCGACCTCAAAGGTGCTTGTCTTGTCTGTGTTATGGACTCACCCAAAGGTGCAGCTCTTGGTGTTTTCCTCAGCATCTTCAAGGGTGGGCAGCTGTAATCCCTGACACTGCACAGGGATTTGTTCCCTGTGTCCATTGTTGAAGGTTGAGATGGAGTTGCAGATGACTTGTGCTCTGTTTTCTTGTAGGCTGGGAATGAACAGTTCCTGGCATTGCTTTCACGTTCCCAGCTGCACAAGGAGCTTTTTCTCCTGTCCAGAAGGCAGGGCTGCTCTTATTTCCTAGGGAGGCAAACTGCAAAGGGAAAGTAGAGCACCTGAAATGCAAAGAGTGGGAAGAGAAGTGGGACTGTTCAGTCTTGAGCAGAGAGGGTTCGGGGGGTAATATTAATAACTCTTATGGGTGTGAAGAAGATGGAGCCAGGCTCTTCTCAGTGCTGTTCTGTGGCAGGATAAGATACAATGGACACAAAATGAAATACATGGAATTTTATTTAAACACTAAACACTGTATTTTTTTCTGTGAGGATGCCCAAACGTCGGAGGTTTTCCACAGAGAGGGATTCTCTGACCTTGGAGATACTCATAACCTGACTGAATTTGGTTCTGAGCAGTCTGCTGTACCTCCCTGCTTTGGGGGTGGGGGCTGAGCTGGGCTACCTCCAGAGGTCCCTTTCCACCTCAGCTGTTTGTGATCTTAGTGTACACTTTGCCAACCTTCATAATCCTATTCTTCAGTTAATAGATGATGTACAAATAATAGTATTTTGCTGTACCTTCATATGCCAAACACAGTAGCCATAATTAGAAAAATGCTTTTCCCATATCATTAGATCAGAAATAAGTCTTAAGAATATTAAGGAAAACCTGCTGACCCATTGAGGGTAATGTGTCATTAAAAGGTAAGATTAACCCAGTGCTGAGTTATTCATGCCACTCTTGCCATGTCCTTTGAGGCAGTTCTGATTTACTAACAAGGTGAGGCAGTGCTGCTTGATGAATGAAGTAGAGACATGTAGGGTGTTTTATTCCTGTTGAGGAGATAAAAAGGTACAAGCAACTTGTGTACTGAGCAGATGTAGTAAGAAGCAAAGACTCTGTTATGTTTGTGTATGGCACAAAGACAATAATACCACATAGACTTTCTGACATTGTCTTTTAAAGGTTTATGACTGTATTTAGACCTGTTGTACTGATTTTTTTAATATTTTGGTAACTTGTAGCATTAGTTGTATTCCAGGTTACCACATGACTGTTCTACATCTGAAACTTGGAAAATTAGCAATTGTTACAAGGCCTGGTTGGAAAAAAACCCAGTCCTGGTTCAATGGATATTCTGTATGTGAATAAAATCTCTTAATAACATAAATCACTTGGGTCATCCTACATGCTATTTAAAACACAGCATACCTCTAAATCTAGAAATGTGAAAAATGTCTCACAACAACTCTTTCTCTATAATTCCTTTTTTCAGGCTGCTACACCTTCCTCTTCTTCAGATAAACCAGATTTCTCCCCAGGCATGTCAGAGAAAACCCAGACTCCCACAGTGGCCCCAGAGAATGCCACTGAAGGTGGGATCATGCTACTTCCCACTAATACTGCCCCATCCGAGCCCATGCAGCTGTTCACACCACCTGCTACTGCTGCTAAAGCAGGTAATGTTTCAACAGAGCTGGTGATCTGAGGGGTACCTGCAGGTTGGGCAGAGGGTGAGCATGACTTTTCTACTGTCAGGCTTCCAACCTGTTGTTAGTAAGAGCTCATTCTTTATCCAAATGTTACATAATCCCACTTTAAACCTGTAGACCTACAGTACCACTGCAAACCCCAGAGCCTGTAGTCACTTAATTCTGAGACAAAACCCTGGCCAAGTCCACCATTAGTGGGAAATGACAACTCAAGGAAATACAGCAAAGTAAAAAGCAGAGATTAAGACCTGTTTTAAATGTTTTAGGTTTTGGGGTTTTTTTTGTTTGTTTTTTTTTTTTTTTTAACTTTGTAAGCAATACCTGAAGCTCTCTGGGGTTTCAGAATAGTCTCTTGTACCCATATTGTTGTTTTTGGTGTGACTCTTCAGAGCACTGCTCCCTCTCAGAAACTCTGCAGTAGAAGCCTATCCATAGTTGCCAGATACCATGCAGCAACATAGGTGGGACCTGAGGAAGCTCAGCCCTTAACAGTGGAGAACATGGCCTCCAAATCCTGGGAAAACAAAATTTTGCTCTAATTTCAAAACTGTGGGGAAGCTTATGATAATTAGAGCTGCAGAACCATCGGTTTTATTTTGAAAAGGACTTCTAAATATCATGTCCTCTGTAGTTGTGTTAAATTCTGTGTGTATGTTCATGTATCTCCTTTCTCCTGCTGAATTTCCTGCCTCTCTGTGCACATGGACAAAGGGTTTGAATGACCACAAGAAGCAGAGAAGCACAGATGTGTGTTTTTCTGCACTCCTAATGTACTGAGGGATGTTGAGAGCTAAGCCCTTTGCTTCCTGGTAGAGCAAGTCTGGTTTGGAACATTCTTGACAGCCTCTACCAAAATGCAACCTGCCAGCCAGGATAGCAATAGAAGGTAAGAGGAAGAGATAAGCTACAAGAGATTTCTCTCCAAGACAGTGGATCATCATTACCACTGACTGTTGCCTAGGGAGCTCTTCCTCCTCCTCCTGTGAAGGAGGAGGTTGAAGAGGGCCCAAAAAGGAGTTTGGAAGAAGAAACTGAAGGGAAGGTTGTGATGAATCTCACAGTAGGTACTGCTTTATACAAGGATTGCCTAAAGTTTGTGTGTTCTCAGCCAGACTGTCTAGAAAGTCTCAATGACAGTCCCTCATTCTCTCTTTTGGCCATCACCCTCTTCTAGCCATTTTATTATCATCTCATGTGAAGGTCCAAGTGCAAACCTTTGCTCCTCAGGTGTCTAGGGCAACTTCCACGATCAATTGTGAAGCCTTGGGTGAATTTAGGTAGCAGTGACAGAAAGTGTGTTGTCAGTGTCTTCATTTCATCATTTTTAGACCCATCAGCTGCCACTGCTGAGTAGCTTCTTTGGCATCTCTTCTGAGTTTGTGAGTTGGACATTTAGAAACTAGTGAATGCTGCCTTGGGAGAACTTTTGTTCTGTGGTTTCCCAATATTAAAAGGAAGATATTTGAAACATTTGAAATACAGGACTAAGTTGTGCTTGGGTATATTTCTTCTGGGGGCTGGTTTTGTGTACTTTGGCATTTTTTGAAAGGCAAAAGTTTTCACAGACAAGGACAGGATAGCAAGTAGATTGAATGGGCAGTTCAGATAAGAAGTAACCATTAGCCATGCTATGCAAGTGGAATTTTTAAAAGGAACACAAGATGGACATTGGAACCTGCCTTGCAAGTGCCACACGAACATAGGAATAGTACTTCTTGGTGAAGGAAAGTGTGATAATAAAGTTCTACTATGATTTTTTTGTCTTCATGCACTTCCAATTACTGAGAAAAATACATAACTCTTTATGCAGAGCATTGTTACCTCTGATATAAAGGAAGAATGAGAATGCTTTTCTCTGAAACAGAAGTAGGGAAAATGAGGCATCATAGCTGGAGAAGAAAAAAACCTTTTGTTTGGTAAAAGGTGAAGGAATCACAGTCATGATTAAATAGATCATTATTTTATAATACATTAAGGATTTTTTTTTAATTATTGCTGCCTGTTCTCTGTAGAGTACTTGTCAGATTTTACTTAATCAATTCCAAATAATATTTGATGATACTAAATTTATATCAGTTCCATCTGTTATAACAATGTAGTCATCCTGTCTTATATGCAGTTAAAGAACTTACTGTGTCTGCTGGAGATAACATACAAGTGATGTTACCCAAAAATGAAGTTGAACTAAATGCCTTTGCTGTCCCACCACCATCTACAGGTGAGTTGAATGCATTGGTATACAAGGAGATGCATGCACTACTTGTAAATGCAGATAAGTTCTGAGTTATGTGAACATACACCACTTGGAATAGAACAATTTTTCTTATTTCTCTTACTGCCTCTTTTGTGGCTCTAACTGCAGAGAGATTTCCTCTGTTGGATTTTAAAGAGGAATTTTTTTAAGTGGCTTTTACTTTCAGAACCTGAACTCATTAGCCAGATGATTCAGTAGAAAGCCTGTAATTTCTACCAAAAGATGATGAGGCCTAGTTTATAGCATCTTGCTGTAAAGCTCAGGTGAGGTGGGAAAGTAGGTTTTGAATGCAACATTTGCCTTAAAACTGCCAGCTTCTGAATTTCAGGAGCAAGTATAAGATGTTTCATAAGTAGCTATGTGAAATATGTTGGCTTCACACGAAGCTGGTTTTTGTGAAAAAGTTATTATTTGTGAAGTCCATTATATCCTTGCTGCTTTACCAATTTGGAACACACTGGGAGTTTAACATGTGGTCATACTGCTTCATTTTACAGGCTTAGGCAGTAGCAGTCATGATTTCATACTGTAGTGTTTTATCTGATGAGTGGTGAACTTAATTTCTTTGTTTTATGGCCTTATCTTGAACACAAAACTGATTGTTCTTACCCTGTGTTATTGCTCTTAGAAACAGCCTACACCTATGAGTGGAGCTTAATCAGTCACCCTGCTGACTATAGTGGGGAAATGGAGCGCAGGCACAGCCAGACTTTGAAGCTCTCTCATGTAAGTGAGCTGTAAGCTCAGGCTCATTATGTTTGTGTGGTCCTTTCACAGAACTGTAAGCTGTGGGGAAGGGCACCTTGATTCAAGGAGTTCAAATGGCTTCAAGCCATCCTGAGTCTCTTCACTTGTTTGTGTCACCAAATTTATGCCAGTATCTTAAAGTGCTCTAATAATTTTCTAAGATAAAGTAAAAACTCCTCAGTGTTTACTTCATATTCTCCACTTTCAGGCGGTGGCTAGTGGCCTTTTATGTATGTGTTTATTAAAGTAGTTTGAGGATTCAGACATACATATTTGCTCTCTGGTGATATGATTGTCAGATTTAAGCATACTTTTGTATAATTCAGCATGTAACCCTATTTGTTCTGTATTTGTTTCAGTTATCAGTGGGACTTTATGCCTTCAAAGTGACGGTTTCTGGTGAAAATGCCTTTGGCGAAGGTTTTGTAAATGTCACAGTCAAACCAGGTAAATGAGTTGACTGATACAATAAATTTATTCTACACAAGTACAGCATACTTATCAAACAGTCTCTCAGTTACTGTTTCTCAAGGACATCTGGCAGTCCAGTCATGCTGATGTGTTTCATATCTTGGTGTCTATAAGGGGTTTTAAGAAAGCAGAGCTAAGGGTCCTGCTCACTGTTTAAATACTCTCTAGTCTTTCCCCCTCCTCAGGCAAAGCCTGAGATATCATCATGCCACCTTTCCTGGTCCTGTTCTCCAGCTAGGGACAGCAATCATGTGCTGGTCCAGCTCTATCTGTAAGTTACAGTGCACGGCTCTGATCTGAATTACACCACGTAGGAGCACTGCAGTGGAACACTGCTATGTCAGCACACTGCTCATCGCTAACCACTTCTTTGCCTTTTCCAAAAAGGACAGCAGATGCTGCAAAGCTGTGTGTTCCTAGATTTAATCACTGGGGACTATTGATCTGTAGACTTAACATAAGTTTTGCCTGGGCTTTCACTAATTTTTTTTTCTTGCCCTTTTTTTCTTCCCCCCTTGTCTTTCTCACAGCAGTCAGAATTAACCAGCCACCTGTTGCTGTTGCTTCACCCAAAGTGCAAGAAATTTCCTTGCCCACAACTTCTACCTTCATCGATGGCAGTCGTATGTACTGGACCATCCTGTGTTTATATCCTATATTTTTAATATACAATTACAACATTATTGTTTGTCAATTTCAAGTGAAATTTCTTATTCTCACTCTTCTCAGAAGTTCCCTGAATAATGATTTTGGGAATACGTGTCCAGTTCTAAATGATTTTAATAAATTAAAAAATTATAAAACACTACCTTGCACATGGAGATTGAGATGCAGTGTGTCATAGACTGCTGCATCCAGACAGCAGCTACTCTTACAGCTTCTTCCTGTCCTGCCCAGAGAGTCTCTGTGCCAGTACAGCTGGGGCCATAGTAGAGAGCTGTCAGATAGGGTGTGATGAGGTGTTGTAACTACATTCATAATTACCAAGTACAGACAAGTCAGAAAGTGTAGAATCTGAGACTGATTTTTTTTTTTTAATTCATGTGTGTAAAGAATTGTTTAGATAAATCATACCAAAGGTAACTTGGTATGACTCTGTCGTTAATGAAGTTCAATTTTTCTTGTAGAGACAATTTTAGAAAACCAGTTAGGGATGAACAAATGAATTACTTAAATATTCATTCCAGCAATTGCTACAAGAAACTGATGTGTTTTTCTTCAATGAATGTAGAAAGCATAGATGATGTGAAGATAGTGAGTTACCACTGGGAGGAAATTAAAGGTCCCCTGAGAGAGCAGAAGGCATCTGCTGACACACCTGTCTTGCACTTGTCTAACCTTGTTCCTGGAAACTACACCTTCAGGTACCTGCATGATTATTTTCTTGGGGGCTTATCTGTGATATCAGCTAAATTTTCATTTTTTTCTGTGCTCATCTGTATCTCCTCAAACAAAAGAATTTTTCTTCTGCATGCTGTTACTCTTCATTTTGCACAGTGGAGAAACATGGAGTGGTTTTATCAAAAAATGCTTGCAGTGATCCTTTATAACTCAAAATTACAGAAAGGAAAGTATCATAAATTAATTATGTCCCCACTTCCAGCAGTAACAACTGTGACAGACTAAATTTTCTTTCCTAGCCTAGAATTTGGCTAGTGCCCTGAATGAAACTATGAGTCAGGCTGTGAAAGTCATCCTCTGAAGGGGTGGCAGACAGAATAATATTGGCAGACTGGTCCTCACAAGACATTGTTGTGTGCTGATTTTACTAAGAGTCATTCTGTTCTTTATAAAAGCATTTACCTTGCTACTGGTTTCCTCTGTTTATGCATTGTTGAAGCTGGGGGCTGCCCAGATAGTGGAAGGAATGTTTGTGGTTCAAGGTGCTTTAGTAAAAATCAGTCCTTTTTCTGAACTGTTTAACTTAAAGTCCAGTGTGTACAGAGGCAGACTTCCCACTGACCCAGCTTGGGTTCTTTGGCTGTCAGTGGGTTGCCTATCAGTCAATCTATCATCAGCAGATTGTTGAAGCCAGCATACATCTACATTAACTGTGGTGCTTCACATAAGTTACACCAAAAGTTTTACAGCTTCTGCTTCTGAATTCTGTGTTTTTTACTGGAATTGTTCCATAACAAACAGTAGCAGAAATGAGTGTTAATTTTTTTCTGTGTTAAAAAGGGCAGAGCCTGGCTTACAAGCAATGCTTCTAAGTGTGTTCCAAACCGTAGGGAATTCAGAAGTCAGTTGTTGCATCTCTGCAACTTTGAGGGAGGCTGACTAACCTGAACAAAAAAGTCCAGTGCCCTTGATACACATTGATGTGCACTCATTGCAAAATGTATGGGTTCCCTACTGTCTGAGGTAGTGAGCACTAGTTTTGTTCCTGCTCAAGTTCCCTTCCACGTGGTCAGCTGTATGCAGTTTTCATAACAGAGGTGGATTACAGATTAATTGGTCACCTTTGGAGTGCCTGCAGTAGTCTTATTTTAAGAATATTTTGTGCTTCTGAGAGGCAGTAATGTCTGAGGTTTTTTAAAACCCTGTAAATTTTTAGTTTTGTAACTTGACATTGATATTAATTAAAATTAGTAATGATGGGCCACAAAAAAAAAAGTGAGGATCTGCTACTGTTCTATAAGGAGAGCTTCTGAACATCCAGAGTAGTTTTAGATGTTTCTCTGTACTGTTTCACTATAGATGATGAATAAAATCCTTGTTTTTTACTGAGTACATTTCTAAGATTTTGTAGTGAATGGTGAAGTTGCTATTGACAGCAGGTAAAGGGATTCAGAATATCTAGTTTTGCTTTGGTTTTTTTTTTTGTTGTGAAAGGTTGAAAGTTGGCTTTGTAAAGTTTTCTGAATTTCTTTCTTGCCTTAACTGAGGGATATGTGTGTTTGAAGCAGAAGTTCATATCATATAATGAGTAGCTTTTGTTTAGGTGGTGTTTGAAAAAGTGCCAGAAAAAGATTAATACTTCCATTTGGCAGAAGTTCATCTTAACAGATAGTGTTTTTCCTGTTGTAGACTCACAGTGATTGATTCAGATGGAGCAGCCAACTCCACCATTGCATCTCTGACTGTCAACAAGCCAGTGGATTACCCACCTATTGCTAATGCAGGACCGAATCAGGCAGTCACTTTGCCCCAGAACTTCATCACACTGAACGGAAACCAGAGCAGTGATGACCATGAAATTGTCAGTTATGAGTGGTCACTTAGTCCCAAAAGCAAAGGCAAGGTTGTAGCAATGCAGGTATGTGTATTTCTCCTTTCATAGGATTGAAAAGCTCTTTTATCTTTGCCTCTAACATGGGCAAACACATACCTAAGTAACTGCTCAGAAGCACTGAAATAACTCGAGTTACATTATTATTTTTTTGTTTTTCTTTCACATGTGTTCAGCTCTTATTTTAGATACTACTTTTAATTCCTTTTCATATTTTTTTTAATTATTTGGGGCCAAACAAACTTGCTTGTTCCCTGGTGGTTTGGAAAGACTTCAAGATCACATTGTCTGTCCTTGAACCCTAGAAGCTGTTTTACAGAATCCCATCTTTTGAGGCTCTGGGCAGGCTGAAAACTGGTTCTAGGAGAATGTGGGGATGGTCAGAGTTTTCTTGTAACACTTTCTTCTGGAGAGAGTAGAACTCAAATAGAACCTTCATTTTCTGAATGAAAGATGACAAGACCTTTTGGCAGTGTTTATGCAGCCATGCTCTGTGGTGGATTATTATCCTCACTAAAACATGGGTTTCCAGTGAGGGCTTAAGAGAATTTATTCTCTTATTTTCATGACTGTTTCTGTTGTTGTTTTGGTTTTTTTTTTTTTAATCTGAGAAGTTAATAAATATTTTCATTGGACTTGCATTTGTTAAGTTGGAGATTCTTACAGCTCTGTAGGTGGTTGAGATAATTAATGTAGTGAATCCAGCTGAAACTCAGGAGCCATTTTTTATGAGACTTGATTTCTGCCATGTTGGCAAATGCTTTAGACCTTCAGAACTGAAAAGAGATCGCTGTAGATCTATTCAGGAAAGAAGTAATATTATTAATGCAAGACTACAGTGTAGAGGAAATGAAAAATTATGGAAAGACTTACAGCATGATGAGTCTGATCATTCACCACGACAAAAACTTTCCAAAAGCACCCAAGCAAGCTGAACTTGTAGTTTTTGAGAGCTGTTCAATCTTAGAGCAACCTTTCTGAAGGAAGGGAATAACTGCTCGAATGATCCAATGGATTCACTGGGTATTTAATGTGGAAATGCAAGTGCATGTTACAGTTTCTTTTCAACAGACTAGTAATCTTTTTCATGTGCCTGAAGCTGAGGATCACAGAATCATAGAATGGTTTGGGTTGGAAGGGACAATGAAGATCACCTTGTTCCAACACCTTGCCATGGGCAGGGATGTCACTCACTAGACCAGATTGTTCAGGGCCCCATCCAGTTTGGCCTTAAACAGTTCCAGTGATGGAGTATCCACAGCTTCTCTGGGCAACCTGTGCTGGTGCTTCACCACCTTCTGAGTAAATAATTTCTACTAATATCTAATCTAAGCCTGCCCTCTTTCACTTTGAAACTATCTGCCCATATAAAAAGTCCCTCTCCCTCCTTTTATAAGCCTTCTTTAGGTACTGTGAGACTGCAATGAGATCTCTCCAGAGCCTTCTTTTCTCCAGGCTGAACAACTCCAACTTTCTCAGCCTCTTTTTGGTGCACCAGCCCTCTGACCCCTCTTCATGGCCCTTCTTTTGACCATGCTAGAGGATGCTGGTCTGTGCTGTATTAGATGGTATCCACTGTTAGAGTGCAATGTAGCAAGTACCTCTGCTGGTTAGTTAATCATTTATCAAGTCTCTGTTCTTACTGTCATCTTTATCCAAAAGAAAAAAAGAAAGCCATACTTATTTGCATTATGATTTGGTATTCCTCATATGAAAGATGCACAAATGTTCATTTTATTAGCAAAAGGACCTATAGCTGGGCCCAGTCATTTTATGACTTCTATAGGTATCAGTAAATGCTGCTGAAGAGTAAACTCAGAACAGAGTTGTCTTGTTTAATATGGGGGTTTTTTCCATAACCCTATTTGTCTGGATTCAAGTCAAGCTTGGTTTTGCATTTAACAGTTTTTATAAGTAGTAAAGGATATCATTATGTTTGGTTTTAAAATATCCCTAAGGAAATGGAATAAGCTGTAGGAATTTTCACCACTGTTTAATTTCCTAATTGAGAATGGTAGTGTTCCATGTGTTTCACAATTATTGTTGTGGAGATGTGGTGTATGCAGTGGTTATACCAACAGAAGAAAGTAGGATTTATTGCCTATAGATATTTCTCTGGGTTGGTAGGAAGAGTTGGAATAGTGAACACATTACCTCTGTCTGTGTGCCAAATTTTAAGCCTCCTCTTTATCTGCAAGGTGCATAACTCCTTGCTCAAACACTGTATTTACGACTCTAAGCATTTCTTTCTCCTTACATTTTCTCTGTAAGACCTTTCATTGCCCACAACCCATTTCTGTTTAATCTTGTGCCCTGTCCTTGCCGATGCTGCGAAGGGAGTACGGACGCCGTACCTGCAGCTCTCTGCAATGCAGGAGGGAGATTACACCTTCCAGCTGACTGTGACAGACTCTGCACACCAGCGCTCCACGGCCGAGGTGACGCTGATTGTGCAGCCTGGTAAGTCAGTGCAGGCATGGCTGGCTCCCTCAGGGCTGGCCCAGCCTGCTGCCTTGGCTCCAACACCTCCTCTCCTCGCATTGTACCACTGATAGGGCAGCCCCAGTGCCTGGTACCCCACAAAAAGGACTTGTCCACCTCCATTTTCTGTCAAAGCAGGCAGTTAAGTGTAGAATCAAATGCAGAATCAAACAAAATCCAGGTGGTGATCCTGAGGGCTCACACCAGCCTGGTTATGTAAGGCAACAGAGGTCTGTTTGAATTTGCTTCTATAACCCAAAGTGTAGCTCTTGAGTTTAATGTCCTACAGAGTCTGTTTTGAAAGCTGCTCAGCGTATCAATCAGTGCTTTGCTCAGTTTTCTTATTGTTTTGCAATTCTCCTGCAAGAGTCCTTGTGTGATTTGAATTCACTTAAACAAATTGTCTTGTGTTTCCAAGGAAGAAGTGTCGACCAAGGACTTTTTGAAAGCTGCATCTTTCACATGTTTATTTAGCTTTGGGAGCCAAATGATGAATAAGCCAAAATGATCTTGTGTGATTTTTTAATGCCTTTTTTTTTTCACTGTATGTTTGCCTTTTACATCCACAGTAGCCTTTTCTGCCCCTGTGCAGGTCTCATATTCCACCATGCAGAAATGTTTTATCTTCCTGTTGCTGCTTAACATGCATCCTTTGTAGTTTATCCCTCTGGGGCAAGTTTACAGCAGTCATTCACTGCAGAAACAAGAACATGAATTGGAAGTGTGGTGTGTGGTGGTGCCTTTTAGAACCCTTTATAGTGTGGAGTTAGAAAGATGCTGTTGCTGAAGTCAGGCTCAAGGGTAAATGAATATACAGAAAAATGGTAGCGTTGCCAGTTTTACCATGTCACAAAAGCAGAGGCTGAAAACAGAGTAGCAGGTTATGTTTCTTTGCTAAATTCTCAAAGGCTCTCAGTTGGCAGTAACTTAGTGGCCTTGAGCAGCAGAGAGAAGGGGTCAGTGTCTTCTCTGAGGGCAAAGAATCATATTTGTGTGGGAGGTTTTGAAGGAGGTGGACTGGTAGAACCAGGAGAATACCCCTCATGTTTTATGACATTTTATATAATGCATTGAGCATGCAGCAAGATTTTTGGGAGTGTGACTATGCCTTCAGCTAGGACTATGAAAAAGGGAAGTACTTGATGTGGGATTTGTGATCCCACTTGCTGTGGGATTTGGCTTGCTGCAGAGTGGGCCTCCCACCTGCTGGCTTGTGCATGTCATACTTGTGGTTTGTACCTTTTGAGCCAATATACCAAATTTTTATTAAAATACCCTATGTAAAATCTGATTGGCAGGCCTTGCCAGTGACTACATCAAAAATGTCATGCACTAAATACTAATTTTGCAGAAAATAACAGTCCTCCAGTAGCAGTGGCTGGCCCTGACAAGGAGTTGACCTTCCCAGTAGAAAGTACTACACTGGATGGAAGCAAAAGCCAAGATGACCAAGGCATTGTCTTCTATCACTGGGAAAATATCAGGTATCAAAAGATTTTACTAATCCTTAGTAAAACAGAGAACAAAGTGAAAATGATTGAGTCTAGAGCCTCTTATCCAATCATGTTGAATGATGAATTGTGAATTATGTTTGAAAATTGTTTTCAGGACAATCTCACTTGAGTAAGTAATAGTATAAGAAATAGCAATTTTAAGCTGAACTCGAAAAGCTCAGACACTCTCTGCCTATGTTTTGCAATGTTTCATTTTGAGGCCTACTTTTATAAAATTAAGAGAAAAGGATGGGAACTTCTGTGTCTCCTGTTAAAATGCAAGTAGCAGGCTTGGGTTGCATCCTGTAATACACAAAATTTTCCATTTGTGCTCAGAACTAGGGTTTTTCAGTCACTTGTTTATTGAACAGTAAAGTGTCAGTCACTTTACCCTGAACTTCCAGGAATGGGTGACTAAATCACTCTTGAATGATAATTGAAAATATTTTACAAAATCTTATAACTGTATGTTTATGTGCAAACCTAAGTGATCCTTAATAAAAGGGCAAGGTACTTTACTCATGCAGCTGTTGTTCTTGGTACAAGAAGAGTTATGCTGGCAGACAGTACGGGTTGTGAGTGGCTCTTAGAGCAATACAATTTGCATGAAATATTAGTTATAGTTCTATTTTCATGCTGTCATGAGCTAGAGCTGTGATGAGGTTGAACTTCTGGGGGTGTTTTCTACTCTTCTGATAGGTGAGGATATGTGCTTGGGTGCTTTGAATGTCTTGAGAAAAGGCATTAATGAATTCTCTGAACTAATCTCATGTCTCAAATGGTTCTTTAGCCATCAGTGCCTACAGCAGTAGTAGAACTATAACACACAAAATCAAAAGGCCTGAGCAATGCTGCTGAAGTCACAGTTTGGCTGGCTGGGCACAGTTATTTTTGTGAGATGTTTTATTTCAGTGGGCCAAGCTCTGTACAGATGGAAAACGCTGACAAGGCAGTAGCAACCGTGACTGGTCTCCAGGTTGGCACCTATCACTTCAGGCTGACTGTGAAAGACCAGCAGGGCTTGAGCAGTGCATCTGTGCTCTCCATTACTGTGAAGGAAGGTAAGCCTGGCTGCTGCCTCTTAGGGCAGGGTGTGCAACTGGACACTTCATTCATTCGCTAGTGTAATGTGAAGGAAATCAGAACAGAAAGGTGTAACATATTTGGTGTTATATTTCATATGTGTTTAAGAAAACGGCTCTTTTGTAGTGAACTAGTATTAATTAATTTCCTTTGAAGAATTAATTTCCTTTGTTGCAAGCTGTTTCAATGTTCAATATATGCAAAATTAGTTATAATAAACATGCTCCAAAATAATATTTTTGACAATTGTATGTCTACATCATTAAGGTACTTTTTTATTTTATCTTTGAAATTAAGCTTTGAGCAGAAAAGCAGTTTCACTGTGGATTTTAAAGTAACATCCAAGTGACATCTCAGTGAACCAAGTTCCACTTAAAAATTTAATATTAAAAGACCTGGGTTGTTTGTTTAGTTGTTTTATTAGGTTTGGGGTTTTTTTTTTTTGGTGGTGTGTTCTTGTGGTGGGTTTATTTTTGTTGGGGTTGTTTGTTTGTTTTTTTTAATTATACAGAGAAACAGTTGCTGTAGTGTGGGGTATTTTACATTTTGTGAGTTTTTTCCCCAACATGAAAGCTGTAGAAGAGGCTTTAGGAAAATCACAGTATCATAGAGTGGTTTGGGTTTGGAGGGACCTTGAAAATCATCTTGTTCCAAACCTCCTGCCATAGGCTGGGACACCTTCCACTAGACCAGGTAGCTCAAAGCCCCATCCAGTCTGGCCTTGGACACTTCCAGGGATGTGTTGACTTCAGCAAGCCCAGGATGCAGTTGGCTTTCTGGACTGCAAGTGCACATTGCTGGGTCATGCTGAGCTTCTTGTCAGTCAACACCCCAAGTCCTTCAAGGATTAGAGGCATTTTGCTGACTATTCCCAATCTAGTCTCTGCCCAAATTATACTTGGGATCGGCATTGCTGTCACCCATGTGCATCTTGGAGAAGAAGCTGAACTTTGTTTTACTCATGTGCAACATTGCTTGAACTGTTTCAGAGTTTCAGTTAGTGTTCAGTTAGAAGTATGTGGCAACAGCTCTGCCCAAATATGTCCATGGTCTTGTTTGTGCTGTGAAGTGTAGCCACAATAAAGTTCTGTCTACAGGCACGGGTTTGATATTAAAAATACACAGTTTTCCAGTAGCCTAGTTTAGTCAACTGATTTTACTTGGAAGAGGCACAACCGTCTGTTGTTAACAGACAACACCCTTGAGATCTGCCTGGGATTGATTATTTATGTCCAGCTGATTGTGTACAGTGAGGTATTTCACTCAGCCCCACAGCTTCCTTGAGCCGTGGCTTACTGGTTGTGTTCTGAAAAAAATCAGTGATGTCTAGTTTCTGAAAAGAGAGCATGTTCATCCTTCTTTGGCTTTTCTTCACCATATGCCCTATGCATGTCGTAGTTCCACTGCTAGTGGTGAGAAAAAACATTTGGGAATTAGACTTGCTCTTAAGTTTCCTGATTGCATTTTGCCTAAATACAGGCATTTTGAAGATACAAGATCTTGCACAAGCTTCTATTGGGTAATAAGTGATTTTCCAGCTGAAAAGGTCCCAGCATGGTGATCTCACGCTGTGCTGTGTTTCTAAGTAGGCAGAAAATCTTTTTGCTTGACTGAGAAGATCTGATGCTTAAGTTATTGTGGGGCTATAAATAGAATATCCCACAATGCTTTTTGAAAAAGATCTTTCTCCTGAACTGCAGTATGCTCAGAGCCAGATTTTGTATGCCAACTCATCCTTTCCCTGTAGCTTTGATATGAGGTTCTGTTGTTATTGTCTGTAATTGTCAGGTGAAGAATTGGAATGTGGGTGTATTGACAATGGCATGTCACATGTTTTGAAAGCAAATCCTTCTCCACTATTTTTATGGCTAGAAAACAACAGTCCACCCCGGGCACATGCTGGTGGGAAGCATGTTCTAGTGCTTCCAAACAACTCTGTTACCTTGGATGGCTCAGGGTCTGCTGATGACCAGGGGATTGTGTCATATTTGTGGATTCGGGATGGTCAAAGCCCAGCAGCTGGGGTAAGTTTCTTGAAGGTTGTAACGTAATTTGGCTTTTGTTGTGCACATAACTGCAGCAGGGAGAGCAGGTATGACCCATAAGATGCTGTCAGGTGTGCTCCCTGTTTCTGGTTTGTCTCTCCTGCTCTCTGTAATGCTGTAGTTCAAGAGGCTGGAGATATTTTCAGTACAGCTAGAGAATATAGTAACTAAGGACTGCAGCAATGCAGAGCAATTGGTGATAGCATGAAGCTAATGTGTTTTAGAGAAAAATAAATCTGAAACCCAGATAGTCCAAAGGAGGGAGGGTCTGAGAGAGCAAGTACCAGTAAAGATTAAGGATTCCTGCCTGGTAGCATATGAGGTAAAGTTTAAGGTAAAAATGGTCTTTGGCATTACATGTGTAGGCACCTTCCCTGGCAGACGATTAGCCTGGGGTGTTAGGGCAGGGAATTCTGCTCTCTGAGCGGGGCAGACAGCAGAAATACCTGAGGATAAACTTCAGTTATGTGTCAGCTAATAAAACTGGGATAATTTTTTTCCCTATTTGCAAAAAGTTTTGTGGATAGCTCTTTGGTCTCAGGAAGATCAGCAATATCAGTAAATCAGCAAGTACTGGGAGAGGAGAAGAAGCCAAGTCATAAAAAAAACTGCGAGAAGAAATTTACATGAAGCTGTAAGAATTGAAGAGGTTTAGCCTAAATATAGCTGGCAGAGTTGATAGTTGAAAATGCATGAACTCCAAGGAGAAAAAATTAGGAATTAAGGAAGCAGAACTAAGGATACCAGAATAGAATTGGGAAATAATAATGTAACTGTCTTGGATTTTCAAGAAGATAAGTTCTTCAAATTGTCAGCTGTTCTCTCTTTGGGTATTTTTAATGAAAATATCCATAGTGTGCAGACATCCTCATTAACTATCGCTGTCAAATTTCATTACTCTGCTATTAACTCTGGCTAGGTCACATTTGTCCCAAAAGTCAAAGCAAGAACACACAGCAACATACCAGATAGCTGACTTGATAATGAAACCTGCAAATGAAATCTTTCTCTGAAGGTGTAACTATTCTGGACCTTGTTTTTGCAGGATGTGATCCATGGCTCAGACCACGAGGCAGTACTGCAGCTAACTAACCTTGTGGAAGGAACCTATATTTTCCACTTGAAAGTGACAGATGCTAAGGGAGACTCAGATGTTGATTCAGCAACTGTTGAAGTTCGGCCTGGTATGACAATTAAAAGGTCATCGACATGTTGTGAATACCACATCTTTGTTCTCCTCTTCACTTATTTATTCAGATGTTGATGAGAATCTCTCAAGTTAAAACACAGAGCAAACAGGTCTCTCTCTTTCTGCCTTGTTACTGTTCTGTGACTAGGCCCAAGTGTGTTAAAAAGTGACATAAGGATTCTTAACTACTACAGTTGCCACAGTTAGGACCATAAATAAATAAAAATTATACTTACTAGTTAATATTTTCATTAGGCTTTTGTTGCTTCTCATTAATTTTAGGTTTTTTGTTTCTTTTTCTAGTTGTTAATTAGTTTGACCAATAGAAAGAGATGGGTGCTGACCATTAAATTCAAGTACAAATGCTGCTGTTTGGTGGTTAAAAGTGTGGTTTTGTTTGTTTTTCTCCTTTCATCCTGAAAGACCAAAAAATTCCTCTTAAGAATTTCAGGGGGTTTTAAATGCAGATGAAATAGCTAAATGATGGAAGTTGAAGTCTCAGGAAAAGAGTCTGAAATCTTGGCTCTGTCAGAGACACCTTGTTTATCTGGCTTTGGGGCAATGATTTTATTTTTGTTCCTCAGTTTACTGTTTAATGTAGTCATAGTAATTGGATTATGATTCTCATGAGATATCTGTGAAGTTTGTTTTGTTTGCAAGGCACTCTAGAAGTTCGAGCACCATGTAACAGAAACCTCAGTTTGTAAGGGTAGGCAGGGTAAACATACCTGATATTTCTCAAATTTACCATCCTCATTTAGACTTGTTCTCTGTCTTGCATGCTACAAGTCCATCTTTGGCTCCCTTTTCCGGAGTTGTCAGCAGTAGATTACTAGCAGGGAACTTGATAATTGGACTCATCTAGTGCTTACCTCTGACTTCAGGATGGCAGGCAGCACTTAGGAGAGCAGAAGTTGCTTTTCTGCACAGAAATGTGTAAATGCTGAAATGCACCCTCTGAAGTACTTTATTTCTATTGAGAAGATGGGTTACTATCTTAGGACTCACCAGGTTTGTTTCATAGATAATGTGACAAAATAAGCTGAGTACTACTCTAAGAACACAAAAGAGTTGGCTTATCAGTGATAGGGGTCTTACGCAGAAAACTATAGTGTTAATAAATACTGTCAAGCACTGCATGTTGGTACTGAAATACTTGCCAGTCTCTGAAGGAATAGCATGTTCTTCTTCTGTCAGATCCCAAAAGGAGTGGCCTGGTGGAGCTGATCCTGCAGGTTGGAGTGGGACAGTTAAGTGAGCAGCAGAAGGACACTCTGGTGAGACAGTTGGCTGTACTGCTGAATGTTTTGGATTCAGATATCAAAGTTCAGAAGATACAAGCCTACTCGGATATAAGGTACAAAGATGTCCTGTTGTGCCAGAAATACTTGTGATTTACTTTGCCTCTCTCACTGCTCATAATTAGTTGTAAAATAATCTTTCCTAAGATGACAAAAAATGCTATACTTCTCAACAGAATGTACTTTAAAAGGTGAATTCCATCTGTGGTAGAAAATTGACGAAGTAAACTCTGTAGACGCCCAGAACTGATGTGTTTTGTTTTAAAAAAAAATCCTATTTCTTCTGGACAAATTTTTTCTTTTTCCTTTAAAGAAAGTGCATGCATATATATTTCAGTGTCTTTATTCCATACTGTGCTGCTATTTTTTCCAAATGTTGGATGGAGTTAGATAAACAGACTTTCTCATAGTGAAGCATGTATTGTATTTCAAAGTAATGTTCCAACTCTGTTTAATCAAGCCCATTTTATTTCCCCTTTTTTTTCTACTTCTTCTCCATGGTTTTGATATTCTTAATATTTTATAAACATTTTCTGAGGTAACTGGTGATGAAAATCTATTTTTTGCACAGAAAACTCCCCAGTGGATTCTCTTAATTGTGGTATTTTACCATGAAGAAGAAATACTCCCTCCATTTGGTGTAGAATGCTAGAGATGGCTGTGTGTACCCTGAGAAACTTCTCAGCATGATTGGTAGAAGCTGTTTACATGAGTTAGCTTTAAATTACCTGTTGTCAACCACTTTGTAATTTAAAACCCATTTTGATGTTTGTTTAGCTTTTGGGGAGCTTCTTAAAATTTAAAAACACAGTGTGGAAAGTCTACCATTTATAGCTATGGTATTTCTAATCACAGCTTTTCAAATTAAATTGTTCAAATTCAAATTAAAATGTTCCCTGAAGTGTCTGATACAGGGTGAGATCAGCACCACCCAACTTACAAGTTGTGGATGGCAGGGCAGAAGGGCTTCCACATTAAATTCTCTGGATCCTTTGCTTCTGAGCTTTTTCTCCTATTAAATTCAGTTTCCTAAATTTAGTGAAATTGCTTCAGAGTGTTTTGTGACAGGCTTTATATGACAGTGGAGAAAGCAACTGTATACATATTTAAAGCAAAAGTCAGGAAGACCAAGGAGGAATTATATTTGCGGTTATCCTTCTCTATTGTCTGTGAAACTGAGAATCCCAAGAACTGCTGGTGTTCCCAGCTCAGAATGAAGATCAGTTCAGGGCTCCACAGACAGAGTTCTCTAGTCTTTATCAGTAGTGATGTTGGCTTTCCAGAAGCCAAAAAGACTAAACGCGATATGCCTTTATACTTTATTGCTAAATGCATTACAAAAGTGGTCTGTGACAGCAGTCCTGACCTTAGCTGTTCTTTCTGCAGCACTGCAGTTGTGTTCTATGTGCAGAATGGGCATCCTTCCACGGTGATCAAGGCATCAGATGTCTCACGGACTCTGCACGTGCAGCTTTTGAAACAGAAGGCTGACTTCCTGCTTTTTAAAGTCCTGCGAGTTGACACAGCTGGTATGTTTTGATTGTGCTTGCCCATCTCAGAACTTTGCAGACATTTGGCTAACGCAGCACCTGGAAACACTGCATGAAGTCTTTCTGGCTGCCATCTGGTGTCTGGGCTTGGTAGCTTTACAAAAGATGATGTTGAGGACAATACCTATAATGCTTCATGATTTGTGGTAGGTAGACTGGTGTCAGTCACTCTTAAAAGATGCCATCTGTATCAGCAGGCACATCTTAATCTGGTCTGCATCAGGAAGGCCTGTGGAATGAGGATAGATACCTTAAAGGTATATTTAAGGATAATGAGGATATGAGGATAAAGATACATTTTCTTACAAGATGTGCAAAACTTAATATAGCCATAAAGTAGATATGTTTCATGTCTATGCTTCCTTCAGGGCTTTTACAGTAAATAGGCTTGTAATCTAACTTGTTCTTGTCTGCCTGTATCAGGCAAAATGGATGATATCAGTGTTACCACCTAGTCTTCTAATCTTTACAATATACACAGGCCGTTGGGGTTTCCTATAATGAAGTCTTTATTTTGCCCCAAAAGATGCTTGAACTTCTAAGCTTATTTTAAGCTTCACTAGTAATGTCAACCCTTTATGATCCTTAGGTATTACAGACATAACTTCTCCATAATTTAAAATCAGGACACAACAATTCAAGTACAAACAAAGTAAGCAAGCTCTGGTGATAAAATAGTCATTGATTGTGCAGTAAATTCTGTCTTTATTTACTGGTTGAAAAGGTTGTTGTTCTATTATAAATATACTTTGATTACATTCTTTCTTCACACAACCAGCAGTCTGCTAGACTGTAGATCTATTTGACACATAACCCCAAAGGAAGGGGAGTTTCAAAACATATCACAGTGTTATGAGCCAGATGCTTTGCCACCAATCT
This sequence comes from Molothrus ater, assembly GCF_012460135.2. Classification (NCBI taxonomy): domain Eukaryota; kingdom Metazoa; phylum Chordata; class Aves; order Passeriformes; family Icteridae; genus Molothrus; species Molothrus ater. The sequence continues at coordinate 60,502,262 of NC_050478.2, forward strand.
AGTCTAACATTAAGAGGATGTATGAAAAGTTGTTCCTTTACACAACAGACCCTGTGTTTGGTTCTGTTCTTAGCCTGTCTTTTGAAATGCTCTGGACATGGGCACTGTGACCCCATAACAAAGCGCTGCATTTGCTACCAGCTGTGGATGGAAAACTTGATTCATCGTTATCTCAATGATGGAGAGAGTAATTGTGGTAAGTTTGGGTGTTGTGGGATGTCTTTCAAGAGTAACTTGTCATGTGAGACTCTTGATTATTTGTCCTCAGAATGGGGAATACTTAAGAGGTAGATGCTGAGGGGAGACTAGAACAGTCTGTGTTTTCCAGCCCAACAATACCTTTCTATAGAAAGATATTTGAATAATTTCTTGAAATGATTCTTGAATGATTTCTTGAAATTTCTTGACAGGAGTAGCCTAAATTTTGAAGAGAATCACTATTTGATCAAATAATGTGAAAACTTGGTAATGGGAGGGAGATTTTGAAACAATTTGGGGCCAGTTGGAGGGTTTGTTGAATAACATGGGCATTGCAAAGCTTTTGAGTAGAACTGTTGCAAAGCTGGAAAAGAGGAAACTATTTCAATTTCTCTGAGTGGGTGGTTGATGCTTCTGTGACAGAATATGATCTCATCTAAGCAAAAAAGACATCAGTCTTCCAGACTGAACAATACTGACCTTTAGAACCTGATAACACTGACAACTGTGAGTACACACATGTTGGAGTTCAAATGATTGCACATCTCTCTATATCCTTTCCTGTTTACCTAGATTTATAAATATAAATGTGGAGCTAGAAGGATCTACTCTAACAGCTCCTCTTACGAAGCACTACTAAAGTGCCAGACCCAGAGCACCTCTTTTTATTTCGGTTAGGGAATGATAACTGAGGTGATAACCACGACCCTTTGCAGGACTGTCAGTTCCCACATAGACTTCAGATATCTTGAGGTGGTGAAAGCTATTTGAGAGTATCTGATATCTAATAGTATATCTAATGTGCACTTTTAATCTTAAAGCTTAAAGATTTTTAGGAATTCATCCAAGAATATGTTGGTGCTGAGTTTTCCTACATTCCTGTTGTCACTCCCCATTCCTCAGGATTGGTTATTTTAATGGAGTTGTATTAGAAGTTATTCTATTCATATGACCTTACAAAGCACTGTTGTGTTTCTTTTTTCAGAGTGGAGTATACTCTATGTGACTGTATCTGTTTTTATTTTCATTGTGGTCATGGTAGGGCTTGCCTGGTTCTGCATCTGCTGCTGTAAAAGGTACATGATTTGTGTTTCTTTTTGATGGGGTACACACAAAAATTGCACACAACTGCCACGTTTTAGTCCAGTCCATAGCACTAAACCACTGAGCTCATTTTGGACATGCGAGGAGCTTCCTGTAGCTGTTTCTGTAGACACATCCTTCTTTTGAAAAAAAGGAGTATCCATTTGTGTGTCTGTGTTCTTCTGCATTATGAAAACCAAAAAGTTGATGTTGCAGTATCCTTCATATTAAGTGATAATTGATGTTAAAATGCTGAGAGTATACTGCAGATCTTCAGTCTCCTACTGAGACCTGCAGGTACTCCGTGCTAAAAAAATAAAAGGCACACCCTGAAGGTCACTGATGTAGGAGTGTTCTAGGCCATGGGAAAGGATCTGCTCCCAATCTATTTTATGCTTTGGACAAGAAGGGTGGATGCCCAGGCTACATGTGGCTTACAGGCAAGGCTTACTCTAGTGATCTCAGTCATGCAGACTTCTTGCTTCCTCTTTCCTTAAACAGGAGCATTCATACTACTGAATGTTGTTTCCCTCCCTGCCTCCCCTCCAGTCTTCCCTAGTGAGCTGATAAGAAATTCTCTTTCAAGTGACAAGCCCCTGCAATTTCTGTCATGAGAGCAAGTGTTTTTGCTGCAGCTCAAACAACTTAGCAAATAGATAATTTGTTCAGGTGTTAGCAAAAATAAAATGCCATCACAATCTTTCTGGGTTTTCATCTTTTTCTAGGGTGTCTTTGCAATATGTAAAGGATGTGTAGGAGTTGATACCAATTTTATTTTTTATGGTTGAAGGAACAGCGCTGTAAATAGAAAACTTTAAATAGTAAAGTGTGTCCCATTCCACTCCCACAGTGCGGGGTGGAGCCTCACAGGCTTGTGCATATTGGATGATTATTTGAGGGATTTTTTTGTAAGTTCAGTTGCTTTTGTCCTTTCTCCTCATGTGGCTTGTGCCTGAGAGTGAGGGCTGGTTGATACAGATCCGTGTGAAAAAGAGGAGGGAATTACACCATGGGACAGAATGTCAAGAGATTCCCTTTGCCTTGTGGAAACCACATGAAAAAGACAGTGTAGACTCAAGATTTGGCTGGAGATTTGGAGTTTTTAAAAACTTTGAGGTGCCAGATGAATTCTACAGAAGATCATGGAGGGGAGGCCAAGGCTGGCTGTTGCTGTAATGCTGGCTGAGCAGTAAGGTAGCTTCTCCACTGTGAACTGTGGGGCACATGAATATTCATCTACCATGTTTGTAGTTACTATGCTGAAATTGAACAAACTGTGGCTTAGGAGAGCAAATCAATCTGCCTTGCTTTCTTCATCTTTTTATATCAGTGAAAATTAGCTATACTGTCTCGTCCATATTGTACAACTGCCTTACTCAGGTATAAACTAGCAATATTTTTAAGTAGAGGTGAGAAAATACAATAACATTCTGTATATTGGTGTATGTATGTGAAAAGGAAGCAGGGGGCAGATTTATGTGTGTACATGAGAATTAAATGTCTTTTTGGTTACTATCTTTTTAGCCGGAAGAGGACAAAGATAAGAAAGAAAACAAAATATACCATCCTAGATAACATAGACGAACAGGAGAGGATGGAGCTACGGCCCAAATATGGTAGGTGCTGTATGGCAGCCCAGGAGCTCACCCTCCAAATCTGCAGCCAGTGTGTCTGAATTGATACCTGTAGGCAGGAGGAGCCCAGAAGCAGGCCTACAAGTTTGGGAATGGTAGAGACAGACAGTGAAGTGGTTGTGGGAGAATCAGTTAATTCCTTTGATAAAGCCTTGGGCTCAGCCTCTGCTCTGAGCTTCAGAGTTTATCTTAATTTAGAACATTCAATTGCCCCACAGATTTTCTCCATGTGAGCCTTCCTCCTCAGCACATGCTTTAATTTGGAGCTGGTTTTGTGGCTGCACAGCAGTTCCCTCCTGACCCATCAGTGCCCTGTTAGACATCAGTAGATTTCAGCTGCTGTTTACATGTCTTTTAATTTACCTGACTTTCAGTTTTTAGCAAGGGAAATGTTGGAATCCAAGGAAGCAAAATCATTCTGAGAAATTGCTGTCCTAGATACAGAGATAATGTTTCTGTAGAAATCTTGACCTTTCATTGCCAGTCATGTTAATAAGGTCATTGAGTGGACAGATTGATTCCAGATTCAAGATACTAATAATATGTTGGGTGTGTACTAAGATAATTCAGTTGTTCAACTACATTTAAATTTAAATACATATATTCACATTTCAGAGTTATAAACTGATGGGCCTGCAATGAAGTCATAAAAGTATCTGAAATTGTATATGATACTTCTAAAGTCAGTTTTTGTATTGGTGTGTGCTGTGTGCTGTTACATTGCACTTCAGGGAATGTTTTCACTTGCTTTTCATATCACAGCAGGGGAGAAGATGGTAATATGCTACTAAAAATCCAAGCCTTTCTAATGAGTTTGTTTTGCTTTTTTATTGTCAGGTATAAAACACAGAAGTACAGAACACAATTCCAGTCTGATGGTCTCTGAGTCAGAGTTTGACAGTGATCAGGACACTATCTTCAGCAGAGAAAAGATCGAAAGAGAGAATTCTAGAACACTTATAAATGGGTCCATCAGAAATGGAGTTTCCTTCAACTACAGCTCCAAAGACAGATAACTGAATGAGGGTAAAAGCACAGAACACACTGGTGCGACACATCTGAAACATGTTGGCCCACTTCTGTTTTTCCAGAACCAAAATCTTCCTAAAATATCAACTAATTGCAGATTAAAGTGTAAATTTTTAGCACAGGTAGGGGAAGGCAGAGGGAGGGAGAAAGGATTAGATGGTCAGCTAACTCCTCTTGTCACCATTCTAGGAACAAGAAAAAGCACATCTTATTCCTTGCATGTTCTGTGCTGAATGTTTGAACTTCAGAAGGCCTTTTTTTCTATATCACTGCTACAAAACTAGCCAGGGCTGTTCTGCTATAAACTATGGTAACTAACAACCGCATACAGATTCATATGTGCTCCTCATGCTCTCTTTGAGAAGTGGTGTGATTTACAACAGCAAAAGCCAATATAGATGAAGTTCCTTACAATTATAGAGAGCAATATGTGGCCACAGGCTCCATCTTAATTTTAGTTTAGGATGGAAACACAAAGGGCATTTTTAGTGCATTGTCTTTATCCATCTGTACTTTGGGACTTCCTTTTCTAGGATAGTGTTCATTGGGTGAAAACATTCTTATTTTCAGAGAAAGTTAAAATCTGGAGCAGTTGCACTGGATCAGCTGTAATGTAACATGGTATATCTGTGTCCTGTAGGATGCAACATCCCCTGTATTCACATAGGAGGTGTGATGTCTTCAGGGAAATCCAGCCTTAGGTTGCTTCTGTAATGATCAAATTGCTTTGGCTCTGCCATGTCCATCCAGGAAACTGTAGCAGGAAGGACTTGGTGTGATGCACCTTGAGAAGCATTTTGAGCATCCCAAACAATCTTTTTAGATCACTTTGAGGAGCTCTGGACCTTTTAAGACTGAATGCTCAGCTGAGTTTCCATCTGTCAGCATCAAGTGCCCAATTAAAGGATGCGCTGGGCACTTGTGCAATGAAATGTTTGTGGCACCTACCCTGTGTGGAGCAGGAGGTTCATTGTACTTTCGTTGTCATGGTAATTGGTACTGAGCAATGTTTTAGCTTGAACATAAGATTGTTTGACTGTTTTTCTCTGGCTATTGAGTGACTGGGTGTATTGGCCTAAAGAGATCCTTTTTGGTCTTTGGCAAGGGTAGGTGTATTGCAGTTCTGACATTCTTGTTCACAGTCTGGGTAATTTCTTCACAGTCTGCTTGTTAGGCTTTGAAATCATGTCCCCAATACTGCTTTTGAAATCCTGAACTGAAGACCTGACTTTTATACACAGGCTTCACTGTGGAGCATCTGTATCAGTGGTACTGTTTAGCCATGACATCAGCTTTTCCTGGGGCTACTCTACTGATGTACTGAAGTCTAGGACTGCGATGGAGGAAGATGTGTTTTGATGGAGAAAGCATTCCTCTGGGAGCATTTTTGAAGAGGTTTTTAATGCTTTGGGGGTTTGTTTTGTTGTTTTGGTTTTTTTTAATCCAGTGGTAAAGAACCTGTTATCAGAGAATAGAGGAGTATAGAGATCAAGGGGAGCAGTTTAGAAGGGTCAGGGAGGGTACATAGCCCATTTCCATCATGAGGAATAATGTAGTTGAGGATTTTGGGGCTTTTTCCATCCTTTCTTTGAAGTCTGACACAACAGAGTAGCTGGCTTGAACACTGTGGCTTCTGTGCTTCTCTTGTTACTGGACTTGGGCAACAGTCAGAACTGTCTAGGCTGGAAGAAATCAGTGGTCAGAAGTTGCAGCAACATAGCATGCTCATAACTTGTTTCATACTTTTGATTATCAAGTGCAGTCAGCAACAGTCCCTAAGACTACTAATTCAGCACTGAGGAGTATTTTTATCCTGTGTCCAGCCCTGCATTTTTCTGGAGATCTTTGTGTGGCTGCAGGAGTCATTGTGGTGGGAGAGGCTGTGAAGAGCTAAAAAGGGCTAATACAGATGTTGTCTATGTTTTTCCCATAAGGAGTGCAGTAGGAATGGTATGATTTGCTTTATTCAGAAACCAAGTTTCAGCTCTGTGTATGGGGGGTTTGGGGTATTTCTTGAAACAAATCTACTTTATCACACTCTCCCTCTTCTTGAGAGTGTGAGTGTGTGTGTGTATATATATTTTTAAATATCTTGGTCAACAAAAGCAAGGTCAGCTTCTGATGTCTTTCAGTTCCTGCTCCAGATGTGTTAACATAATAAAAGCAGCGTTCATTTTAAAGCATTCCTGAAAAAACTTAAAGCCCACTCAAAACAGTAATTTATTTCTGTCCTTTGAAATCCAAATGTTGGGATTTGGATTTTTCAGGAATTATTCTCTTGAAAACATGCATTTTAAACAAGGAAATAAGTTGCCTAAATAATTTCAAGTTTGTACGTGCTGTCCTGCCACTGATGCTTCTGATAAATACTGTCTCCAGTGTGCCTTTATCTATAAGCTTACCTGCTAGGACATGTCAGTGCAGTCTGCAGCATCTGTCAGTTTTGTGAAATTAGTGACTTATGTCTTTTGGGTTTATTTTATGTTTTTAAAGCCAGTGCTGAAACCTAGGATGTTCTTCTTTGAAGGTATTGAAATATCTTAAAAAAAAAAAAAAACAAACATACAAACCCCACCAAAATGAAGAATTGTTTCTCTAGTAAAACAACTCCAGGAATCATAAATCTGCATTCCTTAATGCTGCAGAATTTCCAGGACTATTCCCATGCCCACGGATGCACATTGGTGGGCCCAGATCCTTTGGATCTCTGGTAAGTTCATGGGCCATGAGAACATATGCATGATTTGGCTAAGTGTTTCTCACTCTAACAAATGAGAAATATTTAGACCAGTTTCTCATTGTATAAGGCCCTAGCAAGTGGAAGTTGCTTGGTAAAATTCAGTTCTCTGATGATACTTTAACATCTTTGTTGCTAACAGTATTTTAGCTGTGTTTTCAAAGTTGAATATAGTTTAAATTTTTCAGCTGCTTCTGGTTCTAGTTTGATTATTCCACCTGCTTGGAAGAAGTTATTCCTCTTACCATAAGAGCAGGCTTGCTTTTAATATGTGGCATTGCACAGAAGCTGAAAGCAATAATTTCTGGCTCTGTGAATTTGTAGTATCACGTTTGTGTCACTTGGGCAAGTTTGTGTCACTTGTGTCAGGAATTTAGGAGGGACTATAGCAAGCCTTGTATCTTGATTCAGTATAATTGTTACTTCTAGAACTACTGCTTTCTTGCAGAATGTCAGTTCATACCTTGAATGAAGGGTCAGAAAACTGGCTGTAATGCAAACACAATGGCAGAATTTGGATTCTAACCCTTTGTTTCAGGTTATTATAGATTCCAAGAAGGTTCTCAGTCCTCACGTTTACTTCTGCACACTGTTTTCCTTCACATACAGAAAGAGTACTGGCAGCTGATTTGTAAAATTCCCAAAAGACTCATCTGCACTGAAAAGCAGAGGAGACCAGATAGCTTGTCATGTGTGGCTCAGAGTCTACTGAAAATAAAGAATAATTCAGTTTGGCACTGCTAAGATACTGCCTCTCGTTGAAGGCAGGCAGTGTGGTGATACTTGCAGTGCCTCATTGCCTTGAAGTGCAAGCACTGGATTTTCATTTGCATCTTGATTTTACACGCACAAGGGATTGTCCAGCTATGTAAAAGGACTGCCTTTGTTTGCATTTTAAGGAAGGAGTGTATTTTGGAAAAAAACTTCCCAAGTATTAAAAAGGTTCAGTATCCAATTGTAATATTCAATGCAGTACATACACAGCATGAAACTGCCATGGCTGTCAACAGGTAATTGTCTTGTGGATTTTCTTTTCCTAACTAGAATCATACTGCAGTATGGAAGAAAGTTTACCTTGGCAAATCTGTTGAGATCCACATCCAAGTTCTCTGTCCTGTGGTTCAACCTGTCATATTAAGTAGAAAAACAAAGCAAAATGCAGTATGTCTAATTACAGACAATTGTTTATTTACATAGGTGAAAAAGGTTATTCTTGTTTTGTGTGTAAGAATAGATTATCAACTCTGTCTTTTAGGTAAACAGTCTTACTCTCCCTCTGTCAGATGCATCAGATAAAAGTGCTGTTCAAGCATCTGTTTTGTGCTGTCAGATGTTTGCTTATACAATGTCAGTTTTCCTTTCTTTTGTCTCCTTTGGGCAATCAAAAGTTCACACACATGCAAGGAACTTAACAGTGAGACAGTGAGTGCATGCATGTGTTCTTGGTGCTGGTGCAAACTTTCCTCAGATACTCTAATGTTCTTGAAATAATTGAGTTCCTAGGGAAATGTTCTATTCCTGCATTTATTCCTGTTCTATTCCTGCTCACCTCAAGTGAAATTAATTTTGCTCCCTGTATTCCGGTAATGGGCAGTAGTCAGATGGAGCTTCAGGGTGGTGGTAATAAAAGAACAGTAAGTGTAGTCTTCTGACATTTTGGTGAGATTTGAGAGAGGAAAACGTTCCTTCAGGAGAAGGAAATGGGATACAGGTGAATTAGTTTCTTAATGTCAGTTATTGCTTATCAGGGATCCCTAACTTGAATACTAATCCTATACTTCTGCAGCAAAGAAAAACCCATTTCATGTACCTTTTATATCCTTAACTCCCCAAGGCAAAGGAGGGAAATATAAAATTTAGAAATAAAATTTTAAGAAGGAGGCAACAAAGGCAAATGATTTTTGTACAGGCTATGAATCAGGTGCAGATGAGCTGCACATCTGTATTTTGTCTCTGTATGAAAGCACTTCTCCCTGTGGGTGGATGGGTGAGCTATTACAGAATTTATATTAGGAATCTGTTTCTAGAAAATGTAATTTATTGCAAATGCTATTGTATTGTAACTGGAACCATTTCTGAGCTGAAATTACTACATTTATGTAACTATTAATAAAATTTTGTCTTTCCTTTTAGAAACTTGTCAGGTACTTTTTTAGGCATGGTATTCTGTATTGGATCCCACAGTCAGGCCAGGTTAATAGACATATGTTGTCTTCCATAGCTTGTCCATACTCAAACATAAAAGCAATGCAGTAGCTGATTCCTTCCCTCCCTACTGGCAGAAGCATCTTTTACTAGAGAGGTAATATAATTCAGTAGATCAGAGAGCAGGAAAAAAATAATTTACTGCACTTCACAATAAATTTTCATGTGGTGCTTGTCCTTACTTGGTTTAATTGTCTGTGTGGAAGTAATCACCAGCTGTCATGCCAAGTCGGGTAGTTTCACAGGTTCAGTGGCTTACTCTGTCACAGACTCCATACTTGAGTCAGCTGCTTAGCAGTAATCAGAGATACAGGTGTGGAATATAACCTAAATATGCTGTTAGAGAGGGGTAGGTTATGCCTCTTGTTTCTGAACTGGAAAAGAAAAATCCTTCCATCACCGTGTTTTAAGTTTGTGCTGAATAGTGATAATAAATGGTGCTATGAGATACAAGTGTCTTTCTGTAAGGAAAAATCACACAGCATTAAAGCAACTTTTTAAGTCTGTTTGCATACCCAGTACCACAGTCTGGGTGGCACAAAACATTGCCACTGGACTACAAGGGAATCCTGGCAGCTAAATGACCTGATGAGATATATGTGTCCTTTGTTGAAGGATGGAATCTGCCCCTTTGTTATTGCACTGAACATTTGGTAATAGCAGTAGCCTTCCCCCATCCCAGTTGAGTAAGGGGTGCAGCAGAAGATAATGGACATGATTCCAACACAACTTCAGCCAAGTTGTGCTAAGCAGCTTTGGCACTCACTGATTAACTGACTAAACCACCAGCTTCTCATGGTTCTTCTTGAAAGGACCTAAGCAGGAAATTTTGACCTAGAAACCCTTTAAACACATGCTAAAATGTAACTTAGGGCTTCTAAACACCATACTTAAATATTTAAGATAGCTAAGTTGTTAATATCTAGTAGAACAGGTAAACATAGTTTCTTTAGAGTTCATGACACAGAGAAGTCAGGCAGTGGGGGTGTGTGTGGGGATGTGTGTGTGTTTGTGAAACAGCTGTTTAAAGAGTAACTTAGGAAAATGAACTGGAACTTGGCCATGACTGTGTCAAGATGGAAATTTAAACAGTTTCTCAGGCTTCAAGACTGTTTTAAATAAACAGAAGTAAAAGAGCTCCAAAAATTCTATTTCAAATCTTAACAAATGAAATAAAGAATTATGCATGTAATCACATTACAGAAGCAGGGAAGACACTCTGATCTGTTTTGTGATAAAAATGTTTGACTCAGCATAAAAGACTGGCAATACAAAATGACTGATGGCATATTACTGTGCCCAAGTAGTCTCATCTATCTGATTTAGATTCAAGGGACTCTAATTGGGGGTATGGAAATCTTACACTATATCAACATGTGGATGCAAAGAAGTGCTGTCTTTTCCAGTGATAAAGATGTCAGAAGAAAATCTCTGTAAATCTGAGAGATTGAATTTAATGTGGCTACTGTAAATTCATCAATTCAGCACTGAATAATGTAATAAACCACAAAATCTGATGCTTTCACAGAAGTTATTTATTAACTGAAAACATTTTTTTTAATCACAGTTTTAATATCCAGGAATTGCTAAACTAACACGGGTGCAATCAACACAACTGAGGTGTGAGAATTCAAGTAAGTCTTCTGTTGAAGAATCCCAGCTTTTGCTATGAAGATAACTTTGATTATTCTGTGCTTAACTGATGTAGACTTTACTGACATGAGGATATTAGCTGGGATCCAACCACAATCCCATCTAGACAAAAGTATCTCTTAAGTTTCTTACAAACATTATCTTTAATTATTGTTTGTGCTTGTTATCAGGCATTGTAAAAAGTATTATTTGCAAAAAAAAATTAAACACTCATTAGAAGTGCCATTATCAGAAAAGCACATTAAAAGGCATTAAGATTTTAAATGTACCAATGCATTATCAGTAACTTGTAGTGAAGAGAGCAAGGGTTAAATAATTTATCCTCCAACTGCGCTGTCCCAAGAAGTACACTCATGTTAAATACTACACTGTCATACGCTGCAAGTAAGATGATTTTAATTTTGACCTTATACAGTTCACAGGCAGATACAATTGAATTTCAGTGGCAGATATTCTACCTGTGTACAATACCTGTAACTATTCCTGCATCACTGTGTTGTGGAAGCTGGGCACCTAGGTGTGACCTTCTTTTACCCTGTTGTTTTTTCCAATTAATACTAAACACATCAGTAGCCAAGGCTTGCAAGCTTTCTCCTGTATCCCCCAAATTCAGGCAGCCTGTGTGCTCAACTGAGTTATCTTAGAAGTTGGGCATAGGAAAGTTTCTTGCAACTAGTGTAGAAAGAGGCCATCCTTTTTGTGTTTTTGACAAGCACAGATAACAGTATTAAAGTCCTCACTACTACAAATACATGGGTTTGGTGAATTGGGATTTACTGGAGGGGCAGTAAGTATCCTTTAACTGCCCTTCAGTTGGCATGATGCACACAGTACTGACAGACCCACCTGGTCTCAACTGCTACACAAATACAACCATAAAAAATATTTAAAAATAAGGAGTAGCAGTCAATGCTACTTTATGTGCGCTTTAAACAAAAACCCTGTGTAACTCTGTTCCAGCTTGCTCTCGCTCCCTCTAAGTCTTGTGTTACCTGGTACCTCTTTGCCTGATGGGATAAAAATATTTTAAAGTATTTCATTTTAAAGGGTACATTCATTACTTTATAGGAAGAAGGATTTCATTGCCTTCTTTTATTTATTTTTAATAATGAACACAAGAAACAAAATTTATTCCACTTAACTTCTGCCGTGCTGATTTATTCACCAAATTAACATTGCACATTTAAAGTGCTTTGTTTGACTGCCATTAAAATGTTTTCAACAACATTGTTTATTTCATACTGAGGAAGCCTTACATCATCTTTTGAAAATGACAGAATAGTGAGGTCAAGCCAAAGGTCAAAGCCTCACCTCTAACCACCACTATTTAAAGCTTTATTAGGTCACAAATGAGCCATGTTCAAAGGTTTTTAAACCTTCCTCCCTAATGGACCTTCACCTGTGTAACCACAAATCCAATTCAAGACACAAACCAATAGGGATGGTTATCTGCTCCTGTTCTTTGAAGGGGGTGAGTTATGTTCCTATAGACACTCAGCAATATTTACATCAGGGACTGTACTTCTACCCAAGGAGAGTCATGGTCTTTTTATGGAAGAGAGGGAGTTTATCACCACTTGTGCTTTCTTCACACTGCCCTTATAGTCTCCCCTTATAATTCTGCAAGTTGTTCCTGTGAGTATCTTATCTTCCTCCTGCTTCTCACTAAGCTAGCAATTCTTTGACCTGGGCTGTCCTGTTCCCAGGACTGCTGGGGCTAACAGGCATCAAACAAGGGCTATATTTCATCCTAGACATGCAAGCTGTTAAGGCCCAAGTACACTTCTTTGCTCAAAAACCTAAAGCAGCCTTGCAGTCAGCATTAACAGTGCTGAAAAAGCTGTCTGTCAGCCTATGTGGATGCCTAGATATAGCTCAAAACAATTCCTCACCTTTTGTAAGCAGCAGATTTCTCCCATACTAAAAAACAAAACCAAAAAACCACCAACAAAAAACTCCAACCAATCAAAAAAAAACCCCCACAAAAACAAAAAACCCACACACTTGCTTCTAAAAAAGGTCACATAACACATTAGAAAGTGTGAGTATTTACAAAAAATTCTAAAGGGAGACTGCCATCCCAAAGCCTCCCTTATCCACACTGAAATACTAAAGGTAGTAAAAAATGGTGGTCTGGTTTCACTTGCTATAGGTCACAACCTGTTTTCATTATGCACCAGTCTCAAAGTTCTCCCAGTTACACAGGGATAATCCAAGAACAATAAATATACATCCCTACTCTTTACTAAAAATAATGAACATTGTGATCACATTGCTGAAAAACTGGGTGTATAAACAAAGGTTATGTAAAAACATTTGGCAGCACAGAATACTGTAGATATCTCTATACACACACAGGACAGGGCTGATTAGTTCTAATGAAGGTAGAGGTTGCATTCATACATATTTCTGGCTCAGGAAGCTTATAAAAACAACAGCACTCTTTCCCAAGTTGTAGGGATTGTGCTGTTTGAAGGCTTTTATAATCCCCCAAAGCAGACATATTTTATTTCTAAGTATTCATCGATGCCGTATTTTGAGCCTTCTCGCCCTAAGCCAGACTCCTTTACCCCACCAAAAGGACACTCTGCTGAGGAGATTATGCCTTCATTAACACCAACCATTCCAACCTCCAGCTGTTCTGCAACTCTCCAGATCTGGGCTGGATCTTGGGAGTAGAAATATCCTGTTGTGCAGACACAGAGATACAGGAATGAAAATCAGTAAGGAACAATTGCAGAAGACTGAAAAAGAGACTTAATGACATTCAAAATCATCACCGACAGCATTAAAGCTCACCAAAGCGCAGAAATACATTTATCTGACAGAGAAGCATACCTGCTAAACCCACATTAGCTGCATTTGCTATAGCAACAGCTTCTGCTTCAGTCTCAAATCTGTCAATAGAAAGAGAAAAAACAAAAATGAGGCCCACAGTTCACCGGCTGTCTTGCTGACTTACTGACAAGAAGCAGTCTTATCGAGAATTAAAATGTCAATTTATTTTTCTCAAAAGTGTACATTAACATTCATTTTGAAACACTGAAGGGTCTACCTTTTTCTCTGAATTTAAACTGCAGTTAAGTAGTTAAGATTGCCTTTATCCCCCTGAGGTAGCTGGATGGTACCAAGACATTTACTTCACATGGGTTAGCCTACCTATTTCCCCAACTACACAGCACTCTCAAGTCTGAGAGATAATTGTATGTTCTTCCATCACATCCAATTAGTCTGCACAAAGGCAGGGAAGGCTTTAAGGGCGAACAGACAGCTCCAACTCATCCTCTGTCAAAAAAGCTTAGAACTAGCAAATCACATGACAAACTCAAAAGTCCTGTCTCCTATTTCATACTACAGATCATGAATCCAGGTTTTGCTGCTATCTAGCCTTGCTTAACCATTGAGATACTTTAATTTTCAAAAAGTTGCAGAGATGCTAAGATCAGGTCAAGAAAAAGAAACAAACAAGCCACAGATCCACAGTATGTTTTCACACGTGTACCCCAATCTTTTTACAAGACTTGTATGATCATACAAAAATACTTTCTTGTCTTTCAAATTTTGTTTATTCAAAATAATCTTTCATTGTTTAATTGTTAATTTTAATCTGTAGAATTAATAATCTTACCTGATAACTGGTGCTAAAGGGCCGAATGTCTCCTCTTGGGTGCAAAGCATTTTTGTTGTAACGTTAGTAAGTAATGTTGGCTCAAAGAAATTCTTCCCCAACCTGTGTCGTTTCCCTCCAGTCACAACAGATGCTCCTTGAGAAACTGCATCCTTAATGTGTTTCTCTACCTGAGGTATGCATAACAAAAGTTAAAAGTCAGCATTTAAGAATGAGCAATAATACATTTCCAACTGAAGAAATAATACTCTCCCAATATTTAAGAGAAAATTTTGAAGAGAGGTTTACACTTCGCAGAGGATCATTTGCAATATTATCTAATTTCTCTTCGATTCTTGTTTCTCTCAGTCTGACATTATTTCAGAGGGATAATTATGAATGTGGTCCCCAGCCCACTTTTCTGTAGAAATTAAAAGCCTACACCTAATATGAGAAAAAGTCTTTACAGGACTAAAGACTGAATCTTCTATCAGTGATCAAGCACTACGGAAATGAAGTGTATGACTGCCATGGAAAGAGAAACAACTCTCAAGATGGAACTGGAGAGAACATTTTCCTACATCTATGATTCTACTCAGCCCCAATATTTACAATTCATCTAAGGACAACAAAGCAATAAGAAAACTAAAGCAGCAATCCCTACCTAGAATACTGTCCTTTGAAATTACAGAAAGTGACTAGATAGAGTGTTTATTTGTACATATAGTTGTACCTGATACACGTACTACACTTTTGTGATGCAAGAAGGGAAGACATGAAGGAAAGAAATTCAAGGAGTATATCCTCTGTCTCCCAAATAACTGAGTATTTTCCCGTTCTTTTATAAAGAGAATCCGGCAGCATTCATGTGTGATGGATTCAAACCAAGCCTGCGTGCAACTGAGCTGTAATATCTTACAAAGTATGGGCCACTTGACTCAATAATCTTTAGCCTTAGGAAAAGTGAAATATTATAAAATATGTGACTTTAAGGATTTTTTTAAAAAATAAATATTCCTGGAGTTGCAGGTCACCCAAAACAGAAGACCCAAGCCATGCACATGAAGTTTCAAGTATCAAGAGTTCTGGTATTTTTAACCCTGAGAAATTATTCTGCCTAGCTTTTGCCAAAAAAAACCACTGTTCCTCAAAAGCACTTGTCAATCACAGTGCTTCAGAACTGCAGGATCACTGTACAGCTCTCACAGTGTATCCAATTTCAGTGAATGGTCTTGGGAACAGCTAGGGAGTAATCAGGAGCAATCAGTTGCTCCTAAAGGAGGCCTCTCCCTTAAAGGAAACAGAGGGATGTTACATGAACTGTCCACATCTGTTTGTCTATACGTACACATGGACTTGGGGGACAGAACACACTTCCAGCCACACTGCAAATATGCTTTAATAAAACAAGGGAAAAAAAGGTGAAACATAAATGTAGTTATTTTATGGATCATAAAAAGAAAATTAGAATGTTAAAAATTATATATTTACTTATACCTTCTCCACTGCTTTTTCATTGATTAGTGGTCCTTGGGTAGTTTTTGCATCAAATCCATTTCCAACATGTAGTTCTTTGTCTATAGCTTTAGCAAACTTTTCCACAAATTCATCATGAATTCCCTTTTGCACGAGGAAACGGTTTGTGCAAACACAAGTCTGAAAACAAACAAGATAAGACAAAACCACGTTAGTTTATGTTGTATTTAATCCATCTATTAATTCATTCTGGCCCTCATACCACAGAATCAGGTTACTACACTGATGTCCCCTGCCTCTCCTCCCTCATCCTAAGCTGTTACCCAACAAAGCCATTTCTTTCACCTCCCATTTCACTTCAGAAATACAACTTCAACAAGCTGTCAGTGGGTGTGTGAAGTATGTCACACTGCCTAGTTGCTTACACTGGGGAAATGTTTGTTGAGTTTTGTGGACTCAGATACATGGATCAACCAAGGTCCAGAAGCTGCATGAAATACCTTCTAATTAGACTGCAGAATGCTGGACTGAGCAGCAAAAAGTCAAATCACACTTAGTGGTCAGGGGTCTTTTTTTCTAACTCCTTTATTATCTGAGTTTGAGTTTGCTTTCTTCCTGAAAGTCGTTTATAAGTGCTTTCAATGGTCTATTTATTTGTGCTACCCCTTTGCTCTGACAAAAATATATGGGATTTAAGTGTCGCTGTTTAGACTTACTGGTAACTGGCTTTAGTGCCCAGAACCATTTGTGAGTTCAGGACCCTTCTCACAATGAAGTGTTCTGTGCTATCCTTTTACATAAAATAGCTTATTTACAGCTTAAACTTTATGTACAGCTCTTCACTGTCTAGAAACAAGGACAAAGATTCTCACCTGTCCTGAGTTTCTATACTTAGATGCAAGGGCTCCTGCAACAGCCCGGTCTACATTGGCGCTGTCGAACACAATAAAAGGAGCATGTCCTCCAAGCTCCATGGAAACTCTCTTCACAGTGCCAGCTGCATGTTTCAGCAAGATCTGCAGGCAAGAGAAGAGACACACACATCTGTACCTCTAACAGATGTGAATAGTGGAATCGTGGATGCAAGGGAGTGAAAAATTAACTCTGGCAAGGAAATAATCTGCATCTTCTCTACAATGTTAGACCATCTCCTATGGCAAAAGCAACTTTATCCATTAAAATCCTTAAAGATGAAATGCTGGCCAAGGACTAATGGAGAGAAAGATTTTGATCAACTTCAGGTCAGGTTAAGCTTTTATACACTAATATTGTCAAATTTTTTTGTTCTTTTTTTTTTTTTTTTGGTAATAAAATCTTGACTACTCTTACAAAAGTTTTCCAAGATCTGACAGAATTTGGTATTATGATTTGCCTTGATACCAGACTTTTGCTTCATTCTGCATACAGCCATCCTAGAGAACTGTCTTTTTGTAGCCACACTCTGCAATTTTAGTGATTCAATTAGAGATGCTGACAAGATTGCTTATTGACTACAGTTGATAGCAGAGATTCCAGGGTCTCACTCCTCTAATACTTTCTCTCAACTGCTGAAGCCATTCTTGAATGGCACTATGAAACTCAGTTTCAGTGCTCTTATTAGTATGTTGTCACCTTATGATATAAACCAAGGACATCGTGTACAGGACTGTTCACATTATGGTTTAATAAAGGGCAATTATCAAGAATTACAGACAGGCATTCTTCTGTGAAGTACTGATGCTAAGACATATAAGCAGTATCTCAAGAGGTACACAATTATTTGGACAATCTGTGTACAGTAGCCAGAAAAGAAGGCTCTGTATAAAGGCACACACTTTCCCCCCCTACCTTTCTACTATAACCACAGTAATAATCTTCAAGGGTATTCTGTCCACGTATGTACCTTTCCTGTTGCTGTAGAGCCAGTAAAAGATATTTTGGATACCAATGGATCAGTGCATAAAACTTCCCCTACAGCTGCTGTCTGTTGTCTGGAACAAGGGACAACATTATACACTCCTGCTGGGATTTCAGCCTGGTTTGCAAGCTGCAACAAAAGAAAAACAGAATTTGCATAATTAGTGCATTTTGTAAGAGGAATGGTCACTTAATGATTGTTCACTGTTTTGAAGAAAAGTCTGTAAGTCAATGGAAGCCAAAAGGACTCAGCACAACCAGGAACAGGTGCCACAGGTGCTTAAGAGAGAACCTTTGCTCTGGTTTAAGCTGTGTTCAAAAGAACTAAATTAAAGATATAAGGATATTTTGAGTATCAAAATGGCCTGATACACTTTGAGGCTCTAGACCATATTAGAGGCAATTTGCAAAGATTGTCAATAGACTAAAATACCTGCATCAAGTCAATTTGTCCTTTCTTCATATATGAAGCTGGCCAGAGCTACCTTCCAAGCCCATCTGGTTCTCTGTTTACACTATCAGTCTACTGTTGAGGTAAAGCTTAGTACTGAAAGCTCACCTCCCCAAGAGCTAATGCTGATAAAGGTGTGTCCTCTGCAGGTTTCACCACGACTGTACAGCCAGCTGCCAGAGCTGCACCAACCTTCCGGGTAATCATAGCGCTGGGAAAGTTCCACTAGGAAGAGAGAAAATAGTACAGTCAAAGTTGGGAAAATTTTGCCTCCTGTTTTTGCAGAAGTAAGTGACATTTTGAACTGGGGGGCTGAGCTGAAAACCTTTATGTGACTCAGAAGAGCTCAGATATGCTTACTGGAGTTATAATGGCTGCCACTCCCACTGGCTGCTTCAGCACCAGGACTCTTCTGTCCTTTGCAGATGCTGGAATAACATCACCATAAATCCGTCGAGCCTCCTCTGCAAACCACTCCAGAAACGAGGCTGAATACGTGATTTCACCCTGTGCTTCTTTCAGAGGCTTCCCCTTTGATTAAATCAGAGTGAAGATACATTGTAAGCAGCAAACAGAAGCAATACAAACAAATTCAAGTAATTTTGGAGTTTCTCTTCTTGTCAGAGTATTTTATGATCCCCTCCCTCTGACACACACTGTAATCTCCAGCAAGGATTATATGATTGCAGCAGCAATAGTTCTGTGGATTTGATATACCATCATTGTATAGTCAATAATTTGTATTGCTGTGCCTGGATTCATACCTGCCCAGGACAAGGAAGAGAAACAGCAAATGTAGTATGTATTTATTTACAAACTCCAACTTAGCTGCTATTACCACTCTGAAGAAAGACACAAATCATGGCAAAACAGTTACAAGCTTATCCCAGGGTTATTTGTTTTGGGAATATTGCTTTGGACCACCCCCAGGTCTGATCCAGTGGACTGCATGACCATTAGCAGCTGAGAGACAACAGAGGAGCTGCTGAAGAATCTTCCAGCAAGGTTTGGTCCAAAAGGATACCAGTTTGTGAGCTCCCAGACTACTCAGTGATACACACTGTACGAATCCAACTTGGAGACTTGCATGATTTTTCCCAGTCACAAACATTTCTGCCACGGGGACCATGGTTCAGGTGGATGTACGCTTTTGCATGCCAAGAAGCACATCATGGGTCTGGATTCCTCTGATTAGGTACTACCGTTATCAAACCAACGCACTTATGTTTGTCCGGAGGAGAAATGTTTGAAACGTCACCCACCGACCTAGCAGGGCAATGTGAGTGCACAATATGCCCAAGGTTATTAAAAAGGACATGATGGCAAACTGGTGAAGCACGCAAGGAGAGGCTTGATGGCTGTCCCTTTTACTTGTGACCCTTTTCACCTGCCTGTGTTGTTTTCCCAGCGCGAGTGCCAGCACGGGGCAGTGCCCGTGCCCACCCCCGCCGCCCCACTCACGTTCTCGGCTGTGATGATCCGCGCCAGCTCCTCCTTGTTCTCCATCATCAGCTCGTACCATCTGCGGAGGCGCGCACTCCTCTCCTGGGAGGAGGGAGAGACAAGTCTGCCGCGGCCGCCGCACGAAGGGACGGGGAAGCGAAGCCCCGGGAGACCCGATCGGACCGGACCGCCCCGGGGCCCCCTCGCCGCCACCTCCCGCGGCCGCTCACCTTGGCGGGGAGGCGGCCCCAGGCGGCGCCGGCTTCGTGCGCGGCCCGCACAGCCGCCCGCGCCTCGGCTGCCCCGCAGTCGGACACCCGGCCCAGCTCCTCGCCGCTGGCCGGGTCCTGCACGGGGAAAGCGGCGGCCGTCTCCACCCATCGGCCGCCCACCAGGCCGCCCTGGCGCACCAGGGCGGCGGACAGGGCCTGGCTGGCGGCCCGCACCGGCCCCGGGGCGAGCGGCGCGGGGCGCAGCAGGAAGCGGCGGCGGGCGGCGGCGGCGCCCCGCGGCAGGAGGGTGGCCATGGCCGCGTTCGGCGACAGGCGGTGGGCCCGGCACGGCCCGCCCGCGCCGCCCCGGAGGAGGAGCTGCCGAGGGGCTGGGCCAGAAGCGGCGGCTTGGCGGGGAATCGCAGCCCGCGGCACCCGGCCCCGGGGCAGCCGGTGCGCCCTGGCAGGAGTGGGAGCGTAGCCGGGGGGTGGGGGCGGGAGGGGGCTTCTGCTTCCCGGAGCCTCGTGTCCCACACCCCATCGAGAGCCCCGCTTCGTAGGGAGAGGGGAGGCCCAGAGTCACAGAGTACCCTGTGGTGGAAGAAACGCTCAGGGATCATGGAAGTCCAGCTCCTGGCCCTGCACTGCACACGCCAGGTGTCACACCATGCGCCTGAGGGCGTTGTCCAAATGCTTCTTGAACTCTGTCAGGCTTGGTGGTCTGACCGCTTCCTTGGGGAGCCTGTTCCAGTGCCAAAGCACCCTCTGGGTGAAGAACCTTCCCCTAATTCCCAACCCAAACCACCACTGACACAGCTTCATGCCATTCCCTCGGGTCCTGCCACTGATCACCACAGAGATCAGTGTCTGCCCCTCCTCTTCCCTTCGTGAGGAAGTTGCAGATTGCAATAAAGTCTCAGGGTTCTCAGTCTCCTCAGGCTAACTTGTGCTTAACTGCAGGAGCACTGGCCCCTGGGAGCCTGTGAGCACTGGGTCCCATGGCAGCTGGTCCCATCTCGCTGGGGACTGCTGTGGCTGTGGCACATGCATGAAGGGTGGCTGTGAAGCGCAGGGTGTCCAGCCTCTGCAGCCGGAAGTTCATAGCAGTACACTTGGCAGGAGTACTTCCATGGGTCTCCCATGTATCAGCTGGGCTTCCAATACTGACCACAGGACCCAGACTTGAGTGCGCAGTATCCTGTCAGCTCACCAAAGGTTATGAATTTGTATCACCTGCAACTCAGGAGCTAGTGTTTTTCTATTGACATTGCTTTAGCAGTTCGCTTTAATTTCCTTTGTGAAATGGGATGTAGTTACTGTAAGGAAAGCACAGCATGAGCTGGACAAGCTCTGAGAGGATACTCTTTGCCATGCTGTTGGATTTGACAAAAATCTCACTGCTGCTGTGCAGTGATGTACAGATTACACTGCTCAAACCCCACAGATATTACAGAGTTCAAGTGGGAAGAATACCCACAGTTTATTTCCTTCTTTATAAAAATCACTTTATTTGCAGTAAAAGAAAGCATTGGTATAAAATAGCCTTTCAAATTTGGCAGTCGTTTGCCTGCTGTGTCAGCAATATGTGTGAAAGAGAAGGCATGCTCCGTAACCTACATTTCAAAGGTCACAGTGCTACTGCTCCAGGCTTCTGAAAACCACAGTTGGAGCCAGCATCATGGTTGGTCTGAAGATTTGGTCTGTCTCTCTGGTTATACTCTACCATTTCTGTCAGAGATGTATCCCGTGTGGAATTTCAACACATGTTGAAATAGGTAAGACGTGTTCAAAACGGATTTTGTTGTGTTTTGAATTTCTTGTGAAGAGAAGTAAATTCAGATTCAGCAGGAAAGCAGAGGGAGGAAATAATGTTAAAGTAACAAGCAGTCTACATAATTTTAAAAAATGTGAATAACAGGATAAATGAGCAGTTTAGCTTTTGGAGTTTGAAATTTTACTGGTTTTGTAAGTAAAATGCTTGAATTGACTTGGGTTGCGTATTTTTCCGTCTCCTAAGACACAGGCATTATGTAACTGGAATGTTTTTCTCTGTGAGTCCTACGCAGACAGAGTTTGGTTTGGAGAAAGAAAAGGAATGCTTTAGGCAATTTCTGGGATTGTTATACTTAAATTAAAGAATAACACAAGTTCTTTGTGATAACTCTGTTTTTAAATCACTTTGTATAATTATGCCATAGCTGCACAAGTAGATAAAATTCTGTAATGTGTTTCTGTCTGTAACTAACAGCATAAAAATTTTATTCTGTGTCTCTTTCTGATAGGTTGCTCTCTGTAGCCAGAAAAGCCTAGATTTTTAGCGAATGAAGGCGAGAGCTGGGTGAACATCAAAATGGAGAAATATTTCTGTTTTGAATTTCTTGTTTGCCTGTGCTATTTTTAAAATCTGGTTTCTTCCGCAGTTTTGCGAGCACAAACACAAGCAGTGTGAGATTATTCTGAGTTACTCATAATAATTGACAGTTTATGTTGTTTGTTCTTCTGGTTTTATTTCCAAATCCATTACTCAAACAGGTGGTAAAATGTAGGATGTTGCCTTTATTCGGGTAATTTTCTCAGACCTTAAGTACTGAATACAATACATGCAACTTTGAACAATTTAAAGACTGGGATTATTCATGGTGTTTGAGACTGGAGTGTGTTCCTTTACTGAGTGTTGTACCCATGTCAACATCCTGGAACAATTTGCTTTTCCTAACAATGTGTCAAGAAACCCATAATAATCTGTAGGAGAAGCCATGCTGCCTGAGGTTAGGCAAGTGCACTCCACTCTGCAAGCTCAGGGCTCTAATTACCAAGTACAAGCTTCTGAAGACTTGAAATAACAGATTTGCCAGAATAGAGTGTGTTTGAAAAAAAAAATCTGCAAAGAGAAGCTTACATATCTGTCCCAAAGCAGTATTTTTTTTTCTTTTTCTAATCAAGAGCGCATGTTGCAGAAAACTTGTGTTTATATAATATAAAGATCTTGGTTATCTGACGAGTTGTGCATACACTGAACTATTGGGTTATAGTTTACAACAGGTTTT
This sequence comes from Molothrus ater, assembly GCF_012460135.2. NCBI lineage: Eukaryota > Metazoa > Chordata > Aves > Passeriformes > Icteridae > Molothrus > Molothrus ater. Next base: position 60,524,933 of record NC_050478.2, read on the forward strand.
GTCCATGTGTTGGAAAATTACATTAACCTGTGATGAGCTCTGATGCTGCTAAAATGAGTGCTCTTATTGTTGTTCACATAAAAGTCTATGATGATAAGATAAAATATTTCCAAAATTGAAACACTGAGTACTCCAGGAAAACAGAAACAAGCAAGCAAACAAACAAAAAACCAAAACAAAACCAAAAATACACAAAAAAACCCAAACAAAAACCAAACAATAAACCCTACAAAGGAATTCCTCTTACTCAAAGTTGGCACCAAAGAAATCCTGGACAGAGTTTTGAATGTACTTTTAAAATGGTGAAAAGCTCTGCCTGTTCAGAATGTTGATGGTGTTCAGTGTGCTTGGCAGAGCTGTGCTGTGTCCTACTTGCATGGCTGTGCCTGGAGGCAGGTCCCAGTGGGGAAGCTCTTTGCCCTGGGGGTTCCTGTCAGACTTGTGAGGCTCTGTGGGACTGTAGGGATCTGGCATAAAATTCCTTGTGAAGGTGGAATTGTAGAACCTGGGCCCACTTGAGTAGTGAGAGAAGTGCAGAGGAGGTGTGAGGCAGAAAAAGCAAACTGTCAAACTGAGGCTCTCCCACACTGGAATCCGAGATGTGTGTAGAAATTTCTGAGCCTTTAAATTTTAGAGTATTACTTACTATTTTGTTGCTGTTTCTCTTCTGGTGCAAGGCTGGTCTTTAAGGTATCTTACTTGTATAAGGATGATTTAGATTATTGGGTAAAATTCAAAGTGAAAGATCATTCAAACCCCCACAGTTTTGTCTAGATCTTATTCCAGAATAGTAATGGATTGTTCTGGATTTGGTAGGGGGAGTTTTTTGTTTGTTTGTTTTGTTGTTTGGTTTTTTGGGGCTTTTTTGAGATGTGATTTATTTGGTAAGGAACAAATTAATCTTTGAAAATAGCTTTAGAGGAAATGTTGGGTATTTTTAGAATGGTGTTGATAGATTATTCCTGGGATCTAATATTAATTAGGAAACCTCATTAATGAAAAGGATGTAATTTTTTTCATTCACTTGTTATGCCAGCTAAATAAAGATTTTGGCAGTAAGAATATCTGCCAATTCAGTGAATAAGTAATGTTATTTACCTTGCTGATTTACCTTTAGATTTCTGTTACTTTCCATGCATGTTAAAAATTAATCAAACTGTTAAACACCCACATTGATTCCCAACATACCTTTTTCACTGTTAAGGGCAACAATGAAGCTTGAGTACAGTACAGCTAAAACTTTATGGTCGACACTTTACATGTGCTGTGTGTGGTCCTGTCAGTTCACTGCTGTAACTCATTTCTGGACATGGGAGTTCATTTCCCTGTGATTTCAGCTTGGTTGGTCAGCTTGGCAGCTAGGGATTAGAGAGAGACTGAAGATGTGCTACAGAAAGAGCACTTCCTTATTAGCCCCTACGTGAGAAAACACACCTTCTCACAGGTACACAGTTCTGTGAGAAATGGTGTTTCAGGTGCTTGGCTTAGGTATGAAAATATGGTGTCTTCTGGTTCTGCTACTGCTTCTACCAAAACATGGGCCTGGACACAGTACCTGTAAATCAACTCTTCAATATATTGTTTTTCAGCACATAGAGCTCTGGAATTTTTCACTAAGCATGAAGGGAGTGTTAATTATAGAAAGGTAGGAAGCATATTATTTCTTAATTTTGTATGCTTTTCTTCTGAATGCTTTTCTTTCTGTCTTCTTGCCTTTCTTTGTTATTCTCAGTCATGTGTGCATCAGTATTGTGCCCAGTGTGCCCAGACTATATTTTTACCTTTTTTAATTCAAAATAATTTGACTGATTCTGAATATTATTACAGAAATATAGCAGTTATACCAGTGTGTATATATATATATACTTTGTGTGGTTTCTTGCATGTTTTCTTCTATGTGAGCAGTTGTAATAGAAGAACCAGTAGAGGACTTTGGGAAAGCAGATTTAATAAACCTAAGGACAGCAAATGACAGTGAGGTTTTGTGCACTACATGGTGTATTTTACCACGATACTAGTTGTATTTTTCTGGCTGTTTAGAATGTTTCTATCTTTGATGATGGCAGTAAAATGTGGTTTTGTGCTTTGCAATAGCATTCTGATTCCTTTCCCCCCCATACTTTCCCCAGTTATTATTAAATCACCAAGATGCTTTTCAAGCTGGAAGCATTTATCCGGATGCCTTTTATCCTCCAATCTGCAAACGTGGTAAGGAGAAGCTTTATAAGTCCAATGTTATAACAATTACATTTTTATGTGAAAATCTTACAGAATTTAGTGAGTTGAAAGTGGTTACATCATAAGAAATGAAGTGTGGCCAAAAATGCTTTCCTGCAAAAACTATCCACCATTTTTGTTAGAGGCTTTTTGAAGAAATTTATAATGAAATAACACATTTGAAAATATTTTAGAAAGTAACTCTTGGGTAAATTTAACTATTTAATGGGTAGGACAATTTGATAGAAGGATGCTGTTTGACTAAATTAGGTCAGATTACTGAGTACAGAGAGAACAAAATGATGGGTTTTTTATAAATCTTAGGGAAGGCCTAGAGCTATTTCTGTGTTAAAAATGATTAGTTTCCATCAGATCAGTCAAAAAAAGGATAGGACAATCTAAAAGTCCCATAGCAACAAAATAGTGTAGAACTTGCTGGGGGTGGGTGGGCAAGTGTAAATAACATCCCGGTTTAAAGCCTTTTTTTTTTCCAGAGTGCAATATTTTGCCTTTTAGTCTTCTTGTTTGAATTTAATATCAGTCTTAATTTTGCTGCTTGCAGATCAAAAAACTGCAGTACAAAATTAGCACCCTCTTGCAATAGATGTAAAAGGTATGTCTTGACTTGCAGGTGGTCCCCTGATTTTTTCAGCTCTGAAGGGTCAACTCTTGATCATAGCATCTTCAGCAACATTAGAGCTGTAAAAGAGCCAGCTAGGCCTTCCTGTAGGATATTTGCTACTGAAAGGGTAAATCTGGATAGTGAGAAGTTAGCAAATGGGATAAAGAGCCTATCCTCCAGGTACAAGCTATTAGGGTGTTTAGGTAGATACCACAGACAGGGCAGTGGTAAGTACTTTGTGTGAGGGTATCTGGCCTTACTGGCTTCAATATTGTTGAGATACTAGTGGAAGTTTAAAGTATTGAAAATACTTATTTTAGTGAGCCACGTAAATTCCATTAAATTTGAGGGGTAGTTAGGATCTTTGTTTGGTGTAGAGCCAAATCACACAGCTGCAGCCAAAGTTCTCATTTTTCTCAGACAGAGGTTGCTGATGCTGCCTGTTGGTTTTGCCAACTACAGGCTGCTTCATATCCTGATGTGCTCAGTTCACATCCAGATCACCTCTCTGTCCTGGCATTTAATACTGGTTTTGTCTTCTGTCACTCATTGGGTCACTCATCTTGGTTTTCTGCCTGGCTCTGCCAACTTCTTGTCCAAACTTCAGTCTTGCTTTCCTTGTTTTCATGACTGATATTCACCTGGGGTTTTTTTTACAGTTCCTACTTCGGCTTGCTTATATCTATCTACCTCATCTTTCCCTTCTAACCATTTTGACTGTCTTATACCAGGTCAGAGCTTCTCTATCTGCAGTATCCAATCTTCATTCCTTCACTAACCTTGGAGTCTGTCTTGCCTTATTAGAGTTGGACCACTTGTCAGCAGTTTCCTTAGTCAATATGGAAGAAATAGATTCCTCTTCAGGCCTGAGCTGTTTTAACTGTGTGACAAGATCAAGAACAAAGCCATCCAGACTGCCTCTTTGGGCAGGAGACAAGCTTAGTTGTAGAAGGCTACTCTAATTTTGCAAAGCAAGAACCATCCTTCTTTTATCTAGTTTAGCTGCACTGTAAAATGTCATGAGGCCAAAAGGTAAGTGAATTGCCCCACAAGGTCTGCTCTCTCAGTGTTTAATCTACCCTAACACTGTGCAGGTTCGCATTGCTGTGTCAATGAACATGCACTCTTCCTCCAAGAGTACTGATGGGCTGAACAATCTCCCACCTACCTTCTTCCCCCTTAGAGAATTTAACATGTGTGCTGCTTGATCTCTTTATGTCAACATCCCTTTGCACTTAGCTTTATGTAGGTACACAGATATTTTTAGGCAAGGTCACTGTTAGATCCTACACAATCTTTCTGCCTAAATTCAGGTGAGAGTAATAAATGATTCTTCTAAAGGAAACCTATTTTTTCCTGCTTTCCTCCCTTTTTCCCCTTCTGCACTGACTGTATCTTGGCTAGTTTGTCTTTATCTTGAAAATGATTGGGGTGATAATGATGACGTGGCCCACCTCTGCCCTTTGGAAACTGATGCCTGCCAGAAAACATGACGTTTTGAGTTGGCTGCCATTCCCTACAGCTTTTCTGCCATACAAGTGGGTGCATTAATTTAGTTAGCAGGTTCTCTCTCAGCTCTCTTCATCCTCTCTGCTTAGGAGGCAGCTTTTCATTGTACTGTACCTACTCACAGGCACAGGGAAAAGGAGCAGGCACAAAATTTTCAGATGCTTCAAACCAAAATCATAGAAGGTAAATCTAGTATCTGTTTTCTTAGTATGAATCAGATAAAAGTAAGTCTCTTTTGGCTCTTTTCATGAGCTCGAGTGCAAAATTTATCATCTGTCTGATGTGAAATTGAGCAAAAGTCTGTGAGGTTTTAAATGGAGAAAAACTCTTTATTTTTCTTTTTTTCTATTTAATTTTTCCCCAAAGAATAAATCAAATACTGATAGAATTTTACTGCAATAGGAATGTTCCATGATGTGTCTGAAGACACTCACTGGTCACCATTTCTCAAAGCAAGTATTGACTACATCAGAAGGAATTATCCTCAGCCTTGGGAAGAGGTAAGAAAATTGATTAACTTTTGCTTGATTGACTTTGTTTTCAATTGTTTTCTTCACCTTCACTAGTTGCAATTTCATCATTTGTGAGGTATAGAAAAACCCAACATTTTTATATTAAAATCCTTCCTTATATAGTAACACTTGAAATCCTCTTCTAATCTTTACCATACAAAAAGCTTACAGTTTCCATATAAAGTCTGTCAGTTATTTCCACTGTGGCCTGGTGCATATATTTCATAGGTCCAAACTTTTAAATATAATTGGTTGCATTCCTGTGAGATCTGGTTCAGGGTTTGCCTTTTGAAAACCAGACATGTTTTAGGTATCTTACTTGTGAAATCTTGAACTTAGTCTGAATTTGCTCTTGTTAATGGTCTGTAAGCTATGTAGGAGGAAATGAAGAACAATTTGTCAAAAGTGAGCATGCAGAGGAATGTATTTCTCTCCTCTGTCTGCTTACACAACAACCATGGTGGCAGAGGGAGTTCAGTCCTTGGAAGTGGAAGTGTTTATCCTTGGTCCATAAAAACAGTTTGGTACACATTTAACTTGAAGTATGCAAATTACCCTCACATCAACCTTGTAATTCTATGGCCTTGGACTGTATAAACTGCTTAAAGCTTCTTGAGTTACAAAAGTTGACCACAGCATCAAGGAATAAGTGGTCAGCACTTTGTCTTGATAATCTCTTGGACTATAAGAGCTCGTCAGCTGTATCCTTGTTTAATGCATATGCAGAAAATGCTAACATTTTCTTAAAGACAGGAGTAAAATGATGGACAAATGGATTGTTGTTGTGTAGGCTACAGAGAAGCTGGTGGCTTTCCTGTTTGGAATTGCTTCACATATGGTGGCAGATGTTAGCTGGCATAGCCTGGGCATCGACCAAGGATTTCTAAAGGCCATGGGAGAAGTAAGCCTGTATTATTTTATTTATTCATACAGCTGCATTTATTGGAATGGATAGCTTTGCTTTGGACTGTGGTGGGGGGGAAAGAGAAAAGCTGGAGCCCTGTTTCAGGAAGATTTTTGGAGAAACACAATGTCACAAACTTCATAAGAGTGAAGTTGGTCAGGTTTGGGACCTGTAACCATTAGTGTTGCTTGGAGAGTTTGTTTCTGCTCATATGAAAAGAAACAGGCAGTTCTCTTGTTTTTCTCTTTCTCCAGATTGATTTTCGTGGTTCTTACTCAGAAGCTCACAGTGTTGGAGATTTTGGTAATGTTTCTGTTTGCCAATCATAGATCCTTGTATTGGAATAAGTCCTCTTCAAAACCATGGTGGTTGATTCTGGCTCTTGTCCTGCGCAATGCAGGAGTTAAGGATGGCATATGGACACTGTATTCTTGCCCTACCTTATGGCTTGCAAAGCCCTGCTGTACCTGTCCTCAGGTTTCAGGAGATGTGATAAGGCATATGGACATTTGGATTAAAGCCAAAATGCAGACCAAAGGATGCTTAGATATGGATGGAGTCACTACTGTGATTTTAAATTGTGCATTATTCTCCAGAGGTATAAAATGTCCAGCATACTTTCAGGTGAACTATTAGTGTATTCTAAATATATAGCTGGAAGATCTGCCATATAAATGCATATAGAAGAGCCATACATAGCTTCATGCACACTGTTACCCGTTACAGATACCTAACAGGTTTTTTTTTTGAGCTGTGTAGGGTTTTTTCATTTTTTCATCCTTAGGAGGAGATGTAGTGAGTCAGTCTGAGCTGGACTTCAGTTACCTGACATCGAGTTGGTAAGATAATGAGATTTCCTTCTTTCATATTTAATGGGGTCTTTGTATAATCATATTTAATAAAATTACATATAATATCACATAATTCTGTATTAATCTGTTTTTAGAAAATGCTTTCCTTTATTTTTCTTTCAAAAAAACCCCTTGCAACTCTTTTAAACATTATGTGTTCAGTATTCCTTATGTGCATATTTACTGTTCCCTGACATCAAAACTGGAAGGACAGAAGAGAGTTTTATGTATAGGAACACAGCAAAAAAGATTAAATTATATTACCTTATCTATATTGACTTATTATCTTAAGTTATAAGTAGTTATATGTAAAATAACTAGTGAAAACCTTTTGCTGGAATGTCCTAGCAGGTAGTTAAATAACTCAGTTAAGTGACAATCTCAGTGAGATATATTTAAACTTTGGGAAGTTGAGGATATTGAGGTCAGTTTTAAAAGCATAAAAATGAGCAGAAGACTTAGATATCCACTATTTTTTTTTCTCACAGTTGCATGTGCAATCCTGGTATTTGTAGATCTTCATGACCTTATGTGGTCTTTTGAAATTTGGAATATTTTATAGGCTGTTGTTATTACAAGAACTGCAATATTTTATCAGGTGATGTGGCCCATCTATTATTGTAATACATTATTTTTGTTTTCAGGTATGTACCTGTCAAAGACTTAGCTGCTATCTATAAGGAATTTTATGGAAAAGAGATTATAGCTGAAAGCACAATTGCTGAATGTACTTATTTGCTGTTTTTTGAACTGTAAGTTGAATATCTCTGCCTGAGTTTTGTAAGTGAAAGATATGTAGGAGAAATATGATAATCATATTTGAAACACGTTATGCATGATGTCAGCAGCGAAGACTCCTTCCTAGACCCCAAAATCACAGAACATCTGAATTTTTTTAATGACTAGGATTCAAATTTGGGCTACACAATGACTGGTAAATTACTACACAGATGGTGAATCTTGGCTATTTAATGCATTTATGCATTTAATGTATTTATGCCTATTTATTTGAGAACAGCTGTGTTTTCAAGTACCATTGCACTGTGGTGAGTTAGCAGTATAATTATCATGCACTGAAGGAGTCTCTAGATACATGCCTTAGCTACACTCTATGTAGATCCCTTCAAGTCCAAGAATAATTCATAAAAGACTTTGGATATCTGGTAGTATCTGCTTTTGAATATCCTGAACAGCTTAGCTGTATTTTGTATTTCAGCTAATTACCAATAGTCACACAACATCTACAAAAACTGTGAATCCTTCAAACTTAAGGGCAGTAAAGTTTATATTGTTTTACATTACAACTTTAAAAATATATTAACAATCAACATGGAAATGTAATGACTTGCATAGTATTTACCATATAGGACTTTTGAAAATAACTATTTAAACTATTAAATATCAAATTAAGCAAGTTTTATTTCTGATTTTTTTCAGGCATGGAGAAAGGCTTCTTGTTGGCAAGGTTGGTTTTTTGGTTTTTTTATAAAAATGAGCATAGAGACGATGTGATCCATCTTACTGAGTATGTTGCCTGTCCCTTAGCTTTTTCCAACATTTGCTAGTAAATCTCCATTTCTGGTGGACAAGTTCTATGAATATTTCCTTGGGGGAGTGGATGACATGGCATTCTGGACCAACAACATTTTTGAGCTGACGAGCCATATGCTAGAGAATGGAACCAGGTATAGTGTCTGTCCTTAACTATGAAATGCAGTAGTCAAGTGCTGACACCCACTTAATTGTTCTTCTTAAGGGAGGATCTTTCCTAGAATAGGTGCTGAGCTTTAGATTCTCACTTGGACAAGGGGATTTCCATGTCTGCCTTTTGCCTGGGTGCACAGGATTACGCAGGCCTTGCATTTGTATTTTTTATGTGTTCACGCTCCTTTGCCCTAGCGTGCCTCTGGCATGTCCAGGTGATACTTACCAGGGAAAATTTCGGGCATTCTTTAAGACATACTCAAGGGTTTGCTTAAATGCTGCATAGCCATGCCCTGAGGTTCTGCCTGGACTGGCAATCTGAGTCTGCACCTTTTGGCTGCTGCCATCACTCAGCAAAGATGTCCCTTTTGAGGAGAGGTCAGATATTACCTTCAGACTCTGAAAGCAAATAGGATTAGAAAGACTAGGAGTATATATTCTACTGTTTAAGCTCAGGCTTCTACACACAATTTCATAGTGTTATAGAAGTTTAACGTTCTCTTAGAACAGCTCTCTTACAAATACAATATTTCTTCTTTAGAAGACCAAGAGTGGCAATTAATCCATCCATTTATATGGAAAATACCACTGTTGCTATTTTGGGAAATTATGCTTGAAATACAGAATGGCACAATCTGTTATGTTCTTTGTAACACTTTGATTAAAAGTGCTTTAGATTCATATGCATGCATGTTGCAATAAGTTTCCTTCAAGAGCTCTATAAAGACGTGATATTCATACAGAATCTAATCAAGGTCACCAAATAAACATCATGGGGTTTCTAAGGGTTATGATGATGCTCTGATTTTGATTTTCTTGAGAAAACTGATGACTTCTGACAGAGGAATCAGTAAGTATAAAAGTTGTATTTTTAGTTTCATTTCCATTGTCGTAAAATCTTTAAAGTGCATTCTCTGTACTCTTCTTTAGTGACTGCTACCTGCCTGAGAACCCTCTGTTCATAAACTGCACAAAGGAGCACAAGGACAGCCACATGTAAGTATAGCTCTGATGGTTTAAAGCTTCAGTGATGAGAGTCTTCTGCTAATGTGGACAGTGAGCAGTGGAAAATTAGAGATATTTTGGGTAATCTTTTTGTGTATGAATTTGAGATTCTCTTAGCATGAATAACTAAGGTTGTATAAAGGAACTGTGCAGAACCTAAGAGCGGCATTAATTCTTATCACTGCCTTCTTTATTTTAGCAGAAACAAACAATCAAAACATGAACATCACAAGAATACAACTTCTTTGCTTTCAGAAACACTTGAGAAGAATATAAACTATACAGAGAGAGGAGTTCAATTTGACATACAGCCTTGGGCAACAGTAAGTGAGAAGTAACAGATGTGTCAGGTAAAAGTCATCTCTATATAATATTGTTTTTGTTTCTGTCTGAAATGCTGCATGAAGGAGCAGGGTCTCTGGATGGTCTTTGACAGCATGGACATGCCAGTACCATTGTTAATGTATATATGTACATCGTAAATACTCAATTTTTAAACTTTGCTCATTGTATAGTGAAGTTAGAACACATCCTGCAATGCCAAAAAAGACAAAATATATATTTAGTGTTTACATTTTACAGACATAGGGCTTTTTTCGTTCAAGAACTCCTAGCAAAGCATAGCAGTGAATGATTAGTAGTGCTCCCTTTAAAGCTACAGATTTTTGTCTTTCTGAAATGGTGCTTATGATCTGAGTCAGACTCCTCTTAAATCCATGTGGTGATTTCCATTGCTGGTGACTTGATTTTTGAGGTGTCCCAAAACATTTTAGACTTTCAGCCCCTGGAGCTTTAACCACTGTTGTGTCCCTTTATTATTTTTATTTCAGAAATCCCTCCGCTTGATAAACCATGCTTTTAAAACCAATGTCTGGAAAGCATTAGGAGCTACACATCAGAAATCTTCTAAGCACGTCTCCAAGCCAGCAGCTTCATATTTTCTGACTTCACCCTATGCTAGGCTTGGATGGTTGGTAATCTTTTTCATCCCACTTTGCTCTTAATTTCTGATAAGTTTGAGTATCTACCAAAATATTATTGTTGATCCTTTGGATACTTTTCTAAGGTGACAGTGCAAATCAAATGGTGGTACAAATCTGAGGGAATGTCTTATATTGTATGACCAGAACAGCAAGCTAACATATAAGATTTTTCTTTCAGATGTTGATCAAGCTCAGAATGGAAGGAACCAACTTTAGAACTACCATTGTCTCTAGTTCTGAAGAGTAAAAAATTGTTGCTACCCTTTTTTGGTTGTTGAATGATGTTTGTGCAAAATTAGTCATCTGTCATGAGTTGATGACTGATGATGTCTAGCAAGACCTCTTGGAAATACTCTAGACTACTAGGGAGTCCAAAGATAGATTCAGGACAGAGAGAGGCATATTCTCTTTCCTTGCCAATGCTTCTACCTTGACCTGCAACAAGGAAGAGTAATAAAACATATTTACATTGCTGCTTATTTTAACTTCCCTTATGCTGTCTAAAAATTTGGATTTAATTCTTGAGTTTACTTCACACTAGCTAAATTAACAGTAATTAGTTCTTTCCATGGTCCCTCTCTAAACTGCAGCATGTTACTGAGACCTGGATCCTTTTGCATATCTCCTGTTAAGTCATTGATTAAAGCAGATGTTCAGTTTAAAAGATTTGGGGTTTTTTTGTATTCTTCGTCATATGCAAACAGCCCTTTTTAATGCTTCTTGCTCTGATTGCTCTCAGGTGCCTAATGTCAGTAAAAAGCAGTTCCTGCAGATCACAGGTGTATTGATGGAAGATCATTCTTCTGGTTTTACTTAATTCAAGAAAAGACAAATAAATATATATTTAAAATGCTGTAGAGATCTTTACAAAACAATATGGGGAAACACAAGTCCTGCTTTATCTGAATTATGGGGTTTTTTTCCACTAATGTTGTGGTAGTCTGGAAACTAATGCTGATTTTGTATACTCCTTTGCTGTACAGGGCACTGGTCTCAGCTGACCTAAACCAGGATGGATATGAAGATCTCGTGGCTGGAGCACCAGGGTACAGCACCATGGGCCATGTTCAGATAGGAAGGGTGTATGTGGTCTATGGCAACCATTCAGGTTTGCCACCAGAGGACATGGATCTGGATGGGAAAGCTGACCAAGTACTACAGGGTCATCAGGTAAGGGGTCAAGGCAAAAATTTGTCACTTAATTGTTTTTTGCCTGAAAATTGGTGAACTTTGAATGAGCAATAGTATCATTAATGTGTGTGAGTATTATTCCTGAAACACTCCTCCTGATGTCATGTGATGTCATATGCTTTGCAAGAAAATTAATCATTATTAAAGTCCCAGGAACATTTGAAGTGATGGTGCTCTGTAGGTTCACTTCCGTTGCTGTACCAGATAAAGTGAGTATTAGTCCATAAAGGGCCCTTAAATAAAATTCAGGTTGTGTCTCTGTAAGTCACAGTATAACTAATTCTGGTGCCTGCATTTAAGAAAATGTTGTGTTTTTCTTTTTAATCTAAAATTATTAATTTTATATGTTTTAATTCCTTTGAGTCTGCATTTCTTCATTAATTGATAACTTCTCTCCAGATAATCTTGTCTGTCAAAAAAAAAAAAAAAAGAGAGAAAACTCTTAGACATGATGGTGGCTGGTTTTAACCAACAAGCAAATGACCCTTTTGTGTGTTAAATATGATCCTCTGTAGAAAATACCTTTATTCATAAAGAAGATAATATGGAGAAATGAGATACATTTCCTTTTAATTTGTTTCTGTGGTTATAAACTGTGGAGTAACAGCTTCTATCTTCTTACAGAGTGTTTTAGTGGTTCCTAGTCACAATGCTGTCAACAGGAAAAACCATAAACTTGAGATCAGTGGTGCACTGGACTCAGGAGAGGAAATAGCAAAGCAGCACCATATTATATTCAGTTGTCCTTAATTTTAACACAGTTGACTTTGAATTAAATGTGTTGTTATGGGGGTTATTCCTTAGAAGAAAAAGAATTGTTGGGATAGACTTTAGTCATCTGTTGCCAGTTATTCCCTGTGCAAATGTACATTTGGTTTTCATGGTTTTGACTGGAAAACATGAGAGCAATTCCTTTTCTTTTAGCCTTCAGGAAGATTTGGTTCTGCCTTGGCAGTCCTGGACTTCAATGAGGATGGAGTACCAGATCTGGCAATTGGAGCACCTTCTGTGGGATCTCAGTTTCTTACCTACAAAGTAAGATACAAACATGGGGTTTTTTTGTTTTTTTTTTTTTTTAATTCTCCAAACAGAGTGTTTTTATTTATACATAATTTTTAAACATTGAAATGAAAAAGAGAATTTCTGTTGTTGCTCAAGGTGACATTGTAATTTAAACAGAAGTTTATAAACTTTGTGGGTACTTTGACTACAGCAATGACAGCTACCTGTAGTTCTCTTTCAGTAGCCTTTTTGCACGTTAGAAATCTAAACCAGATTGCAATTTTGCAGCACTGACATACTGGAAATGTAAGGAGCCATTAATAAAATACAAACATACCCTTTTTGTTTAGGAACAGAGAGTCTGGAATGGACCTCATGGGTCAATGAATTTTGTCTTATGAATGCTGTCACAAAGCCAAAAAATTATATCTAAAATATGATATGAACACAGACACACTTGCGAAAATAATCAAGTTACAGAAGCTTAATGACTTGCATCTTATGAGATAAGCCTGTGTAATGGTCCCTGAATATTTTTAGGCCATTTTTAGGCTGAAACTGAGAGACAAAATGTTTTGATTTAGACTATGTCCATTAAGCCTAAAACTCTTCAGAATTTTAGATACTAATTTAGCTGTCCAAATAAGAATTTAAGTTGCTTTTATTTAGACTCACCACTTGAAAATCGTGTGCATCTGTTGTGCCATTGCATTAAATAATAATTGTCAAAATTTGAGCCATCTAAACGTGTATTATGAGTTTAAATACACTAGACTGCCCTTGTTCCTTACACAGAATATGATGAACATGTACTTCTCTACTTTGTTGCTTGGTTACAGCAGTACCCATTAACCATGGATATTCTTAGGTTTGGGGTAGGAAAGAAAGTATTATGGGAAAGCTCTGAGAGGGAAGAGTGAAGTAGTATGAATAGCCCTTGCAGAGCTGTTCCACTCCTTGTGATTGATCTTGCATTTCATACTTGATACTGACATGCAGGTGCTCTCATGCCTTATTTTCTTTTTCTGCTGTTCAGGGTGCTGTGTATGTCTACTTTGGAACTGAGGGAAGAGGCTTGGCACCTCAGCCAAACATTACCATAACTTGTCAGGTATATTGATGATGTAATGTCCTGTTTATACTACCCTGTTAGCCAGGCTAACACAGGGCTACACAGGGAGGAGGTGAGATAAAGGGGCAAAGAGCTTTTTGGGCTTAAAAAAAGAATGTTAAAATTCAACTTATCATTGCAAGGAAATATAGACTGATGGGAATGGAGCAAGCAGGTGCTTGGTTGGATTGGTTGTATTTGGGAAAGACATTTATACCCCAGTACAAGAAGGCAGCAGGATGACTAGAAAGGTGCATTAGCTCTCAAAACCAAAAAAAGCCACCAAAAAACCCTGACCCAAACCAAACAAAAAACCTCAGAGAAAATTGAAGCCAGGGAGTGGGAGGGTAATTTGGTCAAAAGCAAATTTAGGTCTTTAGAATTAAGTTGCTCTATTTTGCTACAGAATTGATGGTTTCAGTTCTATTTCAGGCTTAAACTAACTGTTTATTGCAGTATTCCTACTGTAATCTTGGTTGGTCCCTCCTGGCAGCTGATGTTGATGGGAATGGAAATGCTGATCTGGTTGTCGGCTCTCCATATGCACCCGGTGGTGGGAAGCAGAGAGGATTTGTGGTTGCATTTTACTCTCATTTCAACAGGAGTCACCAAGGTAATATTTGTAGAGTAAATTAACCTTCACATAGTTTATGAGACTGGTTATTTATTCCTTATTAATCATGGCATAATTCAGGTTTGAAGTGATCTCAGAGGGTGTCCCTCCTACTCAAGCTGTGAAGCCAGACCTAATTGTTCTGGGCTTTGTCCAGCTGCATCCTAAAACCTCCAGTGGTAGAAATTACAGAGACACTCCGGGCATTTGTTCTACTTCTTGGCAGTCATCATAGGGGAAAAAAAAAACCTCTTGTTACAGCCAATATGAACCTTTCTTGTTTCAGTTATGTTCATTGTCTATTGTCCTCCCACCATGCATAGAGACCTTACAGGCACAGAAAGCATGGAACACCCCTATTAAACTGGTTCCAGTTTGTCAACATCTTTCCTGTTATGGAAGGACATATTATAGGTGTGATCTAGGGAGCAATCACTTCTCTCAGTCTCTTTGCCATGCTCCTGCTCACATAGTCTGAGGCACTGTTGGCTGTCTGCTGTCAGAGCCTCACACTCAATCCCTGCCCACCAGGATCTTCAGGGCCTTTTCCACATGGCAGCTCCTCAGCCAGTCTGTCTCCAGCTGTATCAGTGCAAGGGCATCTCCTTTCCTAGGGTCAGGCTTTGCATTTGTCCTCACTGAATTTTGTGAGGTTGCTGTCAGCCTGTTACTCCAGCCTGCCTGGGTGCCTCTGAATGAGGCACCTCCCTGCAATCTCCTGTTGTCTGCCAGCTTCAAAAAAAGGCATCATGTTGCCTTGTCTAAGTATTTTATAATAAAGTGACCAACAGGATGAGTCAAAAAATTGATCCCTGAAGGCACTCCACTTGTTGCAGGCATTCAGAGTATAACACATGGCTCTCTGCTCTTGTCAGAGGGATAATCTCTACTGGGTTTTTCCCATCTGGTTTTCTGTCCATCTGGACTGCAATGTCCCAGCTTGGATGCAAGAACAAATGTGGGAAACTGTGTTGGGAACTTTACTAAAGCAATGGATTCAACCATCTATTGTGAGTCCAGGGTAGGCTCACAATTAGAAAACTGTAAATGAACCTCAACAAATGAATATTTATCATTCTCTATGTTCCTTCATAGAGGAAGAGGAATGCTACAAGTGAATACAGTTAATGAGGACAGTGATGAGATTTCTAGTGAATGAGAGAGTAAATGTCATATATGGAACTAAATAATAAAGCTTGGGCAGCTTTGTCAGAATCATGTAATTGAGATTTTATAACAATAATGCTTAATTTTTGCAGCTTGTTCTAATTAATGTAAAATTAGAAACCACAAGAACATGGGTTTCAAAACACTGCTAACTGAAAATTTTGTAAAACCAAAGCACAGAAATACTTATTTAAATTATAGCTAGAATGGTGTGAAGCTCTCCCACCCAGCACCCTTGAAGAATTACAAGTTCTCGTAAACAGTAAGTAGTTTAGGGCAGGCTCAAGTGGTAGCTTTCATGTGCTTCATGTAGGCTATTGGAAGGATTGAGAAACAGGCTGTGTCAAATGAAAGCTTTCACCAGCCAGTAGAGCTGCACGGTGAGCAAGCAAAGTCAACAACTACTGATGCCATGTCACGAACAGTGTAACTTTGCACAGAGAAACTTCTTGTCATAGGATGAATCAGTGGAGGATTGCAAATTGGTTTTTCAATGTCAGGGCACACCAAGATTTAACTCATATTTTTTTCTGGTCTCTCAGGACTTCTTTCAGTACAGGATGCCAACTGGATGGTGCAGGGGGAAGAAAACTATGCTTGGTTTGGATTTTCACTTGCCAGCTGCCAGCTGGAGAACATGACATTACTGCTGATTGGTAGCCCTACATGGAAGACTTGTTCTAGGTGTGTTGCATGTGACAGCTTGCTGCCTTCTCCACTCTGCTCTTCTTCTGCAAAGTTTAAGATTAGACTTCTAGGTTTTAAGGAAGTTTCCCTTTTGTTCTGCTTAGAATATTTTTATTAAATGAATAGTTTTATGTCTTCACACTTCTTTATGAAGACAAGGATTTTTAGACCCTCTCTAGAGCAGGTCTTTGTTATTTAAAGACACCTAAGAATTTCTTGGGTTTCCTTGAGGAGGGAGGAGAGGGGTCACAAAATTGCTGATGGGTAAATGTTCCTTAAATAACCATATGGATAGCTCTTACCTTGAGATAGCATTTTTAAAAGCAAATTAAATATGAAGATGTATTGGATGATTAAAAAGTGGGCAGACAGACCAAGTCTACGCTCAAAGTATTGTGTAATTAGTTAGAACAAGTATGGGAATTACTAAAGTAGATTTCTAGAATTTGTCAGGCATTATTATTCCAAAGTAAAAGAAGAGAACATGTACAATATTATGTTGTTAGATACAAATTTATTTTGCATTGTAATTGAAGCTGCAATCCCCTCTTGCCGGATGTCAGACAGAGTGTTGGGAAGGTGTACGGGTATAACCCACCAAGTACAGAGCGCTTGTTTGAGATAACTGGAGACAAGGTAGGACTGCTTCTTTAGTATGGGAATAATTTGTGAATATTGGTGAATAATTTGAAGTGAAGTGACTTTCTGTAGAAATTACATAGGTGTTTTAAAAATCTAACAGGAGATGGGCAGACTGGGTTTGTCTCTGGCCAGTGGTGTGCTGTCTGTGGCTGGGAACACAAGGAAAGTTTTGGTGGTGGGTGCACCTACTGCAGGTATGTCCTGAAAATTAGAGACCATTTCTGCTTTAGGATGTTTGTTTCTGCATGACTTGAGTAGACATAAAATGTTTAAGGGAAAAGGAACCTGTAAATTTCCATGTAATTAAAAAAAATAGAAATCACTGTAATCACCTCTATATGCTTTATACGTGGAGTCTTATTTACTGTGCCTCAACTTCAGGGGTCTTCTTCCTTCCTTAAAATGGGCTTAACAGCATTACTACTTTGCATTATTTATGTAACAGTGATTTTCTAGTAGACTGCATATTTCTTGGACTGGAAACAACACTATGGCAGTAGACAGTAAGGAATTGAGGATATCAAACTGCTGAAGTGAATGCATTTCTCCCCTGGTACTATGACTAAAAGAATTTATTTCCCTATGCTAATTAATGTTAATCCCATATAATTGTTGATGTAATTTGATACATTATATTGTCTATTTTATGCAATGACAGTATTACCTATAATTTTAGGTATTTAATCTGAGTTCCTATGTCTGATGCTCAACATCTGGTTTTTGGTTGTTTTTTTTTTTTCCAGACAGCCTGTCTAGGATTTTATTTATGTCCTCAGTGCTGCATCAAGCTGGACTGGCTCTGGTATATGACCTGTCAAACAGCACCAAGCCTTCTCTGCTCAGTGTATTCAGTGGCGACAGGAGGTTTTCTCGTTTCGGAGGAGATGTATACCTAAGTGATCTGGATAGCGATGGGCTAGGTAAAGCTTGGTGAATCTAGACCAGAAGTGAAGCGTCTGACTATTGGCAACAGGAAAATTGGTCACCTACATATTCATAAAAGTGCTAAACACAGCTCATTTGAATTGTAATAGTATTCGATTGTGCCTTACAGGGAGGCCTCTCTAAAATCCCAAGCAACTCAATCAGAAATTGAAACATTTTAGTTGCCATCATTAATAGGAATTTTGGTATCTAGAGGCATGTACATGCCAGCTCTTCTGTGTTTTGGTCTACCATTAATTCACTTCTGCTGTTATGTCCTCTTTGTAATACGTGCAGATGAAATGATTGTGGCATCCCCACTGCGAACTAATGGTGTCACCTCAGTCCTGGCTGGTGGGGCTGCTGGCCGTGTGTATATTTTCAATGGCAGACAGGAATCCTCAGGGAATGTGACAGGCCACTGCACATCATGGACATCTCCTTGTCCTGAGAACTGGGTAAGAATACATGAAAATGAATTCTGGACGTAAATTTAAAATAACTAATTAATTGCATCCAGTACAAATACCAAGTGTGTTCTGCCTTTGTTCCAGAAAACAAAAGGTTTTCTCAGGTTTCTCAACCTGTGCAAAGCCCTTAGGCTCCTCCTGTTTGTTCTTAAATTACTTTGCTGTTTAGGAGCCAGGGTTATTATACTGGTCTCCTACTCTCTTCCACTGACTTTTTATTTCCTCTTTTTTTTCTTCTTTAGGCACAGTATGTCCTGATTTCTCCTGAGGTAAGTAACCAGAAAACAAATTACTGAGAGAAACTAAAACGTCCTACTTAAAAAAACTTACCAGCATTATAACTAGCAATGTTTTTTACAGGAACTATCAAGATTTGGGAGTTCCGTTACCACTGTGAAATCTGAAAGAAAGGTGAGAAAAATTACTGTGGTTGGTTGTTTCACATCATCCTTCTACCTCACTTGCATATACTAGCTAACACCTCACATGTATCTTACACATTTTCAAGTCTTAGGTTCTTTACATAGTTACTCTCTGAACCAATAATTAAACCCATTTTATAGATTGATGAGCTATGGAGTTGCTACAATTTTGGCACCTAAGTTAAAAAATCTGAATCGCTTTAAAGCAGCCTGAATTCTAAACTGCTTAGGAGTATGCTGCTCCCAGCTTCATGCCAACCTGTATGCAAAGTGGATGCTCAGCTGTGGAGCAAACCAGGCACCTAAAACCATCCCTCTCATTTAGTCTTTACAGGCTTGCTGTCCTGGCTATCACCTGCAGTGAACGCTGTTCATGTGTCACGTGTTTCTAAGTACAGAGGTCCAGTTCCTACCTGACTGGTTTAGGGTGTGTTTGTGTACCTGTTTCTCTTTCCTTCTTCTCTCAGATGCCCATTTTTTTACCAAACACCAAATGCTACATTTGTATGATGCACTGAGGAGCCTTTTTTCATCTTAGTGCTTGTTTGGCTGAGTTCCAATGTTCTGCTCACTCTAAGATCACCTCCATGAGGACTGAGGCTCTCTGTGTGAATACAGAGGAAGCTCCAGTACCAGGCTGAGGAGGTCTTCAACAAATGGTGTTTGACTTCTTGTGTTAAAACATGCAATGGAGAAACACCTGGAAATTCTTCTCAGCTAGATTAGGGTGCATAATCCAACACCTGAAACACAGGCACTGCTAAAGGCAAGTGAGGCCATTCTCTAACCAGTTGCTTCCTGTTGCTATAGCACCATCTAGTCCACACTCCCGCTTCATCCCTATTGCTCTTAGCCCTGAGAAGCAGTTTATATGGGCAAGAGACTCATTTCATTTGGTTCCAGCTTGCTCCAGTTCCCCAAATGAAATAGTCTGTTTTGCCAAACTATCTTAACTGCTACTCTGATGAGGTGGGTTGCTCTTTCATTTCCCATCACATTTCTATATGACACTAATGAGATGGTCAAAATCCACAAGGGAAGCTTAAGGCAGCCATGCACCTGCAGTTGCACTTTGCTAACCTTTGCTCTTTATCCCTGCAGAAAGAAGTTGTAGTGGCAGCAGAGAGAAGTTCTGCGAAAGCTCGACTTGGTGGAAGGCTTTTTGTCTACTCACTCGAGAAGTTCACAGTAGCCTGAAAGACCAGGGCACACCTGGTCTTCGAGTGAAGAACCTCTGTAGTATTTGTGCTACTTTCCTGAGCCCACACAAACCAACATACCATGTCAGCAAGTTTTTGCTGAATTGTGATGGGCAGCAGCATCGCTTATCTAGAACAAGCAAGTTGGTCTGAAAACCTTTTAGAGGTTGAAATGAGCAACGAGATGCATTTTTGGTAGTAGTATTTGGCTGTATAAGGAATGTTCAGTGGTCACCTTTACTGGCCAGATTTGAGTATCTTCTTGACAAAACTGGGAAATTGCAGCACAGCATTTACAATTCTTACGTACTGTGATAAGGATTCTAAGTTATGGAAAGTTACTGACAAAATAATAAGCATGGAGCAGGGACAGCTTTAAGACTGACAGAAATGTGGGTGCTGATCAACAGGACTGTCTCTCTCTCTCTCTCTCTCTTCTCTCCCTCAAGTCTTGAGGTGTACATTGAGGGTGTAGTGCAGCTCAGATCTCCCAGGAAAAAAAGAACAAGCAAGACAGATAAAGTTTGAGGAAATGCAATTTGGCTGATTACTCTTGATATCCTTTCTGCTTTTGTGTAAAATTCCATGACCATGGTAACATAGAATTAATGGCTTTTATTGTTAACAGTATTGTCTTTAACTAATTAACAATAATTTTGTATGATGCAGGTTTAACAGCGTGCATCAATTATCTATTAAACAACTTGAGCAGCAGAATGTGTTGATACTATTGTTACCAATGCTAGTCTGTAGACACTGTGTGTTTTCTCTCTCTTGCCTCCTTCACAAAGGCAAGGCATTGTTTTTATTTTATATAAAATTGCACAGAATTCTAAAGGTCATATTCCAAAACTAAACACCTCAATTTACTTTCCTAGGAATTCTCTCTCAAGGTTGTTGTTCTAAACAAATCAAAAAAGGCAAGACAAACATTAGCTTGCTTTACAATGCATTCTGGTATCTATTTTGAGGACTTGTCCAAATAGCAGAACACTTTAAAAAAGAAGTTAAATCTGAACTTCGTGCAAGAAATAACTGGCTGCACCTGGGATTGCAGTACTTATGTTACAAATCTGTTAACTGGGTATGAGGCAGAACAAGCAGTGTCCTTTTAAGGGCAGAATAAAGATTTTCTCTTCAAATCAAAATTGACAAAACCAGTAGGATCTGTAGCAATTCCATTCTGAGCATACACTCTCCACTGGCTTTTTTCTATGTATGACCTCCAGATAATTTTATTGCACTTGACTGCATTTTGATTACTTGAATTGTAAGAAAAACTTTAAACATTTGCATATGTCTACAGATAAAAAGCAGTCTTGTAGAAGACATGTCTTTCACTCTACGTTTTTATTGTGCTTTGAGTCAGTTACATACAGTTAGTGAGTCAAAAGAGTTCACAGAAGCCTCCCTGCAAAAAAGCTTATGAGAAAGCTTCCCTAACAGCTGCACCAATATCAGTTCTGGCCTAAAGAAACTACAGCTCATTTGAAAATATCAGTATCTATCTCCCTTCACACACTGAGATTCCTGGGGTTTATCAGCCAAGGTATGTAACTGTTTTTTTTCCATTGGACTGCTCAGTTAGGTGATTTTTTACTACTTTACCTGCTAAGCTTAAAGGCTGCAAAAAAATCAGCTAAAAAATTCAAAAGCATTACAAGCCCCATTATCCTTCTCACCTTCTCATGCCATTAGTATCTGTACTTAAAGTCATGTACAGAAGAACTGTTGGAAAGTAACCACATACAACTGACTTTAACCAAACCAGAATCACAGGCCTGGACAACTTTAATTTATGAACCTTTTTATTTCCATCTTTGACTCATTAGTCCTGAGAATGTTCACAGCTACAGCTACTGTCTTTTCAAGCCTACCAGTACAATGATTTACATGGTAGCACCTAAGGAGCTGCTCACTGTGTTACAGATAGATTAAAAAAATCCCAAAGAAGAAATGTATAGAGTGTGACGTGATTTAGACACATTTCATGCTCCCTCTACAACCTGAGAGAAACCAGTGGAGAAACCAGTCCGAAGAACCACAGAAATAGTTGCCATAAGGCTTTTACTCCTTCCTTCAGCCTATCACAAGGACAACAGGCTTCCACACCTTTAACTAACCTGGCTACTTACTGTGGTGCAAGCTAGTCCATGCTTTGTCTTGGAGGGAAGAGAGAAAGCACAGCCCACCGTAAGAAAAACCAACAACCCGTCTGATGATTTTTACCAGAATTTGAATTATGGCAACACAAGGAGGTGTTAAACTGCAGCTGTATCAATGTGTGTTGAAACAGTGTCAGATGGAAAACTCAAGTGGGTATTATCCATAGGCCCACTTGCCCTATTCCTAGAACTGCTGTTTGGGGCCTAAATTAATTGTTAAGGAATATACAAGATTAGCAGCTACATTTCAAAGCCTTTTATTGCTCCTTTTTTCTCATTGCTTCCAATCTAGAAGTTATGCTTCATGAGAGATGCAGGTATGCTTTTTGCTTTGGAAAACCTGTTCTCTGCAATTAAATAGGGTCTTAAAAATCCATTCAGGAAGTCACTCTTGGCATGGATTTTTCTTTCAAGTCAGATTCCTAAATCTGCAGTTCAGAACCAGAATTATTGATAAATCCTGACTGCTTCCTTCTTAAAGCCAAAAATTCTGTTCTCTGTAATAAAGGCCATTAACCAAAGCAGTATTTGACAGAAACACTACAAATGAGAATGCCCAAAAAGTAAGTACCTGTATGTGATATAGAAAACTAAAGGCACATACATGGGGTGGAAGTGAAACTACTATAGAAAGCATTTTGCTATTTGCCCTCATGTTTCTCTTCTTATGTGTGTGAGCATTAAAAATTTCATTGTAGGTTTTTGGCACAAAATATATATTAAATTAGTAAGTTTAGAAATTCTTGCAGTTTTCAGTAAGGAAGAACAAGGAAAGAGTCCAAAGTCCACCCTGTAACAACGAAAGTCTCTTCATTCCTGCTGTTCCTACTGGTTTGTTAATGTGCTTCTGCTCAGCCCAAATGTTTCTCCTTTAAGACTGGTCTTTATGTCCACTCTTCCAGCTGCAGGTTGGGATTTTTTCAAAGCTGCAGGAACCTAGGCAAGAAACAAAATAGCCTGGTTACATGAGAAGCTGCTCTACCCCTTATTTTCAGAACACTGTCTTTGGCTTCTCCCTCCCTAATACCTCCCAATATCTTTCTCCAAGTCAGTCAGCATGTGCTGGACTTAGTTTTGAACTACACTTCAGGATATTCTAGTAAATTGTAGCCATAGCAACAATTCACAACTACTGCCAGCTGATTCTTAGTAGCAAAAGAGGAGAGGGAAGAAGGAATTTATCTGAGCCTCCCTTTGTCACTTGTAGCAACTTAACTTTTGACTTTACTGATACATCAGCTATAAATTTTACAGTGCAGAGATGAGGTAGACAACACAGTTCACAAGTCCTGGAGAGTGCAGTCAAGAGGGAAAATGACCCATACATGCTAATCTGAGCATGGTCTCTTTGAAATCTTCCTACAGCTTGGTACCCTCAATGACAAAGATAACTGGTGCATATGTAAGAAACTATTACTAACTTCAGACTGAGAGTCAGGCATCACAACCACAGCATCATTCTCCAGAGTGATGTTACAGCTAGTGCTCATCCTCATCATCCTTTTAGCTCTACTTAGCCTTTTACAAGTCAGTGACTATGGATCCAGAGTTAGTATGTGGGTAGGAAGATGAGGACTGCTTCTACCATTAGCCTCAGCTCTCCTTGGGCTTCCAGGTGAAAGTAAATACAGCACTTGTCATGGAACAGCCTGCAGCTTCACTTCTGCCCAGTGCTGGGGCTCCCCATCTCCTTCAGTCCAGCTAGGGAGCACCTTCTCTGTCATGGAGCAGACCCTGAGCTGAATTTTGCCATGCTTTGTGGCCTATCCATCTAAGCCATCTTATTTTCTGCCTTAGGAATGGAGTGTACAAGCAGAGTGTGAGGCAGGAGCCCCAGCCAGCCATACGTACATGAGGAGGTAGTGGAGGATCCAGGTGCCGCCCAAGGAAGGAAAGTAAGCGCCGCCAGATCAGACCACTTCCCAGAAACATAATCCCTGTCACCAACCAAAATATCCTGGGGTCCTACCAACAGAACACTCCCATTAGTCATCCAATCATCTCTCCAGAAAAGGGATTACCCAAAGATAATCTCTCACTCCCCACCAGTGTTTTCTTCCTATATAAGAGGAAGCAGTAAACTCTTCACCATCAACAGCCAAATCCTTCCTTGGAAAAGGGCTGTTTCACAGCAAAGTATTTTATTTAGGATCACTGTACTGTATTCTGTTACTGTTCCATGCAGTTTTCCTTCCTTCATTGGGCAGTTTGAAAATTCAATCCTTATATTTAACTGATTTGAAAAGGAAGAAGTCTTTGCTTTGTTTGTGTGTTTTAAAGGCAGTATGTGCAGTTTGAAAGTTGTACCCCCCCAGCTGGTAACCCTTCCTCTCCAGTTTAGGTATAAACAATTACTGACATAAAGTACTTCCTTTGATGTGCTGGAAATGCCCTGGCTACTTGACAGATACCCTTGTATCTGGAAGACAAAGCTGCTCTCGTCAGAATAGATGATCATTAATGAAACTTTAATACTGCTTTATAATCAACTACTTATACAACCAAAAATTTGTCTTCCCATTTCTTTTCCATGGACATGACACAGAAAAAGGCTGTAATACAATACTGTGCAGTTTGCCATGCAGTAATTTGCTTACAAAATAAGTGACTGTATGAGCACATGAATCACTGGAGCTTTGTCTATGGAAAGAATGAAGTTGTACCAAATATAAAATAAGCTGTAAGAGCAGGACACACATTTTATGATGAACACAGGACTTGTTCCTTACCTCTTCAAGGGATGACTCCAAGTTCATACCAAATGCAACTCCTATGAGTCCAAAGAGAGAAACAGAGAAAGTCCCCATGGTCAGCTGCAAGTTCAGCCTCATCATCACATTACGGTGGCTAAAGAAGGGAGAAACATCTGTAAGGGGAACCCAAAAATTTATTTGCTGCCTAAATTCTTAAATTCCATATAAAATGCACTAAAAAGAAGTAGTGAAAGAGAGGAAGTCATGCTGAAATTATGTACCTCAGTTGCAAAGATCATGAAACAACAGTTCAAAGAAACTATTCTTTTGACATTGCTACATCTGGACACCTCTAAAGGCAGCAGGTTCTGCTTAGCCATCATCATGCTTTCCAGTATTGCTCACTTCTCAGAGGTGTATATATAGAGTAACAGTAAATTTCTGCTGAAATCTGTAACCTCTCACCACCATCTGGCTGCAATTTCTATGTCTGTATTCACAATGGACAAAAATTTTTTGTTACCTTGCAAATTAATACATTTTACAAAAAATGGAGTTGCTAAATGCTGCAGACTACAAACTTCAGTCCTTTTGGGTGAATTCCATATCAAGTCTTCCACAAAAAGATTTTTGTGGTTTCCTGATACAGCATCCACAAAGTGCTTCTACAGATAACTCCTCAGTGTAGAGGAGAAAGAATATTAAACACTGACCTCAGATTGGCATGTTCATGCAAATGCAAGCTACAACTCTTTTTCAGTAAGAAACCTGACTAAAAGTGAAAAATGTAGCATACAGAGAGAAAAAGAAACTTGCTCCCAAGCTATTAATTTTTGTATCACTCTACAGAGTAATAATTTAACTTGTACTGGAAACTCGAGTAGCCTAGCCAGACTCTGGTTAGTAATCTTTTCTGAACAGAGTTTTAATATGCTTCTCAATTTGCAGATATTTCCTGTATTGGATAGCTCCCCTGAACGGTCTAGAAGCTGGGTTTCGCTACTAGGGAAGATTGCTGCCTAGCTACAGAGTTACATACTAATTACACACACTAATTAGGCTATCTTTTTGCTTTGCTTTACCCAGTTCACAACTAGAAAAGTGCAATACAGCTGCTGTGACTACAAGTCCATTCAACCCTCACTAAGACAGAATTCTCCAACTTTCCTTGTAGTAAAATTTGAGAAAGTCTAGGCCAAGAAAGTCTAAATTCCAGATTTTGGCAATCTAACAGATGGTAACTAACCTGTCCAGGTTGATAAAGATGATGCTTTCTGAGTCGTCAATCAGTACTCTGAGTTCACGAGCTTCATTTAGAAGATCTTCTGCTTGCCTGTAATAATTCTCCAACAGCAGCTCCATTTCCTCTGCATGGTCAATCCCAGATGTACTCTCCTCACTGTGAGCAACAATTTATATTTTCCTGGTTATATACACATGTATGCATATACATTCATATTGTATAGAAGTGTATTACTAGTGTGTTAAGGAATGTAAGAATTGTGGGGAACAAGAATGCTGTTAGACACTACACCACAAAATCCAACATTTTGGTAAGGAACTTCCGTCAGTTCCAACAGCATAAAATAAAAATACTTTTCTATTTATCAGCACCTCAGCAGAGACAGTCAGTTATTTTAAGTAGTAAAGTTAACATTTGATGTGCTCAAAGTATGCACACCACCACAAATTCTAATTTTTTTGGATATTAAAAAGTTAAAAAGTTATAAAAATGTTATATATTATTAAATTATTATAAAATGTTAACTATTTTGACAATTAACTTTTTGGTGCCCTCAAGTGGTGAGAGCTGGTAACAGTGCAGTCAAAAACTCCCAATAATAAAACAACACAAAGTGAATCCTCAGCGATGGAGATGGTTTAAGTTATATTAAAACGATTTAGTAATAAAGCATTTGAGCTGTCCACAGCAATTGCTGCAAAGCATTTTTAAGTCCTGAAGCAGCCAAGGAGTGACTATCTTAATGAAAGATGCTCCTCTCTTAAGTGAATTTTGAAAGACTTTCATCTTACTTCAGAACGCTACTGCTGGAGCAGCAGTCTTCCTCTGAAATACAAGTTTCTGGCATTGTGTAGATGAAACTGAGGCATCTGAGGTCCATAAGAGCTTGGAAACTAAGCAGCAAAGCCAGGAAGATTGTTCATAATTTTTTATTTTGTGGTATGATCTCATTTCTCTAGAGAGACTGAAGTTTTTAATCAATCTCCTCCTGGCATTACTGACTGCTAAAGGAACATCTCTGAAATGTTTTTCCATGAAAAGAAGTGGTATGTCTTACAAATCAACTCATGTAAGCTCCCTGAGGACCTTTAACAGAGCACCTAGTTTCTCTCTTTCTGGGGCAGAAACTGAGTTGGCCAACCTGATTTGAAAGCCCTCCATACCTTGAGGTTTTCACTGCATGGAAATGAGAGGAGCTGCAGACTTGAGAGTCTTAGAGCACTATCTGCAGTATTACAGATTCAGCTCAAGGTCATACTTGATGAGTATCTTTACGTTTACATCAGCTTCTCTGGATACACAAAATAAAGACAGACACAAAGACATGAAAATAACTGCTACTGGATGTGCTTTCATTAACTAGTCTCCATCTGTCTCATGACTCTTCCACATTCTGGCATTCCTTCACACCAAGTTAAGAGGTCTGCCTCATCTCTCTGAGCCAAGTTCACCACTCTGCTGCAGAAGATCTCTGATGGCACCTATCTGCCTAACTGGGCTCCTCCACATCCTTTCAAGATGAACTCAAATTTGACTTCACCAAATACCACCTATCAGTTGTATCAATCCTGGATGCAAAAAGAGCTGTTCGCACATGGCCAATATGTCTCCAAATGTGTTGTCATGGCTTGTGTTTCCTGGTGTGCCTTGTGCACAGACTGCCTCATTGCATCCTGCAGCAGAGCTCTTCACACAACCCCCTACTACCTCTCCTACCCTTGTGCACTGGTATCTGAAAGAAGGGATGCCTGTATGTTTCTCTTGACACAAGCATAAGGTGCCATTGGGATCTTTCCTAGATCCCCTACACGCTGTCTACCACGGGGCAACAAAGGCTTTGCTAGCAGACTGTATTAAATGTAAAGGAAGGCTGTGAGCAAAACCGGGAAAAAGACCAACTGCTGACTCAGGAGCAGTTGGAATTTAGAGCTACCTCTGATACTGCTCCAGAAGATCCCTTAGAAATGCAAACCATGTCCCACTTCTGGAACACTGAGTTTCTGCTGCACATTTAGATTAAGCTCTGCAGGGCAACACTTCAAACCCACACACCGTGTGAACAGGATTAAAACGTACAGGCAATGCAGTCAGGCAAAAGTATCATTCAGTAACTTCACAAAGTGCCTGTAAAGTAACTTCTGTTGTCTGCTTATATATTAAACACATCTCTATGCCCGAGATTTAAATACAATTCAGCCCAAAATATATGTGGAAATTGTATACAATATCTTTCCATTTTTTAGTTTTTATTAAAGTGACCAGTGCACTACTGTTGCTGTGTGCTGTCCTTCACCAGAACCCCAGGGTGCAATAGGATTGTTTCTGCACATACATCTCCTGGAATGCTGTCCTTCAGGTGCCCAAGGTTACTCCAAGGCCTCTTTCTTTCAGGTTCTGCTGGTGAAAAAAAAGCTAGGAGCAAGGTGTTCAGAACATTTCTAGTAAAGGGAGTGTGGAGTCTGACCTATTCAAGACAAGCTTTAAAACCTGCCATATTTTGGTGAAACTGAAGAAAATGCTCCCAGAATGTGTTGATTTATATTGAAAAGTAACATTTGCTTTTTCTGCCATCCTGCTTCTGTCCCATCACATACTAGATGATCCAGCCTGTTATGTCAAGAACTATTTGTAACTGTGTAACAATGCAGTTCCTCAACAAAATGGCAACTACAATGGTTTCTGAAGTAGCAAGCATTAGGGTTAAAAGAAAAATAGAAAGACTTTTTCTTTCTGGCTTTTAGCAGTAAACATTCAGTTTAGTGTTCCAGTTTTCCTCAAACAAAATCCACTGTCAAAAAAAAGTATGTGGTTTCAAACTATACATACAACACTTGCTGATCAGTCCATTTAGAGAGACAGAGTTCTTCTATTACTTCTTCTTCATCTAAGATCTCCAGAATAGTTTCTTTGAAAACTTTAACATCTGTTTCCAGTTCTGACAAGCTGAAAGAAGAAAAGGCAAAAGGTCAAATAACACCCAGTGCACCAGTACCCAAAGGTAATCTCTACATGAGTTTGCCAGCTTGTCCCCTCGCCAGATGGAGTGGCCAGGGAAGACTTCCTTGCAGGGTTGTAAGAGCTCCTTCAAAACATGCTCTACAAGCCACACACTTAGCTGTGGCAGTTATCTGTCTGGGGACCAGTGAGGTACAGACACACACCAAAAGGCATCCAGATGTGTTTCTGGATGTATTTGTAAGCCAAAAAAACAAGCACTCTTTGAGTACATAGCAAGCACATGTTTGCCCTGTCGTATGAGAGAGGCCAATACATGAAGGTAGCACTGTACAAGTAACCTCAAAGCACAGATGTACACAGATTTACAAAGGTTTAGATTAAAAGGAAGGTTTTTTAAGGTTTACATTTTCACACTGTTTGATTCTCTTAGGTATTATTTTGTTTTGTCAGATGCTATTTAAGAAGCATGACACAATTTCTGACTCTTCAGAATTTCTTTCCCTTTCCCACCATATCACAGGTAATTCATATACTGACTTTTACATTTCCAAGTAAGATGCACAATCCAGCATTACAGTAATCTAGGAAATTAATATCAGATACCATTTTCCTAATACTTTAATGCATGCCATTTTCTATGGTCATCTTCTAGTGTCTTCACAGCTTATTCTTAGTTACCTCTTGCCATTTTGCAGAAGAATGTGTAGTTTACTCCTATCCACAGATAAAAGCTTGGGATCCACTAGGGCTTCCAGTGTCTCAAGGATCTGAGGCTGCAAAGTGTTAAGTCTTCCCTGCAGTTTGCTGATCTAGATAACAACATGATCCTTCATAAGAATTAAAATAATTCATTTAGAATGATTTGGGCAACTGACTCCTGTCTCTCAACACAGAATTCTCAGTAATAGGTATTTAACACAACCTGCTTTCCAGTGCCCTGGAAATACTTCCTATATGGATACCCCATAAACACAAAGCCAGTGCACAATACAGTATTTCATAGAAAGTGAACTGAAACCCAGTGACAACCACACCAATAAGGCTAAAAAAGCTAAAACATTATTGTCTATAAATGTTATATTAGAATTAGCAAGCACAGATTTCTAATGATAGCTAGAAATCCCATCTGATTCCTGCTTAAGAGGCCAAAACCTCAGCACATTTGTGTGATTTTCATTCCAGCTACAACATGTCTCTAGAAGGGAATTCTGACTTGCTGTTGTTTCATTATCCAAATGGTAGTGAAGCCATCATATCCAAATAGCACTTTATTGGAAAGGGAATGAAAACATACATACACACAAAACTGTAAGAACTAACAAGTCAAAACAAAAAAGAGAAAGTGAAAATGCAGAATACATTTAAAAATATGTACGTGTAAATATTAACACAAGACTAAAGTCATACTGCCCTTTCTGTGTAGTAAGAACTTCCCAAACATTTTTAAAAAATGAGATAGCTCACCCAGTACTGCAGAATTGCTTCTATGGCTCGGAATTCAAAGGGCAGGGAATATGTGACTAGTTGACCTTCCCCAGCTAGCTGAGATGCTAGTTCATTGAGGAGCCAGTGTTCCAGACTTAAATTACGATAATCTAGTATCAGAAGAAACTCTGGTGTTATGACAGCCTTCAAGAACTGAAAAAGACAGTACATGTAAGGAGTCTGAAAAAAACCTCACTGAAGATTTCTCATAACACTGTAGCACATTTGATGATTTGGGCTTTGATAAAATCAATCTTCAAATGTCATTTCAGGTAGGAAAATAACAAAATCTCATGCTAACCGCAAAGAGGCTCAGACACAGCACTGTGCCAGGGATTGAGAAGAGGCTCTGCACCAGCCTTTACTTCTGTTACAATATTAGTAATGTTTCTCCAGTGTTCAATAAGGAAAATGGTCACTAATGTGTACAGTAGATTGCTAGGCAGAGGTCCAAAGAAACATTTACTGCTGGACTGCATGTCACAGAAAGCTGCTGTTTTCTTGCTGTGCAAGAAAATCAAAGTGCAAGGATGAGACAGGGTTTACATTCAGCTATAGGGAAACCATTACCTCCATTCTCATGATGATCCTGTTGTTCCTGGTTGCAATGCTCATCACATGTTGAAATCTTAAATCTCGTGCTTGAAGACCCAACTCCTGGTACAATTCTGTTTTCTTCTTTTCTAACATGAAAATATTTTTAGATGGAGACATTTAGAGGATAAGCACGTATGTTCCGAAATTACATCCTAGTGTGTTACCAAGTCCCACAACAGAACAACCCAGCTATTCTTAAAGGTTTTCCTCCTACTGACATCTCAAGCCAAGTTATCTTCTACAACATTTAAAAGACTGTATTTTGAATGGAAAAATTCTAGATATAAGTGAAAAAGTTGGCCACAACAATTAATTTCACATCAGAAACAAGTGACTCCTTTGAGAAAGCACATGTAATCCTACATGGACAGACATTTAAAAGACTGTATTTTGAATGGAAAAATTCTAGATATAAGTGAAAAAGTTGGCCACAACAATTAATTTCACATCAGAAACAAGTGACTCCTTTGAGAAAGCACATGTAATCCTACATGGACAGACAAGGCAGGAAAAGTAGCATGGTGGTCAGAAAAAAAAAAGGCAAAGCAAAAATTACCTTCCTGTGAGAGATGGTAATATATTATTTTCAAAATACTATTTAATGTACAAAAACTGTAACAATAGAGATGCTATGAAGGCCCAGTGGAAGGCAGCAAAACAGAAGAAATGCTGCAACATCTCAAACATAAACACAGTGAAATATCTAAAACATAATATTTTTAACCAAGTAGATTTCAATTAAGCTTTTCTGCACTGGACAAGGAAAAAGCTCAAACAAACCGAAACAAAATTACAATGAAAACTTACCAAAATAGGTAGTATTTCCCTCTTTGTCAAACTTCATCTGGAGGAATGGAAAAATAAAATATTTTTCACAGAACCATTATAAAATAAGAAATCAATTTTGAAAATTATTTGCACTTCTCTAGAATCCAAATGGAAAACACATTATGAAGAGAAAGCAACTTTTATGCTCTCTATTCACAATTAAGCAAAAGAATTGCATGAATTGACCACGTTTCACTGTGTTTGTGACCAGTGTCATCTGCATGACCGTGTTCCTACACAAATCTTGCTAAGGTGATTTACAGAGGATCAGACTTAGAACAGACTACTTCTGTTGGAAGAGACCTACAATGATCAGTGTCCAGCTGCTTGACCAGTTCAGGGCTGACCAGAAGTTAAAGTCTGATATTAAGGATGCTGTCCAAATGCCTCAAATGCTGACAGGCTTGGGATATTGACCACCTCTCCAGGAAGCCCGTTCCAGAGTCTGACCGCCCTCTTGGTAAAGAATTGCTTCCTAATGTTCCATCTAAACCTCCCCTGGCACAGCTTTGAGCTATTCCCATGCATCCTATCACTGGATCTCACAGAGAGGAGACCAGGAAGGCATCTTACCTCTGGGATTGAAAATTCAGCTATTTGCTCTGTAACACTCTGAAAAATTTACAAATAAAACTTAAAAAGTAAAGATTACCACAGACTGTATGGTTAGGCTTTGTGCCCACATCAAGTATTGCAAAGACATACCATTTAGCTTGTAGCCTGCACCTAAATACTTCTTGTCTCAGCATCTGTCATTCATATTATTCACTTAATGCTTGTATTTCCTAGTAAAATTATTTTCTTGGAAAGATGAAG
Organism: Molothrus ater; assembly: GCF_012460135.2. Lineage (NCBI taxonomy): Eukaryota > Metazoa > Chordata > Aves > Passeriformes > Icteridae > Molothrus > Molothrus ater. The sequence goes on from NC_050478.2 coordinate 60,557,453, forward strand.
TTTATTGTTTTTCCCCATAAACAGTGTAATCCAACATTACTGACTTTTAAACTGACTTTCAGTGAATTAAGCCTACCTAAGCATCCATTCCAGTAGAGCTGCAGTGGAGGTTGCATGGCACCTTATTGAAAAGAGAATGACTGCTTTTCATTATCAACAAGGAGACCACATCTTCCTTCACTGGCACTAATAATGGGGTTTTTCACAATATATATTTTAAAAAGAAAACCATAATGTGCAAACCAAGCAGCTTGCAAACAGCTTTCAGTTGCCTTTAAAAAGACAGAATAGAGAGAGCTTGTCTTTCACCAAATTCTGTTTGCTTAGAATCGCAGCTATCAAGACACAGGACTAATAAGGTATTAGCAAGCCTTGATAAATTTAAGAAGAAAGTTCTGACTGCAGCACTTCCAGTAGTTGACTTGCTTTCACAATTAGAGCCAGAGAACTTCCAGCAGATGCTGGGCCTTACAAAAGCATTTTCATCAATACTATGCACTCCAACTGGTCCTCGTATCAGAGTAGCTCAAAGCAACAATTTAGAACTTAGGGATGTTCTCTGAAACACAAATCCACCTGTTTTTCTGACGCTTAGGATTAAAAAACAACCAAACGAGGGAAAAAGCACCATCATCTTGCACCAGCTGCCCTCGCTGGCGGAAATGCCTGCAGGTACTTACCACGGCAAAAACAGGAGACACGCTGGCCAAGGTGGCTTGGGAGCTCTCAGTCGGGGCATGTTGGTAAAATTTACCTGCGGGGAGAGAACACAGCTCTAATTCAGCACACCGCCCTTGGCACTGAGCTGCGCGGTGCCCCGCTCCCAGGCTCCGGCACACACGTCAGGAAGCGCCGCTCACGACAAGGCCCCGACGAACCCGACCCCGTCCCGATCCGCCCGGCCCGGCCGCCCGCAGCGCAGCTGCCCCCACCCCCGTGTCCCGGGGCCCGACATGGCGCTCACCGGCCCAGCGCAGCCCGCGGGCGCCCTGCGGCACCGCCGCCACGGCCGCGGGCCGGTCCCAGGCGCGGCCCGGCGGCAGCCCCGGGGCGGCCCGCGGCCGGGAGCCGCCGCCCGCCGCGCCCGCCCAGCCGCGGGCCGCGCAGCAGCAGCAGCAGCCGCCGCCCAGGGCGCGGGGGAGCAGCGCGACCCCGCGCAGCATCGACCCCGCTCGGCCCCTCAGCCCGGCACCGCTCCCGGCGCGCAGCCGCGGCGAGGGAGGAGCCCGGGCCGGGACGGGAGAGGAGGAGCCCGGCGGGGTGACGGCAGCCCCGGCGCGGCCTGCGAGGAGCAGAATCGGGCAGGGGCCTCGGCGGCTGTGGAGTGGTGGGTTCTGCCGGCCCGGTTCTGTATTTCTGAACGCTCTGAGATAACTCAGTGGCGCCCTGAAAGTTCGTAGCCATTGCTGTGTATGTGAAAAATGTGTATTTTATGGTTGGCTTTTCGCAAATATTAAAATGAATATTATATGTGTTGTGTTAGAAAGTAATGCTGTATTAATTTTCTTAAGTAGTGTGGTAAATATAGTTTTAGGTTATAACAAAATGTTAAAATAGAAATTATGCTATGTAAGATATTTTTTTTAAGAAAGGACTCGCACTGAGATAGCAGTCATAGGACACCTAAATCTTTCAGAGAAAGAGAATTTATTGCTCCATTATCAGGAGAAACGAACTTCTTCCCACCTCACTCGGGCAGGACGATGCCGTCAGGATTAAGAGGAAGAAGTTGACAATGACCAGATAGAATCCTGTGTTTGAATGGAATTTATGCATCATGTATGAGATGCATGAATATGCAACAGGCTATTGTTTTTAAGGGTTAATCCTCTGTTAACGTGTGTCCTTTTTCGGGTTTATGCTGCCCAGAAAAAGGTACCTGGACGTCCGTAACTCTGTTTCTATTGTCTCATATTGTCCTAATTCAAATTGTCCAAATTATTGTTACTCTAATTATATTACCATTTTTATAAACACTTTATTACTATTAAACTTTTAAAATTTTAAAAACACGTGATTGGCAATTTTCACATGTATATGCCCAGAGCCATGATCCTTCTCACCACTTCACCCAGGCTGTATTCAATCCCACTGTACATGAAGATTTGTGAGAATGGGAAAAAAAACCCCAAGCACCCCATAAAGCTCACGTGACCTCTAATGAGGTAGGTCCTCATCGAAAATCCAATTAAATGGGTAACTGTTCCCAAAGACAGAAGTGTTCTTAAAATCCCAGCTCCAGCAGTGCTCATAACACCTTACTCTGTGAGCACACCTTACTGTGGCTGGGATTTTCCCTGCTGCATTCAGCCACTTCCAGATGATCTTCTAAAATATGGGGGTTTTTTCCAAGTGAATTACAGTTTTATCCCCAGCAAATGTCTTCGAATTAAATTTCCTTGCTCTACTTCTGTATCTAAGACAGAGACAACCTAGGTGGTTGAGATGTAAAAGTTTCATTAGCAGCATACCAGCTTCCACTGTTGTATACTCATTTGAAACTGCAGCTTTCATGTGCAGAAGTGCAATGCAGGTAGGAGGGGTCCTTTGGGTAGTCCTGCTGATGTGTGTAAATCGGCCTGGAGACAAAGCCTGCATCCAAACCCTGCAGCAGAACACGTTATCAGAATGTAATTAGAGTATTCATTAATCCTCAGCAGGGAAGTAAAAAAAGGAAGTGATTAATTAAATGATCCGTGCAGCATGGCTGCTCCAAGAGGAAGGGACAAATCTAAACACCGGTCAGCGTTTTGAAAACAAGGGTGTCACCAAACAGGACAAAAGAAACTTACCCAACACCAATTTGATGTGAATAAGCAGACACTTCTTTTTTTTTTGGCCCTGGGAACACACAGGATTACTCCTCCAAACGTGTTCCACTTAGCAAACAAAATTCATCCATTTTATATACTTTTTTTGCCAAGTCATCATTACATAAGTTGTTTTATGTACTATGCATAATACATCCGCTCTTAAATTTAATCTTTACAATAATTGGTTTGCTAGTTATATAACTTCATTAATATTCCTACTCTAAGACAATCATTGATCATCTCTACTGAGCTCTACTGAAAGGAATCCTTGACATTCAAATCAAGATGGGAAGGGTATGGGGTTTCTGAGCAGCGTAACTGGTGTGCATGATGGTCTCCATAGCTTCTTGAACAAAACATAAGAAATCCAGTGACTTCTTGGTGAAGTTTCTATGGTTGCATATTTTAAACACAGCACTCCTAACATTGCTGTACCTTATACTTTGCTTTTTTCTACTTGCAATCATAACTAACTCTTTTATATGGTTAAATCAATTATATTATCAGAATATTTATAACAACTCATTTTCTTTCCTGCAGCAGATGACCTGTGCATCTGTATGTTTGTGTGTACATACATACATTAACATACATAGATGAGACTTTGTTCCAAAGGGATTGATAGGCACAGAATCTGAAGGATTGATCTGAAGGATGGATCTAAAGGTGACTGACTTCACAAGGAAGTAATTCAATGAAAAAGTTCCTCAGCAGTTATAGACAGCATGTATATGTAGACTGAAGCCATCAGATATTTCCAGTTAAAGGGTAACCACACCTGTCTGCAAATGTTGTCCCTATTCATACTTGAAAAAGCTGAAATCTCCTCTAAATGGAATATTTTAACTCTAGTTTTGGTTCATCTCAGCAGGTGGCAGTATGTGCAACACTAATTTAATCTCTTGGATGTCAGAGATACTAAATATTTGTAAATAGCAGACAGCACAGAAAATACCTCAGGAAGGCAGGAAAACAGTGCACACTATTGCTAAAAATTAATGGCAGCTTATGTTGGCTCTGCATGTTGGAATGCAAAAACTAGGGAAGCATCTAAAGGATATCTGCCAGAAATTCACATTTAATGAATGTGCAGTAAGTCTTACAGAGCTGACATTTCACACTCTTCAATAAAAGGGAAAAGCTGCTGGGTTGATCTGTTTGTTTTCCTTTGCTCATCTGTTTTTCTGTCTGCTAAGACAACAGAAATGTTGGAAATAAGATGATGTAACTTCTCACTGAATCTGTACCAATACAAACTCTGCTCTGTAAGATCCAACAGGCCAAAGTACTGGTAAGCACTGGCATTGTATCTCATCACAGCTGCATTATCAGCCACCACTGTGACTGTCTGGAAGGTCAGACAATAACCAAGTGTCACCTCTGTCTTCAGAGGTGAAGGCAGCACATGGGTTTGCACTGGCAGCCAGGGACAAGTCATAAAGCACACACACCATGTCTGGCTTCACAGTGCTTCTGGCAAAAGATAACTGGAGATCTATTTATTGTAGCTCTAAATACCAATGAGCTGCTTGTTGATTCTGCTGTCAGGTATCTGTCCTGCAGTGCCAAACTTCGGGAGCTATTTGCTGAATCTCATCAAAGAAATAGTGGGCCAAGCTCATCTGCTGTTTGTTGAAGAGGCTCACTTGTCAGAACCGAAGAAATACCTCTGGCTGCCCGGGGGGCTCAGAGACCTTGGCACAGAGCCCAAGACCCCTGTGCCTTTGATTTAACCTTGGAAAAAACAATTACTAACCTTATATGAAGAATTACAAGCCACAAAAGTTTAAGTAGAATGATAGTGAATTTATCACAGGGTGAAAAATGGATTTCTTGGGGTTTTTAGAATGGAGGTTCAGGGAGCAAGATGGAGGAATCTGGGCATGCCCAGCCTTTCTCCTTCTTCTTGGCTTCCATCTTCTGCTGTGATGTTGGCACTTTTAGATTGGTTTAGAGTAGAAGCTCACTGTCTAACATAGGTGATAGGTATTGGAAAGTAATTGTAAACATTGTATACATAGTTTTTAGTATAAGAAGATAACATTGCCTCTGAGGCAGGCAGAGTGCCTCTGACTGTCTTGCTGAGTAGTCCTCAGCAGGCCAGGAGAAATAATTTTATAGATAAGATACAATAAACAACCTTGCAACCGAGAACTGAAGAGCTCTGACTCCTTCAACCGTCGGGCTGGGAAAAGAGACTTGTATGTATCTTGGGGTCACTCTGACTGGCTAGAGATCCCGAGACTCACTGACAAGGACAGGCATGACGGCTGTTCTTCATTCAGCTAAAAAGAAAGGCTAGCTCCAGCACAGGCTTGCTTAGTCATGAAACTGCCATCCAAACCAGAAGCTATTTGTGAGGTTGAATGACACAAGCAACTAGTTGCACTGCCAGCTGAATGTCAGCGCAGACAGGGGACTGGTCTGATTACAGCCAGGCTTTGTGCAAAGAAACACCAAGGAAACACCAAGGGAAAACACACAGAAAGAGAAGGAAAACATAGGTATCATCAGAAGGGTCCTTATAAATCTCTGCTGAAGAATAGCTCAGAGAACTTTTGGGTAAAATTATGGTAAAAAGACATCTTGTTCTACAGATGATTCTCAGTGTATAACTTGTCCATTTGATCAATTTTTGTAATATACAAATGTGTGCCTGTACCTATGACCTGTTTCTTCTCCTAAAAGAAATGTGCAATTTTATTCACAATAAAAAAAATAGAAATCAGAACAACAAACAAAAAGCCAGATTAACAAAAAACCCTACAAGTGCTACCAGACAGTACATAAGTGTTTAGTGGATGATGAGTGCTACACAAGAAGAGATGGAAAAGACCCCATAGAAAAATTGCCAAAAAAACCCACTCATGTTTGCAGTTATTTCTCTCACATGAATGAATCAGGAATACCCAATTGGTAATCTCCGGTCCCTTGACAGCAGCAACACACTGAGAAATCTTTGCTTAAGAAGGATGACTTCACTTTCATTACTCTATACCAAGACCACATGGAAGGTACCTTTCAACCGTTTCCTTTCTTAAGGTAACCCCACTGGAATTTGTTTTTCCATGGAGAACCATTTCCTTTTGTGCCTGTAAGGGTTTGCTAAAGCCTTTTCCCTATGTAATCCTTCAGCATCTTGGCTGCCTCAAGAATACTGTTGGACAGGACCTGTTTAGTCAAAAGCTGTGGCTTAAACTAAGATTGTCTAAGGTATTTTTTAAAGCAAAAATACTTGATCATGGTATTCTAAGGAGTTTTCGATCTGGCAATTGAACAAGTAAATATATTTGCTACAACATGGGCTTTAAAATTTACAACTGCATCGGTATTTTACCTCTAGTGTGTGCATATGAGCTGAACTGCTTGGTATTTATGTGCTTTAAACTGCCAGTGCAGACAGTCTGGCTACTCCAGACATACAGCTGGGAATAAAGTAGCTGCTATGGCTTAGTCTGATTTTCTGATAAGCTGCACAGAGTTATTAAGTGTGATTATCAGCACTGTGTGCAATAGAATAAGCTGAATTTTTTTCTGTGTTTAGAAACTTCATCCTTTTCCATTCTGTCCATTTTGTTGGTCTTTTCTTCAGCGCTAGGACATTTCTGTCTTCATGACTTCATGTTTTGCTGTCACTGAGCATAGCTGGCAAGACCCTGCAACAAGCTGCAAAATCTTTCCTGGTTCTGAAATAGCAGGGGCCTCACAGCATTCTGGTGCAGAAAAAGTGCCCCTGTTTGATGTTACACTATGCCATGGCTCTGCTCTCGTCACATCCCCCAGCATTATGGTTCGTTATGCTCCTTATGTGACCTCAGGGGATCCTGACACAGGACTTGACAGACTTCATGTCATGCACCAGCCTCATGTAAGATGAGAGGTCTGATGTTGCTCCATCATAAAGAGATTATGTGTGTCTGCATTTATCTTAATCATGTCAGTGGGTTCAGCAGTTTGACTCCTTGCTGTTGAGAATGTGAGAGGAGATTGTTTACAAGGTGAAACAATAGCAGGAATAAAAGGTCAGACCTTGGAAAAGTTAGGAGGAACAAATTATCATGGCTCAAGGCACTGCTGTTTTGGACTGAAGTGTCTAACCTGTTCTTAGCTTTTGGTCAGCAGTTGTACTTTTAAACTTAGGTGAGATGGAAAACAAAGATTTTGCCCACCAATTTTAGGCTGCTTTAAGGCTAGCAGTGCCCTGGTACTATTTAAGGGAAATTTTATTGCAATCCATAAAGTGATTGCAAGTAGTGTGGCCATAGGTAAAGACCAACAGTATTTTGAAGTATCAAAAGTGTCAAAATGGGTGCACCAATAAAATATTGAGTGTCTTACTCCTATGTCAAAGATGTTGTGTGACTACAAATTAGACCTAAGATCACTAAATGTGGTAGAATCTGGTATAAAATAGCAGATAGTTGACATATCACTACTTGAATGCAGAACAGCATGAGGGTCCTCAACATTTTTGGTTTTTACTCAAAAGCATATCTTTAATAACAAAAATTTCCTTTCAGGTTACAGTAGTTCAGTGTTAAACAGTATTAATTTGAGGATGGTAAATGCTTGGTTCTCCCCGTTATTAGTCAGAAGGGGACCAGCAGCGAGTGGGGAACTTTGGTTGTTAACCAATAACAGTAGCATGTTTGACTGCCCTCACCCTGAAATTGCACTTTTTGTAATGGTTAACTGCTCTTTTGTAACTCACAGCAGGGGGGTAATTTTCCCATCAAAGGAGCTAAGATAAAAGGAAAGAAAATTCTTTCCATCCCGAGTGTTAAAAACCCATTTGAAAAGACAATCATTACTGTTCACTACAAAAATTCAGGTAGGAAGGTCTAGTGCATTTTTAGACTTGAGGCTATCGGCGGGGGAAAGAGGTTGTTAAAGAAATTGCATTTGAATTGAAGGCACTTCTGTTTTACTTTCTCTCAGGTTTTACGGCTTCGTGTCCCCAGGGTGTGCCAGAGCGCGGTGTGGGCGCTGCGCCGCCAGGGCAGCTCCGCCGCCGGCCCGGCCCTTGTGGGAACGGGCGGCGGTCGGGCAGGGGGAGGCAGAGCGGGGATTTCCCTGTCTCCCTCGTTCGGATCCCGTTCCCTCTTCCCCCGCGGCCCCCTCTGCCCTCCTCTAGGCATGCCGCACCTCTCCCTCCTTCCCGCAGTGGCTCCGGGCCGGGCAGGCTCCCGGCAGGCTGCCCGGCGGGGAGGCCGAGCACACGCGGGGTCAAGTTTCCCGAGGAAAGCAGGGCGGCAGGGCTTCCCGTCATGGCAGAGCCGGAGGATGCGGTCCCCGGCAGTCCGTGTCCCGGCTGTGCCGGCCCGAGTGTTCCGCCTGGGTTGGCGTTTACCACACCCCGCTCCCGCGGCGCCCGGAGCACCGCGCTGGTTGCCGGGGAGGAGCCGCTGTGTACAGGCTGCGCAGAGCCGGGCCAGGCCCCGGCGGGCCGCGATCGCTCCCGGGAGGTGTGCCCGTGTGCCCGGCGTGGGCGGCGTCAGGGCCAGAGGGGTTCCCCGGCAGGAGCTCTCCCGAGCAGACAGGTGCGGGCGGCTGGGGCGGCGCAGGGCGCACGGAGCCAGCAGCATGGCCAGCCCTGGCACCAAGGCGTCGTGGCTCTCGCAGCCGAGCGTGAAGAGCGTGCTGGTGTATCGCAACGGGGACCCTTTCTTCCCGGGGCGCCGCATTGTCATCCACGAGAAGAAAGTGTCCAACTTTGATGTGTTCCTGAAAGAGGTGACGGGCGGGGTGCAGGCGCCCTTTGGAGCGGTGCGAAACATCTATACCCCCCGGGGTGGGCATCGTGTCCGGCAGCTGGACGAGCTCCAGAGCGGGGAGCAGTACGTGGCTGGTGGCAGGGAGGCCTTCAAGAAGCTCAAGTGAGTGGCTGAATGTAAGATTTATAGAGAAATGAATATCAGCATTTGGGGTTTGGCACGGTGGCAGTGCTTCAGACGACCCCTCACCCTGTCCCTTTTATTTATTAGTCATAGCGGAAAGAGAACTTAGAAGCTGTGACCCAGGGCAAAAGGAAAAGATCTTTAGAGGTGCGCCCCAGAAAGGGTATTCGTACCATGAGTCACACAGTGACAACTCCTTGACATGATGGTAGAAAAGGAGAAACAGCTCCTTAACCCGAAGGACATGCGGGAATGACATGTTGTTGTGATGTCTGTGCTTAGCTGAAGGGCCAGTATCAGTATTTGTGCTCAGGGGTAACGTGGTGAAAGCAGTAAAAAGTGGAGTGTTGACATTCCTGCCACGAAGTTGATGAGCTTGGGAATTCAATACCCAATACTTCCTTTCTTGTTTATTTTTTAAAATTCTAAGGTATTCTACCCACTTATCTGTGTCTCCATCATTTCTGTTCATTTTGGATACATATATAGCCTTTTAATGCTTCTCCTGTTATTTAAAATACAACCGTTTACATTCTTTTTCCTGTCTGGACCCCAAGAATTAAGCTGCCAGTTTGTCTGTTTTCTAGTGAGTCACTGGGAGAATAATGTGAAGGAGGTCTGGGCTTTTAGGTGTGTTTCCAGAGTGGCTCTGCATGCGATCAGTAACTGTTCTTAATTCTGTCAGTGAATGTCATGGTCTCAATTGACCATGCTATCATTTGCTTTGTCTTTGTGGGCATTTTTCCTACAGATGAATTTATGGAAATGAATCTCAAAATTAACATCCCCTTTCCAGAGATGTTTGAGAATTCATATCAGCAACTACCGCCTTTACAGTGTCTTCCTCATCTTGGTTCTGTAGAGTTGAGGACATTATATTTTTCAGGAGAGCTCATTAGTGGCTCATTATGTTTCAGGACAAAACTCTCTGTGAAATGAACAGGATCTCTATCATCACCCTTACCATTTCTGTCACTAGCTGCTTCTAAAGATTTATTGAAGCTTCTTGCACTTCAGTAGGAAAGCCAGAGAGAAAGATGTATGACAGGCTAAATATAAGCCCTTTTCCAATAGTACTTACTCTTTTCTGTGTCAAATGCAGTGCTCAACTCTAAGAGAGATCTACCATTACTTTTTCATATTAAATCCTGTGATTCTGTGGATGGCTTAAAATTGTTATCAGCACATCATGTTACACTTCCCTAAATGTGTTTTGTGTTGATAGGCTACAAATAAGTAAGTGTTTGGCATTAGCATGAACTGTTTCGAGAATTGAGCACTCTGGATTTGTGTGGGGAAGAGTATTTCTTTTGGTCAGGCCACACTATATGGGTCAGAGTTTTATGGTGAGACTTTTTCAGACTTTTATGGTTGCAACATGCAACAAGGTATCTAGTTATTTAAGGCCAATAAAGATAATACTGAAAGAAAAGCTAACCTAAGGGACTGGGTAAAAACAGGCTGTTTGATATATCCCTTGATATTATGTCCTAGTCCTGTGCTGTAGAGAGGATAAATGGGATGGCTTGAGATCCCTTCCATTTCTGTATTCAGAATTGGAGTTGTTCTCTTATTAGTATTTGCTTACATAGTGCTGGAAATGTTGGCAGTGCTTTTATGAGCATTAAAAAGAAACTGAAGGGCTTAATGTTGAAGTTGGGTTGTAGACAGAATGGTAATTAGGGAGCCATCTTAGACAGAAAAGTCAGAGGAGAGGAAGGGTTAATTGGAAGGAACAGTTTTCTGGAAGGAAGTGAAAGAATTAAAGAAAAATGTGTATGTTTGTGTAATGTGTCACAGGTAAACAGTTACAGTGTGACAGACCAAAGCATCTGCCTAAGGGATCTGAATCTGATCTGATGGCAGCAAGAAGTTTGATTAAAGAAAAAAAAAGAATCTATTTCTTTTTATTTTCCCCCAGTGATTCTTATTGGCTGTATTAATTGCTATTACAGACTATGCAGGGCTGAACTTTGAAATGGAGGCTTGTGGCACTGATGTGTAGGAGCTGTGGTAGTGTAATGGAGAAAGTATCAAGGAGTAGCAGAAGTTGAAAGTATCATTGTTCAGCTTCAAGCAGTGCATTTGTTTCTTCTCAGATGCCTTACACTGAGAAGTGAATTTCTTTCTTTCCTCTTCACGGTAAATTCAAGAATAAACTGCGCTCACCTTTAACACAAGAGCAAAACTCTAACTCTTAACATTTTGAGGTTGATAGTTCTGAGGGCATATATTCTAGATAAACTGCTGAATATTTTTTTCAAATTAAAAAAAAATCAGTATTTAGAAATTCTGATTTTAGAAAAAAAAAGTAGGAATTTTCTTCAATGGAGGAATTTTTAGTCAATGTTGGCAATTTTTGTAACATATAACAAGTTTTCCAGCTTGTTTTGTCATTTAATGGTGTCCTAAGTTAACACACTCATTTTTGTTGTATATGTGGTAAGGTGTGTTGTTGGTATATTGGAGTTGTTGCAGTGGTGAGTGAGAATGCACATATAGGCTGCACCCCTGTGGAGTTCTTCCCGAGCTCTCAGCTCTCTGAAAGAAGACTGTCTATGCTAGAGCTGGTTTCAATTTTTAGCTTTTTTTCAGCATGCTACTCCTCCATCCTCCTCCCTTTGCCCATGTACTTGTATCTGTGCTCATTCATCAATGGTAGATTGTCCTCTTTCCAGCTGTGTCTTTCTAAATAATGCTGTAGTTTCAGTGCTGGCTTGGCTAGCCATGGGTTGGAAGCATTTCTGCTTTCTTAGTAAGTGGGAATAAATTTGTAAAATGTTTGATTTGAGGGTTTTTTTTGAGTGTCATTATCCAAAAAAAAAAAAAAAAGAAAAAGCCTTTGTTCTTATTTAGAACTTTTCAGATTTGCAGGCCCTTGAAATTTGATGAATGAATGTCCAGACTTCTGCACAGTGAATTTAAGCCTTTGACTATGTATTTGCTTTGCTTTGTCACTTTTCTTAGTTTTTGGTGAAGTAATTCACAGGTGCTTTGAAAACAAGAATCACAGTCAGCAGATATTGGAACCATTTTGCCTGAGGCACTTATTTCTTTTCAGCCTTGCAGGCTGTAATATTTCTTGGTTTTGGTCTAAAGAGAACTCGTTCCTTTTTGTACCGAGAGCTGGGAACAGTTGTTATTATTATTTGTTTCTCAACATGAGGCTTGTAAAAATGTTATCCTATGTTGCTACACTTACCTTTTTCAAAGCATTGGCATGCACTTTCAAGCATGGCCTGGCAGCTTTGCTGTGTCTTACTGTCCCCTCTCAAGGAAGCCTTGAAATCCCTATGACCATTCTGTGTACCCTGATAAATGATTGCTATTCCTTCAAAGAAAGGATGATGTTTTTTCCTTTTTTTTTCCTATTTCCTGCTTTTGCACATTCATTCACTTCCCATGAATTCTTAACTTTGGCCAAGTAGGAAAGTTTCTTCTGGCAAATTAATCTAACCCCAGTCATTAACTACAGAGAATGATATTACTGAAGGGCTGCAGATGTTGTGAGATCTGAGGCGTTATAGTGAGCTTGCACTGGTGCTTGGCTTTAGGTGTACCTGACTCCTCAAATAAGGTCTTCTAGTCTGAAACTTCTGGTAAAGCACCTTCCCACTGGAAGTGAGATCAAGGAACATCACAAGAAGAACATAATATTGTCCAGATAGATGTATTTTTTTTGCTTGTCCAGTTGAGGCATATATTTTACCCTTAAAACTATTATGAAGCTATTATTCATTCATCTAGCCACGAGAAACGAGTGTCCAGATGTGTCCACATTCTATTGAAACCCAAATGATATAGATAAACTTTAGGTGATGCCCTGAGTTAAACTTGGGTGTGCAGGCAAGCCTTCAATCTATCAGAGACTTACTGTGAGAGACTAAGAGGCATGATGATGACTTTGAAAACTCTGGTAAGGTGATACTGTGCTGAGAATTATTGATCCACCTCACAGCTGTATATGAGCTTCTTTCTGACAAGGGTGTTATTGATGGTCTGTTCTAATCACCAGTGACTTGAAGGTAGGTGGTTGGTTCTCCCCTGTCTTTTATATTAGCCCAGAGGGCTAGCCTGAAGATTTATATTAAGTATTAGTTAATAATTACTTACTTTTTCTGTTATTTTGAAGGATAACAAGTTTTAAAACCTTCATGTGTGGAAAAAAAGTGTGGGATATTGGTATTATGTAAGTTAGATGATCCTGTAAGTAATCAAACCCGTTTTCTTTCCACAGCTATTTGGACATTGGAGAAACAAAGAAAAAACCTGCTGAAGTCAATAATGAGGTAGGATTGCTGAAATATTGAAGAAATAAACCTGCAGTATATGTTAATGACATGCCTATGTTAATTTAAGCCTGATTTTTTAATATACATTTATTTATTTAATTTTATAATAATACAGTTATTATACTAATGTTATGGTTATTATTACTAATATTAATTATACAGTTATTACTAATAATAATGTTATTATATATGTGTAGTACCATTCTGCACATATTTCTTCAGTAATTATTATTCTGGTTACTCTGATCAAGTGTCCTAGGTAGATAAGGAAGTGAGTTTTTTGATATATTTTTGATGATATATTGACTGTCTTTTGCTCAGCTTTCTAAATTGCCTCATCCAGTTGAAAAGTCAGTAAGAAAAAAGATCTCCCATTGTCTTCCTTGAATCTGGTCATAAACCTAAGGGAGATTTGTACTTGCAGAAAAAAATGGTAAGAATGAAAATTTTGGGAGTTTTGGACCAGCAAATTTTCTTCAAAACTTGGTATTTCCTCTGAAGAAGAGACATTTTTGTTTAAAAAATGCCAGTGTAAACTTTTAACTAGTTCTAGTCCATAATTTGCCAAGCTTGGTTGTTTCTCTTCATCAGTGCTTATGCTGTAGTTGGAGGAGATAACTGCAAGCTTCAAAAAGCATCATGAGGATTTGTGTGAGATGTGTGGCTCTGCATTATTTTTACTGTTTTATCATGTATAGGAGGTAGCAGTGACTCCCAACAAATATTTGCCTCACAAGAAGCATCGGCTCACTTGTTTGTCAATTTTTTTTGCCTTGTGTTCTTGGGCCACATTTTCAACAATTCAGTGGTTTGTATAGCAGGTATCTTCAGACAATAGGACACTAGAAGATCCTCAAAATTGCCCTAATGACCTTTAGTGTGATGCTCAGATACTTCTTATTCAGAAGCTATGTAATACAACAATTTTTTAATTTAACATAACTTGTCACCTGTATTTTTTTTGAATGGGCTCACTGAACAGGAAGATCAAATTCAAGTTGAAGATTTGATATGCTGCTACTACAGCTACCCTGTAAATTTATTCTTAGTTGGATACTTATCAGTACAACTACAGCCTAGCTTTTTAAAGGCTGTTTTAAGGCTGATTATTTTGCTGCAAATCCTTAGAAGATTTTTGATATAACAGAAAGTCCGTGCAGTTGTAGAAGTAGTTGTAGAATTTGTGAGTTTTTTTACTTACAGTTGCATGTTTGATAAAAGAGGCTTTTATTATTTTGTCTGGAATCGGTGCTCATTGTATATTATCTCAACACTTTCAGCCATGTCTTGGGGCTTTGAAGTAATTCAGTATAAAACCCTCCATTATCTCAGCTTTCTTCTTCATATTTGACTTATGTTTGCAATCTCCACTGTCTCCCTGTGGAGAGCTTAAATCCCTGTGCTGAACTTAACTTAAACATGATTGATTTATTTGGGGAGAGGAGTCATAAAAATGAGATGAAACATATTGGTAGTCTACAGATTTTTATCTGGGCTTATGAATAACACAGTTGTCTTTATGTCCTAATGATTTAATCTTGGGAGTGAACTTTCAGGGGGCTAGTAACAGAAGTTTAAATGCCTAAATTAGTTTTTAAAATGATATGAGGCAGCAAGTCCCAAGTTACTTTTTTTTTCAGATGTTCACTTAGAAATCAAAACCCTAGATTTGTTGTAGGACCAAGAGAGGCAGCATTATTCCTATCATGCTTAAGTATAAGGGTATAAAATCTGATTCCTTCAAGCACATGTAATTTGGCATTTTGTCCATTAAAACAACTGCAAATATCTGATTCTGGTTAGTGTTCAGGGAGTCAAAATGAAGAAAACTTTATGCAGCAGCTGTACACTGTGTATTTGTATGCAGCTGTGTGTTTTCTTTTGTGTTAGTTAAACTGCCAAATTCTTGACATCTGCTTTTGGGAGCACTTTAATGTTGTTCTTGCAAGGCAACATCTCCATTACTTTAAATTTGCAAACTAGAAAATGTGTGTCAAACTAGAATTAAGCAAGAAAAAATTTATGTTCAAGATATGGTGTAAATCCTCTGGCAGAGCCATCATGCTGTAATACAACATCTCAAAATTTTAATGATTGTGTTACTGGTAGGCAAAATAGTAAAAATATTTCATCCTGACCCAAGCTAAAGCTTTGTTGTAAACTCTTTCTCAGGTGTGTTTCCATCCATCACTTCTTTGGGCAGCTGAGCTTCTTGTTTTTCAAGAGAGATCCCTTTTGTACCAAAGCTGATGTGCAAGTCCAAATGCACGTTAATGATGTGCTTGAGGAATCTAACAATTGATCTCTTGAGAAAATACAGACCAACAGAGTTACCAGTTGTTTATTATAAGCTTAATTGTTTTTAAAAGGTACCGAATGTTATTTTCCAAATATATGGGGAAAGTCTGAACATTTCTAATTCTCTAGGCACTGTTTCTTCTAAATGGTCTCTCCCTCTGCACTCAAAAAGATGAATTTTACTTGCCATTGGTGCTGGGCAAGCTGAAGAAGAATCAACTGAGCTTTCATATTTGCAAATACTGTAGGCAACTATTTATCTCTTTGCTTCATAAAAATATGTTCAGCTGGAGCCTCCTTTCTTCTTTGACTTCCTATGATCAACTACTCTTTGAACACACTGCAGTAGATGAACTTTGCCCTGTAGTACTGTAACAGCAAAGAATTACAGGTACCCAAGAAAAGCAGAAGTATTTTGATATTGAAGAACCAGTCTCTCGCAGCTGAGAGAAAAAAGGAAGGTTATACTGTCTGCATGAAGCAGTATCTGTTATCAGAAGGCCATAGAAGGCCTGCAGTAAGCTACTCTACTGTTGATACACTCGGCCTTCATTGATCTTAGGTAGTAAGAACATTGCATTTTTTTGTCTGCACTTCACTTTTTCTCCTGGACTGCTAGGACGAGGTCACAACTTGTCACATTTTCAACTGACACAACTATGTCACATTTTCCCAGTTTTCCAAATTACTTTTTCACTGTTTTACCTTATTTTATTGTTTTGTAACTCCTTTTTGATTGCACTTCTTGTTTTATAATTTGGTTTAGGTGTGGTCACATTTATAGGAGTACTTGTTGAATGGAATAATCAATGTTTTTACGAACGATTCTTCAGAGGATTAGTAAAGATTCCTCAAAGCTATCCTACATGTATGACCTGCATATTTGTATCTGTATACACCTCCAGAACATCTCTCCCAGTGAAAACACTTATTAATCACAAGGATTTGAGTGAATGTCTAAACATTTTTATAATTTTAAATTTCTTCTTCTGATCTAGTGCCTACCAGTTCTCACATTGGTAACATTCTGGAAGACACAGACATGGGCTAGGACATGGAGTAGAGTTCTTTTGCTTTCTAGGGAGCTTCACAGAACAGGTTTGTGCCTGTAATGAAGTGTGACTGCAGAGTGAAAATGTGACTGGCAGAATGTCTTCTACCAGTGGTCTCCAGGTACAGCCCATCACTCAGCAGCTGCTGGGGGGTCTTGTGGACCAGGCATAGCTGATTGGCAAATCTCAGTGTAGGCCAGTTGGCCACTGTGTTCTTGGTGAGGTCCTGGGACAGGTCCTGGTCCCTGTTGTCCAGTGCTGACAGAAGAGGCAAGCACCATGACAGGGGAGTGTGAGGTAGAAAATACAATGGTTGAGACTTGGTAGGTATGAACTTAGCACTAAAATTTTACCCAAAAGCATTTAAGATGATGCTATAAAATAATTTTGAAGACTTGCAAATCCTGTGTTTCTCTCTGTTCCTCCATATTTCAAAATTAAATTATTCTAGTATCATTTATGGCAATCATTTTTCCTCATCCTTTTTCGCTTGACAAAGTCACCACTCGTCTTTCAGCAGTAGTATGATTGCACTTATCTGTAAAAATTACATTTTGGAAGTCTATGTTGTCTCGGTTTCACAAATTATTTTGGTATATTCATGATGGATATATCTTGTATCTAACTTGATGTGAGTCATTAATTTTCAAGTACCTTCTCATGAAAAATCACAGTAGTTATAATTATTGTTTATTCCAAAACTACTCTTTATCATGTTTGACAACATACATGTTTAATCGTAAGGAAAATCTTGTCATTTTTCATTTGATTCTAACATCTTTAACATCTAACTGTCAGCTAGAAATGGCTCATGGATATTTTCTCTGTACAAAAGATAGTTTTGTAAAAGGGACTAAATCGATACTAGAAATTATCCCAGGCTGTGCAAATTACAGCTTTTTGATGTCAAAACAATGTAACTACATAAGATATTCTTTCCTAAGGATTAAGAAAGCTCAAACATTATTTGTGCTACCCAAAATTGCTAAACACAAAATACTGTTTGGCTGGTAACAAGTCGTGTATAAAGGTCCACTTCATATTCCTTTGCCCGAATGCAAAACTATAGGTTATGGGTTGGATATTAGGCAAAAGATTTTTATGGAAAGAGTGATTAAGTTCTGCAATGGTCTGCCCAGGCAAATGGTGGAGTCACCATCCCTGGATGTGTTTATAAAAAGACTGCATGTGGCATTTGGTGCCATGGATTAGTTGAGGTGTTGGGGCATGGGTTGGACTTGATGATCTTGAAGGTCTCTTCCAACCTAGTGATTCTGTGAATTCTGTAAACCCTCTTGCTACTCCATATTTGACCCATTTGATTTCTTCTACTGCTGGTATCACAGACTGGGCAAGAATTTTTTTATTTTCTCATGCTAAATTAATTAGTAATTCTGCTGTAAGCATATTTTAAAGAATAAGACTATTAAAATGTGAACTTTAAAAAAATGTGATATATATCTTTAATTTCCTGGGCAACATCTTTAATAGTTAAATATGATATGCCATTGTTTGGTATTTAGTATCCTGGTAACATAATTAGCACAACAAGACATACAAAACAAATACCCTTCCTGAGTGTTCACAGCCTAATACCAGGAGGAATTATTAGAAGAAGACATCCAGTTAGAAGATGTGCCTTTTTTTTTCCTTATTTGAACTATGGATGTATAAAACTTCTCTTTATGTACTTCTGTATTACCTGAACTGTGCAGTTTCAAGTATTTTGACTATCAGCTTGGTTACAAATGGATTTATTGAATTTTTGAGTAGCAGAAAGACTTTGGTTCATGCTACTGGAGAATTCCATGGTCTGTATCAAGTTTGATCTGAAACTTGAAAGTTATTCTCTTCCTTGATTAAGACCTGCCTTGTTCAGTAGAGTAGCCAGTCTTCCTGGCCTGTAAGGAGGCCAGGAGCAAGTGAAGAGGTGGCAATACTGAAGCTTTTAATGAGGCATGTGTTAGTCTCATTAATAATTTGTTGCTGTATATTAAATTGACTTACTTGAAACATTAACAGCTTTCACCTTTGATTAAAAATGGTGAAGAAAAAACAAAGATTTCTCGGGGAGGTTTTGTTCTGTTCTTCAGCTGTTTGACTGTTCCTAGCTTCAGGTCCTTCTGATGAGCCATAAAGGCCAGAGACTTCCTTTTGATTTAATTAGTGTAAGGAATTTGGGGAAAAGACACAAAATGTGAGAGGCCAGACTAGCCAGAATCATCACTATCATGTCAGTGTCACAAATTAATATCAGGATCTATTTTGCTGGAATAAACTCTGTTATTGATGCCATCATTGTGTGTGTGTTGTAAGCAGTGTGAGTACAGCATCATGCAACTTAGAGAAGAAATGGGAGCTATTCTTGGGATTCAGAGGGACCACAGATGTGATCTGTTTTGGAGCATTGCACAGGCTGTGTTCTGGGCAGATAAGGCCATGCCATTGTTTGACTTATCCCCGCTGAATATTTGGCTGCTGGTCCAATGTCCCAAAGTGGTGGCAGATCCAGACTGATTTTTTTTTTTTCCCCAGGGCTTAAATAGCTGAGGTGATATGTACAGAGAATATAAACTCCATTTCATTTACTGTGCTTGAAAAGGAGGGCAATTTTCCTCGGAGGTGAATGGGTTGGCTTTAAACACTCTGGGAATTTTGTAGGAGCTTTGCAGTCTAGAAGGCTCCCTTAGTCACTACACAACTGTCTGCTGTGGAATAGTTCATTTCCAGCTCATCCATGTTTTATGTGTGCTTGCTGAGAAGTTTGTGTGCAGCTGTGGTCTTGTGGCCTATTGCTCAATTAATAGCAGTTTGAGCGTTGCTTTATATCCACACCAGTAGAAAGGTTTGTAGTTTCTGGCTCAAGGCTGGTTTGTGCTATCCAGAGCACCATCTAGCAGTGCAAAGCAGCCAGGGAAGTGTGGATTATCCAGGTTAGCTACTGCATAGGATGACTGAAATGGTTTTGTACTAGCCAAACTCCTCAGGGAGTTTGACTCTGAAACTTGAGTCAATGTGTAAAAAATGTCCATTAAAAAAAAGTCATGTTTCTATGAAAAGATAACATGTTTCCTGTGTTGTAATAGCTTTAGAAAACTTATTGTTCTAGCTTGGTTTTGATCACTGAACCTTGAACATTCCTTTCTTTTACATCACAGGGTGGTGATGGTGTGTATCAGTGGGGTTTTGTTTCTTTTGACCCCAGTTCTACCTCAGGGAGATGTAAATTTTTGTTCTCCATTTTCCTGGGCACATTGATTAACAAACAGGCCATTGTAACAAACTGGCAGGGCCATGGCTCATTGCATGAGCTGATAAATTTGGAATGTGACACTGTGTTGAAATACTTAAAGCTTTGAAAGGTTAGTTATAAAGTGACGTGAGTAATGACTGAGATGTTCATAGCACCCAGGACTACATTGGTAGCAATAAGAAAGGCCAGCTCTTAAGCCTGCACAAATCAAAGGAGCACAGAGCATCTGGTTTAGACACATTACATTTTTTGACTCTTGCTTTGTTACTGTCCAGTGTGGCTTTGTAAATACATGTTATCCTGCAAATCATGCAGCTGTTTAATTGCCCCCTTTGCTGGGGGGACATTTCTGGTAAGGAAAGGAAATAAATCAGTTAGTGATACCATTTCTTAGCTGTGAGTAACTGGTGTATGTATTCATGGCAGCACTGTGAAAGTGCTGCCAGATGCCTGTATTTAGCATATATCTAATTAATTACCACTGAAAGGAAAAGTAAAAATAAGAACAGCACATTTCTATTTCTATTCTATGAACCTATCCTCAAGTGCATAAAAATCACCTTTTTAGAAACTGAGTATGTAGACTGGTGTGTTCAGAGGCCAGTTAAAATACTAATTCATTAACTGCATGCTTTTCTTATATACAAGGGTTGACTCTGTGAAGTGTCATGTGCCTCTTGCAAGTCCCAAGTAGCCAAGAGGAGATTGGGTAGTTTTCAGAGTTTTCAGAGTCTGTCCCACTTTCCAGTCTACATTTTTATAGTAAAGTGTTGAGAGGTATAGTGCAGCATTCATAGAAGCAAAAACTCTACGCATGGGGATCAGCAAATAGGTTCACACCAACCAAAACAAATAAACTTAATTTTGATACATCTTCATGTTAGAGATTATTGTTTATTATCTTTTACTGGTTAGCATGTGTCTGAAGAAAGAAGTGAAAACCATTAATTTTTATCTATATACTTCAAAATATATGTGCCAATATGCTCAGAGTCCTTACATGAATAGCCATTCTCAATGATGATTTCCATTTAATGCCATATGTGTGACATTCTTTCCCAATGTCACACTTCTTGGAGTTAGAAAGATAGCATAAGCAAACCTATTCATAGTGTTCTAAAAAGGAGTGACATAGTTTTAGTTATTTAATGAGTTTGACTCTGCATCTTTTGTCATTGTGAATAAAAATGCCTGTAAAAAAAAAGTAATGTATCTATGAAACAGATCTTTCCTGTGCTGTAATGGCTTTAGAAAACTTACTGTTGTAATTTGTTTTCATGTAGTGAGCTGAACATAAACATAAAAGAATTTTTAAAATGAAAATTGTATTAAAGTGTGTATATATTTATGCATACACACATATTATATTCAAATGTACTTGTGGATATGCACAGGCTAATTCAAAATGATTTTCCTATAAAAATATGACAGTATGCCTGAGGTAATGGTTTGGCTGCTGATCATTTAGCTTTGTTTTTGGTTTTTGTTCCAACAGTCAGCACTGGAAGATGTAAGTACCAAAAGTAGATTGAGCAATGTGTTGTATGTGTTTCTAAGTGTTGTGTTTGTATTTGTTAAATTTTGTAAATATTTAGAAAATAGCTATGTTTAGCATATAAGTGAAAAATATATAGGATGTTGTTTAAAACAAACAGCTGTGAGGGCATGGATTTTATTATCTTGCTTCAGTTGGATGCTGATGTGCTGTGTGTTTGCATTTACAAAAGGCTGTTAGGAGACACTCAGAGCTAATCACAAATTCAACCCCAGGGTGTTATGACCAAAGAGGAAAGCTGAACTCCCAAGAGACTTTGTAAAAAGTGTTCTGAGATTCAAGTGTTTACAGAGTTCTCAAACACTGCACAGTGATTCCCATTACCAGAGCCTAACCTGTGCTGAGTTTAGCTGTTTTGTTTTTCCCAGACTTTGCAAGGTGCTTTGCAAAGTCATTTTACAGATGGTAACTCCTCTCTTAAGTAAGAAAATCCATTCTGCTGTAAGAGGCTCTGTGTGAAATACCTTCTGTTTAAAGAAGAGAAAAATAAAAATTATAGTGGTTTTCAGTGTCTGTGATCCTATGGTGTATTTCCAACTGTGTAACTCTTGTTGCCTTGCAAATTGTCATTGGATTGATTGCTTCCAGCTTACATAGAGTTTCTCTGAGTTCCTCCTTCCTCCC
Organism: Molothrus ater; assembly: GCF_012460135.2. Lineage (NCBI taxonomy): Eukaryota > Metazoa > Chordata > Aves > Passeriformes > Icteridae > Molothrus > Molothrus ater. The sequence continues at coordinate 60,579,237 of NC_050478.2, forward strand.
CTGGACACTTTGTGCTGCTGTGTGTTGTCATGTAATACCTCAGATAAGTATCTCATCACAAATTATGAGTTGTTGGCAATGTTTGTCAGTAGGAAATGGAAGCTGCCCTTAAATGAGTCTTTTCAAACAAACTGAAAATGTACAAAATTTAAAGATAAAATCATAATGGGGTCAGACCACTGATTAATGCAAATCTGCTTGCAGTTGCTGACGTAAATAGGAAAATGCTGATGTACATAATCAGAGAATGTGGCTGTTGAAATGAAAAGAAAATAAAGGGGTTAGGGGGCTAGTGATGCTGGTCTCTTAATGTAAGCACAAACTTTCACCCAGGACCACTTTGTTGTTAATATGTAACACTGCAGTGCCAGAGGGGTCAGGATATTCCAGACACTGCAACAATGTGGTGCCTCCTACAAACATAATAGGAGCAGAACTATGTATTCTTTAATTAACCCCTGGACCCAGGTCTTCCACTGGCATGGTTTCGTGGAACTCCATATACCTCAAAGGAAATAAATTGATTTACTGTGGCTGAGCACTTGGTCTTTTATTAATGTATACTTCTGTGTTTTGAAGTTGGGTGCTGTGCTTTTCATGACCATAAATAGTTTAACATTGATCAGACAGAAGTTATCCTAAACTCTACAAACAGAACAGTAAGATTAATGAAAAGAAACGTGTATAGTATAGGAACTAGGTGGGTTTTTTCTTACCTTTTTTTTCCTTTCTTAATCACAGTGCAGTGTGATCTTTATAAAATATGACTTCAGAGCATACTTCCTTGCACTGATTTTTGTAGTTTCACTTTATCACATGTATTATTGCACTTAAATATTATCTTCATTTTTTTTTAGTACAGAAAAAATGTGAGAGGCAAGACCAGCCTGATTTAAACAGGCTTAGGTAAACAATGCAAGTTTATATTTTGTTCCAGTTTAGGCCATGCTTAGGTAGAGCAGTCTTGGCCCAAGCTGGTCCCATGTTATAATCCCCTGCAGTTTGTTTGTTTAATAACAAGCCTAAACTTGTAAGGGGCAGAAGGCTGCCAGAAATACTAATGATCTTCAGAGAGCAACATAAAAGACAAACTTCCAAGTTGATGCTTCAGTATCTACTAGGGGCAAAAATACAATCCTTCAAACAATAAATGGGCTCGAAACATCTGTCAGATTATTGTTTTCTCCAGGGTCTGGTGAGTGGGCTCTGTGCAATCACATGATGGCCTTCTGAGGAGCCTACACCAAAATTAATGGTTTCATCAGCCTGCAGGAGCAACCAAGTGATAGGACACACCTAGGGCTATCCTAAAGAGCTTCTTTATGCTTAGTGAATGCTTTCTAACTATTCCAGTGAAGTGTGGAGCATTGGAACCTGAGTGTTGCAGACTGCATCAGAGAACTTAATTTGATGGGCTGTTTGGAGAGATTGCGGGAGAGCTTGAGCAGCATAAGTGAGCATCAGGAATGGATGTGGAATCAACTTTTAGAAAAAGTGATTATAATTTTACTATTTATGTATTGGATATTTTATAGGGGATTATCCTGGCAACCTACCAGCTACAAAGAAAGGTGTAAGGGCATCCAAGGTTCAGTAACTCCCATTTTGTGTTTGGAGTCTAAACATTAGGACCTGACAATATGGAAGTAAATCAGTATTGTCTTAGCCTCCAGTAGCATAACCTTTAGAAAGTTACTTTTTTCCCTGTGTATTCTGAAGCTCTTTATTAGATTGCTTACACTGAGAAAATAACCCTTTAATGGCTGACAGCAACAACAGAAATGTTTTCAGATGTTGCAGTTTATTTTCGTTTTTTTCCAATAAATATTCATTTCAAATTTTGGTGACATAAATGACCAGTTATGCTCTGAAGAATATGCTTCTAATGTTTCTGCAAGAATGGCTGAGCTCCTAAGTTACTTTGCAGTTCTCAAGAAATGTCTTTGCCTCCCCTAATGAGGTATATGATAGCAACCTCTTACTCTCTTTCCAGGCCTGTAGTAGTAGGTGTGAATCTTTCACCTGATTCAGATCATACTGGAATTGACAGCAAGACTGTGAACTGCAATTACCTTAGGCATTAGTGTATGTACCGTCTAGTACAAAATTTCTCTTTGTATGAGGCCAAAACAAACATGCATCTACAAAACAGATCTGAGTAAATGTAAATGGCTTGTGAATTGCTTGCTTAAAGGGAAGGTCCCCAGCCATGCCAGAAGTCTGCTTATCTTCCTTGCTGTGTCTTCTCTTGTAGATGTTTCTGGCCAAAATATCTCTTTGCACTGACCTTCAAATCACCATGCCCTTCTGGGGCTGATTGCTCCTGTTTAGTCTTTTTAGTCTATGGAGCTGTGCAAAGGTTGATTCGGCCTTTCTCCATCCATAACCACTATGGGCTTTTTTATGTCCTCTGAGTCTCTCAAAACACAAATGTTTGACAGTGCTACACAGCTCACAAGGGCCTTTGAAAAACACAACAAGTTGAAGTCAGTTGAATTCAGAATAAATATGCTTCTTTTTCAGCTGACATTGAAGACAGATTTTCTTCAACAGATTTACCTGTTGCTGTATTTTACTTGAAATGATTGTACACTAAGGAGTGCCATTATTGCTTTTGTTTTGTTGGTTCTCTTTCTCCTAAGTTTGCTGTCTCACCTCCAGAATTTATTGTGCTTGGTGCAGTATTTGCTGTGTGACTTTCTTTGTGGGAAATCAGATTTCATTATTTTAATAATAATTTTTAGCCCATTGGGAATATCTACTAGGTTGAGCACCTTTCTTTTCAGTGTATGCCCAAGAAAGAACTGGAAAGCATTCTAGTCATTACTAAATGAGTTTGTGTGAAAATCCAAGCAAACACTAAAAGCCCTGGAGTTCAGACCATTTCCCACAAATTAAATGAGAAACACTAGTTAAGTTAGCACAGAGTGTGATAAAACTGCAACATACTGTGTCATTAGACTGCTTTACATGGTGACTGGAAAATTGCCACTTTAAATAAACTTTTTACATCTATTTGAAAGCATGTCTCTCTGCACACCATCTATTTTATCCTTTAAGCTTCTATGGTATTTTTTTTTAGAAATGTAGTGAACTTGTAAATGCATGTACTATAACTTTTGAATGTTTGTTTGGATTTAACACCTTATTTTGATTTGCTGATGATGAAGAATTAAAAAGAAATCTTCCTAATGATTTTGGAGTTTGGCTTTATCCTTTTCCTTTTTTTAACTTTCTGTTCAGAATAACAACATTAATGTTGATCTCAATGCAGTGTCCCTTCAAAAGAGTATAAGGCATAATTCTGGGAATTAAGTAGCCTATGTATTATTCTGAAGGCTAAAACCTGCAGTTCACCTCACTTTTGAGTCATTGCTCTAAAATGAGCAAAGTATTCAGGAATCTTTATAAATTACTGATGGATTTGTATTAAAGGCCTGTACAAGACCAAAAGTAGTTGTTATAATAGCAGAGGGACCTAGCAATGTCATTTAATGTTAAAAAGAGGAGATAGTTAAATTGCCTGCACCATGGTTATGAGCAATAAAGACTAAGACAGCAAGAATAGCATTTGGGAGTATTTCTTTGGATCTGTAGAAAACCAGAGATGTCCATACAATTCTGTCTCCTCAGTGCAAACCATGTGTTATGCCATGGTGCACTGTGGTGTGCTGTGGCTGTTACTCACACACACATAAACCTGCAACAGTAATTATGTGTGCTATGTACAAGGTGAAGCTGGAATGGAATAAAATGCATTCTTTAAAGACATGCTGTCCCACTTGCTGATGGTGGTCAGGGTAAACTTTTTCTGACTATAAAGACTGTGTAACTTCTAATTCTTCTTTTATTCCTGCAGGTCAAGCCAGTTACTCACAGTAGGATCACTGTGTCAGCACGGTTTCGAAAGCCTCTCCAGGAGCCCTACACTATTTTGTAAGTAGAATTTTCACTTAGTGGGTTGCCATTTCAGGGGTGGTGGTGGTACTATGTTCACTTCAGGTGAGCTTTGTTTAAAATGCTCCTCCAAGTTATTTTACTTTGCTTTGTTTCAGCCTGATTGCTAATGGAGACCTTATTAGCCCTGCAGTGCGCCTCCTCATTCCCAGGAAAACACTGAATCACTGGGACCATATTCTTGAAATGGTGACAGGAAAGGTTACCCTCAGAAGTGGAGCTGTTCACAGGTATAAGGAAGCCAAATATTTGCAAGATACATTTTATATGCCTAGATATGTTTCTAAAACTCCATAGGTAGATATAATGGGTCATTCCTATTTTATGGGAAGTTTCACTGTAAGAAAATTAAAATACATCAGAAGGCCACAAGGTGGAAATACGTTGACTCTAAGAAACCTTCACATTTCATTTCTACTGCTATTTAAAAAAAGAATAACCGCAATGTGCTTGAACTGTTATTTTAAAATTAATATTTATTAATTTATTTAATTAGCAGGCCTGTAATAATACAATAATAATGCAATACGTTTAGGACTAATAAATAAGTTATGTGTAATAACGAAATAAATGAGCATGGTAAAGTTGGTGAAGATGTTTGGAATGTGAGGTACATGATGTGTGTTACTTTTTAATTTTGATAGTTCTTTAAATTCATTGGGGCAGACAATTTCAAGGAGAATATTATAGATTCTCCGGGGTTTGCATACCTGGGGCAAGACTAGGATGTGCTTCATATGCAGCCCTCAGCCTCTTAATAAAAGCCACGGCCAAAGTTGTTGTTGGGGTTTGCCAGTTCCAATATCTCAGCTGGTCTGAGTTGTTGAGGTATCCGAGGAATAGGAGGTCACTTCTTGGATAGGTAGGTTTCAGTCCCTTAAGGCTTTTACAATGTAAAATAAGTTACCTAAAATGGCATTTGATAGTTTTTATAAGTTTTAGAACAAAATGATAGATGTGATGTCCGTGAGAAACATTGCAGTTTAAGTGGGCTCTCAAGGTGTGCAAGCAAATTACGGACATTCCAGTGTGGCCCCATGCAGAGCACATTACAGAAATCTCTTCATCAGGTGGGAAAGGACCTTTTGTAGAAAATCATTCTTCACAGCCTATGCAATGTCTGATGCTAAGCTTGCAAAATCTTTCTCAAAACAGTGCAGGTGAGGTAGTCTTTTAGTTCTGCTTGCTTTCCCGTTTGATAAGGGTGAGAGAAGATTAAGGTAATGCTATTGAATATTAGCTCTCATCAAGTTTTTTCTCTCAGCCCTGAACTTCTTTGCTCCTATTAGCTGGCTGCTTAGGATTTTCACTTGCTGTAAAGTAAACCTGCATGTGTTGAAGCTTTCTGGGTCTCCTCTAATGTAATTGAGAAGTGAACAAAGCGAGAAAAGACATTTACAACATACAAATTCTTTCTGCTCTCAGGCTGTTTAGCCATTTAAAAATCTTTCACATTTTAGTCTCATTACTTGGTGTCATTCTGGTGAAACTAAATGTTGTACATGAAAGCATTCAATATATAACTAAGATTCCTTTTGAGACGTTCCCTTCAGTGCTCATCTTTAATCCTTCAAAAATAAGATAATGTACATGACATTTTAAATTATTTAATTTTTTCCTCTTGCTGGTTTTCTATTAACTCAGTTTTCATTTTCTTTTCTTTAAAATATTAGAAATACATATTAAATCCATTAGTAAAGTGATCATAGTTCTCTAGTAAGTTACACATTACTTGCTGGGGTTTACTGAAACTATGTTAGCATTAGGGGAGATCTGGTAAGACCACTGACACTGGGAAGATGCAATTTCTCATTAAAGAAGCATAAGTGGACTTACAAGAACCTGCATTATGTACAGGGCAGCTTTTTTCTTTTCCATGTTATTAAAAGACTTAAAAAGCTACCAAGTCTCACCCTGATCAGAATAGAAACGCAAGCATGAAATATGAGAGGGGAGATGATGGGAAAGCAGCTTTTCTGCTTTCCAGCTTGTTGATGGGGATGGGGTGCAGCAACCTGATGTGCATCAGCAGCTGGGAATTTGGGGATATTGTCCCAGAAATTGTGTCTTTGCTATCTCCCTTTCTCAGCCGGTATGCTTGCTTTCTTTTGGCTGTCACTTTTTAGCTTGGATTCAGGAGGGAAAGTGGAAGTCCACTGACATCTCACAAGGCAAACTTAGGTCATCCTCAGAAGAAGTGACCACAAGGACATTTTTGTTACATAATACAAGCCAGAGAGAGCCCAGCTGGTCTGTGAATGGTTGTGGCAAAGTGGGTGGGTGAAAATTGTGGCTTAAAAATTCCAAAATTGTAAAAAAGTAGCTTCAGAAATTTGTGTCACAAAACTTGTTTGTGCTTGTTAAGTCCGTTTAGTTAGTTATTTGTTTGAAGATCCATTTTTAAAAAATACATTTTTGATTTCACTTTCATCTTTAGAGACTGATTATATTTGATTTTGCTATTGTAATTATAATTTTCAGGGTGAGAAATGCAATTAAAGATTGCTAGTAATCTGTAACATTTTTTTGAGTTCTATTAAACAAACAACTTGTGCACTTTAAATATAACATTAAAGCACAAGCAAAATGAAAGATCAGGTGTGACAGTGTTCACAGGGGTTCTTGGATGAGGGAAGAGACAAGAATGTTGACTCCATGTTTCAGAAGGCTTGATTTTTTATTTTATGATGTATATAGTACATTATAACTATACTAAAAATAATAGAAGGAAAGGTTTCATCTCAGAAGGCTAGCTAAGCTAAGAATAGAATGGAATGAATAACAAAGGTCTGTGTCTCAGACAGAGAGTCCAAGCTAACTGGGCTGTGGTTGGCCATTAATTGTAAACATTCAAGATGGGCCAATCAGAGACACACCTGATGCATTCCACAGCAGCAGATAACCATTGTTTACATTTTGTTGCTGAAACCTCTCAGCTTCTCAGCAGGAAAAAATCCTAAGAAAAGGATTTTCATAAAAAGATGTCTGCGACAATCAGGAAGAAAAAAAACCCAATTATTTTGTATGTACCCCTTTGTATCTGCAGTCCCATACAAATATATAAACAATTTTTAAGCTGTGGTACACTGATTTGCTGGTTTTTCCCTCGTGAAAAAGTTCCCAAAGTGAAGTGCAATCTAGCAGAACACAGCGAGATTAATTCAGAAATAGGCTTCCTGCTGATTTTCTGATAGCTTGTTTTATTTTCATTGTTTGTGTGTAACTGATGTTGACTCTGTGGTAGTGAAACATAAATTGCTCTTTGAATTGCTGGCATGCCTGTGAAACGTTTGTGCTGTGAAATAAATATGAGTAATACAAACGAGGTGCTCCAGAGTTAGCATACCTCTTCTCAAGGAAGCAGCAATGTGATCTAGATTTAAAATAGCTGTAATTTCACCTTTCAAAATTTTCAGTCTTTGCACTTAGAAACGTATTCCCATGTGGCAGGAGACACACAAAAAATTAGGGTACTTTTATGAGTGTAATATAAAAAAGACATGGACATGCAGGAACAAGTGCAGCAAAGGGCCACAGAGAGGAAGGGCTTGAAGATACCTGTAGTGTGAGGAGAGCTGGGAGTCTACAGCCTGAGGAAGAGAAGGCTCAGGGGGATCTTTTAAATGTGTGAATATACCTGGTGGGAATGAGTGAAGAAGACAGAGCCAGGCTCTTCTCAGTGGTGCGCAGTGATAGGACAAGAGGCAATGGGCACAAAATGAGAGAAGGAAATTTCACTTGAACAGAAGAAAAAAAACTTACAGTAATGGTCATCATATATTGGAACATGTTTTCTAGAGAGGCATTGGAGTCTCCATCCTTGCAGGTGTTCAAAACATACCTAGAGACAGTCCTGAACAACCTACTCTTGTTGCTCTTGCTCTGCAAGGCATGATTGGACTAGGTGGTCCCCAGATATCTTGTTCAACCTCAGATATTCTGTGATTCCTGGTTCAGTAAAGTACATTAGTTTCTTCTGTGTTTATTCAAGGTTATGCCACCACATGTATCAATTTTAAAAGCTCTTTTTCTATTAAACTGAAAATTTTTGCACATTATAAGTCAAGGGTGTATTCAAGGTAGCCTCCTGATATTCTTCCCCAAATGTTCATAGTATCGTTGTGTGTATTTTTTTACATCTCCTTGCATTGTGTTGAAATTTATGTCTATAAATTCGTATATAGTATAGCTCTAGTATAGCTAGAAGGCTTCTAGAAAGGCAGTTAAGATAGCCATTCAACATTCCTGCAGTTAAGACTTTAATGAAAGTTGTTATTGCTGATTTTTAAATTAAATATAAATATTGTTGAGTTTTGAGCCATGCTTTGTAGGAAAGAGCTAATTTATTATTGAATGTTCCTCCTTACTCACTGTTTTGACTGTGCTAAAATAAAATCACAAACTTGACAAGGAAATAAATTCCCCCCAGCAGTCCCTGATGCATTTCTTTCTTCTCAAAAAGAAGTCATGGTGAAAATCCACCTGGTGTAATAGACACAGTCATTATTGGTATGTGCCCAAGCTGCATGGCTTCTTGTTTTAATGTAGTACTGTATTTCCTGTTGTTCCCATCAGGTTCCAATCTTCTGATCTACACAATGTAACAATATAAATGAAATGTTATTGGCATAGTCTGTGTTAGGTGGACAGGGCTTTCAGTCATGAATGCCCTGTTCTTCCCATGTTACTGCATAGTTTCCTGAGCACAGATAGAAATCTGTAGTGGAACTTGGTAGGAGAGGGGATCAGGAGCTCTTGAAATAGATGCCTTCCAAAGTAACGGGAAAAAGATATTGAAGACCTTAGAAATAAAAAGAAATTTATTTCTTTCCAGAAATTATGTATTTCATCTATTATAGCACTTCATACTTTGTTAGTTTTATATAAGCTGTGATTTAGAAGCTACTTTGCTGTTTTCCTTGGTGGTTTGTTTGTTCTAGTTTTTTTTTTGGTTTTGTTTTTTTTGCTTGGTTGGGTTTTTTAAAAAATTTAGTTTCTCATCATTGTATGGTGTGTGCTGTACTTTATTGGGTTTCATATCTGGAAATGCAACATACATTTAGCGAGTTTAGATTAACATAGCTTCCAGTGCTCTGAACGCACCTAACTGATTGTTAAGGTTTATTATAATAAGCATTTTTATATTTTTCAGACTCTACACTGTAGATGGAAAACTTGTTCAGAATGGGTCAGACTTGGAGAATGGGCAAATTTATGTTGCAGTGGGTAGAGAAAAGTTTAAGAAATTGCCATATGGTGATCTGCTGTCCAAAGCTACAATGAGAAGGCCACAGGGGTAAGTTCTAAAGGTGTGTGATGCACTCCTGTGTGTTTGTGTGTGTCAATAGTAAAGTACAAAATTATTATTCCAAGAATGATGCATGAGTTAGTATGGATGCAAAACTTCATTGTCAGCTTCTGAGAAAGCTGAGATAAAAATAACAAAAGCAGAAATGGAAATTCAGGAGACCAGTTCATCTCATAAGCATTCCCTTGATCATGTATCAAAAAATTAGCATCTGAGAAAAATTAATCCAAGTCAAAGTAATCCTAATTTTTTTTTCCTTGGGATACAAATGTGTACAGCTGAATCAGCAGTTTAGGTCTACTCTTGGTTAGTAATGTTTTATGAAAGATATACTCCCTTAAGATTGTTTTATGTTCGGGTCTATTTTTTGTAGGCTAGAACAATCACATAATAGAGTCCTAAAATGGGTATCTGTAAGGAGAAACTTGTGCTTTTTCTACCTTTGGAAAACATGAGAATTTAGAACCATTTCATTGAAATAAGAGGAAAGAAATGGAAATTGTAAGGAGAATTCACATAGTAATTCACTGGATACTGCTCTGCAAGGTTTTGGTATATTAAAGTATGCATTGTGGGGTAATGCACTTGTTGAATAAGTTAATTATTATGCATTTAAACATAGTCTAGTAAACAGAACAAGTGATGCTTAGTGAAAACACATAGTGAAGAAAGCAATTATCTCTGTTGCCATAGCCATCTTGGTGTTATCTGCCTTGATTATAGATACATAGTGTCTGTACCAGTGACAGGGTACACAGTTCTAATATATGGCTTATTCCTGCAGTTTCAAAACCTCTGTACTACCTCCAAATGTGGGATCTCGAAAGTCTAAAGGCAGCGTAAGTATCAAATTTCTAATTCAGCTAAAATATGGCAGATAGAAAACCCCTGTCCTTTGGGTTTTAATTAAATCTGAAGAGAAAAAATTCACAGCCACATGGTGGCATGCTTATTAAAGCCTGATGAATCTGTAGCTATTTGCAGTGTCAATTAGAAGAAATCTGAGAAAATATTGTTGTGCTAAGGGCTGCTTTGTTTTTGATAAAAGCTTCCATAGCAAAGACCAGCTGCTGGGTTGAGGTCTTTCCTATAAATATGATCATTTGTGTATTTATTTATTTATTCATTCAAATTATATACCTTAAGGAAAAACACAGAACCTTTCACAAAACGTTTTGCAGAAAACTGTGTTTCTGAACTCTGAGTCTGGAAAAGGTCCTAAACCAGTTTGCAATTTGATGTTTTATTCTAGGCAACCACTACATAGAGAGCTTGATCCTTCACTGCTTTGTATCCTGTTTAGCTATTTGTATGTGTACAAAATGAGTCAGGGAACCATTAAGGCTGGAAAAGACCCCCAAGGTCATCGAGTTCAATCTTTGACCTATCACCACCGTGTCAAGTAAACCATAGCACCAAGTGCCATGTTTAGTTGTTTCCTAAACCCTTTCAGGAATGGTGACTCCACTGTTTCTCTGGGCAGCTGTTCCAATGCTTAATCACTGATTCAGTGAAGGAATTCTTCCTTATGTCCAACCTGAACCACCCTGGCATATCTTGAGGCCCTTTCTTCTTGTCCTGTTTCTTGTTGACTGGGAGAAGAGCCTAACCCCACATTGCTACAAGAAGAGTCCTCTGTGGATTTAATTTTAGTTCCAAAACAGAATATAAGTATCTGTTTTCACCAGTTCTCCACAAGTGCAGTTTGCTGTACAAGTACAAGACAGCAGGGAATCAGACTCACAGTCTGTCATTATAATTGTGGTAGTTGATCATGTCCTTTCACTCTTTACAAAACAAAAAAAAACCAAGTCTCTGGAGCCACTAAAAAGAAGTAAGCAATAAAACATACAAGTTTGTGTTCACATTCCACTGAATGTGTTACTGCCCTGTGAAGGCTGTCATTCTCCTCCAGCTTCTCTTGACACAGAATAATGCCCAGGTCTCTTTTACACAGACAGTGATTTATTAACCAGTCATATTAATGTGTTATATCTTGTGGCTGTCCACACATATAGGTGAGAGATAGCTGCATATAAAATGCATGTATGCATAGATTCATCTAGCTATTCTTTTCATTCAATGAAACATTATTTTCTTATAATAAATATGTGATTTTTCTCCTGGAAGCTGTTGAAAATTTAATTGGTCAAATCATACAGTAAGTTCATAAGATAGTTATACTTCTCTGGATAATTTAAGGTATCACTTAAATTTACTAATTGTAAATTACTATAGTTCTTTAACACCTGATACCAGTCCTTACTGAAATTTAAGAAAATAAGCTTTTTAATTTGCACCACTGATAATTATGTCCTCTTCTTTTTAGGGAAATGATAGGCAGTCTAAGTCTACAATTGGAGCTGGTGCCCAGGGAGAACACAGTTCCTCGCCTCAGCTTCCCAAAAGAAAAGACAAAAAAAGCCAGAATCCAGAGAGTTCTGTGTCCAGACGACACTTTTCTAACCACTCTACAAAAGTAAAACAGACAGTAAAAGCTTCCCCAGGAATCCTTCAGGATAATGGTCAGTACTAAGATAAACACTGTTGTAGCAAAGTGGCTTTTGGTCTTCAGTTAAACCAGTGAAATAGTAGAATAACATGTTTGAATAGTTAGTGAATTGTCCATTTACTCTGCGAAACTGGAATTGCCAAAGTTCTTTCTGCTTAGGAAACGCACCTGTGCATCGCCACTACATTCCTAGCTTCATTTACAGAGCACAAGAGGCATTGTATGAATTTTATTATACCTTGGAAGTTAAGCTCATATGGTTCTATCATTATGCTTTTGGTAAAGGTAAATAAATATGTTTTCACCATTTTCCCACTTTTCTGCCCTGCAATAAGGTGAAGAAAAGGAGCTAGTGTTCTGCAATGAGGTGAAGGACCCCTTGCTGTCCCTGAAAATCCCTGATTACCTGCCTGGTTCTGTGTAAAAAAACAACTAGAGCCTGGGGGAGGAACAGAAGAAGCAGTTACAGAAGCTCCAGTTAGCTGGTAGCTAACTAATCCTGCAGCAGAGCTGCTGGGGGCCCTTTTGAAATTTGCCCTTCTCTGTGCTGTAACAGCAGTGGCAGCAGTTTGCAAATTTAGGCAAAAACATCCTCTTTGAGAAACTGTTATCTTATAGTGTGATATTCCCTTTCTCCCTATTTCTTTAAAGAGCTAAAATATATATAAAAATTATATATGTATGTATGTACAGCCATATTTGATAGATAGAACATATATAGGGAAATATTTATGTCTCTATGTAATGCTGTTGCTACTCCACCTGCTGACAGAATTGGTTGGAAAGCCTCTAAGTTTATTGAAGGACTGTTTGCTTCTCGCTTCCTCTTTGCTATGCTTTGTGGGTCTTGTGTAACTAGGAGAAGCTGTTCAAGGCAGTGGTTTGTGTGGTATGAGCTCAAGTGTACTTTTGGAGAAGCTCTGTGATCCTCTATTTTACCTCCATATATAAAGACCTGTTAGTAAAAGTGGGAATGGACAGTTGTAGCCAGGTGTGGTTCAATCTCTTCTCTGAGGTAAGAAGTAACAGGACAAAAGGAAATGGCCTCAAGTTGCACCAGGGGAGGCATAGATTGGCTATTAGAAAAAATTTCATCACAGAAAGGATTGTAAAACATTGAACCTGCTGTCCAGGGAAGTGGTGGGGTCACTATCCCTGGAAATATTCAAAAAAAGTAAGGATATCATACTAGAGAACAAAGTTTGACGGTGAACATGGTGGTGGTACTGGGTTGACAGTTAGACTTGATGATCTTAAAGGTCTTTTCCAACCTTAATTATCCTATGATTCTAACTCTTGAGAAATTAAAGACTTTTCACTCACCTCTGACTCAGTCACTCAGTGGAGTGTGGGAGCTCCACTGTAGTCAGAACTTTGGTAGCTTGTAGGGAAGTGGTTAAAAGAAAAGGTCCTACAATGACTCCGAATGGTCACCTCCTGCAAAGCTATTGTCTTTTGTGCATTCTGTTCTGGTCACACCTCAAGATGGAGTGACCTGAAGCTCAGGCCAGGCGGGCTGTAGGAGCTGTGAGCCATGCTGCTGTAGGAGTATCCCTTGCCCAGCCAACCCTCATTGTCAAAGACTGCCCTTGACAGAAAGCCAGCATTGCAGAAGTCCTCATTATACCATGGTCCTTGTCATTTATCTATCTCATATAATACAGAGGGAAGCCTTTTATCCCATCCAGATGCATGAAGTGTAAAGTAGCTTATCAACAAATCATCAGCATGTTCCACCATCTTGTTTGCTTGGGTATAATAAGATTGATAATTTCATAATAATGAATATGAAAAATTCCTTTGATACCCTCCTTTCTGTCCCAGTGCTGTACCATCATGCTAGTCAGGAGTAATCCATCATCAATTTGTGCGTAATCTGGAACAGGAACACTGGAAAAGCAGTTACAGAGCCCTGAAATAGTAGCTTTGGCATTAGTATACCTGCTTTTAGTGACAACTAACAGTCCACATACCAATTTCATTCCTGTCAGTACATGCTTAAAACGATTTGATGTTGAATAAATTTTCTCATTCTTTTCAGGCCACTTTTTGGGCCTGAATGATCAAATATTCCCATCAGGCAGTTGCCAAATGTCTCCTTTAAAAATATTGTATCCTAAAGTATTTTCTCCCTGTTCTGTGATTGCAAGAGTGTGTGAGGTCCATTGTCTCTCCCCAGGTAAACATAAACAGACTTTGGCAGTACAACATAAATTGCTTTGTTCATTAAAGTCTGGTGCATGGGCCCTATTTCTTTTAAAACTTATGTCTAATTTCTCAGCATCCATTGGGGTGTTTAGTGAAATTTGAGGTCCTCTATCAATCACATATTTCAAAGGATGTTTTCTAGGCCTACTGGTAAGTAAATTGATAGGCTATAATGCACCAGGTGATAAAGCCTAAAGTTCTTCCAGCACTTAGTGAGCTTTTTTATTTTTCTTTTCCTCTCCTCAAATGGTTGCAGGTATGTTTTTTTCTGTGAAAGCTTTTGTTTTTTTCATGTGTCCCCCTTGCACTCTTTTCACTAAGTGTTCTCTGGTTGTTGCCTGAGAGCTGCATGGGGAGTACCTAAAGCTATCGCTGTCCTCCACAGCTCATTTTGCTTCAGGGGTGTTTTGATCCTTCTTCTGTCTCAGGCAAGGTATGTTTAAAAGTCCTCACCTGGCACTCAGGAAGTCTTTGCACTTGAGTTTTTGGGCCCCTCTGAAAGGCCCAAGTTTGTTCTCCAGGATGGAGTTTCCCAGCCCATTTCCCTAGCATGGTTTACTGTGTCATGAAAGAGTCTTGCCCAAGGAGGAAAGGTCATCTTGGGGATCTTGTAACGCTTCACTATGCATTACATCTCCTCTTTGTCTTGTCTTTGTCTTCTCTATTTGGTCTTGTCACCCTACTGAAAACATTTTTAAAGTTATAGGGGCTTCTTTCAATAGAGGTCTTAACATACTAGGATTGACTTCTGCGGAGATTGGGATGTATCCGTTTAAGTGTCCATACATTGCCTTGTAATAGTGGTAAATATTTCATGACATGACCATGTGAGTATAGAAGCTGGTCCTGCTCTTTCCATAACCTCTGTTCCTCCTGCCCAATATGCAACCCTGAGGATTATTGAATGGGGTTGATTGATAGGCTCAGTCCTAAGTTTAATAAGACTCCTGGCTTCCAGTATCTAGCCTTATAGAATGATTTTATCTAGCATTCAAAGACTACTGAACTCTAGGTGGACATATTTTAACAGATTGTTCCTTATGATACAGTGAATAGTTGTCTAAATTAAGGGGATGGCGTGTGCAAATTTCAGCATATGGAAGACGTAAATTACATGTTTTGGTCCTTTTCTCATGTAGAAATTTAGGTTGTAGTAGAGAAAGGAGAGAGGTTGAAAGAAGAGTTTATTAAGGCTCTGGGAGACCAAGCACGCCTTTTAATGGAAATAAAATTAAAAATATGCCAACCTTGTAATATTCAGGAAAATTTAATAAAATCAATGAAATAGTTATACTTCTGCCTTTCCCTACTTGAATGTTTATGCCTCTGTATGTAATATCTGTTTTATCAAGTTGAATTATATCAGTGGCAGTATCGATGAAAATGATGTCATGGAGTCAATATTTTACCATATGACCTCCTTTCTTTGCAGAATTTCTTAGTATTCTATCTTCTATTCTATCCTACTCCTTCTCATCTTCAGCCCTGAATTATCTGGCAAAGTGATTTTCATCAGGAAAGGACAGCCCATGAAAATTGAGAATTTTTGCAGTAAAATATCTCTTATGATTAATTTTTTCCCCAGGAGGATTTTCCTAGATCCCCCAGTAACATCACAGGGAAAAGGAGTCTCCCTCTTCTCTTCTAGTTGGCAAAAATGGACAGACAGTGCATTTTTCACTGATCCATACCTTCACTTCCATCCAGCAATATTCTACTTGCTCCTGAGAGACTTACTCTCAACAAATCCTCAGTCTCTGACTCCCCTGGTTTTCATCCATATTTTTCCTGTATGTTTGCCAGTTGCAAGGCATCCCAGGGAGTAGTTCTGACCATGTTTTTTTTTTTCTGAGCTCCTTGAGGTCCTTTGAACACTTCAGTCTTAATTATGGGTATCATTTTTTATTCTAGAACTGCTTCCTTTTTAGATGAGGACCTAGAGGTTCAGTCATTTCATCAGAGACTTATTCTCCCTCATCAGCATTTTCATCAGGGTTTTCCTAAATACCACCACTTCAATCCTCAGGTGATACTATTAATTTTTGGATTTTTCTAACAGCTGGGGGACTGGTGAGTTTTAATGTCAGCACTGATTTTTTCCCCCAAGGTTTTTTGCTTTCCTTTGGATTCTTTTAACTGTTGTTTTACCTTGTCATTTTGATACCATAAAGACAATTTTTCTTTCCTTTATTTACTATCTCAGATGCTTAGTTTGTTTCATAATTTGTTCTCTTTATTGCCATGCAGCCTTTAAGCATAGCCTGCACAACTGTAGTGTGCTTAGTACTAAAATTAGTGTGACAGTGTTCACAGGGGTTCTTGGATGAGGCAAGAGACAAGAATGTTGACTCCATGTTCAGAAGGCTTGATTTATTATTTTATGATATATATATATTACATTATAACTATACTAAAAAGAAATAGAAGAAAAGGTTTCCTCAGAAGCTAGCTAAGAATAGAATAGAATATAAAAGAATGATAACAAAAGGCAGCTCTCTCGGACTCTGTCCGAGATAGCTCCGTCTTGATTGGTCATTAATTATAAACATTCAAGATGGCCCAATCAAAAATCCCTTTGTTGCATTCCACAGCAGCAGATAACCATTGTTTACATTTTTTTTCTGAGGCCTCAGCTTCTCAGAAGGGAAAATCCTAAAGAAAGGATTTTTAGTGAAAAAGATGTCTGCGACATGGAAGTGTGTTGAGAACTCAACAGAGCAAAGAATATTGGTTTGGGTTTTTTTTTATTTTTTATTTTAATCATTCATTACAAGTTAATGTGAATGCTGTGCTACAGCTGTGGAACAAGAATCTTTAATTTAGTTAAAAGGAAAGAAAGCTAACAGGAAAGAAAGCCAACAGGCAAACTGGACAAATCGTGTTAAAAAACAAAGAGCTGTTTCATTTTTAACAAAACAAAAACATCCACTGAAGTTAATGTTTAAAGATACTGGGCCTCTGGGTTTCAGAATACAAATAAGTGGGCACGGCTTCCTCTGGCAGTGAGACATGCTGTGTGCATACTTGTACTTACCCTGTGCCTGTATGCTTTGTTTGCACGTTTGCTCAGGACCTGTCATACTTCCCTTCGGGTTTGGAAGGACTTATGCTGCTGGGACATTATGCTGGGATTCAAAGGGCAGGCAAAGGGTATATTCCCTTTTCTGGGGGCACTGCTTCACCTGTTTTTTCAGTACCTCTTCATACACTGGAGAGCTGCATTAACATCCAGTGCAGCTTGAAAGGGCAGAATACAGGCTGTTCAAGCTTCTCCTCATGTGTGTGCTTTTAGTGCTCTGAAAGTCTCCCTGTCAGCAGAGAATCTCCCTTACTCTGTCCTGGTTTGTCACCTTGTCTCAGGGTGAGACAGACCCCCACAGTGGCTGTGTGACTAGTGGGGCTGCTGATGAAAATACCTTACAAGCTTGTATTCAGATTGGTTTGTTCTCTCAAATGACAGTGAAATTAGAAATCTAGTTTAGACCAGGTGCTGAAGTACTGGATATATGAAGTAGGTGTGTAATTGCTGCCTTGCTGCCTTGAATGATGACATTTTCAGGTTCATTTTAGAGTGAGGAGTCTTATTCTGAAATGGAGATTTACTCTTCATGGAGAACCAGAAGTCAGCTCTAGGAACACAGTGATAATGGTGACTCCCAAGTGCTGTTTTGATCAGTACAGCTCCACTGTCTATTCTGAAGGCTCATTGCAGTTCCTAAATTGGCTTTGCTTTTATTCCGAAACAGTCCTTCAAACTCAAAGGCTTTGGATTGAGTAAGGGAAGCATTTGTCACTATCTTGGGAAATTTATTTAATTTTTATTATAATTTTATTTTTTCCTGATGGACAGTGGAAAAGACTTTTGGCATTTTAGCTGGCTGCATTTGGCTGTCACTGATAAGTGATTAATTAATTTTAATCTGAAACCAATAAACTGCACAGTGACTTTACACATGCATATTTTGGGGTGTATGGAAATAGATAAAAAGAAAATGTTCGTAGTAGCAAATGTATCCTGTATTCTTTGCTGTCCTTTCCCCTGCCAATTTAGCATTGCATGGATTCTTCTCTTGAGTGCTAGACTGTTTGAAAGTGATTGTTTCCTGGGTCTTAATTCTTCTTCTGAAGAATTATGCACACAGTGTTAAGTCTTAACCTAATCTTCCAATTGAGTTTAGTTGGGCTAGCTGTATATTTACTTTGAATTTACTTTTTTTATACACTGAGAATTTCACCAGCATGCAATTTATATTACAACTGATCCATGTCATAATCCTCTTAAATCAAGATGATTAAAGAATTTCTTAGAGTTGAAAGCTCTTTGTGCAAGACTTACATTCACCCCTTCTCAGGGCAAATTGAGTAGATTATGAGCTGATGCTTTGGTGTTTGTAACCTGTAAAGCACACTATTAATGTTATGATCAGGCTTCCACTGCACTCATAGAAGCCTTAATAACATTGAATATATGGTATGCAACAGTAATTGCAATTAGAAATGTGGGGTTTAGAGCTTAGACTAGTGCATCTGGTTCAGCAGAATTTGGGTTTATGAAAGTGACACCAAAGGTATATTTAATTATCAGCAGCTTGTTTTGAGGTTTAAAAAAGAATAAAAAAAGATGGGAAACCACCAAACCCCCCCTGAACCTATTAATTTATTGGTCTGTGTCATATTGTGTAAAGAGTATGTGTAGGAAGTTGATCAGGAAAGAAGCAAATTCAGAAGTGTAGCAGAAAATTCTTGGAGGTGAGAGTCCTCATTTAAAGCCTATTCCATTACAATGCAGTAGTTTAATTGTGGTCACATGGCTTGTGAAGTAACTCCCTACATAAACTATAAAAGAAGTTCTAGAGCTAATAGACTGTGGAGTTTGAGTTTTTTCTGTGATTTGGAGAAGTCATAGAGTGGACATGGGCTGACCCATTCCACAGTTTTTCAGATCTATTTTTGAGTATTATGAGGTCTTAGAAGTTAGCTGTCATCTCAGTTTCCTGGGTTTGTTAATGGCTAAAAAAAAGGAAGAAAAAGGCCAACCCTTGTAAATAAGGAAAGCTGCACAGAACCCCAGGTATTGCTGTCCTGCTCTGAATTAGTTTCAGTAAAATTATGAACTTGCCAAAGAGTACAAACCTGGGCTGCTGAATATCCACTCTGCATTGTGAGCTGAAACTGTTGTCTGTGTTTTCCTGCTGACAATTTTTAAGATTAAAAACCTATCTGCCATTAAAACACAGACCATATCATTCTGGTATTGTCAAAGCAGATGAAAAGACTGCTGAAGAAAGAGAGAGCTTCTCATTTGCAGAGATTTTACAAGACCTGCGGGCTTATTCCTTGCATAGTAGGAAACAAATCTGAATGAAGAAATGAGAACCCTTTTTTGCTGTAGCTGTGTATTGTTACAGTGCTGGATCATGGTAGCCAGAGCATTCTAATGCCAGTGTGGAACTAAGATGATCATCTTGCAGCCACTTTATTAAAACACACGAGTTTCTTTGAATTTGCTTTTAGGGAAGTGAATACTTCACAAAATGTTAAAGAGGAAAATACATACTTATCAGCAGGAAAGCATGCTGCTTAATTCCTAGCAGGAGGGTGTAAAAGTTTGGAATCATGGGACCAGGACAGACATTTCAGGGCTTTTGTGTCCAGTCGGCTCTGCCCAGACACGTGTAGGATGGTTCTGGGGCCGCCCGCGCTTCAAAGGACGAGTCTGGACTCTTCAGTTTTTTGGTCGTCAGATTGTTTATTGTTTCTTATCTACAGAATTTTCTTTCTGCCCAGCAGAGGTCTGACCTGCAAGGCAGCCAAGGGCACTCTGACCACCCATGGGGCAGTCGTGTCTTTTTATACTAAAAACTATGTACATCATATTTACCTTTATTTCCCAATACCTTTCACCCATATTAGCAAGTGCACCTTCACCATGGACCAATCCCCAAGTGCCAACATCACCACAGAAAATGGATGACAAGAAGAAGAAAGAAGAAGGATGAGACACGCCCTGATCCCTCCATCTTGTCTCCATAACCCCCCTGTACCAAAACCCTAAAATCTATATTTCACCCTGTAAATACATCATTCCTGCACCATTCATTCCCAAGTGACTCTCATGTCCTCAAACATGTGGCACATCCCTAGAGGGATCAAAGTCAAGCCACCAGACGCTCCTGGCAACATTCCAGGATTTCCGAGCCCCCCAAGGGTTCTCTTGGTAACTCTGGACATCCAGAGTGATGTGCTGAGTTCCCACACTTTTGCATTTTTTTAGTGACAGTTTAGCCCCTAGCACACAACTGTACTCAAGAGAAGGCTAAGTTATGTAACAGGCATGGAATTTAAAAAAATGTGGCTGAATGAGAACTGCTTTCTTAATTTAAAAATGCAAATGGGCTTCCTTCATTATCTATAATTTAAATCAATTAATAAATTGGATGATTAGAAATATGGAGAGGAAGTGGGATGAAGGGCCAAAACATGGAGAGGGAAGAAAAAACCCTTGTATTATGACAGTCAGTCCTTTATTTTT
Source organism: Molothrus ater (assembly GCF_012460135.2). Lineage (NCBI taxonomy): Eukaryota > Metazoa > Chordata > Aves > Passeriformes > Icteridae > Molothrus > Molothrus ater. The sequence goes on from NC_050478.2 coordinate 60,599,754, forward strand.
GTAGCTGTTGATGTATAATGATGACTGAACTATGGCAGCTTTTCCTTTGCTCCAGCATTACCATATTTCCTATCAGTAAGGGAGAGTGCTGTATACAAGGGCAACCTCTAGACCCACCTTTTGCAGTTTCTGTTGAGGTAAACAGATGTCAGCATTCTCTAATAGCATTATATTATATTACAGATTTAAAATTTTCAAAAGAGAGGGAGCAATTGCTTAAAAACTTGAGGCTGCAATAGTATCAAGGGAAGAAAAATATGTCCTTTTTAATATTCTCAACAGTTTCATATGTATATTGCTAGCAGGTTCTTTTCAGTTCCATTGTATTTTGATGACAGAAGTCACAGGCATGAAGACACATGCAGAACTATCATGAAGGCAGTGGCTCCTTGTTGGAAATGGGTCTTGTTCAACAGACATGCTTTTAAATTAAATAAACCCCAAAACACACACAAAACAAGAATATAAAATATACAATATATATAAAAATATATTGTATGCAGGCATAAACACATGTCCTCCTTTTTCCTCACAGCAAACTATTCAATTTTATGAGCCACTTTTTTTTTTTTACATTTTATTTTTAATTTTACTTACTGCTTTTATGATGCAGCCTCTGTTGTAAGTCACATTAAGTTTTTTTATAGTCATATTAACTTCCTTCCTTACCTATAGGGCTTGCACATAGTAAATGCCTCAGATTTCCACAAAATATTCAGGGCAGATTATTATTACAATGACTTTTAAAATTTCTACTACTAAATTTCAATCAGTTTAAAATTTGAAATGCATTAATATCTCTATAATTTTTTAATTTTTGCTGCAATAAATGTTTCATAGTTAAGGATGTTTACAAAAGGAGCTTAAATAAAAGCTATTTATTCCTGTGCTTAATTATTTTAAAAGTACAGATTTCTTATCAGCTAGTTTAATATATAATTTAATTGGTATTTAATAAAGTCATATAACCTTGTTTATCAAAGTGTAGAAAAAGAATTCCAGCTGAAATACTGAATGGCATCAAACAGAAAATGATCTTTCCATTTTAGCCAGGACTTGCTTGCTTATACATGCACCAATTTGTGGTTTCTTTCTCTACATACTGAACTGAAGGCACAATACACTGAACACTTCTGTGTTGAGACAACTACTAAAATGTGACCAGTGAAATGTTGCTAGTTGAAATCTTTTGGGGCATTTATAAATTTGCTCTTGCTGGTAACTAACCTGTTCTGTACCTATCAGGAGATTAGGAAGTAAAAAAGATCTAGAAAATAGCTGGAAAATTCTCCTGAATGGGCAGCAGAATCTCTTTCACACAAATGAATTCTCCAGGGCTGCAAAGCGAGGAAGAGCTGGCATGGGTAAGGGCCAGGACAGAGTAGGTAACTCTCAAAATGAAGATCTTTGACTATTAAGAGTCATTGTGCAAGTCATTAGGAAGTCTTAAAATTGTCTTAAATTGACTCTTAAATTGAATGAATTGTTTTTATTAGTCATTTGCAACAAAGAGCTGAAAAGCTTTGCAGGAATACAGTAGCACCTTCTATCTTTGGTGAAAGCAGCTGACTACTGAGCTGCTTACTTTGAGATAGACCTTGGCCAAGTACAAACTCAGAAACCTCACCCCCTGTTTACCAGTCATTATCCTTTCCAAGGTTCTCATCCAAACCTGACCACAGTGCCTTTCTCTCACCTGTAGCCTCTGGACCTGATTACCAAAGACTAAGTGTAGTGGTAACATCCTGCTCCTGTAATTTCACTGCCTTTTTCAGCTGGAAATTTCTCTTGTTCTTACTATTTGTGTGGCTTCCTTGCTCCTAGCTGTAGAGGTTGGCCATAAAGTAGGTGCCAGTGTTTCAACACCTGTATCATTTCAATTTACTTGGGGGAGGTTGAGTTGGTCCACGACTTTTTTGAGGCAGTAGTTACCTTTCCTTGGCAAGGCTGTTACCAGGCTACAAATGTTCCCTTTTCTGGTAACCCTGACAAGACTTCAAGGAATTCAGAGCTTTAAGCCATCTGGATCCTCCTGAGATTTCATCACTCTTTCTCTCTGTGGGATTATGGAGCTGGAAAAGAGGCAGGAGAGAGCACAACTCTTGAAGATACTCCATAGGAAAGCACTTATGGTTGCAGTTTTTGTTCATCTCTTCAGCATGAAACCAAAAAATCCTGTAAGAACTCTTTCCACTCTCCGGAGTCTTAATAAGTATTGCTTGTTGAAGAAATAAATATGAACAAAAAATCAGTAAAAATACCTGCCTGAAAACAAGGAGCATTTTTTCATTGCTGTTTTTTTTTGCTGCACTTCTGTGTATGTGGTAACATTGGAATACAGACATTCAATACCAGGTAGTAGTCCAACAGCATTCCTCTTTGCAGGCTTTCCTGAAGGAAGATTCTTTTAGGAAGCTTAAATTGGCTTGGATACCTGCTGACTTGGTTTATTCCCCCCCTCTCATTCTTTCAAGCTTCTACTCTTCTACTCCCTAAAAGCCATTTTTCTGCCTTCCAGTCAGTGCATTGGACCCTGTTGCTTCCCTTTTTCTCACCAGTATTTCCTCATCTTTCTATTTTCTCTTATACAGTTCCTCATTCCACATGTTTTTTCTAACATCACTGTGCCTTCATCATCTCCATCATCTCTATCCTCCAGCCTCTGCATATTCTCTCTCCACCAGGATGCTCCGTTTGAATGATCTGTTTTTTGCCCTTCTGCAGGTTCTTCTTCCCCCTTTTTACCTAAATTGCTGAATATGACCCTGCTTTAAGATAATCAGAAATAACAGGAGATGTTTTGGTTACCTAGTTCTCTCTATTTAGGGTATAAAAAATAGTGGTGATTTTTGGCTCAAGGTAGTCTATTGTCACTCAGTGACTGGCAAAACTTGAAAAACTCCAGTATCTTCTTTTTGTCTGGACACCATGGAAAAATATCCCCACAAAAGATCACGAAACTTTCATTAATATTTTGCTTGGCCTCTTGACAGAAGCTGCACGTGCTGTGGCATGGAGAACCGAGAACCTAACTGAAATAAATCCTCTGTTTATGCTTACCAGCAATCCTGTGGGGAGACACACCTTCCTTTCTTACCCCCTTTCTGAGCTCTTCTGCCCCAGTGTTGCCATGGCCCTGTCTGTGGTCAATTCTCAGGTAGTTTGAGTCACAAGAAAATGAGAGCTGACTCATAAAAGAGGAGCATGTTTAATCCACAATTTTGTACGAACTGTTTGGAGTAGTCATAAATGTCCCATTTAATGGAAGTGCTGGAATTTTTCTTTTTGGCAGGGTACACCACATATTTCTGCTTCAACAGAGATTGCAATAGAAGCCTACAACAATACAGGATGAAGACTTGCAAAAATGGTTCTTCATGTAATTTATGGCATTTTCTAAAATGCTTTTCTGTTTTTTCTCCCTTAGAGACATGTGAAGAAACTGACTAATGATTCAGACACAGAGATGTGAAATATTGTATCAATAAGATTTTTTCATACTTTTTTTTCCTAAACCAAAAAGCATTATCTATAAAATACGAGGCAAAGTTACCCAACTGAAAACATTTCCTTGGAAGTAACTCAGAGCACCAATAATTGTGATTAATGTGATCTGCAAACTCCGGTTGACAAGATCTTGACACAGAATCAAACAAACAAGAAATGTGTTGGCCTTTCACTAAGCTTCCATCCTCCAGATATTTGTAACTTCACATGCAGAAAGTGTAAATACTTCTGGCTGTAGAGTAGCAATGCTAATAATGTTAACATTTTCAGCTATTTTCATAATGCTCCATTTATTCAAATTAATTTTATGCAAATTATTTTGCAATTTTTGTATTTCTTTTCACTTTTTGTAACAAAAGACAACAGTCTGTGTCCTAATGTAAGACTAATTGCATTCCTTGCCCTTTCCTTTGGAATTTTTTGTTCAAGTATTACAACTTCCCCATTTTTCAGTTAGTGTCATTTTTTTCTTCATCTGTTTTGGCACATTTCCGATCTAAGTGTTTTAATTCCTTCCCTGACTGTACACATATTTTGGGCATCTGTCTTCCATTCTCTTATGTTTATGCAGAGGTAAATAATTCATTTCCCTTTTGTTGTAAATGTTCTATTTTCCTTAAATAATATTTTCAGTCTGTGGAAGAACAGGAGTGCTGTTTCTCCTGAGAATACTTTCTGTGCAATGAACAGTGGTATCCCTGAGAGATGCTGTGCAGTTCTTTTCAACTAATATCTTTTCATTTATGACCAGCTTTCTGAGCAAACACCTACTGGAATGTGCTTGGAGGAAATTCCATGGAGATTTTGGATTTTGCTTATTGAAATCCTGCTGTTACTAACTTTTTGGACACTCTCTTTTAAATGAGAAATATGATTCCTTACTGAAACTTACAGTCTTCTTTCCTCTCTCCTGCTCCCTCTTGGTTACATGAGTAAGTTTTTTTTCAAAATACTGTAAGTCTGTCTCCTTGGGTTGTTCAGCACCACCCTGAGCCTGATCTGCTCTTCTAAGAAGAGGTGCTTTAAAATTAAGAATCCTCAGCTCTTGAGTGGATTTGGCCTCCAGGGCTAACACATGTTCATCTCCCTTGTACTCCTCCTTTTGCCCTGGAGTAAAAACCTGATGCACATTGCCTTTGCACCCAAATCCTTTTTACCTCTAGAGGCCAGACAGTCCCCATTTTGGTTGAAAGACTTGGGAACCTTGAAGGCAAAGGTGTTATTACTAGAGCCTAAATGGAAGGATGGTGATATTAAATACAGTTCTTTCAGACACTGAGTTGACTTTCTGTAGTTCAGTGAGCCAAGGAATCTAGGGCAAGGTTATTTTCTTACATACTTAAGGGAAAGCCTTGAAATAGGAGAGTCTTCATGTGGCTTTTAGGGAACACATCACGTTTTCCTCTCAGAATATGGTGGAAATCTATAACTCAAGTGCCTGTGATGAGAGGCAGCAATGATAATACCAGGTGAGAGAAACAGAACATTCTGTCTCTTAGAGAACTCAGAAAAACTGGAAATGTGAAGTGCATTGATTCTTTGAAAAAGTACAAGTAGCATCTGTTCAGATGCATTTTTTTGTTATTCTCAGCCACTCCATGTTTTTATTGCTGATTTTGTCAAAAAACCCAAACAAGTCTTGGGTCAAAGGGGATTTGTAATGAGACATATACAGGTAGATTGTCCAAGATTTATCATACTGCTATCAAGTATTGAATGTCCTTTGTTGGTTTCAATGGAACATCCATGCACATGCATCGTTTTAGTAAATCCCAAGAAAAAGGAAACTAAAAAATAAAATTATTATTTTAATATGAGTAAAAAATGAGGTCTTGAAAAATATGTGTGAGTTATTTAGGATAGGAGTCCAGGCAATGATGCTGAGACCCCTCTGTTATTTCCAACAGGGTTACTTTCAGAGGACGTAGTAGTATGGACCTTTTGGTAGGGTGGGGGCGTTCCAGCAGGACTGATGCCTGGGTATTCTAGGTGCTCTGTCCATCAGGAAATCTTTCTCCTAAGATGCACCCAGCAGTTCCACTTTGGAATTTCATTGTGATGTACCATAGAAACCCCCATTTCTGCCTCTTCATTTCTGGGAGAATGGCCTTCACTTCTGGTCCTCTGGGCAGTGGCTGTCAGGCCACTGTCCAAGGCCATCTGGCACCTCCCCTCCAGTCAGCCATTTGCAGCAGTATGGTGCCTCAGAACGTGTTCCCAGGGCAAACTCTTCCCTTGACTCTCATAGTGATGAAAAAGTAACTGGAAAACTACTGGAGTAGTCAGTACTGACTTTTTACATGGATGGACTCTGGATTTCTCTAGGTCTTGGGATTTTATTAATTTCCACCAAAGTGCCTCTGTGCTACACTAAAGCTGTTCATTTAAGAGCATGCAGCAATGTAGATCAAATTGCATGGTCAGTTGACATTAGCAAGGAAGAACTAGAAGACAGTCAGAAACAGTGGAAATACTTTTTTGTCTTTCTTACTGTAGTTATATATTATGTTGGATATGGACACATCTTTCCTAGATCAGTGGAGAGAGATGATTTTGAGTAACTTGTGCCTTTAGTTTCTGGGCTGTTTTCAGTTCAGGGGAAAATACAGAGGATTGTGCATCACTTGGAAATTGTTTTCTGTATGTACCTATATTCACTTTCCTAATTAGCTGATACCATAAGACTTGTGCTGGAAACTTCAAAGACCCCGAGTTACCTCTTATACTCAGGGAAAAGAAATTACTTAAACTAAATGGTGTAAAATCTCTGCAAAATGTAACAGTTAATCCTTGTTTTCCATGAGTACATGCCTTTTAATTGGATGTGGAGTTTCAGCCATAGCTCTACATGCATGTGACCAGAGTTGAGGAGTAGAGCTAATCCAACTGTTTCTCTTAATCTTTTAACCCTAACCTGATTCAGCATGTTTGTTATTGATTCAGAGACTGAAATTTTTGATAGATGTATATTGTAATGCTTATTATTAAAGGATACTATAATTGACTGTAGAAACAGAAGTATGTTGTTGTTGTAATGCATTTAGTTCGGATTCACTCTGGACCTTTGCCCAGAGTGAAGGAACTTCAGATCCAGGATTTTGTTCAGTTCCCTTTCCCTTTGCCTTTTTTCCTCCCTTCCCCAAGTGGTGTAGTATGTAAGTATTTGTTGTTAAAAGGAAAGAAAAATCAATTGACAGCAATGGGAGGCTGAAGACTTGAAAGAACTGTATGGGGAATGATGGGTCAGCTCAGAAAGCTATTCTCAGGAGCAAAATTAAATGTGCAGTTCAGTAGTTGAGCCACACTGTGTCACCATTGGACTTCACTTCCTTCCACTTTATCTTTCCCATTATAGGTGAAGATATTTACAAAACCAGAGAAGAGGGGTCTGAAATGTGGGGGGCAGTTGAAGTGCAAGAAGATGAAGATACTCTTGTGGAAGTTCCACTGGACCAGGTAGTGATCAAGCTTTAAATAAGTGGTTTTGCTTTTTTTTTTTTTTTTTTTTTTTTCAGGATTACAGATTGTGTGTTGTTTCTCTTCCCTCAATTTCTTTCAAGTGTACAACATAATTCTGTGGGGATGACTGTAAGCTCAACAATACTGCTTCTTTTATGGCAGCTTTAGCAAATCTCCCTTTCTGTGTTAATATGTCAAATGTTAGTAACATTTCATCAGCTTCAGAACTGCTCTGAGAGTTCTTTACAGAGCCTTAGAGGATCAGGACTCCCTACTGTTACATCCTCCCAAATAAGTTCACCTGAATTGCAGTCTCTTTATACTGGTAGAGCAGTATTCCTGCAGTCCTGGACCACAACAGGTGCAGATTTGTCTGATTTTTTAAAGCTGACAGCACTTTGTTCTGTTGGAGCAACATGGTGCTTCGTTGGCCAATTTTTTAATCCTAAGATTTATGTGCAATAAATAGGTGTTGATAACTAAATATAAGATTATATCTCCCTTTTTGTACTTTGATTTGCACTCCTGTGGACTGAAATAATATCAGGACTAGGTAAATTGAACCTAACAGTAACAGCAGTTATTGTCCTTTATCTTGCTTTCAGTGTAGACTTCTGTATTTGTAGGAGAAATTGGAAGAAGTGTGGTAAGTATGGGGAGGAAAATATCCTTAATGAGGGCGGAGACTGGATTTGTGGGCTAAAAGGTAGGTGAAAAACTGGCTGGCTAATTTGGTGAGATTTAAAAGGTCAACTGGTTGGGATTTAACTGGCACCTATTTACAGATTGTGGTCCTCATGGTTTGATACCGGATCTGAGACATTATAATGTGTTCATGGGTCACACAGATGATGGCATGGGGCACAGCCTTATTCAGGCCCAGCTGTCATTATCAGGTGAATGCAGGGCTGTCTTTCAGAGCAATCTCAACAGCTTGAGGGAATAGAATGACTTGAGCCTCATGAAGTTCCACAAGAAAGAGAGGTACAAAGTTGGACACCTGTAGTGCAGTTAACTCTCAGTGCAGTCTGGAGACAGGTGGGTTAGAAAGGAGCTGCAGAAAGGCCGTGCAGCTCCTGTGGTTGGCAAGTTGAGTTGGTGGTGTTCCCTGTGCGGATGAGGTGGACTGTGCAGGCTGGATAATCAGTGACCTTGATGAAAGATAATCATCAAGGTCACTGATTATCTTTCTTGACTTGGCAACCTCAGAGATGCCAAGTCAAGAAAGATAATCAGTGACCTTGATGTGCACAGCCAGCACATCAAAATCACTGATTATCTTTCTTGACTCACCATCTCTGAGGTTGCATCTCAACTATTTGTCCAGCTTTGAGTCCTTCTCAGCAGAAGAGAGATATTTAGAAGATATTTTGAAGAGATATTTATGAGAAAGTTCAGCACAGTGACAAACAAAAAAGTTATGGGCTAGAACTTATAGCACTATTTAATTGCTTACTAAACAGTGCTTACTATTTAGTTGACTGATTTTTTTTCAGTTTATCTGTATTATGTAAAAATACTAGACATATATACCTATAGCTTGTGTTCTGCTTTTTAACACAATACCTGAAGGGAAATAGATGTTTTGTGTTCTGCTTTTTAACACAATACCTGATGGGAAATATGACCTTATTCGCCACTTTGAAGACTGACACCTTACCATCTAAAAAAAATACAGATTTTATCTTAGGCTCCTGTTGCTAAGAAGGATCATTCTTATTATTTATTCACTTAAATGGGAAGGAATGTTACTCAGCTATTTTATAGGCATTGTTCTTGAAAACCCACGAATCGGGTGATAGAGGCAACAAGAACAAGACTGTCTTGGTCCCTGATAGAAGGAATGCTACAGCTGTGTCTTCTCACAGCACATACCTGCCCCAGCCTCAGAGTCTTATATGATGAACACCATAGGGCTCATCAGCCCTGTTAATTGTGGTTGTCCTGGTGAGGTGTAGTGATAATTAGGATGTGTTGTGTTATATTGATAGCAGTGACATTGGGGAAGAACATGCCAGCTGTTGTCTTAATCTTTGTTTCTTATGACATCCTGAAGCACATCCTACTCTGGTCTTGACAGTGTAATAATCAAATTCAGAAATTATTATCCTGTTTATTGGCCTCTGGAGGTGTGTAAAGAATTCCTCTGGGTAGTGTAGAACATTTGGCTGTGTAAATTGGGTTGTCAGGCCTTAGTTTTTAGGCTGTCTTCATATGAAATCCAACCCTGGAACCAGCTGCCTTACTTCTCCACAGAGATCCTACGGCACAAGCAGTAGCTCTGTGTGTCTCCTCAGTTTGCCTCTGCCTGCGGATGGTGACCACCCCTAGGGAGGGGAAAAACTCTCTACTACTCTGGCAGTGGAACTGTTCACATAGCTGCCAGTGAGCATCAGATGTGCTGGCAAGCTTGCAATGCTAGGAACTTGCTGAATACCTCTAAGCTCATGTATCAAGGTCCATTCATCATGTTCAGATGGAAATATTTTTCTACCAACAGATTTTGCTATCTGGACAAGGAACTGCAAGCAGTTGTATTTGATGGGGAAAAAATATTAAAAAATCAGTCATGCACACCACGAATAATCTGATTTTCATGTTTCCATAAAAGCCAAGCAAATCACCAAAATTTATTGCAAAACAAGCCATGGTTTATATATAATGTTAAAACTTGATGTATAGTTTCCTTGGTAATCTCACAAGAAGCCATGTCCTTCTGAGTATCATGGAGTACTTTTTATTCCCAGATAACTAAGGTCACTCTAACCTTAGAAGCATTTAGCATTTTGCATGTTCAGGTTCATATTAATGACCATTTAAAATTGTTTTAAATTCTGTCATGTAAAGCTTTTTAGCTTTTTCTTATCTGCACTGCAGTGTCTGTTATTGCTATAAATATGGGAAAGGACAGCCAGCCAGGGCTTGACTATCTTGCATAATGCATAAATATTTACATGCCAGCTTTCACTAGAATGCTGACACTTCTGATAGGCTATCATTTCCATCAGCCACATAAATGAGGTGGTGAAGACAGAGCTTAATTTTTTTTTCTTTTTATGCACCTTCTCTGTCTTGCTGTTTGAAATACACAGTTGAACAAATGCCAGATTAGCCATTAACTAAACCTAGTGTTATACTGGCTAGACTCTCACTTATGTCCTGTTCAGTAAAATGCTGTCTGCCAGCTGAAAACACATTAAAAGAACAGGGTTTGCTTTACTCCAGACTAGCTGACAGTTGTAATTGAACATCAAGGAAGAAAAAATGAATATTTTGCCTCAAACCAAACCAGATTTTTCTGTTCTATATTCTTTACCAAGACTTCAGCTCCCAAATACAAAATGATTAGTTTCTTCTTTTGACATGCAGGCTTACTCCAAGTTGGTTGTTTGCATCACTGTGTCAACATTCATGGGGACTGATGACAGACTATGAAATCAGTTGTGCAAATAGCAGGGGAACAAGGTGGTTCTTGACAGGGAGGCAGCAAAACAATAGTAGTTTCTTATTGGAGATAGTAATTAAGTGTGTTACTTTGAATTTGCTGGTAATAATGCAAATATATTCAAAGTATTGAATTCAGAGAAAAATTTCTAACTGTTAAAGCTTTCAGAAAAACCTACTCTTTTTCTTTCATTCTCTATAAGTTCTAAAATACAAAAGCAGCAGTTTCTAGTGATAATACTGAAATAACACTGCAAGTTTGCACTTGCAGTGCAAAACAGCTTATCCATTTCCATAAGCATGGTTGTTCTCCCATGCTGAGCCCTTGGGAGGTGGAGTAAGCAGGAGAGTTATGAGACCTGAAGTTATCCACTGCACGACCCCATGAGGAATGCAGGCATGTTGTTGTGCCAGCCTGCTTTGCTGTGGGGCATATGATACTGGCTATTAAGATGAGATGTAGAAAGAAACTCCATTTGGGGTTTGGTTTGTTCTTTGGGTTATTTTCCCCCTCCAGATTCATCATCCCCATCTGCTTCTCTCCTTCTGTGTTTATTTGTAAAAATTGTTTGGTGATAAATTTATCTAACAGGCACTGGTTTGGAGTTTTTCTGTAGATGTTCACATTCTTGGTCCTTTCATTATCCATTTGCTTTCCAATTTTACAAACATGTCCACTGATTAATACAGTGCTCCACTCATTATTTCCCATTTCCTGGGCTTTGATGTGATGTGAGATTGTGTATCTCTCCTAGGTGAGCTGAAGCTGGAGTATATCATCAGTAGCAGAAAATTTTCATCTTTCATTTGCAGTTTTCATTATGGAGTACACATTTTGCTTTAGAGACCCAAGATTCACCTCAGTGAGCAGAATAAAATGTTTATCCTCCCCATGGCCGAAGGCAAAATGTTAAAGTTTATGTTGATTCAACATTACAACAGGCTGACTGCTTGAAGAGACATTCTTTGATTAAAAAGGCTACAACTTTTCACGAGGAAACATTTTGCACTACATCAGTAAGGATTTCAAAATGGCATTTGGAAAGAACGCATGCAGAACTTCTTATGGTCAAATTTCACTACAAATGATGCAGCTGTAATTTAAGCCTTATGAATTTTGAGTGCTGACAAGCCAGCAGATAATATTTTCCACTGCATGTTCTTCTTTCAGCTCCACTGATTTACACTTAATGTTGTTATTGTTTGTCTGTGTGAGATAGGGAAACTTACTCTGATTGGTTCCTTGCAGTTCAGAATGAGAAGGGAGATCTTTCCTCGGTTTCTGTGGTGCCTTGAGAAGGCTGACCTAGAATAGAGGCTAAACAGAGTTAAAGAATAAAGTAGGAATTTATTAAAAGGCCTTGATGGATACACCTTGGGCAGTACAAGAGCACCTTCTCAAGGCATCATCTGCATTGGGTAACTGTGACCAATGAAGTTGTAATAGCAATGCCTGACCTTGTCCTTAGAGGCCTGTGTGGCCAACATTTGAAGGGCTTTCACTTCTTCTGAGTGAAGCCTGGGAGTGTAAATCTCTTGTAAAACTAGTTCTGATACCACTTTGAAAAAAGTTTCCTCTGTGTAACCCTATTTTCAAAAATTTCAGCAATCCTACAGCAGGCAGTTTCTCAAATTGCATAACTTACTTGCTTTAACTTGTACTTTTGCAGTCTCAGTAGGACTTTTTTAAAAATGCTTAACAATTTTCTCATTATCTACAGGTATGCTCAGCAGATCATACTATATTACAGGAAGTGAAGTTTAGACAAATTTTATTGAAAAATTTGCATGCAAAATATTGTGGGAAAAATAAACTTAAGTGTCACTGAAGTAGATGGAAAGAAGTATTTTTGACTTAGTAACATATTAGAAAATATTTTTCTAATTTTATTATAAGATTGTAAAATCTTTGAATAGTTTGGGTTGAAAAGGATCTTAAAAATCATCTCATTTCAACCCCTCTACTACAGGCAGGGACACCTTTTACTAGACCAGGTTGCTCAGGGCCTCATTATCCTGGTCTGGAACACTTCCAAGGATGGGACATCCACAGCTTCTCTGGGCAACCTGTTCAAGTTTGTCACCACCCTCACAGTAAAGAACTTCTTCCTAACAGCCAAAACAGCCCTGGCCTCTGTCAGTTTGAAGTCATTCCCCTTGGTCCTGTCACTACATGCCCTGCTAAAAAGATCCTCTCCAGATTTCACAAAGACCCCCTTCAGGCCCTGGGAGGTGCTGTGCGGTGTCTCTGCAGCCTTCTCTTCTCCAGACTGAACCTCCCCAACCCTCTGAGCCTGTCTTCATAGGAGAGGTCTATGTCCCTCTTATGCTGGGGGCCCCAGAGAGCAATGCTCAAAGATACTGGCTTCTCTATTGTGGCTGCATTATGATTAAGGAATGAGGTATGCTTCCACTTAGTAGACAATGAAACCAATGAAGGGAGTTTGAAAAGCTGTCTTTTTTCTACACCTCAAGTTCTTTAGTTTCCATTCATTCTAGTTGGACTTCTGGGTGCTGTGACATTATGAAAAATTAGACACTGTGGATTCAGGTGCTGTATGTATTGTAAAAAAAAAAAAGGTAATGGCACCCATCTCATGAAAAAGTTGGAGTTTAAATGTTGTAGGGATAAATACTTTTTGCTTTCAGGAACAGTGCGTTTTGTGCAAATGTCGGAACTATGTGGGAAGTGTAAGACAGTTGAACCTTAACTATTCATTTGCTTGTTTTCAAGAGCCTGGGTTTTGTAAATGATGTGGAAGAGAAGAGGGCTGCTGTCACTTAGCAACACTTTCTGGTTCAGGAACAAAATGTTTTGCTGTTGGAATCTACAATCTGCAGTGCTGCTACAAAACATTCCTGAGTAGGAGCAGGGGAGCTCTGTTCTGGAGAGCTTTGGTGCAATTGAAGTCAAGTGTTCCTGCTGCTGCATTTGTGAGATGTATTAATGCTGCTCTTCATGACCATTAAGATTTTTGTTGTCTACTTTATTGTTTGTCTGCTGTGACCATTAGCCAAGTTTCCAAACATTTCCAAACAACTTCAATAATGCAAAATTATGTTTTATATTAATGGTACAAAATAATTTTTGCCTTAAATTATTTTTTCATACTGCACTTTTCAGTATCAGTCATGTACAAACCTTCTGAGAGGTTTGCATTAGCATCCCTAGAGGAAAAGAAGCCAAATGCTTCAATGTCTGAAGATTTCCTGACTTACTGCTTTTGAGTGATGATGGCATTGGTAATGTAGCTCTTAATGAATAATAGCACGATGAGTGTAACTAGAATACGTCTTTCTTTTTCAAACACTCTGTTTTTGCTGAGATTAAAAATACTGTCAAGCAATTCTTGAATGCAAAATAAAATTGGCTCTGCTTCTCATCAACCAGTTAGTTAAGTCAGGAGGTTTCCAGAAGGTGAGCTGGGTCTGTATTTCCAGCAAGAAGCTGAGAACTGCTTCAGTTTTTCTGCATGCCTTTGGTTGAATATGCTTTTCAATGTACATATACAAGTCTTTTGTCAGTGACTCTTTTTATTGCTAGACCATGACAGGCAAAGAACTCTTCTCACATTCACACAGGTATGGTTTCAAAACTAGTTATTTTAAGTAATGTGCTTTCAAGCATGAAACTGCAAAAGCATCACCTTTGCTTAGAAGATGAATCCAGCAATGCAAAAAGGAAGGTTGATTCCTATTTTCTTTGAACCATTCAAAAGGCAAAATTACAAACCTTATTATGGTTAGTTCTGGCTATAGGAGGAATGGGGATAATCTAGCACAGTGACTGGAAAAGCTCCCTGATCTAGAATTCACTTGACTGTGAAAATTACCTTAAGGAATAGGAATGCTTCTCCAGTCCAAGTTCAAGTTTTGCTGTTGTTTTTTGAGGTGTAGATGGGAGTAAACTAATGCAGGAACATTTATTCTGTAGTTCATTATAGTATCCATGTTCAGTTACACTGGGCTACAACTGGCTGGCTGCTTCCAACATGAATTTTTGATGTGCTTTTTATTCTCTGTTACAATCCTTGATATCCTTATGATAACTGTGTTACATAGAGGTGATAGAGGCCCTCAGACCTGGAGATATATCCAGAGCTGTTTCTCTGGATTTGAGATACCCTGAGCTTTTATAGGAACCACAGATGTGAGGGACAACTTCCTGTGAGCCAAGACAATGGCTGAAGGCTGAACTCTTGACTTCTGAGCAAAAAGAGGAGCAGTCCCACATTTGTCTGGGGTATTCATCCAATTCATTCCATATAGGAAGTTCTGACTGAGAATATTTTGATTATTTAAAAGATGACTGATGAAAAGCTAAAAACTAAGATGGGAAATGTCGCTGCTTCCTTATCAGTATACAAGGAAGTTGCTGACTTGAGTCTGATAATTTCTGCAAGGATAGGTAGGTCTCATTCAGCATACCTGTTTTGCTTTCAGTGTGCCCATCCTGGTTTATTCTGACTGAGGGAGCACAGTTTGTGGTAATTTTGATGCATATATAATAGGCAGTTTGTGTAGTCATAGGTGGAGGTATGTCTGGACTGCATCAAATTCAATGAAAAGGTTCCCAATGACTCCAGGGGACACCCTGACCCACCAAGTACTTTAATGTAGGCTTTAGTTCAGAATTTCAGGATCACTGCTATCACTGAAACTGTCCAAGAAGGTGAAGTTAAGCATGTACAGCATTTACAGGCTTTGCACTATTAAGACCTCTGGTTTTCTCCCTTCTCCTGTTTTCTCCCCTGCATGTATATATGCAGATAAACATTCTCTTTCCCTAAATATGAAAAATCCAAAATTTTCTTAGTATACCTCTTTCTCAGTGAAGAAAGTGTACTTAAAATAGAGAATGCTAATTTATGCATAGTGAGTAGGTCAATAAGATCTCAGTAGAAAGTATCACTCTTTTTTAATGTAAAGAGCAATGTACTATTTGGTGGGTGATTTTGGCCTTCAGTTTCCTCCCTATAGTCCTGTCTTAGGTCTGCTGTGCAGTCTGAAATGCACAGTCAGTGGTCATATCCACATTTGAAAGGCTACCTTTGACTCTGCATGCAGAGGGAACTGTACCACATTTCAGATTACCTTGTGAAAAATAATGAATACTCTTGTATAACTACACAATTACCTTGTGAAAAGAAATGAATCAATGTTGATTTTTAACTTGTTTGAAATGTCCATTCTTATGTAGTGTAGCTTGAAAAGAGATTAAATTAAGAATGTCTTTTGCTTTCCAATTAGCTGAAAACATGGCTTATTTTTGTCTGTAATAATAATGACATTGTAGTAATATGCTCAGCTATCTTGAAATTTTCAGTTACTATAAAAACATTATACTTGCACTGATGGGAGTTGTTCTACTCATCTTGTTTTCTACTATTATTTTTCCTATAATTTAGTTTGATTGATCAAGTTAAATTAGTTGGAATTGGAATGTTATTTCATGCCAGTACTATTCTCTGTGAGCTTTCAGTGAGTTTCTGGGCACAGTTCAATAATGCTGTGTTTATATTCTATGTTGCTCAGATTTAACTCTTCAAAAATTTGCATCCACATCTATTTTAGGCAGATAAGGTCAAATGAATCCAGCTAGCATAGCACTTTAGGAAATCACTGTACCTCATATGTCCATTGTGCTTCCATGCCAAAGATTGCTTCCACAGAGTGAAACCAGTTAAAGCATTGGGATGCATATGTTTACACCATGGCATAAAGCTTACACACTTCTTCTGCAGTCCAGAACGAGCCACCATCCTAAAGCCACGCAGGCAAGAGCATATATTCACTTCTGCTTGTACCCACTACCAAAAAGCTGGAATTGTAATGTCTTGGATGACTACAACAGTTAACTGAGAAAGAATGTGTTGACTTTTCTTATACTCTCTTCATTTAGTGTGTGTAATGTCATGGCAAGCAGATGTCATTAAGTAAAACCAAACACATTTTTAGTTAGTGGTGTCTGGTGTATGTAATTTGTCCCACCCTCCCCTGTTTCTGCTCAGAATTCAGAGCTGCTAATTTCCTTAGCAGAATGAAAGAAAATTAGTAGATAGCATATCTAAGAATAGCAGGTAACTTAGAATTTATGGATCTACAGATTCTTTGCTATTTTTATGTGCTGCAAGTTATGAAGGTTGGATCAAGTTTGCTTTGGATGGTGCCTTCTTTGAAGGTTTCTGGAAAGACTTGGCTTGGTAAAGTTTTATTTTAGTGGTAATAAGGCCAGTTTGATGTTACTAGATGAAAGTGAGTCAGAAAGGCTTGAATAAAAAAACATATAGAAATTACTGTACTTCAAAAATCACGTACGGAGCCAGTATTTACCTGTTTGTGTACCCACGTAGTATTCCTGGTAATTCCGTATTCTGTGAATTATTGCAACACAATAACTCGTTCATTTTGCAGCTGTGCCAATATAGCATTGTGCACTGGCATAATAAAGTTGTCTGATGTTGCTACTCAGATATCAAAGGGAGATCAAGATGTTTCATCAAGAGGCATCAATAAATTCTTGATCTTACTGAACTGGCTCTTATTAATACGTTGTAGGTGATGAGAGAATTCTTTTGAAATGTTATGATTAGTGAGAAAAATAAATTTTTAGAAGACAACTTACTCTCTGTTGCAGATAGGTGCTTGCATAAAGGAGCTACTGAGGAGAGTAAAATTCCAAATAGTTTTGATTAGGAGATATAATCTATTGCTTGTCTGCTTTTGATTTAGAGTCTGATGAGGCTGGGTGGGAGGCAGACACCTTGTCACTCCTGTGGGATTTTTTCACTTTATTTTCATTCATACCTCAGCTCAAGTATATAAGTAATCTTGGCAGGTGGGAGCATTGGTGGACTGAATAGTCAGGTGACTCTTCAAAGCTGAAACTGGAAGGCAAATGACAAAGACCAGACAATTTGTGCATCCATCTCCCAGGCTGTCATGAGATGATGCTGCCAGCAGCTTTATCCGTAGTGAGTTTCTGATAACTCTTCTACAAGGTGAGGCAAGATCTTGTTTTTTCTGGCTGCTGGTCCAATTCTGTGTAGGAAAAAATTGCTGCCAATTGTCCAGCAAAACCTAACACTGTACACAGGGATCTTTGGGAAGGGAATAATATCTTGGAAGTGACCAGTGGTAGCTCTACCTAATCTCTCTAACCACTTTTCTGTGTATTCAAAGAAGACAAGACTGATGGTCATGGCATGGCCTGGTCCACAGGTAAAATGCTTCTGGGGGAACAGTTTGGAGGCTAGTAATACATGATATTTTCTTGTGACAGGACTTTATAAACAAGTATGTACTAAATGCTAGAAAGTCAGAGAACCTGGAATAGATGGAACAGAGTAAGCTGTTGCTGTGTCAATTAAATTCAGTTCATTCCAGTTGTTTTGAGTGTGGTCAAATGGATTAAACTCCATGTAATAAATATCATGGAGTTTAATCCATGAAAATAAATCTCACCAACACATGTTGGAAATGAAGAATAAAATGGCATTATGGGGTGTAAGTACAGGAGCATAATTTTCTGTCCATGTAGACAAACCTCAAATTAGCATATTTACTCCTCAGTAATGATGTAATTGTGAATTTGATGTCTGTCATGTATCAGAATTGCACTGAGCATTCTGGTTTAAAATGCCTCATAATGCTGCTGCTTTTCCTTTCACCAGAGACCAGCAGAAACTGTAGATGAAGAAGAAAATGTAGAAGAGGAAGATGACAGGGGAGAGGAGGCATATAAAGGAGAATATCCAGAAGTGAATGGAGAGGAAGGTGGGGAAAACTGTTAAAGAAAGAATTGAAGTGGAAAAAAATGAAAAGAAATTAAATGAAAATTATGAAGATGAAGCAGGAGAAACAGAGAATGTTGACCAAGCAGAGGAAAAGGAACTTATCCGTTTAAATGGCAAAAACAATGAAGGAAATGGTGAGGGAATGGAGCATTTGAACTACCAAGGTGATCTTCAGCCTGAAGAAGAAATAAAAGAGGATTCTGGCAGTCAGAACCAGGTGAGTGTTTATTCTTTCAAATTTTCTTATGTCATTCAATTTTCTTTGTCATTCATCTCAGCCTTATGGTTCTCATCTGCTCTCTAAGTAGTGAATTTCTGATAAAGTCCTGAGACCATTTATGAGAATTTTTGTTTGTGGAAAAGTTGTTTTTCATCTGTACAGATCAGTTACATCAGTAATTACATTATATGCCCTCTGACTGAGAGAGCAGATGTTTCTCACTATTTGATGAATCTGCATCTTCTACTTTTCTTAGTATGCTGAATTTTGGAAAAAAAAAAAAAGTAATGAAAAAAAATTCTTGCAGTTTCCAGAAAAGCAGAATAATTATATATTTCTACACTACTTTGTCTTCTAGGACAGAGCAGAAGGGTGTGTTCATGACACCAGTGCCTCCTTATTTTGATGAATTGACTTTCACAAAAGTTGCATTTCATAAAGAGCTTTTGCCATTGCTTTGTGGAAGTTTCATCTCTTTTTCTTAGAAATTGAAAAATACAGTGGATATGAACAAGATTCTTCAAAGCAAGGGGCTTTAGTCAGTCTAAAAGCAAATATTCTGTTAATTTAGGATACGTGGTAATATGCTGTTGGCTTAGATGGAGGGATGCAATCCGCATAAATAAGGAGAACTCCCCTGACTGTCCGATGAACTGACCAGCTCACAGAGTGTGGGAAACAAAGTGTTTTGTTTGATGGGGAGAATCCAGGTCTGGGAAGAGTGGGATTCATGAGTGTCAGAAGCAGAGCAAATTGCTGCACATTCCCTGCCTATAGGCTGCTGAAAAAGAGTTTCTTCCTCTGCATCCTGTGACACTGGGAGTGGTTTCTTGAACTTTGCAACTGGGCTTTCTTCTGTTCCTCTATGACACACTCTAAGAATATTTTTCAGTTGAGAGAGTTGAGTAACATGACATTTTCTTGGGCTCTGAATTTATTCTGTGCTTCATATGTTTGAAACTTTTTTTTGTTTTAGATAAGCTGAAGTTATTTATGGAAATGGAGAAAGTGAGTGAGTGTTCACTTTAAATGCATATGTGGGTAACTGGATGCTTGATGAAAAACCTGTAGGGGGGAACCTCTAATGTGAATGCTTTCTCCTTTGGAAGATATATAAGTATAAAATAAATGAAAATTTTAACATGATCACCCTTGGAAAACATGTTTTTCACATTAAGAATACCTTGTGGAAATTTTAATATGAGGTGCTTAATTCTGTATTGAAATGAAGTGAAATCTTTGGTACCTGATGATCTTAACAGTGCCTGTCCTTTTTCCTGAGGTTGGTCCTGGTCCTGAAAAAGCATCCACAAGTCCAAGGGTGACAATCACCAGCCCACAAGAAAGTGAAAAGAATGACCAGAGCAATGACTATGCCGCAGTCGCATAAAGAAGAAAAACGTCATGAGCAGAAAAGGAAAAAGGAAAACACTTTAAATATAAAGCATGTAATTTTTTGTGATTGCTAAGGAAGGAGGGTTGAGTAATGAATGGAGAGATGATAATGCTCTATGGACTGATGAAAAACAAGCATTTATATCTACTAGAAGAAGATAGAATTATTTTTACAGGGTGAGATTTTCTGATAGGATTAAAGTGGGGAGGAAATACAAGAGAACTTTATAGTAGTATTAGAAATAAATGAACTATTCTGTGGTATCAGATAGTTAGCAGCAATAGAACAACCACAAAAATTACACTCTTCCAGGGAAAGGAAAGAGACCCACCCAGATTCAATGTCAAAACTTCTTTGTCAATTTGTTCATGAAAATAAACTATTTTTCACCTTTTAACTAGGACATGTGTAGTTTTTCCTCTAAAATTCCACATGATAGGTATAATTTCCAGGTATAACATTAGGATATAACTAGAATATGTTCCTCATCTAATGGATTTATGCTCACAGAAAATGGTTTACTATAATGAGAGACCAGTTCAATGTTAGTAAATAGTCTATTTTCAGTACATTAAATAGAATTATTAGGTTTTGCATGCATAAACAGCACTTATTTAGCACTATGAATACATGTGGACAGCTTGCAATACTGCAGCTTGTTTCCATTGAAAAGAGAAAATTTTGTTGATTGTCCTGCACTGATTCACTAATAGTGAATTATTGTCATCATGAACAAAAAAGCAAAGGAAGAGTACATAGTATATTAGTTTAAAATTTTGAATGTTGATGGATTTCTAATTCAGTGAAAGAGAAGCTTAATTTATTAATGAGATAAAAAAAAAAACCAACACACATGCCTGGATTCAGACTGAAATTTCCATGAAACCATTGCTGTTGTTGGAGCCATTTTAATATGTGAGACATCAGGATGAACCCACCCAGCTTTCTGTAAAAGCCAGGAACAATTATTGCATTTATGAAGCCTTTGCATAGCCTTAATGGTTGGAAGTGTGTCATCATCCTTTTGAGCAAGCTGTCTCCTGATAGGCTGTGGCTTAATATGCTTTAGTAAATAAGGCATTGATCCACAGTATTAATTCTCTTAATGACACTGATTCCATTGCTCTTATGATTTCTCTGTTAGTAATGGGGATAATTTGTAGTTCATAGAAATACAGTCCTAAGCATAATTTTATTAATTATACAAAAGAAATAGTGGGTTTCCTTATCATTAATGCTAGTAGATTATTACTATAAGAAACTTGATGTCATTTTTGTTGATTTCGTGCCATTAAGACAAGAATTACATTTATGAACAAATTGAAGTTGAAGCACTGTTTAAGGAATGTGAAGAACAATTTGTCATAACTGACACTCGAACAAACATCTTCCCTTCTTCTACTAGTTATTAAGTATATTTTTCCAATGTGATAGAAATTTGTGGAGATCCTTCACCATATTTCTGTGCTTTGGCAATGTAGGTATAAAAGACATGTTAAAAAATGTATGAACAGGGTTAGAACAGTTTGCCCTGTCACATCTCTGAATTGTCTGTGAAACCTGTAGCTTCTGTTGAGCTGTCTGACAAAGATCGAAGGGAACACTGCATTTGTGATCAGTTCAAAATAAGCTCCTCATTTAGCCAAGCTCTTAAGCAAAGTATGCATGCTTCTCTTTTTTTTTTTTTTTTTTTTTGTGATAGCAATTAAGCCTATGCTCAAATATATTTGATTTCTCTGGGATTTAAAAATACATTTATAGTTAAGCAGATTTAAAAACCAACCAAGTCTTCCCCCTGCCCCCCCCCCTCCCCCACCCCCACCACCAAAAGCCTGAAACAGAATGGATAAAATAACTATGGGTGATAGTGAGGTAAAATG
The DNA here is from genome assembly GCF_012460135.2 of Molothrus ater. Classification (NCBI taxonomy): domain Eukaryota; kingdom Metazoa; phylum Chordata; class Aves; order Passeriformes; family Icteridae; genus Molothrus; species Molothrus ater. The sequence goes on from NC_050478.2 coordinate 60,621,456, forward strand.
ACACAGGCACAGGTGCCTTTATTGTTGGTTTCTATTTATAGCTTCTGAGTGCCAGTAGTTTGTGTCATTTCTTTCCTTTCCCCAAAAGTTCGGTATTTTCCATGCTTAAAAGACTAGCAGATATCAATAAGAATAATTTAAAGGATTAAACTAAATTCTAGGGAAATGTAATGTTATCATTTTTCTTCATAGGAACATGAAATTCCTGTGAGTGTTACTCAGCTTTGAAAATGTTTTCCCCTCTGTTCTATTGTAAGAAAGACAGGATATATTTCTTCAAAAAAGCAAATCAGACTGTTTGGAAATAGAGATATGACCATTTTATCATTCACCTTACAACACTGACAACATGAATTTTGTATCAGGTTCTTTTATTTAGGGAAACTAGTTTATTCCTAACAAAAAATTCTAGTAGAAATTAAACTAGAAAGATACAGGTGGTCTTGCTAATAGTTTCTCTGTCATGATCTGCTGTGTGTCATGGCTTACCTCAGTTTCACCTGAGAAATAGATTATTTTGTAAAATTTATGTAATGTTATTTTATTAAGCTTATGTATAACAATTCTGAGAGTTTTTTAAAGAACTGTTTTCTTGTTTTGCTTTTATTTTTAAAAATAATTTGCTATTAAAGAGAACTAGTACAGATATTCCTGTGTTTCCTCTCATATTTGTTTGATGTTAAATCTGTCTTTGGGTTACTGACTTTATAAATTTGGTGATTTTGCACCTGATAGGATTCTCCCATAACTAAAACTTACTTTAAAAAAACCCCCAAAACCAAAACCAACCGATTTGGTAGTTTTCCTATTGCAACTGTGAAAGAAAATATGTTGACAGTGTAGCTGATACATAGTTATAAATGTAAGACTATTGGTGCAGCTACACTTGCTCAGGGAGTTTTTCAATGTCACAGTTCAGGTTAGGCCTGGGTTATTGGGATGTGTGCACTGTTCAGGCAATACTCAGCAAATGACAAGAGTTTATCTGTTCACTGGCAGTTCCTGGCAAGATTACCAAATTTCTATGTGTCTCCCTGCAGAGATTCCTAATTTCAGCAAAGCAATAAAGCATAGGCTTAAATCGTACAGGACTGCAGTTTTCATTGAATTTTAACTAATGCTCTGCTGCCTTGACATGTCAGAGCCAAAATAAAGTTAGCTTGTGGAAAACAATGAGTGAAAATAAGGAAAATATAATCCCTGCTCAGTTTCACCTAAAGTACAGTGAAATAAACCTGTGTGCAGAAGAATAAAAGAGTGAGTATTCTGATCACTTGAAAATACAGGGAAAGGATTGTTGCTGGGCTATTTTAATTGATTACCCCAAAAGTAGATTAAAACAACAGTTAGATAATAAATGTAAATACCAAATGAAGTATCTCCAGGAAAGGTGTGTTTACCAAGTAGTTGCAATCAAAATGATTGAATGGGATACACTCAAGGATGTTTTGTTCTGGATGGCTGACAGCCTTCAATCCAAGTTTTGATTAAAAGAAGTGCTGTGGACATGGCAAGAGACAGTGGAGCCACCTGCTCTCTGTAGATTATTCTGTGTGTGCACCTTTGTATCCATCAATTTACAGATGTGTGTGAGTGCTGAAACTGCAGGCATTTGCTGCGTGCTCACACACACTGCACACATAACTCATGTGCATGTTAATAATTTAATCTTCTTATAACATTAGTGATGGGAACTTATTATTGGTTGTAGCTGAAATTTGCTATAATTACACAAGATTATATAATCTTATATATATAAAAACCTAGCAATGACTTCATAAAAAGGGTGATGTATTTTCTTATGTTGTGTGTACACTTCAGTGCTTTGCTCAACCAAGCTCAGAAGTCTTGAAACACTGAAGTAAAAAGGAAATATTGGCCTCGGAGCTACTGGAAGCTATGGGGACCATAAAGAAGTGGACAGGATTTGGAAAATTCAAGAAAGAAAATACAGATCTAGAGTGTAACACGTGACACCAAAACATTGAAAGGTCTTTAGTATTAACCTGGTGGCACTGTCAGATGGGGCTGTCAGAGGACATTGCTTGGGACTGTCCTGCAAGAACCAGGCTGTACTTAGAAAGCCACAGGTGAGTCTCCATCTGGCATCTACAGCCTGACTGTGGTGGAGCTGGGACCCTCTGCCTTCCTGAACTCTCTGCCCTGCAATGTGGAGACCCTGTGGGGACATTCGCTGGTCTAGAGAGACACAAGAAGCTTGCCTCAAAAAGCTCTGTTAGACCCCATTGGCTCCTTTCCCTGTTCCTATGTTCCTGAGCCACAGGTTCCCTATTCCCTGATTTGCCCTCACCTTTGTACTGCCCCGAGACCAGGGTCAGCCTCCAGGCCCCTGCAGAGAGCAAGCCAGATCCTCGGTGTGTGGGTGCTGGGACCTGAACATCTCACCACATGGCTGAATTAAACATCTGAGGATGTTATGCAAAGGTCCTTTTTACTTCCTTACCCTGGACTATGCTAGCAGCTATTCAGACTGCTACACTGCAAGGCAGGTTTTTCCTCCCAGCACTGCCAGCATGGTGGTGTTCCTGGTGGCTCCCCACCCACTCCACTCCTTTAGAGACACTGCAGAACCTTTCCTCCCTCCCTCACCCTACTGGCTGCACATTCTGGGGGCACAGCCCGAGGAGGGTGAAAGGCAGCCCTTTGCATCTCTGCCAGGCCCTCCACCAGCCTAGACAAAGGATCTAGGACATGGAGGTGCCCCCACCCCTCCCTGCTGGCAGAAGGCTTTGGCCGAGAGGAAGGCTCATCGTTATAAGCCCAAGCTGCCTTTTGAATTCATTGTTTTGGGAAAGTTACCACACATACATGGGTTGATATTCCAGTGGTTCGAAGTACAAAAGGATCCACTTCTAATCATAGAGTGGGTTTTCATCTCCCATCAGTGAAAAGCCTGATTGGAGGAGTCAAGCAGGAATCTGAGGACTGGTTCAGTGGACTGTTCAAGGACTGGGGACTCTCGGGGTGGTGGACCTTTATAATTAGGACAATTTTGTTGTTTTTTGTTGTTCTCTTCCTAGTCATGTTGGCATTCAGGATTCTACGTCGCATACTTTTAAAGGCTATCAACGGTTTGGTCTCTACTACCTCAGAAGTCAACCGCTCAGAGTTTGTGGAATGAAAGCAAATTGACAGGCCCGCAAACCATGAGTGGTGGGCAAATTCATAATCAGCAGCAGAAATAGTCTGACACATTTCCTTTTAATTTTAGTTAACAGAAAAGGTGGAGGTGTTGGATTGCACTAAATAGTTATTTAGTTGTTTGCAATGGGTGTTGAAAAAAATGTTATTGGGTCGCGTGGATGGTATATTCCCCCTCACGTGGTTTCTCCCTCACATAACCCCCTGGTTTCTGTATACCCTGGTGGTCTGTCCCACAGGTGGTCCCTCCCCTCGCCCCTCCCCAATGTTATCCCATTGGTCACAGTCCTCTTTCCCCATCACCTGCGGCATAAAACCCTACGGCAGGTGTGGTTCGGTCTCCTTGCTACCTGGGTGGTTGCTGCTACCAGAAGTGTCCTGTCTCAAGCTAATAAACTGGATACTCGTCTTCACGTAGCAAAGAGCACTTCTCGTCTTTTATCTTCAGTCTATGCAATTCCGTGTGGGCTTTAGTCCTGAGCAAGCCAGATCTGGATTTATATTAGCCCAGAGAACCATGGATTTATTGCAGGTGTCCTCACAAAGATGTTGCCCTTACTTCCTCTGCTGCCATGTGTTGTGGTTTCATCACTGCATACAATCTCATCATCTTTCTGTTTCTCTGCTGTGTTTGCTTCTTCCAGATCGGTTGTAAGAAAAGATACTATTAAAAATAATGCCTGTACCATATTCTCCCTTACAAATTGTTGATTCAAGGCTGGCATCCTTAGAGTAATCTGAGCTTTACACCTTCCTGTCATTCTCTTATTGTTCCCTGATCCCCACAGAGTTAGCACCAAACAGAAATGACCTTGGTGAAAAACGCCAATCACTTGTTTTTAAAATTTTAAAAGTTTAATAGTAATAAAGTGTTTATTAAAATGGTAATATAATTAGAGTGATTGGACAATTTGGATTAGGACAATATGAGACAACAGAAAGAAAGAGTTACAGACATCCAGGTACCTTTTTCTGGGCAGCATAAGCTCGAAAAAGGACACCCGTTAACAGAGGATTAACCCTTAAAAACAATAACCTGTTGCATATTCATCTCATACATGATGCATAAATTCCATTCAAACAAAGGATTCTGTCTGGTCAGCGTCAGCTTCTTCCTCTTAATCCTGATGGCATCTTCAGGGCTGAGTGAGGTGGGAAGAAGTTCGTTTCTCCTGATAATGGAGCAATAAATTCTCTTTCTCTGAAAGATTTAGGTGTCCTGTGGCTGCTATCTCACTGTGAGTCCTTTCTTTAAAAAAATATCTTACATAGCATAGTTTCTATTTTAACATTATGTTATAACCTAAAACTATATTTACCACACTACTTAAGAAAATTATTACAGCGTAACTTTCTGACATAACACATATAATATTCATTTTAATATTTGCGAAAAGCCAATCATAAAATACACATTTTTCACACCTTGGTGAGACAAGGGCTAGGATTTGCATCCATTATTTAAAAGTAGTCTCCTTCTGCAGTGAAAAAGGCATGGGTAAAGACTATTTCTCCTTTTCATGCAGCACAAGGCCTAATTCAAGATGAGCAAAGAGTTCGTAGTTCAAAGTAGCCTGACCCCATGACTGTAGGTGGCTTATCCCAGGACAAGGAAGGTAAGGTAGCTGAGCCTCTTGGGCACCTCTGGCTGGGGGCCTCATCCTCAGGCACATCTGATGCTTGCAGATGGTCCTGAGTGTGTGCAAAGGGAGGCAGACATCTCTTGTAATAGCATCGTGCTTGCTCATGGGGATTAAAGTCTTTCCCTGGAAGAACCTTCCCAAGTATGATTTTCTGTGGGGAAACTGGAGCAGAAGTTTTTTTGCATAAAAGGAGTGGGTTGGTTGTTTGTTTGTTTGTTTTGGTAGGGGAGTGGGTAGTTAATCTCAAAGACCTTAATGTTAGTGCTAAGACTTTTTTCACTCACTTGCACCTCTCCACACTTGGATGTTCCGCTGCTGTCCCACAGCAGAGAGAGCCCTGGTGCTGCCCAAGGCCCCTGAGCATGGCTGCTGGGGCTGGGCAGGTGCCAGCAGTGGCCTGGCCGGTGTGTGGGGGAAGCAGATCATGGTTTGCTGACTGACCTGGTGGTGTTTGCCACTGCTCTCAGACAAATGCCTACTCCTCTGGAAGCTTCCAGCAGGTGAAAAAACTACACCCAACACTGCCTTATGAGTGCTCCTGTACCAAAAGAAGTTGAGGTCATGTGTCAGTAGTGTATGTCTGTGGGTATTGGGCTCATGTGGTGCTCCCAGCAGCTTTGCTTTTTTAACTGCTCAGCCCTGCATACAAGCAGGGGGCCAATGAGCCAGGGCTGGATTAGTTCCCTTACACATGGGATGCAGGCTGCAGTCCTTGACACCTCTGTTCTCTGCACTTTGCTGTGAGTGTGTGTAGCCATGATACTTTCTGAAAAATCCTTTCCTTAGGATTTTTCCTCCTGAGAAGCTGAGAGGCCTCAGGAACAAAATGTAAACAATGATTATATGCTGCTATGGAATGCAACAGGTGGATCTGTGATTGGTCTCATGTGGTTGTTTCTAATTAATGGCCAATTACAGTCAGCTGGCTCAGACTCTCTGTCTGAGCCACACGCCTTTGTTCTCATTCCTTCTTTTTCTATTCCTAGCTAGCCTTCTGATGAAAATCCTTTCTTCTATTCTTTTAGTATAGTTTTAATATAATATATATCATAAAATAATAAATCAAGCCTTCTGAAACATAGAGTCAGATCCTCATCTCTTGCTTTAGTCAGATCCTCGTCTCTTCCCTCATCCTCGGACCCCTGTGAACACGGTCACAAATGTGCCTCAGTACAGGCCTGTTGTCCACAGGAAACGTGGCCAGCAGCCTCCTTACAGAGCAGATCTGGAGATACTTTGGTGTCCACTTTGAATTTCTTCTACACCTGTCCCAGTTCCTTTGGAGGGATCCCTGGGGAGTCCCCCTAAGCCCTATGTTCCCTGGTAGCAGCAGGCAGGCAAGGAAACTCCACACAGCTTCTGAGGGTGCTAATTAGATGAGGGTGCTAATTACTGGGGGTCCCACCCCTGGGAGCAGCATGGTGTCTGAGGTAGAAGGGGGAAGAGGGAAGGAGGGGGACAGAGGGAGAGCCTAGGGAGAGAAGGGCCAAGAGAAAAGCTTCTGTTCTCCCTAGCACAGATTAACAGGGAGATTCAAAGTGGGCACAGAATAAAACTTGGGCCAATGGGATTACAGATCCATGATACTGCAGGGGAGGATCACAGGCTTGGAATAAACTGTACATTTTTGAGGGGTGAGACAGAGCATACCATTTAACTAAATGTAACACCACATACACCAACACCTGTGTGATGCACAGCTGGGTGTTTTAAAGATAAGGACTCGATGGGCTGGTCTGCACTACTCCTGGAGAGAAGTTTGGGACCTGCCCTGTGTATGCCTGCTTGCTGGCTTGCTCGCACACAGCCTGTGTGAGGAGAGTTGGCAACACACCAGACAACTAAAGACCAGAGGCTCCTCAACACGGATGCCATGAATGCATCTGCAGAGACAAAACAATCTGGCTATCAGGTTTGGAGTTGCTTTTGAGCTGGGGCCTTCAAGGTTTAAGGCAGTGGTTCAAGCAGGTAACTTCTGCGTGAGCTAGAGAATGTTTTCTTGTCATACTTTTGGCTAAACACCTGTGGTGCCTGAAGAGCAAGGAGTTTAGTTCTGAGAGCCCCTTGCTGAGGCACTCCTCAGAGGGCAGCCACTGCTGCTGGAGGGCCAGGGGAAGGGCAGAGGATTCAGACGGTGCTCCATGTCAGGGCAAAGATCTGTCTACATCTCATGTAAGACCTATGGTCAAACACAAGACACATTTAAACCAACAAACTCAGTTTATCACTTTCCAGTTACATGATCACCTGGAGGTCAGAGCAAACTCTTTGCCACCCATTCTGTGGTGATTTTAAGCTCGCTGCAAGGGACCAAGCTCTTACTGCTCCTCCCCTGGCATAAGATGGTGATGTCTCCTGTGGAATCCTCTGACTTCTTCCCCTCAGGGAAATCCCCAGGCTCAGCCTTGGAAGACTTATCATAGAGTTTTCCCCACCTAAGCTGACAGAGAGGACTACCCATGGTGCTCTGCAGCACTACTGCCAATCTACATTAGATTGCCTCCCCCACTGGCCAGCTGACATTGCTGTGAGAAACAACTACTGACTTTGAAAATTTGAAAGGTTTATTAAACCTTGACAAAAATACAACAAAAGGACTACATAAGGAAAAATTTGCAGCACTGAGAATTACCCTCATGGATACCACCTCACCAGTTCCTCTTCAAGATGGATGCACAGTCTTTTATACCCCTGGGCGGTGCATCAGCCAGCCCTGGCCCCTCCCAAAGTCTGTCAGTCAGCTCTTCTTTGCAATTCATCATGGAGACTGCTTTCTTGTAACTTGATTGGAGATCAGGTGTTGCCATGCCACACCCCCTAAGCACCAAGCTTTTCCATTCCCAACTGCCCCAGGTAAGGGGCACATGTGCAGCCTTCTTTGTACTTGTCCTAGACAACCTAGGCTGTCTGATGGCAACAATACAGAGTGGGAGGAAAAGGGAACTATAGGGAGAACAGAGGAATCTAAACTACAATAACATAACTATTCATCGCTAAAGCTTTTCTTAATATTTACACAATAGTCTCCCTTAATTGTGAGAGCCAATCATCTCATTATCTACCTATAATATTGCCCACCCCAATTGTTCATCCCTCATCCCCCTACAGTTTGCTGCCCTGTGCCCACCCCTGTGCCCCCAGGTCATTTCTCACTGACCGCACACTTAGGTCGTGCAGAGTACATGGTCCGGTCTTTTGTCTCTGGTCCCTTTGGTGTGGTGGATGCAGTAAAACCCTCACTGGAATATATCATGCAAAGACCCTTCCTGTCTTTCCTCTGCTGAGCTATTTGTGGTGTGTGTATGGACTTGAAATGGCTGTTCCCGTGGCCTTTCTCTGAGCAGCTTCTGGAGGAGATGCCTCAAAGAAGGTTGCAGCATTTCTACCACCCTGCCATGCTGCAAGTCTCCCTCTGGTGAAATCAGTTAGACCTTGGCTCTCAGGGCACAAGGGAGTTCACATGGCTGCTATGGTGATTTATGGAAGAGTGCCGGAGCTGCCTCTGCCCTAAAAGCTCAGCTACAGGTCAGAGTTAAAAGCTGTCGCTGGCTTCTGTGGCTATCCTGGGTCTCAGTGAATGCTTCTGCTCTGATTTGCACTGATGTGTGCCTTGCTCAGGGCTTTCTCAGTCACCTCTGATATGCAAGGGGAGGTGCAGATGAACCCACTCATTTGTGACCTTACAAAGCAGGGAGCCAGAAACCCAGTCAGCCTGTACATGAGGGATACTGGGGCACCCTCTGATCTGTGCTCCTTAGAGATGGTGGCTCTGTTCAGCAGGCTTTGAAGTGAGGATTTTTTGGCTGGGCACAAACTTGCTCCAGTTGCAGAAGAAGTGCCTTTGCAGGGGGTCTTAAAAATGTTCCTGAGGTGTCCTCATCTTTCCAGTATGTGGTTTCTTAAAAGTAACAGAGCAATTTTCTGCTCAACATTTCTACAAAAGCTGTGTGTGGCACTGATTCTCTGCTGTGAAGGATTGCAGCCTCTGGAGGTCTCAGTTCCAGAAAAGCCCCAAGCAACCGAAACAAGGGTTTAATGAGATGAAATGTGTGTGGCAACGTTAGCCATGACAGCATTATCAGCTTTGCTGCTGCTGTTAAATCCCAAGTGCATTTCCTATCCCAGCAAGCTTCAGTAAAATCCTCAAGGGCATTTCTTTTCTCCTAGCACCTGGGTAATGCCATGCCATGACTCATCTGCTTTTGTACTGTCAAAGCAGGTTCAGTTCTCTGCAATGTGACTGAGCACCTGATGTTTGGATCCGCTCTATCAATTACCTGTTGGGTCATTTGTCCTCTGGATGAAAATTTTGTGACACTTGCATGTGTGATGGAATGTGTTTTAAAGAGACTGTGCACCATATAGATAGTTTGGGTGAACTACCCCAACCTCTGCTTTCTTTTCCAGCTGGATTTTCAGTCAAACTTCCAGTACACTGTTAAGAAAATGCACGTGGAGAGAAGGGACTCAGCTACAGGAGCCCTCACTCTCATCTCCTTCTGTGAACTTAACTGTAAAACCTAAAATGTCACATTTCCTCCATGCACAATTAAAAAGTCTCACTTGAAAAGGCCAGAACAGCTTGACTCTGCTGCCCACACACTGATAGCCTGACAGCAGTGTCAGAGGCAGTAAACAACAGTCCTTGCAACTTGGACAGGAAACGCTGGGGACCCTCTCTACCTGGAATTAACATACAAACAGCAGCAGTAACAGCCTCTCTATGTGCCTTGTGAGTAATCAGTACCCCTCACCCCTGTGCTTGATGGCTTTCTTTATAAATACACAGCTCACCTTGCCAGTCTTATAATATTTTCCTATTTAGCTCTGCTTCATCTACTTCTCCCGTAAGATTAGAGTCTTATTTTGAAGTACTGGGTGCAACGTGCCTTTGCATTTCTAATATATGGGTGTCAGTGAATTGCCAGATGCCTTTACACCTTCTTTCTTCCATCCTCTGTGACCACGTGTGCATGTGAAGAGCTCTCGACTGTCCATCTTTTCAGTGCTAATGCTTGGACTCTGCAATTGTGTTGCCAAGGTGGGAACTTTCTTTGCAGAAGAAAATTTTACTTCCCATGGTAGTGTCAGCCATGATAATTACTGTGGATTCAGCCGAAATTTCCAAACACATATGATCTGGCTTATTGATGTTGTAAGCCTGAACTCAGTGTCACAGACCACAGAATGTTTTATGAGCAAGGGAAAGAGCACAGCTCTTACCACATACCTGCCATTATTGCGGCAGAATCTCTTTGATTCAGCACCAAAGTGGCTTCCTTGCCAGTCTAAGATGAAAACAGACTGCATTAAGAGACAAGTGAGTTTCAACTGCTGATTTCTCCTCTAAGCAGTGCTCTTAAATTTTTTTTAGTAGAAAGAAGATTTTCACAAAATCTATGGGTGGCTCACGCCTAGAATTTTATTCAATCCATTCAAAAAATAGACAGAACTATAAGGTGGCACATATTGTCAGAGAGTACAAATGTCACATCTTTCTTTATACACTTTAATTTAAATCCATAGATTAAGACAGTAAAATAATTGCCCTGGGTGAGAAAATAATTAGGGGTCTTCCATGAAAGGACAAGTCTTTAGGTAAGCATTTACACAGATGCATCTGGTTAAGCATAACTTTTTCTATTCTCTATAAAAATATAAACAGCATTTCAAAATGTCTTTAGATACGTATGTTGAGATCATCTAACATGGCACTGATGTACTGACAGAATACAGGGCCTGGGCATGTCAAACCACATTTATTCATTCTCACCCAGACGAAACAAAAGCATTTTGTATTAGCCTCAACATAATAGTCTAATGAAAGAAACAATATCAAAGCAAAGACACACAAGTATGATGTTCCTCCTCCCACAGGAATTCCTTAACTTATTTGTTTGTAGTATTTGCTAGCACGGCAATGACTAAGACAGAAGTGGCACTTTAGCACAGGTTAGTTGTAACTCAGGATCAAATATAACTTGCCTTTCCCAGGAAGTTACATTGCTGGGAAGTGCCAGGATCAAATTAAGGGCTCTCCTTAACACCTACGTTTTACCTGTGCAGTATTACTTTGATACAGACTGTAGCATATGACAGGATGACAAGTGCAAATTACAAGGGCAGAATCTTGGCTTCCCAGACAGCAGAACCAGGTGGGAAATGTAAGACTGAACAGTATTTTAAAGGCAAAAACCAATAAAAATTAAACAAATTAATGAAATTGAAAAAATAGCAAATTCATCTAAACTTTAAATAGTGGGATGTGGAGTGCTCCTGGTACAGCTTTAGTAAGTGCACCTTAGGTTTCCCAGGGATGCATTCTGATAAGCTAAACACCTAATAATTGTTGCAAGAACTTACTGTACCCACAGAGATTAAAAGGTTCAAATGTACTGAATATATTAGTCACAGGTCTAATCACATAATTTCCTTTTTCCCAATCCTAAATTTTTACCAGAGCAGCTCCCCCATTAGCTGCATGTTTATATAGAAGAGCACTCGATATTTTACTTGACTAGCACAGAGGCCAACAAGGGCTGATATTTTCCACTTAAAGTGATCTACAAGAGAAACAAAACCCAGGGGAAGGGTCAGGTTTCAGATAAAGGCTGGACATTTTGAACTCTGGACAAAGTGACAGGTATCTTTGATTCTCCTGGTGCTGGCGCTTTTGTGACTGGGTTTGCATGGGCTTTTATATCAGCTATTCTCTCTTTAAATCTTTGCTGGAGGTACTTCTCTTCTTTAGAGTAACTTTTAGCAAAAGCAGACATCAGCAGGCACGCTGCCACAGTGGACCCTCCAACACAGAACAAGATTGCTCCTGCCAGCTTGCATATATCGAGGGACCCATTGAACTGAACAGCACGGGTATCCACAACAACAAAATCATCCTTCCCAAGAGCTTCTATTTTTGGTGGCACAAGAAAACCCACTACAAGAACAGCTACACCTATCAGCATAAAAGCCGTCCCAGAGATGAGTCCGACCTGGAAAACAAACAAAGAAACAAACAAAACCCCAATTAATTTCCAGTTTTTCCATTTCCCTTTCCAGTTTTCACTTGGGAAGTGCTCCTAGGAGGCATTTATCTTTCACTGTGTCTTGCAGATACAGTTCTCTCTCTTAGAAGAAAGTGGGTATTTTTCTTTTAGGATATATGAGGCCCTAGTAGAAGTAGAATACATGGAAAAATGTTCTTTTTACAATTCATATTTATTTAATTGAGAACTGACATTTCTGGAAACAATGGAATAGGCATTGTTATCTTTAAACAGCATTTCATGTTGAAAGGCCCCATCAGGGAGAGGATCAGAGTTTAACCCCAGTGCTGTGTAACTGATTATTTCTTTAGCTTTAGCTGGTGATTAGCACCAGCTGCTGGTAGTCTGTCTTATCCACCACTTGCTTTTACTTCATGAAATGTCATTCCTTTGCAGGGATTAGAAGGAAGTTGCTATTGCCATATGAACAGATCACAGAGTGTTTACAGCACATTTCAAGTGTAAGTACAAAATTTGGTTCACCCATAATGTTCCTGGGGGTAGGGATCATTGTGGGGTAGGGACTGCATGGCCTCACAGGCCCCATGCAACCTCTGCTCTTCTCCAATTCTCTCAAATTCCCTGACCTTAATGGAGATCTTCTGGTTTTCTTGATCCCTACATCACACTCTGCTCTTAACCTACCAGTTCTGTTCCCAACAATCTGGGAGGATTTCTATAGGTGCAAAGCAGAGGTAAACTACACTTTAAAGATGTACATGGGTTTCCCAGACAAGACTTTGGTGTTTCAGTGACACTGGCACAGAGAAACTAGATGATCCAAAGACCCCAGGGAGCTGACATATTTGGTAAGAATGTTCTGCTTTCAGACATAGTTATTTGGCCACCTCAGGCAAAACTGAGCAACAAAAAAGGCCATTCTGGATGAATATTTAATATGAGTAATTACACAGGGAGAGTCTTGAAATGGGAGCGTCTCTCTCCAGGAAAAAGCAACAGGCAGTACCTTCCAGAATACAGAGCTCCACCTGCTCGGCGATCTCTGGATCTGAAAATCATCCTCATACTCCCAAATTGAAGCTGTGCAGTCCTCATAAAACTGGTGCAGGTAGGACCGAACTCCGTAGCGTTGGTACCCTCCCTCGGTGCTGCCCTGCGCCTGCTTGGACCCGCAGATGTCAGCATAGGAGCTCATCCTTCCTACCTGCAATGAGAGGTTCCACGCAAAGCCGATCATTATTGGTGTAGTGGGAAGACCAAAGATGGCTGCAAACTCTCCAGATGTGATGGAAAAAAAAAAGAGCCCAGGAGAGAGCTTTTTCCAAACCGAGAAATGAGCCGGGCACAGCTGCATGCAGTGACTCAGCCTGACTGAACCCAAGGAACTCAGTGACTTGGCACAGCATGGCCCAAAGGTGCTGCAGGGAACACTCACTCCTATACACAGGGTGCTCACTCCCCATCTTTCACACTAATGTGCTACTGTGTTTCCATGGAGACTGAAAAAAGCAGGATGTGCCAGGTAACAAAATCCAGCATCCCTCAAGGGCTCATGTTGCCTCTCTTCCACACTGTCTCTGTCAGTCTCTAGAGTTTGCCACCCTATGAACTTTCCAAACTGCTGCATAAGAGGGGCTTTTTTAAAAACATTTTAAAATGTTTTTTTATGAGCTTTTGAAGTGCAGGACTAAGCACTGATATACCATTCACAGCCATGGGAAGCAGAGGCAAAATAAGTCCTAGACAGATTAAAAGAGTATATTAATTGTATTTAAATAGGAATAGTTTAAAAAAATTAAAAATGGAATGCCTTAAAAGCATCAATCTGCTCAGTGAGACCGAAATGGAAATACTAAGCTTGCAGCCAAGTACTGCTCTCTTGAAGAACTCAATGCCCAAGCTCCTGCTGACTTTAATAAAATCAGAAATTTGCCTGCTATGAAAACTATCAACCAAGTTTCTTACTCTGTTTCATGTAAGTTCTCCTGACACACAAAATCCATATTGAACTATGCAAGTCCAAGGCCTGAACTTGCTTGTGCAAGCATGATGCTACTGAATTCACTGGAATAATACTAGCCCCTAAAAATAACTTGAGCAATAGCTCAATGTCATTTAGGCTCATTGGCTTCTCTTTAAAGAAGTTCAAAAAGCCTTAGTCCAAAGGGAACTGTTAATCAGAACTTGCACCTGAAAGTCATGGCTCAATTTATATCAGCTTCAAGCAGTATGTCAGATTTCTGCAGCAATTTCACTTAGAGGGAGGGAGGTTTGATGTGCTCATGGCAGCTGGGACTGTCCAGTTTTGCAGCCCTACAGACCTTTGCCTTTGGGAATGAGTGATCCTGCCAAGTATGAAATATCTGAGAATACAAACATTCAAATTAAGGTGAATCCAGCAAATATTGATGGGTATATAGAAATCAGTGCTGGCATAAACACTGAACTTCCAGCCTCTGGGAATCTGTGTGTGTTCTTGGCTCAGGAATAGAGGGAGATTTGCTTTTTGTTCTTTACAGGAACCATTATCTTGGGGTTTTATTTATTTTGTGTATCTAATATGCATGTAGTTTGGCATTTCATAATCTCAACATCTTAGTGTTGCAAATATTTCTCACACAACCCAGTGATGAAGTTTCAAGGCTCTCACTGAAGTCATGACCCAGTGGAGGAGGCAGCCCATGTGCTGCTGGGAGACCTGCCAAGGGCCAGAGGCAACACTGCTGGTGACAGAGCTTTGCAGAGCAACAGGGGCAGCACCAAGCTACTGTCAGGAGCCCCTTTTATGAACTCCTAACTGCCTCTGTACTCCCTGCAAGTTTTAGAAAATTAAAGAAGTGCTCTCCAAGTCTGTGGATGGGCTTGCTCTCTGCTGATAGTACAGCAGCAGTGTCCATCAGAGTGTGCTGAAGGTGCTGGCCTTCCAAGGAATGGTGGAAAAACAGGCATGGTGGAGAGAGACCTTGAGACAGCAGTACTGGGCAGCACCAGCTGCTCACCAGGTGAACTGGGAGAGCCTGGCCCTGGGGCCACCCTGTGTCCTGTTGTACATAGCTAACACTGATGTTTCAAACTACAGTCAATATAATGAAAAACATTTGTTTGGTCATGGTTTAAGCCCAGATAAGCAACTTGCAGCCACTTGCTCATATCCACCCTCTACCCTTCCACCATGGTAGAATAGGAAGAAGAATCAAAAGCAAAGCTTGTAGGCTGAGATAAGAACAGTTTAATGATTGAAACAAAATAAATATATAAATTAATATAATATATATATAAATAAAATATAATATTATTAATACTAAATAAAAAAAAAAGAGAGATAAAGCCCAAGAAAAAGAAGTAATGCACAATACAGTTGCTCACCATCTCAACCAATGCCAAACCTTGTCCCCAGACTGCCATCATCCCCTTCCTGGAAACTCCCACAGTTTCTCTACTGGGCATGATGGTCTATGGTGTGGAATACCCCTTTGGCTAGCTCACATCAGCTGTCCTGGCTGTTCTTCCTCCCACCTTTTTGTGCTGCTCCTCACTGGCAGAGCATGAGACACTGAGAATGTCCTTCATTTAGGGCAAGCATGAAGCAACAACCAAAACATCAGCGTGTTATCAGCACTGTTCTCATACTGAATCCCAAACACAGCACTGTAACACGGCTACTGAGAAAAAAGTGAACTCTATCCCAGTCGAAACCAGGCCAGTTTGTTGTGCTTTTTTATCATGCTATGAAGTTTTGAACACTATCATTTTCTCAGGTACAAAAAAAAAATACAAAATTTTGATATGTACAAGTATATAATCTGGACTATTGTGGGGAAAAGCTGCAAGTTATTTTACTTTTGGAGACTCTTTTTGTTTCCCTCAGGAAAACTGTTTATTCCCTACCCAAAGAAAGGGAACAAGAAGTCCTCTTTACTCACTGCCACCATTTCCTCAACAGCTGGCTGCCATGTTTAACAGCACAAGCACTGAGAAGTTCTCATAAAACCAGAGTTCTGCCCACCTCATAAACATACCTCAAGGGGAAAGGAGAAGAGGAAAAAATTGTGCAGTTTACCACAGCTGCTCCAGCTCTCTCATGCAGGGTCACACAGCCTATACCTAAATATTAAAAACACTTTAAATCCAACCTCTCAACCCATCTTTTGGTCAAGCAAAGATTCCATCTCACACATCAGAAAGAGAATAAAGAAGTCAACTAAAGTTCTGCAGAAACTCATTCTCTTGGGTCCTTACTTAGATCTTTATTCTCACATCAACCCTACCTTCTTAATAAATTAAGCATAACTTCTGGCTAACTTAAATCATCAAGGTAAGCAAATTTAGCTCCATGTAATGAGCAGAATGGTAAGTATTTTCCCCAGGTGTAAGTGCCTCCATAAGGTCAACTCAGGGAAGAACCGGAATTAACATGACTGGATAATGTGGCCTGCCAAAGCTTGCTTGTATTACTCCAGCTGCCACCAGCAGCATTCAAAAAGGAGGTGAAGCACTTTGCTGTGTCTGAACCACCAACTTTAGTTATTGTGATAAATTTAAGAAAACTGAATGTGACATGACAGAGACCTGTATAAACATGATCTCGCATTCATTGCACTGTCTATAGGTTTAGTCAAGAGAGAAAAAGGAGGATGCAGTGTTTCTAACAGCTTGATGAAGAACTGCCTGTAAGGACCACACAGCTCACATGACACTTAGATTCTTTTTCTTTAGCAATGTAAAAGGCTAATAGGTGGTTATGGTCAGGTATATGAGCAAAATGATAAATAAGAGCTGGGAGGTGAAACAGAAAACAAAAAAAAAATGATCTTATGCTTGAAAGAGTTGTGATACCATCAAATAGTATGACCTTTTAAAATGGAAGGGAAAAAAAAGAAAAAGGACTGTAGGAATCATTAATTCTTTTCAAGCACTGCATAATTTTAATTCAACTGAGCATTTTCTTCATGGTCAGACTCTTTCACTTATAAATAATTTATCTTCTGAAAAATATCTTGCCCCTTAAGAGAGAAGGCAGCTCCCCAGCCCTATAAGAAGCAGCCTGGTAATATGGGCTAAGATGGTCTCTTCTCAGCTGCAATGTAGATGTGATGTTCTTGCTACCTACAGATAGGGCACAGGAACTGAACAGTCAAGAGAGAAA
Source organism: Molothrus ater (assembly GCF_012460135.2). Taxonomy (NCBI): domain Eukaryota; kingdom Metazoa; phylum Chordata; class Aves; order Passeriformes; family Icteridae; genus Molothrus; species Molothrus ater. The sequence goes on from NC_050478.2 coordinate 60,638,414, forward strand.
ACAGCTCTCCACAAGTAAGAGGGAAACGTGTGTCACAGCACCAATTTACATTGGATGAATAAATACTGCAGTAGCTATGATCTCTTGAGTGCTGATGTGTATTTGCATATCTTGCCTTCAGGGCTGAGAAACTAAACACTGAAATGTTGAGAAACTTTTGCTAAAAAAGAGAGGTGCTGTTACCCAAATCTGTGCTATCCACTATCTGAAAACATACATCCAGGCTGAAAGAAGCAGCTTAATCATCAAGTTTTTCAGTGCCTAAACCCAAGGTGCCCAGGAAAATGTGGGCTGTAGGATCACAGCTTCAGAGAACACCACTGCGTAGTAGCAATCCATCCCCTAGCAACTTTTGTTTCCATGGCAAAAGCTGTCCTGTTTACTTTGAGCTTTACTATCCTCTGCTGATCTGGGGAGATGTGATTGGATTGGTGAACAGACAGATTAAAACATGAGCAAGCTCCACGAAAAATTACCCAAAAAATTTTCCAAAGACTTTGCTTTATTGTGCCATGGTCGAACACATTTAAAAAAATTAAATGTAAGGAATTGTCATTTAAAAAGCCGCACAAAAGGAAATATAGATGTGTCATTGCTCTGTGACACCACACTGCCACCGAATGATGATGGTTGGCACAGGTGAAGTCGCCCTCCCATCCTTCAGATTTACACACTTTGACCCTTCTGTCTGAAGAGCCGTGTTTCCAGTCCTTACCTACAGAGAGCGTTCCTTGTCAAGGGGGAACACTGGCACGTACAGCTTGCCTTTGACAGCAGTCTCCGGGGTGCCCTTGCTGATCCTCCTGAGCTCCTGGCGCTTTCCGGGCCGGCGGCGGGGCCGAGCCGCGCTCCGCTCGTCCCGGCGCCCTGCCCTGGCTCGGGGCTACGGCGCTGCCAGGGGCACCTGCAGCCGCTTCCCTGGGGATAGCCGGCATGCCCAGCTGCCTCCGGCAGCCCGTTCTGCTCCCCGGCCCTGCACGGGGGGTGCGAGCAGCATCTTCTCCCGTGTTCCTGGGGGGGCGGCCCCGCCCGCTCGGCCGCCGCCAGGGGCCGGAGCGGGATGCTCTCTCTCCATCTCCCGTTTCCCGGCCGGAGCGGAAGAACTCCGCAGCGCCCGGACGCGGACGAGATCTCGGCCCCCACGACCCTCCCGGCCCGGCGGTGCCCCAGTGGCAGCAGAAATCCCGGTCCGGCCAAGCCCACCCCGACCCCGGCACTGGCGGGGCAGCGCGGCACCAGCCTGCCCGGGGAGAGCCGCTTTCCCCCGAGCCGGGAGGTGAAGCCCGGGGCGGCCGGTGCCTTCCGCGGGACGCTCCGCGCCGTCCCCGCGCCGTCCCCCCGCCGGCGGCCACGGAAGCCCCCGCCGAAGTGCCGAGCCCAAGTTTTCCGAGGGGCCAGAGCGGCGGCCCCGCGGTTACCTGTCCCTCCCGGCGCTGCCCTCGGCCGGCGAGCCCCCGCGCTGGCGGCGCTAGCTGCGGCTGTCCCGGCCCGGCCCCATCTCCGCTCTGCGCCGCGCCGGCCCCAGACACCACGTATTATGTACGGCCCGGAGCGCCGCTCGCTCGCTCGCTCCCGCGCCGTGCCTGCGCACTGAGCCGCCGCCGCCGCCGGGCGCGGAGCGGCGCCGGGCCAGGCTCGCCAGGCCGCCCCCGCCTCGCCACACCGCCCCCTCACACGGGCGGCCGCCCGCCGGCGGGGAGCCGGAGCTGCCCGGCTGCCGGCCCTCCCCAGCTCCCGGCGCTCGGGGTCCCGCCGGCCGCGCCGGGCAGGCCCGCGGGTGCACGCCAAGGTCACGGCGGTGCCCTCCGTGGGTGTCGGTGCTGAGGCCTCTGATCGCGCCCCCCATACCTCCTCGCCCTTGCAGTCCGCATGGAAAAGCCGGTGCCGTGCTGTCTGTCCAGACGAGGGATAGACGTGGCAGAAAGTGTCCTGCGAAGGACAAGGCGCTGAGATCTGGAGGTTGGGGTCTTGGAATTTTTGCTGGTCAGAGTGACTTTGAGATGCATTAGAAAGTCTCTTTACCCAGCTCAGCAGTCGAAGAAGGAGTCAGAACTCTTCTATTCTTGTTCTCAAGGTTTATTGTTTCTTATCTATAAAATTCTTTTTCTGACTCACTGAGGTTTGTCTGGCAGGTCAGGTTGAGGCACACTGCCCGTCTTTGGGGTGGTGTTATCTTTTTATACTAAAAGCTACATGTACACTATTTACAATAACTTCCTAATACCTATCACTTATGTTAGACAGTGAGTTTCTACTTTAAACTAATCTAAAAATGCTAACATCACCCAGAAGATGGAGGCTAGAAAGAAGATGGAAGAAGGACAAGGCACGCCCAAATTCTTCCATCTTGGGACTTCGAGCCCCCATTCTAAAAACCTCAAAAATCTATTTTTCACCCCATGACAAACTAACTATTATTCTACTTAAACTTTCTCGACTTGTAATTCTTCATATAAGGTTGATAATTGTTTTTTCCGAGGGCTAAATCAAAGGCACAGGGGTCTTGGGCTCTGTGCCAAGGTCTCTGAGCCCCCCAGGCAGGGGCTCGAGCCCTCCAAGGCAGCCAGAGGAATTTCCTGGGTTCCAACATTGGGGAATGAATTGCTCAGCATGAGACCCTGGGGGGCTCCTCAGGGAGACAGACTGAGGCTGAGGGCTAAGTGTTGGTGTCTGCCCAGATAGCAACAGGTTGGTTGTTCAGTGGGAAAAGATTGAAAGAAAGCAATTTTGGGGGCTAAGGAAGCTACTGAGGAAAGAGCATGACAAGGCACCAAGAGCTGGAGATGCTAAAGTGAATCCCACAAAAGTGCAGTATGTAATTCCTCTGAAAAAATAATGAGAATGCAAAGGTCAAGAGTTCTAAACACTCATATCCGTATGGTGCACTAAAATATGCATAGAAATAGTTTTGTTGCATGCAGAAGAAGTGCATTAGAGCAACATGGGGTAGTATTAGCCAAAGGAAAAACAAGGTATTTCCAATGTGCCTTAATCACTATAGTATATAAAGAAGAAGGTGAGAGTAATGGTTTCATTAATCGCCCTCTTTGGAAGCTTCTTTGGAAAAAGCCCTGCATTTCATGACGACAGTGAGTTTGCGTAGTTGCAAACTAGGAATCATAAAAATAGCTATTAAAAAAAGAGCAAGTAAGGGGTTAGATTTGGAGGAAGAAATGTTGGTTTCAGCGCATTTCATCTTGCCCTTCCAAAACTGTTACGCCTCTCTTGTTTCAGGCAATGAGTAATGCCAAAAGTGTTCCCCTGACCTAGCAGAACTACTTCACAGCAGTGTGCTGTTCAGTGAGTATAATAAGCATACCCCAGCCCACAGCAGGTTAGCACGTAATAAACTGACAACTATTTGTGACAAAAACAGGAAGATACAGTGAGGTGATAGATGAGAAGCCAGATGGGCTATCAGTCTTAAAAGAGATTCTGTGATTAATTTTCCTGTTAAACTAACACCAGATTTACATGTAGTATCACAGTTACAACTGAATGGTGCTTTATCTCAGATCAGGAAGATGTCTTCTATAGAAAAAGCAATTAATCTACATGATGAGTCCTCCCTCTGTTTACAAAGCTTCTTTTGCTTACTTACCTATTAACAAATAAAAAGAACATTAAATACCTGTGTTGTCCCAGTTTTAACATAGAAGTTACATGCTGAGCTAACCAAGATAAATTAATGTTTTGGCAATGGAAACATTTGCAGTAATGTTGATCTGTGAACTCCAAATTAGTAACCCTAAAGGGATTACCAAGGGATCAGCATTGGTGGTATCATAGGTTGATTTTAGTGCACTTTTAGCACATTAGGAAAACTTTCAACTCAGCCTGAAATCAGAGGTGTTCTTGAAGTGTAGCTGAGCTTGGTTATGAGAAACATTGAACAGAAGGGTGTAAATGCCCTATTTAGCCTTGAAATAGGTAACATCAATGTAAAGATGTTTTAAAATAGCAGGACCTATAGGTCATGGTGGGACTCAGGGTTTGAGGTGCTGGTATATGAAGGAATATCCAAATGTAGGTCTTTCCTCAGTTACCAGCTTTCAAAAAACTTAGACTATGTTTATCCTGAGGGCTTCAGCTGGTAGGGGCATGGAGAGGAAGTGCAATATTCTACCTCAAGCTGTATATATAGTTTATTTCCCCTTATGGAAAGGAAACCCAAGTCTAGTGCTTTCTTTATCTTCCATCTGCTGTTCTAAAGGTTTATAATGGACAGTAGTGAGCATGCCAGGGAAAAAATCCTGTCAAGAACTTCTGTAGGTGGTGGTGTTGGTTGCCATAGAGTTTACAGGCTTCTCTTTTACTGAGAGTTGAAGTGATTTTATCAGCTGGTTTGATGCTCACGGTTTAGGTAGCTTCTGAGAGCCTGTGCTGAATTGGAGAAATTACAGCACCTATAAAATACATTTCTCCAGTAGCAAAATGCAGCAAGTGGTATGAGACTCAAGTTCATTGAATTGCAGATGTCTGTTCCTATTTGCTTAATGGTGATGGCAAGATTCCAGAGGGTGTTCTTCTGCTTCATGTGTTGTGGCCTGAATAGTTCTGCTGTAATGACATTATTGACACAGTTGCCTGTCCTTACTTTCCTGATGACTGGCTCACCTTCATCTGGAGAGCAAGGCCCGTAAAGCTTCCACTTCTGGAAAACCTGCAGTTGACACAGATCCACAAGGAGCAGGACTAATGACTAATAGCTGTCTGCCCTTCTGGCTTGGAGTCTCCTCAAGGAGCTGTCCTGCCATTAAGGGGGTGATCTTGAGTGGCCAGAAATACTGGGGAGGAATGGGGCAAAAAGGTGAAGGTCAATTCAAGTCTGTAGTGCTGTTCTAGAGCTGGGAGGATGTATTATAAAGAGTATTTTATTTTTCAAAGCTTGTGATGCAGAGCATGGTTTATGAATCAAAGAAGTGGCTTTTTCAGACTCAAGACATGCTGCCAGCTGCTGCATTCCTGATTTATATGAGGTGGTTTACTGCTATTGTCCAGAAATCAGTGCCTGGCTATTTGTTTGTCAGACATTGCTTTCTCAGTGCTTTGTTCAAAGTGTTCTAGCTAGAAAAAATGATTAATTGTCATAATTTGTCACATTCTGCCATCACCATCTTTGGATATAGATTTGTTCTTGTCCCCTGAGCCAGAAATACAGAAGATGCTTTCTTGACAATCAAAATCATAAATCTAGGTGTCTTTTTTTTTCTGTCTTACACTGAAAATATATGGGCTGGGAATTGTTTGTTCTCTTTTTCATTCCTGTTGGCATTGGTGAATTTGAATATCATAATCCCCTGGAAATATTTAGGAGCTTTGTAATCCAAAATGCACATACACAAATAATTGAAGATATGACAGGGACCTCACATGAGTCAGTGCACATTTGCCTGTGAAGGGATGCTGAGTGAAGAGGAATGGGCAGTAGGAATTAGAAGTATTTCAGTGTCCCATCTTCACTCAGAGACTGCTTCCATTCATCATGTGTTTCCAGTGTTCGGTAAGAGACGTTCATGCTCTTAGGCCTAGCTTTTGCCAAATAAGCTTTGCAATTGCAGTGTGTCAACATGGTTCAGAGGCAAAAAGCCTTACTTTTGACCTAAATGAAACAGCAAAATATCAAACCCACCATTTTCTGGAAGTGTCAAGTGTTGGACAGCAAATGTGTGCAGCAGAGAGTATTTTCTTTGCAGCAGCAGCTACTACTACCACTAGACAGCCACGTTGTTTTAAGATGCACTGCTTATGAAGATCAGTGCCTGAGAGCTTGGGTTAATTTTTCAAATTTGGTTTCTTAAGGGAAGAGGAATTCAAAGTCATGGGCAGGGGAGGGGAAACTGTTCAGTCATTCTATGAAATTCAGTTTCTTCCTGAGGAGGTGTGGTGTAACATTCAAGTACAGAGCACGTCTGCCAAGGGAAGACTTTCCAGAGTGCTCTGCTCCCAGTGGCACAGTCAGCCAGGGGCTGAGTTTTTCAGCAGGTTGAGCTGTGGCTGCTGCCTGTGTGGGTTACTGTGTTTGAATGGGTTAGGACACATCAGATGATTTTTCTCTCTCTTCTGTATTCCTGTGGGCCTGTGAGGAAAAATGTTTGAACCAAAAAGTCTTTTGGTAACTCTCACATGCCTGTGCATTCTGCTCCCAGAGGTGAGGTTGCTGAAGTTGCTTCATATGCACCAAGTTCTTCTGTGTTTTGGTGCCCATATGGAAATGGGAGGAACTGAAAACTTCACCTCTGCTGTGAATGCTGAGAGTCATGAGGATGACATTAAAAACTGCTCTCAAAATGCCCTGGAGTCTTAATATTTTCTCTGTCTGATTTCTGTTCCAGAAGCCATTATATTTTTTCCTATCATCTTTTAATAAGCTGGTTGGCTTTTAAAAAGGAGCCATTGATGTTTATAATGCAACTACTCTGGGGTTGGTCTCTTTTGCACCATTATGTGTAATACAAATCTTAATAACACGGCAGAATGAGGATAGTACACAAATACTGTGTAATCAACATAAACACAGTTTTAAAAGACATATTTTGATTCTAATAGCAAAGATGGGAAGGACAACACTGAGCTGGTACTGTTGCCCGTGTATACTGGCCGTGTCTGAGAGTGGCTGCTGTCAGGAGGATGCTGTGAAGACTGCTGTGCAAAGGCATCTTCTGGTTCAAGGAGTTCTTTGTTTTTGTTCACTGAAACAGTGCAGCCACAATGTTTTTGTAATGTAATTAGCCATTATACCAAGCATCAATTGCCAGGCTGTCACTGACTGTCTCTTAGTCCATATTTCTTCTTCAGAAAACACTGCTAGATTTAAGCAATAAAAGTCTCTCCAAACAATTACTTCCCAGAGAGCAGTGAGAAGGATAAGTGCCATCTCAGCTTTTGTAACCAGCTATGTACTTATGGAGGGGAGCATACACTGATTGTTCCTATGATTTATAGATGTTATGAGAAAATAAGCATCTCAGATCTATCCAACGTGTTTGAATATCTAGATACACAAGAAAATGTTGTCTTCTTTGTAGCCAGTCCAACAGAAATTTCATTTCACCTTCAATCCCAATGCACTTTTAGAGAGCATGGAATTGGTGGGGTTGCAGGCAGGTACCATCAAGAGACCATTCAAGAGAACACTATTATTACTGAACTAAAAAACAGTCAAAGTTCTGTGGTGACACTGTCCACCTTAATTCACTGATGATGTTCAAAAGTAAACAAACAGTCATAGGCAGACAAGTTCCACTCTCATGCACACCTGAGAGTGAGAAGTGTAATCTCTTTGATGTATAAGCCAGCAAGGTTCCAGTGTCAATATTGTCCTTTTGACATCATCCTCAGACTTCTGAGTGGGACAACGTTTTTATTGCTGCATTTGTGAATATGTACCAAGGACAGATTGGTGAATGCAAATCTTCTGCTTGTGCCTACAGAGTTTTAAAACCCTTTTGATTTCTATGACCATGTTTCACTGTGAGTGTGGTGCTCTGCAGTTGGTGGAGGTAATTCAGCAGAGCTCATTTTCTGTCCAGGATCTTTGACCTCATAACAGTTGTGTGCAGACTTCATGAGGAAATAGCACACAACACCTAACAAAATACATTTCACTGTCTCTTCTTCTGTTTGCTTGCTTGGTGTTACATGATACTAGGTTCTCTGAAGAGTGAATTTTTAACTGGGAATTAGGCCACTTTTTCATTCTATTCCCTTGTTTAATAGCTCAGGACATCTGATCGTTCTGGGTGTTTTGTGCTGAAAATATTGAAGATTAAGGGACAAATCTTCAAAACTGCATTGGGATCTAATTATTCAGGCAGTGGTATCTCATTTAAAAGAGCTAAGCCCTTTTAAATCAATGAGATGTAGTTATCTAAATAATACATTTGAATGCCTTTTATTTAATCAGAGGAAATGAATGTGGTTTTTATTGGGTTTGTTTGTTTGGGGTATTGTTTGTTTATTTTTGTTAGTTGGGGTTTTTTTTTTACCAATCCATACTTTAAAGAGAATTATCCCCAGTGATTTTTTCACTTGATGGTAAGATGATCATGATGTCACTGACATGGTTCAGCGGGTACTGACAAAGGCTGGAAGTTTCACTGGGTCACCAACTATGCCTTCTTATTAGGGGTTTTGAGTGCAATTTGTATGCTCTACAGCTAGAAGTGGAAAAAGTAGGATCTTCCATTCAAGATCAATATACCCAGCATACAAAGAAAGTTCTCTAATTCTTTTTGCCTTGGTTAATTATTTCAAGGCTGAAAGATACCATTATACTGGGCTATTCAACATCTCTCATACCAAGGGCAATAATTCTGTTCTCCAACTCAGGAATTATTTTTACCTATTCTATAAATGAGGATGTAATTTTATTTTGGCAGATTGTAAATTTGCTGAAAAAAGGTTTCAGGAAGATTGGAGAAAGAAAATGTCTTTTTGTTTGGTTCAGTGGAGAAAGGAAAACATGGAAGGAGAGCAAAAAGATTTTGAAAAAAGCATTTTGTTAAAGCGCTTTTCCAAATCAAATATTTCAAATAACAATTGAAATATCAAAGTATTTCTAGTTTGAACCTTAATCCTTTGATTCTTCCATTAAAAAGAGTTTGGTTTGGTTTTGTTTAATAAATGGACCGAGAGAGAGAGAAAAGGTAATACAAAGAAATTTATTAGTCTCAAATGAAACAAAACACCTAATTTTGTTTCAAAATAAATGTTTTTGTTTTGTAATGGAACCCCAAACCCCTTTTTTCTCCAGCTATAGCGGGGTTAATGACTTTCCTGGTTACTCATTCCAGTGATTAAATGGTTTTGCTGTTGTTAGGGTGCATCTTGATCATAACCTGTTTAATTACATTGAATAGACTATGGTTTTTATAAGGGAGACTTTTCACCTGATTTATAGCATTTTCATTGCTGTAATCAACACTGTGGCTGTTGTAGTAGAGGCAATTTCTGGTAGTTAATAACTGTAATTTTAGAGAAAATAATGTATTGTGAAAAAGGTGCTCAAAATTAATGCAGTGCTAATGCAGGATAGAAACGAGGAACATGGTTCTAACTGTAACTAATTGTTTTAGAAATTTGCCTAGGAGTTTGCTAGATTCTTCTCTGCCCAATTTCATAATCAAGATTGGCAGTCTTTTTGGAAGACGCCCAAGTCCACAAGAAATAACAGGCTTCATTCAGAAACTGTCTGAAATGGTATTATTATTGTATTTTCTGAATCATGCAGAAGACACTTTTACGCTTTTAAGTGTTATCGTAAGAGACAGTAACAACTCTTATTACCTCTTGGGCAACAGTATAGTTCCATTGGAGTCAATGGCAAAATTCCCCACAATGTCAATAGAATTCACACTTCACCACTGACTCAACCTAAAGTGCTTCCTTAACTTAGGTGGCTGTGTGGAATAAAACCTTTCTTTGAACCTTAATTGTGTAGGTGAAGATGATAAAAGTGTTTTGCCAAGAAATTGGACTTCCTGCCTGAGTGTTGTAGTAATGGCATCTAAATGTAATTCCAGTTCAGTTATGAGGAAGAATAGCATTGCAGCGTTCCTCAGTCTCAGACTCCTTTAAGCCTAAGACCAGGGACATTTTCAAATGCCTCCAGTACCTGTTGTACTGAGGGAGCTTACTGTAATGCATTTAGAATTGCTACACAGAGATTAAGTGAAGTGAGGAGGCATTCCATACTTCCCTTGGCAGAGATGTTAGTTTCTTCAGACCCTTCCCTTAACCACAGCAGGGTTTTGGTGGTTGGGGAGGTATTTTTGATTCATTTTTGGGGTTTTGTTGGTTTTTTTTGTTCACTTGTTTGTTTAAATAATCTTTACATAATAAAGTAGCATTTCAAAATAAGACTAGTTTGTTTCTTGATAAATCACAAAAGAGGAATTGTCTCAACAGAAAACCCAATTAAAACATACTACTACCATGGCTCAAGGAGCTCCCGAAAGCACGATTAATACTCTTGTGCCCTTTGACTTCTAGTTAGTAGGTATTTAATCTATTACCCTATTTAAACCCAGCTTCAGGAGTGCTTCATAATGATGATCACTCACATGTGTTGCCTGGCCTATAAAGGGAAGAGAAACTCAACTTCTTTTTTGGCTGTAGATTGCAAACTAGTGAGTGTGAGATTGTTGGTAGCAGCTTTTTCTGTTCTTTGGTGTGTATTAACTTCTCAAGCCTTGGCTTAAATTGCATGTTGCTAAACAAAAGTAAAGTTACTTACAAGAGCAAGCTTAGTCCCTGAGGATGCTGGAAGGAAGGAAGCTCATCTGCTGGTTGTGTGAACTGGCTATAAAGTACTGCTGCACTCTGTTCACTTGACAATGGTCCCCCCTCAAGAGAATTTTATTTCATTGCAAGTTGACCATTATGTTCATATGCTCAACTCAAAAAAAAAAAAAAGTTTTCAAAAATGCCAGAGGGGAGAACAGGGCCTTGCCAGCATCTTTAATGTTTACTGCTGCCTCCATCTGCTGCTGCTATGATTTCCTCTCTTGAGATCCTGTTTGTTTTGACTCTTATTCCCCTTGTATGTTAATTATATTCATGCTGTTTTCCTTGATGAGGAAAAAATTGATATATGAAGGTCAGCAAAGAACTTGCTCTCTTTTACTTGTATCTGCTTTAGTAAGTGGGGGAATTCTTCTGTTATAATTTTTCCATGTTTCTCTGTGATCCTGACTTTGATAACTATGAGGTAAATGAGGAAACGCCTTTATGAGTTCCATTTATGCTACGGCAAGTTGGAGTTTGCTATCAGTTTTTGTTTAATTGGACCAGATATTTGTATACTTCTGGTGTCTTCTGTCCCCAGAACATGTTACCTGTTAGATTGTATGCTTACTTAACAAGGCTTAAAGGTGTTTTGAAAGAGATACTGGGTGCTGTGCTCTAAAGCGGTGGGGGGCAAAAAGAATCTGAGATGCTTGACATTGATGCCTGACTGTTTTGATTGCTTTGTTTATTAGAGGCACATCTTTGAGGGAAGGGGTTCTCATACCACTGTTCTTGCATCTGAGAACTGTGGAATTAACTGAGGGAATTAATGTACTTCTCAAGAAGAAGATTTTTTCCTAACTATGTGTTCATACATCATAGTAGACATTTCACTCACTAAATAGCCATAGGTAGGGTACTCACTGACTTGGGATTACAAATTGGGAAAAGATGCAGCTATGAGATCTTATTTTTTAACATTTTGGGTACCTTAGCACATGTCCTTCAAAAATACATTCCATCCTTTTGTAGTAAAATCATTTGGCATACAAATATACTTATGTTTATTTATATATATATTTATATATATATTTAATATATATATTTTATATTTTTATTTTATATATATATATATTTTTGAGTATATAAATATACTCAAATATGGTACATTTTGAGTGAGATGGAGCTAGAAATTAATAGAGACAGTGATAGAAATAAGACTAAGTGGTTGGATACCCATGGATTTGGAGACCTGAATTGATCTATCCTTTGTTAAAGTACCTGATTGCATGCTGTAGTGATTTATCATTACATGTTAGTAACTACAGCTTTATAGAAATGTGTGTATATTATTCTGCAGATATGAGAAAAAATGTCCAAAGCTGAAGTTTTAAAATGTTTTGAAATCCATGGAAATAACTCAAGATTTTTATATTCTCAGTCCAGGCAATGACTGAAGGAGTGGAAAATGACTGGTAGGTTTATCAAGGTCATCTGAGGTGACAATTATTATAAGTGGCATGATTTATGTTCAGCGTTACACAGGCTTAATAAATTCTGTTCCTAAAATATGATTCTAGTCTACTTAACACTGTCATTTAATGTTACAGTCAGTTTTGGTAATCCACACTTCCTTTCAAACCTATTGCTGCATTCTAGTGAGACACAGCAGTCTTCAAAGTATTTGGAATGTACTTTTTTCACTTCTATGTTCAAAAACAGTTCTGCATGACACGTTTCAGGGTCTGGTGTTCACATTTTTATTTTCATAAGAGCATTCCTTTTCCTGGGTTTGTAGATGCCTTGCAAAAAAGGAAACTGCCTACATTCTATAACTCATTACACAAAAATTGCTCTCAAATGTTAGTGACGGTATTTTCAGCTTGGTGCTTTTAAGGAGAAATGTGTAAGGATACCAAACAAGTTAACTATACAATGATGTCCTAATACGAGAATCTTTGTAGCTAACTCTTAAAAACATATTTTTTTTCATGGCTGTTTCATCAGGTAGGAGTCCAGAAGTACTCACTGGTATCATATCCCTCTTTTGAGTAAATTGATGGGTATACTTGAAGTTAGTAGAACTGTGATGAATCTCATCTTCTGGGACCTGTGGTCGTAAAGCCAGAAGTTCTCTGAAATTTGAATTGCATAGCAATACCCTTCATCTTGCAGAGAGGCTTATGATTCAAGGTGATTGGACTTTGAGTATTGCTTCAGAAAAACATGGCCAGCCAGGGATTGTCTTGGACTACTATGGGATTGTTACATCTCACAGAACTAAAATACAGCCAAAAGTTAGAAAAGACCTGTAGTTAAACAAAATTTTCAGAACACGACATCGATGTTGAGTGGTGTGTGTAGCATTAAGTATCCTGTTTGGAATGCCTACCCAGGAAGCCTTTGCTAGGGAAAGCTTGAAATGATTGAGAGAATATGCTTTTAGTAAGAGACTTCCCTAAAAACGGGTAGAGTGTGACGATACAGACAGTTACCTGTTTGGTCACTTTGTTCTTGTTCCAGCTGTACCCCAAGCAGTCTTAACCACATCAGAAAGTTTGTGGAAGTCATCTCATCTCATACCAAACAAAATACTGCTTCCCTCACTGTTGGAACACTCAGGGACCTCATAAGGAAGGGCTGGGGATGGAGAATGCTGTTTGACTGATGTGGCTCATCACAAGCAATGTCATCTCTGTGAAGGAGGAAGCCTTGATCAAATTTTCTTCTTGCTGTGTCCTCTGGTGCAAGGGACTATATTTGGGAATTGCTTTTCCTATCTGCTGACTCATCCATGTCAAAAATAAAAGGACGTTAGGCTTTTATTAGACCAAGGAGACTATTATAATTTTTATAGAACTTGTCATCTCTTAGTAACAGAAGCAATTGTCTCTGCAGTTCCTAGCACTTCTATAAGGTAGTATAATATCCATTCCAACCCTGTTCATTCACAGATATGTGTTTATCAGTAAATAAAATGGTCCAGGTCCTTAACTGTGTGGTCTTGAGGGCAACTTGGCCTGGCCTTTGTCTATAGGGCCACATGCATGTCTATCCCCATTTTTCCCCACTATTCATGCTGCATGTGAGAAGCATGGCTATGCCCTTACATTGTCTGGATGACATGATTCAAAATGGGGTCAGTGTGACAAGCAGTGTCATGAGAAGGTGTTCATATCCTTGCTGGATCACTGTTATAGACATAGCTGTGGGGGGATGGCAATGAAGTTCCAGGTTCATACTCCAGAGCACTTTGTTCAGTGACATCCCCCTTCTGCTGTTTTCCATATTCACGTCCACATCTTCTGTCTGAATCAGAAGGAACTTGATTTTCTCTGAGCCCTGAGCCTAGAGGAACTTACAATCAGCTGTGGCTGGAGAAGATAGCCCTTGTGGTCAGAGTGTATTGGAAGGAGTCTTGGAGGGCTCCAACACTGTTTGTTTGATGAAATGTTGGCCAAATGAAGCAGGAGGATGGTTTGTCTCTTTGCATATTTTATTTCTTTACCAGTTAAACAGAGGGGGTGACCTTTGCCTCCTTAACATGCTTGCAAATGAATCCTGGTCTGACTCAATAGACCTGAACACAAATTACTGTGTTATGTACTTCTCAATTTTCTCACTTTTTAGAAACCCACACTTTTGAATTTTCTTCTGTCTCTTGTGCTTGTTAAATTCATTGCTAATTGAGAAATAAATTGCCTAATTACACCAAGATTCTGCCTGATTCCTAAAAGTATTGAAGTTGTAAATTATCTGGTCCAGGCCACTGTGAAGTTATAATTGCATTTTAAGAGCTCAGCAGTTTACCACAGAGATGTCTTTTGTTAGGCATTAACACCTTCCTCAGGTGGTGAGGTCACAACAGGGCATTTCTCATTGCTTTCCTCAGTCTTTGCTGTCTGCTCTTAGATTCTGTGCACTTGAATTTCTGATGTGGGTTAATACATGTACAGGCATACCCATTTACTAATCTTAAATAATATGCAAGAAATGTAGTTTTCTTTTGAAAATACCTATACTGGGTTGTGTTAACTTTTTTCTCCCCTAGATGTGAGAGAAGAATATTCACCCTGTGGCTTAGTGCCCATCTTATGTTTTGTGTTGTTCAGTCATGACTACAGACCTCACCTGGGCTAATGTGGAAGTTCCCATTTCCAGTGGTTCAGGAGATATGTGGGAAAATCTGGGAGCTAAGTATTGTGGAGTTTGTACATCAGGAAGAGTGTGTAGCCATGATCACTTAGGATCTCGTTTCCAAGACATGAAGCTGATGACAGTGAGCCTTGATAAGAACATGGTGGCTTGTCAAAATCTGGGAAACTGAGATGGATAACCAGGGTTGTGTCTGGCTTGAGTGTAACTGCAATCACACCATGGGATTGTAATGGAGCATCTACCAGGGAATAACTCTGTTTTAGGCAGTGTTTTTTCAAGGATGGGTGCTTTTCAAAAGGCCAAATCAAGTTACTTCAAACTGGAATATTTTCATATTTGAGTGGGCAAAGAGTGAGTCAAAGCAGGTCTGGTACCATTAGCAGCTACCTCATAAATATTATAAGAGGATGGATGTCATTTCAGAGAACAGGTAGAGCATACATTTGAGGCCTGATTTTTAAACAGTTGAATAAAACTGAACAGGAAATGAAAATAGAGGACCTGCAAAAGAGCTACCACAGACAGAGCCGTAACTAATCAGTATGATGCTCTTTCACTGGGAAGATGCCATTCCAAAGTATCTGCACAGTACAGTTATGTACAAGATAATATTCCTCTTGGCAATATTGGGGCACTGCTGAATTCTTATGATTATCCTAGAAATATCCAGAGTGAGTATGCTGGAAATTCAGAAGTAGGAAAACTAAAGCCTAAATATGTCCTATGTCCTTCAAGGGAAGTGTGGAGGAATTGTTCTCTGTTTAAAGCAGTGACTGAAGTTGGGACATAAGATTTCAAGACTTAAAAAAATGGGGAAAATCAGCTGCCTGCTAAGACTGCAGAGAACTGGACATAACTGCACAGCAAGAGTTTGTCTTGAGTAATAGGGACTATTTTTTAACTGAATTCAGCTACACAGTTAAATATAGTTGTTCTTAAAATTATTATTCTGAAGAAAAACTCTGAAGAAAAATTATTATTCTGAAGAAAAGCTTTTACATAGACCCCCTTTGTCAGGTTTTATTCTATAATTAGTCCTGTCCTACATTTATTTTTCATGACTAACTCACAGAGGAGCTATTGGGAGGAAGGCATGCTTGAAAATCCCCTGAATTACATGCTGAGCTGCTGATCTGTGAAAGCTCATACATGATAATGGGATTTAAATGCTTAAGATACCCCTGAGAAATCTGAGTATGAGGCCTTCCAAGGTTTTAGAACAATGACTGAAGAGCCCTGAATTTGAGCATAAATTGCTCCTTTGTTTTCTGAAAATGGAATTCATAAAATACTAAATATCTCAACAGGCTATTCTAGCCCCTTGAGATCCACCTCTATCTTCTCAGACACTGTCCTTCCTGAGGCACAGGTGCCTAAATATCTGATTCGAGGTTCTCAGTCCCATGTGCTAGAATAAATTGATGTAACTATGAAAAGTATAAAATCTAAGATTTGTTGATTGTTATACCTCATGGGTGCCTTCTGAAAATATTTTCTTATTCCTTCTCACAGTGGATTTTAGCAGAACAGTCAAGGACTTTCCAGTTCCTGCTTAGACTGGACTAGTTTTGAAAATACTGGTTTGCTATAAGATTATTATCCTGTTCTTTTGGTTAGTCAGCTTCTAGAAATGTGTCCTGTGGTAAGATATTTTTTTCTGCTCACAGCAAAGATTTTCTCGAATTGATATTCAATGAATTGTGGCTTTTGGTTCTTTTCTTTTTTTCCTTATTCCCAATAAGGGCTATTATGCACATCACCAAAACCCTTTTAATACCACAGACCCGCTGCATTTCAGTACTTACAACTTGCTCAGCCCTTCTATGTAAAACTTCCCAACCCTCCCAGCTGCTCTGTATCAGAAGATTAATTTCCACCACAGAGTGAATGGCTTTGTGATACAGGAATGAGACCTACAAATCTGTAGGCTTTTGATTTTGAGCTCAGAAACCTCTAGTGTAAGAAATGAAGTTGCACACAGCTTTACTGTGATGGTTTTAGGGCTCACTGGACCTGGTGAAGGATGGATGATCTTCTGCCAGCACTCCATGACCTCTTGCACACTGAGCCCCTGTGGAACAGGGAGTTGTACTTTTCTCTGTTACTTTTCTGTGAGACACTTGTAACAATGTAAGTGAAATATGGAAACAGGCCTTGAACAAATCCGTTGACAGAAGGCTATATGGATATGAGGTATCAGTGGTAGCAGTCCCCTCAAAAGGCATGCTTCCTTTCCTGCTTTCCATGCTTTAAGCAACTGGCTTCACTCTTCTCAGGTGATGGAAGAAAAATGTGAATTTTAGTAACTGCAAGTGGCTACAGATCTGTGGCCTTTTGAAAATTTAAGCACTGGAATCTGGCAGTGCCTGACCTTGATCACTGTGAAGAGAATTTTGAGACAAGCTTTAAAAGTGAAAGGAGAATGCCGTTTTCCTCAGCAAAGGAAATGTAAGGCTTTTGTGGGCATTCAGGTGTTTACAGCTAGGATGCCTTTGGGATAAAAGATGCCAAAAATGGTGTGATGGATGTTGCAGTGAAGGTAGGCACAGCTTAGTCTTGAACTGCTTGAGGCTGGGTTTAAGATTTCTCATATAGCAGTACTCTCTGTAGCATAAACCATGCTGTCTCCATCCCAGTAGTTTGCAGCATACCTCAAGTACACGGTAAGGAGTGTGCACATCCTCCATCAAAGTCATCTGGCTGGTAGCCTCTGTGTTCTTGGTGATTAATCACTTACGTGCACCAGAGCCAGCCTCAATCCCTGACACTTTCTATTGAAGAGGCTTTCAATGGAAAAGGTGTTAACAGGAAAGGGCAGAAGCAGGAAAGGTGTTAACTTGCAATTTTCTGTTTTGAAAGAAAAGCGTGTGTTAAAGGGACACATGCTTCTGCTGTACTCGCAGGAAAAAACAATTAAGAAAGTAACCAAAATCAATTATCCACATGATAGCTGTTCCTTAAGTTCAAGGTTAAGTTGACCACTTTCTAAATGTAAAACAAACACATGCAGCCTAGTGCTGATGAAAGGGTAGGTTGCAGACTGCACAGTATACCAAGAACTTGTAATTGACTTGGTTTACATAAAGTAATGCTTAAAATCCAAGTCCAGATGGTTAAAAGTGCTACTGAGTTTGTGTTTGCTTTTATATAGATATACACATTATATATAAATATATAAAAATGATTTTAGGAGTTATACTGAATTCCCAACTGCTTTTGAGAAAGAATACCCAGGAGCAATTTTCTGTAAGTACTGCATCTTATTCCAAGGATGTTGGTTTTACAGAAACCAGTGCCGCTTCTATATTTTTTAAGATATTTAATTCACTAGGATAATTTTCAGTTTCATTGCTAACTTTGAAAAATGTAATCATAAGGCCTTCTCTTTCAAGCACAATAGGGCAACTCTGTTGCCCTTTATTGCTGCTTTCTCTTCTTAGAACTTGTAGAGTATAAAATTAAGTTTTTTTGTGATATTCTGATTCTGTTACTTAGTGAAAATCTCTCTCATCTGACTGCTAGATTTTGTTCTGTAAAATCATAAGAGGCTAGATTCTTGGAAAAGCATGAAATTGATATTTAATTATATCTTTTAAATTGTACTTGGATATTACCCCCCCCCCACCTCCAAAACTGCTAAAGAGATTTCATGTTCTTAGAGTCTTTATGCACTTCAATGAAAATGCTGCAGAAACATTAAGCTGTGTAAAAAGGTTCCGCTTCATTACCTAGACAGTAATTAGGGAAGTGCTAGTTACTACTTTTTTACAGCTCCCTTGACACTACAGATTCTACAACTCTAAGATGTTGGTGCCCATCTCACTGAGCATTTGGAGGAAACTAGTGTAGTTTTTGTGAAGCTTGTAAGTTGAGACAGTGGTGTGGTTAGGACCCCTGTACTCTGCCTCTACTTGCTTTCCTCTGTAGCTGTAGCAGCAGTGAATGAAGTAGAAGTTATATTTAGTTCTCCTTGGTGAGTCAGAGGCTGTTAAGAATGGCTTGAAGGAAAATAGCTGAGAATATTGAATTGCTGACCAAGCACAAACTCATAATAGTCCTGTGACTTTACAGCGCTATAAAGAATGACTGACTGTCACAGGACTGACAAGTGAAACCACTGCTCTGCTACCGAAACCCTCTCTCATTTCACTTTCAGGATAAACTCTGTTTGTATATTGGCTTGGAAGGGAGCACACCACCTTTCTGTGATGCTGTGTTGGAGCTTTTTACATCCTAGTCAGAAGTTATATGTCCTGGAAAACATGCAATGAAATAGTCAGTTTTTCTTTTTTGAAGTGTGACAAGATACTGTGGATTGGATAAATGCCAGCACCTCACATTTTGTGATGGAAAATCTAATTTCCACTGAGCAATGACTTGATGCTTCTCACAAGGAGGGACTGGTGGAGAATGTGAAACTCAAGGGGAGCCTTGTCTGTAGGGACCATGAAATAGTGGAGTTTGAGATCCTTAGGGCAGCGAAGAGGGCACATAGCAAGCTCACTACACTGGAATTCAGGAGAGGAGACTTTGGCCTCCTGAGGGATCTGTTTGGTGGAGTACCATGGGATAAAACCCTGTAGGGAAGAGAGGAACAAGAGGACCACTTTGGATGCTTTTACGTCTCCCAACAGGTGAAGGATCAGGCCTCGAGGAGTGAGGTATCGGCCTAGGATACTTTGTCTTTTGGCAATCCTCCAGGTATAGCAAACCTGAGGGTTTGCTGGCTCTGAGAGGTGTCCTCCTCAAAAGGAGGTTGCTGGATGCAGCCCACTGCAGTCCAGGAGAGCTCAAAGGGAAGTTTTGGACCGCTGTTTATAGCATCGCAAGAGAGTGGGCTTTGGTCATAATAATGTCTCATCCTGGCCACAGTTTGGGTGAGCACTTTGAAGGTATGAGAACATTATGCCATTCAGGCAAGAGGAATATTTTCTGAGGCTGGTCATAGGAAAACAGCAGCTTGTTCTGGGAGCAGACAGTGTTTCTGATAAGCTTGGAAGGAGCTGAGTTTGGGTGTTGTTTTCAAGCCCAAGGCCTTACAAACATTTCTCAGATCACACTGCAGCCTGGAGAGGAGCAAGGGGGAGTGTACCAGTGCAGTTGGTGGCAGCCAACATGGTTTCACTAAGGACAAGTTATGACTGACAAGTTTGGTGGCCTTCATTGATGAGGTGACAGCGTTAGTGTATAATGTAAGAAAAACTGACATCACCTACCTGGGCTTGTACAAAGCATTTGACACTGAACCTCATGTCATTGTCTGCAAACTGGAGTAGCAGGGATTTGATGGTGTCATAGTTTGACACTGGCCAAATGCCAGGCACCCATGACAGCCACTCTTCCTCCCCTGCTGCAACTGGGCAGAGGAGAGAAAAAAAATTAATGAAGGGTTCATGAGTTGAGATAAGGACTGGGAGAAAACACTCCAAGGGCAAAACAGATTCAAGAGGTACAAAGTGAGTTTATTACTAAGAAAATCAGAGGAGGATAATGAGAAGTAAAATAAGCCCTTATAAAACACCTTTTCTTCCCCCCAACCCCTCCCCCTTTCTCGCCGACAGCTCAGGGAGACAGCGCATGGGGGTTTTGGTCAGTTTGTCATCTGAGGTTTTCTTCCACTGCTCAGAGAGAGGAGTCCTTCCCCTGTGAGACTGTGGGGCCCCTCCTATGGGACACAGCTCTCTGTGAACCTCTCCAGTGTGGTTCCAATCTCAAGAGCAGCAGTCATCCCAAAACTGCTGCAATAGCAGTGGTTCCACGGGCAAACAGTCCTCCCAAAACTGCTGTGGTATAGATCACTCTTCCAGGGGTGCGGTCCTCCAAGGACAGGCTGCTCCAGCCTGGAAGCAGGGACCGCCTCTCTCCACTGGGTTTCCCACTGGATCGCAGCTTCCTCCAAGCATCCACCCACTCCAGCATAAGCACCTCCCCCACAGGCTGCAGGTGGATCTCTGCATTCCCTGTCGATTCCCATGGGCTGCAGGGACACAGCTGCTTCACCATGGTCATCAATCACCATGGCCTGCAGAGGAATCTTGGCTCTGGCACCAGGAGCACCTCCTCCCCTCGTTCCTCACTGACCTTTGCGTCTCCATGTTGTTTCCCTCACACGTTCTCACCTCCTCCTCTTCTCTAGCTGGAATTAAAACTGCACCCCCTTTGTTTTGATTTTCTCCTTGATTATTACAGAGGTGTTTACCATCACCTCCATTTGGCTCAGGCTTGGCCAGAGGTATGTCCATCTTCAGACCCATCAGAGATTAGCTCTGCTGGACATGGTGGAAGCTTCTAGCAGCTTCTCACAGAAGCCACCTCTGTGGCCCCCCGCCACTAAAAACCAGGCTTTGCAAAAGCAACGCAGATGGATGGACCACGCAGTGTATGGAATTGGCTGGGTGGCTGTGCTCAAAGGGTTGTGGTAAATGTCTCCAGGCTGGTGCCAAGTGGCATTCCTCAGGGGTTTGTGTGGATACCAGTGCTGTGTAACATCTTTGCTGGCAGTATGGACAGTAGGAATGAATTCACCTGGCAGCAAGTTTGTTGATGACATGCTGGAGGGAAGGGATACCATCCAGAGGGACCTTGACAGGCCTGAAAGGTGGGCCCATGCAAACCTCATGGAGTTCCAACAAGACCAAGTGCAAGGTCTTCCACTTGGGTCAGGGCAATCTCATGTACAAATACAAGTTGGGCCAAAAATGGATTGAAAGCAGCCCTGAGGAACAGGACTTGGGTGTTTTGGGAGATACAAAGCTCAACATGAGACAGCAATGCGCACTCACAGCCCAGAAAACTAGCTGGGACTCCCAAAACTCCCCTTTTATGGATTCTACCTGGAGTACTGCATTCAGCTCTCAGGTCCCTAACATAAGCATATGGTCCAGAGGAGGGCCATGTAAATGATCAGAGGGCTTAAGCATCTTTCCTTCCTGAAGACCTTGGGATTACTCAGCTATGAGGAGACCTTATTGCATTCTTCCAGTACCTAAGAGGGACCTACAAGAGAGCTGGAGAGGAACTTTTTACAAGAATGTGAAGTGATAGGATATGGAAGGGGGAAATGGCTTCAAACTGAAAGAGAGTGCATTTAGATTAGATTTTGGGAAGAAATCCTTTGCTGTGGACCAGATTCCCCTTAGAAGGTATGGATGCCCCATCCCTAGAATTGTTTAAAGCCAGGCTGGATGGGGCAACCTGGTCTAGTGAAAGGTATCCCTGCCTATGGCAGGGAGGTTGGAACTAGATGAATGTTAAGGTCCTTTGGTCCTTTCCAACCAAAACCATTCTACTATAGGAGTAAATGAGTAATTACATAGATGTAGATAGATAAGATAGCTCCACCCAACCTTATGTGAAAAATTAATAGGAAAATGTTGTTTTAGGTATGTGTGCAAGTTTTACACTGCTGTGATATGCCAGTTTAAATTCATGCCTTGGATTATACAAAGCACGTTTATCTTGCACATTTTGGGGACCTGAAAATAAAGCCTCCTAATTATCAGTGATACTGTCAGCTATGGTAATCATCTTGTTCTGGTGAGCAGTCTTGAATGCAGTAATGTTAAAACACAGCCATTAGCAAGTCTCTATGATAAAAGCTTTTGTACAAAGCTTGATGCATCCACAGGCTTATAACCTATAAATTGGTAGGGATTTAGAAAGGAGAAGTATTTTTACAGGTGATCAAGCATTCCGGGTAATATTAGAAAGCATTCAGATGAAAATAAGTAACCTAAAGGCAAAGGCTTTTCAATGGCACCTGAGGTTAAGTTAGGGATGTGAATGTCTGTGTTTTGAGGAAAAGCTATCTTAAACTAATTGAAGGAGAGGAGAAACTGTGTAGTTGAACATCCTGTAGCAGCCAGACATGGACTTTATTGAGTATTTCTCTAAAGTGCATGTAGATCTGGACTTGATTCCCATGCAGATCAAGGAAGGCTATTTCTCTACTGCATGCCAAATGTTTTTCTGTCCCTGTGTGGAACCTCCTAACAGCATGCATATCTGTGTTTTATTGCATTCAATGTTTTCTAGCCCAATTATAGTTTCATTGCTTCCCAAATAAGTCTGGCTCTGCTACTCATTCTGATTCACCACTGTAAACTTAATTATTTGATGTTCTCAGTAAACAGACACTCTGGGAGACAATTGGTGATTGTTTTAAAAGAAATCGCTGCAGAATTTCAAGCTATCAACATTATTTCTATGGAATATGACTGTGTCATCTTTCATCCCAATTTCATACCTAAAGTTACTTAAAAAATTACAAGTAATCCCCCTACACCCAGAATTCATATTTGTAATGGTTGCAAGTTTTAAATATCCAGCATGCATCTTCAAAATTTTCTAATGTGAAACAGTTTGTGTGTATTCTTCATCACAAGGCAGACTGTTTTGTTGTACATATTTATCACAGTAGCACCTTTGACAGCAACGTGACCCATGTATTATTTGATGGCTACAAAATAGGTAACTATTTTGTTTAATTTATAGTCTTAGAATCTTTGAGCATGCCATTAAAGGCCATTCATATGCTTATAAATATAAAAAGGCAAGACAGGCAATTTGCCATGTTTACAAATTGCTCTGGCTACCACAATGTGCCAAGGATCTGCAAAAGAGTTAAAGAAGTGCTGTTGTGCTTTTTACTTCTGTGGAACATCTTATATTTGTGATAAATGCTGGCAGGTTTCCATGGTTAGGGAGCTGTTCACGGCCACTGTCTAGCCTGGAGCTAATTCTATGGATGTTACCATGGGCACTGATGGAAGGAAATTCATATTGAATGAAAGAGAATCATGGAAAAAAGGCAGGAGGCAGAAAAGGAGTGACAGTTATAATTGTGTTAGAGGTCAGGAAGGTCTTGTAACTGTGGAAGAGCTGTGAAACTGTGTTGGCATCATATAGTACAGAAATATTCAATGTATGTATGCTGTGGCTGTGGGATGTATGAGGAAATAATGCTTACAGCCCAAGAGCAAGATTATGGCTTTTGTCCTAATCACCTAGGAGCTGCGACTCTTAAGCTCATAGTGCTAGAATTAAAAAAAAGCAAAAACTTTTGTTCTCTGTAGACAGTACAGAGTGAGTGTGTGTCCCTAATTCTCTCCTTTAGGAATATGCTGCCCATATAGATTATCACATTTAAGTGAGGCATGGAGCATGTCATCTTGGAGGCGTTACAACACCCAGGCAGCTTCATTGATGTGAGCAGCTGTCTTGACTGAGATATGGACAGCACATTTCAGAAATAAGATTAAAAAAAAACCAAAACCACTCCCTCTCCCTGCAGCTCCTCCCCCCCCAAACCAAACCAACCCAACAAAACCCAATGCCACACACACACAAAATCCATATTCTTGCATGTTCCTTTGATCCTGATCCTGCTGCATGTTTTTGATTTCCCAATATAATTTAAATCAAAGTGTTCTCCCAGTATTTGGGGTATAAGGCATCAGATCCTTATGGCACTGGACCTTGCCAATTCTCTTGGGCACCAGTGATTCTCCTGGGATTGGGTGTTATTGAGAGGATTAAGGCCACTGAATAGGGTTTCTGATGTGCTCATTTTCAAGGGAAAAAATTCACATCAGCAAGTTTTAGTTCCAAACTGTCCCTGTCTTTCATAGCCAGCATCTCTTGTGCCTTCAACTTTTCCACTGCTCTCATCCTTGTTTCCTGACTCAAAATCAGTTTGCTGTTTTTTGAGGTGTCAGGAATGAGAGCTACTTTTAATTCTTCCTTCTTGAGCACCTGAGTTGAGTTGCTGTGAAGAACATGAGATATCCAGTGAAGAAGGCTGGAAGCATCTGCCAGCGTGGATGGTGTACATGAGGAAAAGCTGGGATGAGATCCAGAGGCTATATGTTGGGAGGAGTTTGAAAATTGTGTTCTGTGGGGAAGAGGTGGCAGATGGCCATCCTTCACCCTCATGCATTTTCACTCTTCAACCACCTTCCTTTTGTTCACAATGAAGAAACCTGAGTGGTGTCCTGACTCCTATTTTCCTTCTGAACACCTTATAAAAAACCTTGTTGTGTGAACCAAGTGGGCCTTGTTTGTTGGGAGTTCCTGAGCACTTGACTCTGTCTCCTGCCTTTTCACCAGTGTTGGCTGACCTACTGCCAAAGGCCTGATGAAAGGCTTGGGTGGGGGGGAATTAATTAAATGATTTGCAATGGTCTGAAAAGTAACATTGGGGCACTAAAAGTTGAAGTTTTCCAAGATCTTTCTGGAGATGCCAAAATTATTTCCCCAGCTTTTCAGTGCATCTTCCCTACAAAAGGAATAGTGTCTGCTTTAATAAATATTGCTTTAATTTGAAAGTTTAAGGTTTTAATATGAAATCTCAACAACTTTTGCACCCTTCGGTGTAGCATATTTTTGTTTATTTCTTTTTTGTCTTGATAAGAAGTATTTTTGACATGCTGCGCCTCTTATTG
This sequence comes from Molothrus ater, assembly GCF_012460135.2. NCBI lineage: Eukaryota > Metazoa > Chordata > Aves > Passeriformes > Icteridae > Molothrus > Molothrus ater. The sequence continues at coordinate 60,663,244 of NC_050478.2, forward strand.
AAGTTTCCAGTAGCAGGAGCTAGTCAGTATGGACAAGTGCAATGTTTTCCTGATGAAATCAAGTCACGGCTTTTTCTTTAATTTATGTTGAAAAAAAGAAAGGGGAGAAAAGATTGTTCTTCTAGTTGGAAACTTTATTGTGGCATCTTAATGGGCCAAAGGAAATCAAAATAACATTTGTGTTTACTTTTCTTGTCTGAGTTTTCTCAAGAAATAAAATGATTTAGAACTCTTCTGTTCAACAAGTATCATTCTGTCAGCACATTGGGGCAATGAATGCATTTTTTGCTACATTTCAGTCTAAAGGAAACTGGAGAAAGTGAATAATTTTGCCTTGAGAGGTGTGAAGTGCCACTGTAGCAAGTCTCAGAGCTGTAAAATGGGGTAGTTATTCTCAAGGTTGTTTTCAGGAGAACTACAGACTTCTCATGTTAAGTGTTTTTCTTTGGTTTGTTGATTTTACTTCACTTTTTCTTGCTTTATTGCCTCGTTTCTCCGGTCATATATGCTTATTGTCCCCTGTATAAAACTGAGTTTTGAGATCAAGCTGCAGTTCTCAAGTCACAAAAATATGTAGAAGGAGAAAAGAGCCCAGATGTGTGTCTGAGTGCATGTGCAAGAAGTGAGAAAGTGACATTCTTATGATTTCTTTTCAGACCAAGACACTTATATCTGCAGACCAGTAAGAGCTGGGGCACTAAATATTTCCCTCTATGTTGGAAAACCAATCAATGAATTCCAGTATTCTGTGTTGGCAAATACACCAGTTACTGGATGATCTGTGATGTGGGGAGCAATTCCAGCCTCTTGAGTCCTAGGCCATGGAACATTGGGAACCCTCTGTGAAGTTTCTGTTCTGCCTCATCACTTTTAGCACTTCACCCCACATTAAGGTTGGAGATTAGTCCTGGCAATTTGCAACTTACAGTGGGAAGCAATAACTGCAAACATGTAATATGTTCAGAATTTTATATGTTTTCAAAACGAGTAGGCTGCTGGGGTGGGGGCCACTCTATCCTTGTTCCAGTTCCCACAAGGGAACTTCCCCCTCTGCTCAGGTGAGAATCTGCAACTCACAATGGATGGAAGAACTTACTAGGAAGACTTTGGGAGTGGGAAAAATTTTGTTACAAGCAAAATGCTTCATATGCAGCTTATAGAAACATCTTTTAGGAAGTAATAAAGGCCTCTGACAAGAGGGAAACAGAAGAACCTTCTTAAAGGATACGGTTTTAAGCTAACTTATCTGGCAATTGGTTTGACCATTGACAAGGAGGCGTACCATGCCCCTGGTGTCCCTTTCCCCTTAGGCAGGTCCGCATCATTTCCTCAATGTGTTCTGGCTACTTCCTTGTCAGGTGGGGGAATAATAGGATCTTATGTTGGAGCCTGGATGTTGGGCAATGTCCTCCAAAACAACTGTCCTGAGACTGTAATGACTTTCTACTTCATAATTTCCATATTCAGGCAAGATTCGTGATTTACCTATCCATGATTTCCCTATTTTGAAAACTGCACTCCCAAAACTTCACACAGACCATGGCTGCTTTGGTTTTTTTCCCCCTCATTTATTCACTTATTTAAGTGGGGCTTAAACTTTAACAAGACTTAGGACTCACTGACCCAAAGCAGTTTCCAGACCTTTGTTGCTAGAAATGTCAAATCTCTTGTTTTTCTTGCTTTGTTGCGTGCTGAAATATGAGTTAATATTTCCATTGTTTTTGGCTAATAAAATAATTCTTGGTATTGTAATCATGGTAGGGATTAACTAGATACCTTTATTCTAAATTATTATTTTTCTGTTTGGATTTATAAGGACCATAATTGTTTTTATGAGTCATTCATGTTGTCTGCCTCTGGGTCTGCGAATTCATTGTGTTCAACAGCAGAGTGAATGGTACCTACAAAAGATGCTGTATGTGCCTCTGAAAGAGGTGCTAAACACTTGGAAAATGTGTAGAGATCTTCTCTTAGTATTGGAAATACAAATAAATATGTTTTCTTTTTTTCCCCTTGATTCTGTAAGAGTAGAGCCATATGTTATCCATTTTCTGCCTCCTACAAATTAATTAGAGCATGACTGTTTCCTGACTAATGGGGCAAACACCCTCATTTAGGTTGTTATGTGGAAAGATTTCTATCACTGTACAGATTTTTACATGGCAGCAATAGCACAGAAGAAGCTGCATTAAGATCAGCAAGTGCTAAACAGACCTAATTGAGCATTATAGGTTTTGTAAACACAAACTCATTTACCTGGTGGTGCACTTCTGCTGTTACTGGAATGTGCTGTGTTGTTGGGTATTGGGTTTGGTTTTTTTTGCTTTTTTTGTTGCTGGTTTGGGTTTTTTTTGGTTGTTTTGTTTGTTGTTTTGTATGAGGAATCTTAATATGTTTGTCTTTTTTACTTTCTGTCCAGGATCTACTAAATATAGATTGCTCTGAAGGGCAGCCCTGATATACAGGCCATCTTAAAATTTGTGGATTCAGCATGCAGGTTAAAAGGACTGCAGAATATTCCTTTCCTTTACTACCTGCCTTTTTCTGAAGCTTCTTGGGAAGGGAGGCTTTTGTCTTACTTTCATAAATGGAGATCAGCTACAGTGGCCCTGGAGCTGGCAGTATAGGGATGTTCTCGATTGTGGTGGACTAATATTGTTTGGCTTGCAAAGGCTGCACTGCAGAAACTGCTTCATGCTACCCTTATGGAAGGGAGATGTACATACACATGGTACATTTTCAGAGGATGTGATGTATTTTGTTGGGTTTTTTTCTTTCTTTCCACAACACTTCCCAGTAGTTCAGCCTGGGACAATAGCCTTGGGAAAATGACATTGTTTTACTTTCACAGTAGCAAAATTTTCTTTTTAAATATCTCTGTGAAATATTTTGTTTGTGCTTTTATGGTTGTATGCAGAGAGCAACAGTGCACTGTTGCTCTCTGTGTTGTGAGCCAGCGTAGGCGCTAACAGCTTCTAATTCCAAAGCACACTGTCCCATTGAAATGGCCTGAAGTTGCACCACATCGTACACCTCTGAATTATGGCAGGTCCAAGAGAGTTGGTAAATACTTGAGCATCACTTCCTCCTAGGTTAAGATTACTTGATTCTTTACTCATAGGCCTGCACAAAGGGGGTAGAAAACCTGTGTGGCTATGCAACAAGATCATGGCAAAGGAAGTTTACAAAATGTGGAAAAAGAGGCAAACCACTTAGGAGAAATACAGGGATGTTGTCAGGGTGTGCAGGGATGTGACAAGGACGAGAAGAGGATCTCCTTTAAGTACATTGGTAGCAAAATGAAGAGTAGGTAAAATGAGAACCTCCTGCTTAATGAGGTGGGCACCCTGGCGACACAGGAGATAGGGAAGACAGAGTTACTGAATGCCTTCTTTGTCTCAGTCTTTACTGCTGAGGCTGGCCCTTGTGAATCCCAGACCCTGGAGGGAAGGGAGAAAGTCTGGAGAAAGGAAGAACTTCCCTTGTTTGAGGAGAATCAGGTTAGAGGTCATTTAGACAGACCTGACAACCATGAATCTATGGGCCCAAATGGGACATAGCCACAAATCCACAGGCCCCAAAGGGATACACCCATGAGTGCTGAGCAGATGTTATTGCTAAGCCATTCTTTATCATCTTTGAAAGGTCATGGAGAACTGAAGAGGTGTCTGAGGGCTGGAGAAAAGCAAGTGTCACTCCAGTCTTCAAAAAGCAAGAAGGAGGACTCAGGAAAGTACAGGTCAGTCAGCCTCACCTTCATCATGGTCAGGAAAGGTGATGGAGCAACTAATTATGGATGTCATCTCTAGACATGTAGAGGAAAAGATTATCAAGAGCAGTCAGCATGGATTCACCAGGAAAAGTCATGCTTGATTTCTCTGAAAGCCTTCTAGGATGAAATGACTGGCTGGGTAGAGGGGGGAGAGCAGTGGGCGTTGTCTACCCTAACTTCAACAAGGCTTTCCACGCTGTCTCCTGTAGCATTCTCATAGGTAAGCTCAGGAAGCATGGGATGGGTTAGTGGACAGTGAGGAGGAGTGAGAACTGGCTGAATGGCAGAGCTCAGAGGGTTGTGAGCAGAGGATGCAAAACTGGGAGTAGTGTCTGACACACTTGAGTGCTGTGCTCTCATTCAGTGGGACCTGGACAGGCTGGAGAGTTGGTGGAGAGAAACCAAATGAAACTGAACAAAGGCAAGTGCAGGGTCCTGCATCTGAGGGAGGAACAACCCCAGGTGCCATGACAGGCTGGGGACTGACCTGTTGGAAAATAGCTCTTGGAGATGGACCTGGGGGTCCCAGTGAACAACAAGCTGTCCATGCGCCAGCAGTGCCCTGGTGGCCAAGAAGTCCAATGGGATCCTGGGGTACATTAGGAAGAGCATTGCCAGCAGGATGAGGGAGGTGATTCTGACCCTCTACTTAGCCCTGGAGAGGCCAGATCTGAGTTCTATGTCCAGTTCTGGGCTTCCCAGTTCAGGGAAGAGAATAAACTACTGGAGCAGACCCAGCAAAGGGCTGTAAAGATGGATGGGGGACTGGAGCATCTCTCTTATGAGGGAAAGCTGAAGGAATTGGGCCAGTTTGCCTGGAAAAGAGATGACCAAAAGTGTGGTATTCACATATTCTTTGAACAGAGACACAGACTTTCCATAGCATTTTCCTAGGGAAAGTCTGTGAAAAAGCTCAGACAAAGAAGAACAACAATTCTTATCTTCACTTGCTGCATCTTTTGTTTGGCACATGTGGAATGTGTTATGGAGATTGTTCACCAAAAGGGATTTCTTAATTGGACACTGGTGATGGTGTTTTGGACTGATTGACCAATTAGATCAAAGTTCTGTCATGACTGTCTGTAAGGGTCACAGGTTTTTCTTTAGTATAGAAGTTTATTAGTATTAGTGTAGTATGTAGTATAATACAGTATAGCTTAATAAATCATTTGTTCAGCCTTCTGCAATCATGGACTCAAGGCTCTTTATTCCCACCCTGGGGATGGCCTGCCAGAATACAAAAGGGGATCTTATCAATGCTTATAAACACCCTAAGGGTGGGTTTCAAGAAGAGGGGATGCGGCTGTTTTCAGTGGTGCCCAGTGACAGGACAAGGGGCAATGGGCATAAACTGAAACCCACTTTCCTGTGAGAGTGACAGAATCTGGAGTAGGCTGCCCAGAGAAGTGGTAGTCTCCTCTGGAGATACTAAAAAGTCATCTGGATGTGAAACTGCTTTAGCTCAGGGGTTGGACCAGATGCTCTCCAGAGGTCCCTTCCAACCTCAACCATTCCGTGTTTCCATGATCACACTTGTTAGCCAACATGGTCTTTCAGCAGGCTCTGTTTTTACAGTGTGTCTGTCAATACCCCAGCTTGCCTCATCCAATTTAGGACAATGGCGTTTGACATTTGTCTTTCAAAAAACACAGTGATCTCTTCAGCTACTGTTCTTTGTTTTCCCATGCACTTGGCTTATGTTTCTCCCTGTTTGTGACTTTTACAGATGTCTCTTTTATATCTCCTATTGAGCAGTTCTTTTCATCTACCCTCCTAATATATTAAAAGGGAATAAAACCATCTATATAACAGAGAGGAAAGTTACATTTAATGTCCCTGACAGGTGTACTTGCTTTTTCCTCCACCCTACCTCACCTGGCACCCTCAATCACCACTGTGTGACACTGCTTCCTAGGACAAACCCTGACTGTGTTCCCTGAAAGCTTTGATTAGTTAAAGAATAATCTGTGGAGAAGTGTGCAAAGTGCTCCTGTGAGAGAATCCTTTGGTGCTGTGTTTCTAGTGGTGCTGCTACAGAGCTTTCTTGTGGAGAGTGAGAAATGCGTCACAGAGGCTTTTGGCAGACTGGAAACCTTTTCACCTGATGGCAGTGAAGAGTACTGGGCTTTGATGTGCCATTTGGCTCAGATCTGTCAAATAAAAGTACAGTCAGAGAGTGTCTGTATCCCCTTCCAGTACATCAAGTGGAAAGCAGCTACCACAGAGGTCTCATCTTTTTCTGCACTCTCTGAGAGATTAGGATTGTCAAATTGAACAGAAGAATCATAAAATAGGAGAGAATACAGTTAATTGGGAAGATTTATAGGCTTGTTAGCTGGAATGTTTCTTAATTTAAAATGTCATGTATTCCCTGAAGGGAGACATTACTTCTAGTTGAAGCCTTAATTGGAATGGGCTAATTTTCAGTGCTGGGACTACTACTACTACTGAAAAACCCTTTAATCTTGAACAGAGAGAGAGCTATTTAAATTTCACAAGCTGTAAAAGTGTCAGGAACACCAGTTTTAGCTTTCTCTCGTGAGGCCACAGAGGAGACTAAAAGGTGAACAGCAGCACTGGGCAGTCGTGAGAAAGGGGTTTTCTTCAAATGGTTTCCCTAGAGCTGACTTGGAAATGTCACAACTTTTTTTCCCCCTTTCACTTACATGGTGATGCTCATGGTGTCATACTGGAATTGCTTCAAATAAGTGTTTCCCGGTAGGTTGAAGTTCTGATGCTACAGGCTGGGCAAAACTGAGATATCTTTCTGAAAATTGAATTGTCTACTTGTATGAAGAATAATCATTAGTATTATTTTTCTTTTAATGTTTTCAGATATCACCTAGGGTCAATGTCTGCAATATCACCAGGTCATGCCAAGGAAAGCAGTCTATACGACTTTAATGCCCTGTGTTTGTTGGGATGGTATAATGTACAGTTGCCTCGTACTTCTTCCAATGAATTTTCAGATTCTTATGTTATCTAACTTACTTTAGGCACTTGTTCCTATCTGCTCTATTAGGAAAGAGCAATATTTGTCATGTGTTAATAGATGTATGATCCTGAAGTAGAGAGTCTAAAGTAGAAGCATAGGTGCAACAGAGATAAAAAAATTGTTGCCCGTTATGCAGAGATTTTCATCTGCAGAGATTTTGCAAAAAGCATCTAAAGCACGTGATTTAGTTTTAGGTAGGCCTGCAAAGACCAGGGAGTTTGACTCTGATCTCTATGGGTCCCTTCAAACTCAGGAGATTCTGTGATTGTGTGCTCAGGTGGAATGTATGCTTACCTGTGCCTCTCAACATTTTTGGGGGGTTGGTGTTTTAGGAGTCTTTTGGGGATTCTATATTGCTTTGTTCTGGATACACCTTATGAGCTGTCACTGAATTGTCTCAGTGATTTGCTCTCCCATGAGAATGAGTAGTCACTGGATATTATTTCTCTTTCCTTTCTCCAAGAACAAATTATTGTTAATTGGTTAATTATTGTTAATTCCTACTCTCTCACTAACATGGGAGGATGCTAGTTTCTCTGTTTACTTCTTTGTTATTAAGCAATGAAACACAACTTTGGAGGTCTGAGTACATGAGAATGTAAGTGGCAGAAGATGTTCAGTCAAGAATCATAATCCTAAAAAATAACTTTTCTTGACCTTCCTATAGCTTGGAAGTGCCAGACAGAGTTAAATGTGCTCCAGTGCTGCTAGCAGCTGCTGCCTGCCCAAAATGAGGGACCCAAGGAAGCTGTGACAAGCAGGGATCACCAGGGATGCAAAGGAGGATCTTGGATGGGAGCAAGGCAGAAAAAGGTGTTGTGAGATTTCCATGGCAACAAGGTGTCTGACAATGGGTCATCTGAGACTCCAGTGCAGAAATAACTCCTCAAGCCTTCTGTAAATAAATAAGTGCCTGGAGCTTGATCCTTCACTGGTATAAGTTCAGACTTGTGTGGTTGCTTTTGATAGATGACTCATGCTGTGAACATATAGCTTGTGGAAAGAGAAAAAATTACTTACAGTTCCCTGGTGCTTTTTTGATGCTTTTAGAAAGTCTGTCTCTTTTTAATGGAGATTATTTTTTAAAAAACATAAACATAGGTTCCTGAAAATATGACAATTTGTAAAATAGCAGTTTGGTTTATGAGATCTGCTATGTCTGTTATGAAAATCTTCCATAACTTACAGTTCATAAGAGCAAAGGTAGAAGCATATGAATGATTTTGATTCAAAAATTTCAAATTATTTTGATTCAAAAATTTTGTCCTCTGGAGAGCATTCCCAAAGTCAAATCCTATTTTGCATCATGTGTGATGCTTTAAAAACATCCTGGACTCCACTGCTTAGAATTAGAATGAATGTGTTTGAGCTAACTCCTGTGTTTTGAAATAAAGCTAGAACAATGACTATAAAGTGGTGCTGACAGCCAAACCAAGCATAAAGCTATAAGTATCTGATAAAAAATAAAATGTCAGAGGGAAGATAGAAAGGAAAAAAAAACCTATGTAGTTCTCTTTTCTGTGCCAAGGCTCGACGTAGATTTTAACTAACTTGTGACACCATCTTTTCATGGCAAATGTTTCTGAAGGTTTCCAGTGTCATAAATAGTATCCATTAGCATCATCCCTTTGGTTTCCTTAGCAACTGAGACAATCAATTCAATGATAGTTCTATCTGCACAGAAAAGCACCAGCTAAAAGAGTTATGGACAGAAGTACAAAATGCAGGTAGGCTGGAATCTATTTGTCTACAGAAAAGCTTTATTTCTTTCTCTGCTTCTTTCTATTTTATGAATTGCAAGCCTTTAATCACAAATTAAGCACAAATCTCTTCAAACTGTGCTTTGCTTGTGCATCAGTGATGGTTGATGCTGACTCTAAGGGATTCTCAAATCCATTCAGCTCAGCTGCAAGAAGCTTGATATTTTACCTTCACAGCCTGAAAACCTTCATTTTCATATTTTGGATTGGGTGTGAATATATCACTTTTTTTTGAGTATCAATTAGAAAATTGCAACATTAAGGCCATGCTGGGTCTTGTTTCAGTGGGTAGAGGAAAGGGGCCTGGTTGCTGCTGCTGTTTTCTTCATTCCTTCCCAGTACACAGGGGTCACATGCTGTTTGTGTTTTCTGTCATTTAGATCCACTCTGAAGAAGAAATTCAGAAAGCAAAAGGCATAAATTGTTCTGCAGACTCCACTTGTGAAGGATGATATGGCTGGGAGAGGTTCTCCTTTAAAAATATATATATTATAAATATTTTTTATTTTCTAGAGTAGCTTCTTTAATGTCCTGCTGAAGCTTCAGTCCAACTCTGAATGATTCTGTCTGCAGAAAGGCTTTCTGCTCTTAATTTGCACTGCATTGTCAGTACCAAATATCAGTAGGGAGGGAAATAGTGCTATGATTGTGAGTTATTGGAAAAACTCTATACTATTTACAGAAAAAGTAAATTTTTTTCTCTTTCTTTAATTTTTCTTCATTTCTTCAGAGTCAGACAGCTGGATGTATTCTGAAGAAATACAGCATGTTAGATGAAAACATTACTGTGTCAACTGCTACTCCTGAGACACAGACAAAGGTGCTGTTTTGTTACTTTTGCTCATTTAGATACTTAATTACTAAAAACAAAGTTAATATCAAGCCTCTTGAAGTAGGTGCAGAAGGTCTCTTTGGTTCCTGTGGGGACTTCCCAAGCTAACCATGGAACATAAAAATTTATTAAACAATAAATTCTTTGCATGCCTTGCTTAGTTCTGATGACTGCTGCTCCTGAACTCCAACAGTTTCTGTATCAGTTCTACCAATCCCTAAGCCCACTGTCATGAGTAAGATTCCATGCAGGTTTCCAAGTTTACTGTTGGAAAAAATCAGGTGGACGAGTCAGGCTTGCTCACTGTCATGAGTACTGGGAATAGTGCTCACCCCCTGAAGTAATGGGACACAGTAGGATGACTCACTGGCTTTTTTGGGATTCTGCTTCCCCCCAGACACTTTGTGATTCAGTTCCTATAGTTGCCATGAAAGAGCTGTGACAAGTTCAGACTGATGGCCACAGAGAACTGTATTCCAACTTAACTGAGGCCCTGAACTTTTTTAGAATGTAAGAATATCTTCATAGTTTCACTAACGTAGGGCTTGGAAGCTGCTCAGCAGTCTTCCAGCACCATTCCCTTTGTTCTAGTGGAACTTCAGTGTGGCACTTGCCTGTAAGGATTCCAGTGAGGATGTAAGCTCATTTGATCTGAGGTAGAGGAGGAAAAAGTCATGGCCTCTTGGACATTTTAGAGTTGTTGCTCGATATCTCATATGAGTGCTGACATTTGTCATCAGTTTTGGTTTGGCCATGGTGTAAGGTAGAAGTATTCAGTGTGCATGCAGATTTGTTTTCCCCCTCCCTGCATATAACAGACCAATTTTCATCTAGCTGTCATGACCATATGTCCCTTTTGTGACTGTGTAAGCATTTTTCCCACACACACCTTCTTTTTTTCTTCCTCCCCCACTTTTTTTTTTTTTTTTAAACCACCTTGATATTGTTGGCAGAACTCAGCACAACAGATCTGAGTTCACTCCCTCCTACTGGTCAGCACTGGGATGAGCAGCAGTTGCTCAGGGAATTGCATGTTATGGATTTGATGCTTGTATATTCAATGAACATGTTAAATGTTATAAATTATCAAATCAGTAACCAAATTTATAAAAAAAATTAACAAAGATTTATTAGATCGATAACAAAAAAATAGAATTTCGAAAGACCACCACAGCCAGGACAGCGTCAGCCCCGGGTGCAGGTGCTGGGTGAACCGAGATCGGACTGACAAAGTGCCAGCGTTTCCCCAGTGGTTCACCCCAAATGCTTCAAGCAGTCAGCTTATATACAGTCTGTTCTGCCTGAGGCAGGGATGACCAAACGTTTCTTTGTGTCTCTTCACATGTAGAACTGGGTCCATACATGTGCAGGAATAGACAAAGGTAGGTCCAGGTGTCCAGACAGATGTCTGAGCACCTCAGCAGAGCCTGCATTCGTATGTAGCAGAGTGACACCAGGTGGTTCTTGAGTACGGTAGATGTAATCTTCCCAGGTACAGGTCCCCATGAGTGATTTAGACATTCCAAGGAAACTAGCAATCATGGCCCAGGAAGGTTTCTTTAATACGTTAACAGACTTGATATTATCTTTGTCTGGGAACTAATTGAATAAAAATGAGACTTTGCTCCCAGCCAGGGTGATCACAGACATACCTTCGATTCTACAATATTTTATACACATATATAGCATGAATTATCTCTACCATATAATATATTAAGTGCAAACAGGTTAATAGTGTGGATTCTTGGCTGACAAATACAGGAATCCTCCTACTAATTATCATTCCCAGAATTAGATTTTTGGCTTTTGCAAAATCTCATTATTCATTTGCAGATCGGATACTTAAAACTGTTATTCTTTACTCGATTCACAGTGTTTGGTGGGGGGTGTGGAGAGAATGCAATTTCAACACTCACTGGGGTATGGACACAGATATGTGGGAACATTTGAAAATTTGTTCATGGACAAACTGCCAGGTACTTGAAAGACCCCAAATAATATTTAGCTGAGCCACTTTATGAACAATCTCTCAAAATTCAGGGAAACTGGCAAAACCTAATACGTATTTTGAGATGAGATGTACTTATCTCCATGAGCTTTAACCAAAGCATGGTAGCCACCACTGACACTTTGGGTTTCTGCACTGTCCCTCTTCCATGATGACAGGCAAGTGCAGTTTATAGACAGTTGATGCAACAAGGTAATATTGATGAAAGCAGTCAATATGTTTTCACTGGACATACAGATACCATAACGATGGTGCTGTTCAGTGGTTGCTCCTAACAAATTGTTAGGTATAACTTAAAACAGGTCTTGACCTTCAGTGCAATCTATATGCTCAGTTAATACTTTTTAATTGCTAATGCAAGTAGAGGGTGAAAGTGTGAGCAGCACAGCAGCAAACAAGTCATTCTCTATTGACCACGTGACATGGGACTGTGTGTGTATATATTTGTGAAAATAAAGGCAACAGAAAGAACTTACAACCAAATAATTGAACTAATTTTTTTTCTTCATTCTTTTCAAGAAGTGGTTCATGAATCAACTATTGCAATACTCAAGACTACTGATAATTAGGACAACCACATAACATGGGAGTTCTGCTGTGTTTAGATAGCTACTGACCTGGAAAAGAATTCAAAGGATCCAAGCAGAAATGAAGTTTAAAGGACCTTCAGGGCAGGAGAAAGAGGAGATTTTCCAGAAATGTGAAAACAGCCAGGATGATTTCAAATGTGATGGTCCCGAGTCAAAAGCACTTTTGGAAAATGGGAGAAAAAATTTCTGTTGGAGAATTGTTTGAACTCTTTGACTTTCATCATTAATGCTTGAAAATATCTTCTTGTAGAAGCTTTGTACAATATTTTGTTGCCCTACATTATAAATATTTATTATATAAACAACTACATACCACATAAATTCAGGACATAAGCAATAAACCATTTTTCAGGTGGTTTTCCCTCAAGAAAATAAAATGAAATAATATTATAACCCATAAATGTTACTAAGGATATGTTAGGTGTGCAAGGGCTTCAAGAACTGAAAGTATACTTTCAAAGTGAAACCTTTACCCATCAAATTAATCTGCAAGCACAGTTACATTTGCTGTAACTAAAATGCTGCGTGAAAGCATCCTATTTAGAAATACTGCATCAAGAGATTTCATTGGCATTTCAGAAACAGAGGAATTTTGTTATTAGGTTTCATGTCTTGTTCCACTCCACCAGCCTTTGTAAGCTACTTTGTATGACACTACTTGTGTCAAACACCTCAATATAGATTTGGTATTAAAGCAACATCAGCCTAAGTGCTTTCAGCAGTCATCCTTATCACGAGAGGATCTGTTAACTATCCCGTGAAATGGGCTTGTTGGAAGCTAACAGCCTGGAATAGGGAATGAATTACTTGCCTGCCATCAGCCCTCCTTTGACAGTGTACTCAGATTTAGTTCTAGTCTGGCAAAGCGTGATAGAAATATACAGCTTGCTGATGTAAAAGTGTTCACAGCCACTCTACTCTGCAAACAGCTCTGGTGGGGAACAGCAGAGCAATGATCCTGCAAACAGCTCTTTTCTTGTAAGGCATCTCCCATGTTCATCTAGAAAACATTTTTACTAAAAAAGTTTAAAAAGTTTAGTGCATTTAAAAATAACAAGAAGCAACCCCCTCTTTGACTCCAAAAATGGGAGTCATTGCATTCCTACTGTTAAGAGCCTGAAACATATTCTGCTGCCAGGTGAATGAGCTGTGCCCAGGTACCAGCAGACATATCTTCTTGTTCCTGTGCTGTCCAGGAGTGGCTGTCTGGCAGTAAGACAGTAATTTGCTGGGATGTGTCTGCTTATAGCTTTCATGGCTTCCATTCTATTCATCCTGAGTCTGAGTAAAGATTTCCATATACCACCGTGATGTGCTTGGGGAAGGATCAACTTTTCTTCTCCACTGCCTCCCTCCTCCCTGTGGAACATAGTATCTGGCACTTTTACAAGCACAGAGAAAACAGAGCCAGGACAGTCCCTTGTTTCAACTTGCTGTCAAAATGGGTTTTAAAATACCCTGTCAATTAATCTCACTGAAATGACTAGTGAAGGTTCTGCTAACTCTATCCTTGCAGCTCTGTGGTTAATTCATTTCTGATTTGGACATGGAGTAGAAGTGGCAGCGTAGATTGCCCTCCTATCGCTGCAACAGAAAAGTTAAAACTGGCTGATGCCCCGTATACTGCAAGCTAGGTAGCCTTCTGCTAAAGAGAAAGAGAATACTTTAAATTAGTGTTTTGTCCCTTGAAATCTGCATACCATATTAATAGGGTGATTTCATTGCTATCTATACACCACCAGCCTGGTCTGGAGTTGATTACTCATTTGACTGGCTATTTGACTGGCAGGAAGTGAGCAGGGAGCCTTTCCTTATATAATATTGGTAAAAAAGATGAAATTGGTGAAGCATTGAGGCTGCTAATCCAATACTTAGTCATTGCAAGAATCATCTGTTTTGGTTCCAGAGACCCTGGTTTCCTATGATACTGCTGAATTTAGCATTCAGCTTAATTCCATTTTCATTCACCTTCAGCCCCCAGTGAAATATCATTGCCCACCTACAGGTTAATTTGACAGCATGAAACAGCAAAATGATCCCTTTTCAGAGTAAGTATTTAATTTTAGATTGCTAATAACCATAGCACAGTCATGATGTGGTGATGTGAAGTGCCTGTGGTCTCAGCAAGCCACAGAAGCCATCAGTGTTTTACGAGCTTATCAGAGTGCTAACCTTTCCATAGGAATTTCCTGCTCCCTTCTTAGAATGGGATTTCAAAGAAGACAGGTACTTATATTCAGAAACAGCCTGAGAATGAAATGTTCTTTCTTGGGCTATATCAGCGTTCATTCATGCTTGTGAACATCAGGGACTTGGTTTGCAGAGTAACTTGAATGAAATGAGGCTTTTTCCCACAGAGCTTCCTAACAGTCCTTTCTGAAATAAATGGAGTGGCTGATGGCTCTCAGAGCTGCAGATGGTGAGATACAGTGTGTTTTAGCTAATGCAGTGATGAGGTTTGCCTTTTTTTTCTACCACTAATTATCATCACACTGAAGTATTTTGTCAAGAAATACTTAACAAGTTTCACAAACATTGTTTAATCTCCCCACCTTTCTAAAGAAGCTTGTTGTGGCTGTAAAGAGTGGCAATTGAACCGGCTGATGTGCATAGATGGTTTTGGCGAACAGAAGAAACATTTTTTTATTGACCATTCTTCTTTAGCTTTCTCCACAGCAGAATCTAAGATGTGTCTACATGGAAACTTTCTCTGAAGGTAATATGCACTTTTAGAAGAAAGAACTGCTAGCCACCTCTCAGCAATTGCCTTTTTTAGTGTTTAATTAATTATCTAACCTCAAGTCAATATCAGAGCATTTTTCAAGAGTATTAAACCTTACGTTGCAAGCAGTTGCATAAGTGCACCCTTGGAAAAACAACATCTGTTGCCCTTTGTTTTGTTGCCTGTACATCTGTGGCACCCAAGAGGCAAAGGTGTCTCCTGAGGGCTATCTGACAATGCACTGTCACAGGCATGCACAAACATGATACCCTCACTGTGCATTTCCTCATGGCATTAGACACAACACTAGAGCCTGAAGAATGAAGACACTTCTAATAAAATAAAGTCAGATTGTCTTTTTTTTGGTCAGAGATGTGGGAGATGGTGTGTACACTTCTGTTAACTTTTAGTATATTCTTGATATAGAGCTTTATATTATTTATGTAAAACCTAGAAAACTCAGTTCCTAAAGGCTCTGTTTCCACTGCACCATGAATTTGAGTTATAGTTGGCTTCCATATAGTTGCTGCATGTATTACATCTGTCTGTGCATTTGACAGCAGGTTTGTAGCCAGGAAATCAAAACAAGACAAAATACAACCTGGTAGGTTGTATAGGAAGTGCCTCAGTGTATGGGAGGGCCAAACCATATCCTGTTGGACAATACTGTATTTCAAAGTGAATCTCTTTCCCCACCTGGAATTTCAGGTTAAGAGGACTGATCTCTTTTGTGAAGTGCTAATTAATATCTACTAATGAAAGAAATAGGATAGCACATAGGCTGCTATAAAACTTAGGAGTGAAATTGTGCCTCACATTAGAAGTGTTTCTGTTGCCTTACTTGCCTAAGTATATCAGTTCTGCTGAGGCATAAGCATCTTTCAAGGAATAGATATGATAGATCATTAGTTGCAAAATTGGATGTCACTGTTCCAAACTTTTTTTCCATTATCCAAGCACCTAGTAAACAACCAAAATGTGTTCTTGAACAAATGAGTTCTTGGAAATTTTCATGTTGCAGTCAATGGATTTGTACTTTATTTCAGAAACGAACAGCAAATTGCATCTCCTGAGGCTGAAAAAAAAAGCAGAAAAAACCCTTTTTAATTGTTTGGTTGGGATTGGGTTTCAGTCTTTTTTCACGGTGTAAAAAATGCCTCTAAATATTTTAAGAAAATTTTTACTTTGTGTCAGAATAAACAGAATCTTGATCTCCTATATATTTGTGGGGATTTTGTTTTTATTTATTTGTGTGTTTCCTGTCTGTAGCTGAGGGCTTTTCAGTTTGTTTGTTTCATTTTTTAAAGCATACAAGAATTGGAGTAAATGATATTTCAATGCACAGAAATAGGAATTTTAAATACTAGGTTGTCATAAACAAATAATATGAAAGAGGAGTCCTCATGTTTCCATCAGAAATCTTGACTGACCTAAGCCCTTATTTCTTTAGAGATGTTGGAAATTAAGTTATAATTAAGCACTCATATTGTTATGCCTGTGAATTGTATCTGATGAAATCATTTACAGGTGAACAGTGTTTTAGTAAAAATAGCTACAGAGAACTGTAGTTAGAGTAGCTGAGAGTTAAGAATTTTTTTCTATTAGAGCTGTTAGGGACAAAAAGAAATCAGATTAAACATGCTTGTAATAAGACTTTCATCAGTGCTTTTATAAAGCTACAGCAAACAATGCAAGTGTGAGACAAAATCACAGCCATTTCAGGTTGCTTATGCAGGAGCTCTGAGCAAATGCAAACCTGAAATGCCCATGGATGCTTAAGAAACCAACACAAATGGACCTGAAAGTGTTGCTTCCATGTAACATTTAAATACATTAAACTTAAATTAATTGTCTTGCAAATGAAAATATTCAAGTAGATTTTTTAATTGCTCAGATAGGGTCTGGGTATGAAGACCCTATTCAAAAGAGTCTTATTCAAAGGAAGACCAGAATCTGGGAGAAGAGGGTGACCCTGCTTATGGGAAGGGAGGCAAAATGGAAATCTACTTTGGATATGTATCAGGGCTTATTAGAGGTTAATTAATGTTAAAGTAGATGGATGACTTGTTTTTCTTTTGTAGGTTAAAGATGCACAAATACTGACTTAGGTCTTATTGCAATGTTAGGGTTTGGGGTAGCATTGCTGCTCTGTTTTTCTGTATCAAGTATTATTGTCTTCACCAATTTCCAAGGAAAGATTTGATCTACAAGTGATATTTGGAGGATATGTAAATTCTGATATCCTTAATGACATTTGTTTAGCTCTGTTCAGTCTTTCTGCATTCCACCAGCCTCTATTTCAATGTAGTATTTTAATATATAATGGGTAACCCCCCCTACCTCTGCCTCATCTAACCACAGTCTGAACTGAAGTTAATTACTCAATGCCTGATAAAACTTGACAGTATGTTGGAAAGTTTTTCTTTGAGTTTTCATGTTATTACTTAGTAAAGTGTTCAATTCTCTTTGCTGCTAAGCACTGGTAATAGTAGAAGACTTGAAGTTAAGAAACGACACCAATTATTTTTGGAGCATTCTGGGTCCATTATATATAGAGGATATAAGATTGTTAGATTCATTATAGCATAATATCTTTTCCCATCAGAAGCTCTGGAAAATAGGATAGTTCTGGCAGTGCACATCTTGCACTGAGAAACTGTCAGGATAGAGAAAAGAATTGTTTTGAAAATGGTACCTAATTTTAAAAAATGTAATATTTTTCCCCAAGGCACATGTAATGGTATCTCTAGGATCCAGATTTTTTTCCTTAACCATTTGATTTCCCTGTTCTTTCTCTACTTTGATGTTTTTTGCAAGTGTTGTTTTAGACAAAGTTCTCAGTCATAAACAAGTCACTGTTTTTATTGTAGTTTTGCTATTTAGGTTTCCAAAAGTGCTTAATTTTTTGGTAAGATCCCAACTACTCTCCCTGTCTCAGAGGGCTTGCATGCTAGATTTTTTACTTTGTGGTAGTTTTTGTTTGGTTGGTTTTTTTTGTTGGTTTTTTTTTTTTTTTTGTGGTTTTGGTTTTTTGCTTAGTTTTTAGGGTTTTTTTGAGTTTTTTGAGAGGCTGGAGAAGGGGGAGGAATTTCATTAAGCTCTCTCTTCAGATGAATCAGGGAAAAAGAGACAATCTTGTAATGTTGCCCATTAGAATGGGATCTGGATGTTCTAACTCATTTTGAAGCATTAATTAGAAGTAATTTGATGAGGATTAGTTGCCGTAAACAGACTTTAGGATTTTCTTATTTATATTTTCTTTGGGTGGTATCTTTTCAAACATTATAGCCAGACCTGTCTTCTATTGAGTATACCCAGTTGTCCCAAACATTTGGCTCCATCCTAATCTATGACCAACATTACACTAACAATGGTTTCTATCTCTTTGGGATAAGGATAAAATATTCTCATGGCCATTTAGTAAATGGCAGCACAAAGATAGTAACATAAATGTAATAGCAGCAGCATAATATAGTGATAACTGTGATGTATGGGAGACCCTGAATGGGTAGAGGATACATCTGAAGAGGTATATCTTGGCTTAAATCAGGTGTCTACATGTTTAGTTCACAATGACCAGACTCTTGGTTTACTTTCTGGATTTTGGATGTCTTATTGGATAGCATTCGTTAATCCTTTTTATTCAAGTGTGAAATGTTTGTGGTTTTCTTTTTTGGTGTGTATTGTTTTCTGGGGTTTTTTTGTTGTTGTTTTCGTTTTGGTTTGTTGTTGTTTTTTTTTTTTTTCTTTTTGGTGTGTGGTTGTTTTCCCTTTTTTTTTTCCTTAGGAGAATTTTTTCCTTGGCACATAATTCTTCAAAGATTCTGCCTATTCCAGCACAGAGGGTAAAAATATTGTGGGCTGGGGTGCTACTCTTAATAAGTATTTTTAGGCTTCTGGCATGGAAACAGTTAATTATTCAAAACCAGAATTTCACTGAAGAAATTCAGATAGAATATTTTATTTACTAACCCAGATTTCCATAGCTCTAACTTTTTGGAGTTAAAGTAAGAAACTGGGAAAAAACGAGAAGCCAGGGTTTGAGATCATTGCGAAGCAATGATAGTGCAAGATCATCCTTGGTACCTTGTTTTTATTGCACTGGGAACAATCTGTTCAGTTATCAGCATCAGGATGTCTCTGATCTGTCATGAAAGTAAAATTGGTACTGCTGATAGGACACCTCTGTGCTTCAGAGTTAGAGACATGCACAGCTTACTGCTGAGCATCCACTGGTCTGCTCTTGTGACCTGAGCTAGAAATTCTGCCCCTTGCTCTGCTGGGTCCTATAGAACAACTTGCTCCCAGAGTACCCCCAAAGACAGGGCTTTGTGGTGCAGCAAAATTAATCCAGCATCTAAATGCAATTTAAAAAAAACAAAAAACAAAAACCAAAACAAACAACAAACCCAAAACATGGTTTCTTGTGGTTCTGTGGTTCTTGTGGGTTTTTTTGGGTTTTTTTTTTTTTTTTTTTTGTTGTTTTTTTTATTTGTTTGGGTTTTTTTGGTTGTTGTTTTTGTTTTTTGTTTTTGTTTTTTTTTTTTTTGTTTTTTTTTTTTTGTTTTTTGGTTTTTGTTTTAATACCAAACAGGCTGCAGTAAGCCTGCTAAACCAGACAAAACTTAGATTTGTATGCATGAGCAGTATCTGCCATTTAGCTTCCAGCCTGTAGAAAGGAGATAATGAGAATCTGTGGCCAAGGGGGAGATGGGAGAGCAAGGCCCCTTTTCATGGCTTAATCCTACTAGACTGTCAGGTAGAGGTAAGAAAAAATGCAGTTTATCTTCTTATCTTGGTGCTTTCTCCATCCTCTGTCTCTTAGCAGCTCTGACACATTGTGCTCCAAGAAGGTCACAAATTCAGGAACTGGCCTTTAGCAGGGCTTTGTTGTTTGGGTTTTTTTATTATTATTTTTATTATTTTGGCAATGCCATATTATCCTCATACGATTCTTGCATGACTTAGGGCATGTGTGTATCAGAACCCCAGTATGATAAAGTACAGGCTGTGGGGCTACATGATAGTTGTCTTCCTGGTATCAAACTTTGTCAGGGAGAGTTACAATACACATGTGGATAGGTCGTGGTTTAGGAATGGTATTGCTTAATTTAGTGTTCCCACTGAAACCATTCCAAATTACACACCAACTGCTCATACCCCACTTCCTCTCCCTCCTCTCTCTGGAAAGGAGGATTGGAGGTACAAAAGGTAAAAATCATGAGTTGCTGTAAGAACAATTTACTGGAAGCAGCAATGAGATAAGAAAACAAACAGGGACAGCGACAATATTAGTGACCAAAGTGTACAAAATGCAAATGCTCACCACAATGCCATGCAAAACCTGACAATTCCTGACTGCTTCTATGTACCCTCACCTGTGTTCCCAGAAAATGATGTGAGGTGGTGTTGAAAACCACTGGTTCTTAGCCACGCACCCTCCTGGCTGCTGAAAAACCTAATGGTCCTGGCTGGAACCAGGACAGGATATTATTATTTTTCTGCAAATAGGTACATAAACTTGCCTAATCTACTAGGTTGTCTGAAATTGCCATATCTAGTGTCACCAGGGTTACACTAGAAAAGGTTGGCTGGTAGACTTCTTTTTCCAGAATCATAGAATATTCTGAGTTGGAAGGGACCCATAAGGATCAACAAGTCAAATTCTTACATGAGTGGCCCATATGGAGATCAAACCTGCGATCCTGGTGCTATTAGCCCTACTGAGCTCTTATCAGGGTTGGCTTTCTCCTTTCCAGCCCAAATCATTATGTGATTCTACCATTCTCTAACACAACTTGGAGTCAGAAAAATCTGGGCTTCTCATTGCTCTTAACAAGAGCCTTAATGTCTTAAAAAATCTGATTTCCACTATTCCCTGGTGGTGATAGCTTAGAAAGCTTTCTCAGAAATGCTCTGTAGTGGGATTGCTGAGCAGTGATTCCCACAGGTCAGCAATGACCACCCCCTCACTTTAGGGAGATGGAAAAACTGGCTTAGTTTCTTTTATGGTTCAACCAGTAAAAATCTCTTGTGTGTGCAGTATGGGGGTAAAGTCCCCAAACAAATGTGAATACAGAGCTATGGAATTTATGCTCACAATCAGGGAAG
This sequence comes from Molothrus ater, assembly GCF_012460135.2. Classification (NCBI taxonomy): domain Eukaryota; kingdom Metazoa; phylum Chordata; class Aves; order Passeriformes; family Icteridae; genus Molothrus; species Molothrus ater. Next base: position 60,684,034 of record NC_050478.2, read on the forward strand.
GGAACTGTGTTTGCTACAGTGCCAATATCTGTAACTGTTCTGTATCCCTGAGAGTATCCCAGGAGCAATGCTATTGACTTTATGGTCCTGATCTGGGAGCTGGCCTTTCTTTTTGGAATAACTGTTTGTTTCCCTCACCTTCATGAGAGCTATAGGTGTGCAGAGAAAGTTGTGACTAGAACTGTGAAAACTAGAGAAAAAAAAGGGGCAGATGTCTGAAGAGGGGGGTAAAAAGCTCAACCCCCCTTGCCAACTTCTCAGATTTTCCTTAAATTGTTTGTTTTTCTGATTGTCTTCAGTCAGAATGGAAAAAAGGCTCCAGCTGCAGGAAGAACTGGGGATTTCTAGGCATTTTATACCAGCTGAGCTCATGATGCTGTTTTAATAGCCTGTTGGAGATGACTCAGCCAGCTCAGACTGTGTAAAATCATCAATTATTTATTTCTAATTTTCGTGCATTGCTGGTCTGTGGAGATCATTAATGTCTGGATAAAAAATTACTGGAGAGAAGTGGTGCCTTGCTCTCTTGCAACATCACTAAAATTTTCAAGTAAAGGCTGTAAACAAGGATGCTCGTCTAGAGCAATTGCAATCTGAGCATTTAAGGGACTATTCCTAATTTAGTATTCTGTGTTCTTTCTCTCTGCTTACCTAGCCAAAGAGCAGTGCTTACTGTCGCAGTTGAAAAGACCTAAATTCATCCACATGTAAATTTTTGTGCTGAGTATTACGGTGGCTTGGTTTCCTTTATAATTCTTCCCTGCTGTTGCACAAAATCACGTTGCTCAGATATGACTCACTGGATATCTGTTCACATGTCATTCTGCTATTAGAACTTAATTGGGATAAAATGGGGCATTCTCTCTTCTATCCTCTGGTCCAGGCAGTGTTGTGATTTGCAGTTTTTAAGAGATTATTTTTTTCCCTATTTTGGTAGAGATTTTGCAGTTGCAGCTGAGATGTGTTTGAGTAGGGGTTTGTAAAAATTTTACACTTTTATTTAGCTAACTGATGCAGTTGCAGAAGCCAGTACTCTGTTTTCTGGGTGCAGTGAGTCCTACAGCATCCACAAAAGCCACAATGTAGATGTTAGTAGCTGCAGAGTTTTCTTTCGCTGAGAAAATTCATTCAAGCCTAGATCCTCTAAAAGGAAATCCATATATGCAGGAAGTATATGTAACACCTGTCCTTGTGTTCTTATCTGCAGCTCTTTTTTTGTGTACTTTTGCTTTTAACAGAGTATCTCATGCATAAATGCAGGTAGAAATTTGATTTTACTTTAATTAAATGGGAAGCAATCTACTTAGTGATACCCAGTCTGTGCCAGATCTTGGCATTACAGCTAGGTCTTCAGAAACATTGCCTGCAGTCCTTCACACAACTGTTTTAACATTAGTTCTTGCACTCCTACCAAAGATTTTAGTTTGTCTATAACATTCATATTGTAGCAGGAAAAAATACAACACTACCCAAAAATTATGCTCATGGTTTCAGGATGGTACAGAATCTAAAGCTATGCTTCAGTAATATCACCATGTGGAAAAAAGGAAAATTCATTTAAAAAATCCTAAATTTGGGATCTGGCTTATTTTTGACTATATCCAAGATGAGTAGTAGATAACTCAGCCATCAGGACGTATTTTATTAATTTGGACATTGAATTCAGGGCCAAATTCAATTCCCATTATGTAGCATTAAAATGATACTTTGCATATGCTGCTTGTGGATGTTTGTAAAAAAGAAGCTGTCTAGAGGATTTTATAGTACCCTGAGATTGAGAGATGTCTAAATAGGGGTATGTGACTGATGGATTTGAAATGTGAAGATATCTGAGCTGTAAACTGGTAATGCTAATGCCTGGAGTGGTTTCTCATGTACTCTTAGCTTGCTCCTAAAAGGAGAAGGCTTTGTGTTCTCCAGCAACTTTATAGCTTTAGTCAGGCTTTTCCAGGGATGCATCTTGGTATTGTCCAGGGTTGGTGAATGTTATAAGGGATTTCAACCTTACCTTTGAGTTTTGACATTGGGAGTTTGACTCTCCAAATTTTATCTTGGATAAATTGTGAGGCTTTTTCACAGAGAATAAATCTCACTGTTCACCTTCCCCTTTCCCTCCCTGCTTAACTTACACTACTGAACCTAAAAACAATTCATATTTGGCACAAGCTGAAAGACAGTGATAAAGAAATGATGATCCTAAAATGAACGGAGGGACTTGTGAAGGTTAGAACAACAATGTCAGAGAAGAGGTATTTACTTTCTGTGTGTTTGCTTTTTTCCCAAGCCTCCACGGTGAAAAAAGCTCATAAAAATGTGCATAATCAAGCACTTCCAATGAATCATCAAATGCCATGAAACGTCATAGTAAAAAATTATTCTTGGGCCACTTGCTGAAAGTGCTATGCCTATTGATTTCCATGGGTAGGAATGAGGCAGGACAGAAACATGATGTGGAGCTGCAGAAAATGGGATCCCACCTTGTGTGACTTCTGCTTCCCCTCACTTACATCTTCCAAGGCATTACTGTCTAACATGAAGAAGGTGGTGTTGTCATAACTCATTCTTTACCTCTGCATCACTGACCCTTCAGGAAGGTAGAGAAAGATCCCAGAACCGAGATCCTCTTAAGCTGATTTGTAGGGAGAAGTTGAGTATTAATACTTACACTGATGCAAGATTGATGATGTTTCACGTCATGGCCCAGATGCATAGGTTGTTGCTAATAATTCACAAAAGGTTCACTTATTAGCAAAGCAAAATATTTCTTCAGTGACTTTCAGAAAACTCCATGTCATTACTTGCCATAATGGTCCAACTCTCATATTTAAAATCAAATTAATTTCAACAGAATGTACCATGTATGTGATTTCAAGGTCTCTCCATTTAAGTCACATTTTACTTGATTATAAATAAGACTTACCCTATTGCACAGTTCATTTTTGCTTTTCTCTGATTAGAAAAACAAAACCTCAACCCTAAATGTAACCTAGCCAGAAGGTCAAGGATTAGGAACATCAAGGAAGAATATAGAGGGGACAAACTATGATGATGGTTTGTTGGTCCAGCATGTGCAAAATTGATTTTCATGTGGTTTTGCCGCTGGAATTGCTTGTCTTGTTCTCTTTGTCCTTTTGTGCTTAAACTGCTCCTCAGAGACCTGTGTACATTGAGTGGCACATGTGCCATGATCTCCAATATTGTCAAGCTTTTTGTAGTGCTGTGTATTTAAAGAATGCAGTTTTCCATAAGTGCTGTAGTGTGGCAAAGAAACAGGGCTGTGAAGGGAGAGTGGAAACCATGAGAGTGGAAAGCAGCAGAGTGACATTTTTCATTTTCGTCATCTTTGACAGCTGCTTCATAGTGAGAGCAAATAAGAGTACCTATGGCGGTATTTCTAGCTAATCCAAGTGTGGCAACTGCTTTGGGGGAAATTCTGCATCACAGTTGTTCCTCTGCAAGTTTTCTTGCCTCAGACAATCAATAAACAAGTGATACAGAAGGAGGTACCTTGTACCTTTCTAAATCTGACACCCTTACGAATGTAAAGCAACACCTGTGTGTTCAAAGAAACCATACACATCCCTCAAATCTTTCTGAAATCCAGGCTGTGTACATAAATTCCTGAGTAAAATGGCTTTGTTTTCAGTGTCCAAACCTCCCTGTACCTGTACCCTCTCTGATCACCAGTGCTTGACCCTGCTGCCTGAGGGAGATGCTGGCAGAGGAGCTGACTGGGCAGCCTGGAGCCTGCTGGAGAGCAGCTGCATTTTATCTTCTCTGTGTTGCCTCTTGCTTCAGCTGCTGCAGCATTTCAAAAGGCCAGGCTTAATGAGCTGTAAGGGGGGGTGGGGGGGGTGATATTCAGACAAATCTTGGTAATATACTTTGATTAATTCAAGGGCTGAAGGTAGCTGAAAAACCTTTTTTGTTTTTTTTAGATCCAGGGTATTACTGTATTGCCTTACATTGCCTTTAATAGCACAGTGTATGTAAACACCTCTTAGTAGTGCACAAAGAAAAAATTATTAACAAGAATTACGTCTTTTCAATTGAAATATGTATTAGGCTTTCATGTAAAATCTGGTTTTCCATTATAATCAGTTTGGGAATTTGGTGCTTTCCTGAGGTTTACAAGCTCAAAGGGAATTCAATTGTGCCAAGTATTTTTTTCCATGTAATGTTAAAAAGTACATTAACCACCCTCACCTGTTCCAGTAGAAAATAAACTGTTACCTTTCATTTTCTCTTTCCTGTTCCATCCTCCATTATAATTTCCTGCTTATTTTTTTGAAGTGGTGAGGTACACTTTTCCCCCCTCTCAGTAGGCCAAATCCATAGAGAAATGGGAAAAAAATGAGCCTACCTTTCTCTGTGACATTATACTCTTTTATTTTACTCTGGGATGACTTCTTTTCAAACTTGGTCAGACACAGAAGCACTCTTACTCCTCTTGTAATGTATGAGTGGACTCAAATATTTCTGGATCTATGTGTCCAAGTCTTGTTTATGGGGCCAATGTTTTTAGTGATTTTTTTTGTTTAGGGATGGCTGGGTGTCTGTCCATTTCTCTTGGGTGGTGGGCAGTACCCTTCTACCTGCTTCTACCTTACTAGTAGTAATACTAAAGCAGAAGATGCCTCCTGCAATCTGAAAGTCACCACAGTGGCTTTCATTTATTTTTGTCTTGCTCAGTCTTTCCCCCTTCATTTCTGTTGGGTTTTTTTGGTTTAACCTATTTGTCTTTTTGGTGCTGCTTCAGTCAGTAGCTTCTTATAGTCTGAGTGAGCCTTCCATTTTTGTTCTTTGAAATACCTAATATTATGTAGATTAAAAATAAAGAAATCTGCAACGAACTATTTTAAGCTACTGTGGAGCCATGTGATGTCAGCTTGCACATGCTGGCCAATTGGCAAGCTGATGATTTTTGTCTCTGAGCAGTTGTTGCCTTCTAAGCATTTATTGCCAATATAAATGCTGACCCTTGCTGCTCTCATTCTGCATGGCCATGTATAATTCTTCTTTTGCTTTGAGACCTCTGCTAGAGAGAGGCGGGGATATATGACCATAGAAATTGCGTTAAAGCTCAGATTATGTTATTTCTGAAAAAGCTTGATGCTTTAGTGGAATTAAATGTAGCCAATTATGAGACAGAGTGGTCTGAATTTTTTCTGGATTTTTTTCAGAAGTTCACTTATGCCCTGAATAATATGAGCATTTCTACACTTTTCCCCTGCTACTGAATGCAGTTTTATGTATTCTTATTAGGATTAAATAGTTATATAACTTAACTGAAATCTTCTAATTCTTGACTTCATTGATATATTTTGATATATCACCATTTTTATAGATAAATTGCACAACTTTTCACCTTGAGAAAATCAGAGATACATGATTGTTGTATTTCAGCAAGCTTATTCTTCAAGCTTGCTTGAATCCTGTAATGCCATTTTTTGGTACTGTATCATGTCTGTTTTCTATCAACATTTAGAAAGCCATATTTTTTCTCCTTTATTTGTTTGTGGAGCATGTGGCTTTTTTTTGTGTTGAACTCTCTACTCTGAAGAGAATTTGTGTAGAAAATGTGTTTCTAGCCAATTGCAAGGCTAGGCACAAGATGTTGCATTCGCCTTCAGTCAGTAGCTTAATGTGTGTCCTGGCAATGTCTCAATCTGTCTATATCCAAATAACACAAAAATCTTTAATGTGTATTTATATTCAGCCCTGTAGGAGGAGAGCTTTAAAGCAGGTATTTTGGTTAACAAAAAAGTCTGTGTTATCTGGGTTCTGTGGAAGGATGATTTGACTTTTAAACTCGAAAAAAAAATTAGTACACCAGAAAAAGTGGGTCCAAAATCTACACCTCTGGGATTGAATCCCAGCAAATAATGCTGAATTAATGTATTTGAGCCTGCAAACTGACTCAGGCAGTCCACTCTCCAGCTGGGAGCAATGCTATATGGAAAAATATAAGCCTACCTTCAAACTGCTGTAAAAACCTGAAGATGAAGGTACCATGAGAGTTTAGTTGAGCTACATTGGCTGTTGTCAGAGCTCATAATATCTCAAGGGTAGAATTGTTGAACAGAGTATCCATGACAGAGATTGTGTCAACATGCAGCTAAAAAAGCAGGAGGTGGTGAGAGGGAGGGATGCGTCCCTCAGTTCTGGTGTTCTCCTTAGATTTGCAGTTACCTTTACTGTAGGGATGCCCTTTGCTTCATAATAAAGTAGCATGCCAGAATTAAATGCAATGTGTATTTTTTTTTTTTTTTGACCTGTAACAGTCCAAAGCTACTGTCTTTGGGTGGAATGCTTTCAGGTACAGTGAGAGACTGTATATCCTGGTTTGCATAGTTAAAAGAAAACAGCCAATTTCATGGTGGCTGCCTGTCAAGTTTCTTATCCATATTTAGTTAAATATCAGAAATTACAACTTCCTCTAACAAGTATTTCAGAGCATTAATTAACTCAGTTTATGGTTTTCAAGTAAATATTTACAGATAAATTGTGTTATAGTTTTATGTTATGCCACTGAAGGGTAATGTGGTTGTCTGGTTTCTGTACTAGTGCCATCTGGTGACTAAAAGTTACTATGGAGCCTTCCCTCCTGCAGCTGGAGGGGTACAGGACGGGTTTGGCCAAGGATTGAATTTGATAATCAGGAGAAACTCCTCAAGAGGGTGCCTTGGATCTTTGCATGGGGTTTATTGTCCACTTCTGGTAAAAGCAGTGCTGAGAATGACTCTTAGAGAGGCTGTGATTTCATTTTAATGCTTGAATGATTATCTGAACTACTGAACTACTGCAGCTCATAATTTGTTAGAACTGAATAAGCTGGCTTCAAGGTAATTTGGACTGAAGCAGAAATACAGTTTTGGAATCAGTGGTCATCGCCTTGAATTTCAGCCTTTTGCTGTCAGGCACAAGGTTTAAAGAATGGACTTGCTACACATTTGTAGTGTGTTTTTGCCATAGGAGACAACTCTCCAAGCCCTTTCAGACTCCTTCCTTCACTCGTCAGTTATTAATGTACTGTCCTTTTAGTCAATAGCACATAGATATGTTTTTCTCACTAGCTCTTTGCTAAAGTCATTTTAGGGTTTCAAAGAAAAACCAGATTTTGAAGAAAAGTTCTTTCCAGAACGTGGTCCAGGAATGATTTGAAATAATTTTAAAACAGGAGGCAAACAACATCTCCAGTTTCCCATCCTCTATACTAAAATGCTGTCTTATATATTTTTTCCCCCTTAAGTACTTGTTGCAGAAAATAGTGTTCTGTCATCACGTTGCAGTGATGGCTTGGCTTATGGCACTTCAGCATGCCCAGTAATTGAACCTGTGATTCCTCAGTGTTGTTCTTCCTGTCTTTTCCTGCGTTTTCCTGCATAAAGGCCAGGGGAGAAGAGAAAAAGGTACCTGGTGGATTACCAGTCTAGCAGGAAATAAAGAACATTACACAGTGAGAGGGAAAACAGTAACTTCTTCCTTCATTTCCGGAGGTGGAGTTTCATGCCACACCCTTTGTCACAATGCTCAACAAACAGCTCTGGTGGTCAGTTCTCACACTCTTGAAACCCATAATGTCCCCTTCAAAGGTGCTAAGAGAAGTAATCTTGGGACTAATTTTACCTGTTTTGGGTCTGAGGTTGAAACTGTGTGCAAAAAGCCAAACCAGCTTGTCCTCACAGGATAACTGAAACCCTGCAGGCTTTGCTGGACAAATAAGAGACTGGGGTTTATTCCAACTGCTTTGTTAATCCCTTCTTATTGTCTTCAGGGAAAATAACTGATTTTGACAGCTCCAGGAAAATAAAATATATATGTGGAAGATATATATATATATATATATATATATACACACAGATATGAATGTATGTGATAAAATGCTGATAAGAGGTATCTGCTCCATTAGTGTGAAACTTAACAATATATAGCAAGAAGTGACATCTCTCTCCATTAAAATTTTGAGAATAGCAATTTCTTCCTAAAAGAATACTTGTGAGTTTATAGGAGTGTGTTGTGCAAGTCCATACATGACTCTTTGCATGTATGGACACACATGGACTCCTAGAGAAGGTGTAGAGTTTCTCACAAGAAAGCCTGGCCTCAGCTGTCAAGTGTGGATGCTCAATGCTTTTTGTAAACTGCTTCTTCAAGTCACTCAAGCTGAAGAGTCTTGGTCTCCAAGTACTCACAATCCCTGTGCATCTGTGGAAATTCATGGCCACGTATCCGTAGGGTCTGTGCCAGAAGAGAAATTTTGAAAACCATACATAGAATGGTTTGAGTATGAGTAGTTATGTGTTGGTTCAGCAATATGGAACCAAAATGGAGCCTGGAAAAGGTGTTGACTGAAGAGGAGTCTCCCTTATGTGCTGAGTTCAAAATTAGAAATGTTCATTTCCAAATCTAGGTTGACTGTAGCCTGGGATAATGCTATGACTGCACTAGGTTTCTTGACTTTTAAAATCATTTTATGCTACAATTCAAAAGATGTTTCTATTAGTTTTGTATAGTGTTTTTAAAAAATTTTAACAAATGAATGAGAATGCCACTTATCCAAGAGTAACAGACTACGTTTCTTAGTTACAAAAGTTCTCTTCAGAAATATGTCATCTTCCATAAACAGGGCTTACTGGATTTAATCAAAAAGCATGCCTTAAAAAATGTATTCAAGTGTGCTGGTTAAGCCATTACAGTAGAACTTTCTATTGCACACTCTATATCTCAGCTTAGTTGGATCTTAATTTGTTTGTCCTTCTGGCTTTTTTGGATTGAAGAGAGATAGAATCATCAGGGGTTGAATTTTGGGAGTTATTAACTGTTGTGTTAGCTATACACAGCATTTGTTTTTCAAATGTACCTCAGTTCATCTTCACAGAGGCAAAGAAGATGTAAAAGTGGGAGAAAGGCTGTTGTTCCTACAGAGGCAGCCACCTCTGAAGCACCATTAATCATACCCACAATCTCCCAGTGGTGGCAAAAGCCACCAGAGCCAGCAAAAACTGGCTTCAGCTCTCCATGCCAGTCTTCATGGGCAAAAACAGTTCCAGGGCTTGTTCTTCAGACAATGACCCAGGGAGAAGAGTAATCTGCTTCCAGGGTAGAGGAATTATTGTGGAGGCAAGCCTGTGCGGATGCATGGTCCTTAAGATTAAGTCAGCTATAGCTAAATAAGGTTAACAAAGGGAAGAAAAATACATGTAAAATACATACCAGAAAAATACATACCAGACTTACTGGTATGCCTGAGACCTCCTTCATACTCCCACACCCTGAGCTTTTAAACCGTGGAGACTCCAAATTCACAAGATTATTTAAATGCAAGTCATTAGGCAGAGGCTGGGCTGTCTGAATTTGGGCTTTTGTGCATCTGCATCTGTTCCCTTCAAAAAATATAGGAATTTCTTGGCTGATGACCAGAGTTGAAGGCAAAGGATAGCACCAAGTACCTATGACATTATTGATTCAGCTGTGAGATTCACCTGCAAGCTTTTGGACAGGGGTCAGTGGAAATGCTACTGAAGTCCAGAGCTGCTCCCTTTCTTAGCCTTTGCATCTGGACCACGGTGTTCTTGAGGGTAAGTAACTACCTGCTTATACAAATAACAAATCTCCAAGATGGTGTGTGAAAATGTTCATGAGCAACACTTCCTCATGTCTTTTGGAAAAGGAGTGGGCAAAATCTTCAACTTGCTTTAATCCAGACTGTTTGAACCCTACTAGTGGAGAACAAACAAACAAACAATTTTTTTAAAAGGCAGCCTCCTCAGCATGGTTAACTTTTTAAAATGTCTTTGTCAGGCTGACAAGTATTTGTGACTACCATGAGTACAAAGGAGTGATTCATTAGACCCCAACATCTTTTGGGTCAGCTATTTTCAAAGCATTTTCTTAGAGCTGCCTTTTTTTATACAGGCCTAAGACTTGAAAACTCAGACATCGAATCAGAGGATAGTTTGGGTTGGAAGGGTCCTTAAAGATCATCTAGAAAAGTTTTATGCATTTGTTTATTTCTAGTTTAGTGCTTGATGACATCTTCATTCAGACAGGCTTGAACTTTACTTGTGTGTTGTACGTGTGAATGGAGCTGCTGAAAATGACAGTCAGGAGCAAGACTATGAACTTTTGAACTATGAACATGCTGCAACTATGAACTTTTCTTAGCTGGCAGATCTAACAAGGGGGGAAATTCTTTACTCAGAGTTTTCCCAGCAGTTTGTAACTTATTTTCCATGGCCCTTATATGAAGTAGGGACTTAGATGTTGAAAGCCTTGCAGGAATATTTCACTTGAATGGGGTATATGCCTCATGCTTCCAAAAGTTCTTTGGGAGGAAATGAAGGTGCTTGGCTATGCAATCATACAGTTGTAGACTCAAGATCCGTATTTTAACCCAGCAAACTGGGAGGTAGGATGTAATTTCAAACCATAGGTGAGTAGGATGCTGCCTACTGGAATGACCATTCTTTGACACTCATCTTACATATAAAAACCAATTTTCCTCTTGCACAAATGAAGACCGTGCCTTTTACACAGGGCTTCCTTTTGCTGTGGATCACCTATTGGATCAAGATGACCCCCGTGGCAGGGAGAAATTATGAGGAGGACTCCATGTTATCAGAAGGCTAATTAATTACTTTATTATACTATATTATTCTGTACTATATTACACTGCATCTAAACTGAATCTGCCAAGCACTCAACTACACTCCCCTGCACAGGATCTTGTGATTGTCTGCTGACAGTCCCAACACACACACATGGATTCAATTGGTCAGTGAATCAAAACACTCACACCAGAATCCAATTACCAATTCTCTTCAGGTAAACAATCTTCCACAATGCATTCCACTTGTGAACAAACACAGATGCAGCAAATGAGATAAGAATTGTTTTTCCTTTCTCTGAAGTTCTGAAAATATGAATCGCAGAAATTTCTTGGGAAGTTGTGCCTTGATTTTCTCTGTGAAGAGAAATGAGACAACAATCACCTTGTTCCCATCTGCAACTGCCTAAAAATAAATAAAGTACAGAACTCTTTACATAAAGAATGAGTTGCTTGTGAAATGAAATGGACTGACGATATACAGAAAACTGTACTTGATTACTGGTAAAGGCTAATTATGTATAAGGTACTTTCCTTTATTTATTCCTTTCCCCCCTCCAACCCCTTCCCACCACAGGATTTACAGTCGTTCTAATATTATGTGTCTTCTTACTGACCATGGATGAATGCAGAGGATGCCCTTTCCCTTGTGCATCTCTCAGTCACTACATTCTGCTTTTATTAGGCTATGTTTGCTGTGGCAGCATGGGATGCAGCCTGTGTCTGTCAGATGAATTTCCTTCACGGTTCCCTGAGGAACCATCAGGTCAGAGTGAGCATCTGTAACACTGCCATCCCTGCTGCACTGACTCACCCCCACTGCTTATCAATGTAGAGCTTCAATGACAGTCAAAGTGGCATGGGGAGCTTTTGCTATTTTTAAATATTTGCAGTATTAGTGAAATGTATGAATAAATCAATATTTATACAAAGAAAGAATGAGAGCAAGAGTTTCAACCCCCCCAGTACTATACATATGTCCCATCCTGGATTTATTCTTCCTTTTATCTGTGCATAGCCAAATAACAACAAGGGGAGAAGCTCCAACAGACAAGAATGAAAGACACTTTCTGCCTGACTCTGGGCAGATGTAGAGAAAAGTTTTCTGTGGTTGAAATGCTGAAGTTTAATCCTGTTGTCTTTATCTTGAGGGCCAAGGGGTTTGAATTTCCCAATGCTTCTTGGTGTTTCTCCTCTGTGTTACTAGGTGTAGGACTGCCTCTCATATCTGATATGATATTTTGGCCCAAAACTACTTTAAATCCAGAACACAGGAGACTTTTATTTTTGGCTGAAGCCTTCAGTGGGTTTCAGCAAAATGTGTAGCTGGATAGAATCCTCCAGCCTTTCTGAATGGATAACTAGATCTGTAAGTCTATGGACAAATTCTGCCTTCTCATAAAAGAACAAGTTTCAGCTTAAATTCGGAAATATGTTGTTTGAAAGGGCTGGTTTTTAATCTGTTAAAAAAGTATAGTTTTATGATGATTAACTCTTAGATCTACTCCAGAGCAATTTCAAAAGAGGCAGAATGTGGGCAGGTACCAATTACCTGTCACAATTAGTGTGCATCTTATTGTACATATTTAAGAAATTAATGACAGTAGGTGGTTAGAGCTGTCTCATTGCTACTAATTAATATGATAAATCTTCAGTAGGCCATTGGCAAAATAAGATTACCAATTAAATGTGATGTCAATAATTATTAATTATACGAGAACAGATACACTTCAAGTCCAGTAACAATAGTGGGAAGCTGTGCTTTCTTTCAGAGACATTTCAGTGCATCTACTACTTGAAAAGCAGTGTATACTTTATCTGAAATATTTATTTAATGGAAATAATGCCTAAGAAGTGCATTCATTGTCCTTGAATACTAGAATTTGGAATTTTGTGTATGCTCAATAACTTTCTCATAATCCTTCTTGTATTTGCACCCATTTAATGTTGTTACCAATATTACATATGGAGAGTTTATGTGCCTAAGTGTCTAGTTGATATAGACTAAAGATAATGTTTCTCAGTATATCTTCAGTTATGGTCTCTTCTTCTTAGTACTTATCTCCTTTTTCCCTAGAGTGACAGGTATTCAGGGTGGAAGGAACAGACAGTTCTTCATGTGGACTTCTGGTAGAGCATTGTCGCAATACGACACGAAATGAACGATACTCACATGCTGGGATATTCAAGGCAAAAAAGAGCGTGTTTATTTTTTGGCTTCGATATTTATAGAATTTCAAAGGTGACCATGGATTGGAGGATGTAATTGCTACCTCTCCAACCACACTAGTCAAACTAACAGTCTATCAATTTTCTTTTCTTCCAGAAAGGAATGCAAAACAATTGTTATTTACATGAGAAGTGCATTAGAAACTCCATTACAAAAATGTAAACATCAGAAGGCTTAGAAGAACTTTAGAAGAACAGGGCAACCGAGTATACCTACAGATTATATAAATTGATCAAATAGGATGAAATTAGTACAGAAATATTTAAAAAAAGAGTAAGAACAAGGATGCTAGAAAAAAAAAATCTACCTGATCTGCCTGATGTTTACTGTTGGTTCCAGTTTGCACTTGCTTAACCAAACCTGGTGGTTTGAGTCTGCTTGACACGATGGGACTCAGCATGGTGTCAAGCACAGAGGAGTAGTGCCACAGGGTAAAGTCTCCAGTGTTTGTTGGAGCACTGCCCTGCAGCTGCAGCACGAAGCCTGAGGGAGCTCCAAAAGAAGGACATAGACCTACAGGGTTTGGGATAGAGAGCTGCCCAGGGCCTCTTGATGAAGTCGGGGCAGGGGGAGATGCTGTCCCTGCCTGCACAAGTTGTGCACTGATAGTGGACTTGTGTCACTACACTGAGGTCAATCTGGAGGAGGTCAGCTAATATGCACCATCAGGGAAGAAGTAAAAAGCAATGAGGGGATCTTCAGAGACCCTGCAGAGAGGAGAGCCTGAACTCCCAACTGCACAGAGGAGAGGCAGCCAGAAACCATTTGGTTTGATGGAGAAGATGGGAAGCTTAGTCCTTTCTTTTGCAGCAGGAGGGTGGCTGGTTCTCCAGCTACAGGTCTGCAAGTAGTAGACACTGCAGGGTAGTTCCCATGTCCTACTAGCTAATGGGGGACAGAAAGTCACATCTCAGTACGTACTGAAGTCACCTGTGACTGAGCCAGGCAGAGAGGCAAGCATTGCCAGTAGATTGACAGAAGTGATTACCCCTCTCTATCAGTATTTGTTAGGCAAAACCTGGAGCCCTATATTCCTGCTGCACCTCAAATATAAGAAAGATACTGATGAACTGGAGCAAGTTTAGCAGGTGGCCCTCAAGATGCCTGGAGCACTTTTCCTGTGTGGCCTGATAAAGAGAGGACTTCACGAGGACCTCATAGCAGCCTGTCAATACATCTGAAGAGCTTATTAAGAGGATGGACATGGGATCTTCTGTAGTGAGTCACAGAAGAACAATAAAAAAGGATGAAAACTGACTGGAGACCTCCTGATGTCTCTTCTGATCTTAATTTCCACAATTCATTTTCTATGATCATAATGAACTTCCCCTCACCACAATGACCCACCCTTGATGTACTGTGAGTTTTTAACCGAGCCTTCTGCTGATGTACAGTGAGCAATGGTGGCTTGACAGTGTAAAGGTAACTGCTGGTTTAGGACAAAGGAGGAGAACTGTTGAGGCAGGAACAGAAGGGTGAAATATGATGTTACGGGAAAGAACTTTCAAAGTGTTCAGGATTCTGGAGTCAGGAATGGAGTAGTTGAAAGCCATCCAACAAGGGAAGCGTTCACACAATTCTCTGGGTTGGAAGGGATTCACAAGGATCATCAAATGTGACTCTGAAGTGACTGGCCTGTAGAGGGACTGAGCCCACAACCTTGGCTTTGTTAGTAACGTGCTTTAACCAACTGAGCTAATCCAAATGTTTCCTTTTGAGGAGTAAATACTGCCAAGAAATCCTTTGGTCTCTGTGAGGGTCATAATAATGTCAATTTTAATATGTGAGACTGCATTATTAGTATTCTGCTGTGATGCAAGTGATTGAACAGGAGAGAAATAACTGCAAATAATGTTTCCTGATGGAGGAGGAGAGGCTGCCCGTACAGCTGTATTCTGGATGGCCTTCCACATTTAATGAGGGTGTTGTTTCACATAATGGAGAGACTTTGGGACTTTGTCAGCTTACTTTGTAATTTTGTTTTCATGCAAGAACCTTCCATTTAGCTTGGTAGCAGACTAACCACCTCTCCACTTGGGTTTCTTGCTGCATGTGGTCTTGAATGCTGCTGCTCAAATGTTGCTGCCTCTTGTATAGAAGAGATTTCTGCTATGAGGGCAGACAAAGTGCTTTTTAGCATTTTATTAATTGTCAATCAGGGCAAAAGCTGGACTTTTTCCAAGGGGGTCAATGTATCATTCCTTTTCTTTTTTAAATTACAGCAAATTGTTATTGAAAGAGGATCATCACTGTCCTCCCAGCATCTCAAAAAATTTTCTTTATTGCTCTGACCTCAACTACCACCCTCCATCTCACAGATTTTAAATGATCAAGTGTTGCACCACTTTGACTTCTGCTGTGTTGTCTTCAATCTGATGGCTGCAAACATTCCCAAACCCTTGTAAGACTGCTGATATGAGTGGTTTCAAGGGAGAGAAGTAGTGAAAACAAGACATGATTTATTTAGGGTACAAATTAGAGAAGAAGACAGATTATCTCTTCTTCCTGTGGCTGCCCTTGTTTGTCTGAGCTTTTGGATATAGTTCAAATAAAGGTATCAAAAGTGGAAAAATATGGCATAGCAACTGTAGCTTTTGGGATCACTGTGGAACTTCTTTTGTAATACAAGTAGTGGGGTCATATCAAGAAGCAAGGCTGGATGCACAGAAATTCAAGCAGAAAGTCAAATTCAGCTGAAATTATATCTTAGTGAAGACAGAAGCCAGTGGACAGCTGGACACGAAGCAGTCAGTGGACAGCAGGAGACGAACAGACAGACAGTGTCCAAAAATATTGTGCTGTTGCTGCTCTATGGATCAGCTAGAAACAAAGCAATGTTTGCTGAAGTCTTTTGACTTTTTTCCTTACTTCCTTTCTTTTCTTCCACATGCCTTCCTCCTCCTTTAACTAATCTTCTATTTTGAATTTCATATCCAAACAACACTTGGGTATGATTTGAATGATTTAAGACATCACTTTTGGGGTGATTACCAAATGTTCTTTTTTCATTAGAACTTTATTTTCTTGTCACCTCAACCTCAAATACTTAGACTGAGCTTTAGACTGGCACTGAACTAGAAAGATGATAGCAAAAAAAAAAAATTTGGGTAAGACCTTGGGCATGGTGAGTTGCTTTTTCTTTTGGGCTTCTTTGTTTTGGTGGTTTTGTTTGGCTGGTTTGATTTAGGTTGGTTGTTTTTCTTTCTTTTTTAACCCTCAAACTAGAGATTTGTGCTTGGAAATTTGATTTTGTTTTTAAATTATACATATGAAATTTTATTTTTGTTTGAATAGTCTCAAATTGTTTCTTCAGAGATTATATATGAACAATACTATCTGAACTATCACATAGGATTAATCTATTCTATATAATTCTAGTGTACATTTTTCTGCAACTCTTGTCTTATGAGTCTGCAGTGATAACTCCTCATGGTGTTCTTCAATTCACCCTTCCTCCTCTTCCTCCTTACAGCTCAATGCATTTTCCAATCATACTTCATAGTCACTTAGGTAGACAACAACGTATTTGGGAAAGGGCATTTTTGTGTCAAGACTGTCAAATGTATTATAAGATGTTTCTATGCAGTAATTTGGATAGGCAGCATAACTACTTCAATTTTTAACACTGTCTAATCACAGAAAATACCCAGTAGTATAAAGTCAGGACAGTGGTACCAGTGAAATGCAAAAGAGGTCTTGGTTTTCTCTTGGAATTTTATTCCAACTTTCTGGACAATAGAGTTTGAAATTTATGGCTCTTTAAAAAAAACTTTCATTAGGGAATTTAGCACCAAATGCAGGTACACAGACACAGCAATTATCTAGGCTTACATTAATTCACTGCCAGTGGGAGGAGAGGAGTTGGTAGCTTCCAGAATCTTTAAATATCAGACTTACTCAAGAAAGTGGAATTATGACTGTGACAACTGAGTCAGAAGAGGAACAGCACCCCTGGGTTTGAAGGGAGCCAAAACCTACAGATGTTACCAGTCAACATGTATCAAGCACACCTGCAAGAGTGGCAATCAGGTTTTTATGTCCCTTTCCCTGGCAAGTCAAAGATGAGAAAAGCTTGTACTGAAGCCAAAGGAGAGGGAGGGTTGGCAAGTGAAATGGGAACTTGTATTACTACAGATATGGAGACACCAGTGTATTATCACTCTGTAAAGCTGGCTGAAATAAGCAGGATTTATTTTCTGGAGGGGAAAGGGGGGGAATGTTTTCAGGAAATGATTTCTAGTCTGGGAAGGTGAATGTGTGATAAGCATGTCTAGGTAAGTTCAAGGCCATACCTGGAGAAGTGAGAGAGATGCTTAGTGATGGGACAGGCTAGGGGAACATCTTTTCTGCTTGAGGACAAAGAATGAGGTCACCTTCTCCTAGCAGCTGGCAAGCTTGAGATCTTGAAAAATAACGGGGAGTCTGGGACAGACATAGGTGCTCCTGAAAAATGAGAAAACTGTTTGCATATTGATGCCACTCACAACTCAATCTCAATTCACTGCAGATGGTTCTGATTTGAAACTTGTTTTTATGTTTTCCTTCTTCTCTGTAGTTTAACAGATACTCAGGATGAACTTGTAGGATAGTTACTTTAAGAAGAACTGTTCCTTCTCTGTTTCCAGCTCAGAGTGGGAGGTCTGCCAGTCTGTTGTATGAATGCAACTGCATCCTCTAAAGAGTGTTTGTCATGCTGTATGAAAACTGTACCAGAACAACCTTGGTACCACCAGGCTTCTCTGGGCAGCTCTGCTCTGTGCTGCGCTTGTCACTCTGCTCCATTTGGCACTCTGCTCCATAGTCACATGTTGGCTTTGTCGTTCAGCATTTTTCCTGCCTTTTGATTTTCAATGTACCTGCTTGAGCTACAAAGACTGCAGACACAGCAATGCTACAGGCTACTTAGTCCTTCTTGTTGCCTGGAGCACCAGAATTTCCCCTCACTCTTATAAAAAATTATATGTGTGTGTGTAAAACCCACACATGTATTGTCTAGTGCTGGCAGGACCTTGACCCCCTGTCAGGACCGGTGCACACACAATCTCTGGGTCAATTGTGAGCCTTTCCTAGAGAGATCCTTCTAAGAGGACTTCATTATATTTAATGAAACTTTTTCTAGCACTACACAGTGTTTTCCCTTATTCATTAATTAAATACTTGCTGCCATCAACCTTTCATCACCGGGTTTCTTAATTTCCTAGTATTTGCTCAGATAAGTCAGTTTGTGCTCTGTTCTGTTGTGTGAAGTATCTTCAAATTATTGTAAAGCCTTTCCTATGTCTGCATTTTTTTCTGCTTTCTCAGAAAAGAGAAATTCTGTTTATAGGCTGAGTTCTTAGAAGTTGCCAACACTCAATCTGACTTGAGTTTTCAGTATTTTGATTCTTAATAAAGTCAAGCCTATGCTAAATGTCTAGCTAACTTGTCCAGTGATGCATTATGGTTTCCATCTTATAATGCAATTCAGAAGCCTTTAATCTATTTAGCTATTTGTACTGATAGCCAGTAAAAGATATCCCTGGTTTGCCTTTTTCTCAATTTTTGCCTCCCTACATGGTCTCGTCATTCTCACTGAATTGCAGGGCTGAGACTCTGAGTGCTTTTGATCCTACTATTTTGTGCTTGGGTGAAGCTATTTATGTGTAATATAGAAGTATCTATTATGTAGAAGTGGAAAAACAAATCTCGGACTTCTTGTAAACAACACATTTGTTATATAAATGAAGTGATTTAGAGGCTGTCTCCCAGGACATCTAGGGAAGGTTTTTTTCTCTAGATCTGTATCACATCTGTCCAAATCATGCCTGATGCTTCTGCCCATGTAGGGTGGGGGAGCCTCACTGGCACAGAGTGACACAAGTCTTTGGCAGGTGGGTCTGACAAGGTTTCTTGGCTTCCTTGGTATTTGCTGCCCTGTCCAAATCAGGATGGTGGCAAGGTAGCCCAGCTCAGGGTGAGCTCTTTGAGACTGTAACCACCTCTTTGCAGGGAGACCATGAGAAGTTTTTTCTTGCCATGCACTTCTGACCCCTTCAGTATCACAGTGTTTCCTACTCTAAAATGAAAGACTTGTTTGAGTTTTCTTTTTCTTCCCATCATCAACCAAAAAAAAAGAAATAATCCCAACAAGGCAAAAGAGTGTTAGATAATATCCTCCTCTAATGGAGTAAACTTAGTAAATAGTTTAGGTGACATAGTATTTTATTTCATTTCTACATCCAGCATCATACTGTTAATCATTTAACTGATGGACAAAAAATCTAATCAATTTTCCATAATGTTCTGTCTTTTATAAGTGTAGGGTTTTAAATGGGGATAAGTTCTCTTGCTGCAGACATTTTTCTCTGTGATTTTCTTCTTTCTTCATTTTCTGGATGTTTAAGATAAAACATTTGGCTGGCATAAAAGTGGGATAATTATGTTAATGTTAGCAGTGAAAAATCAGTTTTTAAACAGCTTTGGAATACCTAGTGAGTTTGATTGCAGGGAAGTTGGTGATGTTATTGGCTAAAACCTGGAAACTTCAAGTGCCTTACCTTTGGCCAACACATCTAGTGCTAGCCTGAAATTCCTGAGTACCTGATAGGACATAAGAAACTGAATCCACTACAGTCCCTTTTCAACAGCACTGTACTCCAAGTGTTGGAATAAATTTGAAGATTAATCTAAAAGACATTAGTATTCTGCATGATATTAGCTAGTTAGTGTTGTTATCAAATCCTTCTGCATCTTTTGTTTGTTCTTTTGGCATTGCATTCTGTACAGAAGCTCTTTTAACTTCTCCCAACTCAAAATGTTCTGTGAAGGGCAAAACCTCTCATATCCTGGGCTCAACACTCCCCTCAGCAATTATTCACTGAGTAACTCTTGTGATGGGGCTCAGGGTTAAAAAAGCACTTAAACATTATTCATATGCTTGACTGCTTTCCAAAACAAAAGTGCTCATCATGAGCATCTGAGCTGAGAAGATAATCTTTGGTTTGCTGTCAGCTGTCAGCGCTCCATCAGCGCCCCGGCTGTGAGGGGTGGTAGCTGGATGCATGGGGTATGTGCTGCTGGCTGGGGAAGGTGCAGCCTGGCAGCTGCCTCTTTTCACTCCCCAAGCTCACAAATATTCGCTGGTGTTAACTTGAATGATGGCAGACATGGCAGACGTGGCAGAGAGCTTGGCCTCCTGCTTGCTGCTGGGAATTCATCAAGGCAAATCTGAGCTCAGTGGTGACTGATTTGCCCAACTGATCCTGCTGAGTTGGAGGGGAGAGACAGGAGTGTTATCTCCATGCTGACAACATTGAAGCAAGGACCAAGTGTGTATAACTGGTTATTGGATTCATATGGGTGCTGAACACAGTGCTTGACAAGATTAAAGTGCTCTGTTCCTGGAAGGCAGCTGCTCTTAGTGCAGATGTCAGAATCAGCCAATTTAACCTTTTCTTAGGGAGTAAGACCTGCAAATGTGGACAAGTCAAATAGGAATGCACTTCACAGGTGATTACATATTTGTCATTGGTATTTGTGAATCATTGGTCTTTGTAGCTTCCTGAAATGATAGAAGACTGCTGGAGGCACTCTATCATTGCCAGCTATTTTTAAGAATTCTACTGTAGACATACATATATTCAAATTCAATGTTCATATTATCTTCATCTGATGCTGTTACTTTTTCCCCTCCTCTTTCCTTTTATTTTCTTCTCTAGGAAGCAGTATGAAGTTCCCAGAAAAGTAGAATGAGATCTGGGATAGGGCAAATCAAATTCAGTCTTTTAATCAGTGGACATCAGTCACTTCTATATAATGTCCTCTCTTTTTAAAACTAAGATTATTAAGTGCTAAAGTTTTGTAGACTCTTCTAACTTTACTTGGTGCATACTCTTTCTAGACTGAAAATAAATAACAGACAAAGAACACAGTCTTCATGCACATGATTGACCTCTGTCTGGTGTTAATTAAAACTGGTGACTGAGCTATTGAAATACTATAGCTTTTAGAATTCACATTAATCTGTTTACACTAATAACTTTGAATTCTATACTCATAAGAGGGCAGAAACAATTAAACCTCTGCATAAATAGTAACAATTTCTATGTGAGCACATATACAAATTGTACAATAGAAGTTGTGTTAATTCTGTGTGCTTTAAAAAAAATATTAACCTTAGAAACTTTGTACAGTAGAATGGGTAAGTTGTGACTGAATGCATTTCTATCTTTATTGTGGCATCCACAGATACCTATTCCTCATAATAATAGCATTTCTTGCACAATATTCCTGATATATATTCTAAAGTACTGGAGGAAAAATGACTGATTTTTAACCATGTCAACACTAAGTCATTACTAAAAAAAAAAAAAAAGGAGAGGGAGAAAAAACATCCCAAATGTCTGGTTAAAGGTAGATGGAAACACGATCTGCTTTCAGAATAGAAATTAGAGAGCCAATAACATTTCCAAATGAAATTATGTTCCTTGTTCTGGTATATTGCACTCAACTTGACTCACAAAGGAATTTGAAGAAAATCTTCTGCCTGGCAAACATTTGCAAGATGGCTGGGGAGGCATGGTAGAAAATGGTGGCTGCTGTTGCTATTTTGACAGGAGAAGCTTAATATTAACCAAAATCCATGGCAGCTCTGGGCCAGGAATGGCTTAGTGGCAGTACATAGTTTGCTGAAGGTCTCTTTGTTCCTGACATGTACTGCACATGCTGAAAAAATAGTCAGAATTCAATTTCAAGGGAGCCTTTAGCTCTGACTTCTCTGTTCTTTTATTTGTCTTTTTCCCTACTAAAAGCACAGAGAAGGAGAGGTGGCAAGAAGGCTGCAGGCATTCAGGGAGAAGCTCCTTTGGCTCACCCTCCCATAGAGGACATTGGTGTTTAGAAGTATTGCAGTCTGTGACTTTCATTGAGGGCTTTGTCCTTGAGCAATCCAAATGCAGCTTTCTGTTGTTTGAAGTAGTACAGAAAACTGTTCAAAGTACACTTTTATACCCAAAAAATGTTTTTCTACCAGGGCATATAGTCTTTTATTGGGTGTCTGTTTGTAAGTGACATAAGGCATTTGTTTGTACTGGAGGCATCCAGAACATGATTTTTTTTTTTAAGCATCTACTCCTGTAACAGTAATTCCCCTGTGTGCTGTATAACTTTTGTTTAGGAGATGGAAAGAATGTAAAGCTACCATGGCAGAGAAACCCAGCCTTTCCTTTGTTCATAAAGAATGTGCTTGTTCTTCAGGTGTTGCTGCTTGGGATGGATCTGCATGTTTGTGGCTGCCTACCCCATCTTTGTCCCAAAAAGTTGCTTCCCTTGTGTTGTGAGGGTGGAACTAAAGTTTAATCACTTTTGTTTCTCAGATTTTGAAAACTATGTGTTATTGCTCTGGGGACCGAGCTTCTCCAGAGACCAAGCCTGAAAAAAACAGCAACTTGAATTGCTGCATAAATCAGAGAGAACTAGTTTTGTTCTCATGCCTCAGTGTACTTCTTGGTGACCTTTTTTTTTTTTTTTTGTAATCTCACTTCTTCTCATATTTTACTTCTTGTATTCTGCAATTCTCTGTTATGTTCTTTTTTGTGGCCTCATGCCTTTCTTACTCGGACCATTTATCTTACCCTTCAATATTAGAAAGAGGCTGCATATTGTTTGGGTATATTTGAGCATATATTAAATGACAGATGTCTGCAGAGACAGACTCTGTCATATGGGAGGACTTACCAGAGCATCACACTTGCCCCCCTGATTTTCTTGCTCACCCCTGTCTTCCCTTTCAGTGTCACTGCTACTGCTGGTGATACTTGTCCACACATTTGTGATTAACTAAAACCTTTCATTTTACTTTAAGGCTTTGCCACAAGCCACTTCCATTATAACAGTGTAAAGTTTCTTTAATCTGGCATATTCTTTAAGCACACCATGTGTGCTGATGGAGCTAGTGGAATAACTCAGGCTTCATTCTCTTTATTGTACCAGATATGATATGCTTGTTTGACTTGCCTTGTCATGCTCAGGTCTAATTGGATGCCACTTTAGAGTCCTCCTCCAGCTTCAGTACAGGCACTGTGGCTTCTGTTACTCGAATTCCAGTTGTGTGGTCATGTGTTAAAGTTGGAGTTTCATAGTCATCCACCTGCCGGGTCTGCCATGATGGGGGCTTCTCCTGAGCCTGCTCATCCCTTTTCCTCACTCCCTTTTGCACTTGTGAGATAGGCTTCTAATCTATATAACATTTTGTGTCTGTTTTGCTCTTATCTGCTTTGTGTCTCCTCCAAAATGATTAGTTTTCTCATAGTGTGCAGTACTCCTCAAATTCCTGTAATTCTGCTGCATAGTTTTTTACCTCTTGCCTGACTTGAAAAGCTATTAAGATAAACAAGACAGAGCAAGCTTTATGCCCCAGCTACTATCAGAAATTAATTATCTTGTTTTGTTTTTCTTCCTGCTTAAGGACACAGCACTGCTCTCAATCTGTTTCTGTTGTCCTGCATGCTTTCAGAGACCTTCGACTCTCATGAAGCATTTTACTGCTCAATTACTCTAATCAAGCTGTTTCCCTGGCTATGCCTAGACTCTGCAGCAGGAACATGCCTCAGAGTCTGCCTCTCATAGTCTAGTGGCATGGCATGCTTGGCCTGGAACATGAGCTTTTCCCAGGTTTGAAAATAAGGGAGTGGGGGGAGGAAGATATCACCCCCTCCTGAAGGCGAGGGTTACTGAGGTTGTTGTTAATAGATCCCTTGAGGGGCAGAATAGAATGAAATAACACTGAATTACCAGTGTTTGTGTGTGTGTATATATATATAGGTATAAATATATAGGAAAGAAAGAGAAAGGAAGGAAAAGAGTAGCTAGCAGAGAGGAAAGATACCACCACCTCCTGTTGGATTAAGTGATAAGCCAATGGGTCATTTTTAAGTCTGTTGGTCCAACCGATGGTTGCACTCTTTCTCTGTCTTGGGTGAGGGAGGCCCATGAAACACAGAAATCAATAGGTTAATACAGGTTCAGGTTCAGGTGGGAATGCCCAGGTGCCTCCCCTGGGAGGGGTGTGTGTGTTTAACACTCTTGCAGCACTGTGGCTCATGCACAGTCCTCTGGCAGAAGGCCCCAGTAGCAAGTCTGGGTGCACTTTGGAGCTTTTTGATGGTTTATGACATCATCAGTTGTCTATCTACGTCTAGGATGTGCAATTTACCCTCATCCTTCCTGCAGCAGCCCTTGTGCTCCCTGGATCCTAATTTGACTTACTGAAAGGGCAGGAAAAATACCTCTTTTTCCTCTTCCTCACAGCTCAGTTGTAATTAAACCAATTGCTTAGTGGGAAGAGAGGGGATGATGAATAATGCCCTATCACCATATCTTGCATCCTCTGCAGAGAGTTTCATTTCCAAAGAAGCAAAGAACAGTGAGAAAGCATATGCACATAATGGCATACAAATTTTTTTTAGGTTATGAGACCAGTTTTCCAGGAGTTATGGTATTTAAAGTATTTCAGCCTAAATTTCAAAATTTTTCTCACTTGTGTGTTTGCAGTGATAAAGTTCTGTGGTCATGTACCTTATATTCTGAGGCCTGCTGTCTCATTCAGTG
Organism: Molothrus ater; assembly: GCF_012460135.2. Lineage (NCBI taxonomy): Eukaryota > Metazoa > Chordata > Aves > Passeriformes > Icteridae > Molothrus > Molothrus ater. The sequence continues at coordinate 60,708,459 of NC_050478.2, forward strand.
CATAGAGCAGGCTGGGTGAAAGAGAACCATGGTCCTGCTGAACTACTCTTCCTACTGTAGCAGCTGTATCCTGACAGGAAAGCTGTCACTTAAAACACACCCTGTCCCTCCCAAATCTGAGTTTGTTTGTACCTGAGTTTGCTGGAAATTGGGCTAACCTTTATCACATTGTTTACCAACTAGAAGTGGCTAATGGCCTGTTTATACTGGATGCTCATTGTGTTATTTTATATCTTTCATGGAAAAAAGAGAGCTGCTGCTTAAATGTAACAATTAATTTTCTTCCAGTAGATCACAAACAGCTCTTTTGGGGAAATCTCAACTCTAAGCCAAGAAGAAATGCTGGGTATGTTTTTGCAGACTAAAGGTGGATTCAGGGCAGTGTGTGAACAGAAAATATTACCAATTCTCTTTACTTGCATATAATTTGCTACTGTATAATTGTGTTAATAAATAAATAATGTGTTAGAAATGATCAAAAGCAAACTTGACATTTGAATGATAAAGGCCTTTTACAGATGTTTTGTATTTCCTATTTTCCATAAGATCATTTTTATATGAAAGTGAAATTCTTGAATAAGGTTCATTCAGTGTCTCTGCTTTTTCTAGTTCTTATGCAGTTTTCCAAAAGGAATGAACACGTTTGATGTTGTGGTGTATTCAGGCTTGATTCTTCTGCTATTCTCTTCTTATTTTCATGGTTTGCCTTTTAGGGGTCTGCCTTCAGGAATCGTGGCACAATGCCATATGTCTGTTTTGGTCCCTTTCCCACTGCTCTTGTGGACCCTTTTGCTGGCAGTGACAGAATCAGCCAGAGAGATTGCTTCACATCTGCCCTGAAGGCCTGGTCATTTCCATTTTCTGTGAATGCTTCCTGCATGGGAGCTGCTCCAAGCCATGTGTTACATTGAAGCTTAGAGTGACTCTACCAGAGCACACCTTTAAAATTTAGGTATAAAAGTTGCCTGAATTGAGAAGACAGGTAAGAGACAAGTTCTCTCTCTCTCTTCCTAACTCTCTGACTTGCTGCTGTTATTCTTCACTCCCCACCAGACAAGTTCGGGTCCTGGTCTTCCTATATCCAAAGCAACAGGAGGAGGAACAGGTCAGGCCTTGATCTCCCATGATCTCCCATGATCACATCTTTGCTTTTCTGTCCCCAGCCTCCCAGCAAAATGCTGTTGCTGTGCCTGGATCAGCAGCAATGCCACAATCTGATGTTTTAGTTTGAGTCAGGGATGCTGTGTAGAAGATTGTCAGTGGCTGCTTCCAAACCATGGGGGACCACAGGGGGTTTATTACTTCCTTTTGCTAAGCAGAAGCTCCTGGTGCCAGAGACTCCATCGTTTTCTCACTGGCCTCCTGCAATGCATCCATGGATGTTGCATACTACTATTGGAATTGGGCAGCAGGTGCTGAATTAAAGGATTCATCTGCCAAGAAGAAAAAATTGTTAGGGTTTTTTTTTTTCTTTTCCCTATTGCTTTGTGTTTGGTGAGGAGAGAAGATGCAGCAGGTGCTAAAACCACTGCTACTGCCTTGGGGGCTCTTGTCCTGCTTCTGTTTCTGCCTCTCTGCTGTCATCTTGTTCCTGCTGCTTATACAACAGGGCCTTGTGCTTTGCTAGGAAACAGTCTAACACATATTTGGGGGTGGAGAGCTGACAGTATTTTGGAGCTGACTAAAAGGCAAGAAGGGTAGTAGCCTTCTCTTGTTTCTGTTCTTTTTTGGGTTTTTTAGGTTATTTTGAATTTCTTTTCCCCCATATGTTTCCTCTTTTTGCTTTTGTTGTCACTAGACTGTCTCACACAGGCCCTAGCCAAATTCATGTTCTCTTAAGATTTTTCCATCCAGACAGTGTAATGCAACCGAGAAAGGATTCTTTATAATATATTCTGCTTTCCCTCTGAATTAATATCTAAATGCTAATATCAATTCTGATGTTAGATTAAAAAATTACATTCTCTGTTTTTCACTTCCTCTTCAATGCATGCTTCTGCCATGTTCCCCAATATTCCAAATGCTGTTTCTCTTTTCCTTTTTCCTCTCTGATTAAGCTAATGGTTAAATTTCTGAATTCCTTCCTATCCAAGCATCTCCACTCAGGTAAGAAGACTTTTTTTAAGAACAGCTGTCCAATTATTTTGGCTGGTGATAGTTATAATTATATTCTGTGGTCACCGTGACAAGCAAGTGTAATTAGGTTTCCAATTTCAAGGTATAAGTTCATCACCACAGAAATGAGGGAAGACTTCCTATGTGTAGGATGCTAGGACATTGATTAGAGTAGTATTTTATTAAATATTTGAATGTGGCAAATTCTGTCCTGTTGTTATAGCTGGTGCACACATTTATGTTACGTTCTCAGATGCGATAAAGTTTGTGGTGGCATAGTCTCCAGCACCATTCTGGAACCCTTTTAATTGCTACCAATCATTTTGGATTGGGATTTTAGGCTTTGCATTAATTGATGTCTTTCTAACATCATCTTTCACAGGAATTTATCTCTGATTAGTATCCCATAGAGAAGAAACAAACTATATGTGCGGGTCTGGAGCAGAGAGATGGAAAATGACAGGAACTTACATATCCTTTGTACTGTACAAGCACAACTTTTCCCTTGTGCAAGACAGTCTGGACTTGACACAGCACTGTAGGCCTCAAAAGTATAATGTGGAATTAAATCAAACCTTCAAATAATTCAATAGTTCTGGGATTGTTCTAGATTTGCATATCAAAAATCCCAGTGATAATGATATGAAGGATTCAGGTTTTGGAGTCTAAGGACAGCACTCAAAAGCACTTGGTCAAGTTCTTTTTAAAATTAAAATTAAAATGTAATAGCTTTGTAAGAACACTATTTTTTTCACTGTCTCTATTCTAAGCATACCATTGAACAACACAGCCTTTGCTTTTTTCCCACTAATTTGAGACTACAATATCCTTTGAAAGATCAGGAGAACTTTTCTAGTCTTCATCCAATGAAAAGACAGAGGAAATATTTCTGAGCCCTCCAGCTTAAATGCAAAGCAGTCTGAAAAGGGGTAATACATACAGAATATTTCATTTATTTTAGATTTGTTCTTGTTTTAGTGATAGAAGTTTTTCAACTTAGGAAAGTGTAAAATTAGCCCTGAGAAAAATATGACCTCTGTTGCTCTGGTGGGATGAAATTTCATGGTTTTTTTTGGCATTGGTTTTACCAAGGTAATTGTTCTCTGTGTAGCTGTGTGATGGTGAAATGAGGAACCTGAAGCCCTGCCTCCAGAGCTGCTCCAGGCTGGTGAGTCTGGGGATTTCCTCCTGTTGCAGTGATATTGTTTCTTATCTATTCCTGGTATAATTCTTCAGAGCTTTAGTGTGCCAATGGTAGTGAAATTAATGGCTAATGACAAATTGTATGCCTGAAGGATTTGTAAAGCCCTAGGGCATGATTAGACAGATTGTTAATTTTAAGAATACAAAGTGATCTCTTGATATAAACCTACCTTCTACTGAGAGGATCAGTGAAGGTAAAATACCTTTTGGCTTAATTGTAACCAGTTATACCCAGAGGAAATTAAAAAAGAAAAAAAAAGAAAAAAAGAAAAGTCATTATGAGAGTCCCTATGGATCTATGCCTGAGTACTGGGGTCTGCTTCAGCATTGCTCTGTGCTTTCTGAACATGATAGATGCCAAGATGTGGGGACAACGGCAAGAATTGCTCCTCCTTTCCCTTGCTCCAAGGTACCTTTACCAGCTTTGCTTTAGTGGATTGCAGGGAGCAAGTGACCTGTGAATGAAAGTAGGTTATGTGGTTAGCAAGGATTCAGGGAAGGAGGTCCTAAGTTTGGCTTAGCAGGTCTGCTCTTCAGCCATGTGCACTCTTCAGCCATGTGCACATTTCCCTTTATGCACTTACCTAGTTGTCCTGGTTTAGGGTAAATCTGGGAGAAAACCTCCAAAGGGGGCCCCTCCAGAAAGCAAAGCCACACCTTCCCTCCCCTCAACCAGTTCGGGAAGGATTCCTTGGAAGAACCTGTTTATTTAACGGGCAAAGCACCCCCCAGCACACAAAATGAACAATACCAGATGACACCACTCTTTCACGGCTCTGAAAAAGATGACAAATTCAGAAAGTTTCTCCTGGGAGTGGTCGCTCTGTTATCAGTCCCTCCAGTGCTGGGGTAGCTGCTACAGGCCACAAGGTGCAAACTCTCGGTGTTTCCCAGGTCCCAGTCCAGAGCAGGCTCGAGTGGTTCCAAAAAAGGGAAAGGAGAAACAGTCCAGGGAAAAATTCGGACTGCTTAGCTAAACTAACTAATGAGCAGGAGCAAAAGCAAGAGCAAAGCAGGAGCAAAGCAGAAGCAAGAGCAAAGTGAAAAGCAAAGCAAAAAGCAAAAGCAGCACCATGTACTGCCCTGTCTCTGTGTCCTGCCAGCCGTGGGGGAGTGGCTGATAGCAAAACCCAAACAAAACTTTCACTCTTCAGAGCCAGTCTTGAAGGCACAGAACATAATGTCCAGCATAAACAGAACAATGACTGGGGATACAAGCATCATAACGCCACCCTAGGACACTAGTGGATAAAGGGAAATGTTGATTCCCATCTTCCCTCCTGATGCTTGCAATTGTGCAAGTTCTGTGGTGCTGCTCGTGGCTGGAGACCTGTTCCCATGGGCACTGGATGTGGGAAGGTCACCTTGAGGGAACTCCTCCTGCATGCAGAGAGAGCAGAGAGCAAAACAGAGTTACAAACAGCCACAAAGAAATCACTTCATTAGAAAAGGACACTTTGATACGAGAGTTTTCAGTGGTCTGCCATTGAAAAACCTTCCAACAGTACTGAGCTCATCTACACGTGCAGAGCATGGCATTTATCCTCAAGGGTCAGAAGTTTTCATAAAACCTAAAAAGTATGTGGGCCATATCAGTTCAAGGAATGGGGATCTATGACAAGTTCTCAGAAAAAATGTCTTTTGTTGTAGGCTTAATATTTTTAAACAGTTTCTGGGAAGACTTTTTTATTTTAGATTTTTGTTGAGAGTGGAAAGACAAAGGTCTTTTAGGCTACTCAGCTGCAGACCTGTGACTAGGAGATATCAGAAAAAGCTGATTCATTCAAACATGGTGGTGATGTAGGATGAATAAAAAAGAGAATCATCCTACTGCGGGAAAATTTGTTTGGTTTTGTGGTAAATATTCAGTATTTTCTCCTGATTAAATATGTTATTCCTCCTGATGTCATTTTATGTAAAAGAATAAGCTGGAGTTAGCCCTATGTTAAATAAACTAAGCTACAGAGTCAAAGAGAAACAAATCAAATATAAAAGATATAACATTACTTTAGCCACCTCTCAGTAGAGGTAAGCTTATTATCAAGGAATAAAACTCCTTGAGAAGTCACTTTTGATTGATTAAGACACTTGCAATTTAATGTGCTACTGTAGCAGAATTTAAGAGCACAATAGATTGTGAGGAACAGATTGTTGTTCAGTTTGTTGGCAGTTCTGAAAAAGAGAAAAAAACATTCCAGAAATGAACATTTCAAGTGCATTGCAATTTGTTTCAGGTCCATCACCACTTCTTTTGATCTGACATGAAGTTTTTGATTCTGATTTTTCTCTTGAGTACTTCTAAAAACAAAAAGTGAGATGCCTAATGTGAAGAACTTTATTTTTTGACTGCTTTTCTTTTTTTATAGGGATGATTGAACAGAATACTTGAAATGTTTAGTTTTTTCTATTCAAGTGTATAAATGTATTCTCTGTTCATTTGCTTCTGTGAAGGAAAAAGGTGAAGTCCAAGTGAACGTGATATAGTGGTGCTTCATAGCAAGTGTTCATGGAGGATTAATTTATTCTATGATGACTGTGTAAAAAAAAAAGACAACTAACAAGAAAAAAAAGTATTCTTAGGGGTTTTTTTGACCTGTATGAGGGCTGTTAAACAATGCCATGTTAGGATATATTGAAAGGATCAAAGTGAGAAAGATAGAAAAAGATGACTACTGAAAGAACTCAAGGGTTTTAACAATGCCAGAGGGAAATCCTCTCACTAGGACGGTGGTTGTCACTGTCATATTTTCTGAAAAATCTCTTTGCCCAGGAATTTTCTCCTGGGAAACTGAGAAGCCTCAGAGAAAAAGGAAAATAATATAATCTCATTTGCTTCTCCTGTGTTTTGCTGCTTTAGAATGTGTTTGGAGATTGTTTATCCAACAGGTGGTTGTTTCATTGGTTTCATGTGAATTGTTTTGACCTAATGACCAACTACAGTCAAGCTGTGTCAGGAGTCTGGAAGGAATCACATGTTTTCATTATTTTTCTAGCCTTCTGTAAGTATCCTTTCTGTATTCTTCAGTATAGTTCAGCATGGTATTCTTTAACATAATATAGTATCATAAAATAATAAATTAGCCTTCTAAGAACATAGAGTCAGATTCCTTCATTCCTTCCTTCCTCTGGGAACCCTGCAAATACAAGACAGTGGTCACTAGTGTTAGGTTTGCAGGCCAGTGTTTGGCAGCCAGGGAATTTGGGGTTTGCTCCTGAAATAATTTGGTACAGCAGTCTTTTACCGGTGAATGGAACAACAACGGTCATATTTGTGTAATGTAACAATTCAGCTTATTTATACTGCTTTGGTTTTAGTTCTGCTTAAAAAAACCTCAAACAAACCATTAATTTTCTTGGCTTACACTCCTTTATTTATGGATGTCCTGATTCTCAGTTAGACTGCCCAGGTTAACCGTTCCTGAGCTGTGAGTGCCATGGATGTACCTGTAGCAAATGCACTTCAGAGCTAGAAGGGGGCACAAAATAATGTCAGTAACACTCACCAAAGTATCCATAAACTATTGGAAAAAGATTTCCTATAGTTTGTAAGACACAAAACGCATTCCTACATGGGTTGTGAGAAGGACATGTTGATAACCTCTTTGTGTGATTTGCCTATTTTGCTCATGCCTGTAGCACTTGTATCTTATTAAGAGATGGTGAGTCATCCCATTCCACATGGCCATTAATTACATCTTCAGAGCGCTGTGCTCTGTTACAAGAGCCATCTTAAATATGAACAGCTGTATGACTTTCACAGACCCTACCTTAGAAGCAAAAATAGTCAGGTTAGCATAAGTTATGTAAAAAGAAAAAAAAAAGAGATGTGGAATATGGTGGAAGTTTGGTAAGTCTAAGTGGTTTTAATTTCACTTGACACATCCATTTGGATAAAATGAAGTCTCAGCTGTAGCTTTGACTATATCTCTTCACATTGCTCTGGAAGACAGAGGAGGAGAAGAAAGTAATCTCCCAGAATGTCTGCTCAATAAAGAAAAGGAGGAGGAATTGGTGGGTTTGTAATTGTCCTGTCCCTAAAGGGTGCTCGTATTGCACAAGTAAGCCAGCATGTGCACATTTATACATATTCACACACAGTCACACTTGGTACATATATTTTAAAATGTACTTCAATTTAATTAAAAAATAAACCATTTTTACAGCATAATTTCAAACAGGTGAATTATACTTCCCTGTGTTCAGAGTGTCAAGTAGAAAATCATGGAAGTCTTCTGATACGTCAATGTTACCAGTAGTACAGAATTTCTTCAAAGGATTTGTGATTTCAGATGCTGGGGTTGGGAACAGGGGGAACTTTTACTGGGATTCTACTGGGACAATCTTGTGCAACACTTGTGCAACACTCTTAGAAAAGGAGGAAAAAAGGATCATCCCACTGTGTTTCCTTCACTATCCTTTCTTTAAATGTACCTGCAGGTAGTTAATCATTGATATGTACTGTTTTAAAACAATATGTAATACATGTACTGAAAGCTGTTTTTTCTTAACTATATTCTGTGACATTTAATTTAGAAACAATTTCAGTATAATTATTACAGATGTTTAAAGTATATCCCATGCAAAATTGAGAACAGATACAAGAAAATGAAGTTAAGTGCTGCTATTGCATTTTCCATTTGGTTGAAACTTAGCTGTGTGCATTACTCCCATGGGAGCACAGTAAATGGAGTGAAATTTCCATTTCATTTGTTATGAAAGACAGTCAGTTCCTCAGATACTTCTCATCTACAATGTCTTTTGTTTCACCAGTTGGAGCTACTTCATTTCTAGAAATAGTGTATTACTTTCGTACTGTGCAATGCAAAAATCATACTTGAGGTCAAACACACCACTGCTGAAGTGATGTTTCTCTTAAAATCCATTGTCATAATGAATCCTCCTTCTCCCACAGTCTTTTAAACAAAAGCTCTAAAGCAATTGTGCCCTGAAAGTTGAGGAATTTCCCTACCTGGCTTTTGCCATGACAGCCTCAATTCCAAAGACAATTCTGTATTAGCAGCATGAGCATTTGTCCTTTTTGGTCAGATTTTAAGGTTAAATTGTGAAGTTAAATAAGAATGTTGTAGCATTGGGAAGAAATGCTGTCAGTTACAGAATTTATTACCTTTATTCCTCTAAGTGGTACATAGCCTCTATAAAATGGATTCACACTCCAGCTACCTTTGTGTGCTCTAATAGCTCAGATGAAGAGGCATTGTATAGATGCTGTACCATTGCAGGAACAAAGCACTTTCCAGAGACAATATTATTCTGTACTAACGGAAAAGTTCTCAAAATTCAATGGGAAACCTTTCTGAAAGGTTATTTTGTAACCACTCTTTTGACTGAGCAGAGGATTTTATCTCTTCCATGGGAGGGTTCCAAAGATTTTTTTAAAAGGAATGAATTCTGCATAAAATTCTTAACCCTTGGTTAATGCTTTTATCCCAGTGGAACTTCATTGTCTTCAGTGGAGTTATTTGTATTTATGTTTTGATAGGGATAACACCCTCAGAAATCTTTCATTTCTGTGCAAGGTGATTAGTTACCTCTTTGTTAAACCTGCAGGGCTTTTCCATAAGGTGTGGATAAAAGGAGAAGGAGAGGACATTAGTAACTCTCTTTCACACTTGCACTATTAAGATATGATGCTCTCAAGAATATAAAATATAAACACGTTCTGCATGTCTTCTCTGCCTCAGGAAAGAGTAACTTCCTCTGCCTGGCTGACTGTGACCTGTCAGGTACCTGCCTGGGTCAACAATAACATGTAAGGACTGATGGACCTGAATAGATAGACAGACAGACTGCCATGATGGCATTTTAACTGCCTTGAAATATAGATATTTTATTTCCATTTTGTGTAGAGACTGTCTGGATGCAAAATGAAAATAATTTGGCTGATACCTCTTTGGTGTTCTGGCATGTCGGTGGTGTTAGTTTTTAACGTAAGAAAGAGAAAGATTGTGATCACAGGAAATGGGTGCAGCCTGATAGAGCCCCTCACTGTCCATCTGACAGACAGTGCAGGAGAGTTTGCTGCCTGGCAATGTGCTTTTTTGGCTCAGGTTTGTTTCTGATCAGTCACTGACCTGTCCCATCATTTTCCTAGTGAAGAATAATTTAACAAGCTGAAATCAGTGGGAGCAAAGGGAGGAAATGGGCTGGAAGGCAACTCAGTGGCTCCTGTGTAGGACTCCTGAATTTGCAAACTGTGTGCTTTTAAAGCAACTCTCCCTTTCTTCATTTGCTCTCTTTCCTATGCCTTAACCTCACTGGAAGCACCACAAGCTGGGCAAGGTAACAAATCTTACAGCATAGAGTGCTGTAATTCTGGGTTGTGATAAAGAGAAGATGATGATGGTGTGCACTACCTTAGTATCCTGGAAACTTCCTTCTGTCTCCTTTTCCCTCCAGCTCTCCTGCTTTTATTCCATATGGGAAAGGATCCTTCATGGACATTGCTCTGGGTTCTGCTGACCGTTAGTAGCTAAGGTAAGCTGTGGGGATGGGGGAGGGAAAGGGATGAGCTTAAAAGGACCTCTGTTCTGGGACAGTTGCATCCACAAGGGAAGAAGATAAAGGGAGGACAAATGGCACAACTGTTGTGTTTTGGGTGTGGCAGTTATTGTTGAAGACTCAAAATATGCTTCTGTTGGGAATCCATGAATTAACATGCTTCTCACTGGAAAACAGCACTCGCGATGGAGGCAATTGAGTAGGGGAACATCACTTATTATGGATGCCTTGGGCAAGATGCCCTTTAAAGAGGGTCTTCTGAGGCCTGAACCCAGGCTCCTCTTACTGTAAACATTTTCCAGGGCTTTACTGCAAGGACTAATGATAACTTGAGGCAGATAAAAATCTTCATGAAATAATTTAAAAATGTTTTGTTCTAATGTGGGAGCTGAGAAAAAACTAGGAAAAGTAGTAAGGCATTAAGAAACTGTGCCTCATAGGAAAGATGAGAATGGGGTTTGTTACCTAATAGCTCCTTAGCTATTTCTAGCCATTTATATAGACTATATAACAAGATGCAATACTCAATCTTTCTTACTGCTTATGAGAGGGAGAAATTAACCTGTCTTTATACAGTGGAAACTAATAAGCTTCCATTTAGTTCTGATAGCAGGAAAGAAAACTTTCTACCTGCTAGCCTGATGAAACACTTGGGCTACATGGGGAGTGTTTGGTGGATGCCAAAAAAAATTAAGGATCAGGTCAGACAAATATTTTCTGTGTGCTGGATGCTCCCTCAGAGCAGGTGGTGGCTTGGGTCATGCTTGAAAGCTTTTCCATTTCACTGAGTCTTTCTTTGCCATCTTCTTTGCTAGCTTGAAGTGGTTAAATTATACTCACTTGACAGCTGTGGCTTTTACCTTCCATAACAATTTGGCTGAAGGCAGAAAGATCTGTGTAGAAAGTCTTATAGACAAGACACATGAAATGAATTCAAACCACAAAACCTGAATAATCAAGCAGAGTCTTTAGATCAGACTTCTCCATCTGAACTGCTGTTTTGTTTGGGATACACTTCTGCCAGACAAAACATAATTAGTGACATTTTCCTCACAAAGTTAAGTAAAAAACCAGGGTCTGTGTAACAATTTTTTTCCCCTTTCCAACAAAATTTAGATGAAATTTGGATTAGTCTCTGTTTCTAGTCTTTCTCTGTATCCAACTAATTGGGCTGACTTATTTGCCAGATGGTGAAAAAGAGGCAGATTGTGGGCTTAAACTCGTCCATTAAAAAAAAAAAACCCAAACAAAAACGTAAAAAGAGAAAGGACATTATCTGGTCTCTCAAGAAGATAAAGTAATATTAAAAAAAAGCTACTTGCCTATTAGTTTTGAAAGGTGAGTGCCTCACACCTTCCTGGCAGATAAATTTTGATAATGAGTTGCATCTAAGGTGCTTTTGGCAAAGCTGCCTTTGAAAGATTATCCCCAGGTATCAGATGGTCTGCACATTCAGTATTGTGCAGATTCCTGGGGCATGAAGTAGGACACCTGGGAGTGCTGTACTGCCCATGGTGGCAGAAGAAGGGGTGGGAGAGGGGTTACAGGCAGGAATGGCGCAAAAAAGGACATAATGATAACTCTGTGCAGAGGCTTCAGGTAACTCAGTGCAGTTTGAATAAAAACTGAAGGAGGAAAATTGCCAGCTCTCTGGAAGCAAAACAACATTTTGAAGAGGCTGCTGGGATACAGTCTGACATGAGTAAATTGCAAGCTGAGATAAATATGCCTGGAATTATCAAAAAGAGTGCTGTACAACATGCACAAGGTATGATTAGCCATCCATTACAATTCATGACAGTCCTGCTGGTGTAAGTACTAGAAACTGCAAGAAGGGCATGCTGCTTTTGCAGTCAGTCTTTTTATGGGGAGCAAAATGTGAGTGAATGCTTAGTTAGTAATTTTAGCCTCTGTCTATGTTAAAAAATACAAGGGTTTCTTACAGTGTTGGCAATAAGGCAGTACTTATTCAGGAAAACACAAGGTGCCTTTTGTTCACAATGTTGAAAACAGCAAGAGAATATAGTTCATACCTTGATTCAAAATGCCTGTGCCCTGACAGGGCCAGATTAAACAGATGAACTTTTAGAGCAGCACATAAAGCTTGTACTGTTTACATAAAATATGGCAATTTATTTTAGAGAGCATCATTTAGGCATAAGTATCTGGAAAATTATTTGGATTAAAGTGATGACTTCCACAGTTTTGTAATCAGAAGCAAATGGACTCACAAAAACAAGCTGCAGAAAAGTCTTTTACTGTTTCATTATATGCCTAAAAGATCATGGCCCACTCTTCACCACAGTGTGGGATATGGTGGAAGGAAAATCTTGGGGATTGTTACTGCAAAAGTGAGTGCTGGAAAGAAATTAATGGAGTAGAAAAAGCAACAACTGTCATCGTAAGGAAGCTGAACCATTTTTCAGCCTGAAATGCATTTCTGCCCGGACATGATACCAACTAGACTGAGTGAATTGTGGCCAATTGTAGTGTTTTTAATGATCAGTCCCTCAGATTCATTTCAGTACAAAAAGATCCAAATCCTACAGCACAGCAAAGTTGGGAACAGGTCTTCTTGCAAGTCCCTGGCAGGGGAGCCAGAAGATAATTTAGTTTCATTGCTCTGTAAAAGTCTCTCTTGTTTACTACCTCTTTTAAATACCCAAATCTCTGCTTCGAGCAGGAACTTCAGTTGCTGTGTGCAGTCAGATTAAATAATGTTTTTTGTTGGGAATACCAGCAGCTCTGCTAATGGCCAGCAGGACAAATCCAAGGTGAGGATCAAAGATGGCAGACTAGGAATCATGAGACTTCAGGAAAATGGTGCCAGATTGATGGTGGGCTGCAGATTGCTGAGTTGTTACTGAAAGTTGTTACTAAAGTTCAAGTGTTGAGCAAATAAATCACTGTCTGGAAAGTCCTCTTGTTGTGTATTGTTGCTTGTAGAGAAGGAAAGGAATCTGAAATAATCTAGACCCAGCGCCTTACACAGGTTATAAATCTGCTGCTGCCAGATGAAGGAAAGGTTTTTCAGGTTCCCTCTGGTACAGTAACCAGATGCTTTGGTCTCTAGACAGAACAACTCAATTTTTATGCTAACAGCTTGGGGATGTTTATTTTCTATTTCATCCAGTAGTTGGAGCTGAAGAGAAATGGAAATTATGATTTGTGTGTGAAGAATATAGTAAATAATTTTTCTCTTAATTTATGGAAAAACAGATTAATTTTTTTCCAATCTAATGCCAGCAAATCTCAGGTTATATATTCCTTTTGGTGCAGTCTCTTTTCTTGACCCTTCTTTTGCTTGACCCTTGGTGTTGCAAAGCATTGCCTGGAGCAAACATTAAGAATTTAAGCTTCTTTTGCACTAGAAGAGTGATATCTTGGCAGCAGTGGATAAAAAACCAGCTGATTTCCAAAGGCTTAAAGGATTCTCAAGGTTTTGGGATCACTCCAGTGTGTGTACAGTTAACCATCAGTGGAGCAGCAATCACTTCATTTTATGCAGGTGCAGCTGAGATGCATGTCCTTGCCTCTCAGGAGCTGATACAGGGAGCTATTGACTCTGGTAGAACTACTTTTACATTATCTAAGTGGCTGAGTGCCTTACCATGTTTATCCCATGTTTTAAATGTCTAATGTTTCACAAGTTTCCTTCAGTCTGGTTCATGGAGCTGAAAGTGCAATAGCAGGATAAGTGAGATCCAAATATAGCCTCTTTTTGACCTTTCCAGTACATTTATATGAAGCACTGGAAAAAGCAATGAGGACTGACACAGTTCTCGTGCTTTGTCATATGGCTGTCCTTAGTCATGTTAGCAGTCAGCCACTGTAGGTGCTACTGTAGCCTGTCTTAACACTCCAATCCTGAAATAAGATTTGCCATATGTTGCCTTTCCTTTAAATAGCAATCATTCATAAATGTAAGGCATATTTTTCTCAGTTCACACAATCCAGTGCTGGCTGAGATGATATTCATATCTATGGCACTTCTGAGAAATGTTGTCTTTATTTTAAGCAAAATTTTGCAATGTGAACACATTGCCATTCACTTCCTAGGGCAGGATGCTGACTTTTTTCTTCAGAGCCCTGTGCTCTGTTTATTGCAAATTTATGTTTAGGAGAGTTGAGCTCTGAGGAATCTCATGCAGCAATTTTACCATCAAGCTGTGAGAACAAATTTTCTACTTTGTAAGGGTCCTGCTTCCTCCTCTGTAAAATGGTGTTGCAAATGAGATGCTGTCTTTGTGGTCAAGCCCTGTGGTGGTCTCTAGTGGAAGGGATGAATTCTCTGGTAAGCATAGATTTCTCAGGACATCCATGCTATGGTTTTGACTGTAGCTGTCTGGTGTTGTTGGTGATTGTTTTGTTGCGAGGGCTACAGGATAAATAAAAAAAGTTAAGTTTGCTCTCTTATAGTTGTAGCCAGGTAGCAGGGTTTCAACCAGAGTGCACGCCTGCACTTCAGTCTTTTAACAGCCTGGGGAGTACTGGAATTCCTTGGTTAGTCACCTGTGCAAGGGAGGTAATGCATGGGTCTGGGATACTAAAATGATTTGAAACTTACTCATTGACTGAACTACTAGATGCCTTCACAGCTAAGTCTTTGACTTGGAGTAATATTTGACCAAATATTTGGGGCTTTCCAAGTGGACATTTTAGACTTTCCCAAAGATTTTCCCTAGGTAGCTGTTCCTGTATTTTGACCAGTTTCTTTGCTTAAATACAATTATTAACATGCTGAATGAAGAATCTGGGTGTCCCAGTGACACCCAGGTGGTTCCTGCTGCAAGACAGACCAAGGTAAGATGCACTTGTAAGGTGCTTGTGAATCAGTAGAATCTGTTTCTGCAGATGCAGAAATGGCTATGAAGTGCAGTATTATTTAGGTAGGTCAGATGGGTAGGGGGTATTTTCTATGAAATTTGAGACAATAGCAAGGGATCATGTACTGGAGTGGTTGTCCAGGCCATGGAGCAGCTGGATAGAAGGAATCTGCAGAGCCACAGTCTGGAGAGTCTCATCTGACCCAGGTGGAGATGTCACTTGCAACAGGCTCCAACCACTGGGACTCCCATTGCTGTCCAAAGCAACTGACCAGCACCTTTGATAAATTCAAATCCCCAGGTGTGAGTTATCCTGTATCAGTAGCAAACTGTTTTTTCCCTAATGAAACAGTCTATGGGAATATGAGTAACAGTTTATTTTTTTTTTCAGTGTCCTTAAATTTCTTAAATTTGCATCAAATTCACAGTTGACAAATTTGGGGTTATTATTTCATCCTCAGTTCTTCTAGAGAATTTTAACCTGTTTTTCATCAGCTTCAAAGTAGCATTGAATTGTTTGAAGCTTCAGGTAGTGAGTAATTTAAGGAGCAACATTGTAGAAATATCTCAGAGAAGAGAGAAGAGAAGATATAATAAGAAGATAGTCACTGTTTGTCTATAGAAATGCTTGTTTAAGTATCCAGATATACAGGTGGCTTCATAAAAAGCATGAAGAGTATGAATCCACTTCATAAGCATGATTATTGTCCTCACTGTTGCAGAGATAAACATGAGTGCCTAGAGATAAAAGAGGAATTTTCATATCTACAATGAATTTAGTATCTAGACTCTAAGGTATGTGTTTCACAGTTTTTGTGAATTTTTGTCCTTATTTAATTTTTTGCAATATTAGTTTTTAAATGTTCTAAATACATCTCTGTCCACTTTTAAGATCTTCTATATCTTCCTTATATTCTCAGAGTTTAGCAAACTCTGCATCATTTTAACTAAAGCCCTACCACTCAAGCCAATTTAGGGTATGTTCTTATTTTGGTTTAAACATCATTTCCATTTGTCCCATTGTAAAATTATAGATCCTGAACATTAATTATTTCTAATGACTCTAAACATGACAGAATTAGTCATTACAATGGTGATTGGCAAAGTTTTTGGAAGCAGCAATGTGGAAAGTTAGTAACCTGGGTTTTAGATGGAGAAACCCTGGAGAATATACAATCCCATGTTGCTAATTTTCCCTGGGATTTGCTGTTCTTGCAGCAAAAAAAGGGGATCTTTATGTTTTTGACTTTTGCTAACCTCAGGTGAATTCACAAGGACAGGAGGAGAGACTCAGAAAAGGCTTATGTTTTGCTTTAATTTTCAAAGCTATAAGCTGTGAAAACGGGGTACAGTTCAAATGGGGTACAGTGTCTTTGGCTAGGGTAGTCAGGGACTTTGTGTAGGGGTAGGAGGTAAGGGCAGAACTGGGCTGGAAACTGTAAATCCTGTTTCTGTGTCTTTTCTTACTGTTCTTATAGTCAATTGTTGAGACACTTTCAGTAATGTTCTGATAATAACACTTGCCTCCAAATTGTACACTTATCCTATTCTGTTTACCAAAGTCCTTCTAACAAAAGCATTTGAAATAAATTGCAAAGAGATTAAGGTATTTTTAGAATGTTTTTCTATGTGAATTGTTTGTAGACAGACTCCCAGCATTCCTGCACAGCAGTCATCAAGAAAATGTGCACTAGAATTTTTTCACCTTTTTTTGGCATTTTTTAACCATACCAGTCTCTGCTATGATTTAAAATTAATCACTATTTGCATAATTACATAAGGTAGGTTTTGCTCCATAATGGGAATATCTAACTTTTGAAATAGTACAAATTGCTAATCTAAACCAAAACATCTCCACAGTGGTTTAAATGCAAGAAATGAACACGTTTCATTCCTGAATTTGTTGGGTAGGTATGTTGTTATAAAAAGCCCATGCAGTTTTCAACCAAATCAATTTTTTTTAAATAGGAAAGTATTCATATTAATAAAATATTTTTACAAGTACTATGGCTGCTTCAGTGTTGGTAACTACCTGAGACAAGAAGTCTTTTCTTATCTGGTAAAGATGGCATCTTACCAAAGAAAGCAGAAACATATCAACATCTTGGAATTCTTTCGTCATGAGGCTGGATCATGAAAACCTACTGCAAGTGCTACCTTTGGAAGGGGTTTCCTTCCTTTCAGCCAGTCCTGCTAACAATTTACTGGTAGTGTAAGCTGCAT
Source organism: Molothrus ater (assembly GCF_012460135.2). Taxonomy (NCBI): domain Eukaryota; kingdom Metazoa; phylum Chordata; class Aves; order Passeriformes; family Icteridae; genus Molothrus; species Molothrus ater. The sequence continues at coordinate 60,725,345 of NC_050478.2, forward strand.
CATTTAATGCTCAGACTAGTCAGGCATTGACTCAGGGTGAGCCAAAATGATCAATTCTGTGGAGCTGATGTCTCACATGGGACGTATTAGTTGTAACTTTTCAAACAGAGGAATTTTTATTAAGTACAACCTCTTTTTAGTAATTCCTTAGAGATTCTTATTCTGTAGTATAACCTTATCAACACACAGTGAAATTGTCTAACTCTGTATAAAACACAAGGACAAAGAAAAAGAAATATCATAGTTCCTACATGTAGTTGTGCCTCTTCTAAAATATTTTTATTCCTATATTGTGGAATCTCATATCTCTCCTTTTTTAGTCATCTGAAAAGAGCTTATAAATATGAGGGAAAAAGATTTCAGAATAGGAAAACAGTTGTATTGCTCAGACCAAAGGATCTGTTTTCAATAGAAATTAATGCTTTGGAAGGACTCTATAAACTGGACCAGTATATGATAACAATTCATTGGTATATTCTACCAGTCTCACTTTAGCTCCAGATCCAGATTTATTGCTATTTGTTACATGCTCTACTATCTCTGCTCTGACATGTAGTATCTGATATCTTGATAAGGAATGCATTCCCAGCCCAATAAGGAATGCATTCCCAGCTTGGAATAATCCAGTAGGACTTCGGGTTCAAGATTTTTTAATATTTTTCTTTCAGTTGAAGTGAATTTTTTTTTTGGATTGGTTATTAACGAGTATTTTGAATTAAGAATATAAGATAGAAGCATTCTTAAATATAAGGCTGTCTGTTGGTGGATTCACTGTTTACTCTGTGGTGCTGTCATGCATTTAAGGCGTTTTTTAGCCTTCAGTTTGACTATATGATTATCTTGCAGTGGATTGATTTATTGCTTGCAGCCCTGGGCAAAGCATTCCCCCAGACTTGGTCTTCATTCTATTATGCCAGTTCTATTTAGTTGTTCATTTAAAAATCATTAGTGTTTGCAAAATGCTTGGAAGGATGGAGTGCTCTGAGCTGAAAGTGAGAGGCAAGCAAGGGCACAATTGGTGGTGTGCAAATGCTCTGCTACACGTGACAGGAGTGCCTATGTGTGTGGTATAACTTAGTGGTGCCAGAATTGCTCTGAGTCTCATGCTGATTTGCCTTTGCATGTTTCTGCACAGTTCAGCAAAATCATCCTGGGAAGGGAGGAGTCCCCACCTTTCTTACTCCATCAGTTAGAAAGACTGTAAAATGCTGCTTCTACTGGCTGTACCTGTGTCCAAAATGTGAGATTTCCACTGCTGGCAGTGCAATTCCCACAGAAAGGCTATTCTGTGGGAGTGTCTTTTTCTAGTTCCTTGATGTGACAGTTACATTTACTTCATTACTTTTTATAAAGGATTTTGGTAAATAGCAATTATAAACTCATTAGTCTCATTATTCTAAATGGAGCAGATAAGTGCATATTTCTTCTGACAAGGATGCATGTAGTAAATGACTGATAAATGGAGTTTAGGAAAGGTTTTGGTTGAGATATTTCATAGTAATTAGTCTACTCAAGAAAATAATTCACTCGGTTGTATTGATGGGAAATTGGAAGCTTCCATTCTATTAATCTATTATGTAATACACTTAGGCATGCTGATTGTGATGTTTTGCTTTGAGTGTTTTCTCTAAGCATCTATGATTAAATTGTGCAGTAATGGGCTTAATGATAGCCATTGAAAGAGATGACCTTTTGCAGGCCAGTAAACAGAATGTTTTAACAATCTGAGTCTCTCAGCTCTTGCAAAATTAGGAGAAACTGCCTCATGCAACATACATGAGTAAAGGGATGTGTAAAAAATAGGAGGCATAAAGTCTCTTGTGAAATATGAATCTCTCTTTTCTTGAACTGTGCTGGGTTTTAATGGCTTTGGATTGGCCTGAAGACAGTCTTCTCATATTTTGATAATTCTTCATCCTTTTAAAACATACCACAGCATCACCTCTGGGAAGTGTAAAGTCATGTCTAATCAAAGAATAGAAACACAGTAAACAGGAGTGATAAAGAATTTTGCAAAATATCCAGCCAGAGGGGAGCCAACTGTTGACAAGGATGGAAAATATTTTTGAGGGGAAAATAATAGAGAGACTATTTGAACAAACAGGCATAGGGAGTGGTCAGCAGTAGATTTAACCCCATTTACTTCCATTATCTGTCATGTATGGAATACACATTCCTTTACCGCATATTGTGAGCATGTCCCTGTAGGTCCAGTATGTAGATATATTGACCTTGCTCTTAAGGCTGAGCCTTTTGGTTGATGACTTTGTTGATTTAAAATGGAAGTATTTATATAGGCTTTGCATGAATGGAAAATTTAGGCTTCATTAATAAAAAATTTCTTGAATTTGCATGCAGGCCTGCCATTAGTTTAGTGGGATTACTGAAAATGGTTTATACCGGGAATGAAGTAAATGAAGCAGAAACCAAGATGCATATTTACACTGAGGCAAGCAGTTTCGTATCTTAGCTTTCTTTCATGGGTACATGTGGAAGTAAACGTCCTTTCCATGGTTCAGTGGAGCATTTGGACTTCAGTATGGTATGAAAGGTGGAATCTGGAAATGGCCTGGAAATCTAGTCTTGGTGCTTCAGCCCATACTGACAGTCTAACAGAAACCCAGCCAGCCCCCCAGCCTGACTCCATCCCCTCACATTGGAGAATTGTGTGGATGATCCAGTCAGCCTCTTGCTTCCTTCGGTGGGGCTGTTCATTAGTGTAGGACTGGGGCTCAGTGGGCAGTTAGGAGCTCAGGCTGTAAAGGGACTGAACAGTTGAACATGTGACAAGACTTTGTGAAATGGGGAAAATGAATATAAATAATTGATTGTAACCAAAATAAAAACCCCCTGGTTTTATTCCTAGCAGATTGCTGTGTCCCAAAGGAGGGAGAAAAGGGAAGCTTACCTGTTCCATGCAAGACAACCCAGGAACAGGACACAAGGGACAGCCACAAGGCCATGGCTGATATGGCACTGACCTGATAGATTGCACGTGCTGGTAGAGCTCGGGGCTTGGTGCCCTGTACTGGTACTGGGGTGGTCTCTCCACCAACTACAAAAGCAAAGAGGAGGGTGAGATGGGTCTGCTCCAGCCACAGCACTCAGAGAGCTGCCCCACACAGCCTGAGAGCCCAACAACCCCAGGAAAACACCTAGGATTGAGGTGTCTCTCCCTCTGTTATTTTGATCTTCTTTTACCCAGATAGCTCAGAAGATGCTCCAGCAATTGTTTGTTCCCACCCATGTTGCCACATTTCTCTTCACAGAGAAAAGCAAGGCACAATTCTTCCCAAGGATTTCTGAGATTCACATTCTCTGAACCTTTGGTGCTGAACACTGGGGAGTGCTGACCTCTGGCAGTGCCATGGAAAGTTCCAAATTCACTCCTTGGGGGCAGAGAGCAGGGAGAGAGCTGCGCCGGTCTCTGGGAGCAGATGTTTAGGTTTAAAACCCTGTCTTGAATGCCAGAGCGAAGGTCATGCCAAGCTTGGAATTTCTAGTGGAGGAGATTCATGGAGCAAGAAGGCAGCAAAAACTCAAGCTGCAGACACAACCTGGATCTGATATATGAGCATGTACTGCTAAAGGCACAGCCAAAACAAAGGCTCACAGACGTGCTAAATTTTCATAAACAGCTCAGTGCATTCATCTTGCGTGTATGTTTTTGAGTTGCAGTGGTATGCAAAATCACTTTACCCTAGATAAATAAACAACCACCATTTTACTAAAATTTGAATATTGCTGACCTTCTCTGCAAGTGTATGTGCTTGTTTAGAAGGATTGGTTTTGCTCTTCCCATTCCGGAGACAGCAACATTGGCTATGTAACTACATGTTTGTGCACACTTTCTTGACATGGAACAGATATTTTCAAGCTTTTAATAAAGTGATGGAAAGGTCTCCAAAGCCTTTATGGATTGTGAAAACCTATATAACTCAAATGTGAAACCTATAACTCAAACTCATAGACTGTGGACTTTTGTCCTCGAGTAAGTTATTGAATAATATTAAATATTCCTAGGGAAAAAAAAAAATCAGTCTTCTATAACATGTGAGCAGACTGCATGTCTTTCAGTCTGAGAATTTTTGGGTGCTGGAAAAATAATTCTAAATGACAGAAAAGGAATTATTTTTCATTAAAAATTGGAGATTTTTTCCCTTTCTAATTACATTTATAAAATTAGATATTTGAATTTTTAGTAAATTTTTTGTACAGTTCTGTTTAGATCATTCTAGGGAAATAAAATCAGGGTTTTTCAAATGCATCAGCTAGAGAAAATCTGCTTGCCTGTAAGTGAGCTGAATTCAGTAATGAATAATCAATGTGCTTGGCAGGATCCTTAGAATCATCGTATCTTTGATTTGAGATAATTATATCTGGCAGTGAAATTCAGAGTGCCTGCAAGTCTTAAAATTGCATCTCCTGAACCCCCGTTGCTGCTCCTCTGCTCTGGGAAGATAAACTGGGGGGGTGGGTCTTGCTCTCCAGACCCTCACAACTCTCAGTCTCCGAATTCTTTCTGGGAATTCCGCTGGATGGCAGCATTTTTCCGTGCAACTCTGCAGAGAGGCAGGCGGGGAAAGGATCATTAAAAGGAAAAAAAACTATTAAAGGAAAAAAAAATAAAGTGAGCGGGGAAGGAAGATGAAGCCAAGTTGAAGGTTGCTACTTTGAAGACCAGCATGCATCTCTGCTTCAGTGTAACTTATGCAAATCTCCAGTATTTGCCTCTCTTCTTTAATTCCCTGGCAGATAGGATACATAAATTGAAATGAGGAATTCAGAGGAAGGATCTGAGTTTTTTTTCTTATTCCTCTTTTGGTACTTTTCTGCTTACAGAGATCTATTCTAAAGAGGGAAGGTGGCTCCTGTTTCTGAGAAGATGAGCAGTGTTTGTGAGTTTTCTCCATTCTCTTTCTTAACTATTACAGGCAATAATTTTTTTGGCTATTTAGGCTTATGCTTCAGAAAGCAAGTGGACTTGCTTGTGCTGTGGTTTGCTCAGGCACCTATATGCACAACCTCCAAACAAGCAACTGAGTTCATTTCCATCAGAGCTTGGACTTACCTTGTGAATGATGTGATACCTTCTCTCCCACTCTTGGCACATATAGAGAGCATGATGGTCCTCTTGTTTCTTTCTCTGTGCTTTGGGAAAAATATCTTCACTATGTCCTGCTTCCAGCATCCCCTTGGATATATCACAAGCTGTTACCAAAAATGACCCAAACTCCTGACTTTGGGTCCACGGCAGCAGCTCCTTTGTGGCTGATTCGTGGTTTGCTTTCCAAAGCTGACCCAGCTTCTGCCCAGCTGTGTTTAGCTTTTCTGTAAGCTCCTCATCAGGTTATGAGTTGGAAGGCAGCATACAAACTAGGACAGAGCTCAAGCTAGTAAGCTTAACAACGGATCAGGAAAATAGCTTGTCATAAACTCTGTATTATATTCCACTGAAGATTTATGCAGAGAGATATATGTAACCTTCCGTTGTGTCTGTTTTATATATATGTATGTATTTATACACACATCTATCTATCTATCTATCTATCTATCTATCTATCTATCTATCTATCTATCTATCTATCTATCATCTACCTGGCTGTGTGTCTGTATAACTCAAAAACAATGGATCGCATATCCATTGCCAACCAGGCAATGGGAAAATAAGTAGCCTCATGAGGAATTAGCAAAGTTTCATTCTTTAGAGGTTTTATATACATTTTTTTTTTCCTCTCTGTATCTTGTAGTTAGGAAGATGACATGTACACTAGACCAGAGGGGAAAAAAGGCAACAGTCAGATCAGTTCTGCTGGCCATGACACGAAGTGGAAATGGGTGTCCCTAATTATGGGTAAGTATTTCAGTATATATGATCTTCTCTAGCTTAAACTCAAGCTAACTTACTCACAGATCCTTGGAGCACAATTCACTTACTTCTCTTTGGAGAGCTAGAGCTCATGGTCAGTATTAGAGAAAGGGCTCTTACACTGTTTCAGGGTTTGTTGTTTTGCTTTTGCTGTAGCTCCCTCCATCCCTCACCATGGACTATGCTTGAAAAAAATTTGATGCTAGATAATGTGCTTTCATTTGGGAAAGGTTAGTGGTTTAAAGGAATGCCACTGTAGTTCTTCAAGGGGTATTGAAAGGTCAGAGAGGGGAAATAAATTGTCCTTCCATGCAAAAATTTTGATTTGATTTTTATTAATTTTACTGTTTTCCTGTAAGTTAGCTTTGCATAGCCAGTTTCTGATACTGTAAGTGTATGCTACTGACTGCTGTCTGCCAAATGCTCACCCCTTTACCTCCTCAGAAAGGCTGTTTCTTCATCATGGATAGCTACCCTATTTTAAACAAAGCTCTGCACATATTACTAGTTTCCAGTTTATGCTACTTTGTCTCTTGTGCGGGTACCACCATTAGCATTACTGCTGAGCATTTAAGACTGCCAGCTTAGATTCTTGAGCTCCTTTTGTTTTCTCCTTCTCATCTTCTGGCATATATTTGGTCTCATTTAATTTCTGCTGTCCTTGACCTTCCCTCCAAATATTCACATTGAGCTGGCCACATGTTATTCTGCTCTGACCTTATCTGGGCAGCTCTAGAATCACAAATAGCAGAGAGAGATCATGCTGCAAATGCCCTTGACAGAGTGACTCTTGATCCTTAGCATGAAAGGAGGAATGGGTAACATAAGAATATGAGCACCAGCTCTAAAAGGAAGAACACTGCAATGCATTTCAGGTCTTCTAAATATAAAGAACAGCCTGGGCATTTATAAATTTTTATATTTTTTTTTATTTTTAATAGAGATGTCCCTTGAGAATAGGGAAGCCTTTGAATGATGTGTCTGCTGTGCTGCCCAACAACAATACTGAGAGCTGGATGACACTGTTGGTGACCTTCAGCTTCTAAAGCACAAGCAAATAATACTTACAAGGCTATTCCTGTGCCACAATATGCCCTGACTATTGCACGGCTTGACTTGCTTTCTGAAACACCAACCAGCTGATTTCTGAGGGAAACAGTGAGAAGCTGACAAGTCCTGGGCATTAAGACAGTTTAATGGGTCCCTGGCTGTTACACCCCGAGAGCAGGGTGGGCTGCTAGAGCCAAAATTAATGATGTTTTGGCTGGGCCATTTATAGAAGTGTGGTTTGTGGTGAAAATAAAATATCAAATTAATAAGAATTGTAAAGCTGTAGAGTTAAAAAAATCTCTGTTTGTCTGTATAGTGCAAACCTGGTCTGTGAGGTGAAAATAAAAAGTACTGATACATACATGTGTTAAAGGTTGTGGTTGATGTTTAGGGATCAAAATTATAAACCAGTATACTGGACATTTGAAGACAAAAATACATTATGCTCCGTGTAAATGAATAGAACATTATTTCTGTCCTCCATGATGTCTTATAAAACAGGTGAATTTGCTCACAGTTTTTCAAAGATGGCTCCCCCTCTCCTCATCTTCCACCTGTTATGTTAGGGAAGTGCATGTTGGTGCCTTGCTTGCAAGGTTGCTCAGGAAAAATCTAAGTGTAAAAGCAAGTGACTTCAAAATACTGTAGGCTTTAATTATAGCAGCACAGCTTCAGGTCTCAGAGAGCTGTCCCTGGGAGGATGCATGCAGTCAATACTGTCTAGACACTGTACGCTAAGTACAAGTGCGATATGGTTAATATTTTTGAAGCAGACTCCTCTACTGTCAGTGATCTGCTTTCCATGCCATGGTTAAGCCAGGGTTAGTGGCATGTACTGAGTTCACCTGAGTGCTCCCTGCTGGACTGGATTATAGTTGTCGACTTTGGTGTCATATTCATAGCCTGGTGATGTACAACACTTTGGAGCAGGGCAAAACCCTGTCTGTGCCCCTTGTGAGCAGGGACGCTGAGCAGCCTCAGAGCTGACCAGTGTAATGCCTTGGCAAGTTTAGGTTTATGGCACTGGATACTGTGTCATTTGCACCCTGGTTTATCAGCCAGGAAATCATGTATGGGATAATGTCTCTTGTTATGAGGCAGTGTGGGGTAGTTCTCCTGTTTTTTCCAGATTATTTATCAGTCAAGGTGTGTTTGTGTACTAGTATGTAGGCAGAAACTGGTAAAGCCCTTGTATTTGCTTTATTTTTGTTTTCTATGTGTTTTGTTTTTCTCAGTTGTGTGCAAGATAGAAGCAGAAGAGACAAGTATTCTTAAATGGTAGAAAAATGTAAACAGGAAAGAAATCCATATATTAAAAAAATCCAATATAACCATAATTTTACTTCCTATTTGTCTTTCTTGTTTTTATGTATAAGTATTTAATTGTCTGCATCTAAGCATATCCACCTTCTAAAGGTTTTCTGGAGTAGAAATCCTATTTACTGATCTTTAACATCTCTCCACTCCTGTTTTAATACACAGGTACGCTAGCAAACATCCTAACATGCAAACATTGCAACTAGGATTTACAAAGTCATTAGCAGAATAGAGATGAGAAATATAAAGTCTGAGCAGGGAAGGTACTGTTACAGAATTTACAACTTGCTTCCCCTCATCCTTGCTGCTTTATTTTAAATTACAAACAAAACAAAAAAACCCAAAGCAAAAGAAAATAAAAAACCCAAACCAAAAAAATCCTGATGATTCTGATGAGGCCTGACTCATGACTTTGACAAAGCAAAGTAAACTACACTGGAGCAAGGAGGAGGGTTTCTCATAGCATTTTCCCTGTTCCTGGGGCCCAGGCATCCTTGTCTGCCAAGGACACTGCTCTCCCCTTGCAACCACCTTGAGCCAAATTGCAGAGCCTGGCAGCACCCAGAACCCTTCACAGTGTGCAGCAGAAGTGATGTTACAAAATGCCTGGTGTTCCTGCTCTTAGTGCTAGATGATGCTCTTTGCACCTAACACATTTTTCTTCATTTCATAACCTTTTTCTTTAAACTCAGTCAAAAAAGTACTGAAGTGACAGCTGACCTCTGTGGTTTTATGCAAAGGCAGAAGTGTCTTGTGTGGCCCCTTTACAGTCCAGCTGCAGTCTGTGCCAGAGAGTAAATCAATAAATGCACAGCTGTAGTAGCAGAGCAGGCACAAATTCTGTCACTCATTTGCAATTTCTGTTTGCAGAAAATTCCTGTAATAGTCAATTTTCCCAACCCCACTGGCCTCCCTCCTTCACTCCCTCTCTGAAAAACTGAAGAGAGGGGTTTGGAGCTTGCTGAGAAAGATTTGTTAGAGTGGAAAATGTCTGTGGCCAGTGGCTGGGAAGAAAGTACAAGTGGGGGCTGCCCCTTGTGCTGCTCTCTGTGCAGAGGTGCAGCCACTGTGCAGCTCTTCAGAAGCTGTCCTGGAGGTAACACTACAAGATGAAATATCTGTCAGCCTCACTTGGGCTCCTAAGCCTGCAATAGCTGTCGGCGACTAGTGAGAGACAAATTACATGTTTTTCCAGTGCTGTCCTTTATAACAATTATGCCTTAACAGTGGGAGGAAAGGGGATAGTTGGAAGTAGGTTTAATCCCAAAGGGATGGTTCATTTCCTCTGACTACCACACTTGCCAGTAGCTCTGTTCTCCTTCCCTCAGCCTCCCTCCCTCCTCCTTTCTCTTTCCCCTCTCCTCACTCCTTGGCAAAGTTACCTTTGCAGTCATGGCCTGCTCATGGCAAGGATTAATGGTTTATTGGAGTTTGCAAGCCTTACAGTAGTGGGGCACATATTCCTATGAATTTTATTGCAATGCACCACAGTATATAATTTCATTAAGCTGCACATGTCATGGTTATTTGCCATTATTCCCAAGCCCTTTATGTGCAGTTTTATCAGTCTCAAATGGCAAGGAAATAAAAAATGAAATAAAATAGAATAATGCCTAATACATGCAGAGAGGTCAAGGGACCCTATATGCTGACTACAACAACAAATTTATCATCTCATTTATGGGTGGGAAGGGGAAGGGAGCAATTTCTTCACTCTATTTTAATTAACTGTGTTTCACTGCACGGTAGTAAAGATAATAACCATAACATTAGTGCAACTACTACACTATCAAATGCTTGTCACAGCCTAATATTCTCCAACAATATGGCTTCACAATGGAAACATGCACAACAAAAGAGCAGCTTGTTTTGTTAATTTACTGGAGCCCTGTGTCTTTGGAAGGCCTGTATATATTTCTGCAAGCCTGATTAAAATAGAAAGAAGTGTACATAGTGGAGAATAATATTTTTACTGGTGTGGGATTCATTTAACAAAAGTGTTCCTTCAGGAAAACAGAACCAAGATGCTAATGTTATACCTCATTTATTGCCAGCATATTCAGTGACATTTCATAATGTACATCTGTCAGCCAGAGATATAAATGAATGAGGTGAACCATGCAATTTACCCTCAGGAAGTTCCATTAGAGCCCCCAAAGTATAATATTTATAAGGTCAGAATCAATTAATCAGATAGCTGTATTTGCTTTTCAGCTCAGCATGCTCTTCTGCACCAAGCTGTTGCATTGAGAAAGTCTTTCCTATTTGATAAGAGGAGTCAGTTTGTATGTGCTGTGTGTAGTCTGTTTTGTAAATCAATTGCTTTCCTCACACAGCTTATACTCTATACAAATACAAACTGTAAATTAAGGGACTGAAAAACAAGTCTCTCTCAAAATACACACCAGAACAGAAGACTTGTGTGTTTCCTGCTCCTTGCTGTAGCCTCTTGCAAATCTGTTGAAAATAAGGAAAAAAAACTGGGAGTAAATGGTGTACTTTTAACAAATATGTTTCCAGTAAACAGAAAGTCTTGTGGGGAAAGTAAAAAATTGTTAATTTTTAAAACTCTAAAGCTACTGATTTGATCAAAGGAACTCACTCAACTTTGTGAAGAAAGGTGAGCGAGTTCCATCTCAGTATATTTTGAGATGCTTTACAAAAATGGTTTTCCTTTGCAACCATGTTCTCAATGTTCATCACTTTAATTTCCCCTTCTTGGTTAGATGAACCATTGGTTTATCCCTGTGAAAATGTGTGTCCTATCATTTTTGTTATAAATTGCAGGCATTCCCTGGGCTATTTTCAGATGTGTTGGGAACTTTTCCTGGCATTCTGACACCAGTGAAAGAGCAGGCTCATGGCTGCCAGAGCTCCTGGAAGGTGCAGGTGCAGCCTGCAGGTGTGTACTCACCACTCCAGGTGCGTACTCCTGATTCCTAAATGGAGCCTTTCCTGTAAAAGGATTTTTAAAAAACTTAATTTTGATTTTGATCATATTGTGACTTTCTTTTGTTTTCTTCCCCCCCCCTTTTTTTTTTGTAGGCCACAGATGCAAAATATAAATTCTGATAGTAAAATCTGTGTCAATATGTTTTCACTGTCATAAATGATGCCAAGATATGATCCAGCATTTCTTTGTTTCTTTGTAAATAAGTTTATTTAAGATGGTTCAAAAATTACCTGTTATCTAATAAAATTACTTTTCTCTGAACATTCCTCAATGTTCACTTTCACTTTCAAGGATGAAAGTGAAAGCAGGAAGGGCACATCTGAAATCACTTGTAGAATTATTACAAGCAAAGAATTAGCTAGGAAAAAGTCCTAGAACAATGCTTTGCCTTCACAGTTTATGATTAATATCCATAACAACTAACAGTTTAAACTTAAAGCTTCTCATTTTATTGTGGGGGGTTGAATAGCTCATACTTCAGATTTGGTCTTTTGCTCTTGAAGAATGTGGATGGCAAGACAAAATGGGTTTTCTTTTTGACCAAAACTACTGTCAGAAAGTGCTGATACATCCCAAAACCAATACCTCCCAGAGTGGGTGCTCTGAGCAACAGAGAAAGGAGGGATGAGGTCCCTGTGTATCACATAACCCCGTGTAAGTACTCACTTCAGAAATAAAGAGCAATGCCCAACACCCATCAGAAAGCCAGGAGACTGGTTTGGAAGAGGAGTTGATCCTAAACACTGTGGGTAAGTGCACTCAATTCACTTCTGGCCAAAGGGAGAGTGGGAGGGAAGAAGTTGAACTGTTTCAGTAGCTGAGTGTGACAGAGCTATCAGCCACAGAAGAGATCAGTGAGCTGATTTATCAGGAACATATAAAAATGAGTTTGAATACTTGTTTTATTGACATTGATACCAGTGACTTTAATGCTGTTGTTTCCATTCCCAAGCGAGCATCCCAACCATCACTTAGGGGGTTTCCCATTTCTTTCTGGGCTCTTGAGCATCGGAATGAAACAAATGACAAAACCCTGAAGCCCAAATCTGCCTGCCTGTGTGGCAACAGAAAGCAGAGCTAGCTGTTGAGGCATTCTCCACTGTGGTAGATGTGACTCTGTCTTTATGAAGCAGCCAGCTTATCAGGAAATAAGTATTTTTATAAGTGTGGTGTGTGCAGAGTCTGATTTGTGTATATTTATTCTCGCTACATAGTTGTATCAAGGCACTGTGAACATCATTGTGTTTTTGTTTGCTTGATTTTATTGTCTCTGGGCTAGTGAGCATCATTGGTGGGATATCACTGACCAGCTGGAATTCATGATATTTTTCTGCTGTGTGATTTTGCTACTGAAGCCTTGTAAACAGAGGGCAAACAGTTCTGGAACAAGAGTGAATACCCTTGTTTGCATATGAATGAGTATTTGTATGGACCCTTATTCTCAGCATTTATGCAAATGCAAACTCATACATGTGAAGGGTTGTGGAAAAGGGAATCAAAATGAGAGGCTGGATTCATGAAAATGTTTGTTTTCCATTATTTGTCCCTGTTCCCTTCATCTTTTCTATTGCACAGGGTTTCAAAGTGGCCCACACCATGTGCAAGAGTGTTTTTGGTCTAAGGCTTTCTGATTTAACCAGATAGCAGAAGGAAAGAATAGCTCATCCAAATGGAGGAAATGTCAGGCAATTGTTTCCAGCCAATACTCATAGTTTTCCTAATCTCCTATCATTGTAGGGCAACTAGGAGGACCAAAATCAGTGATGATTTTAGAAAAAGATGAGGAGGTAATGGCTTCTTGTCATGGCAGGCTATTGCAAGCTTCTCTATGTTAATGGATAAGGTAGTTTAGCTTTTGCCCTTTTCTCCTGAAAGTGGCATAGTAAATAATCTTTTATCTGTGCAGGGGAATTCTTCTGCAAGCAGCCAGGGCTAGCTCATCTTGCTGTCCATTCATACAGTCTCTGTCATACACTATCCTGCTGGGAACTGCCTGGGACACTGCAGGCTGGCTAAGGTTCAGGCTGCAGGTAGTGCCAAGGGGAAATGTGCTTAATAAACTGTTTTTGCTGGTAACTGTTCTCCCAAAGTAGAGCAAGAGCAACAGAATTATCAATTAGCTAAGGAGTAAGAGAAGCTACAACTGACTGTGTCTGGTGTTTACACAGTGCTTTGTGGCAAGACCTGAAGTGAGCAAGGTAAGGTGCTGCCTCTTAATTTAGTAGAGTTCATTCATCTCCCACAGGACCACATCTTGGAGGCCCCTTTTAGGCTAGTTTATATGTGCCTCCCTTGGGTTTATGAACATTTATTATGGAAGCATTTAGCTTTTCTTATCCAGGCCTTACTTTCAGGCTTCTGCTTTTAAAATTTTATCTGGTTTAAATTTTCATGTTAACATGGGCTGCAATTATTTACTGAGATTTTGTGGGATTCCATCCAGTAAATGAATATATGCTTCCTCTGTTTAGATTTATTCCTCTTTACCATGCCAAAATCCCCTGTTTACATTTGGGATGTCCTGTGACTGGAGATCAGATGTCCATTACTCATGTGTGCCATGACCCCTTTTAACACTTAGAATTGCTGGTTAGCTGCCTGTGTTAAAGCAAAAGCTATGATGCAGTCACCTTCCCAAATGTCCTCCAGAATCCCTCTTGCATACTGTGAGCAGCTCCTCGTGGTTCCTGCACACCCTCTCAAGCCATATCTTACACTAATATTTGACTTATGAATGACAAAGAGGAGAGGCAGAAATGAAACCTCTGTAGAGGAGGAGGAAGAAGGGAAAATCTGATCATGGCATACTCTTTAAACAAAACCCCAGAAAAGTTAAATGACTGTGTTTTGGTTGACTAAGAAGATTTATGATCTTATTTGTGGAGGGAAATCTAAAGAAGATCTTGGAAGTTAGGTTAGAATAGTGTTGCTGGTCATGTTTCACTCTGAAAAAAGAGAATGGTGCTAGAAAGTTTGTGAAGATAAGAAAAAGAAAAATAAAGCAACAAAGTTATTGCAAATGAACATTTTTTTTGGCCATCTGGGACGGGGAATGGTATCACAGAAAAGGAGTATCTGAAGATTGAAATTCAAATAGTATATGACAGCAAGCTGAAAAGAGGAGTCAGGGAATTGTAAAGAACAATGAAGCAAAACAAGGAAATCTAGTTACTACATGCAGAGAAGTAGACTGAACAAACAAAGAAAAAATATACTACTCAAAGGTTCTTTTAAATGAGGGTAACAAAAATCTCCTTTCTACATCTAAGGCAGTGTACAGTGAGCACTAGAGAGATGAACAGGGAAAATACTTCAATGAATAAGTAAAGTAAGATAAACTCTATTAACAGTAAGGTCTACAAGTACCATTGTGGGGAAGATAATTCATCTGACTGCTCAAAAATCAAACATAATTATAGTTTGAGGGAGTATACCACCTCTTAATGTTACTGAGGATGGTTTGGGGGTTCTAAAAAAACAAAACAAAATAAAAACATGGTAAAGAACAAAAGAACATGGTCTGTGTAAATTGATGAACATGAGAGAAAGCCCATAGGTTTACTCTTCTCTATGTGGTTTGGTGGAGAAATTAAAAGGCAGAAGAATGCCTTTCCATTTCAGTGACCCTGGCAAAGGCACATGAAGCTGCAGAGAGTGGAAGTGAAAGAATTAATCAAAGAAAACTAACCTAAATGTTGTTAACACTGTGCTAAGAACCAGAGGGACATATCTGGAGAATAGTGCTGCACAAACATAGATCTAACACCAGGGCTTCTGTAGTGCAGGCAATATGGACCTGGTACAGAGTACACTTTCTCTGCATGTACAATCTACAAAAGACTGTATGGATAAATGTACCTGTATTTATCTAAGATAATTCTGACAGCAAATTACAAGGGAAGCTCTATGGAGGTTGTGCAGGAAGTTTGTATCTATTTTAAGTTTAACAAAACTTATTGAAATCTGTCAAAAATCTACTGTAAAGAGATTAGCTTATTATATCATAAAACTGAAGTAAATTTCTCCCTTATACTGATTAATTTGAATTGAGATGTAGATAGAGCAATGTGTTTTCTATACAGGGAGGTGAGTTCAGACTGACCTGTAGTTTGAATTTATTCTATGTTCTTTACTAATTTGCTAAAAAAAATGGCCTTATTCCAAACCTTCTTAATTCTCTGAGGTACTTCCACAGCTGAAAAAGCTTGTATGTGATTCAGTACTTACTTTTTTTTGAAATTAAATATTTTTGAGAATTTCAGTTGTAAGGGATCAGAGGAAGATCATGAACAATGAGCTGATTTATTGCTGCTCTCCCCATTGGAGATAATGTGAAAGGATCTCAGTAGCCTAATGAAGTTTTTTATAAAGACACAGCTTAAAGCCCATAAAAAACTGCCATTATGTGATAGCTGGTTGAATGCATTTATTGTCCTGTAAATATAATTGTTTGTTAAGCAATCAGCTGGGTTTTCTGAGTGCTATCACCAACCACTTTTATTTGAAATTATGTTGGATTTAATGTATATTCTTATTCCAGGACTATCTCTCTTCTAATTTTTTTTAATGTTTACAGCAGCAGAAGCTCCACTGAAATCTAACAAGTCTCTGTATTTAATCTGATGCAACTAGCAGAATAGCACTGGGCTTGATATTGTGATGTGTGCATCATCCAAGCCCTATACTACAAGTCACACCATTGTGTAATACATCAAGATTCATCAGAATGTTGGTACTCCTCCTTTCTTTCACAGTATTTTAATAGAGAAGTTGATATCTGAGCAATGATGTCTTAATTAAAAGGACAGTTAATTATTTATGATGAAGACGGGAATGGGGAAGCTTCACTGCAAATGATTTTTTGCATGTTTGGGTTCTGCTGAAATCATGATCTCTCTCTCTGCATAACGTTCCTGAGTGAATAATGCAGTTAGTATCAACTCTTATATATTGGCCACTGAAACTTTTTTAAAAATGTAAACTGCTTAGAAAAGTTTGCAGAATAAAGGTCTTCTGAGAGTTATTGTATACTATTAATTAACTGGTTTGGTTTTAATTTCTGGGTTCTTTGCTTCTTCTCATCTTTTAAACCATTTCTTAAATAAAACTATCATGTCCTGTACAAGAAGCTTTTCCTTTAACTTGACTTGTAATATATATTTTTATATGCTACTTTATGTATCTATTTCTTTCACAAACAGAAACAATCCCTTGGCTTTCTAATACAAGTGGAGATTTTAAGTAGATGTAGCTTAGACACTTGAAATCACTGGGACTCTAGGTGTGGATTCTGCCAAGCTGAATCTTCAAGTGTTGATTTAAACTGTTTACAGATTGTGGCTTCACCTTGAAGCAGAGGTGTAGTTTGTAGTCCTTGTCTCCAGTCCATGAATGGAGCCTGGCTCTTGTTCTCTCTCCTTTTACTTATATTGAGGTGTGTGCGACACCTCCCTGATTTCAAAAGTGACTGCATGCAGAACAAAACAGATTTTTCTTTCTGCAATCCAGTGGGATGAGACTATTGGTGATTTGCTTTTTGTGCAGCCTCCAAGAGCACCACCTGCCTGCCTCAGGCTCTGGAGCCTGGGATGCCACCGCAGGACACAATTAAACTGAATGGGACAGGCAGTTCTGGGTGTGCTGCAGTGACACCAACAACTGTGGGTCGTTCTGTGGTCTCCGTACCTTGAGAGAAAGCAACACGTTGCCCTCTTTGATGAGGAGGAGAGTAACACAGAAGCTGAGAGGTAGTGGGTGTAGGAAGGATTTCCTGCAAGCTTTTCAATCTGGGCTGTGTGCTGAAGCCTGGGAAGAGAAGTAAATTGCCAGATGGTACACTTGTCACCATCTTGTCCTGCTTACCGTCTGACAGGAAGCCTTTGCAGCTCCTTGCTTCCTTGGTGACAGGCTCCTTTGATTTGATCCAGCCTGTTTTAAGGAAGTAGGATATCTGGGAGGTGGGTGTACATGCCTGTGAGCTGGATTTTAGAGAACCCTACAGAGCATTATGGGAGTACGTGTGTGCAGTGCCTTTGCACCTTAAACAGCAGCTTGCACAGAGGTTTGGTGATGCATTGGTTTTGTCATCTAGATAGGATCACTTCCAAATATCAATGTTGCAGTATTTATCTAGTGTGGTTTCTGAGGCTTGCTTTGTGGAAATATCCTTTTACCTTCTTTAGCTCTCTGTGGTTTAAAGAGAAATATTATCCCAAATGTCTCCCTGTCTGAGAGAGGGTCAGAGCTGTGGGGTCTGCTTTGGAGAGGCAAGGGCATAAATTAAAACTTCCTTCTATGAAGCAGATTAAAGCTGAATGAAGTTTGAGGCATGACACTTGATTCAGAGGACGGAACAGCACATAGGTGAATCTTTTTCTTGTGCAGGGACTAGCTCAGCTGAGGCATGCTGTGTGGGGATGTGCTGTTCCTGTAAAACAGCTCTTGAATTTATGTTCAGGAGGTGGTAGCACCTTACAGAATCTTGCTAGGCTTTAGGTGGGGCTGAGGGGCTTTTTTCTCCACATCTCTTGGCAGCTGGGGCTCACTGATCCTCCTGTAAACATCTCAGGTTGGGTACATCTCAGGTGCTTCCTGCTTGCTGCCCTCCACTTTCATGGCATTTAGGCTAAATTGGGTAGGTCCTGCTTAATCAGACATGGAGAAGGAAAGAACTAGAAGCAAGCTGAACTTCTTGATCAAGCCTTACTGCAGAGGTTCATGGAACCTTGGCACTTAAAATAATTTGCATGAATGCTGTGAGTGGTCTCCAGCCTTTCTAAACTTACTGGAATAAAGGTTTGTGTGTGCAGTGGCTAGGGGAGGGGGTCCTCATTCCTGGCTCAGTCTGCTGTAATGCAAACAAGAGATATTAATCACAGACCAGCCCGACTGGATGTGTTCCAGACACACATCTAGCCCATCCCTCACTAACCAGTTCATAAAGCTCCCTGGTGATGGGGATTCCATACGTCAGACAGGAGTCTATAGTCAGGCCCTGGATCATCTGCCCTCCTTGCTACTTTAGCTTCCCATCTTTTGGCATACATGTTAGTTTTTGCATGTCAGTATTTTTTGCAAATATTGTTGATTTTTCTGATTCACTTGCAGGGCTATTTGATCTGTGTCTGATTTAGAAGCAGACTCAGTGTACATGTTTTATACAGTGTGAACAGCTCAGTGCACTTTAGTGCTCAAGATCATAGAGCTCTTTTGTAAACAGAGAGAAAAAAAGAAAGAAAGAAAATAACCTCACAACTCTTTATTTCCTTGAAATGTGCCCTTAAAAGCATAATAATGCTCTCAATGCTCATATAGATACCTTAAAAAAAGTAAAAAGAAAACACATTCTTTCTAATCCCTACTACATCCTTGGAGTTGGTTGATGAGTATTTCAAAGTGTGTGTGTTTTTTTCTGTCAAAGCTTATCTGACAAGCAGTGATATTTGCTGTGAATCTTAAACTTCAAAAGATAGGAGTATTTAGTAAAAGAATTCATTTCAAAGGATTAGACTTCCACTGCAGATGTTTTTGTCTGCCTTATTTCCCTTGAATCTTATAATTGCATTTCTCTCCTGTACCTGCAACAGATTAATAATCTTCCTTTGCTTTCATCACACTCCAGTGGCTTTAGTTTGTTTTTATCAGCTGCTTCTAATAGTTTTGATTTTCTTTACTTAAATCTGAAATGGAAGCATCAGTGGCAAGGTAATATAGTAAGTGATAATAATATGCAATGATGCCTTCAATCTCCTTTTTTCTCACCTCCCCCCTCACTCTAATGACATTCACATGATGGCAAAAGTAAACAAGAGCACATGTATACAAAAAAGGGAGAAAGTTCTTTATTTTGCTGAAATAAAAAGTTCTATATTTTGCTGAGCTTTTATATTGCTGAAATGCTAAACTGATGCTGGTCTCTGTGTACGGGCCCATGGCATGAGGTGGAAAATCAATGGATCAAGGGCTGCAGTACAATGCTTGCAGTCTGTGGTCTGACTGACCATATAGCTGAGGTTAAATTGACATTTCTGCACCAGCCTGGAAAAGGTGGTAACTGGGAGCACGTGTCACATATTTCAGAGCTTTCTTTTCTACGTTCTTGTTCTGGAGAGGCCAGATGCAGTCACAACCAGGCCACTTGCAGTGCCTCTCCTGAGCAAACGTGCTCCCACAGGAGAAGGAACCCCAGCGAAGGTGGGCTGTATTTTGTGCCAGAGTAACTGGCAAAGCTGTGCCACACAAAGAGCAGCAGCTCCCTTTACCAATGAGCACCTCAGAGGGTCCACAGGGATCTGGGCCAGTCCTGGGACCTGGATGAGTCCTTGATTTCTCCTTTGGTTTTGCTTCCTTGTTTGGTTCTCCTTCAGTTTAGCTTCTCCTTGCTGTTTGTCTTTTGTGAATTCTCTGGTGAATTCAGTGAATGGGTTTCTTTCCCTTGAGAAAAGGGAAGGTACCTCCCATTTTCCAGCCACCAGGAGATATGAGTCATTTGATAGGAACACAATAAAGCCTACTATCACAATAACCTGGTGTCTCAGGTGTTTATTATTTCCTATTAGTAAAACAGTCCCACATCTGTGAGTTCATCAGCTTTTCATTAGAAGGCACAAATGGCTAACAGTCTCTTATTACAAGCTCTTTTAAGACTAAACTATCCAATTAAGAACTGACACCTAGATTATTTTCCCTTTTAATCCAATAACTGATCCCAAAGAGCCTGCAATGTGGACTTTTCTGCCCAATTACAAATGCCACCCAAACCCATGGAGAAGAAGGAAAAAGAAGCATGAAGAAGAAACTCAGGAGGACACCCTGTGCCCTCCATATTGCTTCCATCCCCAACATACTAAAAATCCCAAGACCTAAATTTCTCACCAAGTGATACACCTACACTACTCTCTATAATCTATTTCACACTTTAGTGGATTCTAGTCTCTCTTGAAGTCTAGGAAACTTTCTCCTTGGGTCAGGGCACCCCAGAGCAGACAAAGAAATATTCCCAGTGCTCTGGGTTTCCACAACCTGGGACTGTGCTAGTTATAGGCAAGGATGTTACAGCCCTTGATCTTATTAGTGTGTGTGTGTACGGGTTTAGGAATGGTGCTTCTAGATTTAGTATTTTCACAAAAAAAAACCCCTGCCTCTCTGCTACAGGATTTTCTTTGAAGCTTGGCTTTGGCAAGTGCTATTACCTGTCCCAGGAAAGAAGGAATAAAGGCAGACTTCTTTCCACAGGCAATTCCAACACTCTTATTTATAAATGATCCCATTATTTATTCCTGCTGTTTTTATTGCTGCAGTTCCTAGAAGCTTGTGTCATTCAAAATAAATTTAAATTTAAAGAGAAGTTTTTTAACATCTAGTTCCAAACCCACTGAAATCTGTGTAAAAACTGTTTGTGATTTGGATGGGACTTTTGTATCTTAAATCCAGACCTAGCTGATAATGTACATGATTTATGTACCCAGGCTGTGACTTTATCAGCTATCTAAAGTTATGGAGAGGTGGAACATTTTCAGTTTGGGGCTTTAGGAGAGAATGGAGTTACATTGTAAATAGCAGGATATTATTACTGACTCAACAATGCCCTGACAATGTTTCATAAAAAATTTTCATGGCCAACACAAAATTTAATTTTTCCTCCTGTTTTGTGGTGGTGCAATATTATGTCTCTGAATGCATTGTGCTCTTTTGTTTGGCTGAGTACTTGTGTTTAAACCAATACACAGGCTCAGTCTGTTTTACATGGACAATGTGTTGAGCAATTAATGTCAGCATTAGGATAAGCTATTTACAATATATCTGCATGGATTTTAACACTATTTAATTAGGGGAGATTTTTTTTATCTAAGATACAGGGTGTGTGTATTGCATTGTTAAGGAGTGGATTGAAAGTTTTTCTACGATCTCTCAGATAGTTTTTTTGGCTTTCTCTGGAAAGTGGCCTTTCCTCCACAGAGAGCATAATGACAAAAATATATCCCTTAAGATTTAACCTGAGGAGAGAGAAAGAGAAACAAAAGTCATTGGTCTTTGAAGACAGGTGGAATATAAAAGACATGTCTCCTGTGCTGCTGTACAGACAATTTAATCGTGTGGATTTTTCAGTGTTAAATAATGGATGCTACTATCTGTCATGTGGCAGTTTTCTTAAGGTTTGTGTGTTACTCAGTGGATTGACTTACACTATTTTTTAGATAATAAGTGGACATGAACTACCGAGAGGACTCAAATATATCGCAACAACCACAAAATTGAGAAAACACATTGTGGACTTTGCTTTTTCTCTGTGTTCCCTCTGACTAGGCTCAAAGTCTTCAGCTTTCAAGGCCATGAACAGGAATGTTACAGAAACACTAGACTAATTTAAAATTCAATAATATTTCAAAAGATGAATAAACATATTTGATCAGATCATCCTGTGCTCCTGAAGGTTCTCTTTTCCTCCCTCAGAACTCTGTAGTCATCCAGTCAGAGGTACAGCCTGCATAAACGATTTGAGTGCCCACTGTAGATGCAGGGAGCTGGGTGGGCTCTGGAGTGTTTATCAGCCTTGCCCATGCCTCAGTGTGATGGATCTCTTGGGGCACTGACTGCAGGCAGTGGTCTGCAGTGCTCTAGCACTGGGCTTTGAGAGTCTGCTGCTGTATTGTTTGTAAATGAAGCCTTTTGTTCGATGAGATTTACAGACATGTTTGGGCAAATAAAACATCTAATTTGAGTGATCTAATTGCTGACTCTAAAATGCTGTTTGCACATTACACTGTTTAATTACTTCAGTCTAGTAGTTGTCTAGCAGTGTCTCAATCTGTTATATCTGCCAGAATTAAAGGAGGGGGAAAGGAATTTATTTGGGTGTCATTCATTGTGCAACAATTGTACAAAACCTTAAATGGAGAAGCAATGTTTGTCCATTTTAATACTTTTTGTTACAGTGCCACAATAGCATTAAATAAGGAAAAAAAAATCTGTGCAGCTTCTCTCTAAGGTTTTGTGGTTCTTGACAGCAGTAAAATGTAGTCTGAGAATGCAGTTCATAAAATAAATGCCAAAAAAAATACAAACTAGCATAGTCTTTACATTTTTCCAACACAGCTCTTAAGATGAAATGAAATTATATGTGAGTATAATGGGAAGAATAAATGCAATTAGTCACATTGTGCACTCCACTCTACTTAATTCAAATTGTGAGAGCACAACTTGTATTAGCTTTATATATAGCTCCATTTAATTCACAGCTCTCAGCAATCCTACCACAGTTATGTACATTCTTTACAAGGGATGAAAAAGTAACAAAGCTGGCTATCTTTTCAGGACATCACATTGCCTTCTAAACATGTGCTTGCATATTTGTAATCTGTTGTCCTCTTGGTAAAGCTTGTCTAAGAAAAGTGCTGGAGTGGGAATGGAGTCTCTATATGCAGCTGCATATCACAGTATTTTTAAATCAAAGACTACCTCACCTTGTGGGAAAAATGCAGATCATTAGCAGTATTTTCCCTTTGCTATCCTCTTGGTTATGAGTATTGCATTCATTACTCTGATCATTTCTAATTGTTCACATTTGTGAGAACCTGTATCTTCTGCAAAGGTTTCATGAGGCATTGTACAGTGCCTCAAAGTTTACTGGGCTTGATTATGAGGGGAAGCACTGATTCTCCAAAGAATGCTTTCTTGGGGAGCAGTATCTCCCATAGGCCAAGAAGCTATGAAACAGGATTTGCCTGGAGTGCCCTTTTGCTGTCTTCTGCTATTTAATGTGATCATCATCCAGATAAGCACAAAGAGAGCCAAAGAGAAGTAGTTCTTTTTTAACACTGAGCTGGGCCTTGGTGTCACTCCCTTCTCCGTACACCTGACTTCTGTAACTCCTTAGGAACTTTGGATATGAGACTATAAATGCGGAGGGAAAGCTGTTATTTATATATTAAAGAGTGCCATGTGGCATTAGTTTGTTTTGAAAGAACTGCATGTGTAAGGTAAGCATCTGACTGACCTTTCTGTAATTTCTCAAACCTTTACTTTCTTCCCCTCCTTCCCAAACCCCATCATGTTCACAGCTGCAATCCTACTCTTTGCTACAAGTCACAGTCTGTGTTTGTTTCTGAGGGATCTTTCCTGTGTTGCAAGATGAGAACCAGCAGAGATGTAAGCACTGTAGTATATTCCCTGAAGCTTTTCTAAAATGTTTATGCCAGTGGCAAAGATCCTGTTTGACATTTCAGCACAATAGGGTTGAACACAAGAGCTTCAGGCGACTGCTGTGCACTCTGCTGACATTCACTTGCCTGCAGTGGTTAGAGGAAAAGTCCCATTGCACTTGGTTTCTGCTCCTAACTTATCTGTCTCTTGTCTTTGTTAGGCTCTGCTCTTGAACTGAAACTACTTCTTCCGATCACTTAGGCTGCACCTCAGGTAGCAAACATGTAGGCATGTCTGGGTCAATGACTTGACTCCAGCTGGCCCTTCCTGCATGTATCTAAATCCCTTCTAACTCTCCCCTGGATGAATCATCTCTTAACCTGTATTTGGGGGTTATTTTCAGTTTGAGTTGAGCTGCTCAGCCCATGGGAACAAACTAATGTTTGAGTTGGCACTGTTAGCACCTACTGGTGTGACCACTCCATTCCATATATTATCCATGTTCCTTCCTTCTAAGATGATTTTGAAAATTGTGGATGGCCTTGGAGCTACAAGTAAAATATATGCTGGTCATGCTGCCTCTTCATCTCACCTCTAAATAATTTTTGAAAGCTCTAGAAGTTTTTAATTGGCAGTGAAGCTGAACAAATTAAAATCCCAAATCAGACCATGACTTTTCAGACGTGGAAATACCAATGTCTTGGTTCTTATTCTATTAAAGACTTGGAGTCTCTTTGCAATAGTAATTCTGAAAAAGATGTAAATTCCAGTATTGATTTTGGACTTTATTATTTCTTGGAATTTATTATTAGTAAGAATCTGTTTTATAATCACACTCATAGACTCTTGGTGTAGCAGGGAAATATGGTCAACTATATTTATTTTTATTTCAGTATTAGGACTATTCTGTTTGGCTAAACATACTAACAAAAAAATCCACAATTGTATTTGAAATGAAAATGAGTTTTAAAATTTCCTGTTGTTTATGATATACTTTTGCTTTTCTATTGAGCACAATTTTAGTAAATCTCCTCTTTGTCATTTAAGATTTTAATAGTGAACTAAGATATTTTCCAGTCTGACTAGGTTAATGCTGAGGTCTCATATTTATTATTAGCAGTTCTCCTATAATTCTGGTGGTGTACAAAGAAAGGAGATATCAGAAACTTTTTATTTAAGTGTTTTTAAGGGGGTACCGGTAATGATGAGTAGAACAGTCTGGACAAACTATAAACTGCTTTGTCTTTATGTCTTACTGCCTTTTACCTTCTTCCCAGCTATTTTAGAAACTTTAACATTTGTTAGTCTTTTGCTTTATTTAATTCTGTGCTCCTTCTATTCTTTTAGGATTCAAAGAATCCAAGTTCTCCACAGCAGCTGCTTTCACAAACTCAAGATTTGGAGATTTAAGGTAGGTTCTGAAATTGATTTGATGTTCAGTCATATCCATCAAGACAATGAAAGTAACACTAGTAGTGGTGATAGTATTAATGATTTGTCATTCCATGTCTCAGATGAATTAAATGTGAGAAAAGAAATATCTGCAACAGATTTATGAAAAAGAAATGTTGAGCAAAAGAACACATTTCATTGCAAATGTTGCAGAAAATTTCAAAAAAATTGAGTGTTTAGTTTTATTTAATTAGACACTGTGGAAATACATATCTCTTCCATTTCCTATAAATAGGTTGTCTTCCTGATTAAATTATTAGTATTGAACAAACATAGGAGAGAAAGGGGAATAAGCAGTGACTGATAAAGGACAATTCACAGATGTTTATTTAGCTAATTCATGAAGCAGTTTTAATCTGCTGATAGATTCTTTGAAACTTTGATCAGTTTAGTGGGATTATGTGATAAAACAGACAAAATTCAATAAACACATTAAAAATAGAGAAGGTTTGATTGGATTTCCTTATTAGCTGTTTTGGTTGTGGGGTTTTTGGTTTTTTTTGTTCTTTTTTTTAGGAAAAGTAGGTGTATGACACATGGAAAGATGGTGGCTTAGGAATGTTAGGTCATAAATTTTTCAGTTTGATAGAATTTTCTATTAATTTAATTTAACTACCATTACCTGCTGCTAAGTCTTCCTTTCAGCTAATAAATTAAAAATACAGCCATTTTCAAGGTTTTTTTTTTTTTTTTGCTTATTTTAGAGATATATCTAAAGGAAAACCCCATAGTTAGGCCTTTCCTGTACAGCATACAACATTGCAATTTCTTTCATATTTCCCAGAGTTAAAAAACAAGATGAACATTGTAAAGTTACCTACAGTGTACACTGCATGCTAAAGAAGCTGTGTGCTTTTTTTTTGTCATGGACTCATTTTATTAAATGACTATTACTACCTGCTTTTTATACAGATTTTCCTCTGTTTTGGGAGGAAAAATTCAACAGCATTTTTTTTTATTACTTCTGTCACTTGGAGTGTTTATTCCTTAAGAGTGTGAGGCAATAATTTTAGAGATTGAAGAATTTTCAAGAAAATTTTGCCAAGTAGGGTCTGATATCTTGCAACATGACCTAGTTCTAATTAATTTTCTGCATTTGCAAGGGACACAGCCTTGGAGGGTGGAGTTGAATCCTGCTGCCATGGGTGGTAGGCATCCATCATCCCTGCAACACACAGGTGCAGGAGAGAGGAGTGTTTGCCATGCAGGTTGCTCTGGTGGTGGTGTGCTGCCCATGCAGCTTCCAAAGGTCCTGCTGTCCCCAAGCTCTCTGGGTGCTTCCTCTTGGAGTTGCTCATGTTTTGGCTGCTGTGCTCATTCTCCTGCCTGGTACTGATGCTCCTTTAATTGTCCTTCTTTCTTTCACTTAGTAAAGTGGGTGAGCAAAATGGGTCTGGCTGTGAGAGCCAAGGTCTCACCAATTTCTTGGAGAGCAGCACTGTTTTTTTACACAGCTGGTTTGTATCCCTGGCTGTTCTAAAACACAGAGCTGAGGGAGGGGTTCAGCTTTGCTATCTTTAACCATTCACAAGTTTGCTGATCCAGGTGCTTCTATATTAAGCATGGAAAGAGACAGGCACTTCTAGTGCCATGCTAAAAGGAATGAATCAGCTTTCAACATGCCAGCCTGGTGCCTGATGTACAATCAGCACTGATGTTTAGCTGCTGAATGAATGAGGTTTTGTAGGAGGACTCTTGTAAAGAAGACTGTGTCTGCAGAAGTGCACAGCAAAGTCAGCATGCAAGTGAGCTCTGGTTTTCTTTTATTCTCCATGTAACTGTTTGTGTTCAAGTGGAATGACAACAACATCAAGAAGTGCAAGTAAAACTTGGCATATGTCTGCCATCAGGTGATTTCAATGTGCCCCCCTCATCTTTCATACTTTGGCACATAAACAGAGTAATAGAAAAGTTACCTATTAGCCAAGTTTCAAATCTTGCTGATGAGTGATGGTTGGTGTTCCACTGGCCTGGCAGCTCTCTTGTGATGCTGGTGAGGCAGGTGTTTTAAGCCAGTCATCAGTATCAGATACAGCTTTTAAATAAACTCATCTATCATGAGTATTCATGTTTGGGCAGCAGTTGCCCAGCTGTGCTTAGACTGTGGCACTGAGGCATGTCAAGTGTCACCTTGCACAGACAAGCTCAGGAAAAAAGTTTCCCCAGGGCTGTTAATATCCTTGTCAATGAAAGCCAACAGACATCTTCTGAAAAAGCGTGGGCAGAGAGTGGGGGGAGGAAATGCACTGTGTGGACTAATATAAATTCAGGCTGTGCAAAATCCTTATGGATTCTGAGGCAGAGCCAGTGATTGAGGAGGATTGCAGGCAGTCCTGTGGTGATGGAGGATGAGAAGGTTTCATATCTGACCAGGTATAAAGGGCGTAGCAGATCAAATGCTTTGTTTCTGTCAAACAAAAACAAAACAAAAAGGGCTTTGAATTAAGAAAATACTTAATGAAGAAGGAAAGAGAACAGAAACATTAGCATTGAATCTCTGCCCCCTTACGAGGGGTTTGGAGACTGTCTGTTCTTGCTTTATCTCTTCAGAGCAGACACAGTTTTTTTTTAATAGAAAAACTCTGGAGATGAGCACTGACTGCATTAAAATGTCATCTCACAAAGCAGGGGCTTTAAAACAGGATTTTAACAGAGTATTGCCCAAGCAGGCCATGAATAGTAAGCAGAGATATAATGCAAAAGGAGACCATCTTACTTAAATGGGTTTTATTAGCCAACCTCTAAACACACTAGATATGGGTAGACTGAAGTTATATGTGGTATTCACAAGCTTGGTTCTCCTAGTAGGTAATTTTGAGTTTTCTGCAACAGATTCACACTTAATGTGAAGTTTTCAGAATCACTGTAGCCTTAGAAGATGAAATATTCTTGAGGGGGAAATAGATAGTATTTTAATTTAAAGGGAAGTGTGTCTTATTGCTGTTAAAATATAAAAATCAAATTACTGTGCAGGGGATGAAAGTGGATCAAGGGAAATAAATGTGGATCTTCAGTCAAACTTTCATTTAAACCACCTGTATCTCAATGAATTTCATGCATGGTATTTCAGATCAGTTTTTGTGAGGTTGTTTTGGGTTTTTTTGCACATAAGCAGAAGTCTCTGCAGAAGCTGCAAAAGCAGATTTCACCTGTACTGCACTGGTTTCCAAACTGTTGCCTGTGGAGGGACTTGTTTCACTCCGTGCTCTTCCCCAGACTCTATGCCCTGGCTTTATTTGAAGCTTTTGTGCTCTAACATTTATTTTGCTAAGGATGTGGAAAATGTGAGGTTCAGAGGAAGGAAGAGAAGCATTGCACTACTTTACCAAGTATGCCATGCTGTACAGAGGTAAATGTGCTTAGCTATCATCAGAAAGAGATTCCTTGTGTAAAATTTTTCAAGTGAAAATCTGAAACTGTGCTTTGAACTTGTCTGTCAGTAGCCCTCTTCTATAGCTATTTGTCTGCTTCTCCTCTAGGGGAGTTTTTCTTTAGGATTTGGGGATTTTTTTAATGCTGGAATATTTGATCTATTATCTCCTTTTCACATAAGTATTTGCATGGAATATGTAGGCCTGTATCTCTAAAATACACCCAATCTGGGACCATCTAGGTTAGATCACAAGCAGTAATGTTGTCCCCAGAATTTAAATCCAAATTTGGCATCAGATTGTAGCACATTCCCAGAATAACACTCCCTAGAGTTTAAAAAAACAAGCTAACACATTCATAGTAATTTGAATTGCAAGCCCTGTTTCTGTCCTTAAACTAATATTGTGGCTAGGGGATTATTGTTAGTTGAAGGACAAGTATTAGCTCCAGTTACACAGAAGACTGAGAACTGTGAAATCTAGAGGAAAAACTCAGTAGAAGTATCATTTTGGAACAAAAGGGGAACAGGAAGAAAAAAAGCCATCAGCAATATTCATGTGTTCAGTGCTTAATGCCACATATTCTGTTGGCTTCCAAAGGCTTTCTCAGATTCCTGCTGTTCCATGTCTTTCTCTTACCCATATGGGTGAGATCCTCTGATGTTGCCTAACTTCAGTGATCAGTTTTGATTTCACCAGATGTCAGACAGCTGAGAAGCTGGCTCACATTACCTGTCTGAAGGTCTCTGTGGGTGACTGACTTCCATGGACTTTAGAGAAGATCAGACCTGTCTGCACCTGCTGGAGAGGCTGGAAAACAGAAGTCCTAGTTCTTTTCTGCTGGTGCAAGCAAGACCTAGCTCCATTGAATTAGATGAATTAGCTGTCCTCTGAAGCTGCAGATGAAATGAGACTCAAAAGGAGCTACTTAGTAACAACATAGATAATGGCTAATTCAAAGTATGACAGAGGTCAATAAAGGGTGAAGTCTAATTGCACAGTCCCATGGAAATAATAACCTTTTGTGATAAATGCTCAAAGAAAGCACAGGGAGATAAGTTGCTTGCATATCTGCTTAGATATTAAGATCTTTTATTGAAAGTGTAAAGACTGTAGATACAGTGCAGTTTGCATAATTGAAACAGCAGAGAGGACAAATTTTGTTTTGAGGAATTGGCAGTGATACAAATTGTTCAACCCTCAATGTTTAGAAGATCCTGAAATAGGCTTAAAAATGAGACTCAACAAGTAATCACTGTTTTCTTACATTTACTTTCTGAGCCATTAGATGCGGGTCACATTTTGTTTTCCCAGTTATATAATCCCTGGACTCTAGTCTTTGCAGCTTGAAAAATACCTGTTATTGTCTGCCTGGCAATGAAACTCTGAGAGCTAACAATAGCCTAAAAGTGACACCGAGTCTTTAAAAGATCAAATCAAATTTTTTAGTTTGTCAAACAAAACTGTTGCTCAAGTTAATGGGTCTGCAACAGAGCTGATGGTTAAAAAGGGGAAAATTGTTTGATAGATGGAGACTGAATCTGATGCTTAGAAACAGACGTATAAGGAGAAATTTCAGTCAGCTTTCAGCTGCAGCCTGCTTGCAGCCCATCTAATCCAGAAGCTGCCAATTCATTAGGATAACCTCTGAGAGGATTAGTCTGTGTGAGGCTGTACAATGGCCAGGAGTGGCACTTGGTGCCTGCCAATGAAGGCAGAGTGGCTGCAGCTGAGGCGGGTTTCCAGGGCACCCCGAGTGCAGGGCTGCCTCCTGGGCACCTAGCAGATCAGGCTTCCCTTTGTCTCCACCAGGGCTGCACGCTGCCAGCATCACTCCAGGATGAAAAGCCTGGTACTGGGCCCTCCACAGAATGTGGTAACAGAGTAAATGGTTGGGAGGCACCTGCTCACTCCTTTTGCATCCCAGCTCCACTGAGGACGGGTATCTCTGTTGCCACATTTCTCTTCACAGAGAAAAACAAGGCACAATTCTTCCCAAGGATTTCTGAGATTCACATTCTCTGAACCTCAGAGAAAAGGAAAACACAATTCTTATCTCGTTTGCTGTGCCTGTGTTGTGCTAAAGTAGAATGCAATATGGAGATTGTTTACCCAAAGTGAGGATGTTTTGTTCCCTTGGCCTGTCAGGGCCAAGTGTGTGTGTGTCGGACTGTCACGGGACAGTCACAGGAGAATCAGAGATGAGTGCAGTTCTGTGCAGTTGTGAGCAACAGTGAGTGCATGGCAGATTCAGTTTAGATACAATGTACATAGTATAGTATAATAAAGTAATTCATTAGCCTTCTAATATCAATGGAGTCAGATGCATTATTCTCTCACCAACCCAGAGTCGCCTTTGATTTACAATATATCTTCTCTGGTCCCTCTGCTCCCTCCCACATCTTCCCCCCCTTTTTTTATTTATTTGTTAAATCTGATTTAATCCTTCCAACATTTGTCCTAGCTTTTGGGGACTTGTGATAGATGGGAATGAAAAGACAGCTTTCCAACTGCAGCTAACCCAGGTGGAGAGCAGGGAATGGGTAATTAACTGGGAGCCACTGCATGAGTGCTGGGCAGGCAGCTGCAAAGCCTCGGTGCATGCACTGACCAAATCCTGCCTGAACTGTGTGGAAAAGGCAAGGATGTGCATTTGCAATGACAATCTCTTTGCAAGTCCTGGGAGAGATATTTTGCTCTCTGGACATGTAGGTGGATTTCTCCTGACATGATTAAAATTTGATCCAACATCTTCAAGCATAATCCCTTTAACTGTTTAAAGCCACTGCATTTTGTTCTCCCTGAGTCTATACTCCACTCTTTTGGGTAGATGTAAGCACGCTGCATTTCTGAAACATATTTCTGCTGCTTTGATGTCTCAGAAAGCAGCTGTTAACGTTGGTGAAGTGACCCAAAGTCACAGGGAGCTGGTTTTTCTCCAGCTGTTTTGCCCTTCTCTGTTCCCCTTGTACAGGATAGCAGAGGGCCCTGCAAACACGAGGCTCGTTGTGTAGCTCCTGTACCAGCAGCACTGCATCCTTGTCTTCAGTCCAGCCAAGTCACTGAGCCAGCCATTGCTCCATCTCCTCCAGGCTGTTGTTGGTTATTTAGTGCCTCACCAAGGGTACAGAGAGAGCAGCTGGCCACTGATGTAGATGGGAGTAAATTATCAAAACAGAGATGGAGGGAAATAAAAGACTTAGTGGTGTTTCTTTGTCAGTGGTGGCTGACAAACTGTAAGGAGAAATGAGGTTTTGAAGAGCACTCAAATCATTGGATTGTGGTTTTTCTTTGGGACATGGTGATAAAATGGGGAGCAAGGGAGCTCTGATTTAATGGCTTGCATGGGCATAATGGCAGGTCAGCTGTGGGGAGAAGAGAAGCAAATATGTGCTGTGGGGGAAAAATGGGCAAGGAGACACTCATGAACTCTGAGAACAAAGTGAGAAAGGTAGGCTTTGAAGAACAAATATACTGATGGTTTAAATCTGTTCAAGCTGAGTGGTAAAGCCCTTTCACAGATGTTAGCAGCTCTTCCAAAATTCACTCTACTAGGACAGAAGGGACTTTCATTTTCATGTGAAATCATTAAGTAGCTGAGTAATCCTCTGTTTTCTCTATTTTAAGGCTAACAGTGGTAAAGGTCAAGAGGGAAAGTTTTCAATGAAGTAATTGTTCTATTAATTGCAATGCACATTTAAGTGCCAGGGGCTGGTGATGACTGCATAGAGTTGCAAAAATTCAGTGGCTGAGAGGAACTGTACAGTGAGAGGTAGACGCCTGATGGAAATGTAGCTTTTTGTGTATTCTGCAGCACTGTGTAAATTAGGTATAGTAGAACAACATTATTTCTCAGAAAATATTCCTGTCAAGATATTGCTCCTTGTAAATCATCAGACAAGGTGACAAATGGCTGCTTGTGTTGCTAAGACAGGCTGCACAGGTCCTGCTTAAGGAAAAATTACTCTGAAACATCTTGACACGTTTGGGGTTTCAGGTTTTTGCATCTTGTGTAGTAAAGGCATAGAGTTTTGGGTGTGGTGCACTCTTGTACAAAATCATCGCCCTTCTCACCCTGATGGGGATCTGGTGTCAGCATCTGTATGCTACCGCTGTGCCTTCAGCATGGCTCTGGCAGGAGTCCCTGGCTCTGCTCAGATTCTTTCCATTCACTGATGCCCTTTCCTGCTCTGGAAGAGGAGGTATTTCCAGAAAGAAGCTCTCTTTCCTCCAGTTCAGCCTTTCCTTAGTTGTCAGCTCTGTGCAATCCATAAACAAAACACAGCCTGCTGATTTCAAACCTGCTTTATGCAGCACAGCAGCAGACACCCTTGGTGCAAGATGTTTTAGCTCCAGCTGATAATTCTGCTCCATTGAATTTTACATTTGATTTGGGGAGAAGTACTGGCTGCACTACATGTATTATCTAGTTCCCATCAAGAGCAGTGAGAATGCTGGTGCACAGCAGTGGTGGTTGTTGTGCCTTGTGCTTTTATACCTTTCCTTAATAATAATAATAAAAAATTCATTTTCAGTAAAGAAAATAAATCTGTTAGGACCCTGTTAATGGGTTTCCAATGGCCTTATAAAACAGGGCATATGTTTCTTGAGTTCTTTTCACTCCTGTCCTCTCCAGTTCTTTCCCTAAGCTGTGGTAGTAATTTTCTGTTTGGGGTGCCTGTGGTATTCATAGCATGAATATTCTTTCAATACAGGAGTGCTCCCTCCCCTCTTGGCAGGATAAACCCTGAAGTGCCTTGACCACTGTCACAAGGTTGACCATCCAAGAACAATCGATTTCTAAATGTGCTTGAACCTTGGGTGACCTGAATTATAGCAGCAAGTATTACAAGCTGGGACATCTGGTGGACAATAAAATTTTTTTTATTTGTTTTTACATCAAGCAGCTGTACTTGAGCAGATGACCAGGGGCTGTGCAATCAAAGTGTGAATAGCTGAATTAGCAAATTATATTGGGCTTCTTAAGCACTTATTTGAATGCTGCATGCTCTTTTTTTAATTTTGCTTTAT
The DNA here is from genome assembly GCF_012460135.2 of Molothrus ater. Lineage (NCBI taxonomy): Eukaryota > Metazoa > Chordata > Aves > Passeriformes > Icteridae > Molothrus > Molothrus ater. The sequence continues at coordinate 60,758,529 of NC_050478.2, forward strand.
TAACATCTACCAAAAATGCAGCAGTGTTGGCATTATTGTTATTAGTGACTTATTTGCTTCATTAAAATTTACAGCACGTTTTACATTCACCATCTGGGACAGCTTCTCCCATGTTTATGGTTAGAATGCAACTTAAACCCAGGCCTAATAGTCTAGAATAAAAGATTTTATAGATAAAACTCTTTATTTGGATGCCAGTGTTACCTCTTTTTGCTAGTGTGCAAACAGAATTCTATTTTGCTCAGTTACTGTGGTACAACTTAGTGCTAGGATACAGAAAAATATTTTTGCTTTCATTAAAAGATGTTGTACATAAGGCAAAGGTCAATCACGCTATTACTTGGAAGGCTGCAGCTTTTGGGGGATGGCTGGGGTGGGAATTGGACAACTCAGAGAGACTTCAGACTAGAGGACGTTCTGGGTCACTGAGTTTAAACCCCTGCTATTGCAAGTAACTACCTTGGATAATCCCTTTCCAAAGAACTGGAGCAAGAATAAGCAGTGCAAGACAAACGTGAATGTGGTGAGAGGCAGCACACAGGAGCATGCCTCTGAACCTGAGCTAGTGTTTCTGGATTTGTGCTGCCTTGCTCCTAATCATTTCAAGGCATTGCCAGAGTATGTTTTCACTCAAATGTAAATGCATAGCTTTTAATTCTTCCTCCTTCTTCCTGTATTGCTTTACTGTTCAGCAGTGAGGATGGGATACACATTTTCTCATTTGTTCAGGCTGGGAATGTGGGAAGGATGTGTGCTCTTAAGGCAGAATGGAGGGAGATGGAAAGGAGAATTTGATATACTAGTACTAAGAGCTAGTACTGAGTGTCTTCCCCACTTTTGAGTCTGAAAAAAAAATCAAATTTGAAATTCAAGTGAGTATTCTTTTTTTATTGCTCTTTGGGAGTCCAAACACTGAAATATGTATTCACTCTCTTTTTCCTTCCCATACCTCACATTTTTATTCTGCGTAGCTCAGGTGCTGGAAGAATGACAATAACCTGGACATTATGGGCAGTCCATACCCTTGTTTCTTGTGATTTCCTACTGGTACCTCATCATGAGAAATATTTGCAGATTCTTTAGGTGTCAGCATTATCTGAGAAATGCAGATATGTGTGTAGCCTTTTCTGCCTCTTCTGCTGTGACTCTCTCTAGGCTTCAGTGCAAATTCCATGCTGTTTCTTTCCTTTTTTAAAGCTGCTGTATCTAATGGATGGGTTTTTTTTCATTTTTTCTGTTTTGCCTTGCATATCTCCAATTAATTGTTTACAATTAGAGCTGCCTGGAACTACCTTAGAAGGGAGAAAATGATGAATACAATTGATTAATTATAATCTGATGAAAATCTTGAAGCTTTTCTCTTATAAATGATTTCCTGTCATACTGCCCTTGAAAATTCTCTTACCAGTGTATCATGAATAAACAAGAATGAAGTGTGGAAAATACATGCAACATTGATTGTGGTGCATAAATTTAAATGGAGAACAGGTTTCAAATGTAACTTTAATTTTTTTACCTGTCTTATAGATTGAATTCCAGTTGGAATAGCTGGAAAATGGATGCTGAGATTTTTTTGGGAGTTTTTTCACCTGTGTATGTATTTTCATATTATCCAGTTATAATACTTGGTTACTCTCACTACCTACAGACATGTCACAGCTATTGTTGCTTCTTTATTTATGCGTAATTTTTATTGACTCTAAATGATTATAAATTCAATATTCTGCTTTTAAAAACTTTTCTCTTGATGAAATAAATGTCAACACTTTCAGCTTCTTGGTAGATGTGCTTTGTCTCTGCTTTTCCTCTCTTTAGGCTGCTAAAAGTGATTCTGGAGATCCTAAGATGAGTGCAAAGCACTACTAGTTTGGGGGGTTATTTTTGGCCATTCTTGTAATCTTTTGCATGTATTTTTTTTTCCTTTTTCTTGAAGGTTTCCTGGTTTCACCTATGAGTTTCTAGTGGTCCTGTTTGGTGCTCTGTTTTGGAATTCTTTTTGTTTTACCCCTTCCTTTCTATTTTACCTCTACCTACCCCAATCCTTCTCAGTGATTGGAATTAGAGCATGTAAAAGCCACCACTCTTGTTTTCCTATTTCTGTTTTTTTGCAGACATTTAAATGCAATAGACTTGGCAAACGAGGGCTGCCTGTTTGTGTGCTGAGTTTGTTTGTGGGTGAGGTTGTTTTCTCTCTCATGCTGTGTTAGTCCATGTGTTAACAGTTTATGGTTGAGCTGCTCAGGAGGTCTAAGCCCTCTCATGAATAAAAAACCAAGATGAAAATGAGTTTTTACTACAAAATGGTCTTTAAAAACACGATGAACGTTTGATTTTTGGACATGCTGGTTCTGAATAATGAATGACAGGTGTGTGAAGATAAATGAAATTTTGTTTGTGTGCAATGTTAACTACTACAGATTGATAGATCAATACTTAGATGCAGTTACAGGCAGAGCTGAATGTCAAATTAAGTATAGGCTCCTGAGTGCTATAACATAGACATTGCATTATGGAAATGCAGTTCTAATATATTGACCTACCTTCTGTACTCTTTAAAGCAATGTTGCTAAGCATATCTGTTTTAAATATCTGTCTTTCCCAGGCCTGAGCAACACTCCTATATCAACCTCATGCCTCATAATTTGAGCCTCTGCCTTCAGTCATCTAGAACTGAAATTTGTCTGACTGCAGTTGAGTTATACAACATCCTATTGCACAAGGAGATGGACAGTTCCCATGTAACATCTGTTTCAAAACAGTTATTAGAACACTTGAAGCCAGGAAGAATGGGGGAAGAACATCCAAAAAAGGAAGCATATAGAAAGTCACTGACTATCTTTAGTAAAACTTTTGCAAGTATTCTTTCTAAAAGTGAAATAGTTCCATGTGCCTGGTTCATACCCAGGACAAAAATTAAAGGCACTTCCCATCTATATGATTTTAAATACAGGTTTAAAAAATCCCTCCAAAAAAGAAAAAAAAAGACAAAAAACCTCAACCACAAAAGATATGAAGACTGAAGCTCTCAGTCAGCATAAACTGTTCTATCACTGGGATTTGGCAAATTAGACACTTGATAGAAGGAATGTAGGCTGGAGTGTAGTAAACTGGCATGCAGATGCTATGCTGGCAGGGAGAATGGTCTCATCTTGATTTCTGTTCCTATAATTCTTATAATAGAGATCAGCATCAATATACAGTGGTCTTTTTTATTCATATAAAATTTACAAACTTAATCAGGATGAGAGACTACAGTAACTATGAATTTACAGTTTCATTTATAAATAATCCCATCTCTTTTTATTGAGCATTTAAGCAAATATTTAAATTTCACTGTGTGATGGCATTGATCTCCCATAGCAAAATTATGCATATGTTAAATATTCATTGAATAACTGATATTGTTTGAAAAGCAATTATTTTTATTTTTCTCTTTTAGCATTTATAATCTTATGAACTCTGTCACTGTTTACAAGTTCTGACTTTGTAAATAACTGAATATGGCAGAAATCTCAAATATAGGCTTTACATCAGAATATATAGTGTTCACAGGCTCTAACATCCATCCATCTTTCCCCATGTGTGACTGTTTTCTTCGTCAAGTCCATCTCCCTTGTCTCTGAAGTGATATGTATTTTTTCCACTCAAAACTCACTTTTCAGTGAAAACTTTCAATTTTTTACGAAATAAAGCATTAATTGTGTTTTGACACACATGAGCATAAAATTGAGGGGGAATGAACATTTTATAATTCTTTAATCCCACTTTAGAATTACAGAAAGCACTGACTGATATATGTTGCTTTTCTTCAAACAGTGTAATATCTACCTGTTGTGTCCCCAAGCCCTTAAATTCCATGTTCACCTAAACACTAATTTTTGGAGTAGGGTAGAAGCAGGAAGGAATGGCCATATGGAAAAATATCCTGACCCCTTCTCCTCTAGGTTTGGTGTAGAATAGAAACCAGAAGATTTCACACTGATCTTGGACAAATAATTTTCCTTCTTAGTGCTTCTCTTGTCTTCCACTTCTTTGTGCTTCCTTTATTTGGACTGTGATTTCTTTGGTGAAGAAATTGTGTATTTATTTCAGAATGACATATGCACCAAGACAAAGTTTGTCCTCTCTCACAGGGGACTGCTGAATGTGCTGTTCTTCCTCTACATGAAAGGTAAATGCATCTTATTCCTGTCACGACCTTCTGGCACATTCCTTCAGCTGTGACTGTCTTATTACCTTTAAAAGGTCCAATGTGATTCTTTTTAAGACACATTTTAAGAAGTCTCTTCAGCCAATACATGAGCTTATAGTTATTATTAGTTTAAATACATTTATTATTAGTTTATTTTCTTTTCTGGATGTACCAGAGCTGTTCTGACACTGAACAGGTTAAGAGAGAAGTTATGAGCATCTACTAAATCCAAATACTGAAGAATTATAAGCAACTCATATATTCTGCAAAAGAAAAGCACCCAATCCCCAATGCCTTGGAAATAATATTCTTTTAGTAACCATCAACAATTTTTAGTGATATTCAGAATTCAAATAAGAAACGACCAAGACACAGAGGCTCTTGTGACTGTATCTAAGAAGACTTCAAGAGAAAGGCTGTTCAGCTTTCAAAAGTTCAAAGGACTCTAGAAGACAGCAGCCTGCACAGGGTATGAGGTGAAATTCCAGCCAATTCCTACATTCCTTCTATCAAGTGTCTATTCAAGCCAAGCCAATGAGAATTTGCAACAAAGAGGCGATTAAAAATCATTGTCATCCTTATCCAAGTTTTTTCTTAATGAGGTTTTTTTTGTTGTTGTTGTACTTACCAACAGACTATATAGTCTAGTACATAGGGAAAACATATTTTTCTATTAGATAACCACGTTTTTCTTTGTCTTCTTCTAACTGTACCACAGATAACTATTTTCCTGTTATGTTTTTTTTTCCCCTTTCTTTCCCCCACTTCTGTGTTGCTGTAGGGTCTTTAAAATTGGATGGGGGAAAATAAATGGTGAGGTTCTTTGCCATTATTGTAAAATCAAATCTTGGAGAGCTTTATGGGAGCTGCCCATAAAGGGGTAGTCCATAAAGGAGCTGTTAATGAGACTTTATTAACCTCAGACTATATAGGATGAAATATTATGTTATAAATAAATGTGGTGCCAGGGCCAAGCTGCCTAATAAATGGCATGATAGAGGGGATCATGTGCCTAGGGAGTTATGACATAGAGCATTTTTCCTCCAAGTCACTATTTTAAATTCACCATGGTCTGGCAGTGACTGAAGGCCATTATTATCCAATGATTCTTAAACAGGCTATGTGAAATAAATTGGAGGTCTTGGTTCATTTCCTTAGGGAAAGAGGTCTATGCTCCAGGCTACAGTAATTGTCATCTCAGTTCAAGGCTCAGCACAGGAACCGCACTTGGAAAGGATGTGGCCAAGGAGTCACTCTTGTGCCTTGTGCCTTGTCCCCTTCCCCAGCACACTACAGCATTGCCATGCTGTGGTGTGAGTTAATATTGAAGGTTCCTGCAGAAGCTCATTCTTTGGATAAGCAGAAAGCTTTGTTTCAGACCATTACCAACAATATCCTCCAAGGGCTTCTTCCTGTACCCTGCTCTGATAAATTAATTCTATATTTAATAGTACTCTTGGTACAAATAAATGAGATAACTTATGGAAATATGTATAACCATGGTGAATATAATGAAGAATGAAGTCCTTTGTAATTACTAAATTCATTTTAAAGGAATAATGATTTATTATAAAGTCTTGCTTGGCAGTGAGGAAGAAGATAGGCAGTTTGTAAGTCTATTTCTAACTTTTAAGTGGATTCTCATCATCTAGTCTAATTAAATGGCATGCTATTAGTTTTTAATAACCTGGGAAAATGGAATTACAGTTGTATAAACCATTGACTAATGATTTCTTCAGCAACCCCAAGAGAATTAAATGTAAAAACCTATATGAAAACTAGCTTAAATTTAAAAAGGAAGCAAACTGCAAGGTAAACTCATGAATGGACTCTATTCAAGAAACTAGAAATAAAATGGAAATATTAGAAAAAAAAGAGAGTGTTTCTCTCAAAAATTTGTGATTTCTTTCTTTTCACTTACGCTCACCTTTGTAATTTTGTTTCTTTTTATTTCCAATTAGTCTATTGGCAAAGGGAAGAATAAGGAAAATTGCATTTGTAACATTGTCCTTGTAAACAGAAGCAGGTTTAAAGCTAATATGTCATTGAGTATGTAGATTTAAAAAAACTCCACAAATTTGCCATTGAAGCTTATTTTTTTCTTTTTTTAATAGACAATTAAGTTACATTAAAAGTACCAAGTAGCAGGAATGTGTAGACCAATTTCTCTGTTAAAAAAAAAAAAAGGAAAGAAGGAAAGGAAAACAGCACAAGATGTGCAGAATTAGTCACCAAATTTACATATACCACTCTGGGAATTGGAAAGAAAATAGTCATACAAGCTACCTTGATGCTAAGTTGTGGTGCCAGGAGTGGATTATAATAGCCCTGTGTTGAATATTAGATATCCTTAGTACATAGAGTTGTAGAGAAAAGTAATGGTTGGATTTTTCCAATGCTCTCACGTTTTGGCAGATCTTGGGTTATAACACAAAAACTAAGTCTAAGACCTATCAAGTCCTGGTGGACTTCAAGGTGAGTTAGGTTCTATGGAGTGAATGCAGTCAATTAATTTCAAAATAGGACAGCAGACAATTACAAGGTAAAAACAACCTACCAGCCTCTGCAAATAAAAATACCCATAAATACCTCCAAATATCTGGCCATCCTTACTTGGAAAGAAACGAAACTGTTAGTATTTATTTATTTATTTATTTGCCTCTGTCCCTTTGAAATCAAGACCATAGACCTGGACAGGAGACTTCAGCTGGGACTTAATTAGAGGAGTTTGGACTGGGAAATGACAGTCTCAATACTATTATACTGCTATGCCACAGTCTTACTTGTGTTTCTCCTGTGAATATAATTAATGCCCTGCACCTCTTCTTAATAGTGGCAGTAACTGTAGCACAGAGACTTTATTGCTCCACAGCTCAAGGAGAATGCTCCTGCATTTCTGGGCTCACTGTCAGACAGATGGGCCCTGTCTCAGGGAAGGGCCATTACACACTCAGTTTAGGCGTTGTTCCCACGTCTTGTGAGAAAGGAATAATTTATCAGACACGTATCAGATGCATGGACTCTTTTTTGCTGTTGTTTTTCAGTGCTCTATTGCTCTTTCTCTCCCCCCATGTATTAATTGGTGTGCCATTATAGCATTCCTAGTTTCCTCAGTGATCATGCAGAATCTCCTATTGTGTCTCATAGGATACATTTTCTTCATCTGGGGCACAGAAGGGAGGAGGATATTTGCTTCCTGATGTCAAGCAACAGCACCTGCCGAGCACCTGCCCAGACACAGTAAACGGCAGTGTGGCAAGGAATGGGATACCTCTAAGACAGCAGAGTGTCTCTGTAAGACACTTTGGCAGTGGTAAATTAGCCATGAGGCTCTGAGCCTCATTTTCTGATTTGTCACTCACAAGAGGAGCAAGAGAGGATGTATCTGTTACCTTTGATTTCCCCTCATACAGCAGCAGTAGTTGACTTTCAACAAGGAGGGACTGGTCAGCAGCATGGCGTGGTTGTTTGCTTGTGTGCTTGGTTGGTTGGGCTTTTGTCACTTCCAAAAGATGTCTCCAGCTTTGGAAAGCCTTATAATGACAAGTAAGATTGGACGCCACAACTGCAGGTATGAGGAGGTCTGGCAGAAGAGTGGAAGCTTTCATTAGCAGCGTGTGGGGTTTTTGAGACAACTGAAGTCAGTTTCTACTAGAGATGGGTGAATTGTTGTGGCCTGAGGGAGAACAGGAGTATGTTCAGCTTTTAAGTCCATGGTTGGTGTAGTAAGAGCTAGGCTCAGAGAAGTAATGGGTGGCTGCTTGGACAACATGTATCTACTAACAGTGGAGCAGTGTATAAAAATTGATAAGAAAGGGAAGATATTCTCTTTGTTTAGCTTAATTGTTATCTGTACCCTTTCTCTACTACAACCACTGTCCAAATTTTCAGTGGAAGAGCAGGATTAATCATAGAATCATAGAATAATCAAGGCTGGAAAATACCTCTTAGATCATTGATTCCAGCCCTTAACCCAGCACTACCTCTTTACCACTTAATCAGGTCCCCAGGTGCTACATCCCCATACCTTTTGAGCACTTCCAGGGATGGTATATCCATAACTTCTCAGAGAGACCATTCCAGTGCCTGACTACCCTTTTAGTGAAGAATTTTTTCCTAAAAATTAATCTAAACCTCCCCTGGCTCAACTTAAGGACATTTCTGCTTGTCCTGATATTGCTTGCCTGGGAGAAGAGACCAACCCCCACATGGCTCTGTGCTCCTTTCAGGCAGCTGTGACTTGTAGAGAGTGATAAAGTCTCCCCTGAGCCTCCTTTTCTCCAGGCTAAACACCCCCAGCTCCCTCATACAATTTGTGCCCAGACCCTTCTTCATCTTTGTTGACTCTGATTGGGCAAATTTGTTCTCCTTGGCTGGCTACCTTAATGTGTAATCAACACGTAAAAAAAGGGGTCATCCTGCCCAAAGAACCCTGGTGATAAGCATGTGTGGGTGTAGACATGAGACATTTGAAGATGATAGGGAAACTTCCACATTGTTTCTCTCTGAACTTTAAATAGGACAACCTTAAAATACTTTCCCATGTATTTCTTCTCAACTGTTGCACCAAAAGCTTGTCCTGAAAATGTTTAGGATTCTTGGTAGAAATGCATGCTGTACTTGTAAAACCAAAAAAAGTGTCAAGATTTAGGCTAACTAAAACCTTTTTGTTCTCTTACAGATATATTTATCTGTGCCTCTTGAAATACCTGGGAAGTAGGAACGAAGTAGGAAGCAGTCTTATGATAAGCCAATACTTTCTTGTTCTGCTGATTTTCCAGTCGGTTTCTGATGGAGTCATGTAAGGATGTAAGTCATGTAATGATGGAGTCATGTAAGGACCCTTTGCTGCTCATCAGAGCAGCATTGATCAATTCCTACTGCATATATGCTACACATGCTACTTTAATGCTCTATTGCTGCAAATTATTGGAAATCTTATACAAAAGAATTATCTTTCTCTCAAAGAACCAACATATAGCACCAATTTGTGTTCTTGTTGCTCCCAGTTAATAAGAACATGCAAAATCTGAATCTTGCTTTTGGGCTGTGGTGTATATCCCTCTTCCCCAAACCCCAGGCATGATAAAGATGGTGTTTCAAAGCTAATAGTTAAGAAACCGAAGTAGTTTCTCCATCAGTCTTTGAAGTAGAAGCAGGCTTTGGTTTTTGCAGGTCCATACCACAAGGACTGATGTGCCCAAATGTGTACAAGCCAAGGAGGTGACAGTTTCACAAAGCAACCAAATTTGAGACTGAGAGGCCCTTAGAGATTTTTAATCATTAGCTTCTAGAAGGTACTGTTTGATGGATGTGAGGGAATATTTTTGTTTCTTTGTCCCTATACATTTCCTTTACCACACACATGTAAAGCGTATTAAGAAGTTGCCTCCATGTTCTCATTTAAATGTGAATGTCATGTTTGCACTGCTAATTCCTTCTTAAAGCTTCTTGATCTGCTCATGTTGATTTATATATATATGTTTAATAAATAGTTTCTTTACATGTTCCCCATTGTTGATTCTCTGAATGAATGATTTTAACAGTACTGAGACTAAACTAATATGGAAAATTGCTTTTGAGAAAAAAAAGGAGGAAAAAATGGTCAGTAAATTAGTCTTCTGTGATCTCTGGTCAAAACAGAGTTTTGCCAAGTGACATTAAAAAACAACTGGGCAAGACAGAAACCTTGACAAATAAGCTTTCAAAGACTGTCCAGCTGTAATGCCTCTTCTACTCCATTAATAATGTTTCTAGAGTATTTACTCATGTGTTTTTCCTGGTATAATCACAAGATTCTTTTCAGCCTTCTATTAGGCCTGACTCAAAGCAGATTGTCACAAAATGCCAAAATTATTAGCTTTCTTGTCTAGCAAAATTTGGCTGAAAATATGTGGTCAAACTCCTGGTTTTATTCTTTAGCACAGGCCAGAAAAGAGCAAGATTTTTTTTCTCTGCTGAAGCAGGGGATTTCAGAGGTCTTGTCAAGGCTCCTTATTCTGATGGATGTTGCTGGAGCCAGGTTTTTATATTAGTTTTCATCAGTGCCTTATCCAAGCATTTTTGTGTTAAGTTTGTGTCTGTAGAACTGATCACTTGAAGTATCCTCCACTGTTAACAACTCAGTCTTTTCTTTAGGTGACTATATCCAAGTCATAAATCACTGTGAGCTTAGATTGCAATGACCATAACAATTGTTTCCATCTCCTGTTCATTACTATTTCTCCTGTAGCTTAGGTTCTACCTTACATTCCTTGCATACTGCAGGAAAAGTATATCTGTATCAGAATGTACTGAATCAAATCCATCCAGTCTGCATAGTAATCTATTAAATGGAATGCAGTATGCATTTTTAAAGCTGGCTTCTCTGCTCCTTTTTTTGTTTAAATGAAGCATGAATTTAGATTGACAAACCTAGCAGACACACTGCATGTTCTACAGTCTCATAGGTCAGTGTAAAACTTTTTCAGTTTCCAAATACAAGTGTTATTGGTGCATTCCTGTTGTAATATTTTTTACCAGTTGTATATTGGCCATATGAATACTATACATTTAAATTTCTTTTGATGTGACTGACCACAAAACATTTTTAGACATTTTTTTTCCCTTGATAGTGATGGTAAATTAAACAGTTACTCATTTGAGCATTCTTTGTGCTGGGAGATGCCTTATGTTGCAATTTGGAAGAAAGTGTAGTCATCAGTTAATGAGTTTTTTTTAAACCATGTGTGTTTTTTCAGTGCTTGGCTCTTCACCTTGGAAGCAGGATAGGTTTTCTGTGCTAAATGACAATGGAAGTACTGCATCAGTTCAAATTAAACACAATGTGCAGATGAGACAAAACTGTGGTATCTGGGAACACACTTTCAATGTAGCACTCAGGGAGCTGCTGGAAAACCAACAGAATAAATGCAGCCAGAAATGTAACCAACAATGCGGTTCCACTGAGCCCTATGGTGCCTGTGCATTGCTGCTGCTAGAGGAGCATGCCTCTTGAGATGTCACTGTCGTTTGGAGGAGCAGATTACCTTCACCAGCTGCTGCATGGAAATGATGGGTGCACAGCTCCCCCTGCAGCACCTTCCCTCCAAAAACCACAGGGATCACAAGAATGGATGCTTCCGGCTTTTGATGACTTTGTCACTGGAAAAGATATTTTGCACCTGAGTCCTTTCCACCAGTGGGGACTTGTTCTTGTCTGTAATAAATTTCCAGATTGACATTGTTGCCCTTGAGTGCATTAGGGATTCTGGTCTCAGCTGAAATCTTTTGTTTTCCTGGCCTTATTTTTTCTTTTTTTTTTTTTTTTTTTTTTTCCCATTTTGGTTAGAATGTCTCAAGACTGGCTCCCTGCCTGCTATTTCTTGGAGCTCTCCTCCACAGGCCACCCGATGAATTCCATAGATGAATACATTTGTTAAAGTAAGTATGAAGATAACTAACCTTTCTCCTTTATTCTCTCTCTTCCTTCACCACAGTGTTCCCTCTGGTTAGTTCAGTCTAACTGAAATAACACAGGGATGATCCTCCTGGTTTTGCTTCCCACTGAAATAACAGTGTATTTCTTTTACCTGTGTTTGCTTTCTGGCTACATTCCATTCCTTTAGTTTATGCCACCTTTCTGAAGATTTTTTTTTTTATATGCATCTTTTTCCAAGAGAAGATTGTCTTAGTGGAGGTCAGAGACAGGCACGAAGAACTTGGGAATTCAGTCCCCATACAGTGATATGACCCTCCCCACAATGAGGGTCCAGGAAGCCATATTTGAATGGAAAATTGAAAGCAGTACTTTGTGTGATTTGATTTTTTTCATCAGCTAAACTGCCCTGATCCTGAACTTGCATGTATAGAAAAATTGTCTTGGATATTAATCCCTGGATCATAAGGGTTTGCCTGTGCAGACTAACAAAGATGTAAACTGAAGGTACCTTAGGTAAACCATACTACAGCCCTGTGAAATCACGTATTTTAAAAAAACCCAACAAAAACATGGACTAATTTAATTTTGCTTAATTTGTTTCAGCAACATATTAAACTAAAACAAATTTAGGTTGCATTTATGCTAGGCTTTTAATGTGCTTCAACTAATCCACTTGAAAGGATAATTCAGATGAATTTTCCTGAGTGGTGCCATATGGGTGAGACATGACACACAGCAGCACACTGTCCAGATATATTCTCTCAGGAGACCTGAAATGTATAGTTATAGCAATGAACAACAAGTGACTACATACAGAAAAAAGACCAAAAGCAGTAGGAGCATTGGGAGGAAGTCAGAATCAGGAGAGGCAGAGGAACTATTGTGGTGGGGAAATCACTCACATAATGGCCTTTCTTGCAGCTTTCAAGCTCACCAGAGGGACTGATTAGTGACCAGCATATAAAGCTGCTTGCTGGAAGGTGTCTCACCTGAGATGAAGAGCTGAGAAAGCAAAGTTTTGGGAACAGATTCTGGAATCTTCATTTTGATCAAGGGAAATCACTTTGCACAGGAGAAGTAAAATTTGAAGGCTGATCCCAAGTCTGCATACGACGTTGTCACTTCCAGGAGGAAGAAAGCAGTTTGACATCTCCACTTCCCATTTATCCTGCCAAGCTAGAGTGTGGAGAAGCCTTTAGGATCACCATGTTTTAGTAACAAAGTTCTTGTACTTTCAGCTAAAGGTACTAAATGTAAACATCCTATTTGTGTATTGTGTGCAAGGCATTTTGACAGCACAGTTTTACTAATTATTGTACTTGTTTCATATTTATAGATGGTTTACTCTGCTATGGAAAGGGAGCCATTTAAGCAAAGGTAGGTTACTCCCAGAAGAGGTAGCTACCATTTTGTGAGGACCTACCAGTGTGGCCTATGAGAGAATTATGAGAGTCACCCTGTTTACTTTTTGTCATATTTCTGGTAAGTTTTCATCTCATCTGCCAAGTGGGATACACTAAGAGGAAAAGAGGAAGGATTTCTGTCAGAGAAGCAGCTGGACATATAGTTAATCTCAGAGGGGTGAATGATTGGGGTATCTTGCCTTGTACACCTTTTTAATTCCCAGCGAACCTCAGCACAGCAATCTCTATGATGGATGAAAGACCAGATTTTTTTTTCCCTTTCTGTGTAAACTGTATAAATTTTGTGCTTCTTTTAGAGCTTTTGCTTTTCTAACAAAGGAGAAACAACAGAGGGCCAGAAGGTTTGCCAAACCTGTTGTGACAGCATCCAGGAAGCTCCCTGCTGGGGAGAGACAGGGGCAAGGACGACCTGTCTGACTGTGGGATCTCCTGCTGCAGGTCAGCTGAAAGCCATTGCTTGCCCACTTGCCTATCATGTGTGCTGGACTGAAATGGCTTTTAATTTGCACAGTGTCTTGGTTTGGAAAGACAGGTGTCTGCTAAGGAAGGAAGGAGCCTCCCCAGAAATGGAGAATGTAAACCCTCCCCCCCCCTCTGAATTGCTATAAATTTTAAATTAAGGGGCTCTCAGGCAAAAATATGGGAGCAGGAAATAACAGTTCTTTAATAGGGAAGAAAAAAAGAAAGGATAAAATAAACAGTGCAGTACACTAGAACAACACTGACAAAGTCAGAACCCAACCTGACACCCTGTGGGGTGTTGGTAGCAGTCCAATTGGAAATGTGGCTGCAGTCCTGCTGAAGTGTCAGGTGTGGTTCTGTCGGAGCAAGGGGGTCGTGTAGAGAAGGATGGATTCTTCCTCTGAAGATCCAGTAGAAGAAGAGACAGCTGCTGTACCTCTGGGGAATCCAGTGGAGAAAGCTGTGCTGGTGTCTCAAAAACCTCTGGATTATATCTGGGGAGCAATGCTTGGCTCCTCCCTCTGGGTGGAGCATCTCACAATGGGATATTAGCATTCTTATCAGTCATGCAGTGACATACAATAGTCTGTTATCAGCAATGTCCCCTCCTGAGGGAGGGGTGATTGTGGTCATTCAAAGAGAGAGATAAAGCAAACTGCCCAGTTGACAAAGGTAATCTGCCATGCAGATGGTAACGGAAAACAACTTGCCTTGCAATCTGGAACACACAGGTATGCTGAGTGAGAGCAAAAGTCTGCTTTCCCATAACTCTTGGTAATGAATAAAGTAGAAAAGCAGGAATTAGCCTTGCTTGCAAATAATGTGTAGCCGCAGATAGATCTTAGGAGGTAGATAAAGAATTCTCAGAGAATGTTTTCCCTTCAGCCTTAAGTGTAACAATGTAAGAAGACAAAGCTACACACATGTATAATGCTAAAAATATCAAGTTAGAGTCCTCAGGCTTTAGGTCAGCTGTTCAATAGCAGCTGAATGGAAATCCCCTCTAACACCCTACCTCATATTCTGTACCAATCACTTATATACACAATGTGATGCCATGCCTTTTAGTTAGAGGGTATAAATCAAAGTCAATTGCCTTTCTCCAACCTGGTAAACTATTTTCAGTGAAGAATCTATTCAAAGAGGAAGTCATACAGTCCACCCTACAAAATTAAGCAGATAAAAGTATAAACAATAAATGAAATTATATATGAAAGAAATAGAACCTCCCCCTCTTTAAAGCAAATACATTTTTGGTTTTTTTCATAACACTAGAAATAAACTTGAAGGTAGGAAGGGCCTCAAGCACCAGGCTAATTGTATTAACCCCTCCAGCTTTTACATTTTTCCATAAAACAAAAATCTCTTTTCTCATCTCTTCATTGGAATAAATAGCTGCATTTCTTTTCTCTACAGGCTGGAGATGGTGAATTTAAACAGCCATAATAAGAATGGAAGCCAAAAACAAGGGCATTTACAAAGGATAATTATTGCTTAGATTATGAATATCGAATTTCTATTGACATGAAAAAATTACATCTTACAGACATATTATAAGCATTGTCATTCACAATGAAGCATGACAGAAAAGATTTTTCTCAGCTGCCTGTAGAATTAAGTCACATGAGCTATTCTTTCTTCAGAGAAATGTGAAGCTGAAACTTAGAAGGATGCATAGCTCTATGTAAAAATAGCATCATTCCTCTTCCTTGAGTTTGGTTCAACACTAGCATGGAGAATTGCTACATAGGAAAGACAAGTGGGGAATGTAAAGTTCTCTGGGGGCAGAAAGAGTTTGCAGTTCCCCACCCACTTGTTATCTTCAGCCCCATTTGATTAAGAGTGTCCCTGCCAGGTAAGTGGGTTGGAAACTTCCAAAACTCTTGCTCCAATGAGTGACTGAGATCCTAAATCTCTGATATCATTTCAAGTGACAGCAGCAGTAGCAACCTCAAAGTCTTAAGGACTGAGGAGGCAGAAGATGAACATGCATAGCTTTACAGTTCTATTGAAAATAATGACAGGATAAGTGTCTTATAGATACGGTGTATTGACTCTCCTTGTTTTTCTGAAAATGAAAAAAATGCATTTCCTCTGTCCGAGGTGTGCTTTAGTCTTGTTATCACTGCTTACATAAATCCAAACTTGTTCCAACCATATAGATGTTTTTAAAACCTGTTAGTAAGAAAAAAAAGCTGAGTGTTTTCATCCTTAGAAATCGCACACAAAATTTGTCAGAAACTTTACAGCCGCTCTTTATTTAAAACAGCATTTTTTGTGTGCTGTGGTCCATAAAGCATTATATAACTTGATTATCATGTCAAGAAAAAATCTTCCAGGAAATGTATAAGCTCAAGTTAAAAATAGAGACAGTAATCATTGAATATTCAAAACAGGGACTAATTTTGCTTAAAGAATCAGAAGCAACATTACTGCTTAAGGTGGGATGTGGTCCTTCAAATAAAAATTGAAAAAATAATTTGTATTTTCTGCTTCTGATGTAGCATATTTTAGCATTTCCCGTTCTCCAGGAAATTTAATGACATGGTAATTTTGAAGGCATATTCATTACTGGCAATTTGAAGCCATCCAGAAATGGAGGTACAGAAGTTTCTCTCCAGTTTGTTCTGTTCCACAGGTTCTGAACTTCTTGTCCACTACTCAGAAGCCTTTGGAGTCCTTGGATGCCCAGGGCACAGAAACAACCAAGAATATATTTGATGTCTGTGTTTGGTGTGGTCCTGTTATTTAGGTTTCTTATATTTGTCTTAACTAAATAGGAAATGCTTTTTGCCACCTCTAAACTATTTCAGCTCAGCTGCTATCTATAAAATTCCCCTTAGTCCTTCTGGGGATTCCATGTGTGTACAGCAGTAAGTAAGAGTATTCTCCCTGAAACGCACACATAAGGTGGGAGGCTGTGTCCTGGTGGAGGATAGTAGGATCCCCAGCATGTGTTTCTTTTCTGCTATAATGATTTAGACTGCTGAAGACTGGCTTGGGAGAATTCATGAGTGCAACTATAATTTTCCTCCCAAAGGCTGTTTGTTGCAACTCTGTTTCATAGATTAAGTTCCCTTTTAATATGTATATGTGATCATTCTGTGATTTGAATTTCTGTAAAGGTCAGCAAATGCTTTTTCCACCCTATATATGGAACTAATTTTCTCTAATTCATGGCTATTAGCTGAAATTTCTCAGGATGTGATGCTTTAAATGTGGGACAAAGAGGATCTGCTTCATTTGCCGTATAATTTATTTCTCTTTCCCTCTTCATCATATGTATCCTTCTTTAAATGTGTTTAAACATTCTACCCTTGTGTTCTACCTGTCTAAAGTCTTTAGGGAGCAATCAGTGTTTATTTGTGAATTTCTTTCAATGAAGATGTCTCTTCCAGTTTAGATTTTAATCATAATTTTTTAACCAACGTATGTTAGGCCTGTGTCAACTTTACATTTTTCATTCTTTAGGATGTTCACTTTCTTTGTTTTCTCTTGATTATTTTGTAAGGAAAAAATGAAGCAATTTCTTTCTGATGGAACATCACTGTGTTGGGAATTGGTTTTGATGTTACTGTGCTTTTTTTCTTAACACAATTTGTCACTGAAGGAATGGATGCTTACTGAGTTGCTGGAAGTTTTAAGCATGTGAATAATAGCATAAATTACCTGCCTGAGAAACATCAATGAGAATGGATGATTAGAGGGAGTGAAAATATCTGTTTTGATAAATTAAAGTTGAACAACCTCAGAAAAAAAAATTCTGTCTATTTGTATTTTGGGCTGCATGAATAAATCTAGAGGCATTAGTACTGTCAGTGGCATTTATCCACATTTCTGATGCATACCAAGGGCACCACTGATCTCTGCATAGTTAAGTACAACAGAACTGAGCCTATGGAAGATGACCTGTCTACTATTCTGAAACTTTGGTATTTGCCTGGATAATATTAGAAGTACTTAAGCTCTGAAAAGAGATTTTTCCTGCTATGATGGGTATTTTTTATCATTAAAAAAACTGAAGTCAGGTTAAAGAAAATAATTTAATGCTGGAAATAGTACAAGCCAATTGCCATAGGATCTCCCACATTACTCTTTAATTATAGATTGACAGATTTTTCTGGTAGAAAACTGATACACTGGAGGATAAGTGTCAAAGGTATTTAACATGTTCAAAGCATTAAAAGTAGAAGCAGTAGTTTTTATACATAAAGTTTTAACTTTAGGTACTTAGACTCCTGTATGGTTCTAAGAACAGTTGCACAAAGAAATTTCATAAATGAAATTGAAATGAAAAGTCAAGGCTACTATTATAGTCAAATCAAATATTTTCACACTTAGGTGCTGCACTGTCTCTTTTTCTTCTCTTTCCACTGATGGTGTTCCCTGCTGTCTCCCCACATATTTTACTGAGATTATGTGATACAAAAAGTATCTCATACACTTTGTGACAAGAGCCTCCCATATAAAGTTCCTTACTGCACATATTGTGACCACTATGTGTGCACGCTCCAGCGTCTTTGCTCCTCACTGAGTGAAACTGTAGATTTA
This sequence comes from Molothrus ater, assembly GCF_012460135.2. Classification (NCBI taxonomy): domain Eukaryota; kingdom Metazoa; phylum Chordata; class Aves; order Passeriformes; family Icteridae; genus Molothrus; species Molothrus ater. The sequence goes on from NC_050478.2 coordinate 60,776,578, forward strand.
AACAGATGGGGACAATTGTGCTGTGTTATAACAGATAGGCTCAAAAAATCTCACTGCTTTCAACTACATCAGTCTCACTGGAAATGCATTTGAGCTGAGCTATATCTTCAGCAAATTATGAAAATGCTGAAATGCTGGGATGTATACAAACTTCTCCACACGTCTCCCTTTCAGTAAGCCAAGTACATATATACATACCTTAAGAGGGGGGACAGCTGTAATGGAAAGACTTCTTAAAAGTCATTGAAATATATAAAAATGTTCAACACTGAAAATGTTGCCATGAGGGGCTCTAATACTTCACAATGAGAATGAATAGGTAAATTAATAATTTTATATTACCTAAAACTTAGCACAAACTCCTTCCAGGTTTATTTGTGGATTGATGAAAGCCTTATATTCTTCATAATCCATGTTAATTAATAAAGCAAAAAAGGCTTCAATGCTTTTGGTGGCCTGTGGCTGAGGTTCTTGGTTGCTCTTTTCATATGTGTTACTTCTGTCAAAAATTGATTTGTCTGGTTCAGTCTGCTGTTTGCCCTTAAGACTGTTCTGCAGAGCCTTGCATGGAGCTTCTCTGCCTGCACTGTGCACAACCAGTCTTGCATGGTTCAAAAGTAACAAAGGTTATGTATGTATTTATTTATTTATTTAACATTTATTTTAACTTTAAGAATCATGGCTATAAGGCATACTAGGCACTTGAATCTGGAGTCAGAAGTGCAAGTAGCAACAAGCAATATATATAAATCAGAATCCTCATTTTGCTGTACCACCTTGCAGATTTTGTTAGATCCAATCTTTGATTCATGTTTGAGTAATCACTCCAAAACACAGCTTTCCAGTAATAAAACAATGGCTTTAAAGTCAAAGTCAGCTTCTGTTTCTTTCATGTGAATTTGAAATACCCTCATTGCATTGTGCCTGGCATTACAAAACACACCAGTGAATAACACAACATACAACAGATTCTTGAAACAAAGAACAGCCCAAACTGAAATAGGAGCTTTCAGATCTGCATCAAATGCTTCCAAGAGGATCAAATCAGGTGCTTAGGAGCTACCTGTTCTTTGTTCTTGCTATGGAGAGATGTACTATTTCTAATAGCTCATTTGTGGTGTCTGGAGAGACATAAAAATTGGGTTTTAACATAGCTGGTGAGCTTTTTTTCTGTTAGGGATCAATGATTAGCACTCTGTGACTTCAGCCAGTCACTTGTTTAACAGACCATTTGTAGCTTCCTGAAAAAAAAAAAATCAGAACTGGTTTCTCTTGTTTCATGCCTTTTTTCCTGGCATTACAGAAACTACTGTCACTGTTTCTTTCAAATTCCCTTGTGAAATACATAACTGCACCTCAGAAGTTTTGTGTTTAGAGAGGTGGATAGGTGGACTTGGCATGGTGTGCCTCCTACCGATGTTGCATGAAACAGGAAAAAGCTAACTGCAGGAGAAAGGTGATGGAGGATAAGGTTTTTCACCAAATGGGTTTCAAATTTAATTGCCTCAAGCATGTTCTCTGAAAATAAACTGAGTAAAAAATAGAGGGTTTTCATGACTGAGGAAGGCAAAAAGGTATTGACCTCCTCCTGTGTATTCCAAGTACCTATGAATCAAGGCTTTTCTAGGAATGGAGAGGAGGGTTATTTTAGTTGGGTGTTTTGTACCTGGAAGATTTGTATCTAGGCCTCTAGCTACTGTAAAGCAGTGAAGTCCTGTTGGAGTGTTTTCAGGAAAGTTATGCTGATTTAGAGAAGCTGTGTACCTGACATGATGTAGTCTTTCAATGTAGCAGTGGCCTAGCCAAGTGTCAAACTTTCAATTACTGAATGTCCACATTAAAGGATTATTTAACTCTACAAGAAAAATCACATCCTCAGAAAAAAAATTATCAGGAGAAATCTCTCTGTGAGCAATTGTATTCTGCCTTTTGGGACATACTTTGTTGCATGTATTCTTAAGGTCTTCCAAAAAAAACCACCCTTCACAACTCCATTATTTAATCACAGAATAAAAGTACCCCAGTCTTTCTTTGTTCTCTTTCTGAGAAAATAAACCCACATTGAACTGCACAGGTTGAGCCTCATTAAAAAAAGAAAATAAAAATACCATGGAGGTTAGAATGGGTTGAGATAATTAAGAAAACAGTTTTCTTTTCACTGACATAATTTTCCAGACAACAGACTGCTTAATGTAGAACCTAGATATAATGGTCTTCTATCAGAACTTGAAATGTTGCTTTCTGCAAAGCTGACATAAATAAAACCCTGCTTTGCAATCAAGTTTTCTGGACTAGATCCCAACCCTCCTGAACTTCAGTATGTTTTTTTTTGTTTTTAATTTTTTTTTAACACTGTGGAATGTCCTAAATTTGTGATTACAATTTTCTCAAGCAAAAGGAACTTCAGTCTTGCTAAAGAAATGGAATGGAAATACCAGGCAAATAAAAAGTCAAATCCTCCTGACAGAAAATCTATCAGAGGTGGACAGAACATGAGGAGCTTTGGGAAATTTAACTTTTGAGTTTTTCTGATTCTTGTTCTCTTCCCTGGAATGGATTTGAGATTGATACAAATTAAGCAAATTTAAGATTGAACATAGGATTTCGAGTGTCTGAAAAGCATATTCCCTAAGTCCTACTCAATTGCCTCTGCAGCCAAGGAAGCAAATGTTTTATGTTAGTTATTTTATTTGTATTAAGGTAAGCCTTGGCCAACTTAAAATTTGGCTTCCTGTTGTGTCCAGAAACACCTTGATTAAGTGCTTCTATTTAGTGGGAAAGAGAGATGTTCCCTCCCACAATCTGTCCTCCACACATATAGTACATTCCCTCATTTTGGGAGCTATACATCAGTTCCCTGGGATAGAGAGGGTGACCTGTGCCCTGGGTGCACCAGGATAGAGTGTATTCTGTAAAATAAAATTTATCCTTTTAGGGAAGAAAGGATGTGTGTGAGCAGTTTAGTTTGGTAACTTGTTAACTTGTTTGTGGACTTATTCTTTCTTGTGATGATGTTCTTTGGTGGTTTAGAGCAGAGTCTGCTTCCTTCACCTGGACTGCTGCAGAAGTGTGCAAAAAATACATCAGAGGCCAGGACCTGACACAGGACCATCAATGAATATGCAACTCTACTGTATATACACCAATATATAGGTAAATCAAATCGCTTAGCAACACCAAAGGAGAGTGTGGCCTATGGTGACATTCTTGTTGTTAGTGCTCATGAAAAGAAAAGATGTCATGCTCGTCTCTCATTGGAACTGCATCTCCCAAAATGTTCTGTGCCTAGATCTGAGTGCTGTCTTTCATTTGGTCTTGCTCTCCTTTGTCAGGAAGGAGCTTTTAGCCTCCTCCGGAGTAAATGCTGTGGGTCTGATGTAATTCAGGAAGTCCTCTGTCTGATGTGTGTTGGATAAACACTGCTGCTGAGCACAGCAGTCAATTTGGGACCATTTGATTTTGCATCTGTGCTTTGAGTTTTCCCTCAAGAAGAGAACACTGCAATCCATGCCCTGGAAGCTGAATATAGTTTGGAAAGCAACTCAAATGGTTGTCTTCTGTTCCTAGAGGTTCATCACCTTGTTTTTGAGCTGTGGGTAATGATAAAAGTAGTGCAAGAAGGAAATAATTTCCCCAGAACTATAATGAGGAGAAAACCTCCTTAAGCCAAGAATCCTTATTTTCTTCCTTTTTCTTACTTTTTATTCTTTAATTTGGCAGCATCTGCTTTAAAGTTTGTCAGACTAACTGTTGGCAACTGAGATTTGTCTGAAATTTTGACTTGCAATATTGCAGTGTAAATGCATTGTAAAGATGAATATTGAATTAATTGAAAAATCCGTTTCTGAATGTTAAGGTCACCTAGTCCCAAGGACTCACAGCTTTGCTTTCCAGATCTGAGTGATGTTTGTTAACAATGAGAAGCAGGATACCAGCTTATATACAATTTCCCTTTCTTCTTCCCTTTCCATTGTACTGGATAAAGCTGTCTAAGCATAAACAAACACTGATACATTATACCCAGAAACTGCTATGATATCCATTTTGATAGGACACTTGTCAAAATTATATTGTGAATCTTACTTTTGAATGACTTTGTGTGACACACTTGAAGGTCAGATATATAAAATACAAGTGTAAAGTCAAATTCATTTACAGTTACCCTAGCTGTTGGACTTAATGCTAATTTAAAAAGTGGGTGGTTTTTTTCAGTTTTACATAGTAGAAATAAAATATTGCCTTAAGGACTGAAGAAAAATTGGAAGGCATTTAATGTAGAACTTTTTGAACTGTCTGTTGTGTATCTCTACTGACTAGTTTTTAGCAAAGCAGACATTGGATCTAGTGTTTAACCTACTGCTGTTTTGAGGGGGTATATAAACCTGGCAACTGGTATGATGACCTCTTTAAGTTCTCTAACAGGAACGAATTCAGTAGCATTAGAAAGGTCATTTTGGCAACAATCCTGTGATTTAGAAACAGTACTCAATTCTTTGCTAGACTTATTTCATGCTATGATATAACTTTGTAACTATTTGGAATATTTATCTTACATTCTTTCATGAAAGCGGCCCATAAATTGTACTTATATAATTTCCATTGGAGGCCTTTGGGGTAGGTATTTCTTATTCCCATTTTATAGACAGCAGCCATGAAACATTAACAGAAGAAAAAAGAAATCCTACTAGGTTTTGTGTCTCCTTTTTTCACCAAAATGAGAGTGGAGTGGAATCTCTGAGAGGCAAAATCTCTGTTTCAAGTCAAGAAGGAAAATGTTCAAGATAGTTTTTGATGGAAAAACATTTTCCCCCCCCATCTCCCATTAGTACCATTTCCCCCTTGCCTTCCCTGATTGAAACAATTCCAGAAAAAAAAAACCCGTCTAAAATCCATAGAAAACAAACCATTGTTAAGACTTCTGATTATTTTTTGTAAAGATTTTTGTCTGTGTCTCATACAGGATGATACTGTACATTCCCAGTGATGAACTGTTCATTTCTTTCTGAGAAGAGCTAGAACACTTATAGGTCACACTGCTGCTGCTTTACATGCAGTGGCAATGATGATGGCTCTGGTACTCATTGTTCCCTCTGCTATGCACCACCACATCTAATACTCAGAATTTATGTGGGTCCTGATTTATAACTGCTCTCAATTGTTATTAGTCCCAGTTGCTTCATAGTGACTCTTCAGTGTGTAAAAATAAACACTTGGATTTTTGCAGAATAAGGGTCTAAATATGTGGCCGCACAGGACTGAGTCTGGCCCTGACCTCATGAAGGAAAATAAACCATATGCAAGCACGGAGCTTGTTAATATTTTCTTGAGTCCTTTCACCCGGCTTCAGTCACTGTCACTAATTTGCTTTGCTTACAGTAAAATTTCAAGTGTTTGCATACTTTTATTTTGTCTGAATGACTCCGTGGGGTCTTGGTTATTTTATATTACCTTGACTGTCACAAGCAAAATCAGACGCTGATAAAATTACGTAAATGTAAATGTCAATAAAATAAATGGTTCTATTTTTGCAGATGTTATTCCTCTGGATTGAATTTGATTGTGGATACTTTTCTTCATGCATAATAATCCAAAGCTAAAGGATGAAAGTGTTCTTGAAGCAAAGAAAACACATTCTGAATCTTTACTGTAAATTATACACTATACAAAATCAGTCCAAATTGTTCAAACCCTTGGACAATTACAACGTTATTCTACTCACCATGCTGAGTACTGTGTAATTATCATGGTTAGCAGCAGTTTGCTTGCTCTTAGTCCTGAAGGGAGATGCAAGCTTTACTGAACAAGAAATAAAAGCAGATGTTAGACCTTATTTTGTTTTCTGACTCAGCAACTGAAAATACCCACAAAATTTGAAGGATTTTCTTCCCACTTATTTAGTTCATGTAGCATTAACAAAACCAGCGCTATTGATCAAATATGCACTGTGCTGTACATAATGGATAGTGTGGTTAGTTGCATGATTAAAGAATTTGCGAAGTTGCAGGCCCCAGCTTCATTTGTAAAAAGGAATAAAAAAAATCAGAGATATTGTTCCCAGAGAAGGAAGATCCAATTAACAAGAAACATTTAATTGGTTTTCTAGTTTACAGGCTCGCCCTTCTCCTATTAAGTCAATGACAGATTTGTTTGCATAGCTATTCATGAAGGAAACATACTTCACATTAAATCCATTTGTTTTGTAGGGTTTACCCATCCTCTTCAAAAAGATGACCAGTCTTCCAGTCTTCCTTACTAAAAGCTTTCCAGTAGAATTAAATTCCAAGAACTTGCTTGGCTTATGGGCCAAGCTTTTGAACCTCGATAACTTTTGTGTAAATGTTGTAAGCCTGTAATCTAAATGCAAATTTTGGTGGGCCTACTGTCCACTTATCATCAAAACTTGGAGCAAATGGATCAGGAAACCAGTAACAGGAGACACCTTTGGCTTGACCAGTTAGAGGAGGATGTGGGATTCCTGTTGCCATCAGGCTATTTGGTTTAGAAGATAGTAATTAATATTTTTTATGCCTCTATGCAATTTCTGCTTAATAAAATTTAAGAAGAATTTCTAATCTGCCCACAAATATGCTATAAGGAACTGTCTGAAAAATAGCAACTGCTCTTGTGCTTGGATGTCCTGTTAGATATTATAAAGTCTTTCTTTCCTTGGAGACTTAATCCCTGAATTGGGAATATCCCAATGAGAAGTGTTAGCTAAATTTAGTCTCAGCTAAGTTATTAAAGTCTACCCGTGTCTTCTGGAATGTGTTACTGGGCAGAGCATGCTGCCATAGCTAGACACCTGGAACACTAGAGCACAAGTCACTGTGCATATGCCCTTGTCTGAAGGTGGCAGCTGAAGAAGGCAGAAAATAGGATTAGTTGCTATTTTTGTTTCCTTATTGCTAAAGGAAAAGTCTTTCCTTTGCTTTGCATGGTACAACACATATCTTGAAGGAACTTGTGGAATCTTAATGTGTGGCCCGGAACTCCTTCTTGCTATAGACTCACCCTCAAAGGTACGTGAGGTTTGTAGTAGAACTTTTATTTCTCAGTATTTAGATGGCTGTGATTCCTCTTTAAAGTGTTTTCTTCTGGTTAAAGCAGTTGCAGCTTTGACTCTGTACTGGCACAGATGTGCTCATCTTTCTCATCTTATTTTTGTGTATAAACTGTTCAGTATCTCTTGGTGCTGACTGCAAGTCCCACAATCAAAAGATATTTTTTCTGTATGGAATCCTTATTAATTCTAGGGATTTGACTACTTTTCCATATCTGTCTTCCTAACTTCTAAACATGTGCAATAGTAGAGGTCTTTCTGTTCATGGATATTGTGTGTTCCAAACACCAATTGTTTTGGTAGGTATTTCACCTTCTTATCTAGGATGGGAATAAAAAGGAGAGCTTTCTATTAATTTCCATATACTTGGGCCAGCTTTTTGATTCCTTATCCTTTTAATGTTTTCTGTAAATGTGATTAGGCCATTCAATTGTTTTGGTTCACTTGAGGTCTCTGTGGGATTAATTTGAGCAAATCTTCTGTATGCCTATGCAAGCAAGAGGCAATTTAGGCCTTGTGGGTCACATTTTTATCTAGGTCTGTTTAAAAGGATGAGGAGCACTCTTAAAATAAGGTTTTTTATTAGCAAGCTTTGTGCATTTTTAAACTATTGAATAATACTTATATGCATATACTATAAGAAGCCTTGGCACCTAAAGATAAAAAACCACTGTAGAAGAGTGTAGCATTACTATTGTAATAACTTTTTCTATGAAGCCAAGTATTATTTTGGTTTATGATACTTAATTTTAGTTTACAAAAAATGGAACTTTTCCTACCTTTAATACATTCTTTTGCCAAGCCAGTGACTTGGCAAAAGGGGGTGACGTAAACTCCATCATCTACTGTTCTTTTCCTTTAATTTTTTCCTGCTTTTTGACTGAGGTTATAATTGTCTTCAGCTCAAAATCCTTAATTCTTTTTTTTACTCTATAATATTCTGTAAGTGCCAGAAGAACCACAGCGCAAAGTTGTTTTCTTACTTATGTATTTTGTTTCAGTGAAAATTCAGTCTCCAAGAGAACCAATATACTTCCTGGAAGAATCAGCACCTTTGTGATATACTCACTGTGTTCTCTTTTGAGCTTTGTCTTGCTTGGAATGGAACACTCCCATTTCTTGAATGGATTTGTTTTAATAATTAAAAAAAAAGGACATAACTGTGCTTATGTATGTTTTAGAAGAAATGGACTGAACACACACTGCCATACACACTGAGTTGCTATTGTGTAGGATGTTTCCTTTAGAGTGCTGCAATTAATCCTGCTGAACTGAAAAATTAGCTCACCAAGTGTATGCTAATAATGAACAGAAAAAAAAAATAGCTTTATTGCTAGGCTTCAGCAGTGCAGTGAACAAAATCAGCTACAACTGCTGCAGTTTAATACTTATTTAAAGTAAGTATGCAGGAACCTCTTAGAGTCTTTTTTTTTCATGCAAAGGTCTTGAGTCATAACTTGAAAACTAGTCACTAGTCATGGAATGTCTGTGGGGGAAGCCAGCCCCAAAAAATACACGAAAGAAGATCAGGTGGGAGTCCTTGCTTCTGTGAGGAATAACCCTGGAGTCGAAGACTGCTAGGGAAGCAATATAGCTCCTGTTAGCCACCTGAATGTATTTTGTGTTTGAGAGGGGAGAATGTCCTGGACTCACAGCCTCTTTTGTATTCAACACTCATCTGGCCAACACCTCCACTCACTATGAGCAGCTCTTCTCCCTCACTTTTGGCAAAAATTGCTCAATTAAGTCAAAAAGAAAAGTGCAGAGAGCCTCACACACAGAGGGAAGATTTCCCTTAGGCTCTTAGCTCCTGCACAGCACAACTGCCCGGGGCATCCTGTACTTCAGGAAAAATACACAATATCTTGGCTACTGCTGGGATTGGTGCCCATCTCCACCTTTTTTTAGCATAGAGTAATGTCACTGAGGACTTCACAGTACAGCAGAATGTTCTGAAATGTAGGATGGAAAATTGCACTTCTTGTCGCATATTTTGGTTTTTTCTGGATGTGTGACCAGCCGGTTGCTTTTGATATGGATTTAGAGGAGTCCTGTTGAAAGGTTTAGCTGAGTCTAAGCATTCACAGCTATGTTATCTTGGAGGTGGCTGAGGAATCAAGCTCCACAGGTACAGAGTTCTTTATTTTTTCTGGTTTTGTAGCTTTTGTCCATCTTCAAAATCAAAAATCTGTAAATCCAGCAACCAACACAAGTTTCTGGTTTACTGCCAGAAAACCTCTTGGTGTCAAGTGGACCTCAGCTGAACGAGCTGTGGTGAAGTCTGGTACTAGTTTGCCATGCCAAAATCTCAGTTTTAGTTCTACTCACTTTCAGCCAGCTTTAATAAATTTGCCCAAACTCTGCCTTCTGAGAATTGCCTATGGTACTGTACTGCGACCCTGTGCTGCCCAACAAACACATTTCCTGAGCCTTAGGGCATTCGGGACTGGAAATTTCAAACTGAACAAACTGCTTATTCTTGAGCAGCAAAGCTTAAATTCAAACCACTTTTGAAGTCCTTTCTCCAACTGCTTGGTGCCTTCTCAAGTTGTCCACATCGAGTAAAGTGGGTTCCTGCAGAGGTATGGTTCTAAACCCAGACATCTAGTCTACAGCCATACTGAGGGCTTGCTGTAGTGACATTAAAGTAGATTCTGTATTAAACCACTGAAAAGCTGACATTCGAACATCTGCTATTGCTAAGTAAATATTATTAATGAATAAGTAGTTCCTCAAAGACTTGTCAGTGCTTATTCTTTGTACTTTCATCAAACTTCTGTATATTTTTTTCCATTCTTTCCTCCTATGAGAGGAAAATGTCTTCCTTCCCAGAACTGTGGGTAAGGGAAAAGCTATGAGGAATCACATTAATAACCTTGCTCCCTGCATTGAACGGACAAGAACTTCTCTGTGGTCCACAGTTTTCTCAAGATAATTTTCTGTTTGTTTTACATAGTACTATCTGGTGAATAAACATGACTGTTCCCCACTTCCCATCTCTCACAGCTCACTGTAGGTGACCAGTCAGCTAGTTGGTGCCAGATTAATGACAAAAAACAGATTTTATTGTCCAAGTCATCTGTGAATGATGAGACTCTCTAGTTAGCTTTCATGGGAATTAACAAATATTCCAATTGGAATACTGCTTTTACAATCCAGGCTGTCATGGGGAGCAGATTTTCTTTTTTTTTAAGGAGCAAAATAAAACACACACAGAATCCTTTTATTGATGGGGGGAAGGAGAGGGAAGGGGAGCTTCACTTATTTTCTAGAATTCTATTCCACTGAGGCCACTTATATTCCATTGGAAATGTAAAAGCCCAGGGTCAGCCTTTCTTTGCATGGTCATGTGGAAGTCTCTGCTTTGTCCTTGTCATCTTCAGCAACAGCAAATTTAAAACTTAAAGAGGTGGTATGTTTTTTTAGTGAGAGACTGTGCAAAACTTACCCAAATGTTGGACTCAAAGTTGGAATTGTTATATCCTTGGCAAAAAGTATTACAAAATAATCTGTAAAAATTTCTAAAAAATTACCAAACTGTCAATCCAGTGACCTGCTACTATTTATCTTCATATCATGTATTGATTTTGTGGGATTAAATTATAGATAACTATGTATATAAAAATATACCTTTTGGAATATTACCCTCTTTCAAGAGTTAATGTTTGAAAGAAAGAAAATGCTGGCACACTATTAATGCAACTCAGACCTATGGGAAACACTATTTGTTTATAATCCATTTTTTTTTCTATATTGTCATATTTGGGCATTTTCTTTTAATTTAAGGCAAAGCAAAATCATAGTTTCCAACAGGTGTGGGAGGGTATCTAGGAAAACTGGTGGATTTTTTTTAAGCATTTTTTTTAGAAGCAAAAACCTTTTATCAGTGACAGTGGAGTTTATTTGTCTTCCATGAGAATGGTTCTAGCCACAAAGCTATAATAGAGTCCAGCTGTTTTCTCTGAATCCATCCATCAGCAGCACAAGAAGGTGAAGAAGGCAAATGGTGACTGCCTGAGAGGAGAAAGAGGGCAGCAGGGTGAGGGATGACTGCTTGCCATGGAGGAGCAGGAGCAGGAGCCAGGAAATACAGCTCCCAGAGATGAGCAAGGTCAAGCTCGGCTGAAGGCTCAGGTACTACAAAGGACATCAACAGAATACAAAGGGTTCTTCTAACAAGCAAAATCAGTTCATCAGATTAATATGTGAGATAAGTTTACTTTCTATATAATAACCTCAAAGCACATTATTGATAAATTTTTAATTAATCTATTACTAATGGCTGAAGATTTTGTAGAGCACGTGTCCAACAAGTTACAGATAATTAGCTCATAGAGATATACATATATAGATAATTAGATAGTAATAATTTAAATATAACTATAATTTGGGAAGACTGCTTATTGTCATACAACTTTTTAAGTTATTATTTTAATTGTCAATGTAATTAGTTTATATTTCTAAACACTTCACTGCATATTTTTTATTAAAATAACTACAGGGGAAATTAATCTATAAACAAATGCAATACAATGATCCTTTTATCTTTAGGTTACAACTTGCTGATCCAAACCCAACTCAGTTGTGGCTACAATTTGTTGCTGCAAGACAATACTGGCAGAAGAACAAATGGATCCCATGAATAAATTCAGGCTGATAATTAGAAGACAGTTTTTAGCCATCTGGAAAAGAAGGCAGCCTGCAGAAGGTTGTGGAACAGCCTTCAGAAGAATATTGGAATGGAATGGTTGAATTTTTTTGAAGATGAAGCTTGACAATCTTCTGCATTAAATTGTTCAGGATAATCATTTGCAACGATGGGTGTGGGGGCAGAAATACAAAAGTTTGTGCTGTGGTGTTCATCCCTTTGTGCAATTGGAAGGAATGAGATGCTGTTCTATAAGGATAAACATCTGTGTTATGGAGTGCAGATGATGAATGTGGAGGCCAGGAGCAGGATGGACATGGATCACTTCTCCCCACTATGCAGAGGTGAGCAGCTTCCATCCCAGGCCTGCTTTGCTGCAGTTGCAAGGAATTTCCACTGACATCAGTGACACAAGAACACATAAACCAAGAAGTGGCTTCTAAGAGTGCCTAAATTTAAAGCCAATTTTGAGAGCCCTTTCTAATGCTTATACTGGAACTGCTAGATGAAAATGGAAATTGAAAGATCAACAGAGTTAACAGGAGTCTCTTTAGTCTCTCCTTCCACAGAGGAAGGCTATATTTCGCAAAATGAGGTCTGGTACACTGAGGGCTGTACTCAGTTGAGGGAAGTTGCAATGGTTGGCATTTGCTATTCTGCCTCAAAATGTACTCGTTGCTTATTGGTTTTACTGCATGATTCCTCCCTCAAAATGGATTTCAAAAGAGGGCAGGCAAGTTCATGGCAACTCAATCCACTGACAGCTGCTGTTCATTGCCCTGAATACAACTGTTGGCTCAGGAGCACTTAAGCTGCTGATTAGGAAATGTTAGAGGACAGGCAAGGCATGAGTATGCTCACTAGCCAGGTACTGTACTGTCTCTAAAGACTCACTACTGCCACTTACCAGAACTGGGGCTCTGAAATTGGTAGTCTACAAGTCCCACTCATTATGAAGCCCCTATGTTCGCTCCTGCTCTTCAAACAGATTTTTCCCTCTGAGTTTTTTTGTTCCAAAAGAAATAGATTTGAAGAGTTTTGAAAAGTCAGTGTATCAATTTACATTTTCAAAACCATGGTTTGTATTACCACAAGCTACAAAGGAATATAGAGGATTATTCATCTTCCTCAGGAGCTTTTGCAGGAAACTTCCCAAGAAAAGAAATCCAATGGAAAAATCTATTAATATTTTTTTGTTTTGTTTATACAATTCATTTGTTCCATGGAATATACTGAGTTACTTAGAGTTTATGATGTGAACTTTTCTTGTAATTTTGCCATATAAAATGAAGCAGTCCACCATAATCTTAGTTATGGCTAGTTCAATTAGGTAATAAACTCTCACTGATTTTAGCAACATCAGCATATTGCAAATCTGAATCCTTTATTTACCTAACAATCTTGATTGTTGACTATCATTAGATCACTATGTATACTTAAAATATTGTGGTTAGTACCATTTCTATGATATTTTTAACAATAGTGAAATGCTACTGAATCAACTACTCTCTTGAACTCCTGCATATCACAGACTATTACTTTTAACTAGGACTTCAAAAAGCTTGTTGTAGGTCAGAATGTTTTTGTTCCTTCTCCCCTTCCTGACTGCTTGAAACTCCTTATGTGATAGGAAACAGTGTAATATTTGTTCACACCCTTAAACCATTATTTGCTTCTGCTTTCAGCTACTTTCTAGAACAATTTCCTAAATATATATTGCCTTTCCAAGCAAAGAAATATATTTAAACTGATTTGTTCATTTGAAGGGGATGCTTTTTTTGTAAAGAAAGCTGTTGGAGAACTGCAGTGCGGGACTAAATGTTTTTCTTTACCGCAGCATAAACTTGGAGGGGCAAATCCTGAGAGCAGTCATTTGTTTTCTCTGGGTTAATGGCTTTCAGCTGGATGTCTGTCTGCTGAATAATGACGGTACTGCTACATCAACCAGTCTCTTCCACTACAAAACATGTGTTCAGTTAATGGCATTGACATATTGGAAGCTGGAATGAGCCTCCCCACTTGAGTTGTTCAAAGATGATACATCCTACTAGAATGAAATTAAATAAGGAGATGTGACAAAAGAGGAGGATTCAAGGAAGATGATATTGTGTTCTAAAAGTGCAGCATCAAAGACACTTTGGTTTTTGACATCACTTCTGCTGCTCGTTATTTAATCATTTCCATCCTGAGTATTTATTTTCTAAAGGGAAAAATTGTTTTTCAGATTTCAAGTCCTATGTTTTTGATCTTTAGTATATGCTTGTACTACTGAGTGATGTGGAAAAATAATAAACAGTAGAAAGCTTGAAGCACTCTCTAGAAATGTTGAGAGCAAAATTTGAAAAGTACTCAAGCAGCACATAAAATGTCACGTCCCTTTCCCATTTTGTCATAGGATTAAGTTATCTGAGTCACAGAGACAATTATAGAGAATATCCTGGGTTTTCTATCATGAGGATCACACGTGGGTGTAAAATAAGCACCCTGGCTGTACCATAAAGTATATAGGTTTGTGAAATCACTTTGATTTTTTTGTGATTACAGGTGGGAAAATGCATTGTAAGCAACTAAAAAGGAAACAAATTGCCTATAACAATTAAAGGATTGATTTGAAATAGTTATTGATCTGATATTGCCTTTCACCTGCATGAGAGAAGCTGATTGTTCTTTGAAGACTTTGTTTTCTTTGTTTGGATGTGATAGATTTCCATTTAGCCAGGCTGGCTTTTCTAGGTCCCTTTTGTTTCATCCCCATCTGGCAGCCTCCTAGGAGGGCAGAGGTGCTTCAGCTAATGTGAGCAGGGGCAGTAAGCATGCAAAAAGTGGAAGTGGGAATTGGTGAGGTCCCATGTGAAAGTTCATTGGCCTCCCAGAACTGTGTTCCAGGAATGACAAAAGCCATCCATCTTGTGGGTGCAGACCCTTTGGATTTGCTGACAGTAATAATTCCACCCCTAACTCTCCAGTAACACATTAGCATTAACAGTAATTTTTGCCTCTAGACAGGCTCTGCAGTACAGCATGACGGCTCCTACCCTGTAATTGTAGGATCCTCATTAATCAGAAAGAATATTATGACATTGTGAGCTCACAAGAAAGACAATTCATGACTGACATAATAAAGGCCTAAATTATGCTGCTTTGATGATTGGAGGTGCAAATTTTTTTTCTCTTGTGAAAATAAGATTTAGCAGCTGTATGAAAAAAAATCTGTATAATGAAAGTAGGGAGCATTGAGAGGCAAGCAACACCAGCTTTATCTAGATGAGACCTTTATTTCAAAAGGAAATTAAAATTTCAAAGGTGGTAGCGGTTTTTTTTAATTGATAAACCAGAATTTAAATCAGGATCTTGAGGAAGAACTATATGAGAAGCTTATTGCTGCAGCACTGTATTTAATACTTTGCTGCTGTTACCCTTTAAAATTACTGAAATTTATATATTGTTTTGGCCAGCTTCCAAAATATGTTTTGACATATATGAAATGATTAATGCTGAAACGCATCTCATAATTTTAATGCAATTATATATAGACCTATATTCATTAGGAGCCAAAGACTGTAAATTATAAATGAAGAAGAGCAAAAAAAGAAAAATTGTTAAGTCCCAGTTTCTTCTTCCACTGAAGGTATGTGGACAAATTCATTCAGTTCCTAGAGCCAACCTGAAGGCTCTTCGAAATAGCACTTCTTTCTGTGAAAGCAATCCACTGGGAACCCAGCATCCCTTAAGGACAGAGAATGGAGACTGAAGGGATGCTGAGGAGGTGGTGGGCCCCAGAGGAGGGCCTTGCCTTGTGTGGCTGTTTGTGATGGGCTCAGTGTGCTCTGAAGTGCTGTGATTAACAGAGAAATTCATCAAAACTGTGTTTTTTCTTCAGAGATTCCTTCCTCCAGAACAGGCTGACTGCAATACTCATGATGCAAGTAAACAATAACTTAAGCATTTAAGATTCTGGGAGAGCCCCCAAAATCCCTCCTGAGCTGAGCTCCTCTCATGCACTGGGGTTAAATGACTTACTCCAGGCACTCATGTCTATCCGTAGGTATTTACATATGTTTTTAAGTATAGCCTGACTGCTCAGACAGATTTCTTCTGAGTGCCTTAAAAATTACTTCTTTCTGGAAAAGATGATAGTTGAGGAGAAGCAAGGGAAAAAAGTTCTTTCTGAGTATTACTCCATCTTTTCCCCAGATGAAATATTCTGCATGCTGCCCCCTTGACTATTGTTTTTGTTTGCTTGAGATTGTGACATATAGAACAGTCAAAATTAGCCATTGAGCATAACTGATAGGGAAAATAGCAATTTTAGTTAAAAAATATTTTGTGAGATATTTTTGGTGGTGGTGGTACATAAATGATTTAAAACAAGTGTGAATACAGATTCTTTCAGGAATGATTACAGGATAGTTAATGAAATTCTTGTTTTCTTCATGGCTCATCCCATGACTTAATGATTCTGTGCACACTCTGGCACTACCTAGGATGCAATGAGAGGAGTTACCTAAAATTTCAATTTTCTTTAAATTTAAGATGAGACTGGATTTTAGGGATGAATTCACAATGCCATTTTGTCTTCCTATGGCCACAGAGGAGTGAGTAAGTAGGAGCAGCTTAGCAGTGCCAGAGCAAGTGAGATGTGTCCACTTTAGGAGCTGCTGGCTTTGCCCTGACTCTGCTTTTGAAGTCAATCTCCCAGCTGCCCACCTTGCTGTGCTGGGTTTGTGCTGGGGAGCAGCCCCAGAGACTGAACCTTCCCACAGGCTTCACCCAGAAGTTGAGCTTCCTATACTCAGTGGCCAGAATGATGTTAAATTGACCTAAACTTTCCCTAAAATTCATGCAGTGGGTGTGTCAGGTTTTCAGCATCAGAGATTTTGGACTGTAAATCTGTTCCTATGGGGATGTGCAGCTTGTATCAAAGATACAAGATACTATCTAAAAAAACACTGCCTTGGATTCTGCTTTCCACTGAAATCCAGTGGCACGTAGCAGTACGTCAAATCCTGCTGGGTGCCTGTAAATACCATTAAGAAAATATACTCAATATCTGATTTTTTTTTTTATAAACAACTCTCATTTATTTATACCTCAAATTCTTGCAGTTGTATTTTTGCTGCTTTCAGGACTGTACCATCTGAAGTAATCTTCAGTCTCAGCCGTTTCTTTAGCTCAAACTCTTTGGTTCATTCTTGGGGAAGTGCTCCAGAAGTGCAGAGCACTTGGACTGTGGGACTTCTGTGCCTGTGTCAATGATCACATACAGATGGTATGAAAACACAGAGATCCAACTGGTTCCCATGGTATTGAGACAAAGTTACATGGAGTGGAGAATTCCTTCTGAGAGGCTAAAAAACATGAAGATGTTATGGACAAATGAGGCCAGACTTTCTTCAGAGAAAAAGGCTCTTGTTTATTTAAAAAGAGCTACAGGAGATAGAAGGCCTGAGATAGGCTCAGACCCCCATGCAGCAAGTCAAAAAAAAAAATAACAGTGCGTCTACCCCACATACACACCCAAGCCTCCAGAAAGCAAGTTCCTCAAAAAAGCCCAAAACTTACCTGACTGTCATTTTTATAACCCCCCTGAGGGTCCAGAATTGGTGGGTTTTGGATCCACGCTGTGATTGTCTTGTTTCTGGTGTTCCTATTGGTCTTTATTGTCGTTCATTCCTGACCAATCATTTCCTTGGGGCATTGACTGATTGGTTAGGTCTTTCATCCAATCTCCTGACGCGGTGCTGTTTTCATTGTGCTGACTCTGTTTCTGGATGTTATTCTGCCCCTTTGGACCATCCCCCCGCTATATCCTGGACCCTTTAGAACTTGTAAAGAACATTGACTAACCCCCTTAAAACAATAACTCCCCTTCCCTTGGTTATAATAATCAACTCAACCTTAACTCAATACAAACTGAATCTCACTTATAACAACTATGCTTCTATTAAAATATCAGACACCAATTATTTTGTTACATTGGGCCTATCCTGGAAATTCATGAATCAGACTCTTGTGAGAGGCAGCCACTGTAGCTTTTTCCAGCTCTTTTTGGAGCGAACTGCCATGTTTCATCACACTGACCCAGGATCAAAGAAAAATAGGACAAAAAAATGTTCATATTCACCTTCACCTTGAAGAGTCTCATGGCAAAAGCCTCATATTCAAAACTTTATCTAGAAAAGTGTATTTAATGAAGTACCATAGAAACAGTGACATCTATTTTGAAGTTATTTTTAAAATCATGACATACTTTTATTAGTTTGAAACATACTTAAAATTAAGTATGCATATATATTTAAAATAATTAAATCTCCAAAATGAAAAATTGTTTCTGTCATTGAAAATTATGAATTTTTTCCTGTTGCCTAACTGTGCAGACTTGTATAATGCCATTAAAATAGCCCAAATGAAAACTAACAATGATGCAGTTGTGTTGGTTCGTTTTTTTTCTCTGTTAGTGGAAATTGATCTTCTCTGATCTCTTCAAATATATTGTATGCTGCTTAATGACCAGTATTACAGATGTCAGAGAGAGATTCACCAAAATGCTAAAAATCATACACAAAGAATAAGAATTCGAGCAGGAATTATTCATATTGGTTGGTGGTACCTGTAGCTGTACATATGTCTGTTCTGCCTACTTGCACTTCCAAACACTGAAGTTCAAGCTATATTGATAAAATGTGGACTTTAATGATAATTTTGTTTTTAGGGATTGTACCTGTACGTGACCATGCTTTAGAAACATGATTATTTCATTTTATTCAAGTATTGTGATGCATAATATTAACTAATGAAATAATATTGTGTACTAATAAACATGCTAACAGTAATCATATGCTTAAAATACTAGCTAGTACAACAAAAAAGAGAAATAAAAGTAACAATAAAAAACCACCAGAAAGACTGATAAGCAGTTTTTCTCAGCAGCTGGACAAGTTCTTCTCTTCTAGGTCTTATCAGTAGTAAAGAGAAGTTAATGAAAACTTTTGCAGACTTACTGGTTGCAGGGAAGAAATTACTTCCATTATACACTGAAGGATGAAATCCATTAAATATCTTTTAACTCCTGACTGCTCAGCAACTTGGATGGGTTGAAGATTTCAATCTACATACACAGTACAGGTACTGTTCTTGGTTTCATTAAATGTTTCTTGTTTTCAAGGTAGACTCTGTCTACCTTGCCCAAAATTTCAAATCGGCTTTATGAAAACCATTGTCCTGATAGATATGCATCTGACAGGAAAGGGCATCATTTAACAATAATTTCCAATGATGTAAGTCTAGAAGTACTGATGGAGGTAATTACTTGCCAATAGCCCTTATTAAAGCTTTAATATATCAGTCTCCATAATTAGCCTCTCTGTTTGAGGACAGCATCTGGCTCTTCAAATCTCTTTCCAAGAAAGGCACTGAGGTAGAAGTCCAGGTTTCTACTGTTTTTTATGCTGTACATACACTTTTTTGAAATCATAGTAGGACGAGTTTTTTCCTTGTTGGTTTTTAGATTTTTTTAGGTTTGTATGATCTCCTGATAATTTAGCTATGATATATTAGATACCCTAGCCTATTCTTACTTTTGTTTTTCTGTCCCAGTTCTTCCTTGTTTCCTGTCACAGTACGCTTTGTGATGCAGATCCCAATTACAGCTTATCCTATTAAAAGCTCCAGTTATTTGAAAACATGTTCATTGGCAAAGACTTAAAAATATAGAGAGTCCTATCAGAACTCTGTGAAGTCCTTGCAGAGATTTTTTCTCATTGGTCTATCATTAAAAATAGATATCTAATAGAAGAGCTTTTTGGATATTTCAACCAAAAGAGTGATAAATTTTTGGAAATAATTTTTTTTTTGAGCTCTATGAGGGCCAATATCTGGCAACAGCAACTGGACAGATGGGTCAAGCTTGACTGGCCTGTTCATCACACTAAAACAATACAGAAATAGTCAAACCATTCTCCTTTCAGCACAAGAATGGGTTCCTATATTTTCACAACTCAGCAGATTTGTGAAGTTTCTTTGAAAATCCAGACTTGTCCATTGTGTATTTTATCTTTACACAGCATTGCTAAGGATAAGAAAATGATCAATTTTCTTGTCCTTGGCAGTGGCAGAACTGGCAGTGAATTTAGCACAAAACATTCCAATACAGATCTTGCTTGCAGAAACCTGCCTTAGAAGCACTGTGGGACAATCACTGCCTTTTAGCCACATAACTACTGCTCCAGAAGCTTCATCATCTTATTAACAATTTCTATTGTCCTTCTATTGCAAATATATTTTTTTTTTGATGTGAGAATTGTATTTTATGAAATTTCATAATGGAGATGGCACTTCATCATGCAATAAAAGGTTGGGTAATATCAGGTTTGCTGAAATAGCTAATTGTGTTGCATTATCATATTACATTAACAGCACTTGGGAATTTAAATAAAGAACTCTTGTCCATACAGCAGTGGCTGTTATTCAGAATTAGTGTGGTGTCAGCTGGAATGCCTATTTAAATGGTTGAGCATAAATAATTTTATCATCTTTTCTTTGTTTCTCTCCCCCTCCTCTGAAGTGACCTGGGTAGTGTCATGAAAGAATGGATTTGAGATCTGTCCTCCTGCTGCAGTTTGGAAAAGGAGTAAGACAGAAGTGTTTTTCTATATTTTCAGTTTAAGTTTTGCTTCCAGATTGTCAATCTGAAATCACATCACATTTTCTGATGTAGTCTTATCTAAAAGGTAAATTAAAATCAAACTGCTCCCAAATTGTGTTTCTTTCTTTCATTCCATATTCTAAGTGCAGAGTGCTGTAAATTAGAAATGTTTTGCATAAACCACCCCCCCTCCCCACTTTCCTCCTCAAGTTTTTTAAAATTTAAATCCATTTTGGGACAATGATATATAGAAAAAAAGTCTTAGATAATGACATCCAAGCTCAGTGATAGGGATAAAAATATAGTCATTTTGAAGTTCTGAAACTCATAAAATTGCCACATCTAGTTTATTCTGCATTCCCCAGAGCATTAAGCAGTTTAGCACAAATCTAATTTCCCACCAAACAGCTCAAGGCAGTTAGTTCTTCGTTTGGTTCCAAAGAATTAAACACACTGTTATAAATTGTGATAGTCTGTGTAAATCTGTAGATAAACCCATTTTCCAATATAAGTGTATCAAGCATGAAAAAATAAGAGGCTGCTCTTGTATGAGGGGTGATTACAATGGAAATAAAGGTGAAATTAAGGGAAAATTTGCTTCAAGTATAATTCATGACAACTAGTAGGAAAGGAAGAAATTGTAAAGCTCAGTGAGTAAAGGTTAAATCAAAAGAATTTACAGGTAAAGGATATTCAATGTCCTAAACATTGTGAGGTGTAAATCTTACTACAGAGTGCAGCAGGCTATGAGTCTAAAATTTTCATGTCACAGTGGTGTGGAGTGAAATGGATTTTCTGGGCCCCCTAATCTGCCACTATGTAAAGTCAGGAAAGGGGCTGTGGTAGTTGTGACTTTAGTGTATTAGTCTGGACAAAAGAGGATATATGAGCTGAGAAACTCAGTTCTGCAGTTCCGCTACATATGCAGCATAAAAAAGTATCAGGGAGTCTGGAATCTGACTCAAATTGTACAGGATGTATGGCCAGAGAGATAAGAATTTCAATTTTCTAAATTCAAAGACAAAATGAGCCTGGGAGACCTGTGTGGCAATAACATGAAAATTGAAATGGAAGTTTTGTCTCCAAACTGCATCCCCTGTACCCTTTAGGAGAGGGGAAAATAGTGAGAATGACACACTAGAATATGATAAGAAGCTATTGTATGTATTATATAGGTCACAGGTAATTGTAGCCAGCTTCACAGATACTTCCAAACCTACATTTCAGAAGGAAAAGTTAAAAAAAATAATCAGAAACTTGAAAACTAAAACCAACACTGCAACTTAGAAATGCCTTTGAGAAGTTGAGGAGAGTTTCACCACTGACTTATTAAAACCAGGCTTTTACCCTTACTGTTTATAATTAAAGCACTCTATCACATTTCTGAGCTCTCTTCTGAGAAGAATAAGAGGGATTTTGGCTGTGGGACCCAGGGACCTCCAAAAGTCAAATGCCTGCTGACTGCCAGGAATGCCCTTTTAAAAGGTTACCTATGGGAGAGCTTTCTTCCCCCTGTCCCTCACTTAGGGATGCCTCTGGTAAGCTCTGCTGGAGAAAGCTGTTTCATGACATTCTGCAACACACCTGTTTCCTCCCAATGACAGCCTGATATTTCTAGATTTGCTGAAGGTGTATCTTCTTTTCCCTAAAGGAAATGTGTGCTTCACAGCAATAGGATACATATTAAGGGTATCCTGCCTGTCTGAGGGAGGAGAAGCCATCCTAATCTCAAAAGATTTGGAGATGGCCTTTAAGAGTGATTGTACATATCTCCAGTTTTATTTGTATTACACCAATCCCTTGGTGTCAGAGCTGTACTGTGCTAGACATGGGAGGACATCATCTTTCTCTCAAGCTCCTAACTCAGGAAGGATGGACAAGAAGGGAGAATGTCCCTGGGTGGCATTACATGCCAGTGATGGAGGTGACAACTGAACCTTGTGCTGTAAACTTCCAGGTTTAGTTCCTGAGTTCACTGCTGTGCCTGCAATGAAACTCTCCACGCTGCTTTTAGCTCTTGCAGGTTTAAGCTAGTTTTCAGCAGGTCCTGTGGTTTTTGGTACATGGGTAAAATTCCCTGCAGTGCTGAAAGGCATCCTGGGACAGAGAGACCACCAAAATCCCAGTGTTTGAATGTAAAAATAGGTCAAATGTATGTTGGATGCTTTGCAAAAGGGGGAATTTTACAAATCCTGTGGGTAATGCTATGTTCTTTGGATGCATTCTTGTTCTTGAATTATTTTTCCCCCCCGAGTTGTTTCCTCTTCTGTGCTGTTCTTCCTAAGTTAACCTGAGATGTCTAATGCAACTTCATGGAATTTATTAATCTGACAGGCAGGGAATGCAGTGTTCGGAATTTTACTATACCTTTCATGTTTCTAATGAATCCAATACTTTTCAGCTTAATGGAGCTGAATTACTAATATCAACCACTGTAAGCAGCACTGCTAGCACCTTTCATTGCTGCTGCAGCTCCAGTGTCAAACTCCCTTCCAGGCCAGATAGCAATGGTGCATAGACTTCTACACCATACAGAGCAGTCAGATAGATAGCTCTTTTTGGGGTATGTAAAATGGAAGAATGCTGAAATTAGGTCTTTAGACTTTATTTCAATTTGTACAGGAGTTTTCAATGGCAGTGTTCTAGATTTTGCATCAGAAGTGACCTGTCACAGAGTGTAAGAAAAAGTCAAGATTTTGATGGACACAGATGGAACCAAGCTAAGAATTAGTTTCCTGTTCCTTAATGTTTGGTTTATTTTAATTCACTTTCTCCTAGAAGATTTTTTCATAAACTAATACTTCATAGAAGGGAACCTCCGTGTTGTACTGGAATATATGCTGTCAAACGTCAAAGAAAATACATAAAAATCCCATTTTAAAGCTATCCCAGCATGTCATCTAAACTATTCACTGCATGGATTGCCATTGTTGGTGTCTTTGCATTTTTTCTCAGTCTTGCCCTTTGGTAGTAACAAAAAAGCTAGTCAAAGGCTGAGTTCTGCTCTTTGCTGGTGTATTGTTCATAAAGCCAGAGAAGTGGTGAATCTTTCACTAAAAAGAAACTTATTTTCTTAGTGATGCATTTTCTAAGTTATTTTTGACAACTATTATGTTGAAATGTCAATGTCTAATCCATTTTTCTACTATGCAGGCAGAATAAAAAAAATAGTGTCAGACTGTCTGATCACCAAATATTCTGCTTATAGTCAGAACTTAACAGCTCAATTTCCCCTGAATCCTTGCACTTTCTGGGCTTTTACCAGTCAAGTACCTCTGGCATCTTGAAACAGCAATGAAAGCCAGGTGGTATTTAGGGAATCTTATCATTACCCTCGTTACATTCCAATGGATGTAAGGTTTTCTGAATGCTGCCAAGGAGGAGCCATGCTGGGTGGGGTAGGTGTGCTTGGGCTGGAAGGGTGCTGAGCAGCCAGCTCCAGCCAGCCATGGTCAACAGGAAATATTTGAGTTTCAAGAGAACGTGTTTTCTTCCAGCATGTAAGAGTAATGAATTAAGAAAAGCAGGCACTTGGGAAGTATGGCTTTGAAGTGCTCAGAACCCTTACTGCCAATGTGTATTGCAGCTCATTTTTCTTTAAAATGGGCTCCCTGCTAGTAGTGCTACATACTTGAGTGTAAACCATTGTTGCATTTTGCTGCCTGCAGCCTAGATGGAAAGTGTTGTCTTTAGATGCCTGGTTACCTGGCTGAAGGTAGCCTTGTGTCTGTAAAGAGCTATGAGTACAAAGAAACAACAGAGGACATTTGTTTTAAATGCATCATTGTGAATGGAACAAGGTAAAGAAATATGAAAAGAGACTCTGCTAAAACCTGGAGTCTATTGTTTTATAGTGTTATAATTAGAATAGAAATTTTGTCTCTTTCTGGAATGAGGAGGCCTTCTGAAAAGTAATTGTACAGGGTGGAAAGTGAGAGGAGGGAAGAGGGGGTCTTCAGGGGTGCTAATGTTCTCTGCATATATAGAGTACTCTTGGAAAATAAATCTATCAGCTTAGCACACGATAGGCTCTTTGACCTTTGCATTCAAAAGATCAGGCGTGACACAACAATAATACTAATAAAGCCTTTTGGAAACTCTCTTGAATTGCTAACTTTTATTAGCTATACTTAGATCTAAGTAGTTTAAGTCTCCCTCAGGGACCACTGCTTTATTCCACTTGATTAACCATGCTTTGTGCTTGCCTCCAAAGCATTCTTTTTTTTAAAGAAGATATTATACAGTTCTGCTTAATAATATACTCCATGTGTTTTTACAGTAGATAGTGTTAACTGGCCACAGTGTCAGCAATGTTTCTTAACAGCCCCTCTCCTATGTTGGCTCTCTTTCCTAGCAGGTAAATTTATCATTTCTACCACTCTGACATTTCCAGCTCTGCTTCCATGGACCAGCTTCTTTCTCTTGGTAGATTAGTTTGCATTCTTCTGCATTAAAAAGGTTTAGAAAGCAACAGGGAGTTGGCAGGAAGAGCATGAGTTTTTAGAAATGTCAAAAAGTGTCAAACTGGCAGCCATGTGGGGGACAGAAGCACTTTCAATCAGTCTGTGCCAGAAACAGCATCACTAAGAAAGGACCAGGGGGCACCACAGAGATGGTAATAAAACTTTCTTCTGTTCTAAGCTGAGAAGGGAGAGAGATTTTCTCACTCCTTGAGGCAACCAAGGCCCAATAAATCAAGCAGCAGGGCTTACAATATAATAAATAGCCAAACTTACTAAAATAGCTCCATAGGGGTGTCTAGAGGGGAGGACAGATATAGCAGGATAAGATGGCTCTTAGCTGCATGTTTGTTTCATTGTGTTTCTTTTTACTCTCCTACCTTTCTATTTTCCTCTGCTTTTTTTTTTTTTTAGCTCTCCTCCTTTTAGAAAGCATGTGAGGATTGCTCATAATGTTATAAAATATAATACATGCCTCCTGTGGCAAAGATTAACAACAGTGCTGCTGCTTGGTGTGGGGCAACAAACAGCAGCAGTATCTTGCCAGGCCTCAGAGTTAATCTCTTTGCACTTAGGCTTTAAGTATAAATTATTCCTAGTTGTGAGTTACATCCCCTGCCTCTCCTGTGTGATGTGTGCGCTGGTCGTGGCTCTTTTGTAGGTGCTAAACTGTGCACAGAATAGCTCATGGTACAGCATGAGTGTGGCTTGGTGGGATAGAGAGAAAAGGGAAGAAAATCAGTGAAGGAGCTGTGAAGGTCTCTAGAAAGTCAAATGGAAATCTAGGCTTTGCACTGAGGCTAAACCACATTCTTTGCTTTTCTGGACCTGATTCCTCACAGCTCAGATGGCAAAAGGCCATTTCTGTCTGACAGTCTGATGATTCTACCAATAATTTTCCTTCTTCACTCCCTTTCACTCACTCCAGCACTCCATGAGTGCTGGTACTCTTTTACTCTGCCTGGTAAAAGTCCCTTCATAGTAGAGAGTAATGCAACTATCATATGCACTTTGAGGGCATAGTCTTGTTTATATTGAATCTCTAATTTGGAATCACCTACTCCAGGGGTCTGGCAGAAGACCTGCCTTAAAATTTTTGCTCTGAAAGCAGTCCTCATTTTTTGTTTTTTAAAAACATTACAGCTCTGTCCAGGTTTTAGAGTGGTTTTATTCTGGGTGAGTGCCATCTGTTTTCAGCATATTGTTTCAGTCTGATAAAGGTTTGGAAATAGTTTGCTTCATATGTTATCATCTATAGTGTCTTATTCAGATAGGAATGTGATTTCTCACTCATGTTGGATAGAATAGAAACTATTGCTTGCCTGGTTGATTTAGGGGAAGCTTGAATATTAGACTGTGGATTTTTATTAAATCTTTCCAGGGGAAAAATCTGATAGCTGTCAGTGAAAAATGTCATGATTTTTCGACATTTTCTTTGGCCAGAAGGTAGTTGGTACTCACAGATATTTTTCTATAATATCATAGCAACACTGCCTTAGCTGCTTTACTTAACAAAATACAGTGACAAGTCCTGCAAAGATCTACATAATTGCATAATCTTGTCATAAAATTAATAGGTGCTAGGCTAAAGGCACGAGGCTAAATCTTCATAAGCTCTTCCAGGATCAGAGCACAAGACTGATTCTACATATATATATATATATATATATATATATATATATATATATATATATATATATATATATATATATATATATAAAAGTAAATTTTTGGGTAATATAGGAGTACTCTTATCCCCAGCATCTTAATGAGCTTGAGAAAAGAGGAATGAAACAGAAAAAGAATATTTTCTTAGAAGACCCATTTTCCAAGTGCAAACCTCTCTAAAACCTCAGTCTCTGCATGGTTCAGACCTGTGAGTAATCGGGTCACTCAGTGCGGAGTCCATAATGCAAGAGCAGAAGGCTGCTGGATGGCTTCACTTTGATCCAGGTTACAGAAAGTTTTGAAAGACTGGAAGAACTCCTGGAAGACTTCAAGTCTCAAAAGTTGGTGAGTGTTCTGGTTTAACCCCAGTCAGTGGCTAGAGTCACTCAGCTGCTCACTTACTCACCTCATGGTGGGAGGGAGGAGAGAAATGGAAGAGTAGAAGTAAGGAAATTCCTGGGTTGAGATAAAGACACTTTAATAGGTAAAGCAAAAGCCATGAACACAAGCAAGCTAAACAAGATATAATTCACTGCTTCCCATGGATGGGCAGATGTTCAGTCAACCCCAGGGAAGCAGGTCTCCATCATGTGGAACTGTGACTTGGGAAGACAAACACCATTCCTCTGAACATCCTCACTTCCTCCTTCTTCTCTCAGCTTTATTTACTGGAATGAGGCCATATGGTATGGGATATCCCTCTGGTCAGTTGGGCTCAGCTGTCCCTGCCTGTGTCCCTTCCTAGCTCCTTGCACATCCCTGGCCTCCTGGAGGAGCAGTAGGAGAAGCAGGGAAGGTGTTGATGCTGTGTAAGTGCTGCTCAGCAATAACGAAAGCTTCTCTGTGTTATCAACACTGTTTCCAATGAAGATCCAAAACCCAGCCTCATACAAGCTGTTATGGAGAAAATTATGATTCTCACAGTCAAAACCAACACAATGAGCCATGGATAGTAATTAAGAAACCACTTAGAGTGCTTTCTTTTTCCATCAGTTCTCAGACAATTTAGAAAAATACATTTTACAGTATCATCTTTAGGTCTTTCAGCATATTTAGGAAAATATGCCAAATGTCTGCATCATAAGATAACCATGTGTCTAGGACTCCCTGTGGAGGAACAGATTTGAAGTGCCATGGGTTGAAGCAGAACTCTCAAACAAGCACTTCAAATGCTCAGATTTGTTACTTTCTTCTGTAGCTTTAATTCAATAGCTTCAAAACTAACCTCCTTCCTGACTTCACACATTGAGATGCCATCCATTCATTCCCTTTCCCACACAGGTATATTTGGGCTTCTTTCTGGGCTTTCCCATCTACCTCTGCAGTGGGCCACTGAGTCCAGGAGAGAGGCCACAAGGAGGTGGTGTGGATGGGATGGCTTTGCAAGATTACAGTGTCCTTGTGTGATATGACACGGAGACCACCAAGACTGGTGCCTCTCCCCTGGGATATTCTGTTCCTCCAGTGCTGGGATAAGACATACAAATCACAAAGCTTTTTGCAAGTGAAGCTGGTAGCTAGTGCACTTTGCATTTTGTTGGCTCTTGGTCTGCTTTTTATTCCTGACTGTTGCAGAGTGATCTAAAACTGTAGGAACCTGCTGTAGGTCAGAAAAGAGCTGTTTTGTGTGTGGAGAGAGTCCTTTATTCCTGTGGAAGTGGTTTGTGAAGGGAAGCTGTGTTTCAGTGCTACCTTTGTCAGGCAGCAGACTGTGTTCACAAGGGTTGTGGTCTCCTGTGACAATTCATACACAAGGCTCCAATCACTGTCATGTTCATAATTTGATCCTGAGTAAAATCTGGACTGATGGCTTCATATATTTGCTTTGAAGTGATAATGTTCAGGCATTAGCAGAATCTGATACAGCCTCACTGAACCATCCTAACAAACTGTTTCCACACAAGCTGTAACCTGGCTGTAGTGCAGGCTTCCCTATGGGAAACAAGCACTTTTGCTGTATGCCACGTTATCCTACGGCTCAGCTTCCAGACTGCCCCTTTAATTTCAGAGTGGCACGATGCTCCTGGCGTTACCTGGAAAACGCGGACAGAAAGGTGCCCCCACACCTTGCCCTGTGTGTATGTGTATGTCCCTGGGCAGAAGCACTTCACTAGATGGCAGCAGCACCCCGGCTTTAAGAAGTAGCCTCTGGGCATCCTTCCCCTCCCCCAAATCGCTCCTGACTACAGCAGCAAGGTAACCAAAAAAAAAAAAAAGAAAAAAAAAGAAAAAAAAAGAAAGAATAATCCAATAAAATCCTTCTACTGTACACGGCTCAAATGGAAAAGCTGTGATATGCTGAATTCTGTGCAGCTTCATCATATCTCTCTGTCATGCTTATATATATACACACATATGTAGGTATCAGTGTGTAAATGTAAATATATATGTGTGTGTGTGCATGTGTGTATGTTTATATCTACGCTTTTCTTATAATAAGAAACCTTATAGTCAGGACTGACTTCCCTAGAGCCACAGGAGAGGGGAGTCAGAGCTGAGATGGGCCACCTTGTGAGGGCTGTCTCCCCAGTGGTGTCCCCCAGTGTCCTTTGTCACAAACTGCTGCACTGCAGAGCTGACTCTCCTCCCCCACAAATCTGAAGGAAGCAGTCAGCCAGGAATGGGGCTCACTGCCTGCTCTGCTGATGACACCATGAAGTAGCAACACCTGGTAAAGGAAAACAACTTATTTGGAAGATGCTGAAATTTGGCAGTGATTTTCTTCCTCAGAAACCCCCAGCCAGTTTCCTGGATGGGTTCACAGGCTGTCACAGCTGCAGCCAACTTCTGCTGTTGTAGGGTGGCTCAGCTAGTTAATAAATATCGTGCCATACATTTAATTGAGCCCAGGATTAAACGTCACATCAGTGTAAGAGAATGTCACTTTTCCTGCCAGCTGCTGTCCATGTCCTCATCTCTCTGTGGGCACTTGCATATGGTGAGTGTGATGCCCTGAACCTTCTGCAGCACACAAGCACAGGAGTGGAAGTGTCAGGGCAGACACAGAGGCTTGAAAGAAAAATGTTCTTGTGTGTCTGCTTAGCAGGGGCAGTGCAAGGGCTGGAGGTTAAGCTTGGCAGGAAGGAAAGACAGCAAAATAATTCCTCTAAACAAGTTTATTGGTATCTCTAGTTCAATATAGATAAAAATTGTAACTTTGGACAGCTTCAGCTCTTGAAGTT
This sequence comes from Molothrus ater, assembly GCF_012460135.2. Lineage (NCBI taxonomy): Eukaryota > Metazoa > Chordata > Aves > Passeriformes > Icteridae > Molothrus > Molothrus ater. The sequence goes on from NC_050478.2 coordinate 60,806,240, forward strand.
GCATGTAGCCCTCTACTCACGTGTGCCTCTAAGTCTAATAAGTTCGAGTGAGAGCTATCATGTTCTGGAAAAATCTACACTTGAAATTAGAAAACAGAGACTTTTGGTGACCACAATAGTTACCTATGTGTTGCAAAGGATATTTAAAACTAAGGAGGTACTGTGCTGGGCCAGTGAATCAGGGTTTTTCCTATCTTTTACTTAGCACTAAGCCATCCAAGACCTGCCAATCCTGCTTGTGTGAAGCCTGAAAGAAACAAGAAAAGGGCAATAGGCTGGAGAGTACCACCACACAAATGAAGAAATTGTGGAGGTTTGTAGTGCAGCTGGCCTCTTTTAGAATAAAGATCCATCAGAACACTCGGGCTCAGGGGGATCCCTGGTCTGGGTGAAGCTGAGGATGCTGTGCTGAGGGGCCAGGCTCCCTCACTGCTTTCAGTGCCACTGCCCACAATGATTGGGCACTTGGCAGCAGCACCCAGCAGCTGCATCAGGGAATTGTGTTTCCCCGGTGCTCCTCAGGGCTCAAATCCACTGCTTTTATGTTTGGCTGGGACTAATTAATTTAATTTGGTAGCTGTAGTAGTGACAGTGCACTTTTATTTGGCTGGCTACTGACATAGAGAAACATAAAGCCCTTTTTTATAATGTAAAGGTATTGTGTATAATAATTTCATAATGTAAAGGTATTGTCTGGCACACACCACTCATCTCCAAGGCCTCTGTTACACTGTTCAGCTGAACATAACTTCTGTCTTCAGAAGACAAGGTGCATGACACTCACTGGTGTTTAAACTGGCTTATTTAAAGGTCAGGACTAAAGAACTGCATTCATGCTTGTTCACCATGTGTTAGGAAATTAAATATACTTTATATACATACACTGTCCATGGGCTCTGTGTCTACTGAAAGCATAATCAGCAGTAAAAGAGCAGTGGTATTGCAGCTAAAACTGTGCTTGCATTTGTATGGCATGACATTCCAGCTGAGGTGAGGAAGGTCAAGTTGCTGGAAACATTGATTACAACTTTTTTAAGATCAATTCCAAACTAGCATGTTTTGTAAGTTTTTTTCAATATCAAGTGTTGACTTATGGTTTAAAAGTAGTGTTCTATTGGTTAGGACTTAAAATTTATCTTTGACTAAAATGTCTACAGTATCTGAGATATTTTCAGCTTCTCTGACAATCAGATTGATTTTGTGTGATTCTTTGGTTATGCAAGCATTTATTTTGATAATTGAATATAGCATACCTTAAATATTCTTTCTGATTCTAGCTTGGGAAAAATTCCTGTTCCATATAGGGTGTCCCAACAGCAGGTTGGGATTGCTGTTCATGATGCAAGGTAGAATGTCCTTATTCAAGATAGCAATTAGCTTAAGAACTGTGCTGATAACTATGTCACATTTTATCATCACTTCATGATTCAATGTCTACCTGAAATCTACCTGTTGCTACCAACAGATGCACTTGTACCATACAAGGAAGGCCTTTGTTCTCTTACAGGAAGCAGAGCCTAGAAAAGTGAATTAATAAATTTGCACTTATCAAGAGATCCTGTTTATAGAGAATGGTTAAACACTTGCTAAAATGTGCACAAATCTGAAAAAAGTACAGATCACCTTATCTTAGGACCATCAACTTCCCTACCTAGAATTAGCTCTTGGTTATCCAGCATGGTCCTAAACTTATAGAAGTTTAAGTGTTATGTACTGCCCCTTAATTAATCCAAATGGCATTTTAGTAGCTGAGACAGTGTTTCTTCTCATGCCTACACAAAGCTCTCTATCGTGTATAAGACTGTGCGGTTTCTCTCACGATTTCACTTTGAATTTCCCAGTGAAGAAGCTGGGACACATGCTGTGTGTTGATAGGCACTGGAAAAAGCAGAGAAGTCTCTCCTGGCAACTTGTGCTGCTGATAATGAAAATGGCAAGGAATCCTGGAAACTTTCCCAAAACTTCTTGTTTATAGATTATGACAACATGGGGATTCCTACAGTCCTGGGCTGTGTCTCTGTCACTTGTCCTGTGCCAGAAGGCCCTGGTTAGTGTCTCACTGGAATGACTCTTTCCATGTCTTGGCCCTTGATGATTTTATGCTTCAAAAAACTTTAGCAGGTTGGTGGGAAACACATCCCAGCTGCTAAGACACTCCAAATTTGTCTTGGTTTCTAGGCACCAAAAGGATTCTTCTGTAACTGTGCATTATATTAAGACTTTTTCTTTGGCACTTCTGGGAAAGAAAGGTGCCTTGTGCTCGTAGCATTACTTGAAATCTTGCTCAAAACCAGAAATAGTTTTGTTTGGCTGGTTTTTTTTAATTTTTTGGTTGGGATTTTTTTTTTTTAAACAAAAAAATGTTCAGCAAGGGCATCAAAGAAGCAAGTTCTGATTATAAGTTTGGAAACTCATCTGTGAGTGAACACTCTTCATAGCAGGAAGATGAAGACTCAGCAAGTACCTCAGGAATCTCCTGCTCTTGCTGACTTCAAGCGCTGCTTCAGGACCTCTCTCAGCTGTGGGAGCTCAAGAGACACACTGCGCTGCTGGTCTCCAGGGCTGCCTCTTCCTGGAGACACCTCTGCTTCAAATTTGCTTTACCAAATATGAAACAAATTTCAAAACTAAAAGCCAAATTCCCCTAGAATCATGTTGCTCAGTTTTGACAGCTTTCTGGAGATGCAGAAAGCATCTCTGTGTCCCTCAGCCCCATGGAGGATGTTGTCTGAGACCTAATCTCAGGAGGAGGGCATGGAAGTGGGGCTGAGAGGTGAAGGTGGCATCACAGGCTCATTGGAAGCCAAAGGAAATTTGAGGAAAATCAGGGCCTGAAAGTTCTAATACCCAATCCTAGATATGTAAAGACAAACAAACCCAAGCGTTAAAATAGAAAGCCAGAGTTTGTTTAGCAAAGACAGAATGGCAGTAAAGAGGGAAATGAGATGTGAATAAAAAGTTGCCTATAGCAAAACAGTTGAAGAGGTGAGGAAAAATATTCCTCTTGATAGCCTCAAGGTCATTAAAAAAAAAAAAAAGAGAAAAGACAGGTTTTGCTGAGTAGTTGTGTACCATAAATCTATATTAAAATAAGGGAATTTCTATGACATCAGAAGGATCAGATAGATGCGGATTTAATGTAGAGGATTTAAAAGTGGATTTAAATCCACTTTTAAGAGGAGTCTTTACCTGACAGGGATTGACCATAGTTGAACTATAGGGATTGTTCAAAATTTTGTCAGACTGTGTTGGGATACATTATTTTTTTATGGAAAGAGAACAAAGAAATTAATGGGGAACTCTACCAAATTTGATTTTGACTAGGAAGTCTTGCAGACAAGGTGAAGGAGAAAAGCAGCCACTAGGAAAGAATGGTTAAAGAAAATCAGTTCCAAGTAAGAGGACTTCAGTAAGTTGAGGAGTATAATTTCTATTAGTTTTTGGGAAAACCCTCTAACAGTGAGGTAGAGGTGGAGTGTCAAGGAGGATTGCGGAGTGTCCATTGCTGGGAGGTTTGAATGAATGAGAAAGGTGGGTTAAGGGGCTGGTAATACTGTACTGGAGCAGAGGTTGTCTGCTTGTGGTACTTTCTGTGCCTCTTCTTGATGATCTGATGATCAAGATATCAGATAAAGAAGTTACTAAGTGTATAAAGTAAGTCATATCCCCGCTTATGCCTAATTGCCTATAATGATATTCTGTATTCCCATGAATGCAGCTATCTGCTTTCTAAAACACTTGGAATGATCAAATTACATGAAAAACACCATTAGCATGCAAGTTGCTCCTTCATAATAAACACCATTTAAAAAAGTAATAAAGATGCCAACATTTTATGTGATATCCTTAAACTGTTTTTTCTTCCCCCACTGTACTCACCAACTGTTGTTTTTTCAGGCCACATTTGATGAAGAGACAAGTCTATATTAATATATTTGTATTTTAGGAAGGGATAAATCCATGTTAAAGCAGTTGAAGAAAAATGCATAGCATGCTAAGAGAACACCATAAAAGGTGGCCCAGAATAGTATGGAAATGCCTGACAAATGTGAGCCTGCTAACATGGAAGGACACTTTTAATGCATTATTTATAGCTATTGCTTTACCACCTCAAGCCATTGAGATCAAGGTCACCCAGTGGACTTCTGGGCAATGGGTCAAGACTTGAGAAGCAATATTGATAACAGCAGCTGTCAGTTTCTTGGATACAGCTGGTATTTTTCTAAGCAGCAGAGTTTTCTAACTTCTAATGAACAATGGAAATCTGTTTGCTGTGAAACTGCTCATGTCTGTCTTGGTCACAACTCATTAATTGTGGTCAGTCCCAGGCTTGGTGTAACTGCTCTCCCTCCTCCCTGAATCTTCCTGTAAATCAGCTAAGTAAATGCAGCTAATATAAAAATTCTAGGTGGGGCTGTATTTTTTGTTTTGTTTTATGTTTCTCAGACCCTGTTTTTACTCTCTGCCTGTTCTCTGCCAGGCATTTGCATTTTCTAATATATTGAACTCCCAAAGCTGAACGCTTTCAGTGTGCTGGGAACAACAATAATAAAATGTATGCTGTGACTGAGGAAAACATAAACAGTCTTTGTGACTCTCTGCATAAGATTTCTCCTTCTGTTTTAAAGGTTTCTAGTTGCTTTATAATCTGTTCTTCATGATTTCCACGAATTGTGAAGTTTTGTTTTGGTTTAATGGAATTTTTTTGGGGGCTTTTAGTTTTTTATTTTTATACGTGGTTTGATTTTTCCTTAGTTCTATTAAAGATAATTGGGAGGAAGGGGAAGCTGGAAGGAAAAGCAATTTTATACTCTTTAGTCAAATCACATTCTCATTTAGCAATCTAAGTCACATCTCAAGGTGAGCTGTGAGATTCTCTCCAAAACTGCTTTTGCCTGACAAGTACTCCTGAACTCCTGTAAAAGTTTTCCTCAGTCTTCTTGTCTGGAGACTCTTAATTTTCCCCTGACCTGCTCCTATTCCTTCAAGTATTGCTTCCTATTGGTTGTCTGCTTCATTGGTTTACAGTTTAAACCACTTAGCAAACTGTTGATGGAAGGCTTGATAAGCATTTTATTAAATTCCTTTTTTTGTTCGTTTTTTTCTCTGTGTTTTTATCTTACAGTTACATTTTCAGTGGCATTAAACTAACCATATTTATATGTTCATCTCATATTGGATAATACACCTTCCATTCCAGAACAATCCATCAGCTTTTATTAACATATATAATGATCTTCATTGAAAAAATGAGCAGCAGGTGACTTTTTTTCAAGAAGTAACTTGTGTATATAGATAGTATTAACTTTTTTTCTGAGTGACCAGACTGCAAACTAGCTCTCAACATCTAATTGAAGAAAGAAAAAATCTTGAAAATAAATTACCTCTTATAATCCCCATATTTCTTTAAGAGACTTTGGAAGGACTTCATTCAAAGTAAGAAATAATCCCTAAGAGCAACCAGAGTGAGATGAAAATTGATGGATTCTCTCTGTACTTGCTTTAATCACTTGGAAAAAAACTACAAGATTATAGAGAGAAAGCTGAAAACCGGGCACTGCATCTGGCAGAATTACTGAGTTTCCATTAACTGCCAGCCATTGTGGCATATTTTTTTCCTAGAGATGGTGGTGTAAATTATTCTTATTGAAATTGAAGGAGTTGCACTGAAATTAATCTGGCATAATCCAGTGCAGACTTCCTCTCCTTCCTTTTCCAAAGCAATTTGGTTCACATTATCTATGTACAATAATTAATTTAAGCAAAAATGAAATAGGCTATTTATCCTTGAAAGGAGTTGGGATTTGAAGACTTTTAGTCCAATTTTCAGGAATATTTCTGTTTATATGGAAAAACCTTTTGGAAAAATGAGTTAGGGCAGCAGAAAAAAGAAAGAAAAAAGCAGAAAGAAAACTCCACCAACCGAACTTTGTATACTTGTTTTGTAAAAGTTTGAGACAGAACCAGTAAAAAAAATTATATTGACTAATTTCCTTGTATTAGTTAAAAAAAAAACAAAAACAAAACAAAAACCAAAAACTGGTACTCTATGATGAAGAATGTGGCTCTAACTGCCAAAAATGACTTGTCTATATAGTCTGCAGGCACTGATGTGTGCTGTGTTACTCATTAGTCAGTGACTTTTCATTGCTGCAAATCAGATCAATATTTGTAACTGGTAAAATGTGGGTTTTGATCCAATATTTCCATCAATTCAATGGCTAGTGGCCACATGCATGTCTACTGCTTTAATGGGGCAGTGGGGATCTGAGTGGGGAAGCACTGAGCACTTGCTGCCACTGGGATTCCTTGGGGATTTAGCGCAGGGCCACTTGAGTGTCTCTGTGATGAGACAGGCTGGGTGCAGCCAAGGATTTTGGTTCTGGGCATGCAGGAACAGGTCTGGCTCCCCCAGAGCTCCTCCGGTGTGTCTGTGAGGATCCAGCTGTTGGTGAGCAGGAATTAATTTCAGGTCCTCATGTGCTAACGTATAAATGTCCAAGCCAGTGGTCACAAAATGCATTTTAGAGTGGCAGGTGAGAGGTAATGATGAGTAACTGCTGCATCACCCCAAAAAGGACTCTACATGTGGCCTTGGAGGAAAACCTTGGCTTTCCTCACACACCTGTACCAGGAGACTCCATCATCTGACATCAAGGGTTGTTCCTGCAGTGTTTCTTTCCTGTACTACATGGAAATCAAGGGTCTGCAAAACTGATGGAACCAACCCATGGAAATATTTCTCTTCCTGTTGCTTTCACAAGTGATTTCCATCCTAAAATTCTGACACTTGAAAAGTTATTGAAAGAGAAAGGTGAACCTTTTGAGCAGCTTATCTACAGCACCAAACAGGAACATATTCTTTGACAAGTGTTTAAAATAACCTTGTTTAGTTTAATACTTACTTTTGATTTTGCTTTGACATTTGTATGAATTTTTCAATTTAATTTGGAAAACCTAGTGATCAGTCAGGACCATTTAGAGACTTTTTGTGAGTAGAAGTATTAAAGTCCTTTCACTGTTTGCAAGGTGATGCTCTCTTCCTTCTTTACCTGCCCACCATGAGCTTGCCAAGTATCTCTACTAAGCACTATAAGAAAAATATACAGATTAATTTGCAGTTTGCTTTGCTTTAATTGATTTTGTACAGTTTGGTGTGTATAATTCTTTTTCATAACCAAGTATTTCTTACACAATAATCATATATTAAATAAATAAATAAAATATATGAAATAAATCCACATTGTCGACTAAATTGTTTACAAAACCTGAAATTTGAATTAACATATCAAAGCTAGAAGCATAAGGCTTACTTTCCAAACCCTTTGGAGCTATGTTCAGCTTCATATTTCTGTGGGGAAGAAAAGCCAGCTTTAAAATGATTTTATGCCTTTCTAATCCCAGGACCAACTGGGAATCTTGTTGGTCCCTGGCCACTTTACAGTAATCTCTGAGCTCTCATTTATGTTGGTATTTATTTATACTGTTACTTATGATTCCCAGGAGGTTGATGTCTTGGAGAGGGATGTAGTATAACCAAGGTGTGAACTCTGGCTACTCTTTTTCCATTTGGTAATGTCTCTTGCAGTAAGGACTAAAAGAAAAATTTTGTGCTGCTGTAAGTCACTCATGTGCAAGGTGAGGTGTTCTCCAGTTGAGCTGGCTGCTTTAAACTACTGGTGTAGCGCAGAGCACCTGGAACAGGGAGTGAGATTAACCCTCTGTGGCACTGCTGGGTGTATTAACTGAACATGAAACACTCATGTGTTCCATGGGAGAACTCAGCCAGAATTCCTTATAGGGCACATTGTCATTTGAACCTGAATCATTCTTTTGTTTCCGGTCTTTTAGATCCATCTTCCGTCATCTTTGTTTCACTGTGTTTCAAATACTCTTGCTACACCCACGAATTAAAAAGAGGTGAAAATCACAGAATTTAGAAAGGGGAAGACCTTTTAGGTCTAAACTAAGTCTAGAAAATGGAGCTTGGTTTTTTACTCCAAGTTTTAATGTTGTGTCACTTGTCAGCCTATAATAAGAACATGTGATTTATTCCTATGTCAAGGCAGGTTTACACTTGCTGTACTGGATGTATGTTCTAGTGTGCTTTGTCCTGTCTATGTGCAAATATCTTGAATGATGATATTTCCATCTATTTATTGTATTGTTAGTGCATATTTTTTTCCTAACTAATTCTGCATGAGTTTTACTTCCTTTCTTTAATTTTTTTTTTTTGCTGTTGTTCTACCAATCTTTTCCTCTCTTTGTGATTATTCTTGGACATTTAATCATGCATATATGCTGTAGAAGGAAAGAGATCACGTTGAGAGTGGAATTCCTATACTAATGCAGAGGACATATATTTCCTATGCTTGTGGTGGGGCAGCTAATCTCCATGCACCTGATAAAGTGTGTTCTATTCACTAATTATATTTTATCTCTTATATTTAGTTTTGAAAAGTTGATGTCTTTCCCACCCACCCTGCTTGCTCTTGCAATTCTTATAACTCTCAGGGATCCTGAAAATAAAGATCTTGTTCCCTTCCATTCTTCAAGGCAAGAGACCTCTGGTACAACTGACAATGGGAATGCAAGGAAAACTAGCTATGGCTTTCACTGAGTCTGAGCTCTGATGCTTAGCACCAAAAATGTGGGTCCAAAACTTTTACCTAAGTGCTCATTAAAGGTGTGATAGCTGGTGGTACTATTGTGCTAACCATAAGATGCTTTCTCTCAGCTGTAAGCTACTGACAAGTCTGGGTGGTGTGCCTTTACATGCTGAAAAGACTGGCTGTAGATAAATACACACAGAGAACTTCAAAACACCACAATTCTAGAAAAGACAAGTCTGTGCCTCCCTAAGGAACAGTTTCAGTTGGAATGGGAATGAGTGGCACATAGTTTTAGCCACAGTCTATATGTGTGTGTGTTGGTCTTGGGTGAATAAGAGAGGAATTTCTGCAAGTTGGACTCCTTGCAATGGACAAGGGCTGAGGCTGCAATAATATTATCTGCTGAAGCTTCAGAGGAACAAAATAGGGAGCAGAAGACACTCTTGGGTACATTTTCTATCAATGCTTTCGGGTGAAGAATAATGGGATAATTCAGAGAATGGTGACTAAACTCTGTTAAAAGAAGCTGGAACACCTTGTTTTGATTATTATGCTGACAGTTAAGTTTAAGCCAGCTAAAGAGTAGATGTTTGAGCAGGGACTGACATGATTGGCAGGATGGTTGTGAAGTTAGGACCACCTGACATTGAAAATAAGCAATCCATGTTTGTGGATTGGGTATGACAGGGGAAGGAAGCTTGTTAAGCAAAGGATGGACAGAAGTGACCAAAGCAGGTTCAAGGTACATTGTCTCCAGTAGCCTTCTGGAGAGAGCTCAGTTGTGCCTGTGTTCGAGGTCCCATTTCTCAAGGAGCATGCAGGGCCTGGATGTGGTGTGAGAGGAGCTTCACCACTGCAGCTACATGTGAGAAAAAAAATGCAGATGTTAGCACTAGGATTCAGATTACATTAATCATGGTTCAGATTACATTAATCACAGGTTGTTTTCAAAAGGGGGACCATACTGCTTGTTTCTCCCAATTTCATTAGTTTATATGAAGCCATGCTGGCAGCAGGATTAGGGGGCTGATCCAGCTCAAACTTCACCCAGGAAAATTGAGTTATGCTTTTTGTGGCTGCTCATGCTTAGGCTGGCTTGAAATGATGGAAGCTGCCAGTTCAGACTGCTCTCCAAAGATGATGTCCATGCTGTGAGCCTGAGTGACAGGCAGAATAATGGCATTGTCTACACAGATTGAGGAACCAAGCTGGGGAGGGGGAATCACAATTCTGTTTTAACCACCCTGAACTTCAGCTGACAGCTAAACACCCGTGAGGAGATGTCAGGGAGACAGACACAGATTTTATCCTGTAAAGAAGGAGACAAGTCTGGAGCAGAGAGATGTCTATAGGTCATCAGGCTAGAGAGAGCAGATGAGTTTGGATTGGTGGATAAAATTACTTGCATATTTTTCTTGCCTTTATCAGAATTCTTTCCAATATGTCTGTTGATACATTTCTGTTAGAGAATGGCTTCACACTCAGCATATTGCAGCAGATTGATCTTCATCAAGATCGTGATGTGATGTCCTGTATCTGGAAATCTAAATCATGCTGGCCCCTCCTCTGAGTTTGGGCTATTGTAAATTCATGCTCTTTTCCACACTTCTGCTCTGTGATTTTATATTTTGGATTGTTTCTCTTCTATAAAACTGACTGATCATTTTCCAGGGTATGTTTTTTAATTTCTCCGCAAGCTCTGAATTATTTCTTGTTATCCTTGCGGTGATGCATGCACAGCTCCTCATTGTGTGAGTGAAAGGAGGTTTGTAGAACCTCATGGTGTGTACACCTTGCAGCATCATCCTTGTGAGACTTATAACCCGAATAAACATAGAAGATAAAATTTTATTTTTCAGCAATCATGATCATCTGAGTATTTTGGATTATTAAATTTGCTGTTTAGCCTGCCTGCTTTACCTAGTCTTTGTTTCCTTCTCATATCTAGCTTGAGACATTGTAAGTGTTTAGTTCCTATTTCCTTGGTGGTGACAAACCTCACAGATTTTTGTATAAAAGTTGTGGGAAGTCAATGACATGTTTAAAACCATGCTGCCAGTATTGCACAGTGACTTAAATGTCTTAAAATACATTTACAATACATTTAGGGGACATGACAATTATATTTTCAAGCACCACAGATTACTGCAAAGATAGAGAGTATAATACATTATAAAAATTGTCCTTTTCTATAAATGGCTCAGACATGCTCTGAAAAACGTATTTAATGAAATGAGTAGCCTTTATCATTTAATAAAAATAATTTTGCTGAAGACTGATGAGTTATAAGTATTTAAAAAGACATTCAAAATAAATTAAGCCATTTGTGGATAAACAAGGAAAAACATAGTAGAATGTTTGTAAAATGCTGTGCATTTGAGAGGGTATTTTTTCTAATCAACTTAAAAATTGAGATGTATTATGAAAGTTTCATTGTCGTCTAAAAATTATTTTGAAAAAAATTACCTTGAAATTTGTATATTACTTTGATCATACTTGAATATGTTACAAAAAAATAGAACCACTTGGAAATTATCAATGTGTTTGCAAACACTTCAGTAAAATATGAACATTTTAAAATTATATGATATGATAGGGGACTAATATTTAATAAAATATCTCCAAGCTTCGCATAAAGTTTTCAGTAGAGAAAACTGCTGTATTTTACTCCACTGGAATAAGATAGTGTTATTTTATGAAATTAACTGAAATTTTATAGAATAAATTACTCTTAGAAATAAAATATTGAAGGCATTTTTCTAATACACTGGAAGAAGGGTAAAAAGTCAATAAATTGAAGTTCTCCTCAGACAAACAGGGGAGAGAAGAGGGAGAGAGAGAGAACTTTTACCTCTTAATTACAAAAGGTTTCTATTTTGATTGAACCCATTTTCCAGTCCAGACTCTTTTACTAGGAAAAATTTTAAGTGATGCTGCAAATAATGGATAGCCATCTTTCCTGAATATTAGGTTAACTATCTGCTATTTATTAATAAATGGAATTGAAAAATGATAAGTAATTTGCCTTTCTTGATTTAATTGTATTTATTAAAGGTATTTATTAGCTTTTCCAGGAAGAAATCAGAGGTGGATTTAGTTCACAGTAATTGTTTTGTGCAGACTGATGAAAAAGGATGTTTCGGTTGGAGTGGGAGTTTGTGAGCACAGACACACAGGGGCAGGCAGGGAAATCTGTCCCAGCTGCCTCTAGAGCTGTCCTCAGGGAGCCTTCAGCCCCATGGCACAGATGTGTATGTGGACAAGACTCACAGGAACGCAGGGAAGAACCCTTTGGGATTATATGAAAGTGATTATGGGATTTTTAGGGGAGTTACCAAAGGTGGGGAAAGGAAGGGACTGACAAGGAGGGATATGGGAATAGCCTGGTTGTCTGGAGGGGAGCAGGGAAAGGGCTGTGTGTGTTTGTGTGAGTGTTGAGAATGTCTGTGATGGTTTATTGTGGCAGCAGCTCTCTGGCCACAGAGAGCAACACACTCCAGGAACCTAGGAAGGCTGAGAAGATCAGAAGAATGACAATTCTTATCTTCACTTGCTGCACTTGTTGTGAACATGTGGAGTGTGTTATGGAGAGTTGTTTACCAAAGGGTAGTTTTTTGATTGACCAACGGTGATGGTGTTTAGATTAAAGGACCAATTGGATACACCTGTATTGTGTCTGTCTGTAAGAGCAATAAGTTTCTTAATAAGTACAGTATAATAAAGTAATTGATCAGCCTTCTAAGAGTCATGGAATCAACGCTAATTATTACCCAGCTAGAGGCCTGTGGTGACAGCTTGTCTGGCCAGCTCTGTGTTTCTGCATCATATATAGGTATTTGCCTGGGCACCTGTGGGGAAGATGTGCTCAGCCTGGCTCCTGGGTGGACCTGGGGTCATGTAGCTGTGTCAGCCTTGCCTTAATTGGTCTCCTGGGCTTGGTATTCCTTGTACACTGAGTACCCTGAAGGAATCTCTAAATACATATCATACAATGCTCTATGTCAAACATGCAAGGTTCACTTACCATAGCACTTTCTGTGTAAGTGTTCACTGACAATGAAAAGTCCTAGTGTGTTAACTTAGCTGAAGAAGCTCATAATCATACTAGTACTGCTCAACATATGTATATATAGTATACATATGTTGTATATGGTGTATATGAATATTTTGTTTGCATATTGTACTGTCAATCTTTCCATGTTTCTAAATTGTGACAAAGTTAATATCCCATTACCCAGCAATACATTTAGAGTCTTTCCCATTCCTTTTCGTGTAGTCTGGAATTAAAGCACAGCAATGCTATCTGGCTGAGAACTCCATTGTTTTAGAGATCTGATTGTGGGGGCTTCCTCTGTGGAAGGAATGCTGCTCTTTTGCCCTCCTGACATACCAATGAGGTGCAGGTTTGCAAGCAGACCACACTGGGACAAAATCCCCTCCATTAATTTATGCTGTCCCACAGGTGCACACCTTTGCAGAGAATGGGGGAAGACTGAGCAATCTCCATACCCTGAGTACATTCAGACATTCCCAGTGAAAACTGTAGTAGGATTGTTTATGTCCAGTGGAATCAAATTTTAGCAGTTGGTTCCTCTTATCTTTGGGCCTAACACTGCTAAAGTGCCCCAGGAGCACTCAGAAACTAGATCTCTGGGTATGAGATTTTTTGCCAATGTAGACAAACCTGAGGAAAAAAGCAAGTGAGCAGGAAGCTGAAGCATAATAGTTTCCCTATTTTTAGTTTAGTTTCCCTATTTTTATTTTCCCACCCCTAGCCATGCCTACTAGGAGCTTGACTAATCTGACCTTGCCTGTATCTTACAATCCAAATTACATAGACTAAGTCCTCCTACTTTTGGTAGGACCCTCACCTCCCATAGTGAATGTCATCAGAAGCTGCTAAGAAGTGACTCTGTGCACCCTATGTATGTAAAGATAAATTTCATATGCAGAAAAAGATGATAATACCTTAGAATTGACCTTGAGAATTGCTTTTTTTGTTTTGTTTTGTTTTGCTCTGCTTGCTTTTTATTCTGCGCAGGTTCTAGGAGACAAAGGCAGCTCTCTGTTTTTAATTACTGTAAGTAGCTTGTAAGTAGCTGGAACAGCTTTTTATGCAACCTGATTTGAATATATTCCAGGCTGAAGATAGACACCTATTTTAAAGGCACAGCATGCTCATCGTGGCTCTCTGCCAATCAAGCAGTTGTCACTTGCTAGACAGTCCTAAACAACTTCTGCTCCTTCCTCAATTCTCTGTCTGTCTGACTGATGGAAACGGCAGGGCTTCTCCCCTTCCCCCTCCCTTTCTCTTTTCCCCTGCACCAGTGTCACCACATGGCAGCAGAATTCAGCCACTGCTGCTTAGAACAAGGCAATGTTTGTGCTGCTGGCCCCAGGAGCTTGGATAAGGATCCCTGAAAACGAGCAGGGCAGATTATCAGTGTAATTCCCCAAGAATCCTCTGCTTTCCACAGCTCCTTGGGGTGGATATGGAGGTGAAAAGGGCTTAGTTGGTTTTATTTTGCTTTGCAAATTTCTCAAGTTCTCTCAAGACCGAAAGAAATGAAATCCAGATCTGTTTTTTTTCTGAATCCTGCCCAGCCAGATTATGTATAGATTGTGTGAGTTTTGTGGTCTGGCCCTGTAACAGTAACACTCAAAGACTTAATCTGAAGCAAACCTACACATGATAAATGCATGGAAATATTTATTCTTGTGTTTTATCTCTACAACACAGTTATGGGGAAGCTTTGCTACCATGTCAGATCAGCAGCAAAGCACCTAATGCACCTCAGCAACTCTGCAGAGGAATCAACTGAACCTCAGTATCTTTTCTTCTGTCTCCTCCCTTACCTATTGTTGAACTCCTTCCTTGCTTACTGGGGTATAATCTCCAAACACTTCGAAAAAAGTCCTAGAAATGTTCTCTCTGGACTACTGAAAATATTCTAACTTTTTGCTCCTGATTTTGAGGGCTTGATTCCTTGAGATACTTTATGGTTTTATGTACATTTTAAAGGCTTTTCTTTACCCAGTGACTTTAATTCCATCAAAATCTGGCTGATGGCCATCTGGGGTAAAAGTGCATACTGGTGTCAGTCCTGCAGTTTATGGCTCATTATTATTTGTGATTTCTAGATTTTCTTCATATAAGCTTTGCATAACCAGCTTTGTTGAACTTTTAACACTGTGATGAATAAAAAAAAAATCTTAATTCTGATGGTTGTGATTCTTAGTTATATTCTTAAAATTGTTAAATATAAAATTAGTTTTCCCTTAGAAATAGGAATGTTATATAACTGGTCATCATTTCAGAGACTTTGAGTGCAAGGTACTCTTTCTAATCTCTTCATTGGTCCTTTGCTTGGTTTAGGTGATATCACTGCTACTAAGTAATGAAGAGAAAGAAAAAAGAAAAGGAAAGGTTTCCCTTAATGTCTCTTTTCAACTAACTAACTGTATATTTTGTTCCTGACTGAGCTCTTTGGCAGAGCTCAAACTGCTGAAGGAGACTGTTCATGGTTTCTCCCACATCCCTTTTCTCACTTACTGTTACTGGTTTTAGCTGTCTTTTCCCAGAACTTTATAGTTTTTATTTAAATAATTGTCACAGTAATGACAGCCTGTCAACAATGTCTCCTCTGTGTCTATGTTGTCGCATGCATGTTATCAGGTTCTTTATATTCTGGTCTCTGGATGGATAAATAAAAATCAGAAAATCCTCTGTTAGGCTGTTCGCATTTCCTTACCAATATGGATATAGGATATTCTGTACCTTTCCTTTATTTCCTATCAACTGTATTCTTTACTATTTCCATTTGTTTAAATTGTTTTCTGCTTACCTTCTAGGTACCAAACATTAATGCAGTGTAGTTTAGACCATTCCAATTTTTTCTACTGCTATTAATAAAATTGATATCACCCATAAAAACGTACTCTGTGTCTCGACTTCCTATCTTGTTAGGCTGCCCTGTGACTACAAGTCTCCATAATCTGTTCTATGAGAGCATGTGCCTAGCTACAGAAATTCTCTCTATGCTTGATGTTTATGCAGTTCAAATATGTTTAAACATCTATTTGTCTTTTCATCTTTGTCAAATGTTTGCCCTCAGCTTTTTCAATTTTTTTCCTTGCAAGGCAAGTTTTCCAGGCTCTATGACTTTCTGTTTGTTTTTGGCTTTTCCTCAGAAGTCACAATCTGTCAATGTTAGAGTTAGTTGGGAATTTTCCAGTGAAAGGGTTCTTTGTTTTGCTTTTTATTGAAAATGATTTTTTGTCTGAAAAAAGAGATAATTCTCCTGCAGAAGGTATTTGCTTCTCCTCCCCTCACACATGTTTTAGGTTGGTATGATCTGAATAGATACATTTAGTTTTCTGAAACCAAATGGCTGCTTCTTGCTTCTGGTTAACTGGCCAAAAAATCTAAACTACTCTTAAATATGTTTTCTGTGGAAGAATTCAGGCACTTAATCAGACAGCAACCCCACATCTGGTTGAACCACTATATTGAAAATCCCATCACTGGAAAGCAATAGCAGATCATGGGAAATATAAATTGACCAAGGCCAGGAAGGAAGGAAGGTATAATTACCAAACTAATATGAATAACATTGATATTGCCTGTCTTTCCCAATCACAGCCTTACAGAGTTGGCAGATTTGGGTGACATCGAGTTTCAAACTCAGAAATGTTCTGAAGGAGTTCTCATTGCTGCAGGTCAGAAGCAGGTTCATTCATTACAGTTATTACCGATTTCCCAGAAAGATGCGCTTAATTAAGCTGGCTGCTACCATCACATGAATTTTAAGGCACACTGCTAATGTGAGCTATTTATTCCATGCACAATTGAACACATTGCCAGTACTGCCTATAATAATATAAAAATGTTGTTATGATTAATAAGAGTGTGTGCTAAAAGGCTGAAGACATTTTGTCACTTGGCATCCATGTTGGCCAGAGTTTAGCATTAAAAAAAAAAAGCCTTAAAAAAGAATAATTGTAACTAAAATATCTTGCCACTCCTGAACAAATTGTATTGTATGAGAGCAACTGGGTGATTGTTCTAGTAGACTCTAGCACCTCTTTCCAGGCACTGTGTTTTCTGTATGTCCCTCTTTTGCTCATATTTGGCTCACATACATGTATTTACTGCAACACAGGGTATGCTGAGACAAATCAAAGGAAAAAGAAAAGTGGGGGATGTAAATTCAAAGTCTTAGGATTAGAAATAACAAATTCTCAATTATATTGTGATGTGTTTCTTCTGAAATGTCTTTTCATACGCAAGGCTCCTTGAGTGAGCTCATTATCTCCTGATATGTAGAAATGAATTTTGCCATTGCTCAACCAACACTAAGGTATTTATTATTCATCTGATACTAGACCAGGCTTTAAGCTGTGTAATGCTTTCTTTACAATTTCTTTGTTTATTTGTTTAAATGAATACCCATGAGCCAGAGTCTGAACATAGACCTGTTGTTTTACTCATGCTTGGCAGGAAAGACTTCAAAAGAAAATGTCTTTCATTTTTTTTCTGAGGTGCTAAACTCGTAACTGGAAGTTATTAAAATGACAATATTATTTTTTCTCCTTTTCCAGATATTCATGTGAAAATATACTGTAGCACTTAGCTACAGTAAATGGACCCCTTTTGCAAAATGGACCCCTTTTAACATTATTTTTTCACAAGATGGTAAGACATAACCATTCACCATGACAATCTTAGTTGATGGCTGCTTCAGTTCACTCCAGAAAATAAATACATCTGATCATTGCTAGTGTTTTTAAATTACCAGATTTGAAATTAGCTATTATCTCCAAAAACAATGTCTCTGAGAATGGTCAGAAAAAGACCCAATTATACAGGATATCCATAGATGATGTTGGAGCTACAAGAGCCAATTCAATCCTTAGAAACCAATGTACCGGACACCAAGAAATGAAAAGAATGAAAAGAAAGTAATTTTTCCTTTGACTCACTCTAGTGAGACCTAAGTTGGGGAGTTTATATATATACTGTTATATAGTC
This sequence comes from Molothrus ater, assembly GCF_012460135.2. Lineage (NCBI taxonomy): Eukaryota > Metazoa > Chordata > Aves > Passeriformes > Icteridae > Molothrus > Molothrus ater. The sequence continues at coordinate 60,823,883 of NC_050478.2, forward strand.
AGATAACTGTATATATATGACTGTTCCATAGTCATCCAGTGGAAAAAAAAAAGGGGGCAGGAAAACAGGCAACCTGTTTCCCCATGGTATACCTAAGTAAATTTATTCTGTTAACTTTTCACAAGAAAATAAGAAGAAGTTACAACAATTTATTTTATCATACTCCAATATGCCAAAATGGGAAGAAGATTCTTGAAAAATAGAGGCCTAGTAGATTACAGTATAGAATGATATAAAAAAAGTGAAGGTGTGACACTATAAAAAAAACCCCAAAAGCACAGGACTGTGCCATTGCAGAAGTGACTTAGTGACGCTGACTAATTCCGGCTTTCGCCCAGTCTGCCAAAGGCCATCCACATGGCCTTGAATCTGCCTTTTGGTGTTAACTGGTCCAGGCACCATGTCCTGGTAAGGCTGGAGCTCTCTTCATGAGGTCAGCCAGAACCAAGCAGGCTCCCTCCCTGCAGAATATACTGTGTCCGCAGGGCAGAAGCATGCCACTGGAAAATTTGGCTCCTTTGAACCTGAAGGTCTTACTGAAAAAATATACAACCAATTTCTTTTTCAATTTCTTGTGCAATCTGACTGACTTGGGCTCACAGTTGGAATCGAGTGGATTGTTTCTGTGTGAGCAGATGAAGTATCCCAAGTTTGGCCTATATTCAGCTACAAAAAGCTTAAAATAAAATATTGAGAGAAATCAGCAGGAGAATGGAAAAATCATGTTGTATAAGTCAGAACATATTCACCTTCTACAAAGTTAAGGCTAATGATAATAGGCTTGCACATGTTAAGTTTCATTTATTGTAAGGCTGAAACGTATACAAGCGTGTAAGTGTGGTAAAGTGACACAGGCCCGGCCAAACCTTGATAGGCATGTGAATTCTGCCAAAATGCTTCAGGATGACAACTGGAAAATGTAGAGGATGAGATTGAACTGAGGGAGGAATAAACAGTGGAGAAAGTACTGGAGCTGCACTGTGCTCTGTAAAAAAAACCATAAATAAAGCAGCTTATGCAGGATTTCCCACATTAATGTTCCTGTTGGGTCAAATTCCACTTTGTTTTTGTAAAAGATCCTGTCGAAGACAGTCTTCTATTAAGACAAGAGATTAAAAAAATAATAATAATTAATAAAGGATGCTGATGCTGACTAGATATTCTCAGGATAATGATCTCCCCTGCCTACATTTTTACTAATAAATAAAAAAAATTAGGAATTGTTCCCCAGGCTTCAGACTGGAGAATGAGTATGACTTGTGTCCAGAGAGCTGGAAGTTTGTTCAAAATAGGCTGGATGGATCCAGGCTGCTCATTGGCACTGGTCTTGGACTTGGGCCAACCTATGAGCCATCAGCAAGCACAGCTCTTTTACAGGATTTCAGTCTTATCTTCTGGTTCACTTGGGCTTTCTGAGGAGCAGCAGAACAAAAGACTTGCTGTCCTTGGAGGGCTTAAAGTGAAAAGTAAAGCAGCTATGTGTATTTTTCCAAAGGTCCACAGGATCTTTAAAAATACTATTTTCTTGACAAGAAAAAAGGAAAGTCTGCAATATCAGATACATGGAAAACAATGCAAGTGTTTCTCCAGGAGCATAAGGGAAATGAAGAGACCTGAACATGGCATCTGGGAGATGTTACCAAGGCTCATCATGGCAAGGAGCAGAGCAAATGGTGAGACTGCCCACACTACTTGTCACCATTCTGTGCTAGGTGACCAGACAGAAGGTCCCTCCCAGGCACTTGTTTGGCCCAGGGGACAGAGCCCAGGGGAGGTGTCTGCTGTGCCCTGACACTCAGCACTTGCAAACAAGAGATGGCACTGCTCTCACCCCACTCCTGCCTGGCTCCCCATCCTGCTTGGACCACAGCAAGCCGCAGGTGAAGACAGTCTTGGACCCTGACTTTGAGTGCCACTTCATATGTGGTCATCAAACTTTGACAAATAGTCTTCCTTAAAGAGAATATATTTAAAAGGATCCTGCAATTTTTCTAAAGAGGCAAGTAATTTTGTGTGAAATGAGGATGCATCATTTAACGTAGATTTTTATCCACAGCTAAAATGGAGGTTTCAGAAAAATGAAACAGACACCTTTAAATGAGTGCTAGTCATTTCCTACTGACCTCTGGATATTTCAGTCTTGCTTTGTAAAAATAGCAATTATTTTTTATGATTTTTTTCTCAAGTGTCTTTTTAGTTAAACATGCTTTCATTTGTAAGATGGAAAACTTTTTTAAATTTTTATTTTCAATAAAGTGCTAGGCTCTAGCAAAGAGAGAGTGAAAAACTAAAATCAGTCATCCTCTTTTTCTTGAAAACGCAAAAATATTTTGTTCTTAAACAGAAATTAAATGGGGGAGAAAAGAAATCCCAACCTCAGGACTTGAAAGATGATGTAGCAATACTTATCAAGCTCTCCGTCTTTTTCCTTAGTCTTTAGAAGGCTCAATTCTATTTTCTTTTTTGGCATTAAGGTTGATAATTTTGCAGTTGTCTGTTTATTTTAAATAACTGGAAGACTGTGCCTGAGAAAGCAGCCGAGAGGGAAAGAGAGAGGGGGAGAAGGAAAAGATAGGAACTCATTACCTCTTGAAAACTGCTAATCATTGTAAATTGCCACAGAGGCCAGAGATGACTGCAGAAAATTACTATCAAGCGTGAAGGAATAAAAATACCCTAGACTATTTTACTGAAAAGGAAAAAAAAAAGGAAAAAAGCAAAGAAATCTTGATACTAAAGGAACTAAACTGGAAAGAGTAATGGAAATAAAGCACAGTGAGGGGTCCTGGCAAGTCCTGTAAGCAAGAAAATAAATAGGGAGGTAGGAAGTGGGGAAAGAAATAGACTTTATCGTTATGTGCAGAACATATTGGGTTCTGCAGAACATATTGGCAGAACCCATCACTATATCAGAGAGTGCTCTTTGTCTTTTATTACCAGGGCTCCACAAAGCCTTGTTGGTTTTGGGTTTTCATGTCATCTCCTTGTCTGTTTCCTCTCTCCTTCCTTCCTTCCCCCAGGCAGGCAGTGGGGACATCATGCCTGCTTCCCAGACCCAGCAGCAGCAGGAGCCTGAGCCAAGGCAAATGGGCAGAGGGCACCCTTCCTTGAAGGGAATGGCAGGGTCTTTAGGGAGAGGAATGGCAGGTTCTTTAGGGAGGGAATGGCAAGTTCTTTAGGGAGGGAATGGCAGGTTCTTTATGGAGAGAATGGCAGGTTCTTTAGGCTCTTGTGCTGACCTCCAGCTCCAGCTCCTTGCCCACGGCAGTGCTCTTGAGGATTGATCAATATCAAGGATTACAAAAGAGGGTCACCTGGATGCATACAGGAAGATCCAGGCGTGGAAAGCAATATCCAAGTAGCAGCCTTTGCAGGCCTGGCTTCATGAATTGTGCACAGCACTGGCCCCAGTGGTGCCTGAGCCATTTAAAGGGTTTATTGCTTGCTCGGCAGCTCAGGCTAAAGCCATGTTGCTACCAAGTGAATTCTGTGCTAAATATTAGCACTGGAGCTAAGAAAGCTTTCCCTCTCTGGTCTTACCTCTATTAATATGAAAGAAGGTAAAAATAAGTCACAGAGGGGGAATATTTCTCTTAGAATACAACAAAGAGTCCTGATGAATCAGAAAAGAATAATTTAATAATTAATCTTTCATAAAAAAGAAAAAACAAAAGAAGTATCAGTGCAAAAAAAAGCACAGTTTAGAAAAAGAGGCTGTGACTGCAGAAAAATGCTGTCCTTTAGCCTGGGCTTTTTTCCCCAGTATTGTTTATATCCTTTTATATTTAGAGTAAAGTTACCTTCTGAGCTTGCTTTTGACTGGATTTTCTTTTAGAAAACACTTAGCTGATATAAGATCATGCAAATGATACTCAATGTCCTCACAAAAACAAGAGAAACAATTCAATTTCTAAAACCCCCAGAAAATCTACATTAATTTTTACATTAGCAATCATCTAAATTTCCAAATTGGGTACCTACAGTTCTATATTCAAACGTTTTCATGTACAGATATGGTTTATGTGTACAAAAAATTAGAAATAGCCAGTTTTCTGGGCACAGTGGAAAGATATAATAATCTTTTGTTTTCATGAAAATTCATTTGAAGAAATAATCTTTTGATTTAAAAAGAGAGTCACATGTTTTCATGCAAGGTTTCAGCCCAGCTAGTGTCTTAACTTTTACTCAGTTTAAGGCAGCAATGGGTTACACAAGATTCTGAGCTCAGCATCTGTTTGAGGTCTTTGTTACCTTCCTGATGGTGCCAAATCATGTGGATTCTGGATAATTCTCTATCTGAAATTCTGGATGAGAAAAGCAGAGCTGTGGCCAAAGTGAAAGTCTCTGTAACTCCTTCCTGCTGCCATCCTGGAAGCAGCCTGACTGTTTTTCTCCTCGTGGTTGCTGTGGCTGGCACTCAGAGCCTGAGGTGGATGGGTCTCTTGAGGGAGAGGATGTCATTAATTCTCCAGGGTGTTATTTTGAATGGGTGTTAGGGGCATGGGTCCAACATGGGACTAACTTTTTTGAAAAAGTATTCTGAGGAATTTTTGATTCCATAGCAGATAAGTGTAGAGGTATGTCTTTCCAATTTAGTGCTGAATGCCAGGATTTCTAAGCTACATCTTTGCAGAAGAGTTTTCTCCTGAAGTTTTTTCCCTCTCCCTGTGTTCTGTGTAGAGGTGGACATGATCCACCCCTGATGCCACACTGGGCTCTGACCATGTTCAGGAGCTCCTCATGGTGAAGTTTTCTTCTGAGAGAACATGGAAAATGGATGACGATTGTGAGGATCGTGCTTTCTGTATACATGGCAAGCTAAAGTTAAGTGAGCACATCTTACGCTTAAGTTTATGTTATTGTTTCATAAAATAAAAGTCTCCTAGATGCTGGTATCACCTATGTGTTGCTGGATACAGGATCATGTCCAGTACCAGGATTTTGCCTAATTTTTTTGTGAAATGTGGATGAAAAATATATTGTGTGAACACTTCATTCTGTATTATCTGGTTTGGCATAATGCTAGTTAAAATTGTGAAATCTCTTGGGAAATGGGTAACAAAAACTAAATGGAGACATTATTAATGCAGAATAATGGGAGAGCACTCTTTGGATTTCCACTAATTTTCTATTTTTTGCCTATAGGAAAAGCACATATATCTTAGAAAACTGTGCATGTGTGTGACTTGGTGTCACTTTTTATACTGGAGGCCAGTTGTTCATTATTCTTTTTAAGAGGCAGTTGATGTATTTTTATAAGAAGAAGAAGAAATGGAAAATAAGACAGCAGGGGAAGCACTGGGTCTCCCTCTGGGGACTGTTGGATCTGCATTACCATTCTAGGACTTGGGTAAGTGATTCCTTATCGACACACATATATGTTAATCTAATGAAAACCATAAGAGCTTAATTCCTCAACTGATGCTCAGTTTTAGGCCAAGTTTATCAAATGTTGGACCTGACACTCTCCTTTGTCTGATTTTGCTTTTCCTTAAAACAAACCTACAAGGTGTTCTGCTTATCAGAGCAACAGCACATCAGAAATCTCCCTGGGCCTGTAGATACCCAGGTCAGGAACACTGACAGCATACTTACCTGATCCTGCAGTGCATTTGCTAGCCCACATTTCTTTAATCTTCCTTCCTTTTTACTTCTAATTTCTCACCCTGTTGCCCCATTATGTTTTTTGGTTCACTTCAGAAATATGTCTGAATCGGAGCACATTTTGCCAGTCCAAAGAAACAATAAAGAAATTGAAGAAGTACAACTCCATTGTAATTTTCTGGTTGTTACTTCATTGTGACTCTATGGCCTGGCATTTTCTTTCCTGGGAAAATGTGAAAAAAATAAAAAATCAGAACATGAGTATTTACCATCAAGCCATTGTAAATGTACAATCTGCTGCTTCATTCTGACTCTTGCAATCTCTTTTTTCTTGTTTTTATTTTCTTTGGTTTTTTTTTTGGTTTTTTTTTTTTTTTAATCTGACTGAGCTCACCTGGCTATTTTTTTGTTTATTGCTGGTACAGATTTTCATTTACATCTTGCTATCTCTCCAGCTTCTTCTTCCACGTGCCCTGTGCACCTGTGCTGAGCAGAGAATCCCAACCAAAGGAGAAAAACAATGCTCCATGGCAGCAGTGAGCAAGCAAATAGCTCTTGGCAAAATCCCCTGCTCTCCCTAGCAGGGAAAGGTCGGGTAGCTACAGTCCCAGTGGCAGTGATGAATGGGCTGTTTTCCAGTGTGCTGGAAATGAAGTGCCACGGCTTTCTTTTTGGAGAGCCGAGACACAGGACCTATGCAGCTGATCATCTCAGAGTCACCAAGCATATTTAACTGGTGATATATTAAGATGTGGATGATAAAATATGCATTGAGTAGCTCAGTTTTATTTTAATCAGTACAGAGCTCATTACAGATCATCTCAGATACAACTGATGTTTTCCATGAGCCTGTTATTTGACAGTAATCTTTCATTATTTTACATTTCTCAAGTTTCAAGACATTTTTTCAAACTCTGTTTCCCAAGAGAAGTCATGCTGAAGAGATGTGCAGCCTTGCCAGAGATCTGCTTTATGTAAATCTTAAACTGACAGTTCAGCCTCAACATTTCAGATCTGATATCAAATTTCCTAAAAAAAAAAAAAAAAAAGAAAGGAAAATAGAAAAGGTATAGGTGGCCTTCAAGAGGATTCCGCTCTGGTATGGTTCAGAGAACAACAAAGAAGCAGTGTGGCCTTCTTTTAACCCTTCAATAAAGTCAGTGTTTTCTTCCCATATTGTAACCTTTCCACAAGTAGTAGTAACCTGGGTTGAGTATGTTTGCTTTAGAAAATGTGGGAGTCAAACACAATCATTATGAGAGCAGAAATGCAGTGGTGTGTTCCTTGGCACAGACACCCAGACATTTATCTGAAGAGCCTAAGGTAGTGTCAGATGCCTTGTGTGTCTTCCAGGAGTGGGTGCCCACCTGGTGAGGGTGACACAAGTCGCAGCACTGTGGGTTGCTCATGGTGGTGGCCTGAGGCCCCATGTGACAGCAGTGCTGGAGCCCGTGGAGTGCTCGGAGCACAGCAGAGTCCTCTGTGCCAACTTCTGTGCAGGACCCTGGAACTAAGCTTGTATCACCAGCTGGAAAACCATGTCTTTTCCTTTCTTCTTCTCTCCAGAGTGTCCTCTGCATGGTCAGACCATTATTGCCCCCTCACTACATCTCGCTTTAATTTTATACCCCTGCACACAGTGCTTTTTACAACCAGACAGACTTAACTTGGCTCTCTGCACTGTGAAACCCAGTGCTTTTTGGTGATCTGGAGAAACAGAAGAATGTCTAAGCTCTCCCACTCTCTCTGGTGTGTAAAGAAAGGGAAATTGTAGTCAGCTATCAAGCTCCTTTGTGCCAAGCAGCAATTTAGTACAGCACCATGAGTTTGCCAGACAACTCACACATGCCTTGGTGGGAAAGAAAAAGGCAAATATGAACTTGTTCAATTTCCAAGACTCTTTGGGAGCCAATTGAATGCAGTAAATCTGAATTATTGTTTCATCTAATTATTCTAATAAACAATAAAGGATGCATGGTCCAATAGCAACAAAAGAATGGATGAGTCCCAAAAAGATGAAGCAAAACATGGATAAAATAATGTAGTCATAAAGTACATAATATTACCCTCCTATATATAGAATTTTCTTAGGACCTAGCCAAAGGAAAAATGTGTTCTGGATAGACTGAATCCACATTTTAAAAATTAAGGGTGATTTTGCAGAAAGGATTTTGTTCTGGGGAGAATGGAAAGATTAGGATTTTTTACCTAATGGTACTCTAGGTAACTGGCATTTTGATTGCTCATCACAAAACAGCTTATGAAAATATCTGAAGCAGAAATTAAAGAGTTCAAATACTTCAGTCAATATCTACCAAGTGCTCATCCTGACTGCTTCACTAGATGCTTCAACTGAATATCTGTCCCTTCTACAGGATCTGTTGGTAATATTTGTTGTCATCCTCCTCCATTTAAAAAGAAATATGTATTGGCCTCTTTCAGAGAACACCTTCTTCTTCCATCCAGTTTTCAAACACTGGCTTTAAGTCAGCCTAGAGATTTTGTTGTGTGTCTGATTGATTTTTAAGAGCAGATATTTGTTTGCAGGGGACAAGCACAGTCCTCAGTGGAGTTATTCCACAAGTTTATAACATCTCATATGATGGCACAGTGTAACCCTGGCTGTGACGTGCTCTGCTGCACTGTGATGTGTCTGAGAAGGGTGAAGCACTACAGACTCCATGTTCTTCCCTTTTCCTTTATCCTCTTTTACACTATTGGACTCTTTATGCCTGTTCCATTTCACTCCCTTTCACTATCCTAGCATGCAGTCAGAGAGGATCAGAGCCAATGTGGTTCAAAGACAGATTGTACATACGGAGAAAACAGTGTGGGACAGAAAAGGAGGGAAGAGAGCAAAGGAAAACTAACTCCTCTTGGTAAAAAGCAAATATTGGCAGTTTCTGGTTTTCTACACTTTGAAATGCTGGGACAGATCTTTTCAGGGGAAATTAAATTATGATTTCCAATTTTGTTGTCATAAAATTTTGATATATATCTGGCAAGGCAGATAGTTTCCTGCACTTTTAGGAAATTCAGACCCACCATACCAGGCATGGTTATGACCCAAATGAAACTAATTGGTATGTTATACCATTTTATCCTATAAGAATATGAGGAAAATATATGCTACAAGGCACTGACATTATCTCCATCAGCAAAGTGTCAGTGGGGGCAGACTTTCTGAAACAAGGAGAACTCAAAGTGAGTATTATTCTTTGAAAACGGTGAAGCAGCGCAGTCTGTGAAGGAAAGTGCACCATGCTTCAAAGACACGGATCAAAGCATTTATTCACGATAAAAATAATGCTTGTGTAGCTCTGTGGGAGAGGAGTGACTGAAACCCGTAGGATTCTAATTTTTATTTTACATTCTTGTCTTGCTTTTGCCCATCAGAAACCCCAGCAAAAATGCAGGACTCCACAAAACACTATTGAAATATACCATGTGAATTACTCAACTGTGATATCTGCCTGTATTATGTTGTGATTGAAAGAAATCATAATTTGTGCATGACAAACATTTCTTGATCTATATTTGCCACACAGTCTCATCTGAAGAGCACCAGAATTTGTGCAAAACGCTCATCAGCTTTCCCAAAGGAGCAGACTGAGAATGTAAAGACAATCTTTGGTATTCCTTTCAGGAAGATGTCACCTTAACTACCATGTCATGGTTCACAATGGTTAAACTGACATTCTGTCCAGTGAGACTCATCTTTTAGTTCCATACCATTTAAAGATTCAAACATGTGTTGAACTAGTGATGAGTTGAGTATGTGCTTGCCATGTCCCTCTTCTAAGAACACATTGGGCACTTAGGTAATCACACAACTTACATTACTACAGATTTTCTCATGTCTTTCTTTAGGACTGAGCCACAGTGATAGAAATTTTACCATAGATACTTAGATATATTGCTCTATGTAGGAATAGGATGTAGTAAACAAGTATGTGGCAGGCAGATGATGCCTCAGTTCACTGCAAAATTAGGAAAGCAAAATTAGACTGTATTTTAAATTATTTTGAACAACAAAAACCAGGTGTTCAGAAAGTACTCATGAAAAATTAAGTCAGATAGGGTACATCTTAACCACAACTGTAATAGAGATAGTCTGGAGACTAATACACAATTTTCAGCCCCTATAAAATGATAATAATCAGCAAAATTAGACAAACAATGTCAATTCAAGCCATTTCTTTTCCCTTCATTTGCTAAAAAACAGCAGGGACCTAGGAAGATAACCTCAGTTCTAATAGCTACCACTAAACTAGGTTTTATTAAATGTTTTTCTGTCTGATTTATTTCTGTTCAGCTTATAGTTTATACTAGATATAGTTGGTAACAAAGTTTATTCAGTACCTGAAAAGCCAGTCTGATAAACCACATCTCAACTTGTCAGTTTTGCTCAGACCTGTGTCCATCTCACTTTATGGGACATTCCACATTCTTTTCTACCCAGACATAATTTAGAATCAGAGTGGTATCATAGTTTTATCTCTGAACATAATCTGATTTCTCTGATCCTACTTGACAGCCTACAGATGTAATTAATACATCTTACATGTTGGTGATAACTCATTAGAAAGGGTCCATCTGCATTGAGATTTGAACAACTTATAATTTCATCTTCATGCATGCCAAGAGAAATACATCTATCTTTCTGAAGCATCATTTTCACAGACTAGGTTAATACTAATTTAATTTACTTTAACAGTAACCTAAATTAAATGTCTTCCAGAAAATGAAAAATCAGAGAGAGTTGTGATGAAATCCAGTCAGATTCCTGTTGTTTTAGCTGTACAGCTGTCTCAAATGGTGGGTGGTGAGCAATATTGCTTCCTTCTGTCCATACTGGTAGCTTGGGGAGAACATTACTTTCCTGAGCTGGGCTGAAGTTAATGGAACAACCAGCAAGTATTTGAATTGTATGTCTTGGTCCAGCACCCAGGATTTACGCTTACCTGGTTGGGAACAGATAGGCTCATACAAATGTTGACACAGATCAATACAGGTAGACATATTTATCTGTCTGAATCTATCTGTCTTGATGCCTGTCTAGGCAGATATTTGAGATCTAGATAGGCAATTGTATAGATGTAGAGATAGATAGATAGATAGATAGATAGATAGATAGATAGATAGATAGATAGATAGATAGATAGATAGATAGAAAGAATATTGGGTCTGACCAAGGGATTGGTTTTGCACAGCTGTTTTTTGGGAACAGGGTGGGCTGTAGAGGGGGCTTCTGTGAGAAGCTGCTGGAAGCTTCCACCATGCCCAGCAGAGCCAATTCCTGATGGCTCTGAAGATGGACATGTTGCTGGCCAAGCCTGGGTCAATTAGAGAGGTTGATAACGTCTCTGTAATGACATATTTAAGAAGAAAATCAAGACAAAGGGCACACAATTTTTCTTCTAGAGAAGAGTAGGAGGAGAGCACAGCAAGGTCAGTGAAGAAGGAGGGGAGGAGGTGCTCTAGGTGCTGGAGCTGAGATTCCTCTGCAGGCCATGGTGATGACCATGGTGAAGGAGCTGTGCCCCTGCAGCCCATGGGGATCCACAGGGAATGCAGAGATCCACTTGCAGCCCGTGGGGGAGGTGCCCATGCTGGAACAGGTGGACGCCTGGCGGAGGCTGTGATCCAGTGGGAGACCCAGTGGAGAGAGGGATTCCCTTCTTCCAGGCTGGAGCAGCCTGTCCTTGGAGGACTGCATCCCTGGAAGAGTGATCCACACCACAGCAGTTTTGGGAGGACTGTTTGCCCACAGGGGGAGTTCACATTGCAGCAGGTGCAGTAGGTTTGCTGCTCATGAGATTGCAATCATTCTGGTTGAAGTTCACGGAGAGCTGTCTCCCATGGGTGGGAACCCAAGGGAACCCACAGTTTCACAGGGGAAGGACTCCTCTCTCCTGGAGCATCAGTGAGCATCACCCCCAAAAATCTGGGGTGACAAACTGACCAAACCCCCCATTCCCTGTCTCCCTATGCTATTGGTGGGAAAGAGGGAGGGGCTGGGGAGAAAATGGTGTTTTAAGGACTTATTTTGCTTCTCATTATTCTCCTCTTATTTTGTTAGTAATAAAGTTACTTTGCAACTTAAGTTGAGCCTGTTTTGCCCCTGAAGAGTGTTCTCCCGTTCTTTATCTCAACTCATGAACCCTTTGTTAATTGTTTTTCCCTCCTTTGCCCAGCTGTGGCAGGGGAGGGTGAGCGAGTGACTCTTGTGGGTGCCTGGTGTTGGGCCAGTGTTGAACCACAACAGATAGAGAGATAGATAGTCTATATTCTGATGACTTTATCTATGTAGATACACAGATATAGATATCTGTATAGAGCCAGCTAGTTACATACCTGTGTATCTATCTACTAGGAAGAGAGGTTCCCTATCTTCACTGGTATCTATCTACACCTAGACACAATAGGTAGCTAGGTAGCTGTACATCCCCATTGCATGCACATAACACCATCATCAACACAACTGGAGGTGTGCATGCAGATGTGACTGCAGGAGTAACAGCTTGCTGTAAGTGCTGGAAAATGGAATTCCTTGCAACATTCTCTGGCAGAATGCTTCATTTGCCTTAAACCAAAAACATCAAAACGGTGGATTATTTATTTAATATGGTTAGTTCAAAAGGATGGTGACTTTCAGTACACTGAAGGGACAGACTTTCAGTGTGAAAACAGAATATTCTTTAAAGTGTTACTAGTGCAAAACAACCCTAAAGCATATCTAAAATATTATCCACAGCTGGCTTAGCAAATGTGCACACAGATACAATTCATAATGAATTCTGTGGTTTACTGCACATGTTCCAGGCATGCACTGTCTCCTCCCTCTGCTAATTTTCTTGATTGTCCTCTTCTTTTTTCTGTGTAGAAAAACCATCTGATCAACATAATCTTAACATTGGCTTTGTAGCTGAAACCCTCAGTCTTAGAAAGCAGTTTCCCTGTTTAGCCTGAATAGAGTTTTATCTTTTCACTATCATGCTATCATGCTGCAGTGCTCATTTCATACTGCTCTTGTTCTTCAGTGTTGTGAAGAATAATGGTAACACATTGGATGTTTGTGATGGGACTGCAAACAGCCCTCTTAACCTCCTCTCTTCCAAGTCTGAATGGTCTAGGTCCACAAAGAGTGTATGTAAAATAAATACTATATTTTCTTGAGCATATCTCTGCTGTAAGATTCACCTGTGTATTAGAGTGACTATATGATGCTTGCATCCCCAATTGTCTATTCTATTTATGCTGGATATTAAGTTCTGTACATTTAAGACTGGTTGTGAGAGTAAAGGGAGGGAGAAGAAGCTCAGTTTGTTATCAGAAACTGCACTTGCTCTCCTCATTCCTTCTCACAGACTGTGTTGTCTGAAACACAGACAGCAGGACAGAGCTCTCCTTTGCTTTTAGTTAGTTTTAGCCAGCTGAGGCAGAGAAGTTCTCTGGACTGTGGCTTTTCTTTTTCTTGGAACTGTCCAAACCTGCTCTGGGACTGAAAACCCAGAAAAACACCGGGAGCTTGCAGCTGTGGCCCACCAGGGCCTAGTGCTGGAGGGACTGATAAGAGACTGAGTGAGCCGAGCTACACCCCACGACAAGGACTTTCTGAACTTGCCATCTCTTCAGAACAGCGAGAGATTTTATTGTTTAATATTAATTTTTTTTTATGCTTGTGAATACTTTGGTTGTTAAATAAACAGCTTTTTCCACTTTTCTCCAAGGAAATCTTTTCCTGGACTTTTCAAGTTCAGGGAGGGGCTGCTTGAATTTGCTTTCTAGAGGGACCCCATTTGGAGGTTTCCTCCCAGATTTGCCATAAATTAGGACAACCTGTCAGGCAATGACAAGGAGGAGCAGGAGGAGCAGAGCAGGAGCAGGAGCAGGGAGTGAGCCAGGCTGGCAGGACTCATCCCTACCATACCTGAGCAAGGTGACCACAGGGCAGCTGCCCTCCAGCCAGCTCCTGGGAGGCTGGGCAGTGTCCCTGCCTTGCAGGCTGGCCACAGGGAACCACATGTAGGGTGCACTCAGAAAGCCCATAGGGAGTACAACACAATCCCTCAGTGACAGATGACAATCCTGCAATGGCACACCCTCCAAGAAAAATCTCTTTACAATCAAATCTTGTGCTGTGTACTGCAGTTACAGTATTTTAAAATCCTCTGCCTGATGCCTTCTCTTGGAATGTAAAGTCATTCAACAGAACTGAAATAAGGATAAATAAACAGTTTTATTACATTTTTATAATCCATCCTTCTTTTTTAGTTTTTATGACACTGGGCAGCTGAAGCAGGCTTGCTCTATGGCCCAGCTGGCTGCACTGTGTTCACCTTCCTTCCCCCCAATGGGGTGACTTGGCTTTTCTTCCCAGTCCTTACCTCTCAAATTTATTAGGTCTCCTTTCTTTGAAAATTGTAGTGGTTTGGCCTTGCTTACCCACCAAAAATAGCAGTGCCTGACTGGGTGACCTTGAGAGGAGCTGGCTGGCTTTTTACCCATGTAGAGTCTATTACCTTCCTTGCTTGGGCGGTGTGGAAAGTCAGAGGCACTTTTAATTTTGAACTAGTCAACATGATGAGTCAGCTATTACTTCTTGTAATAAAGATGGTTTTGCAAGGTCATTCTAAAAGAGGAAAATAAAATTGTTTATGTCATGAGTGTATTTGCACCTATCCCATATTGAACTCAACTAAACATTTATTTTCATAGGTATAATATTGGACAACTGTTTTATTTTCAGATTCCTTTTTGTTCATTGAAATGTTGCTTTTGGAAAGAAATTGAAGGATAAACATTCTGTGATACACTGGATATTTTAAAGTGAAAATTAACAAAAACCTTGGAAAGTGGGTTTTTTTTGTGGGGCTCAGATATAATTTCTAATTGTTTGCAAGAAACACTGTGTATGTGGGAATTTTATATAAAGAATACTTAGAGCATTAGATGAAATTTAATACATCAAGTAACTAAGTGTGATCCATGTAGTGTAATTTATAGAAAGCATATCTCTTTGCTAATCTATTTCACTGACTGGACAAAAAATGTTTTTCAACAAACTAAATTTAAAAAAAATGCTGATGAATTCCTCTAGGTCTCCATAGATATGGTGCATGATAACTGTTAGGGAGAGAGGTTGCAGGGCAAAGGCTGGACAGTCTGAAATACAGGAGTAGTACAAAAGCATCCATCCCTGCCTTAGTAAGAAAGGCTGCACACTCATCCTCTAAGACTGGCTGGAAATTAGTTCAATCCATTTGTTTAATGAAGCATCAAGAACAAAGATATTTTAATTTAATTTAACTAATTAAAAACCTCAACAATAAAAAGTATAACAATGATCTAATTTGGAGGGCAGTGATCAATATGTAAGGAGATCAGCTAGAGTGTAGCCAAAGATACCATCAAAACCTACTGAAGAGATGAAAACCCCAGGGAATATTTCCAACAGAGTTTGGATAATGCCTTGCAGTATTTGTCTGTAACTTAGGAAAGATTAGTGTGCAATTATCAACAAATAAGTCTTTTATTAATAAGTTATGCTTTGGAATGATAAATTCTGTGCTTGGCCACTGTGTTCTTTCCTCGTACAGAGGAATAAGGAAGGAAAAACCATCCTTTAACCGGCATGGGCTATTGACAGGTCACCCTGTAAGCTGTACTTCTCCCCCAAAACTTCCACAGTTAAAGCTGAATATATATGATGGATTGATGTTAAGTGAATCTGGTATAAATATTTATACTACACATTCACATGATACATTTTTCATATACTACATGGGCAAAATGTCTCAATAAAGAACATTTTGCTCTAAGGTGCCATGAAAGACTAAGAAGTGTAACTGCTTTTCAAGTCGAAATGCTGCTATATCTCAGTCAGATGTAAACAATGCATGATGTAATTTTTTGGGATTATGTAGAGAACTTGCTGAGGGTTGTTAAACCTAATCAGGCAAAGGTAGAAAAACACTTAACTCTGCACTGAGTCTTCTACTTGAGTAGTGATTGACCTATGGACACTCTAAGCAGAGCTTTGTTTTTAATGTGTGGCTTCTGCATCTATGTAATATCCCCACATTATCTTAACTATCCCATTAAATTCATCAATGTTCATGACCATGAATTTGGACTTGAAAATAAGGTGGAAAAACTTTGGCAAAGACAGAAGCAGATTGCCTGTGAATGGAGAAATTCATCATAATGTCACTGAATACCTGGGGAGTGGCATTCAAGCTGATTTATTACAACATTATTTTTCATTTTTACTGGACACTGATCAGGCTTAGGCCCAAGCAACCTCATTGTGATGTCCATTCAAGCAGTGAGAGTGACAATGTTACTTCATAAGCACATTTTTTATAGGTTTTGTGCTGCTACCTGGTAAGATACATCTTTTTGAGGGTGTCACTTATATTGCATGGCATCCAGAGCTGTGAGACTGCAGCTGAAGCCACAGCAGAGAGATGTCTTGGGAATTGTAGCACCAGGAAGCATATGTCTGCTTACAGGATGATGTAGGCTGCATTGTGAGGAGACACTGCCATGCATTTAGAGGTACTGGGGCAGATCCTCTCTGCTGATGAGATGTGTTTAGAAATGTGAGATTTTCAACAACAATAAGTAAGGATATTTCCCAGCTGCAAAATAACCAAACATCACACAAGAGGAAAAAATGCAATAGAGTAACAAAACTGCAGACACACAGAACTCGTTCTTTCCAGAAAGCTATGCGGGGAAATTCCATAGCAGATGTCAAATATGGGGGGAAAAAGCCCATCCTTCAGGCTTTTTGTCTCACCCCAGCCACCACTTTGAGTGGGTGTCCGAAAGCTGGGCAGCAGGGACAAGGGACAGGCAGCCAGCGACAGCTGCTGGGCAGGGGTGCCACTGAAGGAGTCAGAAGTGACTGGGATGTGACTCCAGCTCAGCCATAGCAGCTGAGCATGGTGGGAGCCAGCAGAAGTGGGTGGTCACATACTGTTTACTTTTTCTCAGGAGCAATAAAGGAGTATGGAAAGATGCTGACTCTTACAAAATAAACTAGAAGGAAATTTTAAATGTATGCCAAAGGAGGAACAGGAATGGAAGGTACCTTCCCAGTAGTGTTTGCAAAAAAATTTAAGGAATAAGGCTCTAGTTGTACCATAGATTTTTCTTCCTCATAGCCGAAAAGAAAAAAACCCTTTTTGTTTGAGTTTTTTTTTGAAACATTGGGAAAGACAGGTGATGGGAGCTAAGCAAGAATGGCATGTGTCTCCTCCACACCTCCATGCATGACTCCAGAGAGCAGCTCCAGCTGGAGCTGGTGGCAGGTAGTGGTCCATTCCCTTTTGCACCACAGGATGTGCCTGGCCATAGGCAGGAGCAAAACTCTTCCATGTAATTTCTGATATTTCCCTCACACAGAGCCCCTTTCTTATCAGAGTCTGCAGTTACTGTTTTTCTTTCTGATTAAAATATGCTCTTGGGAATACAGGCTATTTGTGCTGTGCTCTTAGTAACCTTTCTACTGCATGGCGGGGGTGAAATGTTAAGACTAATAAATACCATGAAGTGAAGTGAACCCCTGAAAGCCAGGCTTGGATACTGCATCATTATTTTTGCCAGCCAGGGTAGTTTGGCAAACCCTCAGAGAATCAGTTCCTACAAATTCACTGCAACTTATGTAAGTATGTGTGTATGTATGTTTGTCCAATGTTAGATCTATTTTTTTAAAAAAATCAGAACATCACATGTTCCTTACCTTAAATTAGGTGCATTTGTAAGAACTTTAAATTATAAGAATTCTTTTTCTGTATTACTTAGATATTTTTTCTTACTGGCATTGAAAGGGTAATATTTTCTCAATAATTTGACTAGTTTTTCTCAGCACTTTAATTTCCAAATGAATGTGGAGGATAGATTTATTCTAGTAAAAAAAGCAAATATTTTATTGCATGCTAAAATTTAGCAATTTTTCTGCTTTTTAGTGGGAAAATTAGAGATGCTAAGAGATTTGGAAGGCTGGAAAAAACTGATGGGTGAAGGAAAAACAAGAGTGGGAATGAAAAACAAACATAACTTAATTAGGACTAATAAAAAGGCTACATCTTATTGAAATTCAGAGGGCTGTATATACAAGCTGAGAAACCTGGCTGAATGATGAATTCATATCATGCTACTAATTGCATTATAACTGTAAGGCTGTAACACACCTGGGGTTTATTTTGGTTTTGTTTTCTTTGCTTAGCAATGAAATTAAGTGGGTGTGATCACTTGTTGGACCTGGTTTCCCCTTTGTCTGTCTTATTTAGCATATAAAAATAATTTTCATCAAGAGCCACAGCTTTGGGAAACTTGCATCATTTACCCAGCTCCAGGATATGAATAAAACACTGAAAACAAGTTTTATGGAGATTAGGCATTATTGTTTAATGCAACAGTCTGGTTGGAAAGTCTTTGGATATAAGTACAGGCTGTTAAGTCAGTTCAGATCTTACAGTCCATAAAATATTAGTAAAAGCATTAAGAACATGGTGTTTTAGAAAAGATGTATGGTTTCTTCAAAGGGAAATCCTGTCTCAGTAGCCTGATCGAGCTCTTGGAGTCAGTGAGCACACGGATAAAGGATTTCCCTGGAGATATAACATGGAGTTTCCAAAATTCCCTAAGGTTCATAACCAGAAGTTATTATGGGAGCTTTTGGAGGAAAAGATCATTTATTGACTGAAACCTGGTAAAAGGACAGAAAGCAGATGACTTTCCTTCATGGATGAATCAGTAGTTTGTTCCCTCAGAATTGGTGCTAAACCCAGTTTTATTCAAGACCTTCATCAGTGCTGTGGTGGTGGGAGTTCACTGAGCAATCTCCAAGGCTGCAGTTGACACTAAGTTCTCTGAGGCAGCCATGTGCCACCGCCATGGCAAGGAACTTCACAAGGACCTCAGAAAACTAACTGTGGGGGCAAAAGGGGGGCAAAGAAGTACTGATCCAGAAAAATATGACCAAATACATCTGGAAATAAAATCATCTAGATGGGTCTACTGCATGGGGTTAAACACAGAGATGGCAGTGACTGCTCAGGAACATTTTCAGTTGCTGCTGAAGTCATCAGCTCAGAAGGCAGCAGCGGCCAAAAAAAGGCTGGGTGTTGTCAGGAAGAAGGAAGGAGGGAATTATATAAAAGATGGGCTCACGTCTTGATGCGGTGTGTACCTCTGATCTCCACAACTCAAGAAGGATATTGTGCAGCTGGTGTGGAGGAGGGCAACAAAATGTTCAAGGTTTTGCAGCAGCTACTTTACCACCACACAGTAATAAGTTCGGGACTGTCCAGTTTGAACAGACAACTGGGTTAGGGGAGATATGATCAAGGTTTATGAAATCCAATGACAGTCAGCAGATAAGTCAGATGCAAAACTTCTCTCTGCCACACTCTGCAATGACTGGACTTGAGGTCATTTGAAGTTGATAGAAGATTGGTTTTAAACTGGTGAAAGGGTGTCTTCACAGAGGGCATCATGAGCTTTCACAACCTTTAGCCGTTTGAAGCAGTGGAAAAGAATTAGAGAAATCAATGGACAGCAGATCTGCTGTTAAGACCAGAGTGAAGTAGACATGAATATATCCTGGAACGTCTTTAAACGCATCTTTCTGGATGCTTAGGGAGTATGAGAAGAACAGACCACAAAATGTGGCCAAGCTCACATACTTTTCCCTAAATTGCACTGTCCTTTTGGTGGTGTTTGATATAATTAGCTTTACCCAGCTTGTACTTCTATTTTCTTAGAAATAAAAATTACAACACATAATTGGGATGCAAAGAATTATGCAAAGTTTCTCTGCTATTCTTCTGGACTAATGGCCCCCACTTTTAATGTCAGACTGGAAATTATTGTAGAAAAAATATATGTCAACTTTATAATGCTGTGCATTATCAAGAAACAATACTTCCATGTTCTTTCTATCAACAAAACTCTTCCCAGATGTTTCTGTGAGATTTTACTATCCAAGGCCACATTAAATTTCATTTGGAACATTAGTCCCTTCTGGTTTTGAATGAAGCCCAGAATTAAAACCCAAGGAGATTCAGAGATTGAGCTTTTCCTTCAACCTTGAATTTCAAGGACAAGAGGTATTCAGTTTTATGGCTATGATTCAGACTAGTTTCCAACAAACTCCTTCCACTCCTTTTTAAAAGTGAATCACACATATTTTAACACAAAATCCACTCTCATTCGAAACAGCTTTTGGTCATTTATTTTTTCAATTAGAAGAAAGAGCAACAATATGCAAGCAAATGTACTGGTTACACGGCAACCACAACATCAGCTAAGGTTTATTACACTATTCCAGCATTTCATAACAGAGGTTTTCTCTTGCTCCTATTCCTTCTTGCAGCAAAACTCCTAAAGGCATCCACAAGTACAGAACAGTCTTGAACTGCTAGTAAAGTTAAGACAATGGGAAAAAAGATGTGAAGAAGGACACCAAGGTGTCTTTGAGAACATTTATTCAGCAGCTCATGGAGTAAGCTCAAACTGTCATAAGGGATTAAATGTGTCAGAAAAGATGATTTCAAGGAGGGGATGAATTGTGGAGCATCTTGGAAGTTTAACCAAGAGTATCATGGAGAGAAGGAAGCCATTGGAAGAATGTGAAAGGAGGTTTGATGCAGTCAAGCCCACAAGCTAAGAGAAGGGACAACCACTTTTCTAACAAATACTGCTTTTTTAATGGCAAGGGAAGGAACACTGCAATATTCAAGATGATGAATGAGAATTTCTGCTCTGAAGGAAAGGCTTTAAGAGCTTTTAAGCAGAAAATACTAATAACTTTTATCAAGACAGAGCCCAGAGCTTCTTCAGCAGGAATATTGAATGAGAGATATCCTGCAGACAGAGGAAGCAACAACAGGCAAGTGGTAATGATGGTTTCTTTAGTGGTAAAGGAAGGTGACCTAAGGAGGGCTGGAAGGAGAAATCAGGAGATTTTTGCAGTAATGCTGAACTTGGGCTGATGCAGCACATCCCCAAAGAAGAATTGAGGACACCAACTCAGATGTAGGCTAGCATATTTGAGGTATTTCCTGTTTAAATATGTTTGCTTTTGGCAAACTAAGCTATGTTAAAATAATGATGTAGGCAATGTTTTGCACAAGTCCTTAAATTCCCATCTTCCTATCACTCACTCGTAACTCTTAGCTGATGTGCTGTTTACAGCCCTGACTTTTCAGGATGTTCTCAAAGCTTCACACCTCAAGGTGTTGGAGATGCAGCTCAGGAAAACAGGTGTTAATAGTTTCCAGACAATTTTAAAAATAACATGCAGTTCCTTAATGAAGTAAAAGTTTAATGTACACAGAAAATATTGTAAACTGCAACATTAAATATGTTTTGAATATCCTCAAGAAATTTAAACAAAATTTACTGGAATATTTTTTTGTATTCCTTATGCAGTCCACCCCTCTCTGTTGCTGTTTTATAACCAAACATAAGGTTTTGAGCACTTTTTATTTTATACAAAAGCATCTTCTCATCTTGTTCCCAAGGCAGTTCTTGAAATTTATAGCATAACCACAGTATGTGTGTGGAAATGTCATCCATGCTTAGAGTCTGAGAAGACTGTCCCTGACACAGCATTTCCTCACTGCTCACTGGCTTTCTGAAGTTTGTCAGGAACTTTCTGGGGTGCCTGACTGTTCTCCCGGCAGTTTTTGTCTAAATTGAAACTGATAAAGTTCTGGGACTTGGCCCTGACAGGAGACATATCTCTTGGTTCTTAATCAGTCAGGCTCAGGGCAGCCCTTAACTTTCAATTTACAAAGAATTTCTCATTGAACAACTATGGATGACCTGCCAGATGGCTTTCCCACAATGGAAAGTTTTTTAAAGCTTCAGAAACAGTTACCAAACATCTAAGCATATTTAGTAAGTGCCATATTCTATGTCTACACATTTCTGTGTAATCTACCCAAGTTGCTCTATCCCACAGTTTTCAAATATTTGGAGATCAAATTTGATTCCATATACTGTTCACTGGCTTGTTTCCATTTTCTTGAGACAGAAAGAGCAAGTGTGACAATGCAGGATATGTGACTTTTCCTCCAGTTTTTCCAAATTTGGCATGTTCATATTTGCCCTACTCTCTGGCAGATGCAGACCTATGGGCCTTCCACCATCATACGAGTGTTCATATATCTGAAGTCTCATTTCAGTGTAGAAAGGATGATTTTCCTTTGCATTTGCAGTGGAATATATTCACCCCTGAGTAAGAAACACAGTGTTATCTTCCTTTTCTGCAATTTTTTGTCTCTTGATCCAGGAAAGTGAAACTTGGGCTGTCTCAGTGTGTGGAAAAAATGGAAAAGTTGCATTGCATCCATGGTCTTTTGGTATTGAATTTGCTTATTGAAATTAACAAAAAGTCAGAATTAAGATTAAGGGGATTGTCCACACATAAACGGTCTAGAAGAACACATCTAAATTCACTCAAACCATTGTATCAATACAGATTTTCTTAGTCTTTTGTACAGGTGTAAGGACACTGGGAAATGCATGTATTCAAAAATACAGCTTCTTCATGAGGAACTACAACAGACCATTGTTGTAATCACTTTGATCATTATGTGTAGACAGGTTGTAGAGAGCAGTCAGGCAAATGGAGGTGGAATAAGAACTTGGCATAGAATATTTTAAAATAACATAATGATAAAATATTACCAAAGAAGAAAGGGGCTGGTATTCTTCAGGAATGGTATTTCTGATTAGCAATTTATTATAGTTCTGCCTCCCTCAGCCCTTCTCAGTTTTGGGGTCAAAGAAAAACAGACCCTTCATCAGCATGGTTAAGTTTTGCAACCTTGAAATGACAGGATAAATCTGTCATTTCTTCTGCCTCTGGGATTCTGCAGCAAGGATGCATGGTGCAAGATTGTTGTAGTGTGTTTTTATAATTTGTAATACTTTGAAGCAGTTTTGTTTTGTATTCCCATATTTTTCCCAAATGGTTTATCCCCAACTGTACCCCCCTCCCTTTACCTGTGTTATCCCTCTCCCGAGATCAGATCATCCCCTAATCCCCACCCTAGCTCTCTGTCAATCACTCAGCCTCCCATCCCTCCATCCAGAAGTTTCGGTCCAAGTCGTCGAGTGATTAGCCAGAGGCTGGGAGTCAGCCCCCAAGCCTTGCCCCATATGCTGTCCTATATGTCTATCCCCCAGTACCCATCCCTTAGGGTCACTCATTGGTTGGTAAAATGTTATCTGCTTTTGGTTTCCACCTCCCTTTAAATGTGACCTTGGCACATCTCCCGGGGCTCTCGGCAGGAGGCCCCCTGAGGTGCAGGAGCTCCTTTGGGATCCTAATAAAACCCTGCTAAGAGTCGGCCCTTTATCTTCTACCGATGTCTCTGGTGTCTCTTGTGTGCAAAGGCGCCCAGCCCAGGTGCCCTCAGCACCCTCGGGGCACAGAGAGTGTCTCCCTGCCAGCCCAGGTGCCCTCAGCACCCTCGGGGCACACACAGAGAGTGTCTCCCTGCCAGCCCAGGTGCCCTCAGTACCCTCGGGGCACACAGAGAGTGTCTCCCTGCTGTCGGCCGTGTTGGGGCTGCTCCCCCCAGTGTCTGCCGACTCAGGACTGGCCAAGGGTTCCTGAGAGGCTCAAGGCACAAGATGTGTGCTGGAAAGAGGGAGTAGATTGTAGAGGGGACAGTGACATTTTCTCTGCTTCTCATCTGCCTGTGTTATTTCATTTTTTCATTTGCTCCCCCAAGTAAGGATGCAGCTGGCAGTGAACACTTAGGTAAAGACCATTGCTGAAGGAATTCTTGGGTTAAGTTTTGTGTCTACTAATGAAGCTAGCTGCATTGGCTGAGGAAGACTTTGACCTTTCTATGAAAGCTTACTAAATTGTTCATTTAGTTAATCTCTTTGCCTCCTATCATTGATGAGTGTTGCTTATCATTCCTTTAGGCCTTTCTATCCTTTCTGACAAAGGCTTCTACTTCATTCATGTACGGTGACAGTTGTCAGACAACCTAATTTTGCTTATTTAAGAGAATAGAGGGGGAATTTCACACCTTTTTTTATTTTTTCACTCCCTTCTCAAAAAAAATTGGTGTGAGCTGGAGTGAGCTGGAGGATTTATAGGTCTTGGAAAAATGACTGGAGAAGGGTTGTTTGAGGAAATGCTCAGGATCATGTATTGAAAGATAGAGGCTGTGCAGGACCATAGGCAAGTATTTGGAAAATGTTGGTCAGAATTGCCAGGAAAGAAACCGAGGTACAAATTATGTGGCAATATGATACCAAAAGGCTGTCTGAACTTTTAATGTTGCCACAATCAGAGTTTAAAAAATTTGACTTAAAAAGAGAGGCTAGGGACATTTTTTCCCCCTTGCTTAATGATGTGTCAAAACTGGAAGCCTAAAAAAGGCTGTGAGTCCAAAAAGTGCTAGAAGAGAGCAAACTGAGATTTTGTTGAATGATCTGAGAGCTTGGGCATAAGAAGTGGGCATTCAGCTGAGAGGACAAACAGCTGTTTATAAGCAGTCAGAATTCAAACTCACCCACACAGCTACCTACCTATTTAATTGGTCAGAGACACCTAGAGATGTCTGGGTATTCATATCCCTATTAATTGAGAAAGCCTGTGTGTCTGGCATGCAAACTTACCTTGACTCTCAGGTCCTGTGATTGCCACTGGGAAAATAACACTTAAAAAATCCTGGTCTTTTAGGAAAGTAGCCAACACAAGTGACTGTTAGTGTCATTTAAGACAGATTGCCTGAGATGTTTCTCTTTGCCGGGGGTTTGAAGGTGTATTTATCACAGACTGAGAAGAGCTGTGCACACATCCCCATCAGGTCAATAGAGTATGTGAGCACCATATGCAACATCTAGAAACTGGAACCAGAAATTTAATCCCAGCTCTGGAAATGTTAAAAAGCCTCTCCCATACCAGTGATTTTAGCTGTAACCTATTATTCACAGTATAATTTTTCCTGAGACATTTGGCATTTTCATGTTCTGTGCTGATTCCCTCTGGAACTCTGATCATACTTTGTCTCCCTTATGTAACTTCCACATTTTGCATGACAAACTCTCTGACTCCTGCACCATGCAAACCACATTCTGCACATGCACAAAGTTAATTTTGAAGGAGTTTGGCAGAAATAGACTGGAGGACCTGGGCTAGTAAATGGATGCAAGAGCTCCCCAGACCAGAGTGGTGCACAGCCTCGCTTTTCACCGTGACCTGCACTGTCCATCCATACTGTGGAACTTACCCTTGGGAAGGGCACACACACAAAGCCCTATTTTAAAGTCTTAAAATCAGTGTTAGTAGTGTGTGGACCTCTTCCTGAATCTGCCAGGCATTCCTACTTTAGTTCATAGCAAGGTAGTTTTGCACTTGACCACTACCCTCTTCATTGCATTACTCAGCTTTATTCTTTATTTAGTATTTTAAAAGATGAAATTTGTAACTACACTGGTGACACCCTGGTGCTTTTTGCTTTGGAAGAAGAAATTCAGCCATTAGATGCATGATGCAAGCTGGGTGACTTCTGAAAACTAGTTTAATCGGGCTCTAGCAACTATCATCCCATGTGGTTAATGGCAAATTTTGTATAATGAGATTTTAAGAAAGCATATGTTGCTAATTCCTTGTTCTGACCAGGAATGACAGCTTTAGTCAGTTATGCCAGATCCTGAATGATGCCAGGTGGAGCTGTAGTGGACAGGAAGCATGAACATTACATTGTCTTC
Organism: Molothrus ater; assembly: GCF_012460135.2. Classification (NCBI taxonomy): domain Eukaryota; kingdom Metazoa; phylum Chordata; class Aves; order Passeriformes; family Icteridae; genus Molothrus; species Molothrus ater. Next base: position 60,849,245 of record NC_050478.2, read on the forward strand.
ACTGTAGGCCACTGTAGGTACATGTGAGTGGAATTTACAAAATGTGACCAGTTTTTGGTTTCCTAGACTGAAACATCTTTATCTTCTCTGGGCTTTAAGGAAGAGTCTGGATGCTGAACTGAGAAATCTGTATGCAGGTGAATAAAAGTGATGAAGTTGTTTTCCTATGTGGAAAAAATAACATTTTTTTATATTACACTACAATAGCTTGTGATATTTTGTGTTATTTAGATATATCAGAGAGATCAAAGCATTGCAGTATATTTTATCAACTTGCCTGTATTCTGAATCTATGAAATTGTATTTTCTCTTGTTCTTATTCAATTTATGATTTATTTTTCTCCTGGTATAAATCAGTTTCTCTTCTATGGATATATGGCAGGTATTCCATCTTGTTTTTCAATATGCTATGTCTAGAACAAATATCTAGTCAGTCATGGGCATATAAAGTATTAATCATAAGTGTTTGAAGGTATGTTGCTATAGCAATTCCTTTAGTGCAAGAAAAAATCAGCATAAAGCAGGCCAGGGATATGAGAACAGTAGGAATTACAAAGCTATAACAGCACTATTAACACATTATTGCATTGTAATGATATTATTTTCTAACTATTCCAGTCCCCAGCTGCCTAATTTTTAAGATAGAATTCTCCAGCAGGGATTTCATAAATGGCCTGACATGAAAGACACTTACAGTATGAAGAAGACATTAAGCTATCTGAAGAAAATATTTTTCAAAAGGGAAAGTGGGTAAACAAGCAAAATATCTTCTGTCCCTGACATACCAGATCCCTTGTCTTCCCTATTCCAGTGTGATCCACCCTGAGGTGCCAAACATGACAGGGTTGAATGGAAGAGATTAGCAAGACCCAGCTTAAAAAGAAATGCTGTGAGTTGAGCATGTAAAGCTGCAGAGCAGGAAAGCTGAGAGACCCAGCAGAAGGAGATATGGAAATGTAATTTCATCTTGTATTACAAATCTAACTGGAAAATTTTAAAACCAAAGCAGAAAAGACATTGTCTCTGGGAGGATTATAATTATCTGGGGGAGAAAGGAGGCAGTAAGTAGTGGTATAGCTCACGTCTGTAAAAAGAATGCAAGGGTAAGTTGAACTGATTGGGAGTACAGACTGAACCACAGCGTGAAAGAGGACTAGTCAGACACAGATACTCTTAGCCTGTATTAAGGCTGTTAATCCTCTGGGTGTATTAGCATCGCCTTCCCTGGGGGGGAGGTAGGGTCAGCTTCAAGTAATCCCACTCTTGGTATTTAACTCTTTGAGTCTGGTGCCTTCCCAAGGTAGATGTTTGCATTATGCTGCAAAATATGCTGAATTGCCTAAAGATCTGGCCCTGCTATGCTCTGTGTTTTAAATATTGAATTCTTGAGGTTCAACTATTGTAATACCTCTCTTTCAACACATTCATTAGAGAAAAGAAAACAAGAATCCTACAAACAAATGAACACTGCAGTAGACCTTTGGATTTGTTGCATTGATTTAGTGTCTGAATGAACAAGAAAGAACATTTATATTCGAGTGGATGGGATCAAATAGTAAAGATCAGAGGGAGCTAGCTGTGTATCATCCACATCCTTTCTTTTTAATTAAAGACAAATATAGGCCTTCAAGAAAAAGAAGCAGCAGTTCAAAGAGGTATTAAGTTTAATAGCATGCAACCTTTACAGAGATGGATCATTTTCTCACTGTTTTGTTTTACAGTGAAGTGACAGTGAGAAGCAAGAAAGGAAAACTGGGAAAATTCAACCTGTCACAGGAAAAAAAAGGAAAAAAGAAAAAGATTGCTTTTGTTGAACATGCTTTCCAAGGAAGAAAAAAATTTCAAAGGGGGAGGGAAGGAAGCAGATACATTTTAAAAAATAATAGAGTTTAAAGATACACTTCCAATTTTTTAAAAAATGGGAAATAGGAAATGTGTGAAAAGAAGTTACACAAACTGCTTAATTTAAATTGCAATGGAAAGAACTACATTAGGAAAATAAAAATACCTTGGCATTTGGAAATGAGCAAGTGTGCTTTCCCACTGAACTCTTTTGGTAAGCTGCAACTTGCTCGCAGATTTCATTTCATTTCATTTAAGAGCCAAAATGCAAATACCTGAAAAACTCATTAGAGGTATCAACAGCATTTAGTGTTTGTATAGCAGACTAGGCAGCACTGCAGAGCAAAACTTTTCAACTCTGTATAGTGCCAAGCTTGTGGTGAGAAACTGTGATACCACAAACGCACGGTTTTTCTGTAAGGGAAAATCTCTCAGCATGCAGAAGGTATCATTTACCCTAAAGAGGTCATGTAAGTGCCGAGTAAAATTATTAATAAAGTGGTTGACATTAAGAACTGGAATTTTGCAAGCAGTCCTGGCTGGTGAAATATCTGTGGTCAGGGTCTGTAAAATCCGAGAGGTGAGCGTGCACAGTATATATGCATTTGTGTAAGAACAATATGGGTGGCTGCATTATGAGTCTCGTTATTTCTGTGTGCACATATATTATATATATAAAAAATTGTTGTTCATGTATATATGGATAGTGACAGCGGTGTGTATAAGAACCACCTATACATGTGCATACATTAAACATCATCTGAGATTTTTTAATTATACATTCCTCACTACATTTTCGCAAACTTTGGAAAATATTGGTATTTTCCGTATTTAGAAATAATAGGCCCTTATACTAATCTTGCATAGAAAGCAGAACCTTTACAAGGGGCTATTCCCACCTCTCTCCTAATGTCAGCTCCAAATGCCTTAAGAATACATCTTTTGCCTTTTTATTATACAGCTTTTTCCATTCATCGGGAAACTGACTTTTATTGATGTCCTGAATGCTCCTTTAAATCAGGCTTCCACTACTGGGTCTAATCTAATACTGTATCATTTTGAAGTAATACACAGACACTACCAGAACACAGAATGAAAGTGCAAAACACTGAGGAAGGTGTCGAGCCAAAGCATGCATCTACTCCGTGTTGTTGCTCTATTTTGTTAATGTTTTCCAATGAGCTACACGGTACTGTGATGGATCAGCTGTCTCTTCACATTGCACCTTCAAAGGCTACATCCTGTAGGAAGCCTGAAACTAATTGAGAGAAAAATCTGGTCCCACTGAAATCTCAAGGAATTTTGCTGCTGACTTCACTAAAGCTTTATATATTTGTTCAAGGAAGATTGGAGCCCTTTAACCACAATATATCTGTTCTGCCCCTCTGCCACTGCTGTGGGTGACTTCAAACACTCATCCTCAGTGTCAGGCAGTGCAGTTGCTGTTTATTTGCTTCTATTCCTAGCTCAGCTGAGTGTGCTAAGTGAGAGATGCTCCAGCCTGCCTCGTTGCAAATGGTGTTTTAGTGAACTAGTCAAGGATTTAAATTATCCAAGAACCTGGGAAAAAGCATTTTAAATTTAAGACCCTTTTAGGCAATTAAAACCTCACATGTTGCCATTGAAAACAGGCCAGGGAAAAAGTGATTCCACCTCTTGAGATTCGCCACTCACAGGGAAAATAATGGCATTTCAGGCACCCCAGGTACTGCAGCCTTCAGAGGATGCTCGTATGTTGGCTTCACAAATTGATTCTCGCTGTGCAGCATCTCCAGTTGATCCTCCAGGCGTGAGAATGTTTGGTCACTGAACAAACTGGATTACTCTACATTGGGCCACTGCTATTTCAAAACATGGGGGAGGAGAAGGGGGGGGGAGAGAGAGAGAGAGGAAGATTTCCACAGCTAAGATATTTGTTTCACTAGATTAAGCAGTTTTATTTCTGCTTTTGGATGCTTTTATTTGTTTGTTTTAAATGTGCGATGTGATCATCTTCTATTTGAAAGCAATAAAATTTGAATATCTTAATACTTGAGATATTCCATGTTTGCAAACTAGTAAATAATCTGCCATTCAGAATTTGTTAAATAGCCTATCAATAATGGACTTTGAAAAAAAATTGCTGGGCTGGAATGCTCCACAGTAATGGAAAATTTCCTTCTCCTGTCCAGTTGCCTCTTGTGTGGCACTGAAAGTCTAAAACATTAAATAACTACATACATCATACAGAAAAACTCCACAGCGAGGCCCTGAAAAACTAATTTTCCAAATAATTCCCTTTCTAGTTAAAGAAGTCATAAAGTCAGCCCTCAGCCATAAAACATATCACTCACATTTCAATTCTCAGGTGCCATGCCAGGGTCACAACTGCTGTGTGTGACCCATTCTCACACAGGCCCAGGGAAGCCAGGCTGCCCTTGCCTCCCAGTACTTACATCTCAGCATCCTTATGTTGGCGATGTCAATCCAGTGTGGTTTTCAGCTTAGATCTGTCTGTTACTGGTGGCCTCAGTTTTTATAAGCTTAACCAAGGTGTACATTTCTGCTTAGTTCCCTATTTCCATGTGGGAGAATCAATCCTCCTCTTTCCTGAGCTCCTTTGTGTTGTGCAGGATCTGGCTGCACAGGTTGGGCTGGCCCTGTCATGAAAGTTTGCAGGCAGCTAAAGAGCAAGGCACTGGAGACCTCCACTGGTTTCCTGAAGTGCTGGGCCAGAGTAGCTGCAAATGCTGGCACTGGCTACATGAGTGCTGGCGAGGCTGTTTTGTGAAAGCTCACAAAGGCTCAGAAGGGAGACCTGTTCTTCATCAAATCCACTGCTGCTGAGGCAGAGACCTTCTTGCAGTTGCATTTGCCTTATCCCTTCAAACTAACTCCACATGTGTATTTAAGATTAGTTAATGGAAAAACGTGAAGTGCTGTGTTTTAGCTAAAGTTTCCTTTTAGGGAAGTGGAGCAGCTCTGTTTTGGAGGGATCTGGAGGAGAAGCGCCTGGCTGTCCAGTGCTGTGAATCTCCTGAATTGCATCTTCCATCACAGCCCTCTAACACTGCAGAGGGAAGCAGGTTTTTCTTGCTTTTCTAGTTTTAAGACATAGTTCATGAGAAAACTTCAATATGTACAGAGAAATGGACACCTATGAAAACAGAATTCTTAAGTTTATAATTTTTCAGAAACTGGAGTTATTTGTAGCACACCCACAAACAGATAGATGCGCAGTTGGCTTGTGATGTGGCTAGAAAGCCAGTGGGATCGGAGCATGCATGCTGCTGGTAGCTTGAAGTGACTCACAGTGGCTGTTCAAATGGAGAACTTTTTGCCTCCAGGTGATTAGACAAACACTTGTTTTTAACTGCCTTTACTTCTTATTCTCTGTTTTTCAATGCAACTCTGTAAAATGTGTCTTTTCCACAGCACTCATCTCTTATGCATTATAGTCCTGCTGTGTACTGAATGAACTTTGAGAGCTGGAAAGAGCAGTCCCACATGAAATAATGAAAAGGATTAAAATCGTTAGTTGGCTTTTTTTATGCTGTCTTGTGTTTCGGCCAAAGAGTGTAAATTCACCTCACTATTTCTGAAGTATTTCCTACAGAATGCTAGAAAATTACTTTTAAAATAAAGCAATTATTAAAAGCACTTTGCATGTTATCTTGGAGCCTTAAACTTGGAAGAATACCAATATCACAGAATCAAACCAAATTGAGAGACGTGAAGAATAACAATTTCTAAATTACATAATTCTATTTCTTAAATTTTCTGTGTCTAATGAACTTACTATTCCTTTCTGTAGGAAGGTTTATATTTGATATTCCTCCCACAAACTAAAGCAGCTATAAATCTAAAAAGCCTAAAGCTGTATTTCACCTTGATACTATGTAACTTTTGCTATGGGTACAGAAATGAAGGATGAAAATTGTCAAAAGAGATATCTGTAGCCTTCATATATTTTTACCCAGGTCACAAAAGCAAAACACTGGCCTTCAGTGCCACTTTGACTAGGGGTCCCTATTCCCAAAGGCCATTTCTCCACTTTCCAAACATGTACATATTTTCTGTCCTGAATTCTGGCATGCATAAATAGATGAACAATATTCATCAAGGTTCTGTTTCCATCATTCTGTTATCAGATTCTGGATATCATTCTGAATATCCACTTCCTAAGAAGAGTTTGAAAGCAAAATAATTAAAATAGAGTAATGGATCTAAAACACTGATTGCAGGGTTTTAGCATGATATCAGCAATAAACTGGCTTTTACTAGAAGATAACTCAGAATTTCTGTTGTCATTGCCATTTTCTCTGGCATGTAATGTTTCTAGAGAAGTCTCACTTCTCTGAAACCTATTTATTCCAAATAGCAATGATAAGGTTTTATGAATCTGCAAACAAGTCTGTTTGAAATGAGTTAAATCTGCAGTGGTGCCAGCACTCAGGTCTCTTGTCTGTTAGCTCATGGGGAACAATGAACTTATCTTATGTAACTTCAAAATTAAATAATTAAAAACAATCCTTCTCACTCCCTGTGTGTAGCTCCCCCCTCCTCTCTTTGCGGTTAATAATTCTAATAACATACTCAGATGCAGGCAGTGTTATTATCTGATAATGCCTGAAATTTGAAATGGGCCTATTAGCCACCCGAGGCGAAACATAATTGCCCAGTTTCTGTGCACTATCAGATGGCAGATGATGTTGCTGAATGTTATTACTTAAGTATTTCAATTTTTCATATGGTGGAGAAATTAAATTTCAACTGTGTTCTGCAGCAAAACACTCAGCTTTGAAGGGTGTTACTATTTCTGAAAGGTTGTGATGCTGGTACTGTTACCCCTACAACCTGTAGTAAAATTGGTGCTTTGACAGTGCCATTGAAGCTGAAGAGTATTGCTGTTGGGAACATTAATGTGGTTTATACTATAGTGAGTATTTGCTCTTTGAAATAACAATAATCCTGTTTCAGCTTTCCTAAGTAAGCAAGGCCTGAGCCCATTTCATTGCTAGTAAGTCACATATCTCCTCCTCATAGGCATTTTCCATTGAAATTCCACCTGGGCTGGTGTTCCCAAGTCTGAGCTCTTCTTCACACTACAAGTTTGAAATATTCAAATTAAATTCTTTGCTGCTTTTTTGTTTGTTTGTTTGTTTGGGGTTCTTTTCTGTATAGTTTGTTTAGATCTGCTTTATAGCTCTGGGGACCCCAGAAGTAGTGAAGCCAGCTCATAGCTCCTTCAGCTGGGAGGTGTTGAGGGGCTATGGGCCAGCAAGACTGATGTTGCTAATAAGGCCTGGTAGTGTGACTCAGAATTAAAGGTTACTTGCCCAAAAAAAAAAGAGGTGCAGCTTGAATAATTTCATGTTACACTGAAGCCTTTGCGACACCCTCCCAGTGGAGCAAGTCTAATAACACTGCCTGGGTAGGATAGACTTTGGGGCTTGATATATCAGCCTCACCTGCAAGAGCAAGAAGAAACTATGCTTTATTAGAATCAGAATGTACTGGTATTTAGCATCTTTGTGCTACTGCCTAAGGCAGGCATGAAATGGTACTTTTTCCAATCTGTTGTAAGAATTATGTGCTTTCAAAGAATTTCAGAGAGTTAAGCTTTTCAGAGAGCTGACTTTTTAAGAATTTTCTGGCTTTTAGCTCAGGTTAGGGTCAGTTTGTAAAATAAAACTTCCAGATGCTGTGATTCCCTCTATGATGTCCTGGTTACACAATTCTCATTCACAGGTGAAGGGGTAAGTTTTGAGTGAGGTCTAGTTTCCTGCAAAATTACCTCTGACTTTAGGTCCTCTGCTTTTATTTTCCCTTGAAGGGAAAAAAAATAAACTTACAACCCAATGAAAAAATCTATTTAAAATTATTTTTCATATTAACAGCTAACTGAGAAAAATACTTTTTCATTAAATATGAAAAAATATAAATTTCTTCCCTTCCCAGATGTTTTGGAGCATCCTGGCATTGCTGTTGTTTTTTTTTTTTTAATGACAAGAACAATTAGTGAAACCATGTTTAGGAAATCCTCATAAGAGGAGGAAGTCAAAAGCAGCTAGTGCAATAAAAATGAACTTCAGAGAGGGGAGGACCAACTATCTTCTCACCTTTTCCCTGTGGCAATAGCTGATGATGAAGCCTTTGACTTACACAGAGCAGCAAGTGAGGAAGCAGCAGAGGGTTATGTCGCTGGCCCACGGTGTTGGGAGGTATTCCTTGTGCTGTTGGATTGTAAGTCATGCAATAAGACTGTTACCAAAACTTTGTTCTTCCTAGGAATTCCTCAAATAGCATCATTCAGCTACAAGAAAGGAATGTATTTGCTTTCTAATGTGGGGAGAAATGGTGCCACCATATTTCTGCCTCATGAAACTATTTTCATAAACTCTTAAAAATATGGAAGACCTACATTTGTAAGGGTTGGATTAGGACATAAAGAAGAACAGAACTATACTATACTTTGCTGCTTTTTTAGTGGCTTTGAATTGAAACACCTTTGAATTACTCAGGATAAGATAAATTTCGGACCTGAGCCAAATTTTCACTTTTAAGAAAAATGCAATGTCTCTAGCAGGTCACAAGTACATACAGTCTTTTTTGTTTCTTTTTGATTCCTCCATATTTAGGATGAGCTTTAATGGCCTAGCAAGTAAAGTGCACTCTTTGTATATACACACACTCTGGATATTGGGAAAATAAGTACATCAGTCTCAAATATCTGTAAATGCAAGGATGTCATTCCCAGATACAAGATATGTGGGAGAGAAGGAGCTTTATTTGCCCTTCAGCTCATCAGTATAATGCTGGGAAAAATACCCAGCTCTGAGGCCCAAATTTTCTTCTCAGAGTATCAATAGAGATGTGAAGAACTTTGCTGGAAAACAATGCTTTCAGAAGAGTATAACATGTCTGCTAAATTCATAGCTTCTGCTGGCCTCTTTCCCCTGGATCTTGTTTCTGGTCGGTGCAAAATGGGCAGGAGCAGTACTCATGAGGCTTGCTTTGGCTCACCCTGTCTCAAAAGCAGAGCTTTAAAAAGGGAAGAGCACACCAACTTTGAAGATCTGAACAGATGAACAGTCAGTAACTCAAATTCCTTTTTAATATTCATCTCCCAATTGTTTTGGAGAGGCAGTTAGCAAGACTACTCAGAAATTCTGTCTGAATGCTGCATTATCAACTGTGCTTTGGCAAAGTTTCTGCCGAGCCTCCCAGAAGTCCTTCACAGCACATCAAGCTCCCAGAGTTGTATAGCTTCCTCTTGGCAAGGGCATTTGATAGTCCACAGTATTCAATGCCAGAACTGGAAAACAAAAATATAAACTATAAGCTATGAAGCAAAAAGAAAATAAAAAATAGGAAATAAAAGAAAAAATTATACTCATTGTAATTGAGTCAGCTTGTTGAGGGACATAAAAATCTAATCAATTGCTTTTGCATAACAATCAGTTGTCACATTGGGCTCTAATTGAGCAGCCAGATGGAGCCTTGTAGTTGTAGACTGTAGTAGAAGTATTCCTGGGACACACAAAACCACATGAGGCAATGAACATTAGGTTCATCTTTCTATTAATGTGTAAGGAGAGCTCTGCTTTACAGGCAGAACCAGATTTCCCAAACCAAACATATTCCACTCAATGTGCTTCTCTCCCATATATGGCAGATAGAATCCTTTCTTTTAATGGATCATTTCTGGGCTTATAGGTATTGCTGAATATACTCTGAAGTTGGGGCTTGTGTGGCTTTCAAATGCCCAAATGACATGGAGTATCTACAGGAACTTCATCTCCTCTCTAACATTTTTGTATATACTCCATATGTATGGCACATTTAAAAGGACACTGACGAGACGTTTTTCATAAACATTCTGTGCCTTAGTGTTTATAAAAGCTTCTTGGGAAAACTGAAGCTGAAATCCATTTCTTGAGTGAATTGTTTTTCTGATCCATCTGGATACTTTGATTTACTTGGCTGTGAGTTTTCTGGTAGCAGCAGAAGCAAGTGGTAATAAGGAACTGAGAATATTTAACTATTTATCCCTAAAATTAACCAAAAATAGGCAAGTCCCATTTTGAATCCGCAAAACTTGGCAGCATTCTGTCAAATAAGGTATTGAATCAAATATAGTCAAGAAATGAAAATGACCAAAGAAAGCTTTTTGCCTAAATATAACCTGTGTTTCTGTCCTTATCTGTATTCCCTAAGATCTTCTTTGTCCAATAAACTTCCTTGACTTTGGAAAGGGCTCAAAAATGCCACACTAATGTCTCAATTTTTTAAAATGTATCTACTTGATGATAGGTGGCCAAGTAGGGAAAAATATTGACTCAGAGATCTGGGAAAAAAATTAATTTGCTGATTTTTTTCCTAGCTTCCAATAATGACTAAAGTTAATATAGTTCCTCTCGGATTTAGTGACCCTTCTCTTCAATGGAGGAGAGCTGCTAAGGGCAGCTGCCACAGCAAGAATTTAGCAGGATGCTGGCTGGGATGTGGTGCCTGGTGGTGACTTTGCAGAGACTGTGTATACTGCACACACACCACAAGCAGCCACCCTTGTGCTGAGGCTTTGGTCAGCCTGGCACATCAACCTCTGATGGGCAGAGAGCAGCCCCTGGTTCTTTTTGTTGATTTCTTTGACCACAATTAAGATCCATTATCTTCAAACAGTCTTCAGACAGCATTTCTCTCTGCTTTTCTCTTACTTTCACAGTTGTCTCTAATTTCCTCTCCTTCTGTCTTCGAATCTGACTCCTAATTTCATGGCTGTGCAGACTATTTATTAACAGCTGTCATATTCTTTCTCCTTTCCTTTTCTACTCTTTCTTGTAGGTGAAAATTTCAGCTAAGAATAGGTAGGAACTTTGGGGAGTTCACAACAATTCTTAAGGAGCAGTACACAGGTTGCTTTCAGTGCTGTAAAACACTGTTTCACAACAACCCTCAAAAGCAAAGTTTTTCTCAAGATTCATGTCTCACCAGAAGCCACCTTAATTTTAATTCCTGGGAATTAAATGGGTCTCTATGTGACCTTTCACTGCAATTTGCTAAAAAAGGAGTAATTTAAATTTTTTTCTATTTTATATAACTATTTATATACTTACATATAAATTCTATATCTATATATTACTGAATTGTAGTATCTCATGGATTACCATTTTGTAGTCATTCTAATGTAATACTACATTAAAACAATGCATTGATAAAGAAAGTAATACTTAGCACATTTTCAATTAATAGCCTGTCTGAAAATGGATCTCTGTCAAAGAGATGAAACCTTATTATTATCTAGTCATTTCTTAATGATTGAACCAAAATGAATGAGTCAGTGTTCCTTTGTTCCTCAGAGAAATAATGAAAAAAAAAAAGAAATTCCTTCCTCAGGTTTCAGCCGAGGACTTCAAAACTTCCACACACCTGCAAGCAAGATGCCTCCTTTTCAGGATCTCATTCCTCATATGCATTTCTGAAATATCTGAAACTAGACTGAATAAGCATATTTAATCACAGGTACCAGAAACGCAACAATTTGGTTTTATGTCTTGGCCAATGATTTGTGAATGTGAGATGCCATAGTTTGGCTAAAGTACACACAGAAATTATGAGAGAAAATATTCTCTCTTTTGAGAGAGAACTGCTTAATTGTTCCATTAATATTAAAATGTGCACAAAAATTTACTTTCTTATTCTGAGCTGGGACAGCCCTTCAAACTAACAGCACTGGTCCATTGCTATTATGCTGTCACGTTAAAAAAAAAAAGAAAAAAAGGGTACCTTCCATTCTAACAACTTCTTGGCTTTTTACATTATAATTATAGATTGATTATGGCTTTTAATCTCACTTTTTAATGTGGTTTTTATTGTTAAGGATGATAGGTCCAAGGGGATTTTCAGATATGAGATGACTCCTTTGGGAGTGATATGTATGAGAACTGCTGGATGCTGGCAGATAAGCTTGACACATCTGGGATGCAATGTGTGTGGGTTTAATGGGATGTGCCTTTAGTGGCTCCAACCAGCACACAGGGATAGTGTGAGCTCAAAGTCTGCTCAGTGCTCTTAATCCTACCCTGGCAACATGTTTCTGTTTGGCTTCCTTGGCCAGGTGTACCACTGAAAGATCATTGTGAGGAAAATTCCCAAGTGACATCTTCCTCCTAAATATAAGTCAGCACTTTGGTGTCTGTGTGTGAAGACACACATTCAGGAATCTCTGCTCTGGTCCTGCCTGAGAGAGATGATCCTATTGTGCCTATCTTTTTCATCCTAGGCATATCAGGGTGACATTTTAGATTACATTTAGATTAGTAACTATCTAGTGCTTAGAATGTAGTTATTTCTAAAGGGAAGCCTATGTGAGACAACTAACCTTACCATGGCTGGCTGGAGGGGTATCTGGAAGTGCACACAGTCTGTGAGGTGTCTGATGTCCACATCTAGGCTTGTGGGGCTGTTCCCCCTTTGTCATAACTATAAAGCTTTTTGCAAGCAAAGTGGTAATTGCATCCTAAGATTCTTTCTGGTGTAGTCTGATTTGTCAGGATTATGTGTCTGTCCCATGCTCCCACATGGGCTCTGAACTCACAGCATCAGCCCTGGAGAATCTCAGGATTCCTTAACTGCCTACTCTGATGAGATCTCAAACCTAAGGTATAGGCTTATGGTTCATGGGACTTGTCTGGTATATTGAAAACAGTTTTGTCAGGTGTTTAAATGCAGATTTTTGTCTATGAGCCTTGAAATCACTTTAAATTCTTGGTTTATATGTATTTGTTTATTACCTTGGTAAAAAAAGCCATCCAAAATGCCTTGCTGCCTTGGCATACAGTAAATGTACTGTAAGAATATAAGAATAAACTTTGTTAATATGGCCCAGGCCCTAGACCTCATCATCAGTCTGATCAGGCTGTCTGTGCCTTGCAACAAATTCTAAGAGTCTCAGCTTGCCAAGCTTAGGATTGGCAGCTGGAGATAACCCATAGAAAAATACTGGTGGAGAAGGCTTCTCAGGCAATCATGACAGATGCATTCACAGGAATATCTTGAGCTGTCTGGAGTCAGAAATTTTCCACTGACATGATTTTTTTTCCCAGGAAAACACACAATTTTGTAAAAAAAAAATAATTCTCATGGCAAATTTTTTGTTTGCAGTTTCTCATTTCCTGGATGACAGTCACAGAGAACAGAAATAGAATTCCATCTTTGAGCTAAGGAAGAAAGCTGTTTGTGTGGACACCCAGCTGTTGACCTGCATCTGTCAGATTTCATACACTTTGATAGTCAGTAGTGGAAGTGACAAATCTGAAACATCAAAATAATATAAATGCCCAAATTACAATGCAGACTCCTTGCCAGATGTCTGATAACAATCTTCCCAATTCATTTGGTCCGATGCTTTAAACATGTAACAAATTAAGTGAAACTTCAGTCTTTTGTCAGTGAAGACCACAAACTGCATCTCACCACTACCAGAAAATGGAAATTGTATGTGCCTGTGTGTGGTCTATCCCTTATTCATCAATTTCCTCTCTATGGACCTGCTTTTTTTGATTAGGTTTTCATTACAGACCAACTGCAAAACACCAATTTTAATAAAAGGAAACCTTGTGTGTGGTATTGGTAGTTTTACTACTTGAGGAATATTAACTTGTAAGCATGGATTTACCTGAACTTCAGTTCCTGGACATTTTCTAGAAACCTGTTTTATTGACAAAACCATACTATATTGACATTTTATGTCTGCTGTTCTCTTAGTCAATGCCTTTTTAGAATCCTTATGTGCTGCCTACTCAGTCTTGGCCTTAGGATCCAGATTTATTTCACAATCAAAAATGTTTCTTAAAAAAGATGCCTTTAGGTAGATCAGAAACCTTACATCACTTTTATTGTAATATCATCCTGAAATTACTTTATCCCTAGTGTAACTTTCCCAGAAATTACTTTTACCTAAATGATCTAAATTGCAACAGATACAGATGTCTGTCAGGCAAAATAAAAAGTAATACTTATAGGTTAGTTTGTATTTCTAGAATATTCCTAGTATAAAATTAATGTAGTGCAACACATACACACACAAGAAGCAGTAAAAAAAAACCCCATTGAATTAGTGATTCAGGTTGTGTTTCCAATTACGTGGTTGTATACCCAGAGCAATTCCACAGATTGCTGCATTATTACTTTTGATTTATTCCAGTATAATTAAGAAAAACGTATGTCATCAACTCCAATGGAAGCCACTGTCTGAAAATTTAAACTAGAGAATATACTTTGGGATAGTTTCTGACTAATGAACTGCAATATAATCCAGTATCAAAAGAAGCAGTGATTTAATACTAGTACCCTTTCATTGTCTTACCTAACTTTGTATTCTAGGTATGCATCCCAGTCAGGAAAAAAACCCGAAACAAAGTCCTAACACTCAAGTAAAAGAATTTTTAATTTTATTTTTTACATAATAGGTAATATTTATCTGCCAAACATTAAGAGTTACATTTGTGTAACAATCCACATCTCTAGCAGAACAGACTCACAGCAGAAAGAGTATATATTATGACCTCCTAAATTTTTCAGTCCAAAATAATTGTATTCTGCTCCATTTTTCTTATCCTGTTACTTTTCATTCGTTCTGTGAGTTATGACTCCTTATACCTGCTCAGATCATCACTTTATTTGCTGTATATACGTTGCATTTATCTATTCCCCTTTCTGATAACAATTGATTTTTGCATGGATCCTAACTATACTAACAATCTGTCAAGGATTACTACAAATCTGTCAAACTCATAAAAATAGATGTCTTTTTGCCATTAATTCTTTATCACCTGAGTCAGTTAAACCAGATTTTGAATTATGTCAAACACACGTGTACACTTTCTAAAGAATTACTAAAAACTCTGTCCTGACAGAGGTAACTTTAGATGGCAGTATATGCATGACCTGGCATGTGATTTTTTGGTAGTCCCAGAACCTGTACTCCCTACATCTCAGTTTTAGAAACGAAATTAAATACTGCTGGCCTCTTAATCAAACACCATGCATCCTGCTACAAAATCTAGTCATAAACTAGACAGAAAAGACCATAATTCTGTATTCAAGCTTTTTTTTTTTCTTCCAGAGAAGAGGGGATAAATGTCAAATTCACAGAGATAGACTGCTATTTCACTGCAGAAATAATTAGATGGACCTCTCTTGACTCCTAGACTACAGAATAAAATACTTCTAGGTAATAGTGCCCTTTGTGCTGTTTTTAAGTCTGCGACTGATGCTTCCTCTTGCAAAGGCACACTTCCCTCTGTGATTAAATATTTACCACAGTGAAAGAGTAGCAGAAGGACTAAGTGCCTCCAACTCACTGTTGCAGAGGTTCATAAGGGAGTACAGTACAGATATAAATATTTTAAAAGATCAGGTCAGAGCAGTGTCCATATCAGGCCATCTCCCTGTAGATCAGGGTGTGCTGTTTGTTGGTAGGCTGATGGACGTTTGCTTACCAACAAACTAAGCCTCCACTTTACTTGCTGTGCCTGTGCTATAGATCTCTTGTTAAATTATCACATTAATCATGCATTTGAAGAGCTCTGATTTGCCTGATGATTAAGAAGGGTGAGAAAAACATAATTAAAGGTGCTGCAATCTCTTTTGTTTGTCCTGGGTATTATTATTGTTTCCAGAGTTCACCCACAGGAAAAAAATTCACATTTAATTCTTTGGACCAAAAGATCTCAGAATTTATGAGACTCTTAGCCACACGGGAGCCTTCTGTCTCTTCTTTCCTTGAAAAAACAAAATGCAGGGCAGCTTGCCCCAGGTCTGCTATCAAGAGCATTTGGAGGGAGTAGAAGGGAGTCAATAATGCTCTCCCAGGCTGGCTGCTGATCCAGGGCATAAGCTCATGCTCTGAGAGGAAGGTTGGCCAGTCCTTGGCTTATATCTTGTGGAAATGGATAATCATTGAGAGGGTTTTTCAGCTCATGGCTGCTCAGGGTTTTTTCACCTTTCTATGGAGAACAACTCTAATTTGGGGTCCTTCTAAAGCCTGTGGTTGTGGAATTAATCTCATCTGCCAGTACTCTCAGGAGAGTCCCCTACAGAAGTCAGGGCTTGCAGACTCCTGTCTGCAATTCTCCTCCTTCTTACCTACATCTTGTTTGTGGTAGGAGAATGAGCTGAGAAGGAAAAAAAGAAAAGAAGAAAAAAGACAAAACCTGAAGAAGTGACTCTGTTGCAACAGATTTGGGGAATCAGAATAATAATTTGTTTTATACTGAACTGTGGTGATATAAAAAAATACAGTTCTGGATGTGATGAGGAAACTAATTAATCAACAGTTTACCAAATATATGTCTGAAAATATAGTATGAAACAAGCATGTTTTATGCAGCCCTATGAGATTTGAGAACACATATTTATAAGATGTTATAAAATCTTGTAGCAGTTTAAGGTATATGAATGAAACAGATTCATTGCTACTAAGACCAGAGCAAGGACAGGGGAAGGTTTCGGACAAGGGATTCTATTGCTAGGTTTGAATGCATTTCCTTTCATAACTCAGTTTTCAGTTTCTCCATCCTAATCACACAGGCATGAGTTTAACTCAGACTCTGTGCACAGGATCTCCTCAGGCAAACTTGTGTTTGGGGTGCCTCAGAACACATTTGAAGCAGCCCAGGTTCCCCTCATTCAGTGGCCTGAATACACTGCTCTTCCAACTCTATATGGGCATTCTGTGATGTTGTGAAAGGCTCACTGTGGGCCACTGTGGCATTCACATTTTCTGGAAAAAGCCCTTCCCTTTCTCTGAGAAGCCTCAGAGAAAAATGAAAACAATAATTATCTGATTTGCTTCTCCTGTGTTTTGCTCCTTTGGAATGTGTTTGGAAATTGTTTACCGACAGGTGGTTGTTTCATTGGTTTCTGCTCTGGGTTGTTTTCACTTTTTGGCCAATCAGGCCCAAACTGTGTAAAGACTCTGGAGAGAGTCTCAAGTTTTCATTATTCTTTTAGCCTTCTGCAAGTATCCTTTCTGTATTCTTTAGTATTGTTTTAGTATAGTATTCTTTAATATAATATAGTATCATAAAATAATGAAATAATGAATTAGCCTTCTGAGAACATGGAGTCCGATTCATTGTTCCTTCCTTCATCTAGGGGAAACCCAAATACAATTGGCCACCCTTCTCCCCAGGCAGGAGCAGAACTCAGGAGGAATGGAGCAGTGTCCTGGTTTAGAGGGATTTAAGCATTGTAAAGTCACCCCAGGACGAGCAGCAAGGCTTTGTTAGCCATCAGCTGTGCTAATGGCCAGCACTGGGAAGCAGCAGGAATTCACTGAGATCCTGTGTGTGTAGGGAGGAGAGGCAACTGCTGTGGACTTCTGGGAGTCCTTCCCTGTCAGGGTACAAGGGGCTGTTTATGCTCACATGACCTTTCCATATGAACCTGCCTTGCAGGAAGGTGTTGGAAGATGTTCCACACAGTTTTTTTTTGGTGACTAGCAGGCCCTTTGCTTCAGCAGTTTCTCTTGCAGGAGTAGAGTAGGTTTTCTTTTTTTTTTAATTTTTTTTTTCAGGCTAAATAAAGAGGAATTTATGGAAGTTTAACAAAAAGTTTGTTTGATGAGAAGACATCACCAACACTAATGGTTAGCAAAGAGAGGCATAATCAAGGGTGGCACCTCCTGAAGCAGGAAGGAGGTAACCCAGTTCTGGAGGTTTTGGTCAACATCTTTTGTAAATTGCTCTTCTTGGAGCTGAAGAATGGTGCTCCTGTCTCTCCTCTGCTTGAATGACTCCCAGGGATCCAGCAGTGCAGCTATTGTTGGCAGAGCAACACCCACTACTTTTTAGAAAAGATGAAGCAGGGCAGGCGAGCAGTAGGGCTTTTCTTTTGCCCTAGTAAAACACAAGCTGGGCTGTAATTTCTCCAGTGAAGGATAGCACTGTATCTCCATGTGCAGCCTTGGCTGTGATGAAGCCCTGTTCTGCTCAGGCCCTCTGCAAACCATACCCAGTAGATGTTGAAAAGGCTAACAGCTCCCACCTGTGTTATATGGAAGAGATGAGATTTGTTTCTTTATTTTTAGAATGGAAAACCACCTCAATTGTGGCAGAAGACTGTGCAACTCCAACATAGAAAACAAGTTGCAACAATGTGCATGGCTGGTAAATAGATTTCTTTTTCATGTTTAACAGATGTACCCCTTGCCTTGAGGTTCAGACACGCACATGCTTTAGTCAACATGCACCAATCAAGATATACCCTCTTCATGGCCAGTGCCTTCAAAGATGGACTACTTCTGGATCATATTAAAGAACATGGGACAAGAATTAGGTTGTTATTTCTTTGGATGTGTAGAGACATATTTAAAATTGTGCTTATCTTGTAATTGTATTTGTTTTCAGTAGATCTGACTGAGAGGGACATACACAAAAATACATTTCAGGCAGCATCTTGTTTTAGAAAATTTGATGGCTACGTGCCTACGTGAAACACCTTAGCAGATTCATTTCTGGTGAAATAAATAATTATCAGCAAACATCAAACAGGTCATCAAGCCACCTCTGATTGTCTTGGCCAAGAGAAATGAAAGCTTTCCTTCTGATTATGATCACAATAATGTCAGAATAATAATTATTTTTTTCTACACAGCAAGCCCACAGCACTATTGGAATTCTACTTCTCAGCATGTTGGTCATCTCAAAGGAATCATAATTTACCATTTCAACTCCATCAAATTTCCAGGACAGTATATGGCTGCTACAATCTGAACATGTTCATTTTCATTTAAAGCTGTTTTGACTTCAGTGGTACTCAGAGATCTTATACAAGGCTGGATAATAAACACACTCCAAGATGTGGCCAAGAGCCAAGGAACAGTTGTTTCAATGCTTCATGCTCTTGCTCTTTGACAGGATCTTTAGTAAAGCTGTGTCGCTCTGGATGGACGACAGTCTTGTAAACTAAAAAGCTCATGGTAGGGCAATTAACCAGGTTGAGAAACCCTGAGGGGACCTGAAAGAAATTTTTTCATTTTCTGGTCTTTTTTTCCCATTTGGTTGAAAGGAAAATATTCTGTAAAATATTCCTGTATTAAACAAAAAGGATTAAAATTCCCCGTAATGTTAATGGGAATTTTTCCAAATAGGGCCACATGTGTTAAAAAAGGTCCAAAGTCAATGTACCCTATTTTCAACTATAATTACTCCTATCCATAGGATGTGCCATTTGAAAAATATATTTTTCAAATAAAAATCAGAAAGGAAATGAAGCTGCTAAACAACGAGCGTTTTCCTTTAAAAATTCAGAAGAATGAGCATAACAACTGGTCATAAGAAAGGGAGTGCCCAGAGTTTTCATTTATATGAGTTTACAGAGAAGAATAGAAGGAAATGCTTGCACTTGCTGAAGAAACTTAGAGGATGCAGAAGTTTAATCATGCAGCAAATTAAATACATTGCCAGAAATACAGAGAATTCCCTTAGGTCTTACCTACATCTTTCATATGGAGTTGTCAAAGCACTTCTTAAGGCTCCAAGAACTGCTTTCATGCTGACATCTGGGACAATTACTCCTTAATCTTACCTTCTAGAAATATTTTGGCACAAAGCATCACAGAAGTTAGGTCTTATAAAACTGGAGGTAGTTTTAATTAGAGGAATGGTAATATTCCACATAAAAAACCCAATTGTCTGAAGAGTAAAACTGTATATGACCAAAACTATTCACAAATTTAGGATGAATTCAGAAAATTCTCTTTGCACAAAACTTTAGTGATGATACACGGGGGACAACATAGGTGAGGAAACAGGTGCAGAAAATAATGATTATACCATTGAACATCTTGAAAATGTGGAACAAGTTCAGACAATGAAAATCTACTTCCTAGCAGAAAGGGGGGCACAGAAATTGTCCCATGACTCAAGTAAAGCTAAAGGCAAAGCAGAGGCCTGAGTGCACATTTAGCACCTCTAGCTTCAAACCTAAGTGCCTAATGCTGCCAGCTCAAGAGTAGGTGTATATGCCATGGTATGGAATCCTGTGAGATGTGCAAGGTGCTTAACCTGCTCTTCTGATTAATGAGGAGACTTTAAGAACCATTCACATCTTTTAACTCAAGAGGACATATAACTGTATGGCTGTCTGGTTTAATTACAGTGCAACATGTGATTGGGTCAAAGAAATTATGCATGCAAAATAAAGACATAATATGCCTTGAATTTGATTATTATCTGTCCGGGTTACGAATGGGTTTCAAAGTAACCACAGATCATGTCATTCCTAAGAGGAGTTTGGAGAAACACGGGGACTGTGCTGTGGAAGCTCAGTTGCAGCAGAGTTCCTCTTCAAACAAGATTAAGGATTAATTCTGATTTTTTAACTGGTAAACATATATGTATTTAAAGTGGATATTTTTTCACATGTATCATAGATTCTTAGACTGACAGGTTGAGAGGAGGCACTCAGAGTATTCAGTCCTGACTTACAGCCAAGACTAAGTGTCAATACTTTTACTGGGTATGATAAAAACGTGGAAAGTTGTACTGGATTTAGAATCTGTTTGGAGGATGACAATGAGAGATTATGAAAATGATTGTGAAAAGAAAACAATGGTGTTGCATATAATTTCATACTTTACTATTCAGAATGTTTATTAGGTGCGTTTTCAGTGTTTCTGGAACCATTTCTGACAGGCAGAAGAGCAGATACCTCTGCCATGGTTTGAAGAGAAGCAGTGTCACTGGCTGCAGATGAGTTTGGGATGATTGAACCTTCTGGAATTATGCCAGCCTGATTGAGAGAAGAATAAGGGAAGTGAAATGACTGTGGGAGGACAGGTATGTAATTTTACAGGATGATCCAAGAGGTACTACAAATATTACTTCTTTACTACGAGAAATCTTTCCTGTTTTTCATAGTGGGAAATTTTCCTAACTTTCCTTGCAGTTTCTTCAGAAACAGTGGA
This sequence comes from Molothrus ater, assembly GCF_012460135.2. Taxonomy (NCBI): domain Eukaryota; kingdom Metazoa; phylum Chordata; class Aves; order Passeriformes; family Icteridae; genus Molothrus; species Molothrus ater. The sequence continues at coordinate 60,870,042 of NC_050478.2, forward strand.
ACTTTCACTTCAGTGGGTTATTTTCTTAAAAATTAGTATTTTACATGGATTAGAGAAATATAATATAACTAAAGATCAACATTTTTTAAAATTAACACAAGGCTTCAGGCCTTGATGTTCCTGCAGAGGAATGTATCAGGACTTTGTCACTTCCTTCTGGGATGGAATTCTGGGCTAAATAATACACCTCCAGCAGTCAAAATGAGATGCCCTTGCTAACCCTAACAGTGGCAGCTGGAGACACCTGAGCAAACACAGGTATCCTGAGCATGCTTTACACAGAGCCTGTGCAGTGCAGATGAAAAGTGACCACCAACCTGGTCAGAAGTTAAAGAAAAAAGAGCAAGAGAGCTTCCCTAAAATTTAAAAATGCTATTGGTAGCTCAGGAGCACAAGGGAAAATAGGAACAATCTGAAATGAGAGAGGCTTAGATTCCCCATGGGGGTAGTCAAGCAGGATCACAGAGATGTTGTGCAGTCTTAGAGCAGAGTGGAGGGCTGGGTGTCCTCCTTCCGACAGATTTCTCTTGTGATAATAAACATGGATTGCACAGGTTCATAAATGTTGCTAAAAAAACTCTACAACAGCAAAAAGCCAAAAAAACCAGCAACAACACCAACCTAAAACAAACAAAATCCAACCAAAAAACCCCAAAAGCATAAAGTGGCTTTTATTTAATACAGCAGCCCTCTCTTGCCAACTAGAAAGATGGTGGTGTGGAAGGCACAGACAAATATTTGTACAACAGCCGTTATATATGATATATGAAGGATAACCAAAGGAGGTTGAATTGCTCTCTCAGCAAGAGATCAGTGAAAACAGAAGGGATTTGAATGAGAAACAGACTCAGAACTTGCATTGATTAGAACTTCACAAGTTTAGTCAGAATGAACTAATGTTAAAAAGTCACCTTGGTCAAGTGAAATGATTAAGTGGAAACATTTTTAAAGCGAGCAAAATGCTTCCTAAAAGAATATGACAGTCTGACAGAAAATAGGCATCTGGTAGCAGACTGAACTGAGAGCAGCTACACAGAAGAAAGAAAAGAAATGGAATATTTTAGTTTGGTTTCAGTACAAGAGATCAATCACAGGGTTTGAATTGATCTTGAAGCAACTTGTTCTACAATTGTATTAGAAAAGGTGCTTGAGCACCCTATAATTTGAACCCCGCTGTTCTTACAACAACACTAGAACTTAAGCTAAGTCTTTTAAAACTCTGTGAATTTTAGTATTTTATTGCTTTATATAACAGACACAGTATTCATAAAGTGGAAATTTTCCCTAAATGATTCAGAAAATGACAGAGGAAGTTTGCTCACTTGATTGAACGAAAGGGGGACCTTTTAAGTCAGTTGGGCACAGAGCATCCTCACACCTGTTTTCAGGATAGGATCCCATCCACCAAGGATTGTGTGGACCTGGCAGTGTAGGCTATGATTTGCAGAGTTCTGCAGCACTGCTGGGGAAAATGGATGTGCTGAACATACCTTCATCCCTCCCAAAAGTTCTCGTGCTGTTAAGTGAAATGAGAGAAGTTTGCAAATGACAAAATATTTTGACTCTCTTGGCAATGTCAAATTTCATTTTGACATTTCTGAGGCATTTCTATGAAACTGAACCCTTCTATGAATAATTTGAAAGCATGGATTTTTCATTTTAATTCTGGATGCAAACAAACACTGAAATATTTGAATTATCCATGCGGTGGAAACTGATTTTGGCCAACACTGTTCTGTAATCAGTTTAGGCACTGAATGGATTTTAACAATTCACCATCTTCCAGAGATATGCCAAATATTTTTTCTTTCTTACTTCTACCTTGAGTATGGTAAAATAATTAATTTCTTTAATCCTGAACTGCAATGGCCTTGTGTAACATTGACAACTTTAGCTTTCTTTCCCTCATAGAAACCTAGTTGATCTTGCTTATTAGGAGCTGTGAAGCACAGTTGTTAATAATGTGTAGTTTTTAGACCTCAGATCATGATTTACGTAACATTAAGAGTAAGGTTTGCATATAGACTGCTTTATCTGTTGCTAAGGCAAGTGCATTTAGATACTTATCCAGAGCATATTATGAAATTAATCCATTCTTCACTTTTCTTCGTTTCAACCCCTTTTCTAGAGTGATTTCTTACTTTGCTGTCAGACCAGACCTTCTCTGGGGGCAAGGAAGGAATAGTGGATGAAATGATCATGTTTAATGAGACTTTTTTCCTGCCTATTAGACTTTTCTCTCTTAATTATCAGCATTAAAATCTCAGGCAGAACACATGCTGAAATGTTTCCTGGGTTGTCAGGAATATATATCCTTAGAAACCTGGCCAGCAGTTTCTATAATCTTCACTGGGCAGGAGGCCAGTGTGTGCCCAGGCTAAGTTCCCTTGACATTAATAACAGCATACAGACACAGTCATTCTTGGAAGTTCACATCAAGCTTAAAAATCATCTGTTACTTGTGAGTTTGTATACCTGTGAGTGTCAATGAACTCTGAAAATTGAAGCTGAGGATCTTGCTGGGAATAATGACAAGCCTAAACATGATCAATAGCTGTGTTCCAAGAAGCCTGTGCACAGTTGGTGGCAAAATAGGCACGTTTAATTTCCTCATATAGCTGTTTAATTTCAAAAGATGTTGTGTCTACATACAATGATCAGATTTTGAATTTGGTGCTGCATGTAGCAATAACAGCTGATCTTCAGAGTGGAATCTCAGAAAAAGAATAGGGAATAGGAATGTGATTCAAAAATTTATCTATTTCATCTCCTTTGTCTCCTGCTGTGGTAGAATTTGGATTGCTTGACATCCTCCAACAGATGATATAAAGGAAACCTTGGCTATTTGGGCCAGACCTTCTACAGCACAGCAAAGGTCAGCAGAACATTAATACCTATTTTCAATAGGCTGCTCCAGATCTTGCTTCTATTGGTGAATAGCAGAAACATTTGTTTAAAACTCATCTGACACTGTGTAAGTATAAAAGTACAAGATCAGAATGAGAGCCAGGGGAAAGCTTTGATAAACATTTCTTTCTTTACGGAATGGTTTATCACATTTTCAACCTGTTCTCAAAATGTAAATGTAAACTTTAACAGGAAAAATGACCTGAGCAAGAGATTGGATGTAGGTCCTGGCAGAAAACCACAAAAAATCTTGTGAATCTTTTTACAGAAATGTGAAAAAATGAAACCATCTCTTCTCTTTTTGCAGAACAGCACTATGATGAGCTAAGGTTGTATTGATGAGACTGTGTTCAAAGTAGTGGCTTAGAACACAGAGGAATGTGCTGGTTTTTGTTTGTTTTTCTTTGCTTAAGGTTAGTTGCTAATGGAAGGACTCCCAAAGACGAGTGATAAGTTGACCAAAGGCAGGCTCATTCACAAAGATCAATGGTCCAGCAGCACTCATCTATTATCTTGGACATGTGTGCATGGTAATCGATGGTCATCCATCTCTTTCCTGGTGGTCGATTAATCTTTTAAATTTTGTATGCTTGGTGGAGAGCTTTTGATAATACCTGCACAAGCTTTTCCTTTTCTATTAAAAAAAAAGTACTAAATTATTTAAATTATATAGGATATGGTTGCTCAAAATCTAAGGAGAATAACTGTTTGAGGTGTGAAGTCAGCTCATGGCCGTTTCTTCTTCACGTTTTGGGCCACACAGTTTTAAATACTTTTACTCATAATGATTTTTAAATCAGAGAAATAGCTAAGTTTTAGAACCGAGTTTATTGTTTATGAAGCAGAGTAAATTAATCTTGTAATATGGCATAAAAGATAGTGCTGTCAGATGAGATTGAACTTGCAGTTGATTGCAGTGCAGTCTTGAACTTGCAATAAGATCGTTATCTTACCAGTGAAGAGACTTAATCTACAATGGCTCTGAAATAGGAGACAGAGCTCTGTTAAATGCATATACCTCTGAACATTTAACTTGGCAATAGAAATTACTATCCTTGTGGTAATGCAAGATCTCCGTCTTGATCAGATGAACATAATCACATATCCTTCAAGACAGACCTTCAGCTCGGTGGAATAAGTAGTCAACTGACAGTTTATAGAATATCTTGACAAGACAGGAACAAAAGTTGTCCTTGGGATATTCCCCAATGTGCAAAATACTCAGAGAAAGGAATATCTTGCTGAAAACACAACCTATGCAGCCTTAATTGAAAGACTTCTCAGCTGGAACAAAAGTAGAAAATACCTAGCTAAATTATCATCTTGCATAAAACAAACGATTACTCCTACTTTTATCTATTTGTTTTTTCTTGAAAAAGAATCACATCAAGAGCTTTATTATCAGCAGGAATTCTAAAATTAGGTTAAAATTAACATTCATTAACTTAGTCTCATTTTTATTATTTTGTCTTTGATATACATTGCTCTGCTCTAATGCATCAGGTTTTTGTAAGGATCTGTCCTTATTTTTGTTTTCCTAAGTGTTTAAGGCAGAGTAAAGATGGATGAAACAAGATATCCTATGCTGACAAGAAAAAACAAATTAAGTCAGAATTTACTGGGTGGTTTATATATGTCTAGTATTCTTACAGCAATATATTATTACATTACTGTATATAGTTTTTTTTTTTTTTAAAGTTAAGTTGTTCAAGAGAAAAATTAAGGAAATTGATCCAGGATTGTCCATATTTGTCTGAATTCTGTTATAATAAAATGATGCAGCAAACTGGAAGCAAAAAAAATTCATGTTGAAATTATGTGAACAGATATCTCCTGAAGAAGATTTTTTTATTCAGACAACTTCTTGCTCCTGAAGAAGAAAACACTGGACCTTCCCTCTAGGTATATTGCCATTTTCTTTAGTGCCTAACCTCAGATGTGTCCCTAAGTGATTAGTATGACTGCAAATTGTACACAGCGGGCTGATGCTATTCATCCAAAAATTTTTTATCCCTTTCTGAACTAAACTACTCACATAACTGAGGAGTAAGCTAATGCATAACTAAAAAAAAAAAAAAAAAAAAAACCCAACAAAAAATCCCCAACAACAACAACAAAAAAAAAACAAAACAAAAATCCCAAACCAAAACCAACAAAAAACCTCCCACAAAATACCGACACAAAAATAAGTCTTGTATAGTGGTTAGTATCTCACAGGAAGACTGGCAAAACAAAGAACCCAAATGTTTCAGGTCTTGGTTCTGTTCCATAATAATTTTCACAGAAGACAAGTGTCACTATGCAACTGCCATTCAAGTTAAGTGGAGTCTGCATTTCGTTTTGACTCTGAGGTGTCGATGTGCTGATTAGTTTTCTGATACAGCTTGGTTGTCAACATTTAAAACATTTCTTGGAAGAAGAAAAATAAGTTTGAACAGAAGGCATTCTGTTATACCTATATTTATACATATTTCCCTGCACCCTCAAAACCTAGTTCTAAAGCGGTATTGGAAGAGCTGTCACCATCAGCTTGGAAACTGGTCGATTGACAGCATGTATCAATCAGTCGTCTCTCACAAGTATATAGAAACTTTTTTCCTTTGTTTCTTTTTTATTTTTTTTTAAACATGTTTGAATATCTTAATACTTTCCGTGAAAAAAAAGAAGAAACAGACTAAATTCAGCATGGACATTTTGGGGGGTAGCATCTCTCATTAAACACATTAAACAGAATACAGACATTTTTTTTTCTTTTTTTTTTTTTAATAAATTACAACTGATTTAGGTTATAAATTAGTAATCAGGGTACTTGAAGGAGATGAAGAAGTCCTGTGCTCCACAGGCTGTTTCAGTTTCATGTGAAAAATCACTGATGGTTAACCTCCCTAGCTGGTACCTACTTGTCAAGGCCCTTTTACTATCTTCTTTTTGCCACAGGATAGAAGAATACCTTCTTTCCTGAACAGTTGGTAGCTTTAACATGCTCTTGGGAGAGGTGTAGCTGTGAATCCCTCCAGGCTGAGCAATACAGTTAAAATGGCTCTTCTGCATTTTTGAAAGGTGATTTATTTATGTAAAAGGGTGAGGCCATGTCCTACAGTAATTCTGCTCTTGAAGGGAAGAAAAAAGCAAGTTCATTTTTTCTGGGGAAGGAAGACTTTGAAGAGAGCAGGGCTTCTTTAGTTTGAACTGCATGGGGCAGGGACACCTGGCAAAGCACGGTGTTTCACACATGTGCCTGCCCACAGCAGTCCTGCTGCACTGGACACCCACCTCTGGGATGCCCAGGGGAGACCCCCAAGTACCTGCCACAGCAATACAATTCCTCTTCCAGAACTTCAATGCCTCAAGCTCATCATTTCAGTGATCATCATTGCAGACCAAGGCCAGTTTTGGAACTGGGCTTTATTTAATAAATACCTGTGGATATAAGGCCTGTATCTCAGATCAGGAACAGCAAATACTGGTTATAAATTTTTTGCTTCTGGATAAGAAAAATGAAGATATCTCCCTGTGTTAGAAGGACATCCAGAAAGATATGTAAAGAAAGATATGTAAAGATAACACCATTTTTGCTAAAATATCCATACTTTTATCAGCAGAAATAGTACTGACTAAAAGTGGCATAAGGCCTATCATGAGTGAAGTTCATGTTCTGTGTATTCTTCCAGGGATATCATTAACATATGTTATTTCTGATTTTATTATTGTTTCTTGTTATAAGTAGCACTTACAATGTCTTCCAAAAAGAGGATTAAAGAAAATATATATTTTTGTCCTTTCTAATTTGGCAATTGTCTCTTTGCAGTGCTTTGTGCATGGTCAGATTTAGTTTTCACTTCAAAGTCAGTTTCCTGATCTATCCATTTATGTACTGGTCTTTCAAAAAGCAACAAGGGAACACATGAGGGTTTTAAAATGTGATTATGAACCCAGAGAAATTGTCAAGGGGACTCAGCAAGAGGTAAAACTTCCAAACTAATTTTAACTTTCTGTTTTAGATCAGATTCTTTTTCAACTTCATCTATGGGCAGATCCTTGCCTCACTATCTTAATTTCCTATACAGTCTCTTTCAAAGATGATTGTACCTATGCATGAATATTTACATGATGTCATCAACATACTTTCTCAAGCCATGGGACCCAATTTAGTTCCAGAGCAGATAGCTTCTCTCCCTGCCAGGTGATTCTGGTGGCATTTTTTGGCAATGTACCTCAGATAAGGTGAACTGTGAAAGTGTCAGTGAAATTAGGCAATTTCTTTGTGCTCCAGGGTACAGATGTCCTCTTTCTAGGGTATGTTCTCAAGGCAGTGTTTAAGGCCCACATGGATTCAACCACCTATGCTACTCTTTGGGATGACAGATTGCACACAGAAACGGAGTCACAATTGAAAATCACTTGAGGTGCTGTGCCAGAGGGTTAAGTTCCTTTTCTGCAGGTTAGGAGCTCTGTTAGATGAGGTGTTGCACTCAAAATCAGGAATCCCAAACCATTGTGCCATAAGGTCCTTGAAATGAAGTAATAATGCAGCCCTGAACAAGGATCTTCCTGTTGCTCTCACTGAGGTGACAAGGAGGAATTATCCTAGAGGAGTGCAAGGGAAGGAGCTGGTTCTTTCTGACTGGAAAACAAGATGCACTTATCCTGCTCAAGGATCACAGGAGATGAAGTTCATTGCCCTACTCTCTTTACCCCCTCCTCCCCACTTCTGGGAAGGACAACATCCTTCAGACCCCCCGTGTGCCTGGCAGCAGACAAGCATTAGCAGATAGCAAGCCTCCTCCACCTCCAAAGTGGACAGTCCCCTTGGATACAGTGCTCCTTTAAGAGTTTTACTAAATCTGCACGTGAGCTCAATCTGCCCATGGAAGAATTTCCATTTGTGCAGATGGTATCATTTGGCAGATCACTGCAACGTTGGCAGCATCACAGGGGTCATATTTGTGCACAGATGGACTTTTCTTCATCTGTTTCTTTATTGTAATAGACCCAAATAGGTTTTCCCACAATAGTACATATGCGCAGTACAACTCTCCTTGTTCCCTGTCAGACAACTTATTTAGTGAGAGCACACAAAAATTTCTCTCTCTGTCTCCTTCTCTTTGTTCATGCATCAAGTTCTCTTTGTTTTGGGGATGCAGGGTGAGGATGGACTTAGGAGAGATATCAGGGATCTCTGCATTCCTGAGACTTAAAATCTAATGAAATCATCAAGATGATATTCAGAGCACTGCTGTGAGTTTAGGGTGTACTCATGCATAGATTTCTTTGAGTGGTAAATATTTTTTGCATAATGCATGTATTTGCCACAGCTCTCTCATAAAGCCAGAGCCCTTAAAGCTGACTTGTGAACGGACAATTGGAGAGATTGAAGAGGCTGGGGAATTGATAATTCAAACCTGGAGATTTTGAATCCAGAGCAATGATTTGACTTTGGTAGCAATAAACAAAGGCTGTTACCATTTTACAGCTGTTTAGAAAATTATGTTAAATGAACTCATTTTTTAGTGGTGAAGCTTTTTTTTTTTTTTTTTGAAGCATTTATTGACACTCACACTTGCAATCTCAGTGAGGCAGCAATGAACTGACAGTACAGTTTTCAGGAGCTGCCCTGCCAATAATGGTTTGTGACACAGCAAAAGGACATTTTGGAAAACTTGTACTGCTTGTATTTTAGTTACACAGTCACGTGCTTTGTTAATAGAAAACTTTATTTCTGTATGACTTATGGTTGATTAACGATGAACCTATCATCTTGTGATGAAATTTAGACACTTTCAGTCTACCTGTTGATAGCAACTTTGGCTTTTCCTTCTCTCTTGCTACTCTAATCAATTTAAACTTAGATATCACAGGTATGGGCATTGTTTGCTGTATAGAGCCATGAAAGAAGTTTTCACCGTGTGTAAATGAGATCAAATTAGCTAGGAAGCTTGGACAGTGAACTTTATATACCTAGACTCCTAAACACAGTACCTCACTAAAGTCATTTTTATGGATGTTAGACAACATATAGGATACCCTTTTTCTGAGGAAAAGTACTTTTTGAAAGAAAACTAGCTGCTTGTAATGTAAATATTATTGAAAAGGCAATTCCTTATACAACTGCTTCAAAATGAAAAATACTTCTGCTTATTTACTGATTATTTTTAACCTTTTGACAGCCTAGTGAAAAAAGGCATGAACTGGGTACCAGATGAAGCATTTTGAATCAAATTAGGAAGAATGTGTGAGTGAAATTCCAGTAACAACTGTTAAATAACTTCTTGGCTATACTGGGTAATGGGAAGAATAAATGTGGACTGCAGTTAAATAAAGGTTACTTGGGTATTATATAAAAGCTCAAAACTAAAAAACCCCCCAAAATTTAATTTTATACCCATCTGGTAAGTCTTCATAATCAGTCCCTAATTATCTTGTTAATGCCTTTCTGGTTACTCTAACACCTTAGAAATTTTTCTATGGGTAGATTTCTTGCCCAAGGCTATGGAAAATTATACATGCTGGTATACATGCTTGGATACAGCTGGTTTCTGCTTTGGGGTAATTTTCTTTTTCCATCACAGTTACTGAACATATCTGCACAAATACCTGCACTGAATTTTACATTTTCAGTATGATTCTAGAGCTTGAATAGCAGTTTAAGCCAGAATATTCCTAGCAGAATTGTAGCTTTAGCAAGCAAAACAAACAAGCAAACAAACAAAAAATAGATATACAGTATTGTAGTTCTGTAGCATGTTATCATAAGCTAATATATGGAAGAAGAGACACAGATCAAAAGATAAAATGCTTGTGGTGCTGGAGGTTTTGGCTTGTTTTGAGAGCATTTAGGATTTTCTTCTTGAACAAGGGACAAATCTTTCCTCTGGGTTTTGAAAAGCATACAACATGGTGTTTCACTTGCTGGAAGGTTTGCCCTCTTCTTAGACCTATCTGATGCAATAAGGCAGGAATTTCAGTCAGAACATTGCTGACTGCTTTCTCCAAATTAACATCTGAACATCTTTTCCAGAGTATAAGGAGGTATAATCAGCTTGTGATGCCACATAGGAAAGGACTTCTACAAAGACACTTGTTACAACCTGTAGTGGTACAGTTCCAAGTCAACAAGAGAGCTGACATCAAGGCCTCTCACAGACTTCCCATTTAATGAATATATTTGCAGGAGACAGATTCTAGAGAAGATTTTATTTTCTTTTCTCATTCCCCAAATACTGAAATAACAGTAGTAGACATGAATAACTGTGAATCCTAAAACCCAAAGAACGCTACAATGTGCGAAGTGTACTGGCATAGTAAAATATTTTTCTTCCCACCAGAAGAAGTGATTGAGAAGAACTTAAGATCTGGGCATCCTTTTCTTCTGAAGATGAGTTGCAGCCATGCTGAAAATGAACTGTACCATAAGTAAGAAAAAGCACAGGCTAATGATGTTCTTAGCACAAGAGTTAAGATGATCAGCAAGGGACAGTTTATAAGTCTGGCTGTATAAAGACCAATCTCCAAAACACACCTGGCAACTAAGCACCACAAGGCTGCTTCCTCAGTCCCCTGAATATACTGCAGTAAACAAATCTGGCAATTGAATATTGAACTGACCCTCTTTGGTCACCTGGGGTCAGCTGTCCTGGCTGTGTCCCCTCCCAATTTCTTGTGCACTCCCTGCCTACTCACTGGTGGGGCAGTGTGAGGAGGAGAAAAGGTCTTGTGTGACCACTGCACGAAACCAAGTTTACCACTGGAATAAGGAACAGTGTCACATCCAGTCTGTGACTGAGCAATTAATTGAGTTATCAATAAGAAACGCAGCCCAGTTCTATAAACCGGCCCCATGGATGACACACAAGAACCTCAACCACTCACGTTCCATCCTAAGCTGCAGACAGCTCACTGGTCAGAGAAATGGGAGGTGTTAAGAGCACACCAATGACCATTTTAGACTGGGATGTTTCAAACCCCCTATATAAGGCTGGGTTCAAAGAACAAAGCTCTCTGTTGCTACATGGACTTTGGGTGTGTGTCCTCTCTTTCTCCGACCCACCCCTCCACGTTACACAGCAGCTGATGGTAGCTGGTAGTTGGTCAAAGCATGTCTGGTCTGCATGACCTGATCAGGATTTGTACTTGGTGTGTGCCACGTGATGATGGGAAGGGCTGGAGCAGAAAACATTGACTGTCAGGCTAGAGACAGAGCACTCATAATACAGAGAGACAGCACCTGGATAGCACATGAAAGTTTTAGGGTATATGCAAGTCCACTCTTGGAAATCATTGCTGGTGAGGGTGTTTCCATGGTCCCTGTTGAGCTGAGCAAAACCCTGCTGCAGTATGAAAACGTGACCACTGAGATTTGTCAGCAGCAGTAGTTGTGTAGGTCCTTCACCGCCTCATTCTCCCCACAAAAAAATAAAGGGACTTTGTGTAACCTGAGAGCAGCACTGCTTGTGAGGATTCACATTATGTGTTCATAAGAACCTAGACGCACCACTTTTTTTCTCCAAAAAGTGCCTATATTGCCTGTATTGTTGCACCAGGTGGGGGATGGATGGACTCTGAAAGGCAGTGGGAGAGAAACCTCCTGCTTTACAGTGGCAGTAGGAGATAGGAAAGCCAGTTTGAACACACAAAAAAAGCACTTTTTGATTGCTACAGTCTTTGTGAAAATGAAGATAATCATGTGCTTAAATTTTGCCAATCTGAGTTACTTTGTGAAAGGCTCCAAAATGGAATACAGGCCTGAATACAAACTGGCTTTATACCTTTATACTATAAAGGTCTGACATGTTCTGATAGACACCTAAGACAAGGATTTTAGTCAGCTATGGATATTTATGTTTTAGAGAGGGGGGAGAGAAGGGAAAAAAATGGAGGATAAATGTAACTAGCATTATAATAGTGAGATTTGTCAGAATTTCCATTATCAGAGTCTGTTTACAAGTTGTTAATATTCCCTTTGGGCTAAGACTTAAAATTCAAGGTCACACACAGGAAATTATATTTATCTTTACTAAATTAAAACATTGGTTCAGCAACTTAAAAAAAAACTGTTTCACAAGAAAATCCTCCAAAGTGCAAGAAGTTCAGACACTTCTGGCTTCTTTTTTTTTTTTTTGGTCAATCTACATTTTATTTTTGCCTGATAAACATGGCATATGCTGGATATGCCTTGACATGTTACTCTGACATTAGTAGTAGAGATATATTGAAAAGTAATGTACTAAAATTCTTTCACCTATGAATGCACATTTTCTTGATGACATTTTCTGTTATTTTTCTTGTCAAGTTCCATAATGTCCAGTGCCCCTTCTTTATATTTATAAAAGGATTTTGTTACAAATAAATCTTATCACTATTCAAACAAAGTAATTATTTGGTTCGTATTACTGCTACCTTTCCTACAGAATAATAAATATATCTTTAAAATTCTCTATTTTTCAAGGTAGTGTAGAATTTAAAATGCACTTAAGGATTCCTTATTTGTGTGCAAATAGTTAGGATGAAAAGACTGTGAGTATGTGCAAAATGGTATGCAATTTTCAATCACATATATATTTTTTATTATAAATATCTTCCAATATTTTTGACTTCTGATAGCATGTCCCAATTATTTAGAATATAATGTGATTTAGAATATAATTTCTGACTTAGATTACCAAGGAATAGAGAATCTTATAGCGTCCAGTATTTTTTTCCCCTCTAATTCCTAGTTGAGCATGAAATAATTCATCTGTATGGGGCCAGTCAAATTGTCTGTGAATAATTTTCTGTTAAATAGAATTCTGGCAAGAGTTCTTCATTTCCCAGAGTATTTTAACTGGTGTTTACTGGAACTGATTGAATACTGTCCATTTACTATATTGCCACATTTTGATGCTGTGACTGAATGCATTATTTAATTAATCTTCTCTGTAATATTAGACCAGGAAGAGTTTTTGCTCAGAGTAATAGACCTGATGTGAATTCACCTATGTAGGAGCTGTATGTGGTTTGATAAGCCCTTTTCTTTGACTTCTTTTGTTCAGATTAATAAACAATAAGTTGTTCAAAACAGATTGTTTGATTTGTTATTTTAGTCCCCTAACACCATGCATTTAAGAAAAAGATCCTCTTTTCTTAAAAATCTCTGAACACTTGTTCTGTGTAAATACTAGAGATTGCTTCTTTGAAATGGGGGACAGAGAAATCAATGCCTGACTCAGTTCTTCCTCTTCATTGGAAATATTCCCCGATAGAAGGAGATAAATTAGGCCATGAATCAGAAGGCTATCAGGATCCCGGACACAGCTTAGCATGCTGGCAATTAACAATGATGCAACTGAAATCACTTTAGAAGGCAAAGACCAGACTTAAGGCAGGATGCTGTGATGGGTGTAAAAAGTATGTGTGGTCCAAATGCTATGTCACCCAAGTCTGCTTCGGGGCTGGGACATTTTTCACCAGCTGCACCAGAAGTGGCATTAGTACAAGAACAAAAAAACCCCAAACAACCAACCAATCAACCAATCAACCAACCAACCAACCAACCAACAACAACAAACCCCAAAAACTAAAAATACAAAACCAAAACAAAAAAAAAGAAAAAACCCAAAAAACTAAGAGTAAAGGGGAATTTGAAGAATCTGGGAAATTATTTTATAATATTTTATGTGGTGGATCATTCTGCTCTCCATCTTTAATGCAAAATTGAAGGAAGTTGCTAAAGGACATGCTAAAATTAGATACCACACAGCCAAGTACTGGATTTGAATGAGGCCCTTCATCTTCTGAAGGCAGTTCAGAGGTGCCACCTTCCCACTGGATCAGTGATAACCATTCCCTTCAAGATCTCTTTAGGCCATGGAACTTTGGTGTCTCCTACTTTGGTGTCTCAGCAGTTGGCTGATTTTTGTCAAGATATTATTCCCTCAGCTCTAGGTGTAGGTGAAAAACATTAAAATGCCCCTAAAGTTTCAAGTGTTGTAGTTTTAACAGTATACTTTTTTTTGGCTATTAATGCTTTTGATTTAGTACCTGTTTGTTTTCCCTCATAGATGCTGACCTACCTGAGTTATCATTAAAGCCTCATCCAGTTTTCATACAACTAACACAACTATATCTTGTTTAAAATTAACTCAAATTTCAGTTGCAAACCATGCAGTATTTTTATATATTCATATATTTTCCAGGAAGTGGAGAAGATGTGCCAGGTACAGTCAAATTTATAAGCCTTAGTTTTGTGTTTATGTTACAATGAATACTGAATAGGAAAGGCTCTTTGAAAACAATTTTTTTCCCTCAGGTTAAGATTCTACTTTGAAGTACTATTCAGAGAAGACTATTTCTCTGTAGTGCTTGTCTACAGAGGCTAGCCAGTTAACAGTGGCATGAAGGTAGATCCTTGAGTTTAGGAGAAGCTGTCCTCTCTCTGTGAGGGCTGTAAGAATGCACCATAGTGCAAAGGCAAGGGCCCAGTACAGAGCAGTGGGCACCGGTCTTAGTGCAAACTAAGTTGAAATTTCTTAAATATGAAAGCCATGGTTCAAAGAGGGCAACTATTCAAATATTACAAGAATTTTTATTGGGAAGACAAGGAAAAGTTCATATGTCTTCTTTATCTTTATAACAAAATTGTTCTAGAGAATTCACCTTGAAATTTATGCTATGAGTGCTGTTAGCTTGCAATACATACTTAAAAAAATTACTATGGAGAAGTGAAAATATATGCAAATGAGTTATTAAAGAGTGGGGAAAAATTGTTTCAGAATTACATGATGAAAACAGTGTGATGGAACAAAGGTCAGCTTAAGTCACATCAGACCTTCAGGTTCTTGTTTCAATTCAAAATCAATTTCAAACAAAACCAAATGAAATCATGCTGAGAGAAAGGCCACAGTAATATTTCAACACTCCACTGTACTGAAACACCATAAAGTATTATCTGATCTTCCATAGCACAGAAAATATTCAGTTAGTCTATTTGGGTATTTTAGTACTATTCAATATTTAAAATTGGTGGACTATAATAAGGAAAATCAGTCCCTTTTAATTAAAAATGGTTAATGCTATTTCAACATTTCATGTTTTCAAGGCAGTTCTTTACAAAAATAATTAAAATCTCCAGGCATCTTTTAGTGTGCCATGGATTTAAATGGGCTTTTTTCATTCAACCTTCTCCCTTTCACTTTCTTAAAAGTGAAAGAAATCTCTTGGGTTTTTTTTTTCTTTTTCCTGTAACAGACCCATCTCTAGCAGTTTGTGTGGATGCCATGCAAAGACCTCTCAATATAGACCTACAGGGTAAGGAAATGCAGTGGCTTCTTCAGTAACAAACTTCTAAAAGGGTAGTAGGGGAATTCAAGGTGAAATGAAATACTACAGAAAAAATCTACTTCAAAGCTTCCATTGAATTCCTCTAAGGCCAAGATTTTATACCTCTGCCAGGTTATGTCCTTGGCCTGATCAATGCTGAAATGAAGCTTAGTTTGCAAAGCTCTTTTACTGTTCAAACAAACTCTGGAACTTTTGATATATTTAATAGGAAATGCAAGACTGAGTAAAATAAAGTTCAGGAAAAAAACCCACCAAATTATGGAATTCTTTCCAGCAGCCAAAACTCCATTGTGTGTGGGCTTTAAAAAATTATTATACACACACAGAGCAAATTGGGAATATATGACAAACCTGCTAATGATGAATATCGTAGCCCAGGCTCAAATTCTGCTGTAGGTTAACAATTATTGTACCCAATGACTGGCATGGTGATTCTTCTGTGCAGAAGACAGCAGCTTTTGGCCAAGGATTATTAGGTAATGCCAAAGCAAAGCAAAAACAGCGTGGTTGCAGTAGCCCACCTAGGCCACCTGGTCCTAGTGGCTTTATTAGAGTAGTCTCACTCACATCTTTCTTGGAAAGAGAAGGTCAGTGTGGGTCAGAGAAGCATTTTCTCTTCCTTCCAGCAACTTAATTAAGGAGTCAGTCACTTCCCTAGATCGTTCTCAGATAAACAGGTTGTCTTCAGTAATTCATAAAACAATGTTTCTGGGAGAAACAGAAACTCTATTTCAAAGACAATAATAGATCTTTCCATCCTGCAGACAGATATCAGTTATTCTAATATCTGTGGAGGTTCTATAGATTCAGTAATACAGGGGACTCAGCCTTCACATGATTATAAGTGTGGTAGGAGAAACTGTCTAAGGACAATCACTTAGATCAAGAAAACTTGAGGAAATAAATTTTATAAGTAGTAAAACCTGGAAATATTTGAGCTAGCCTTTTGCTTTCCTGCTTCCCCCTTGTTATTAATAAACTCACATCTTAGAAGAGAGAGTTTAGGCTTTGCTATAACAAGAACTATGTTTCTGAGCAGTCCAGACTCACATCATAGAAGAGAAAGTTTAGGCTTTGCTATAACAAGAACTATGTTTCTGAGCAGTCCAGTGAGGACATTTGTTTATGATCCTAAAAGCAGCTTTGGGAGATGAATCACCAGTTAGTCAGCTTATGCACACAGTTACAGTTCCAGAAAGTTGAGGAGCAGTAATGGCAGTTAAGAACCTGGACCATTGACTTATGAATGGAAAAAGTAGGTAATCAATGAATGAAAAAATAGTAATATAGAATAAATAAATGTTTAAAAAAAGTAAAAAAAAACAAACTCTGGAATATATATAGCAAAAAGTAGTAATTTTGTGCTGCTATAATGGGATTCTCCACCATTGTCTTTTTTTCTTCATTAGCTTTTTCCAGATAGGTTTGTAACATTTGTACATCTGATTTGGCTCACAGACATCTGAACTGTAGGCCCTCCCTTGCGGTACTGACACTGACTGTGAAACTCTAGAAAAGTAAACACACAAGCCTGGCAGAAGATGTGTTGGTGGGTGGAATTGTGTATGTGGTTCTGGGAGTACCAGGTGAGGAAA
Source organism: Molothrus ater (assembly GCF_012460135.2). Taxonomy (NCBI): domain Eukaryota; kingdom Metazoa; phylum Chordata; class Aves; order Passeriformes; family Icteridae; genus Molothrus; species Molothrus ater. Next base: position 60,886,859 of record NC_050478.2, read on the forward strand.
GTTCAACTCTTCCCAGCTGAGTCAAATTAAGAGGGCAGGGCAGCATATGAAAGCAATGAAGGAAGAGGAAGCTGGAGAACCTGCTGGAAGGGTTGAGGGAATGACAGAGGTGTTTGGTCTCCTGGCTGAGGCTGGGGAAAGGAGCTGAGGGATTCACCAGCTGACTTCTCTGAACAGGGATGGGAACTTGGATAAAGTACCAGAAGCTGAAGCCAGAGAGATAAAACTCCTCAACTCTCTAAATGAGGTCTAGTGAGCAAAGGACAAGTGGAAATGCAGGCAAAGCTGATGTTTAGATGTGGGGGTGGACTGTGCTGATAGATCATGGATCTGTTGGTGGAAAGTGCTTTTGCTTAGGGGTCTGCATGACTGTGTGGTCAGGGTGCCTTGGGCCAGAGTCCTGGAACTGGGAGGGTGACAGAGATGCTTAAGTTCTTGAGCTGTGCCCAGCTTGCTTTATATGAGGGCATGTGTGAAGTGTGTGTTTAGTGGGTTTTCCTGAGAAAAGTGTTTATTATGTAGTTGCAAGGAGTTGAATGTTGTGACTGGGTGGTCCTTTCCAGTTCTCTTACCTGTTTGGGATTCTGAAGGGTTATACGTGTGTTTTATATGTATATAGCATATACACAGACACATATATGTGCTGTGATACTGAGGAAAGAAAAGTGGGGTGTTAATAGATATGAGACATCTCAGAGAGGCTAGGTAGATCTGCAAATTACACTTAGCCAGCTCACAGGGAAGCTAATAGTTTTGGGGAAAACCTTAGCAAACTAAGAATGGGTAGTTTCAGAAAACAACCAAATTTATTATTAAGTTGTTTTTATGGTTTCATCAGTCAATAAAGCATATTCTCCCAGGAGACATCCAGGTTTGCTATGCTCTCAATTATCTCATTATTAATCCTTACCTGACACCAAAATCCATCCTTTGTGTTCCCTATAGCTATCTTCTGCTTGGCCATGCACCAGTCCAGAGCGAAATTGAGTCCCTGCCCCAAAATTATTAAAGCCAACAATAAATATGTTTTATATATACAAATACTTTTGTACGTCCCTCTGTTAAATGTGAAGAAATGAGTCCATGAAGCACCTTAGGCAGCTTCTGGAGGCCTGCCAAAGCCTTTTTGAAAGTTTTACAGTGAAATAGGAATCTATATAGGTCTTGAAAGCATAAATGTCATCTGTTCCCCCACCCTCAACTATTAAAAAATATTTAAAACAATGTTCTAACACAAGAGCTATAAAAAACAAATACAGGCAAAAGACCACTAGCATGTTCTACTTATTTTAAAGAAGATATACTTTTCACTAGACACTTTATCTTGCTAGTGTTGTCCCAATGGTCTCTGCCTGTTGTTGTTTGTATTTATTCTAATGCATGCCTCTAGGTAATGCCAGCAGCACTCTGCATGTGCAGAATATATGTTTGGAGAGTCAGAGCCTGACATCAGCAGGAGAAAGACTCCTTTGCAGGGAAATGAGGAAGGTGAAAGATCAAATTTGACATCAGATTTTGTAATGCATTTTAAAACCTTGCCTAAGGAAATAATGTTTGTTGAATTCTATGATGACTTTTCTTTTGCAGTAGAGGTGAGATGGTTGAAGGAGATATGAGACACCCATTCTCTACTTGGCAGAAATTTCCAAAGGGTACTTGAGACTCTTCTCTGGCAGAAGGGAAGAGCGATGAACCTTTGAATTTGATATTGAACTGACCAAAGCTACAGGAACTAGAAGGGAGGTAGGTCTGGTCCAGCATGCGAACACAGATTTTGGCCCTCACCCCTGCTCCCCTGCTGTGTGTGTAAGGCACGAAGAAGAGTCAGTTCATCAGCTGATTGTGGGTAGAGGATGTTAGCAAGGTCTTCACTCAGTAGCTAATTATGTGGGATTGCAACCCCCATGGCCTAAGAGTGTTACAAAGAGTCTCTGGATCTCTCCTGTCCTTGTTCTGCTTTGTTGCATGTACTGCATCAGTGCTTGGGTGTTAGTGAGTAGCATTGCTGAGAGCTGTAGTAGTGTTGAGCAAACAGCTTGAAAGGTGAGAGTCTGAAGGTTTTCTTGCTTGTTTTTCCTCTGGTCTGATGTCTCCTTGGGCTGATGTTTTCCAACAGTGCAAGCCTGAATCACCTCATATTTCTGCAGCATTTTTGATCACCTTCTTGAAGCACCTTCTTGCTGTGTTTTTGTCCATGCTGCGTGATTTGGAAATGCTTGATTTAATAGAAGTCACACAGCACAATTAAATAACACACATGAAAGTGTGTGTGAGTTACTGTGCATCAAACTATTTAATATTCTTCAGCCTGCTGCTGAGAGGCAAGCCAGTCAGAATATATCAAAACCAAACACAGCACTGGCAAGATTAAACAGCAGTGGATTTGCATGTGTGATAAACCTGCTACATTGAGTTTAATCCATGTGTAATTGGGAACAGATAAGGCTGGAATTGAATGACTGCACAGGATCTGCCTCAGATGGAAGACGGAATTGGGTAAGAAGGCACTGCAGCCTCTGGTTTGTCATGCAGATGCCAGAATAAGGGGTGGATTTATGCTGTTTAATTGTGAAGGACATTAGAAAGGTAGTATGATGTTGATGAGCTACAAGTACAGTAAAGGGCTTGGCTATTGGAGTACTTCAATTGTAAACAGGTTGTTTTCCTCCCTGGGCTATGGGAGGGACAGTTCTAACTGGGCTTAGTGTCAAGGAATGTCACTTATTATTTTTAGATGGACTTTATTTGCCCAGTCTGAATTCAATACAGTAAAGTCAAACAGCAAGAATAAGATAGCTGCTACTGTATTGTTCTGCCTTTTCCTCATTATCTCTGTTTTTCAATTTAAAAAAGAAAGGCTCATGAACAATCCAAACTCCTCCTTTCTCACTTCAAAAATCAGAGTACCTTGGCCAGTCTGTGTCTGTGTGGGCTTTTGCTCTGTTCCCTGATAACTGCTTGCAAATGAATATAATGTTTGCCTCCCTTTCAGCTTCCTTCACAAACCTGTTGATATTGGTATAACTTTTCATGTGTTTTGAAATACGTGAGGAGATGCATATACAACATTAACAATATTTTTTTCATTCTGTGGGATGCATTTTTTGTCATTTCTCCCTTCTTGTTCTTCCATAGCCCTACAGGTCTGATACCTTTTCTGTCTTCCTGCTTTCTCTTCTGTGATTTCCTATACAGTTACCACCAGCCCACAGCAGGTCAAGAGAGGCATTAAATGCATTCACAGCCAATCTTTTCCACTTGTATTTGATAGACCCTGTAGGCTTGTGAGGCTATTCTTACTCAGAAATGGAAAGATTCGACAGATCCTTTAATATGTTTAGCTGAAATCTAGCTAAACAGTCTATCCTAATTTTCATCCATTACAGAAGCTACAAGATCAAAGGACCAACATTTATCACACAGGACTTTGTTTTCCTCAGTTGTTGTTTCTTTTGATTCAATTAGTATGGCCCACTTTTTGTGAGCTTCAGATTTTGCTGTGATTTAACACATCTCTACAGCGTCTGACTGTGGAGTTGGGGCACTCGTTCCAACTTTGTTAGCAGAAACCAAATGAAAAGAGCAAAAATGCAGTAATTCATTAATTGGTTAATCTGGAGTCACGCTTGCTTTCCATCTCCTGGACATAGCAGGTATGCTTGGACTGGTACAGGGAAATCTGCTGTTACCTTGGTCAAATGCAGAAGTAGAGGATTTTCTTAGTAGTTTGATTATACATGTGCTTTTCTATGTGATTTTTTTGTTTTCCATCTGGAGAATTGTTTCTAGCTTGAGTTGTCTGAATCCCGAAGGGGTGTTTCTAACAGCCCCTAGTCAGCTACTGCTCTCTTGTGAAGGTACTGTTGACTTCATTCATTGTGATTACAGAGGCATGCCTGAAGCATGGAGCTGTGCTTCTCCAAGTGCAGTGGAATACCTCAGTCCAGACCAGGACTAAGTGGTTCAGTGTCACCATGATATATTCTGAAAAATCCTCTTTGCCCAGGATTTTCTCGTGGTAAGTGAGAAGCCTCAGAGAGGAATGAAAACAATTATCTGATTGCTGCTCCTGTGTTTGCGGCTTTGGAATGTGACTTGGACATTGTTTACCAACAGGTGAATGTTTGATTGGTTCCATATGAATTGTTTTGTCTTAATGGCCAATCATGGCCAGCTGTGTCAGAGTCTCTGAGTCAGTCACGGGTTTTTATTATTCATTCTTGTTAAGCCTTCTGATGTATCCTTTCTCTTTCTTAAGTATCGTTTTAGTATAGCATTCTTTTAATATCATATAATATCATAAAATAATAAATCAGCCTTCTGAGAACATGGAGTCAAATTCTCATCTCTCACTTCGTCCTAGGGACCCTTACAAACACCATAGTTCAGTGTCCTCACAGTGAGACTCATTAAGGGTGAGAAGGCAAAGTGACTTCTCTGTGTGTCCTTGGATGTGTTTGTCAATCAAGTAGGTCTTCCCTGAGGTTACCCAACATGCCAAGAGAGAACCAAGTGGCTTGGAAATGTACTTGGGATCACTACTTCCTCTCAAACTGTAGTTTTTAGTGGTGCAGCTTTAGGCCCCTTGTTCACTCCTGTAGTGGCAAAGCTGGTGGGAAAGTTTCAGGATGGTGAGCATGGATGGATGCTCTCTTGACTGACCATCAATTTGGACAGATGGGTTGCAAGGACCATACAAAACATTTGAAGTTCTGTTGCCAAATTTTTTTCCTGAAAGTATAGAGTAAGGTTTTTAAAAGCTACTCTCTTCTCTTATGGTCTATGTGTTTGCTGAAGGTACAAGAGTTGTTCAATAACTTTGCAAATGGATGGTCCTTAGTAAAAATTACAATAAAATGTAATCCAAAGCCCCTGGATATGGCAGTTTATGCCTCTTGCTTTATTATTTTTATTATTTCACTGTCATATAATTCGTGCATTTTAATTTAAATGATGATGTCTATATGCTTTTGCCACAGGACTCAAATGAGAAGCTTAATAAATGAATACGGGACTTACATGACTAAATTTGTTTCTTACCTCAGAGCTGCTAGCTTCTCCCTTCCGCCTCTTCCCCCACCCATTTAGTTTGAATTTCTTCCTCATTTATGTGTAAATACTTCATGCAGCTCTTATTGAGTGTCCATGTTACAGTATGATGGTAATATGGCTGCTGGTAATTATGTGGGTATTGTGAGTGAACAGGATAGCAAGGTAACTAAAAATTAAAAGGATGGTTTTGAGCAAAGAACAGTTTAGAAGAAAGTGATTGTAAATGCACCATCCCTGGGGCTTCGGGGGAACAAAACAGTCAGCTTTTCATCTGAAGCTGTCTCTCTAACACTTGTGCTGGGAAGTACATAGTGTAACCTAAGCATTTCTTGTCTCTGTCTCTACCAGGATTGGTGAAGGGCAATGTAAGCTTGGTCCCAAGGCTCCTTTGACTGGTGCTGTGACCATGAGATCTACTTAGGCAGTATGGTTCATTACTCAGTAATAAATTCTGTGTTCATATTTCTGCTCTAGACACTACTACTCAATCAACAGTGTTTGTTGAATGGTGAGTACAGTAACTGTGCAATAGAAAGGGCTGGTTCAAGTCAGAGAAAATAATTTTGAAACCTGATTTTGGTTTATATTGGATTTTTTTTTCACTCTAATACACCTGTTCTGGTCTAATTCTTTCCATTTTATAAACCCACATAACACTAGGCCCGAAGTAGCTATTTTGTATTTGGCTATATATCAATATCACTTCTTTAACTGTGTAAGCCGCTGTTATTTTCTGATAGAACACTCTTATTGACCAATACAACCTGGAAAAGGTGGGTTACCTGACCAGATAGATTGATGGACTGATACAGCTTAGCAGTTCCTATTTAATTACATTTTTTTTTCTTCTAGATTTGTGGTGTTTTTCCCCTCTTATTTCAATTACAATACTGTAAACAGCACTTGGGTGTCCCTGATTACATTGGTTTGGCCTGGCCTGGTTTTTGGTAGCAGGGGGGCCACAAAAATTACTCCTGTGAGAAGCTGCTGGAAGCTTCCCACCATGACCAGCAGAGCCAATTCCTGATGGCTCTGAAGATGGACATGCTGCTGGCCAAAACTGGGCTAGTGAGGGAGGTTGGTAATGCCTCTGTGATAACATATTGTAGAAGAAAATCAAAACAAAGTCATGGGTGTTGCTTCTAGTGAGAGAAGAGGAGGAGGTGAGAACATGTGAGACAGCAAGGTCAGTGGAGAAGGAGAGGGAGGAAATGCTCCAGGTGCTGGAGCTGAGATTCCTCTGCAGGCCATGCTGAGGACCATGGCGAAGCAGCTGTGCCCCTGCAGACGATGGGGATCCACAGGGGATGCAGAGATCCACCCACAGCCTGTGGGGAGGTGCCCATGCCAGAGAGGTGGATACCTGGAAGAGGCTGTGATCCAGTGGGAGACCCAATGGAGAGAGGGATTCCCTGCTTCCAGGCTGGAGCAGCCTGTCCTTGGAGGACTGCATCCCATGGAAAGAGAGACCCACGTGGCAGCAGTTTTGGAGGGAGGGAGGGAGTGTGATACTTTGCATTCATTATAAATGAAGAGTTTTTTAAATGTTTGTCACTATGATTTGGAATTACCATGTATAAGCAGTTACTATGGATGATTAAAATTGTTGAGGAAAAACCTCCTTAGCATATTTCAGACTTCATGTATGCACTGATCTCTAAGACAGTGAGATGTGTAGTGCATTTTAATCATATTTCAGTGCCTTTGTATCATGCAAAACTATTTCTGTTGAAGTCTGAAATGAGTCTGGCATGACCCAGAATCACTATGATAATATATTCTTGATATCTTTTACATGCTGATAACAGTTCAGCTGTACCAAAGCATTTTGTCAAGTTGTGTTCATTTTCTATGGTTGTTAGTATATTTGGCAATGAGAATTCAAATTGTTAATCTTAAATTAGTGTTGAATTTGGGTCCTCAACTCTAAATTGAGCAATTTCGCCAACTGTTGCAGGATGCTGGTAGCAAACCTTTGAGTTAAACTGTGTTCCTGTGTGCTGAGTGTTGTAATTTAATAAGAGGCATGCTGTAGCTACTTATCTTCATCTTGGGAAAAGACAGGAATATGTTAAGTTGATATTGCTATTACTTTAAAACTTGAAATAGAGACAGGGAAGCCTAGAAGAACTTATTTGTCCCCTGCTTCCTTCCCCTTGTCTGTTGAGTCAAATCCTTACCAAAATTTTTTCTTGGTCTGTTTTAACATAATTTAACACAAATTCTATTTTCCTGGGTGTCTTCATAATTTAAAGACAAATGCAAACCAGCAGTTCTCTGTCAGGGAGACAGAGACAGTTCCTCTGACTCTACATTAAAGAAATTCCCACAGTCCCACTAAAATATTTCACAAAAATAAACCATTTTGTGGTTTATTTTAGTGTGGGTTGAAGGTTTGAAAGGGAGTGGTGTTTGGTTAAAGAGCTGTTTGCTAGATAAGCTCCTGTAGGAGCCCTTATTTGTTTTTGACTTCTCAGTCTTGGTTCTCTAAGAAGATGCAGTTGTGTTCCAGAGTCTGCTTTTCTACTTGTTTCAAGATGCTGGCCAAAAGATGAGATCTCCACAAAAGAGGAGGGTGAGAGGTTCAATTTTCTTCTGTTTCTTCTTCACATGGATAAAACCCATGTTTTTTTCATTTGCAGAGCCTTACAGTACCAATTGCAGGATAGCCATGATGTGTACTTGTTTAGTACAGCAGTCTTGGTTTAAACTTCTGTTTCATTAAATGTTGTTTGTAAGCCACTGTTGTAGTCACAATCAGTATGAAACATGTAGGAATGACATACACAGCATCCTGTGGCAATCTTTGTGCAGGGTTACGCTGGATACTGGCTGGTTCTATTGCTTTACTGAAACTCTTTGCTACAACAGCTTTTTTCATTCAGACCAAATGATACACACATACCTTCCAGCTTCCATACAATCAGCAGGCAAAGAGAAGGGCATTACTTGAAAATCTGACTGTGTGTAACACAGGAATGGCCTAGTTAGGCTGCAGGCTTTTTCTTGAGTACCTGAATACACATCAGATGGGTGAATGAACAATTTCTTTATGTATGTAGGAGGAGGGAAGAGTAGTAGAAATGTGGATATGTGTTGGAGTCCCTGCAGATATCCACGATCTGCATGGCACTGAATTATGTTGCAGCAGTTGATCAGTTTTGATCTTTGCAAATAGTAACTCCTGCAGGCAGGTGGAAATGTAGATAACGTTCTGCTGAATACTGCTTCTGTTCAGTATCCTTGCTAATTCCAGCACTTCTTTCTGCTTCCCACTCCAGACTGCAATGTAGGCATACTCAAAATAATATGTAGGCACACTCAGAGAGAAAATGCAGCTAGGAAACCAAGCCCGGGAATAAAACATTCTTGCAAATTTTAAGAAGATCCTACAGCAAGATTCTGAGGAGGACAGTGTTTGAAAAGATGCTTGGAAGCAGAAGGGAAAGGACTGTTCCCTGCTGTCTGCCTTCCTGCTGTGCATGCATTATGTTAATAGATGAGTTTGGAGGAACTGGTTGGATCCTTGATTTTTCCTTCTAGTAAGAGCAGCCCCCAGAATCCTACAACATGTTGAGGCCAGGAGAGCAAGAGCAATCTGCTTCATTCCCCAAATGTGTTTTGGCACAGACATTTTGGTCAATGTTGCTGACTTTGTGATACCCATGATATAGGAGTTCCCGTGACAAACACATTCATATCTAACCCTGAACAGCAGGGTTAATCCCAATCCTTCAAGGTTAATTAAGAGGTAATTGCATGGGCCTCAATTAATCCCTGTTTAACTCAGTTGCGTGTGATGGAAGGGCACTAGAGATTAATTTGGCATACTGCCGGATCAAATTCATTAATTTCATTAAATGTGAAAAAATATTTCAAGTGTGAGGTGACAGCTGTGACTCTTCTGCCTTATGACAAGATCTAGCAGCACTGGGCAAGACCTTAAATACTTGTCATAAGGCTATAGATATCAGTATGTTTGGCTGAGTTAGGGAACTGCTGTCTCTTCCTCTGAGTGGCTACAGAAAATCTTTAAGATACTGAATCATGTGGTAGTAAGGAACTGGTCCAATGGAGGAGTACTGACTTCCTGAATCTTTAATGATTTTGGTGGGAAGGACAAATGCTTGCTCCCTCTCTGAATCAAGCCCATGATGGTTTACATGAGAGTGAGCATTCACAGGCAATATGTTACACAACATACCCTGCTTAGTCTTAATTAAGGTTATAACTAGGAGGATGCAGAAATCTTTTGTCATTACTCTGCAGATTACTGAAACCTTAGCTAATGAGATTTGACTCTAACATCTGTTATAATAGTAAATTTAGAGCTAGATGAAAAATTCTTATACCTTCAATGGCTTAGTATTGGAAGTATGTCTGAAACAGCCCAATGTCAGTCTCTATAGATGGTACTTCTGAATGCTGAGTAAATACCTAGCTGAGTGGGACAGGAGGGCTCAGATAGGAGGTAGGTTACTAGATTTTCACTGCTTGCTTTAGTTGTTTATGCCCCTACAACCCCTGACTTTGCCCAATACCTGCACATGCCACAAAATACTCTGGCTTTGCTGACTTTCTCAGTTAGGTTTCCCCCAAACCAAAAAACTTGGGTGTGCTGTGGCTACAGTGTGTACTCAGTATGAAAGCTGACTCAACTTCTGCTGCAGTACACTGTACCAGGCAGCTCTCAAGTGATGCTGCTGCAATTTATCACCATAAACTGTTTCATATTGGAACAAACAATACTCATGAGGCAATCTGGATTCAAATTAATTCAAAGCGCCATAACTGAAAAGTGAGCAGTCTCTTTGTGTTGTTTCTTTTAACAAGATTTTATGATATGACTAGACTACAAATAGCTCTATTCATGATAAACTGGCAACTTTGCAAATTGTATATGCTAAAAGCTATTTGTTGTACAAGCTGTTCTGGAAAAAACTCTGAAATGAAATCTTCTCTGCCAGGGGCATGTGAGGCATCAATTGCTTGGGTCCTGCCATGGGTGTCTCATTTCAGGTATCCCATGGCTATGGGGGCAGGGGTGAGAAAAGACCATCTCATCCAAAAACCTAACTGCTTATAGTTAACTACTCCAGGGTATTAGAGAAAAGGACAGGTCCAGTTAGAGGGAGTTGTCCAGCCAGTTTTCCAGACAGATGAGGAAACAGGTGAGGGCGAAGAAAAACACAGAGGTGGCAGAATTGCTTCTGGTCCTAAACATTTGCATTTGATACTCTGGAGCTCCTGCTGTATTCTTTCCCTTTGAAGGCACAGCAATAATATCTCCCTCCAAAATACCCCAGAAACATCTCCACTTTAATATCCATTAAGACTGCTACTATTATCTTTCAGAAATGTGCTGTGTTTTCAGCATGATCCCAGGACATAGTCCTGGATGGACTTATTTTAAGGAGAAGTGAACAACTGAAAGAGACCTAATATGTTTTTGTACCTCAATCAATGTAATTTATGGTATGGTATGGAACAAGGTATGGTGTGCATTTTCCCTGTAGACATTACTACAGCAAATTACACCTGTATTTGAAGGCATATATTTCTTGAATATTTGTGTAGTCAACTCAAATAGCAAATGACACATCCTACCATGCAAAGAAATGCTTTTGCCACCAGAAAGGGAGCATAAATTATCCTTCAAGGATACCTCCTATGAGATATATAAAGATGCTGACTGTGACCTTCCAATAAAGCTTTAGTAGTAGCTATGGGGGTATCTCAGAGCCAAGGAGAAGAATTATAATTGTTTTAATGCACTTATCAAATAATTCCAATTCCTACCTCCAAGTAAAATTGTTTCTTGGAAAGTGAGCACTATTTGCTCTGGGTCTTTCTTTTCAAATTATTTTTACTATAATAATAATAATTATAAGTACATTGGAGGTTAAAAGCTATCTGCAGAACATTTAGAAGCTCTTGAGGAGAATTTGGATCTGAATGTGAAGTCATTTACAGGTTCAAATTTCTATTGCACATATGAGATACACCTAGAAAATAATAGTACATGTGAAGGTGCGGCATAAGATGTGAAAACAGCTGGACTGAGGGGAGGGCTTAGGCATCTGAAGTTGAGACCTCAAAATTTTCCCAGCTGCAATTTAACTCTACAATGCCCTACATCAGGAAGAAGATTGTGTCAACAGAGATTTGAGGTACATTACATTCTGCTTCTGAATAACCACAGAGTCTGCCTGCTTTTGGTAGGCATAAATATAATTCAGCATTAAGCACTGCAGGAATCCACAAAATGGGCTGTTCTGTGACACCAGTTCAGTATAAAAAATGTTTTCTGGATGCTTCCACTGTAGTGAGCTCTCAGTCAGAGTCTTGGCATCTGTCTATCTCATTTTCAAACCCTGATGTAGAGGAGCTGGTATTGCTGCCTTCTCTGCCTGTCTGAAAAAAGTATTTAGAGCACATGTCTAGAACATGGGAACTGGGGATTTGGCACTTATGCAGCAGGAGGTCAAATCTGTATATCTTGTAATAAATGGCCTAATTATTTGGATAAAAAGGTCAGTGAAATAGAGAGTCTCTCTATTCCTGCTGTTATGTGCTTCTAAGTGTGAAAGATTTGAGCAGCCTGAGGTCCTCATCCTGAGGCTTAATTAGCTTTTTCATTCAAGGATTGATTCCTGTAAGGAAAACAGTCCCTGACAGAGGAATGGAATTGCAGCCATGTGCCTCCTGGTACAGTGGTTTTGGTGGCTTGGGGCTGTTTCTCTCCTGACCAGCAAGCCTTGAGGTGCTCTGTGCAATGGGGCCACAGTCATCGGCATAGAGGCAGCACGCAGTGGCCAGCAGTGGGACAGCTAATTGCTTTCCCTCCAAGGAATGGAAATGCAACCTGGGTTTGCTGTGTCTCACCTCTGTGTTATCTAGCACTGGGCTGCTGGATAAAATATTGGAAAACTGAAAGAGGAAACAACCTGGTTCCAACTCAGTTTTCTTTTAAGGTGCCCTCTGTATAACAGAGTAGACTTCAGACTATGATATCTAGGCATTAGTCTTTGAAGATTATTCAGCTTTCAAAGGCTGACTGCAGTCCCAGATTTAAAGCCTGAGGAAGGATGAAGTCCTCTTCAAACACTGAGCAGGTGCTGGGAAGAATAGGTGTCGAGTAAATTTTATGCTAGACTTTCACATATAATGTTATTTGGTAAAGGCAAAGGAGTGGGCTCTTCTCTTTCCTCTTCTCTTCCAGCCTTTAAGTCAGAAAGGTCTCACAAATGGGGCGTGCAGGGGTGTTTGGGGCACAAATGTCAGGGTGAGCAAAGCCAAAGGCAGAGCAAGAGCTTACAACATGAGTTGGGTGGCTCATGGAAACTGAGGCAGGCACTAAGTGTCCTGAGCAGTACCTTTTTGGTCAGTGGTGCAGGCAAGTCTGGAGCTGTAGATGTAGAAATGCCTGTGGAATAGAAGAACACAGGTGCTACCCAGAAATTTTGTTTTTTCAGGTCACAGTATGGTTAGATGCACTTGGAAATCTCACTCTAAATTTGTGCTTACTGTATGGACAACAAGAACAACAAAAATGGTATTCATTAAAGACTGAAACTGAAACAACTTAGCTGGAATCTAATTCAGTCCCTCAACTTGGTTTACCAATATATTCTGTGCGCTTCATCTGTATGTAGTATGATTGTAATTATGAAATCTTTGTTAGCCTAACTCCCCAGAACAAAAAAGTGCTTAGACATTAGCTGGCTATCTTCCTGATTTTTAAAGCCAAATGTCTAATTAGAGCACTTCTGTTTCTTACATTTATTTTCAGTTCTAGAGAGTGAAAGACAAGAAATCTCAACACAGCTGTGGCTCTTTTATAAACTTCAGCTTATTAGAGCTTCTGGGTCAAATTCTCTGGTGGTGCAACTCCACAGACTGACTCTCTGCTGGTGTAACTTTAGATATAAATATAATTCTCTGTACATCTGTCCATATGTGTGTTCCTATGTATATAACAAACCCATAGCTGATATAAATCACTGTAGTTCTTTTGGCTTCTGTGAAACTATAGTGATTTCTTACCAGCTGGGTATCCGGTCCACAGCATCTGGTTTTCCTTTTCCCTCCCTTAATAGCACTGATGAATCAGAATTCCTAAAGGAGGATAATACTAAACATAATTAGACAGGATATGTTCAAGAAGAAAATTTAATTTGAAGAGGTTTGCACAGAATTTTTATTGGCCTCAGGTGGAATGCTGGGACTTTATCTTAATGAATCCTATTTCTACAGATCCATTTCAGAAACTGCATTATGCTATTATGTGATGGAGTGTACTTTAATGGTGCATTGCACATACGTTTATCCAGTTGGATTTAAAAGTTCTTCTGTAAATTAGTGCAATTATTCTGGGCTGTATAAAAGGTGTAATAACATAACTTGGAATTTTAAATTATTTACACACAGAGAAGATTATTTAAACTTTGGCACCTACATACATTTTAGAAAGTCCTGTTAGACTCAAATATGAGACTATGGATTGGAGCTTTCCTCAGGATTGACTTGATGGTTAAAAAATCAACCTTTTTTTCCATGTTATTGTGTTAATCAATGTCTCACAATTCAAATACTGATTTTTTTAATTGTGTAGTATTTTTTACTTTTAAAACCATATCCAGTTGCTGTCTTTTTATTGTGATTGTGTAGGTACCATATATTTTGAGATTATTTAGCTAGATCCTGTAAGATTTTGTTCAAGATACAGGGTGAAGTATTTTCTTTTCCTTATTCCATTTAGTATCTTCAGAAGAGCTTGCTAATTTTTATTATTAATAGTAACAGGCAGTATCTAGCTATCATTAACCATGATATGATTTTATTCAAATTCAGATGCTCTGTTTGGGGCACTTGTATCAGAAACAGTGTATCAATTAAAGGAAAAAAAAAAACACCACTTTTTTTTTTTTTTTCCCTGCAATGAAGGTTTATGGGGGTTGTCTTAGAGGCCAACACTGGGGGGGAAAGGCAAATAAAAGGCAAATTACTTCTGAGCACAGAGAAGGGGGAGAAGAATAAATGGAGCTGCTAGGTCTGTTTCTCTTCTTCTATAATTGTATTCAAAATGATGGAACCTTAACAAGGAAGTATTGGAGCTGTTTTACAAAAGCAAGCTACAAGCTCCCTTTGTCCTGGCACTGCAAAATGAGATTTACAAGGTGATAAAGTCATATGGAAATGGAATGTCTTCCATGTCCCTGGTATTTTTTCACTGACTAATTACTGCTAACATAGGGGGTCACTATTTTTTTTCATAGTTTCTCTGTTAACACTTCTTAAATGAAATTGCAAATCTGCATTGTCTTCTCCATGTGCATAAGGCATCCCATCCAGCTGGTGATTGAGTTCTTGATGAATCTAATATTGCAGTGAAAAATTACTTTGCAGCCGTTATGTATTCAGAACATGCAATCAGATAGCCAAATATAACTATTCAAAATATGTAATGAAACTTGCAGAACCCTGCTGAACACTGCAGGAAAACAAAGCAGTAACCCACACTGCTCCATATAGATTTATGTTTAAAAAAAAAAAAAGAAAATAATAATGAAGTATTGTTAATTTAGAAATAAATTTTTAATAGGCCTTCCAAGGAAGGCAAGGGACAGGATTTGAAGTGCCAGCAGATGATTGCTGCTTCCTTTGGATCAGGTGTTCAAAAAACTTCTCCCAAGGTCTTGACAAGGGAGTAAATCACTGGTTTGCAACAAGTTTTATAACACTTTGGAGCGCTTTTGTCCAGAGTTTGCATGATGAATGAGTGCACCACATACTCTGCCACCATGTGATCTCTTTAATTTAATTAACAATTGTTTTCCTAGTTTGGGTACAACCACAGTGCAACCTGATCAGAGTGGTGAGAGAGGTTATGTGCTTGTACAGACAGATCTAATGCTGTTACACAGCAAAAATAAATAGTTCACCCAGCAGATGTTGATTCATGTTGCAAACCTGTTCCTTAATTTACATACAGGTGTAAATCTAATCTCTATTTACCTCCTTTTCCAAATATTTTGCACCTCTGTGGCCTTGGAAACATTCACATTTTAAAACCAGAAATAGGCCTGAGCACCTGCTGTATGGAAAGACTTGTAGTGGGAAGAGGAGAAATAGCATCATGGCCAGAAGCAATGATTAGGTCCTCCTCACACAGCCTTCTCCCATCACTGTAGCACTTTTTTAAGAGTATGTGTCTGGCTTCACTGAGTAAGAGTCACTGCTAGGCTGAATATCCTACCTCTCTGCTGATTTTAGTATCCTTCAGGGTGAGAGTAGAGGCAATTTGCTACCATAAAATTACAACAAAAGCTCTGATGTGTGCTGTAACAGGAAGCCACTCCATATTCTTGCAATTAGATCTCATGTTTTGTAAAGGCAATGAAGATACTGGCCCAAAACCAAGCTTCAGAGAGTCCCTAGTATTTCAGACAACGTAATTTTCCTGAGTGTCTTTGTTACTTGAAAGCATAAAACCTGAAGCTGGAAAGTAATAAAATGTAGGCATGAAGCTGACTTCTTGCTAGAATGAGAAATTTCTACTTTTATTTTCTTCTGTGCTGTTAGAATAGCAAATACCACAATTCTTAGGGTGTTCAGTGCTTTGGAAAACAGGACTGAAAATTCTGGGCTGAAACTTCAGGGACAGTGCTGTGGATATTTGGAGCCTTGGACTGCAGGCATGTAACAGGAGCTAAAGTGACTGTACCTTGGATGAGGTTGTGGCTTCTGGAGCAACCAATTAAAGAACTGGTCTCTTCCATGTGATTATAAGGGAGTTGGGAGATGGGGCCTTGTGAGCATCTTCTGCCCCCCAAAGTGAGTAGTGTACATCTTCCTCTGACTTTCCTTTCTCCTTCTTTCTGTATGAAAGTTTATTGTTAATAGCTGCTTCTTTTCTTTCTTTCCAACCACAATCAAAATAATCTGATATTTTCATGGTGAAGGACCTCTGTCATAAAGGGTGCAGCATCACCAGCAGCAGAATTGCATGCTAAGCTGAGGAATCCTGTCAATCCTTAAGGCTGATTGATTCAGCATTACAGGAGTTAGACCATTTCTAGGAAATCACTTTAAATCAAAAGTAATGGAGCAAAATACACTCTGTTGGTGCTACAGATTCTGTCTATAGAACTCTAGACTTTCTTGGTTTGAGGAATTCCTGTGTGCAAGGGGATTGTGACCAGAAATGTTGGAAATATAAAAAAGGTGAAATTTTGTGGAAAGTAGAGGTATTTGCAAAGTGCTCCTGAATGGGGCAGAATTCTTCCTCAAAAATGTTCTCCTCTCTGCATTGTAAGTAGAGAGTCAAATTTGATTAACAGCATTCCTGCCACCTGAGCAGCAGGACTTGCATTTAGGAGGTATGTACAAACACTGCAGAGTCTACCTAGCAGCACTAATGTAGGACTAGGGGAGATTTTATCCTTGTGGCAGGACTAATGTGATTTTGGCTTACTGTAGTTGTCATGAGTGTTTGACATGATGCTTTATTTATATTTCCTTTGGAATTCTTTTTTGTTGACAAAGCATAAAAAGGTTTCAATATGTGTTTCCATTTAGTAGCCTGGACTACTCAAAACCTTGACTTTCATGCCTCTTAGGAGAGGCTGCTCTGGTTAGCTTATTAAAACAGAAATTGCTTAACAAAGCATATACTAATGTTATTTGTTGTAATTGAGTCCTGAAATAGCAATCTAAATGATACACAAGTCTATCTATTGGGACAGTTAAGGTGGGGTTTTTTCTTGTATTGCAAGAACAGGTCAGCTCCTAATGCTCTTATTTATTTGTAGCCATCAGTGTGACTACATTCATGGAACATGCACACACACACTTCTGAGTATATACTATAAGTTCAGTTTTATAGCAAGTAACCTTGCAGTTTGAGCTGTAAGAGCCATGAAACCCCAAACAGAAAGTTTTAAGATGAAATTTTCCCTAAAAAATGACTGTCTATAATTGAAAATGCCATCATAACCTCCTCGGATTTGTTATAATTTTTATCTGGAAAGCTCTGGATTTTTTCTGCTTGGTAAAAATCAGTTGCTCCACTAGAATCCTGTTTTTAGTTTTGAATTTTTTGCAGGGAAAGCCTCATGTGCAAAGGTGACTAGTTACATTTCACTAATGTATTTGATTTTGATTATAAATTGACACAGAAATGCATACTTTATGATCAAGCTGCAGGAGGGAGATATTTTCTTCTACTCAGATTCACTCCCAAAAGACTGGCCAGTCTCTTTAATAATGCAATCTATGCACACAAATATAGAGGAAAAGACAGACTACTTTCCTAAGAATAGTTACTCCAAAACTATCTGCTGCAAAAGCAAACCAATGGAGTTGCATTGACTATTTAGAAATGTTGTTTAGCTTAGAATCAAGCTAAGAACATGAAGGAAAGACCCACACCAGGAAACTGATGAGCTTAATTAGATCTTGAATTTGCATGCAGTTTAAGGATGGATTGGGCTAGTTGTTCTCCCTTTTGTGTGCCCTTTTGCAGAGGGTAATTGGAAGGGGGCAATTGAATTATTTCATTTATCTTCCCAGAATCTGAGTCTGCTGCTACATGCTGTCAGCTACCAGCAAACAAGCACTTCATTTAAAATACTGTTGAAAAGTTGGGTTCAGTCCTGTTGCATCTGGTATGCAGATGGGATGCTACTTTTTTGTTCAAATAAACAGAAGAAGCAATTAAGCCCCTTTTGGAGTAAGATATCTGAAACAATAGGAGGCACCATCTGAAACACAAGCTCAATCAGATACTGAGCCATGTGGACAGCAGAGTTTTATAAAATGTTGAATGCAAGCACAGATTGGATAAGTGGGGTTTGGGTCTTTTTTTTCTTTTCCCTTGTTTTTGGAGTTATCTGGGTAGGAACAAATATGACCAGGGTGAGGGATGGCAGCAAGAGAGGAGAGAGAAAAATGTCCTGAAGTTCCCAGTTCATTATTCAGTTTCCTGTACTACTCTGAAACACTGAAGACATGACAGCAGGCTTTGCCTTCCTCCCTGGCAGTGCTGTGTAGGACCCCAAGGCCCCACTGACTGTCACTGCTGCAGAACAATTGCAGATGATTCCCTCTGCTTATGAAAAACCAGCTGACACACAAAGATTCCTGATTTCTCTTTTCTGATTGCAAGCACCCCATCCACTCTGCCACATAGAAGAATGTTTGCATCTTTACTCTTCTTTTTACACTTGCAATTAGTTTCAAGGCAAAAGCAATCCTATACCTTTTTTTTTCTCCTGTTTTTTTTTTTTCTTTATGACTGTTGCTGACTGGTTTTGGCAGTGTGGTTATTTTGTCCCAGTAGAAGAGACAGGTAATGCATAGGAATATATATACAGCACAGAAATAGATACAAAATACTCTTAGGAAAAAAATTGGTTTTAAATGATACATTTCCATTTAATGGAAAACAAGAAGTTTTCCTGGCTGAGACATTACCACTCATCCTCCAAATTCTAAGCTCATGTCAATGGCAGCAAATGATTGACCACTACTTTTAAGGTCATGCAGAGGCAAAGAGTTGACCTTGAAATAAAATTGTTTTGCTATTGTTAACATTATGACTTTCTTTTCATTCAATTAAAAATAACCAAAAATATCCTTTCCAAAGGGAAATAGAACAAAGCATGGTAATATTTTTTTGTAAAATTTATCAGTGTTTGACATCTACAACTGCTATGAACAAAAGAAAAGGAAGTAAACGTAGGGGGTAAAAACTATTTACCTAATTCAGCGTCAGCTTGCAAATAGTTTTTGTAGTCCTACAATCATGTTATAAAAGAAGAAAAATAAGAAAATACCTGAAACAAAGGGGTTCATTATGTAGTAAAATCCCTGTTACTGAATCAGATTACATATGTGGTGGGGAAAAATAGGTGATCTTTCTGATCCAGCTGCTGCCTGAAACATGGTCTGAGAAAAATCCTGGGTGTATGTCATCTTCTCCCTCAGTCTGATAATAAGATGTGCTATGTGTCTTCTTAAAAACTTTGTCATGTACAACATAGTACACAGTTAAAATATATAAATCAAAATCTTTACATATGAAACTTGGTAAATAGTGGTGAAAAAAGTTCAAGAAAATATTTGGGATAAGTTCAGAAAAAAAACCAAGAATTTTTGGAGTGTTTTGAGTAAAATGAAAATAAAAGTTTTCAATAAGTAAAATTCAACCTGAATCAAAACAAAATTGTTTTCTTTCAATTTTTGGTAACCTTTTGCTTTATTTATACAGATCCTGGTAAAATGAATTACTCTTTTAAATTTAAAAATCAAGGCTTTTGCAAACAAGTCACAGACATTTTACTTTAAATGTCAAAGAGAAATGTTTCAGCTCCCTTTATGGATGTTACCATTAGAATCATTGGTAGGAAATAGACTCCAAACTTGGTACATTTACAAGTAAGATTTGCCTTCTCCATAGTAAAGTTGATGTTCAACGCCCCTCCCCCTAAAACCTGTTGTATTAGAGTTCAAACTGTGTAGGACTCCAAACTGTTAAATTATGCGTAAAGTTCAGTGTTTCTGACATGCTTTTGGATTTCTATCTGTGCATATCATGACTTTGCTCTGTACTCTTGTTTATATGTTGGTGCATTTACTTCTGCTTTTGTTAATCTTACGATAGACTATTGAGATCCGACTTTTGCAAGCTCTGATGAAAATCCCTGTAGGAGCAATATTTATCCTTAAAAACATTAATGAATCCTGTGTTTTATTCTCATCTTAAAATCTTGATGGTGCAGGTTTCAGAATGAAGGGAGCAAAAAGACAAATGGACTCAGCTGGAGCAATGTTTAGGCTGAAAACAGGTGTTCTGCAATCTTGTTCAGAATCAATTCCATTGATAAATATTCTACTGCAAAAATGAAGAGAGAGATAAAGGCAGAAGGATCCTTGAACTTCTTTAGTCCATCAAGCTGTTGTTTACCTGGTTGTTTTATTAAAGCATTCCATGTTTTATTAAAACATTCCATGTTTTTAATGTACATCACAGCAGGTTCCTATAGCAAGTACTCCTATGCTAACCTCACCTCTTGTGGTAGGTTTCTGGGGCCAGCCAAATGTAATATGCTTCCAGATGACTCCTGCTCATCTAGCAGCAAGTCTGTTTGTCTTAAATACTATTGAAACTCAGAGCAGAGCAAACTGAAGCATAAGAGTCAAGTATGAACTTGGTATACTGTACTTTTCATGAACCTGTACAGCAGCAACTACTAAATTTCAAAATGGATACACATCAGCTATGCCTAAGGCCATGAAGACTGATGTCATCCCTCCACCCTGATTCCAAGCCCTGACATGTGCTTCTTTTTAGGCTGTTTTGAGATAAGTCATCTCCCAGGCAACCCACTTCCACCATCTCTCTGTTGCTCTCATCTTTTCCCTTAATCTATAACATTGCAGCTGAGCATTGCTGATCTATTTAAGGGAGTCCAGTGGAATGCCTTTTGCAGGCTAGTGTCTGATATAATATGTCTAATTAAAAAGAAAAAAATTGAAACTGATGACTTAGTTTAGCTCTTAAAACTTATAATTACCCTAGCAAAGGTCTTAATCTAGGGGAGTGAAGGAATATGAAAAAAATATTTAATATGAATATGAAGCATTCATATCAGTTGTTGATTTTTAAATTTTAGCAGTCATTCCTTTTGCCAACACCAACTACCCTTTTACATGTAATATTCCATTTATTTACATAACAGACCACTTATTAGGTTGCTGTTGTATAATATTTTGTTGTTGGAGAAGAATTAGTAAAAACCAGTTTGATCAGAGCATGCTGTGACTGCTGTAGAACAAGTCACAAAAGGCCATAAATCAGAAAAGGGTGGAAATGTTCATGGGATAGGAAGTGAATATCCCATGTAGAGTTGGATTAAGGTTGCAAGCTTCTATTTAAACTAGAGTGCTAAACACCTTGCCCCACCCAAAAAAAAAGAAAAAAAAAAAAGAAAAATCAGTTTCGTACTGTTTTGCTTTTTATTTGCATTTTTTGTCCTTTACAAAAAATACCTGTTTTCTAGCAGGAATTTTTGACAAAAAAAAAAAAGCTATGAAATTCAGTTTCAGAATGTTTGTAGGATGACAGCTACACGTCAAGAACCTTTAATGATGAAGGGGTAGTTAAACAAATGATCTCCATTAGCAGTTCAAATCTTAGCAGCATTTAACAGAAAAAGTCGGCCTGAATGACTTTGCATAATGAACAAATTGTTCCCAAACAGATTTGTGTAGAGAGTGATCTATATCACAGTTGCATTGACTTTCTTTTCTCCTTTTTCTACCCTGTATTTTGTTTGCAGTTCTATAATTGTGGCTCATACACCTATAGACTATCAAATAAATTGTGACTGAGACCTTCAGTAATTTTAGTAGGAAACTTCGAAACAGAGAAGTGTAATAAAGGAGTGGCAAAATAACCTGATCTGATTTTTCCCTCTCAGAGTACTGTGAATAGTTATCTGAAGAGAATGAATGAAAAAGTCAAGCCTCAACTATTATTGTGTACTTCTTAGCTGATGCCCATCTAAGATCCTCATTTATTGTTGCCAGGAAGAGATTCAGTGAGTCAATGTGTTGTGGTTCGTTTTTTGTTCGTTCTGTTCCCCCCATTGTTCATGTTAAAAGGTCCTGCCCCAATCCCAGTTATCTGTCAATCCCCAAACCCCTCCCCAGTTTCTATGGTTATCAAATGTATCATTTTTGTTCTCCACCCCCGGTTGCCTGCCTGTCACGCGGCACCCCTGCCTCCTTTTCCAGAAGCTTCTGGCCAGGGTGTCGGGTGATTGGCCCAGGGACCGAGGCCCCTCCCTCAGTTGTACGTGATTGGTTTTGTTGTTGTGTCAATCCCCAATGTATCTTTCCCTTCCCTCTCCTGATTTGTTACCTCTCGCCCCTCCCATCTCCTTTAAAACCTGAGGTCTTCCACACCTCAGGGCTCACAGTTCTCTGTTTCCCTAGCTGTCAGCTCCCAGTTCTCTGCTCCTATCCCCCGATTCCATTGGGAGTGTTTGGTCCCCCGGGACCTAATAAACCCGATAAAACCAAAGAGACTGAGAGACGCCTCTTCATCCCGCAGCTCGGAGTTTTACAGCGGCCAACGTCCGGAAGGCAGTTTATTGCCTTAGGCGCAATACCCAGCTTCGTGTTGGGGAAGCGCCCCCCCCTTGGCTGGAGATGGGCTGGTCATTCTAGCCTGGGCGTGTTTTCCATTGGCCACACCGCTCCATCAATGCCTCTCTTTCAAAGCGAGATCAACTTTGTACTCTTTGTAACTGAGGTACACTTGCATGACCACTGTGTTGCATGAGTGCTGGTTGGAGTTCTCACTGGCTAAAGAGGAGTTTGATTAATGATCCTAGATCACATGAGTTTGGTTGCCTTTATCAGATAAACGAGCCATGAAAAATCACAGTGGACACCTACATTATCTCACTAGGTGGTACATAAAAAGGATACCTCTCAGACTAAATAACTAAAAAAGAAGAATATCTGTGAGGAAAAACAGCAACAGACTTGAATACAATGAAATCAGAAAATTAGTCAGTTGGTATTTAAATTTTTCATATCAGAATTCTATGCCATTGCATGTCCAAGCTTTTCTGGCCTGTTGAGACATGATACTTTGTCTTAAACCTCTTAAGTTTATCTTTGCACTGTTGACCCGTTAACTACGTAATAGAGGCTGATTTTTGAACTTATGCCTTATTAGAGAAAGAGGAGACATCATTTAGAGATGTTTTGGTGGAGTGAGGAGGGCTAGTATGGCAAAGGGAAGGCAGTCACAAAGTTTATACCTTGTCAAAATAGAAATAGCTGAGCTTTGGAGACCACTTGTCCTTGACACCCATCTCCACACTCACATTTGCATTGCCAAATTAAATACTTGGAAATACTGGCCTTTCTAAAACAGAAGCAGCAAGAGGGATAACAGTAAAAAACTAAAACTTTGGCAAAACAATAAAAGGATGATTTTTTTTCCAGTGTAAGAGCACAATGAAGGCATTGCTGTTCCTCTACAATGTCTTGAAAATAATTAGTAGTTACTTTTCCTTTTTTAATGTAAAAGAAGTATTGTGAACTACTGTGTCAAGCAGCCAACTTCTAGTCTAGTTTAGTCGTGTTCTCAGTACAGCATTTGGGTTCATGGATATGTACCAGCAGGTATAAAACAAGTGGCTTTTTTACACTAAGGGCAGATAACCATCTTTACTGAAAGACTAATAAGTGTATCTTTGTTTTTAACTATTTGCTTATTTCCACTCATATGGTTAAATATAAAGGGATGACTGGTTTAGATGAGGTTGATGCAACTTAGCTATGCTTCAGTAATCAAGGTCAGGTTTTCAGAAGTGAGATTATCATTGATTTCTTTCTAAGTTGTCTACGCTCAACCACTGAGTAGTTCTGGTTGGCTGGTTTTATAAGGAACCTTACTGTGCACAAGTCCATGAAAAGATAAATCCAAAGGTCTTGAGGGAAGTGACAGATGAAGTTACTTAGCCATTCTATCATATTTGAAAATTTGTTGCAGACTAGTGAAGTTCTCTCACGGTTTACTCACAGCTGGCAATTGAGCACCATGCAGCCAATTGCTTGCTTTCCCCTGGTATGGTGGGGGAGAAGACTCACGGGTTGAGATAAAGGCAGTTAAATCAGGAAAGTGAAAGCCACAGACACAAGCAGAGTAAAACAAGGAATTGATTCACCACTTCCCATGGGCCAGAGGGTAGATGTTCAATCATCATCAGGAAAGCAGGATTACATTCTTTATTTGTGTTTTGGATTACATCATGAACAATGGTTACCAGGGAAGTCAGAACGCCATCACTCCAACTGTCCTCCCCTTCCTTCTTCACCTTGTTTTTAATTTCTGAGCATGATGTCACAGGAAATATCCCTTTGGTCAGTTGGGATCAGCTGTCTTGGTTATGTCATCTCCCTACTTCTCATGCCCCCCACCTATTTGCTGGTGAGGTGGTGTGAGGGGCAAGAAAGGCCTTGGCTCTGTGTAAGCACTGCTCAGCAATAACAAAAACATCTCTACATTATCAACAAAGATTTAAGCCCAAATCTAAAACACAGTCTCATACAAGCTACTGTGAAGAAAATTAACTCTATGCCACCAAAACCAAGGATAGAAGTTTTCCAGGAGTTGCAGAATAGGGAAACATAACCCCCAGGTTTAAAAAGGGAAAAAGATTTGTGACAAGCAAATCAAGGGAGCTGATTCTCCCCTTTACTTCACTCTTGTGAGACCATACCTGGAGGAGGTCTACAAAGATGACCAAGGGACCTCCTCTATGAAGATGGGCTAAGAGAGTTGGATTGTTTAGCCTGAGATGAGAATGTCCCAGGGACACCTCATAGCAACTTCCAGTACCTGAAGTGAGCCTACAGGACAGCTGGAGAGGGACTTTTTTTACAAGGGCGTGTAGTGATAGGACAAGGGGTAATGGTTTTAAACTGAAAGAGGGTAGGTTTAGATTAGGTGTTAGGAAGAAATTCTTTACTGAGGGTGGTGAGGCACACTTCCCTCATAAACTATGGATGTCCCATCTCTGGAAGTCTTCAAGGCTGGGTTGGATGGCCTTCGAACCACCTGGTTTAGTGAGAAGTGTCCTTGCCCATGGCAGGGACTGTTACAACTGGATCTTTGAGATCCCTTCCAATCCAAACCTTTCCTCAATTCATCTAAATAATGGCATTATGGGCTGCAATATGAAGTTTTATAAAGATGTGGGGGGGTTTCCTTTAAATGCTAGAACTGAGGTCAACTTGAAATTACCTTGCATTAAGTCAGTGGACTTTGAGTAACTACTGATGGACATAATTCACTACAGCATTAGTTTCTAAGTAATTTTGTCACATTGTAATCCCTCCATGAATATGCAGCTTAAATGGAAGAACTAAGAGCTGAACGATGTAGAAGCTGTAATTTTATCCTAACTTAACAGCTGGAAGAGGATACTTCAAATTTTAAAAGCTCATATAGATTAATAAAGGCAACAGTGGAAGTACCACTGGCTGCTGTCATTTCTGACAGCTGTCAAAATTTATTTAACAGCAGCAGCTTAACACAAATTATTTTTTCACCCACAATGAAGCACTTTTTCTCACTTTCAGAGTTTTCACAGAAATTATAGTTAAACTTTTAAAATAAAGTTATTTATATTCACATAAATTATATGTGCATTTTATATATATGCATTTAAAGCAAATATTGTAAGTAAGAGCTACTGTCCCTCCCAAAATCTCAAGCCAATTAGGGAGCATGAGAAATGTTCAGGAAGGATGGGATTTCTAACAGTTTCTCTGTAAGTGCAGCTTACAGAGTAGAACAGCTGGAAGTGGCACTGCTGTGCTGCCCTTTGGACATGCACTGTTCCTTTGTGCTGCTCCAAGTGGGCAGATGTGTTTGTACCTGTTGGCTGCTTATTTTTGTCCTCATTGCGAGAAATGTTTATTCACTTTTCTAATTTAAAAAGGTTTATTAAACCTTACCCAAAATACAACAGAAGACTGAATAGATAAAAATGCAAAGGATTTTCCCACCATGTTCTCGCTCACACAATGGAGGTTTCACCTTTTAACCCTTTAACCCCTCCCAAAGTTCCGTCCATTGCCCCCTTCTTCACTGTCCAGTGGTGGAGATCGCTTCCTCAAATCCTGATTGGAGGTGAGATGTCACCATAGTGACAAGCTGACCCTCCCAGATGTCCCAACCCAGCTGTCTCTTGATAGCTACACAAGGGGGTAAAACAAAACTATAAACGTATAAAACTTTTCTTAACCTATATTGTCCTGGTTTAGGGCAAATTTGGGAGAGAATCTCCAAAGGGGGGCCCCTCCAGAAAGCAAACCCACATGGCCCCTCCCCCCAACCAGTTCAGGAAGAATTCCTCAGAGAGAAGTGGAAAGAACCTGTTTATTTAACAGGCACAGCACCCCCCAGCACACAAAATGAACAATACCAGATGACACCACTCTGTCATCGCTCGGAAAAAGATGAAAAATTCAGAAAGTGTCTCTTGGGGATGGTTGGTCTGTTATTGGTCCCTCCAGTGCTGGGGTAGCTGCTGCATCCACAGGGTGCAAACTTTCGGTGTTCCCAGGTCCCAGTCTGGAGCAGGTTTCAGTAGGTCCAAAAAAAGGAAAGGAGAAACAGTCCAGGAAGAAATTTGGACTGTTTAGCTAAACTAGCTAATGAGCAGAAGCAAGAGCGAGAGCAAAGCGAAAAGCAAAAGCAAAAAAGCAAAAGCAGCACTATGTACTGCCCTGTCTCTGTGTCCTGCCAGCCGTGGGGGAGCAGCTGATAAGAAACCCAAACAAAACTTTCACTCTTCAGAGCCAGTCTTGAAGGCACAGAACATAATATCCAGCATAAACAGAACACACGAATGGGGATACAAGCATCATAATGTCACCCTAGGACATATACATGATATTTGTCTGTTAATTGTGAGAGTCAATCATTGCATTACTCATCTATCACACTCATTCTGGACAAATCTTGGAGTTTCAGGGTTTCTGTGGAGAAGCTTTTTACACTCCAGACTTGGCAAGATGTTACATTAGGTCTTAGCAAAGATAAGGTTTGAAGGAAAAGATGGAATCAATCATTCCCAAATCCAAAGC
This sequence comes from Molothrus ater, assembly GCF_012460135.2. Lineage (NCBI taxonomy): Eukaryota > Metazoa > Chordata > Aves > Passeriformes > Icteridae > Molothrus > Molothrus ater. The sequence continues at coordinate 60,913,589 of NC_050478.2, forward strand.
AGTTTATACTGGCTTGCTGAATTTTCTTCACTTTCTGAAACAAAAAAAAAAACCAACAAAACAATCTAACTATAGCCTGTAGAAACAAAAACAGACACAAGTGTAATGACAACAACCTGATGAAACCAGCTCTGATAGTGACAGGGCAAACAACTTCCATGGTGCTCAGGACCCAGCCCCAAGGCTGGCTGTAGTGAGGCTGCCACTGTGAGACAGCCCATTCATGGGCAGGAACAGTCCTAGGGAATTACTCAAATGTTGGACAAGAACTACTGTGTTTCTAAAACATGGGTCAAGGTGCACAACTGAGACTGACGCAGACCCACAGGCATTTAATATTATCTCCTAAGTTCATTCTTCTGCAACATGGTAAAAGCTGGGTAGCTTTATTTTAAGGAATTTCACAGGTTGTGTGCAGATGCATTCATGTGGAGTTATACACCCTTGTCCTCTCAATCCACATGGCTGATTCCTCATAGCAGTGTTGGTTTTGGCCACTTTACATGGCAAATGGGGACCTGGCTTTGCCCTCTGCACTTCTCTGCTGGAAGCATTAATGGTTTCTTGGGGTGCAGTGGGATAGACAAAACTTAGCAGGGTGGAAGATCACAGATTTTCTTCTAGACTGGTGCATCTGTGCACTTCATTCCACTTTACACTGCTGTAAGGAAGGATAAAATGTAATTATAATAATAATAAGTGCATATTTTGGAAGTTTGGTGTCCTGGTTTAAAAATGTCTACAGGCATTTCTTTGAAATAGAGTAATCTTCAATAGTGGTCACTGATTGCTTTCTGTTTGTAGAGGCCTCAGCCCTTTACAAAGGCCTGAACAACATCAGTGATTGGAAAATGTTGTAGTCTAGACTCTTTTCTTTCCTGAAAAGCAACTCCAAATTCAAACCACTCTCAAGGCACTGTCAAGCTAGGACACAAACAGCTGAGAAAAGTCTTCGAGTAATTAGATCTCAAACACAAATAAAGAATGGCGTTTTTCTTCATGGATACACAATTACTTTGACATTTTCTCTTAAGTTGGATAAAAGTTTACATTTCACCTATCAAAGTAAAAAAAAAAAAAAAAAAAAAAAACAATCCAAACTAAACAGTTAGATTTAGATTGAAATGTAAAACTGCAGCTCTGCCATCACTTTAGAAAGAGCTTCTCAGAGGCCTTGGTGCCCGAGTCAGGAAGCCAACCGGAAAGCTGACAGGGGCTATAGCTGCCATGTCTGCAAACATACTGCAGACACAGGTAGACAGGAGAGGAGAAACCTCTTGTAAACCACCCTTGTCAAAAGCACTCTCAGCAAGGCATGCTCTGGTTTCAAGAAAATTAGGAGATTCAACCTGGACAAGTAGGTCAGCAAGATGCCTTCATGTGATGGTAGGACCAGGATGCCCTAATTGCCCTGGTTGTAAGCAGGGGGTGTTTTCTTAAGCAAAGAAGTTATTTCTGCCTTCTTGGGTGAGGAAATTGAGGTAAGCATAAGAGAACAGTGTTCATTAAACAAAACTTCTAAAACTTTTGAACTTTTTAGCTTTTAAAAAGAAGAGAAGCTCCAAACTAGATAACATCGCATGGAAAATTTTATTCCACCTGGGGAAGGTTTTATAATATTTGCGTAGTTGCCAGGTAACAGGGTTTTATAACAGAAGATGCTGCCCATTTATGACTGGAGAATCCAGTTTGTCATGTAGTGATGAATTGGTGCCTACTCTCTGATGGTCTCATTCAAAATGTAGTATGAAGATTTTTTTTTTTTACTTTTCTGCCTTCCTCTTTTTTTTTTTTTTTTTTAATTTTTTTTATTTCTGTTGGTTGGTTGATTGGTTAGTGGGTTTTTTGTTGCCAGGCAGCTTGCAAAGAATTTCAGCTCATTCCTCCTCCAGCTCCCATTCCAGAAGAATTCAGTGTGCGCCAGTTGTTCTCAAAGAGTAGCTTTAGGGCAACACACAGCTAGCTAAGGATAAGTGGACAGTAGTAGGAATAGTAAGGTCCTTTTCTGAAACCTACTCAGACTATTACAGTGAAAAGAGAAGAATTTTCTTCTTCACCAAAATACCTCAGAGTGTTTTCTGTGCACACATTTATTTACAAGCTGTTTCCCAATGCCTTGGAACTGTTTTGCCTAGACCTGAGTGGGGCAATGACTGTAGGTGGCCCTCCCAATCTAGGAAAAGAGAAGAAGGAAACAGATTAAGAGAAGATGGGATCAACAAGTCTTTGGTGAAGGAGGCAGGTATATGTGGAAGCAGGAGATCTCACAGAGTTTTTAGGCTTCTTTGAAAGGAGAAAAAAAGTTAAGAACTGTAAAACATCAGTAGTTTGAAGGAAAAGTGCTGGATTTCCTAGGAAGGTAGACTTCTACAATTTTTACACATCAAATGGGGTGTTGGGGAGATAAAATATTGTATTTATTTTAATTTTGAAGCATTGTGATGGTATCAACTAAGGTATATATAGTTTCATGATTTTTCTCATTTGTTGCTTTTGTATATGTGTTTTATTTGTTTACAAATAGAAACTGTGCATCTGAGAAAATGGTCTATTTCAATCTACATAGCAAACAGACTTTTGTAAGTAGTTATTCTAGTTATTAGAGAATTTATAAATTAATGTTACTTGTTTGTTTGCTTGTTTGTTTATTAAAGCTGGATTTTTTGTCTGTACGTCAAATACATTTGGAAGACAGAGAAATAAAATGTCATTACCAGGAAAGAGACAAACATAATTATGGAAAGCAATGCTAAAATAGTAGAAGGAATTATTCTGATTTACTTTTTTGTGCATACTTCTAAAAAGGCTCTCTTTTCTTCCCCCCCACCCTAATTGTGACCTGGAGACTGAACTATTCAAATAATGACCCAAACACACACACAAAAAAGAGTGAGTATTGATACCATGTCACATCTGGCAAAAGCCAAAATTAAAGCAAGTCATTTACCCCGTGGTGGCATGAGGATATCAGGTTTAGATAGATTTAATTTATCAATAGGGTCAGGCTGCACTGAATATAAAATCAAATTACACAGAAGCAGATGCTGAAGTCCAAGAGGAGAAGGTGTAGATTGATTGGAGAAAGGCAGCCCATAAAAGGGGCCTTTGTCCGGGGTTGACTTGGTGAAGCAGCTGACAAGTGGCCATCAGATCCTGCAGCCAAGCAGCTGCATGATGGGAGTTTGACAGCTGACTTCATTAGGGCCCTTAGGACACGTGCAGGGATGAATTTGTCCTTTAATTGAGCTGGGCCACAAAATAGCACTGACAGGGCAAACGGCGGTGAAAAGGGCTGAAATGAACCCAGGGGCCAGATAGGTAAATTTAATGCTCCTGTGATATTTGATGCGTATGTTCTGTTTGTATGTATGACATTTGTTTATTTATCACCAGTTTTAAAAACCTTCAGAAGTCAAAATATATATGCAGCATAAAAGTCATCAGAAAAATTTCTGCCTGGGTGTGGTGGAGGGTGAAAACATTGCATTGATCGGGGACCCCCAGGGGCAATGTCTCTGAATGAATAGACTTCTACAGCCCTCTGTTCTGGGAATAAATCTTGCTTTTCTGTTTGCATTAATACCATCATTTCCTGCTTATTTAACAGATAACAAAGTCTGTAAAGCAAATTCTGCCACTTGTGTGCAGTTTTTCTGTTTACAATTCAGCGGTGTTTTCTCTGGTAGAGCATTTCAGGAACCATTGTAAAAATCTAGATTGAGTCAAAATGTTAATACAAACTCTGCATTAGTCTGCCGTGCCTGGCTTTTCGTCTCACCTTGCCAAGAGTCTGGGTTGATTTTTAAACATGAAGTGGAGGTGATGGAGGCTCTGTAGGGGGTGGAGGGAGAAAGTCCTTCAGTTCATCCTCAGGCAAAATGTTAACAGAAGGCAGGGCTCCCATGGAAGGAGACAGGAATTTGGTTGTAATATAGACTGTACGCTTTAAGGAACCCTATCAAAACAGCCTTATGCAATGCTCAAGCTAATTAATATACAAAAAGGACTGTAGTGCAAAGCTGTAACTGGTAATCTGAGTCCTCTAGCATCAATGACACTCAGATATGTCTATCAAGCACAGAATAGACTCCTTTATGTTCTCTCACAGCATAAATATGTGATCAAAGAAATAACATGCACTAGAGCTGCCCTTAGGCAATGACCCTAACCTTATGCCTCTCTTCCCATCGCCAGTATCCCCAAAGCACTCAACAGATGTCAGATACACTTAAAGTGGAACATATCCATGCATCTAATTTGGAGGCAGAGTAATTGCTGGCAAAATTTGCCAAATTCTAATGTGCTTGTTCAAAAGCTACCTGAATTTACACACCTATGAGCAATAGAGTTTGACAAATTATTATTATTGAATAATAATAATTAAAATTTGATTGGTGAGATATCAGTGATCAAATGAAGTACTAAGATGTGTAAAAGCATCGCATCTCATCTCACCCAAAATGTGAGAGATATCTCAGCCCAGGAAATGTGTTGATTTTGTGTGTGTACAACTCTTAATTTGGTTGCCATCCCTATAATCTACTGTTGTTCATGCAGTGTATGGTAACAGCAAAATGTTCAAAATCTGCCATAAAATGAGGTGTGGTTGGAAAGGACATATTTGCCTTGTATGGCATACTTACAGTGTGTAACATAAACAGTGGAAACCAAAACAAAATACCACAAGAAAAAGAGCAAGCTAACCAACAATGCCACAAAAAAGCCCAAAAAACCAAACCAAACCACAAAAATGCCAGAACCTAAACAAAAATATCCCCTAAACAAACAAAATCGCAAACAACAAAACAAAACACAAACAAAACCAAAACCAACCAACCAATAAAAAAACACACAAACCCCAAGACCAATTTATGTATTAATACATTTGAGATTGCTCTAGTGACTTTGTGGAGCTTTCTGTCTTCCAGTCAAGCAGTTTGCTTCTGCTCCTTGGGACAAGTAAACAAGTTCTCAATTTTATTACATTTCTGGTATGCTCCAGTAATCTTTTCTGTGAGACTGGACAGGGCTGCCATTCAAAGGAGTAGACCCCCCTGAATCAAACAAGGAGATACTTTTTCTCCCTTAAGAGACAAAAAGATATTTAGGCAACCAGTGTCCATGGAAACTCCGCAGGAGCTGAGACAACTCCAGAAATTCTCTCTTTGTTTTATAATCTGCTCAGAAAGAGAATGGGGAAGGGAGGAGGAGACAGGGAGAAAGTCATAACTTTCTGCTCATAGAGGTTGTTTTTCTTATCGTAGTGGGTTGGAGGTCTCAGTTCCCAGAGGCTTAAGAGCCCATTTGTCAGAGAAAGCAAATATGATCCTATACTCCTTTTCTAGTGTCATTTTCAGCTTATGCTGCAAGAACAGGCACTGAAAAATCTCCTCCATGCTGAAACCTGTTATCCAGAGAGCTCTCCCTGGCATGCTGGCCAAGCATTCAACAAATTAATGACTAACTTTTAGCCAGAGACCTAAAGTAACCTCCAAAAACTGTGGGCCAGGAAATTTTGTTCCAGTTCTGATCTCTGTGATGATTAAGTAAGGTTCCTTCCATGAGACTGTTCAGGTCCAAACTTTTATATAAATTGTTTTGTGATCTGGTTAGGCCTAGTGCCAGCCATGCTTCCCCATGTGAAGCATGTTTACAGCTTGAGTAGGACCTGGAGAAGGGGAGGAGGATGATTTCCCTAAAATCTGGTTTGATGCCTGGAAAATAGGCATATTATGTATAAGGAAAATTGCATTCACTAAGATTGCTCCAAAGTGCTTTACTTTCTTATCCCATTATCTAGAGAAACACTGAGTCAGGATACAAAAACATCTGAGAAAGATTTGGGGAATATGCACTTCTTAGAACAGGAAGCTATGCCCCATGTCTAAAAGACTCAAAGATAAAACTGAAAGACAAATCCACAGGACAGCTAAAACTGACAAATCTTAAATATGCGAGGGTTTTTTGAACATGGGCTAGCATTTCTCTTTAACATAAACATCAGCATTTCTTTAATCTATGCCATGAGGGGATTTCAACCAGCAAGCACAGTTGGGCCTTGCAGAGCTGATCTCAGCTTGAGCCTCTGTGACTGGCCCTATGCAGCCCCTCTTTTTAAAGAGTTCTGGCCCTTCTCCAACTGGTGCAATTGGGGCATCACAGACCATGATGGCTTCATGCATGGCTGCTCTCTCCTTGTGGGGAATTTGCTGCTGTAGATTGCATATTAGTGGCTTGGGTATAGTAAATGTGGTATTTGAGAAATGACTATAATCTGTTACTGTTGTTATCCCAGAAATGGGCAAATCTGGTGTGAGCCATATCTAATGGATTATTCTAACAATGGAGTAATTGCTAATGTTTAATTTTTTTTCAATTTTTTTCTCCTGCTCCACACAGTCTTTTCCTGTCTTTTCCTTCTGGGTGTCATACACTTTTTCTATTATTTGCAGTAATTCTACTTTGGATTGCTACACTTTTATGCATGAGAGCCAGAAGTAAGGAGTTACAGAACACCTTTATTAAGAAAAGCAGGCTTATTTTGTTTAATATCTTCCCTCCTGACGAATAAATATGCATGCTGCCAGGAAGTGGGAGCAAAACCTCAGTTCAAGCTTCTCCTGACATTCATGATGGTGGTTAATGTGGTTCAGAAAAGGCTGAGCTGAAAGCACATTCAGACTTGTCTGCTCTAAGAGGTGGAAATTCATGCTTGCCTTAATGGGTCTCCTCGATAATTATTTTAAACACCCTTATTTCTTTTTTTTATAGTATTTTGAAGGTTTCTTAATGAGATCTGTACATTTTTGTGTACAAGCAAATTACCGAGTTTGATACGGAAGCTTTTAGAAAGTAACAAGATACACTTTTTAAAAAGCTTGTATTTAGCTGGATCTGGTGCAAGTGGTGAGACAGCTGGTGAATTGATTAATAAAGTCACTGTTAAAACCTAATATAATAAACATTTGCTCAATATTGTCTGATTCAGTAATCCTTTGTAATGGCACAGAGCAAGTCAATATTTCCCAAGGAAGGGCATTACTATACAGCAGATTCATGGTGTGCAGACACTCAGTAAACTCCCAGCAAAATCAATCACTATGTTGTATTTTGTCAAAGTAAATGAACCAAAACCTGTGAAAAGAAAATTAGGGAAGTTAAACCAGGACTGTGAATCTCCTGGGATGCGTTTAATCTGCAATTCTAAGATGCAGGTATCTTCCACTTAAAGTGCAAAACCTGTGAGCCTGCACTCCCTTGTGCTGGTACCAACAACAATGATCAGGTAAGTGACCAGGAGATACATTTTTTTCTTAGCCCAGTCTTTTTATGGGGAAACTCAAGCTGCCTAGCTCCAAAATAAAAGACTGAGGAAATTGGATTCTAATTACATTTTGGAAGTAGATATAGGATCCAGAAAATTATATCAGTGAGGCAAATTAATTCCTACTGTAATTATGTTGACGTCAGTACACTTAATCCAGGGATAAATTTGGCCCAATGACATCAAGTATTGCTTGCACACAGGAGTCTAAACAGCAACAAACCCCTTGTGCTGAATCAGAAAGACACCATATTTTTTGGAGTTCTTCCTGTTGACATGGCCAAAGAAAAAAAAAAAAGAAGATGGGCCAAAACCTTCCAATATTTGTATTTGAGGTGAAAGTATAGTTATATGCTTTTATTTGCTGAAATATTAAATTCCACAGTGCTTATATTTTGTTTCCTTAATACAAGGTTCTTAAAATACTCTGCAAAAGGACATATTTCCTCTCTTGAGGGAGATTCTCTGAGTTTTGCCTAATAAAATCAGTGATGGAATTGGAAGCAAGAGACAAGTAGCTGTCTGTGAGAAAAGGTTCCCACGTTGCTGTCTGCATTAATCCCTCTGATGACTAACTAGGAAATTGAAAACAACAGCTGATACAGGACACAGCAGCTACACTGGCATCATTTGTCATGATCCAGAAGCCCAGGACTCACCAAACCAACATCACCAATGACCCAGGCAATCTCTGGAGCAAGCCAGTGGTGAAAAGCTGGCCCTACCCTCCCCTTTGGAGCAGACCCACATGCATTGGTCTTGTTGTCCAGCTGCTTTCATGTTTCCCCACTCCCTTATCAACAATGAGGCCTTTCTTGGGCGGACAAAGTGTCACAAAGTCTTTCCTTATTCCTGCCTGCAAAGGTAGCAGGTATTTGCAAGGCAATGTAGATTCATGAAGCCATCTCAGGGCTACATGTAAGATTTAAACTTTCCAACAAGGCCAGTTAAAGTGCAACAGAGAAATGCTTTACATTTAACTTTACATTTAACTTTGTCAAACCTGAATACTTTGGTACAGTTGACAGGAGAGATCTGTACATTTTATCAGGCTCTTGGTAAAACTCTAAGAAAAAAGACCTTGTTCCAATGGGGCAAATCTTTGGCTTCTTGATGCAGTTTAATTTATTACCCATATATGATTGCTATGATAATACAAGCCTGCTGTGTAAACAGCATGTCACCTCTCCATGTAGACACTGATTTATATGTCTCATCACCCACTGAAGATAAAGCAGGGAACAGTCCAGCCAAAAAAGATAGCCGGCTAATTTCTTAGCCAGTAAAGCACATCTTTTGTTTGGTTGGTCTGCTGTTTGGCTCAAAAAAAAGAATAGATAAGCTAATAAAAAGGATTATCACATAAATTTCTTCAAGTTGGTATAACTAAGTGCAGTGCTGGAGCCAGCAGTTCCTAAATTAAATTCACCCTTCTGTGATGGAGTCAGTAGATTAGTGACTAGACCTTCAACTTTCCAAAATCTAAGTTAAATGATTGTATTCATACAAAAGAGGGTTTGGAAAGTCTTGCTTTTCACTTGCTAATTTATCCTTGTGAAGTAGAAGGAGTTTGGTCTGGTTTCTTTCCAGCAATATATATTTCCTAATGTGTTAAACATTTATTAGAGAGCAGAATTTATATGTAAAAGTTGGAAGGCAGATGGTTAAAGTAAAAACCCCTCAGGCTGTCCGTTCTAATATATAAACAATGGGATCTTTATGTTTTGCCTGTTCAACATTTCTTGAAAATTGTTCTTTAGCAAACTGCAGCACCTTCAGTAACCAGAGGCAGCTCTCTTTCACTCACTTCTCTCCTCTATAGCCAAGGGTCATAAGGTGCTGAGTGCCCAGTTTCCATTGCCCTTGCTTGATTTATATGCCTGCTGCTTTCAGAGGAATTAACAGGTGTTTGACAGGCACTCTGACATGACAAAGTCTATGTCCCATCTTTGATAACACGACAATGGAAATAAGCATGTGCTTCAGACTTACTGAAAAGTAAACATCAGCTGAGCCCTGGAGAGCAAAGGGCTTTTAGGTGCTGAATTCTTTCTGAGATATAGCCCATCACAAGCTTGCAAATGGCTCAGAATTTATAAACCCATTTTATAATACAAGGGAAGAAACTGTGTAATAAACTTTCAGTCATAGGACAAAAATGTGCACAGATCAGACTGAGCATGTTAACACACAGTTAACAGTCCTGTTTCTATTTAACTGGAATGGCAAAATGCTGCAAGGGGGACAGTAAACCACAGAGCACCCATGTAAGTACCAAGTTGCAGAGGCCACCTGTGTTAGCTCTCTCCTGCTTGAGTATACTGAAAGCAATATGTTTGTTAAAACACTGCTTCTACTGCTACCATAGTGCACCCAAATCTTTTCCATTCCTGTAACTAACGAATCAGCTTTTTGCAGACTAGGAAAAACAAAAAAAAAAAAAAGAAAAAAAAAGAAAAAAAGGAAATTAAAAAAAAAAAAAGAAAGAGGAATTCTGCCAGACAGTCCTAGCTTAATTCTCTGAGTGTCGTATGTCTATCACATATACTGTGTCCCTTAGAATAATAATAATTGAGCCAGGCAGCTGAGTCTTGCTGTGGGTATCTACAGGGAGGGGGGATGGGGGCTGTGATAAAAGACTCATCAGTTTCAGCTTAGTTCAGTAGACATCTGTGCAGCAGAGGACCTCGTGATGATCCTGGCAGCAGCTCTTTTCATTTGGGTTTGGCTTTTTGTGCTGAATGCTTTTTGTACTGAGTCCCCGTACCAGCCTGTCTCAGCACTTTCAGAGCCAGAGCTTTTTCTCTTCATAAGCTCTAGGTTTTTTCACAGGCCACTGAGTCTGACTGGAGCTGTATCCAGAATTACAGAAAGCAGCAACCACCTGTCACCAGGACATTGTGCACAGTGGAGGGGAGAGCAGTGGGCTGGGGGTGGGGAGCTGGAGTGAGCCAGCTGATTGCAGGGGATTTCTGAGAAGCAGGGCCCTGTGCTTATCCATTTGCAAACACGGGAAATGATGACAGTGGTTGGAAGCTTTGAAGAGACTGAGGGAAGGGGAAATAGAGAAGCCAGAAAGAAAAGGACTGGGGGCTAAAAGGGACCTTGTCCAGAAAAGACTGATAAATTCTTCTTTTCAAATTCCTTGATCACTGGTAAGATTTGTTCTACATGTGAACATTCTCTTAGCTTGACAGAATCTTTATGCACTCCACGGTTTTTTTTGCATAAATTGGCAATAAGTGGACAACTTTTTCTTTTGACTCCTTGAAGACTGTATTGCCCACTCCAGTACTAGGGTGGGTATCAGTAAGGAAAAAAATACTCAATTGCATGTCTCCTGATTCAGTCACATTAATTGCACTTCAGATTTTATGGTGATGCAGATTCAGTAGCCTTCTCCCACAGAGGAATTAGCATTACTTTCTGACTTGTGGGGCCACTGCTCTCACTTCTCCCTCTTGGAAAGCATTTACAATGGCTGGTCAGTTTATATGAAATACTCCTTTGAATGGTGCAACCTGTCTTACAAAACCAGAGCATACTAAAAATATCATGCCATTTCTGTGGAGAATAATTTTATTTTCTAGCAAATAACAAAAGTGCGTGGAAATTTACTTTAATAGCTTATTTTAAAATAAAAACTGCATCCATGAAAATATCAGGTCCTTATTGGGCAGAATAACATTCTATTCTATGAAGTATGGAGAACATTATGGTCCCACAGCATTATAGAAGTGTGTAATAACAACAGTTAGATAAAATCCTAATGTCTTTTGCCTGAAAAAATTTCACTGGTAACACTAAAGGAGGTTTTCATTGATCTGAAATGTATCCATCTGAACTACACTCCCCATTTTTACCCCTCATATCTAATAAAGAAAGTGTCATTCCAGAGGTTAAACCTGAGATCAGTTATCTTAGAACAGGACTAATTGCCCTCTGGAGAAGATGGTGGCTCCTCCTGCATATTCTGTGTGCTCTAAAACTGAGCTTTAGTTTGGCACTTGACTTTTAGGTTATTGAAATTAAATTAGGTGAATCCCAACCGAAAACACATGCTTCTGTCCCAGGATTATTTTTAAAAATGAATGTCAGAACATTAGGCTGACATTTACTCTATGTGTCATCATTTTTTGGTTCTTTACTTTATCCTGTGTATTTTGTAAATCTTTCTGATGTATTTCTTTCAAGTGCTGGAACAATGAGGCTCGCCCTGAAGTTACTGATCAGGGGGCAATGCTGTCACAGGGACCAAAGGAGAAGGGAGAAGTCTCAGCCAGAGCAACTGTGTTACTTGTCAAAAGTATTTGTCCTTACAGCCCTAGACCTGCTCTCACTCCTGACACGTTCAGTGAGATGACTGGGACCTTTTTGACCTTAAAATGGAAGTATGAACAAGAATGGAAAACAGTGTGCTGAGATTAATTTGTTCTTCTCTAACTCAATAATCTTGTGAGTGATACAAATGAAAGGACATTCCCTGCTTAGCAAAAGCTTCTACTGTGCTCTGATTGTTTTACTTTAATTTTCTTTGTTTCATTACCCCACTCCATACAGGACCTTAAGAGTGTGGTACAGAATAAGATACAGAAATATACTCAGTCTCCAAAGCAGGAATGTAGTGAATCTCCTATATCAGGATAGCAGCACTTCTCTTAGCTACTCATAGGGATATAGATTCACAGTAATGAAGAATTGCGTCAGTCCAAATTTATTCTTTCTTGTAAAAATACAAAACACATATAATTACTATAAAACGTATTGCTTTCATGAAGATACAGACGGTATAATCTGTTTATAATACAGGGAGTTATTTGTGTCTTCACTGGGGACTTTATCATGCAAATGACTAGTTCTTACCTGATGTCAGGCAGATGATGTAATTGTCATAAGGCTGGAATATAATTTTAGTTTTTCTTTGGTGTGGTACTTAAGTATTAATGTCAAAAATAGAAGAGGTAGTGTAATTTGTAGGATCTTGATTCATTTCAATTCCTGTTTTTACTTTTGGACTTTTCAAAGATTCCAGAGAAATGGAATTGTAGATATGTACTGAGAAAAGCAGAAAATAATAGCTGTGTCTCTAGTAACATGAGGCTCTTTTTATGTCAATGACCCTTCACTGCATACATGTTACAGTTTTTCATTTCCTACCAGTGTCACTGTGTCATACAACATAACAACATGCATGTGTTCCCCAGTTCAACTACAGTTTTTGGATGGTTTTGGTAACTAATGAGCCCAAGAACCCAGGAAGGACCTGGAACTTAGTTTATTCCCTGTAGAAATAAAAATTAATTTTGCAAAAGGTATGAAGGAGAACAGTATTATTAAGAAGATGGCAGGGACACAAACACACTACTTATGATTTACTTATCAACTGAGAACAGCTATTTTTTGAGAGGTGACCTTGTTCAAACCTCTTCCAACCATCTTCTTCTAAAAACTGCTTGATGCTGTGAAATATATCTCAATATAGCATCTACATGTCTGTTAATGTTGCACATTTGGCTTTAACTTGCAAGTTAGAGGGCACTGATGAGCTCATTCCCTTGCTTCCCTGCTATTATCTATGTGAGCTGCACTAGGTCACACAGTAAGTCAGAAGTTTGCCCTTGATTCCCATCAAAATACATGGCAAGCATTACTCAAAATGTATTAAAGGATTTTGCTAAATTCACAAGGAAATAATCTTTGAAGAATCTCTCACTGTGCATTTGGTTGCTAAAAATACAGAAATCATTCAAACTATCCCTAAAGCAAGAAGATGTTTCATTCCTTGTAAATCTTTGTGGATTTAAACAAGAGGAAAAGGGAGATGTAAGTGCATCAGGGATGGCTGGTATTAGAAACTCCTATTTGTTGCTGCCACCTGCCCATGGCCAACTTTCAGAGACACTGGAGGAAAGAAGATTCCTCCCTCTTTCTTAAGAAAGGCTTAAGGTATTCTTCAAATTACTCACTTCTATTTAAAATGTAACTGGAATAATTTGAATAGCTAAAATTCCCTAGACTACCCTGAGTTGGAAGGGACCCACAAGGATCATTATAAAAAAAGCTCTCCTAGTCCTGTACAAGACCACCCCACCCCATGTGCCTGAGAGCATTATCCAAATGTTTCTTGAGCTCTGGAAGGCTGGTGCTGTGACCACTTCACCTTGACTCAAATTCACTGAATGACAGCAATTTAGTGTGGATTATTTGCTGATATTTTTTCGCATTCTTCTCAGAAATTATGGGAAAAAATTGACACAATGGTCATGTAAAATTTTATCTTCTGAATGAACTTGTTGGTGTGAAGTATTAAAACCAAATTTTGAGGTTCTACTAATTTCTCTGATAATCATCTTTATAAACATATGTTAGATCAAAATATTTTTTCCAAGGATGGATGAAACTTACAGTTTCTCAGGGAATTGGAAAACACTTGCCTTGAACATGAATATTTGGAATGCTTTTCCTCTTTCCAATAAATCTATTTGTCTGCAACAAATAGAATTTCTGAAGTTTTTTTTAGGGGGAAATAAACTATAATATTGCAGATATATTAACAAATAAATTCAGAGTTACAAAAATCCCTTTTTTCAGTTGACCATAAAAACGGCACTATTGAAGATGAAGATTTGTATATCTCTAAGAGACATAGCAACACTGTTGCAAAAATAAATTGAGCTATCCTTCTGCTACAACAACTAAACTGTGGTTAAAAATCAGATTGCTGACTTGAGCATGCCACCCCTCTCCTTCAGCACACACCCAGCAAAAGCCTAATGGCCTCAAAGGCTCCCTTAATGTGGAACTGAATTCATTTGGGTGGTGCTGAGCCTTTGCAGAAGACAGCATGTGACTGTGATGAGCTTGCCTGAAGTTCTAGGGCTCAGGAGAAGCCAGGAACTGATTGTTAAGCTGTTAATCAGAAAATTCTGGGCAATGATAGAGGATGATGCTAAAGACATTTAAAACTGGCTTTAAAAAAATATCAAAGAAAGATCTTTTAAACTTAGATACTCCCTGTCATTCTTCAATGCTTTAGTTGTTTCCTTGCAGGACACTATACCAAATTTTAATAGTGCATCAGGCAGAGGTTTAGAGAATTCTTCAACATTGGCTGAAATGTGGCAGATGACAGTGAAGATCTGCCAGATGACCATACAGCACATGCAAATCACACCACACTAATGCCACCACATCCTTGGTACAGGAAATAACTGGTGGATGTGCACTCTGGGTCAGAGCAGTCTATGAACAGGACACAGTGTGTTCTCTGCATGTTCATACAGGACATACATTTCAACAGCATCTGTTTCTTTCTGCTGCTTCTCTAAATCATAAAAAAGCAAAAATGTAGAGAAGGAAATTGTGCGCTTTATTGTAATTGGGGATGGGTGTTGTTTGGGTTTTTTTCTTGCTAGGTTGGTTGGTTGGTTGTTTTTGGATTTGGCTTGTTTTTTTTCCTATTGATATGTTACACATATACTTAGAAGATTGTTCTTTGGCAGAAGACTTGACTCTAGCCTAGTCAAGATGGGGTTTGAAATAGATTAGGTTATGGCCTGTAGAAGTCGAGGACTTGACTGACATATACTGAATTCTCAGCATCTCTCCAAAGCTACTCCCATTTAAAAAAACTAGACACTATGTATCCTAAGAGCTCTTGTAAAGTAAGATTTCTGAGTGTGTAATTAAATATATAATCAAATAGCATTTAGGAAACCCAGGTAAGGGTAGTTTCAGCTATTTCTTTCTGTTTCCTTTTCACATCAGCTTAGAACCATCTCCCTTCTCCCATTCCCTGGGGAAGCAAGCTGTTGTAAGGAGGCTGTACAGCTGCAGGACAGACTCTGCACTTAAGCTGTGGGAATATGGGTGTGCTGGATCCATGCTCAGGAAACTGATCTGCTTGTGGTCTCTCAGTAACTCCAGACTGGTCTGCCCAGCTAGATGCTCCCCTATCCTCTGTCATGCCACATTTGTCCTGCTTCTTAACTCTCCTGTTTCTTCCTTTGCTGTGGAGCATGGATCCTAACAGGGGGGAGAAATGCAAGAATTCATAACAAAACATGGGGTAAAAAGACCATCTCCACTGAAGTTAATAATCAGCAGGGTCCAAATTACCTCTTATTAGCATTTATTTTACAAAGAGGCAGGGTATAATTTCACGATAGATTCAGATTTGGAGAGGGACTATAATCAGCCTCCTGAAGAGCTCTGCCTGAAGTACATGGCTGCTTATTTCTTTTCCAAATTGCACCCCTCTCTTTCCCCCTCTCTCGCTTACCCCTCCCGCCCCGTTCTCTTTCTTGATCTCTTTGAATAATGCAATCACTTTGAATAGCCCAGACAGGCCTGAAGATTAGGGAGCCTGTTTGTGGAGCAGGGGGCCAGCTGAATAGGCACAGGAGGCTGGCTCCCCGGGAAAACAAGGCGCTGGGAACTAGGCCAACTGTGAAGAGCATGTGCTGGGAGGGACTGAATAGGCAAGCAGCCGGCCAGCCCATATGTCAGGCTGTGCCACAAAGACTTCTCTGCACATCTACCATGACAAACAGGATTACCGAAGACAATTAATCTGGCACGCTTTATCAAA
The DNA here is from genome assembly GCF_012460135.2 of Molothrus ater. Taxonomy (NCBI): domain Eukaryota; kingdom Metazoa; phylum Chordata; class Aves; order Passeriformes; family Icteridae; genus Molothrus; species Molothrus ater. Next base: position 60,929,503 of record NC_050478.2, read on the forward strand.
ATCAAGCGCTGACCCCCAACCTCTCCCCCCAGCATGCAGCAGATGCCACGCTCCAATTCAATGGAGCTCAAGTGTTCCCTTTTTCGCTGCTGAAAGGCATCCAAAGCCTGAATAAGGTTGGCGTGGACTAATTGCAAACACTGTCTGATGGTGACAGTCCTAATCAAATGAGATGAGCTCACCTTTTCTGTAAACTTCTAATGGGAAGGCTGGTGGCAACTCCCCATCAGCTGCTGGCAGAAAGAGAAACGCATGGGGATGAAGGGCTTTCCCTCTCCTTTCTCCCCCTTCCTTCTCACTGCCTGATGGAGGAAGAGGACAGCCACACACATCCTTTCCTGTTGAGCCTTTTGGGTGCTTCATCTGGAGAGGGATGGAGAAGGGAAAGCATTGGAGCCACCTCTGTGCAGCAGCATCTCTGCTCTGCAGATGCCGCAGAGCGGCCAAAAGGCAGCGTGCCGACGCTTACTGCTATGCTAGAAACCAGGCTCCACAGCCAGGCTGAGCCCTCAGCTGATGTCAGTGGGGCTGTAAACATTCCCCTCAGTATCTGACCCTGCCTTGGGATGTTCCTGTCGGCTCTGTAGTGCAGAGTATAAACTTACACTCATTAGGACCAGTCATTTCTTTTCATGCCCCTCCTTGGTTTATTTTATTTATATTTCAACATATAGGAGTTTCAGAAAAGCCTGCCCAGTTGACCTTAATAGAAAATGAAAAGTGAAGTTCAATAAGAAAGGGGGGAAAAGCAGTGAAAAACTAATAGTATTTTATCTTATTGCTTTTGTATTTACCTTACTGCTGTTCAAATAAGCAGGCCAGATTCTTGCTGCTCACCCTAGTATGCATAGGCATCTGTACTACAGAAATGCCTCATGGGCAGTCCTCTCCTCACAAAAAATTGTTTGTCCTCTTAGTCTCACTCAGATTAGAGCCAAGTGCCTGTGTTTCTATATTGGCATCCTCTTGCTTGTTAGTGTGGATGGAGTGAAGGTTTGCATAGGCATGGATGAATGGTTCTTTCAAGTATTTTTCCCCCAAGTTTTCAAATGAAAGTTCTGTTTGTTCAAGTAAAATTTGGTAGACCCTCCTCAGCTTTATTAAGTTAAAACCCACTCAAAAACAAATTAAAAAAAGGTAGTAGCAAGTTATACAACACAGAACACGTTTCAGTATAGTCTTTCATTTTGTAAAATTTGCACAAATGAAAGGTTTAAAATCTTTGATTTAGGAAATACTGTCAAAGCTCTTATTATATTTTAATACAACATTTTTTCAAGCTGAAAAAGAAAAATATCTCTTTTCTTCCCATACACACCTAAGACAAAAGATTTAATTTAAAATAATCTTTGTAACAATTTTTCTTTCAAAATTCTTACCTGGCAAAATGGACAGCATTTTGGCCTGAATGGTATCTGTGTTCCAATGTGTTTATCATCTGTTTTCTGTCAGAAACTTGACATCTAGATGTTACTTCCCAACCTACTTTCATGGCTATCCTCAGCATAACATCTGATTCTTCAGTGATTTGAATGATTTTAACTTTTCTCTTAAAGTAAGGGTAGTAAGGGACTGACACATTCCATGAGCAGAAAAGGCACTAAGGAGCAGGAGGTGACTGATTACCTTGATTTCTGAAAAGAGGATGAAAACAACCTGGTTCACATTTTGGCCCATGAGGCCATGTCCCTTTGCACACAAACCTGTGATGGTGGCTCCAGGTTCACACACGTCCAGCAACTTTGATTTTCATTTTCTAAGTATGAATTCTCAGCACTGTGTGTCCTAATTAAAAAAAACTCAAAACACCAGAGCTGGAATGGGCTGACACCTGCAGAAGCCATGGCTGTGGGAAGGGACCTCTCACTGGAGCAGTGCTTTCCCACCTCTAGCTGCAATATGCAAGTTGTTCTTATCAGCAGTGCACTGCTAACGATGCCCCTCAAATCTGCCAATGTTTCTTCTTCTTGCATAGCAGGAATGGGATGTTTTAATGATAGTTACAGATGGAGGAGCAGCTGATTTTGGTATTGCAATGTTTACACTCTAGCAACATGTTCCAGCATTTGAGAAATGCAGCACCCAAAGAGGGTCCAAATGGAAAATCAGAAAACAGAGCTAATACTGCTCAAGGCACTGAGCAAAGGCCGGCTGCAGATCACACAGCAGTTCATTGTTGTGGTACTCTGACATCCCATAGAACAGCACTTTCCAGAAATCAAAGTCCAGGTTGTGTTTTTATTCAGAGTGCTAAGGTTGATTTCTAAGAAATCTCTGGTAATGAAGTGATATATGGAGTTAGGAGAGAGCTAAACTGAAGATAATCACTGCTGTGCAAGAAGGGTGAAGGAATGAGCTAAAAATACTAATTAAAAAAAAAAAAAGAAAAAAGAAAGGGATGAAAAAGCACAAACACCCCAGAAAATTCACTGCAGGCTAAAGTAGCAACCGGTGAATGAAGTGACAAGGTATTGATCTGAAATACCAGGTGAAGAGGAGAAGACACAATGTGTCTCCACATTGTGAAGAAAGGAACTGCCTGAAGGAGGTGAAGTCCTCTGCAGAGGCTTGCTGAGGGGTGATGGGCAAAAAAGCATCCCTGAGGCAGTCAGAGGCTGGCTGGCATCTGAGCTCAAAATGATCACAAAGTCCTGATGAACCTCTCTTTCTGCCTCACTCAGATTGATCACTGGCAAGGTGGAGAATAATTTATACCATGGCTAGATTAAGGAATAGAAAGACTGTGATCCATTTGACTGTAGTTAATTAAAACATTTCTCTGAAACCAGGAGTATTTCTTGCACAATTTTTAAACTAGTTGTGTAGCAGCTCTGTAGGTCACAGCACCACATATTGCTGCCATAAGTACCAAGATGGCTAAGGGTCTAGAAGGTGGAGCTGATATGATACTACTAAGTGACATGGGTGGAATTTCTCGCAGCCATTAGCAGAAGGAGGAGCTCGCTCGTAAAAGAAAGACTCATGTGAAAGCGTATTTCTAAAATGTCATCTGATTTGCAGTGGAATATCCACCATTTTTCTAAATGACACAGTTTGTACAATTGAAGTGTAATTCAGAAATGACATAGTATTGACAAAGAAAGGGTCTCTCCTTCTCCACTGACCCCAAGGAATTGCCATAGCCTGCAGAGAGCAGTAGAAATTTTGACCTACTTTATCATGCCTACTCATTGCTGTCAAGATGTTTCTTATGTCTGTGAAACAGTAATCACTGACTTTTATTTTGAACACATAATTACACAGTGATTTGGATCAGGATACCAAAGTTCCTACATTCTCCTGTTCTCATATCACGATAAGATCAAATTTTTTGAAGTTCAAGTAAATATGTCTTACTTATTTTCTTTCATCTTTTTCATCTTTTTCTCTTGGACTCAAACAGGTGCCTTCATTTTGGGTGACACAATGTCTCTTAGAATGCATCAGAGGATTTTTCTTCCTCTCTAGTTCTCTGTAGCTGCTTTCAGGTCTCCCGCTCAGTTCTTGCTGAAAGCTTTCCTCCAGGCCAGAATATGTGGCCTAATTCAGATAATTCACATGAAAAATCATTCTGTGTTGCACTGCCATTAAGTGTGGAATTTTGGTCACTGTGGTGTAGTTTTAATGTGGCCAAAGAAATATAGCCAATACATGAAAGTTTGTTGTCTTGTTTTGCTCATGATTCTGATAATACCTCACTACTTAGGAAAATGAACCACAAATGGCTTGAAGAACGAATCAGTTTTATCCAGTAGAGTAGAGAAATGAATTATAACATCACTGAGTAATGTTTATGGTAGAGGAAAGAAAGTGTTCAATTGCTGGAGGAGTGAAACGTTCATGTATGAATGCATAAAGACACTCTGGCAGAGTTTGGTGTAGTGAGCTCAGGCCAGTAATCTGCCACTCCTTTTGATTTATGGGCCCCTAAATATAGAGGTGCAGATCCTGCCTAAGTAACTTAAGCCAAATGGCATGGCACTTGCCCTCCTTTTTGGGTTTGACAAACCTCTTAGCAGCAGCTTAAGGAACACTGCAAGCCCACATTCCATTTTCTGGTTTAGCCCCTTGTCCCTAGCACACAGCTTTGAGGCACCATGCTGCCTGTGGCCCCTCCTGACTTTATCCTTGGCCATGTCACACCAACCAGAGAGGGCACACTGTGGTGTTGCTCCCATCACGTCACTTGCTTTGGAGTTTTCTGGGTTTGGGGATGTTTTACCTTAAAGCCACTAATTGCTGATAGTTTCTGGCTAAGGTGCTTTTGAGTGCTCAGTAGGAGACAACATGTTTTTTTGGTTCAGCTGGAGTTTCAGAAAACAAAAATAAGATGAGAATTTCAACATAACTGAAAAAAAAACTTTCTGAAGTTTTAACAATCTTTGAAAACTAAGATTAGCAAATAATTGTGGATTGGCAAATCAAAGCCTTAGGTTTAGAAAATGCCCAAAGTATTCTGATTATTACAACAATTATTTTAATTATGAAGCCAGACTAATTTGATGAAATTTACAAGAGTTTGCAAAACATCTTATTTGACTCAAATCCTTATCTCCTAAATAATACATTTCAGCTAGAAAAGTTTACTTAGTTGCAAGTACTTGATCATATAAATAAGCAGAAGGATCTTTTTGGTCAGTTTTGAGATTTGAGAATGGTCTTAGGACAGTCTTGGCATTGCAACCAGAGGTGATTTCTGGTCTACAGAAATAGAGTGGTGGAAAATATATTCTGCTCTCCTGAGCATAAAGCTGCAAAAAACAAGGAGTGAGTGAGAATGATCCTTTCTTGAGATGGGGCTCTACATTGTATCACTGCAGCAGTCATGCTGCTATTGATTTTGTATCTTCTAAAGAGGTTCAGAGAGCAGGACACAGGCCTTACAGAGAGGCAGATGGGAAACTCAGATCTGTTCCTCACTGGTTCAGTTTTGAAGCCACTGCCTTGAAGATCCCACACAAGCTATATCTGAGAAGATACAACCATGGGTGGACTTTTGAAGACATAAGATCTTGACAGCAAATGACAAAAAGTAAATCTGATCTACAACTATGTTAATTATCAGCCCACTGATATGTGTGTGCTCTGAAATGCATTTAGGAGCAAGTACAGAATGGGTCTAAAATTCACAGAAAAAGTAATTCCACTTTTCTCTAGTTGGAAAAAAAACAGGTTTTCCTTTTATTTCTTTTTTCTCTCTCCCATCTTTTTCATCTTTAAATTGTTATAACACCAAGTGAACATTGAGATAAACTGCTGTTCAGATAATTCACTGTCAAAAATATTGAGCATACTTTAGTTGGATGGCAGCAGTAATGGTCTTTTCAAGTGCCTCTGCACAAAAGCTGAGCCTATCAAGATTTTTTGGCAGGCACTGCGTTTAACTTGTCATGTTATATATTGCAGCAATGCAGTTGAGGATCAGTATAAATCAACTTACAAGTCTGGAGGAAATGGGGGAATGTGCTTCTGCAGCCCACTGGCAGCTCAAGTGTCTATCAGAAGGTGGCAGCATCTCAACATCGTTCAGTCCAGTAGGGAAAAAAAAAAAAAAAAAAAAAAAAAAAAAAAGAAAAAAAGAAAAAACCACCCCTCAATCTACATGTCCAGAAAGCTGAAAGCTCTTTACATTCAGACAGGATGTACACACTACTGCCTTGAATTTATGGGTTTGATGAATTTATGTGGTTACAGACAGGCAGGAAGGTGAAGTTTTGATAACTCTTCAGTCTTCTTAATGTAAAAGTGGGAAACAGGCTAAGTAGGTGCTAGAAGGAAGGGAAGTGAAAAATAAATGAGAAAATATGGCCATGTAAGGGGTCAGAAACAGCCCACCCCCAACCAGAGGGGAATTTTGTGGTAGCTGTGTTGGAAATATTGAGCAACAAAATATGTAGTTCCTAATAAATTTTTGGGATTTTATCTCCTACCAGTGTGACAGAGAATAACTCTTTTTTCACAGCTATCACACCCTGTATTGTCAGATGTCATGATCTCATCACAGGCTTTGTGGCTTTATTGTTGTTTTTTTAAAAACCCAGCCTTTGAAACTGGGCAACTGGACAGGATCCCCAGTTTTCACTTAAACACCACTATAACCAAAAATAGGATGATTTGAACCCTTGTGGTTACTGAAACAGTCAAAAAACATGTGCAAAATGTTCTCACAATGTTCAAAAACGAGAAGGCAGTGTGGAAAAAATACCAGAATTTAAAGTAGAAAAAATAAAAATGACATTTCATAAGGTTAGCAAAAAGTCATGCATCCAAGTGCACTGATTGACAATAGAGTGTTGCTGATGGGAAGGCTGGGCCCAGCACATAAAGCCAGGCATGTCAGAGTGTACTCTGATAGGGGTGGGATCAAGTGCCTGGCTTAGTGCATAGCCATGAGCACAAAATGGTGTTGCTCACTTCAGTGAGATTATTTGCTGATTTACAGCTCAAGTCATTGCTGAACTGAGCTCTTAACTTGCTTAAGGATTAATCCAGTGTCCAGTGCGTTTGATGGTAAAAATCTCAAAATGGGGTCATCAGTGTCGTTGTACAATGTTTTGGGGTGTTTTTAACATGGAACTGCCTCAGCTGGCACTTGATCCACCCTGTATAAGGGCGTGGAGTAAAATAAGAAATATTGTACTAATGGCCACCACGAGGAGTCCATATGTGGCCAGAAATTGCTACCCTAATACTCAGAACCATGGCATGTTACTTTCAATCTTTCTGTTTGTGGTGGGATGATCCTGGATGGACAGCAGGTGCCCACCATCATCACATTGTCACCGTCCTCTTCACTGGGCAGGGGAGAAGAAATAAAATTAAAAGCTTGTGGGTCCAAATAAGGTCAGGGGAAGATCATTCACCAATTACTGTCATAGGCAAAGCATACTTGACCTGGGGAAAATTAATTTAATTTATTACCAATCAAATCAGAGTAGGATTAAGGTAACTAAAACCAAATCTGAAAAGGCCTTTCCTGCACCCCTTCCTTCTTCTCAAGCACAGCTTCACTCTCAAATTTTCTACCTCCTCTGGGAGCTGGTTCATCACATCATCTGTGCTTCTCCCTCTCTCTCAGGGAAGGATTCCTCACATTCCTCCCTTGCTTCAGCATGGGGTCCCTCCCACAGGAAATAGTCTTTCCCAAACTTCTCCAACAGGCTGCAGTTCTTCATGAACTACTCCACTGTGGGTCCCTTCTACAGACTGTAGTCTCTCTGGAACAGGCTGCTCCAGTCTGAGCTCCACTCAGAGCTGCAAGAGGAATTTCCAATGCCTTCTCACAGAATCCAGCCCTGTAGCACCCCTGCTGCTGCAAAAACCTTGCCACAAAAACCCAGTTACTTGGCTCCAATGAGTTTGTCACTGAAATCAAGTAAAAAGTGGCAAAATATCTCTGTGCAATTTAAAGTGGAGCAGTTTTAATTTCCAGGTTTTACATATGAAAGAGAAATGCTAATTTTGAAGATACCTCCAACTATATTTGCCTTGGATGCACATCTGCAGTGCAATTGAAACAATGGACAGATTACCAGGTGGTGACCAATTATGAGCAGGGGACTTCATCTTCAGAGGGGATACAAAACCTGGCAAAAACTGAGATTCTGAGGGCTTAGCACAGATAACTTTGGGCCCAGGCACAGTCATACTCTCAAAAATGGCATCAGAGGTTGAGCTCCAGAAAGACTGAATGCCTCTCTGGACACCCCAGAATAAATAAGGAGAGGATTGTGGCAACTTCCATTCTCAGATCCAGGGAGAATTTTGTCGTACCACGATTTCACATCTCATACTGAACACTCAGCTACTGTACTTGGTAGACTCAGCCAAATACACACAGGTCAGGAAGAGAGCTGGCAGGCAGAGTGTGCTGCTTTAATTTTGTTTGGCTTTTTGATGTGCCTTCCTGGAGTTCCTATTTGCTATGTTGTGGGTTAAATACTTAAACAGGAAATCAGCTCAGAGGACCAGCTGACCATTTCAACCTTGTGGAAACATTTGTCCTTGCCTGCTTCCCAGAACAATTCAAAGAATGCCTTGTTTCTGATACACACAGCCAAAGTAAAAAATCTGTGGAGAATAATTTATGGACAGAATGATTCAGTAGGGTGACAGCACTCATTCAAAGACCTTGAGTAGAGATCAGTACAGATAGCTGCACACCTAAAGGCAGGAAGTTCTTCTTAATTTTTGTTTTGTGCTGTAGACAGTCCTCCGACTGAGTATTGTGCCTGAATGGTTATATGAATCTATTAGCTAATCATCCATTAGAGTGATGCTCTCAAGATTAATCTAGCCAAAACTTGACATAAATGATCTAGAATGACAACAATTATAAAAATCACTTTACAAAAGAATGACCTTTAACAGAAGAAAAAGCAAATTTAGACTAAATTGATTCAAATGAAAAAAGGCTATCAAGGAGGGGCATTTGTCTTCTTGTTGTTGCAATAAAATTTTTGCAGTACCATAGTTCTTTCAGGCTTACAAATGCCATGTTTCCTATTTTTGCCAAGATTTTTTATTATTTCTGATGTTACTCCATGCATAAGGAATAAAACTTTATGCATGACTTCTAATGTCATTCTGAAGATCTTTATTAAAATGCATTCCATCATAGCAGATGCATTTTAATTGCCACTTCTTTTAGTTCAGCTGTGCAGCACTGTTTATATTGCTTTAAATTAAACTCCTTCCCACTAATGGCAAGATCTGTTAGTCCTCTAAAAGGCAATGCCTGAAAAATATCAGGATTTGTGAATTAGATGGAAACAAAATCAGAACTCAATGAAGGCAAAAGTATTTAATCAGGCCTTGAAGAGGTGGTTATTTCATGGCCTCTGTATTTGAAAAGTCAAATAATTTTGGTTAAAATTTCTAGTGATTTCAGGATAAACATTTATCTGAGAAAGGACTGTGTGAACCCTTCAGGATTTTGTCTTACATGAAAATAATTGCCTTAATGATTGATAGATATTTCCCTCCAAATTTAACTATCAGGGACCTGACCTGCACTGAGTTAAATCTGCATTTTGGTTGCTTGCAGGCGTCAGTTGCTGTAACTGTACATGTGCTATATCATGGCACTGGAGGACAAGCATTAGGTGGGGCAACCTTCATTTCAAACATCATGGTCCTCTGTGTTGTCTGAAAGGCTTGCAAAATTTCCATCAAGTGTCTATGGTTGATGCCAAGGACAAACCCTGTAGGAAAAAAGGCCTCTGGTAATTCCTCCTCATGGGTCTAGAGTGAATCTCTATCTTTTGGGTTTTGTTTATTTTCCAAATACTTGATGCTTTCCCCAGGAGCTCTGAGGACTTCACTTATTATCCTAGCTTTTGCACTTCCCTTGGCAGCCAGTTTGAGTTTCATAGTCCAGATCATTTTAAATGAGGTGTGACTCGGGTAGACTTTCCTGACAAAATACACAAAGAGCCATTTCTGTGTCACTGGGGGAAAAGAACTAAAACATCACCCTCCTCTTTGAGCATAGGCTTTTTGCTATCATGTACTCTGTTGACACAAGAGAGGCAAATTGTTGCATTTTACTTGCTTTATGACTTGATTTATTTAGCTTTAAGTCAAAAGTAAATATTTAAAAGTTACAGGCCTATTTTGAAAAACGGGACTCCTCAGATTTGCACAGAAAGCTGGGGTGTGAAGATCATAGTTTTATAGCCTGGAGGAGGTAAAAGCATAGGCAGTGCACATTAGTGTGAGCAGAGCCATGCCATCTGTTAATCACACTCATACTCAGGGAATGGACAATGCAGCAGCAAGCACAAACACTTTTGACAATTTTACTACATATCTTTGAACATCTGATTCTAAGGTCTGACAAATATTGCGAAGGTCACTGCTAGTCAGTGGTGGGGGGGAAAAAAGAGATATTTATCAAGAAGTACAGGAAAGAAAGACTCTCAAAGGAGTGCTTCTCAAGCCTATGTGGGTTTTGTTTGGTTTTAAATGTATGCATTGTGTGGTCTTGGATTTAATTCCACAATGGCTGGTAGGGGGCCTGTCCAGAAGCACCAGTACATGGTCCTACTTAATGAGCACCATAATACTCACAGAATCTAGATAGGGCCATGGAGGTGGAACTCAGCATCACCAAGGCAGTGGCAAAACATTCTGGATGGTGTGGAAGAGAGTGACCTGAATGTAAATGCTGAACAGTTGCATTATCTGCGCTCTTTGCTGGTGCCCTGAAATGAAAGCAAGCTGAGGCCTCCTCCAGGGTGCCCTGGTGGGCGGCTTTGAGGGAGCTGGCTTTGCACAACTTTCCTCAGCTCCTGTCAGAGCTGCTGCAGGTGAGAGGTTGGTTTTTTGACTTCACTTGGGGTTTAGAAAGAGGGCTTCCACACACTCTGAAATGTAGCCAGAAATGGCAGCATGGTGTGTCTTTCCTCAAGAGCTTGGCCTGCCCTCAGAAGGGGCTGTTGTGCCAAGAGCACCAGGTTGTTCATTGACAGCTGTGCCCCTGGGCTGCAGAAGAGATTGCTTGAAGGCTCACCTCCAGTATCATTGCAGGTTGTAACTTTGAAAAAGTCCTTCATTTTTCAATCAATGTATACAACAATGACCTTCATTATCCTTCATCTCTGGACAGAAATGTGACTAACATCTACCAGGACAACTTATTGCCAAAAAGCTGCTCTTGTTCTCCAAGTATTTATTGACAAATCTAATTTTGAAGCTATTTTCTGCATGCCTAATCTTGTAAGTATACTAATATTCTGCCTAATGTGTTGTTTATAAGCAAACAAATCCATTTTTTTCAGAGGGAAATGAGAGTGGTATATCTATAAGCTGAAGATGTCTTTTTAACCAGGGCAATAATACTTCTTAAAGCTTCCAAGAAGTTTCTTTTCTACTGCACCTGGTTTTCACTTGGATAAAGCTATTTTTTGGCAGAGCTGTGGCTGGTATTCATGAGGACAAGTAAAATGCAGTGAATACCTACTGTGTTCACTGGATGGAATTGATAAACAGTAAGAAGGACTTCTGAAGGAAATAAGTAAATTTAACTTTCCTAGGCTGCATGCCTTAGCATAAGAAGTACAGGAGGGACACAGGATAGCTTCATTCAGCTTTGCCATCCTTAGGTTGGTTCTTGGCTAGTGATGTCCAAGAGTTGTGCCTCCAATCTACCTCAGCAGCTAATATGAGAGTAAACCTCCTTATTTCCATGGCAAAGGGCTGCTGAATGGTAAATTTACCTTAAGGAGGGTGAGTTCCCCACATTGTAGCCCCATCTGCACTGCAAAGTGTAATGATACACAGGTTTCAGGTAGGAGTAAGGTTTTGGTAGGTCTGTGTATTCTCTGATTAAAAGTGGCTGGGTAGAGCTGCTGGCAAATTTGCAAGGCTTTCTGCCTGCTGTCTGAGGAGAAGTCAGAGGCCATCCACAGCCAAAGAGCAGCCCCCCAGAAAGGGCAGTGTAAGCTTCAGCACATAATTCTATTTGCATACATTGAGACAGCTGGCAGATTTGCTATAGCATGGGAGGCATTACGGTAAGCACAGTGTTTCCCACCCACTGGGAGAAAGATCATGAAATATGGGGGACTGAAAAGCCAACAGTTTCTTTACAGAAGTTGGAGTCTGTCTGTAACAATACTGGTGGGATTTGCTCAAATTTATTTTTAGAAGTTCATGTTCAATCAGCTCAATATTTCCACTAGGAGAAAACAAAGCAGCATAAATCTGAATTTTTTTCTCTCCTTTGGCAATGGATCCATACACTCATTATGATTTAGTAGGCAGGGATTTTATTTCCAATATAGATGAGAGGACCACTCACCCCTCTTTTCCAAATTCTGTGTCTGCTGGTTTTTTGCTAGGTAGTACACTTTTGTGAGCTGAGAGGATAAAAACAATAACTCAGTGAAGTGGGCAGCAGCAATGTGGTTAGATACACAAATATTCCCCTTCCTTGAGGGGAAAAAATCCCTCTTGATCTGTCTGAGATACAGAAGAAGCAAGTGTCTGTAACAGTAAACTGTATGGAAAGGTGATATATACATATAGTATGTGTATATACTTTCCATACACTCTGTGCTATATTAAATGTGTATATGTATATCTATATTAATTGAGGCAACTGAGAAAAGCCAGAAGTCTAGTGTGGTTTCTGTCTTACAAGAAGTTAACTATAACAGGACATCAATGCACGGCCCAGTGCCTTACAAAAGTCCTAAGCTGGATCAGACAAACCTCAACTAAACTGTTCTTTGTGAACAATCCTGTGGAACTCTCTGAGGTACAAAAGTGCCTGGTGGCAGACTTGGATAAGGAGTTTGGTTGTCCCATGACAGCTGCCCATTTAAGTGTGCTGCAAGAGAGAGTGAGGCATGTCTCTCCAGGCACATGGCTCAGCACCATGCTCCAAAATTGCCTGGATTTTATTTGAGAAGAGATGTTTTGTGGATGAATGAAACTGCTGGTGTGAGGAATATAGCATCCTGCAAGGGAAGAAAAGGGTGCTTTATTACTGCCTAAATAGCAGTGGTTTCAGGGTGCCTGGGGACATCTGGAGGATAGGCTTCAGGCTGAGCTTGAGAGATCATTGCAGATATAAACTTGCAAACAGAAAGCAGTGGGTAACCATAATGATGTTGCTGTTATCAAGTCATGGATGGAATAACTTCCAGAATCAATGTTTGGGTTAGGCCCTTTGGCCAGGAAGGGTTTCATGTCAGCTCTAGTCTGCTTGAAGGAGGCCAGAATAGCTGGAGAAGGGGTGTATAAAGCCTGGGAAGCTGCTGTCTCTTCAGGACCCGGGCACAAAGTACAAGATACCGCCAGTGCTCTCTCCTTCTGGGCCCTGGTTCTGCCTTCTCTGAGTCACTCTATGGGCTGTATGTATTTCTTGTAAGTCATCTTTGTCCTTCATGTCTTAGAAATGTTGTTTTTATCATCTGGGAAGGCTCCGCACATAATTTCTGGATAACAGCTCCCTTGCACGAATTATGTTTTATTTACAACCACTCCCAAGAGTGGCAATAGTTTTAAACAGACTACCTATCTCACAACAAACACAAGCTCATTATGTTTTAATAGTAACAAATCAATGTCCTAAGAATAAACTTTCAAGGTGTTCCTTGAAGAAGACATGAGCAGCTGTCAGAAAGCAGTTTAACCTTTTGATAGTTAAGATGCAACTTAAAGCCTGTTCCAGGAGTATAGAAAGGATTTGCTGAGGGGAAACACCAAATCACCACATGAAATGTTGTCCCAAATGAAGGCCTGTTTTTTGTGGGCTCTCAGACCTCACAACATCATTGTGAAGGTCATAAGGTTTGAGCACTTGTGTTTTATGCTCAGTTCTCTTCACACATGCAGATGAGTTTGGGGGAAAGGGAAAACTGGCCAAACTAATATCACAAGACAGTAACTTTCATCCAACAGGTTAAGGTTTCCACTTGCACCTTTCCTCCTGCATTAACATTTTATTAATTCAACCCAAAGTGCTATATCCTCAGGATGCCTAAAGCACAGTACATTTGAACACATGACTAGATGTTAAGGTGCCTCATATCACCGGCATTCAGAAAATGAAAACTTGTGTCTAAAGGGATTAAAACTATTCCCATCGATTATTTTCTGAGTGAACTTAGGAAATGTGTTCTTATAAGAGATTTGTCTCTTATATTGTTATTATTATTATTATATTATTTGTCTCTGAGTGGGTCAGATCTTACACATTGGAAATGCTAATGTAAATGTTAGAAATGGTGTTTCTGCTCATTTTACCTCTTTCTCCACAATCATTGATGCCACAGGGCTCCATACTGCCCCTCTGTCCTGCTGTACTCCCTCTGTTTTCAAAGCCACACGATGCTGCTTGTTGTGGGCATCACACACTGAGCAGCAGCAATGTTGATCCGATGGCATGACTGGCTTTAGTTTAGTCTCTTTGTGGTCCTGCTGTGTACATTCCTATTCATGTGCTCTTTCTCTGTCAGACTGTATTCTTCATGGTCATAGCCAAGCCTCCTAGCAAGCAGATATTGCACAGGTCTGATTTCAGCCACACAAGCTAAATAAGATTTTTCTCTTTTCTTCAGTTGTCTGTCTCTTCACCAGCAGCAACAGCAGACTATTCTCTTCTGATCAGTTGTTGCATTCCTGACAGTTTCTTTCCCCTTGATTAACTGGAGCAAATGTCTCAAGTTACTGTGGAATAAACAGTTACCATTTGTCATAAGGGCTGTCATAATGGGTCCTGTGTGTCACTTAAGCTGATGCATTTTACCTTGCAACAGAGGCAGATTAACTGTATGGGCTAGACAACTTTACCAGGTCCATTGACTGACCAAGCTTTGTTAAGCTGCTGTAACTGAGATGTAGCTCATTTATGTGGCAGAGTCCTCAACTCCAGTGCGAGTGTCCAGAGATGTGTGATTAGCAGCAGAAAATTTTGTTCAGAGAAAGCATCTCTTTGTATATTTGTGTGGATGCTGTAGTTCTTTCCACAAAGTTAGGATAGAAATGAGAGGCTTGAAATATTATTATTATTATTATTATTATTATTATTATTATTATTATTATTATTATTATTTTAACTGGATTGTGGAGAGGGTGAAGACTGACAATAAGGAAGGAGAGTAACAAAAGTAGAAGCAGTAAAATAATTATACACCTGCCAATTCTTTTCTTTCTTGTTAAAGACTCACCCATCTTTTTGTCTGTGAAAAGTTCATTTAAATCTGTCTTTCCCATGCAATAGGAAAAAAACCCAGTTCATTCAACAGTATAATACAAATCCGAGAATGTTTTCAAATTTCCCTCTTTTGTGTGTTTTAAGATTGACAGCTATATAATTAAGCATAACAAAGAGAGAAAGGATTTACAAGATTTAGCACAACTTGAGCTACTTGGGGCAGCAGAGAGAAGGAAAGTCAGTGGCAGATGCTAAATGAATCTGAGGAGTCACTTATAAGAGGTGTGCAGACTCAGTTTGAAGCACTATTTTAAGAAAGGAAATGATCACAGCCATATGAACAAAGCATGGCCAGCAATCAGGTGCTGATGACGAGATCCAAAAAGTGAAAGTGAGTGGAGGAGTCAACCTGGTGATCCCGATTTGCAGAGATGTGCGCAACCCCTCTTCCTGCACTTGCAGCACAAAGCTCCAAAGCAGTGGTCAATGCTTCCAGGGGCATTTTGCCAGTGGCTTCCCCATCTTTGTCTTTCATAAGCCACAAGGTGTGTAGAGATACATTGAAAACGTGTTCTGCTACATTACAGTCTGTCCTGTTCTATGCTATGCTTTCCATCTTGGGTGTAGAGGGTGTACCCCATTAGGCCATATCAAGATCCAGCTCCAGATAAATCCAGTGAAAAACCTACTTTATGAACTTGCTTTAGAGAAAGGAAAAAAGTCACTTGTCTTCTTGTGGCTGTTTCATTCCCTTCAGAGCCTAAAGTAGGTGACTAAACAAATCTGGTTCATTTTCAGAAGTTCTTCCACTTGACTGAAAATAAAATGTGTAGGGATTTGTGGCCAAAAAATATAAATATGAAAATAAGAATACAATTTTTAATTATTAGAAAACAAATCTTCTTGTTTCCTGACTAGACTAAGTATTCTGTTCCAAAGTTGTTCTGTCTGTTCAGTGTTTTTTGAAATAGAAAAGTTGTGAACCCAAATTAAGTGTCATTCCTGCTTCTTTGTGGGAGCTTTCAAACTGTTATTTTGCTATCTGAAAGTCCCATTGAGTTCATAGATATAGTTAAATCCTGTCTAGACAAATTTCCATTGCTTTAAATTCCATTTGATCTTAACTCAGTTTCTAATGATGTTGAAATACAATAGGGAACGCACAGATGAAAACACATGGCATATCTTTGCCTCTGTGAAAACATCTGAAGTATACAAGACAGTGGAAATGCTGAGTTTTTTATCTGGATATCCATGGATGCTGCCCAGAGTAAGCAATTTTTGTTTCTTTTCTTATTTTCATTGTTAGGCATTGATTCCACCTCAGAGTAATTCCTTTTAAGTTCAGAGGGAAAGAGGACCTGAAAAGCTTTGTAGTTTTTTTCCTATTCCTTTCTCATTCCTTTCACATTGCTGTCCTCTTAAATTTATATCATTATACTTTTTTATGTCCTTCCTATGAACCTCAGAATCAGACACCTGTTAAATCCCCTTACAACTGCTGCTACAAAAATTCCTGTGCATGGAATGCACAGATGCCTGTGTGCTGCCAGGATGGATGGGCTGCAGATACAGAATTGTCATCCCATGTCATCCTTGGGAGTGCTCCATGTGGTCTGACAGCCTTGGCTTCTTGCCAGTGCTCAGCTGATGTTGGGAAGCAGGTTGCTCTTTCTCTCTCTCTTTAGGATATTTTACTCTTGCCACTTTTGCCATTCTTTCTGGGACTTAAATAATGATGGGACACATCTACTCTCCCGTGGTTCCACTGCTCTGAGGCTGCAGATGCTTTGGTCTCTCGTAAGAGAAAGCAGCTATGCCTGTGGCAGAGCCTCATTCCTCACCTACCAAAGGCACTGCAGTGAGAGGACTGGAGGAAAAGCTGGCTCCACTGGCTTTGCACCAGGAATGCTGAATCCAAGCAGCTGCAAATGGATTTGAGACCTTTTTCTACAATGACCTGTTACTATGCCTGTTACATACAACTGATGTAGGCAGACATCTCCAGGAACTTCTTGGCTTTATCATTTAACTTGATTATGATATTCTGAAATTAACATTTTGCAATCATGCTTTATTAAGATCATTATATCCTATAGCAGGCCAAATACTCCACTAAAAAAGAAAATCCTTTTCAAATCACCTAATGAATTCCCCAACATAATTAATGTTTCATTTGAGACTAACCTAAAATATTTCCAATATTTAACATTTCCATATGTCAAAAAAAGGAAAAAGAAAAATTAAAAAAAAGAAGAAAATTGATCCATGTAGCTGCCAAGCACTGGACTAATCAATTCTATCTATAAGGGTCTTAACTTGAAGACATCATTTGGCCATGGTGTGTGAATAAATAGAGATTGGGAAACTTACAGAATTTCCTAGAATTTCTAGGAAAGCTTCATTTATGGTGGTTAAATATCAGCCTCATTGCTTTTTCAATAAGACTTTGGCTGCAAAATCCTATGCACATTTGATAAAGTTGTTATGACCTGTTATTCAGAACCTCAGAAATTATTTCTTTAGGAGGAAAAGAAGTGATACTGGAACAAGATGTTGGTTACCTCTGCTAAAACTGAGGCCTTTGTGTGCTTTGAAAAGCCAGATTTGCTCTAAATTAAATGTGTATTACTTTCTTCGGTTCTAGCTATGAGTTGCAGTCCAGCTGCCTGGGTAATCCAAAATATCATTATTTTATACACAGCTATATTGCTGCAAAGGAATGCACCACAGCTGCCAGGTCTGACTGCTGGTGATTATATCTGAAATGGTAGAATTGAGTCAGTCATAGCTGATAATTGATATCATAGTCAGCTCCTTAATCAAACAGCATGTCTACACAAAATTCTTGTTCACTCTCAACAAATACGCATTTTTCTCCTAAAATTCAAACAGTTCTCTGTATCAGCAACTAGAATTACTATTTTATCATCTTAGTGGGGAAATGGGTAGCTATCTGTCTTTGGCAGAGCAGAGGAAACATAATCTATGGGTTTGCAGACTCTGTGTGTACCATGTGCTGTAGCATGCGTGTGTTGTAGAAAGTTCTAGAATCCAAGAATGACTCATGAAGAGCACCAATACAAACCTAATTAATGCAGAAGCAAGAATCTTCAGTCTAAGTAGCAGATAATGTCTTCTTTGATGCCAGTAAGACTGTTTTCTGCTGTACTTAAGCCTTAGCAGAAACTGTGGTCCTGAGAGCAGGTGGTGGCCTTGTTCCTCATGATTCTGAGAGGGCCCAGACAATGTCTTACAAGTTGAAGAGTGATGTGCTTGTCAAGAACATTGAAATATGAAGAGATTTTAACCATGTTACCATCATGCCAGTAGTACTGTGACACATAATAAAAAGAAACACAGACAAAACAAATCAAGCAAAGAATGAAAAATAAATTTTAAAGCTCCATACTTGCAAACACACAATGCCCAGTATCCAAGATGGTAAGCCAAACACTCCTCACGGCAAAGCAGTCATTTATTGCAACTAAATTTTCAAGTTTTTGCTTTGTGGCCTGAAAAGTTCTGTGCTCAGTGGATCCAAAAATCTGTTATTATCACTTCTTATGATTATTGTTCTAATGGAATGCTCAGGCATTTCCTAGAACAGGGCTAGGGTAAAATCTGTTGCCTTCCCTGCTTTGCCCATGTGTTCTTTTAACAATTGTTATGGTATGGAGAAGAATTTTTAGTTAATCTGCCTTTCCTCCTTTCCTTACACCTCCATGCAAGGTCATCCTGAAACTCTATATGTCTTTAGAAATTTCATGGGTACAAATGAAACATGTTTTTCTGTGTACTTACTGCAAATTAATTCTGTTGGAGTTTTCTCCCACATTAATTATAGTCCAGTGGTAGCTGTGGGTGACTGGCATTTATCTTGTGACCATAGTGCTACAAGGTGCTAAAAATGCTGGAATGGGCAGAAGCTCATTGGTGGGGCAAGGGAAAGGTCTAGCAAGAACACTACAATTTGAATCTGAGGGATTTCATTGTCCTGGGAAAAGAAATGGGCAGTTAGCCAGAGGCTAAAGGTGTCTGATCTGAGAGGGTCTTGCTGTATGAGGTATGAAAGGTATTCAAAGAAGCAAACTGGGGAGAGGAGAAGGCAAAAGGCACCATAAAATTTGAGAGGAAGAAGAGTATAGCTAGGACAGAAGTGGATAGGACCTGTAGGGCTGGAGGAATTGTATCAATAATGGGAGGTTAAAAGGAAAGAAAAGCAACCTAGTGAACAAGGACCATGAGACTGGGATGTCTGAAGACCAGACAATTGTCTTGGCCAAATCCAAGAGGAGTGGAACAGTGAACAGAAGGCAGAGTGTGGGAAAACCATTACAAAGACAGAGAGAGAGAGCAGGAGAGACTGCTCTCATGTGGGAGGGTAGCACTCTAGCATCTGGGTAGGAATTGGTGGGGGCCAGAGGAGGAAAGGGCTGTCTGGAAGGGTCTGTGATGTTGTGACATTCTTTCCTTCACAGCCCTTGAGGTTTGGAAGTAAATACAGCATTTTTCTTTCAAAATGTAACTTCATTTTTTCCCAGATAGAAGTAATGTATGCATTTATATGTATTTGTATACATACTTGCCTTCCAGAGAATGGAATATCTGAAATGCTGCAGGCATCTGGTGTTTCACCTGCTCACCTGGCAGAATTTGAATCTGGAATTTCCAAGATCAACTTGACTCTGGCATTTCCCAAATTTCAGCCTGACGTACTTCAGTGCTGGTTTTATGCAGGTATGCACGTGTATGTCCTTGTTACTAGCCCAAATACACCTCAAGCCTTTTATCAATTCCATAGTGCCATGCCTCAGCAAAATCATACTGATTTTTATCCATGTAGGATTTCTACATGAATTTACATCAGAATGAATAAAGTCCAGGATATTTTTGATGGACATAATTTACAAGACACTAGATTTTTTGTAAAGAGTGGTAAGTTTATCATGATATGGATACTATACTTAGTTCCTTATATTGTCATCTGTTTCTGAATTGCTAGTCTCCAACTAGACTGAACTATCTTTTCTTGGAAACCATCAGATTTGTTATAAGTCTGTAAAAATATTATTTAAAATTGGGAAAGTCTTACAGTTTCATAAACTGAGAGACAAATTCCTGTATTTGAGAAACCAATGTTTTAGCAGCAACTAATGGCCTTTTAAAATACATGCTTATACCACAGTAGTTCTTATAAAAACACAGAAACAAAAGGCTTTCTTTAGCCACTGTGGTTAATAAATTGCATGTGATTATGGGAAGAGTGAGTTTTATTACTGTTTCTGCATCCAAAATCCTGATTAGAATTGTATCATCCAGGTTATTGCTTTCTGGATATTTCTGTAGCTCTTTACCCAGGATTGTGGCCAACATAGTAGGTTAGACATTACTCGTTCATTTTCCAGTATCCTTGGCTTCAGCAAGATTTATTTTAGCAGGAGCTTCACTACCATTTTCTTTCCAGCCTTGGAAACATTCACTTTCCAGCAAAAACTTAACCACACTGGATGGTGAAAAGATGAAATTCTGAAAGGAAATTTGCTGGGCAAGAATCCACAGGACAGGTGGTGCGATGAAGCTGGGTAATGAACTTGGACATTGCTAAACCTGAAACTGAATTGGATAGTGCTGCCTTAGGAAAAGGGAAGAATTCATATACGTTAGCCTGGTAACAGCCTGTATGAGCAACATAATATATTTAAAGGAGGTGTGTTGCCACTCTGCTAGAACAGTACTACCCATGTTCCCTGCTTTCCTAAGTCCTACTTAACACTGGTGCTTCAGCAGTTTGTTATCCAACAGCCATGTGAAAGAGTGGGAGAGTAAACATTTAAGTGAAGTTTGTTGCCTCCCCATGGCTTCCTTGCTATATTGCCAGGCAGTGCAGATTGCATTTGCAGTGCTGTTTTTGTGAGATTGTTCCTGTAGAAGCCGAGTTAAACTCTTTCCATAGATATCTGTGAATTCCCATCAGGCAGGCGTTGCATATTAGGATCCATTTTTGAACAAAGTGTATTGAAAGTAATAACTAAAATGTAATATAATGTCTGCTCAGCAATTGTGCATCAGCTGTTAAATGTATTTTGCATATTTCTGTTTTTACTAATAGTTTGTGAAAATATCAGTACTCCTGCATTTATTTCAAATACTTCTCAGTAAAAGCAGATATCTGTGAATCACATTCTTTTTCTGAATATTTGAAGTTGAAATACTAATCCCCAGGCTTAGTGATGATTCAGCATACAAGCTTGTTCCTGGACAGAATAAATGTATCCTATTCCTATATCCAAAGCATATGGTACAAATTCTCATGTGAAAAATACAGAATTGGATTTCTTTAACCAGTTTGCCAATATTTGTTTAAAATGAATCATATTCATGAACTTGCCACAAAGCTCATCCACTGTGACAAGGGTGTATGGCCTGGTTGATCCATCTTCCCCATTTACAGCATCAGGCTTTCTATAATAGGCAGTGCAGATTGGGAACCACTGCACTACAATATTAGTGGAAAATAAACACAAACTAAGTGAATTAATTAAAAACATTAAACAAATATTTACTCAAAATCTTCTGCAGTGTTTGCCTACCTCTTATTCAAATCACTGACCTAGAAGAAAATGCTCAAAGCCAAATGAGACTTGAAACCATTTTCATCATTGTTCTTGTACTAATAACCTTGTGGATTTATTACTTTTGTAGCATTTTATTGTTTGCACACTACCTGGGGCTTTTCAAACTTATTATAGTTGTTATTATTCTATATTCCTGTATGAGAAATGTTCATCTGCTTTTCTGGTAATCTTGCAACATTTTTTATAATATTTCCCTATATCCTGTATTCCATAGTTTGTATTAGAAATGAATGAGATAAATAATAAGCAGTAAACCTTATTGTCATTCATTTGTGTGAATAGCAACTATTCTGCATTTGGAAATGCACAAAAAAGTGCTAATAATCACTTGTACAAGCCAGATATTGGGTGCTGTTAGTGTCCTTTATCACAGAAGACATCCTCATTTGCATTTGTATCTTCCTTCTTTGCTGCCTGAACAAAGAGTTGTGCAGACCCTGTGATTACCACAACTTTCAGTCCTACTGGAGGCTTCTCAGATCCTCTCATGTCAAATGGCTTTGAAGACTAAAAGGCACTGTGAGCTCACAAGGAGCAGATACCTTCTGGTTAGCACAGGGCTCTTCAGTTTTACCTTTTTTTTAGGCTGTGGTGCCATCCTTGGGCATGACATAGGCACAATGCCAGCAGTTTGCAGAGCATACTAACTTAAGGAGAAGCATCTTACCAGGAATTGCTGGGCTGGGCTTAGGCCAACCTGAAACCATTACAGGGCAAGGCAAGCTCTCTATTGATGCAGGGAGGCTGTCAGACCTGCAGTTGGATGTTTTGGGACAGAACACCTATTTATGAGAGCAGAGAGAATAAATTTTCCTGATTCCCTTATGTAAGGAATACTCCTGAATCAATTCTATTCTGCTCTGTGAGGGTGGAGGCACCCACAACTGGAGTGTCAGCTAAGACACCATGTGAGGGAACTGACACTTCACACAATCATTTAGCAACAATTTCTTTGGAGAAATAAACAACTGCATTACCATGCTATAGGTAGATATGAAAGTATAAGAAGTGAGCAAGGAGAGAAAGTAACCTGTACTGTAGCAAAGTCTTTTGCATACTTTCAGCAGAGATATTATAGGCATGGATTTTTTGTTTTCTCCCTCCATAGAAAATGTTAAGACATTGCTGAGAAAATTATTTTGTTTCTAGAAAACATTCATTTAAGAGCCACTTCTTTTCTACAGACCTGCATAAAGTTTTCATAATGGGTATAAATTGATACTTACCATGGGACATGTTGGACACTTTCTGCTGGCTGATATTTGGCCCCATTTAGTAAATAAGAAAGCAATGGTATTTGCAGGAGGGAGAATTAAAAAGAGAATGTCTTTTACATCAGAAGGAAATTACTTTTCAGACAGATTCAGTCTTGGATATCCTGCCTCTGGCCTGAGACTGGAAATATTCTGCAATTGTTTCTTTTTTCCCTAGCACAGGTTTGCTAACATCATTGGCTTTAGCGTTGAAGGATAGTTGGTAAAGATAGCCAAGCTGTTATGTGTCTTGCTAAAATCCAAGTATGGGAAACCAACTTCCTTTGACTGCTGCTTCAAGAGGTGATGAAGAAAAAGCTTGTACACTTACGGAATTTTGCTTGTACTCCAATAGCCTTGTGGAAAGACAAGCTGGCTTAGCACCATTGTCCTTATTTCAAAGGAAAGAATGTCACAGAAGAGCTGCAGAAGCAAAAGACCTTAGGATGTCATCCAGTCTGACCTGGCTGCACTCAGCAGGGTCAAGTGTAACAGGTTGCTCAGTGCTACATCAGCTCAGGCTTTGAATATTTCCAAGGATGAATACTCTGTAGACTCTCCAGGATACCTCTTCCAGTGCTTGACCATCCTTACAGGAAAAAAAAAAAAGTTTTATTTTATATTTAAGTGGACTTCTTTGTATTTCAGCTCATGTCTACTTCCTCTTGTCCCACAAATAGGCACTACTTAGGGTCTGGTTCCGTCATCTTTCCTGGTAATTATCCCCTTCAGATTTTTCGCACTTGTATAAAATCCCCTCTTGATCCTTCTTTTCTCCAGGCTGGAGACTCCCATCTCTCTCAGCTCCCTCTTGTTTATATAAAATGCTTCAATCCCTTAATTATCACTGAGGTTGTTTTGCTGGACCCACTGCAGTATGTAGAAGTTTCTTTTCAGACCTAGAACTAGACCCAGCACCACGAGTTTATCTCAGCAAGGTTGGGCAGAGGGGAAGAGCCTACTCCCTTGACCTATTGGCTAAGCCTTTTCTAAAGCAAACTAGGTATCTTTTGATGGCATGTACTTAAAAGCTGTGGAGAGCAGTGTACAATCCCCTCTCATCAATGCTATTTGACAGAATTTGGGGACCCATCTCTGGGCTGTGCTCAATTCCTCCTGCACCTTCTGCTCATTCCTCCTTTTCTAATACAGTCCCATAAATACCATTGTTCTGATTCTGATGGTAGTTAACCTCACTAAGGATTAAGAGTCTGTTCCTGGGGAATGGCTGAACAAGTAGCTTATAAGCAGGAGTGCTGGAGAGCTCAGGAGCTGTGGTGTCCATGAGAAACTTTGTGTTTCTCATGGACACTCTGGAGTATGCTACAGCATAGGGTACCCAGTGGCATCGTTCATAGCAAGAGGAATCTCTGTCCATGTGTCTGCACATGTGCTTGCATGCTGTGGGAAGGCTCAGTAATGACTCCATGAGGGAATTCTCCAGAAAGTTACTTTTCCACTCATATCTGATGAGTTTTTCTTGGTGTGTGTACTAAAATGCTATTGTCTGGCAAAGCCTAAACTCTCATCAGCTGTCTCCATGACTCCAGGCCTGCATGCAGCGTACGTGATCTCCTTAGCAAGGAACCCTGCTGCTTGTCAGGGCAAAACCCACTGCCAAAATTCCTTCCACCAAGTCTCATACCCTTCATCTCCCTCTTTTTTTCTCTTTTGCTCCCTGTCCCAAAATCTGACTTACATTAACAGCTGGAAGAATTCATCTTCTAGAGTAGGATCTGTGTCTTTCCACCAGCAGTTTAATTTATGTGCTGGCAAGCTGAGAGCACTTGCTCACAAGGTCCTACAAAGAACAGGCATATTCTCCCACAGTCTGCCACAAATGAATTTATAGAGCAGTACACAAAGTAATGCAGCATGACGAACCACCAGCCAACCTGCTGAAATCCATACTGGTGCAGGACTAATCCAGCAGTAGGACTTTGCTCTAAGGCCTGTTTTATCTGCCCCAGATAAGTCTCAATTCATTGTACAATTAAAATATACTCACAGGTAATGCTATGGAGTCACTCTCAGGGACTGGCATCTGCTCTGAGGACTTGGGTTGGCTGTGATCAAATATGTGACTTCAGCAAAATTCAACCTGTTCCTGCATCCTCCCTATCCTGCTTTTTCTGCCTGTCTCATGGATGAGATAACAAGAGTCTCCACAGGACTGTCTTTTCATTGATGGGAGTGGTGGAGCGCAGTCAGAAACCCAAGAGTTTTCTGCCAGCCTCCTCATGGCTTTCAGACTAAACTGGAGTACAGCAGAAGCCTTAGCATGTACTGCCAGTCTTGCAAGTAAATGAACAACAAAGTATGTGCTGAGAGTGCTGTGATGATATTATGTCTAGAAGAATAGTCCAAAAAGTGCGTCTTGTTCAGTTTTAGTCACGTTTGGATGATGCCAGCTTTTCTTCTCCTAACATAAAAAAATATTCCAAGTTTCTAGTAACATACAGCATTAAAGAATATGGCTTTTAGGCCACAAAGCACAGCCACACACATGTATAGACTCAAAATTATTTGGCCTTTGTGGATCCTGATTAGCAGCTTCTCACATGGACATACTTGCAAATATTGTGGTGAATGAAAATTAAGGACTAAAGCCAGTCCTCAGAGCACTATGGCATCACTGATACAGATTTATAAACCTGAAAGCAACAAATGTTCCCACATAGCTTTCATGTGTTTGTTAGCCAGGATTGCTTCAGACAACCTGGATGAGCTTTAAAAGTCTCTTAATAGCAGATGTGCTGTGAATGAAGAGTGGAATAGCAGTGAAAGACCAACAAGCTGCCTCTTCAACAGCTATGAGCTGGCAGGTCTTGGTGATCTTCTTAATTCATTGCAAATGGATATATGCAATTAAGCGATATTTTTTTTCCTTAGTAGGAAAATCCCTGATTTGTTATCTGTCTGAAGATCAGGTTCAGTGAAGGGTAAGACTGATGATTACTCTGGGGCTGGCAATGTCCTGGACACAACCACCAGGAGCATCTGAGCTGTGCTGGGACAACAGTCTCACTTCTGATCTACCATTTTCATTCGTTGCCTGCCTGAGGTGGGGTGTGGGGCAGGTGGAATAGAATAAAGTTCCATTCAGGAGGCATTTTCAGCTGTAACTTTAAGCAAACCAGCCTTATCGTGGCTGTGGATCAGTCCAAACCATTTTATCTCCTGGGTCAGCTGAGTAGAATGCAGTTTACAGGATGTGGCTTGTTAGAGATTTAAAATTGGACATCCTGTTTGCTTTGCATGGATGTCAGTCTGTGGTAGCACTTAAAGGCGGAGCTTTCTCAAGGGTCCCTGGCCAAACTGTTGTCTTTCCCCAGTGCCCATGCACTTTCATTGCTTTGGGTGGCAAAATGCCAGATTACATCAGCTGAGAATCAGGCCCAGGCCCACTTTTTCCAGTGAGGAAAAAGAAGTGAAAATGGCAGTCAGTCCTACTCAAGAGAAGTTAAATATAAATTCAGACTTTTTTTCTCACACACACAGAAATGCTGAAATTGCATACAAGAAGGTTTTTTCATACCATCTATAAGAGATTAAAAAGCACCTGACCCCATTCGTTGTCTCTGTTAGATCCCCTTGCTTGGTTTAGCAGACCAAGAGTGCCCATTTACCCTTCTGCCACCTGTGCCAGGCAAACAAACATGACTGGAGACTTGTAGCACTGTGGTCCTCCTGGGTCACTGTTCTGTACCTGTCGCTTTACGTGGTTCTCAAGTTTTGGGGGATGTCATGCTCTGGATGGCTGTCAGGTAACTTCTTACTAGCAGAAACATTAAAAAAGTGTGGGCACACTTGATTGGCATTATCCCTCAGTAACCAAAATGAAAACAAAAAAGATCTTCAAAATGCCAATGACAGTATCAGAAAGCCCGTTTTTCAGTGATATCCTGTAAATCTGAATTGGAGAGAGTGCAGGGAGACTATTTTGTCTAGGAGACCATCTAACAGAATGACAAACTCATCTCTGTGCTTCAGAGGTGCAGTATCATTGGTGGCATTTTGTGCAAACATGCTGACGGTTCGTACTAGCATTGACTGTTCATAATAGTGGGATCTGTGACCCAGACAATAAAAGATCATTAAGTGGACTTGCTAAAAATCTGTGAGGTATTTTGCATGGTACCACATCTGTCTGCTGTCCAAAGGTGCTTACCAACTGTAGTGTAATTTCTGAGTGCTAAATGTCAGTAATACCATACACATAGTCCTCACAGAAAGGCTTTCAAAACCCATGCCACAAAACCAGCCTCTGTTTCTTTCTCTTTGGCTCTCATCTGTCCTCTGTTTTCTTCTTCACCCCATTCCCCCATATTTTCTTTTCTTTTTTCTGACCACTTATGTTTTCTATTTGAACCACATCTTCATGTTTCACTCTGTCTTGTGCTGCAAAGTTTCTCTTTAGCCTCTGCACAGAGCTGGCAAGGGGACAAACTAATGCAATGAGCTGTCTTGGGTAGAAAATGTCTGCTTGCAAGGATCAAAGTTCTTCAAAGAGACAGAAAGTCAATGTTGTGTAATGTCTGAGTTCCTGGTGATCTCCTTGGCAGAGATTGGGGAAGAAGGATGAGCTTGTGATTATGACGCTAGTCTTGGGATTTGGTGATTCTGGTTCAAGTGCCGTCTCCAGTGGACAGTTCATCTCAATAAGTCCCTTATAATCCTCTGTATTTTAGGACAGGTATGCAGATGGGGGACTTATCAAAAGTGGGTGATGAATTATGAAAATCTGACAAGAAATCATCTGTCTTACACCAAAATGGTCTTCAACTGGTGGATGTTTCCTTCTCCTGGTTCCTCCATTCCTTTCTGAAAAAAAGTGATTTCTTGCCTTGTAGATGAGACAAAAATATTATTGGTGTTGGAGCTGTGCAGACAGTGCTTCACTATATGGGTTCCGTAAGATGAGAGAATGTTTTGCTATATTTGGCTCTAGGGCATGGAGACACTCATGCATAACTTATTTAAGATCTAGTCTCATGAGCCCCACTGAAATAAATGAATGGCCCTTGTATGTGAAAAATTAGCATTATGTAGATTTGTTTAAAATGAATGAATTCTTTTTTGGTGATGAGAAAAGAATATATATTAAAATACCCAGGCAAAAACACATTTTAATATTTTTTTTGGCACCAGTGTGTTCTTTTTTTAGTTGATTTTGTCAGCCACATTTCCTTTCTGAACAGAGGTTACATACAACAATTGGATGAACAATTGTTGAAAACTCTCAGGGGGGCATGTCTTGAAGACATGCCTGCATGAGATCATGTTATGCGTGTGGCTTGGCTGTGCTTTTATTCAGTAGGTGATCTCATTCATTTAGACTACTAATAATTTTAACAGGGAATAACTACAGCTATCCAAAAGTATAGCAAAAAAGTGATGTTACAAGATTTCCTGTGAGTTTTGCACAGAAATATCCATTTCTTTGCTAGCTGATTTGACATAAGCTGGATATTGCTGGTCAGATAACAAAAGTCAGTTTAATACAAGCAAATAAGATTATTCACTACAGGGACGGCTTTACCAGGTTTATTGTTTTTCTCTAAATATGCTTTTTATAGGCTTCTTTTAGATTGCTAGTTTTTGGGAAAGAGACATGTAAACATCTGCATTTCTAAAATTTCTATCTCACTGGGGGTCCTGCTGGGACCTCTGCATGCTATCATGATAAAAATATTAAATATGATCTAACAGATTAAGTATCCTGGGACAGGTTAGCCTATGATTAGCCCTGAAATGCCTACAGAGCATTTTATCCAGTGTTTCTCAAGAAATCCCTGACTGGGCCAATTATTTTCAAGTTCAAGAAGCAGTACAGGCTCCTGGCTAGAAAACTTACTTGGGCACAATCAGTTAAAAACTTTGAACTCTCTCTCAGAGTAAAAAAATAAAAATGTTTACAGCCAGAAATAACAAGGCTGGGAAGTTAAATTAGAAGCAGGGACCAAGAAAGACTTTGGCTAATTCTGGTTTCAATCAGTGACTGCAGCAGCCATCAGAAGCAGGCACTGCTGTGGGTTTGAGAATAATGACTTTATTTTAAGAAGACAGAAGTTGTTGGCTTGACCCAATTGCTGACAACCAGTCTCCCCTAAACACCCTACATGGGGCCAGATCCTGAAGTACTCCTGTGGTTTTTATCCAAGCCTATTCTCACTGCAATCAAAACTTGAGCAGACAGACACTCAGTATTTGGCCTACACCTATTGTAGACTTTTTTAGTCTCTTAAAACCACCATAGAAAAATAAATCCCAGTGTCCAGTTTTCATTTTCAAGCCTCAAAACCCTCCTGCACTGTTGGCCTGTTTTTATTGCAGTGAGTTGAGAGTGGGATATAAATAACAAGTCTCTCCACTGTTAGCTTCTTGCACTTAAATTTCAACAAAATAATAGATTAACAGCCTTGAACTTATGCAGTAGGAGCAGCACCCTGTATATGGGTTGATCCTGCCAGGAGTGGAGCAATTTGGGAATATGCAAGGTCTCCCTCACTGAAAGCTATGAAACTAGATGTTACTCAGCTTCTTGGAAGAGGAGACCATGCTGCCTTCCCTTGGGCAATCTTCCCAGTCTGGCTTTGCTGGTGCTTAGGACCAAGGCATGCAGGCAAACAGCATAATGTTAATGTTGAAACATATGATTTAAAAAAACAACCAGAAAGTGAGCAGCTGAAAGGGGAAGCAGCCTCAGAGGAGAGAGGCTAACAAATTCATGCACACACTCATCAGAGTACAAAAGACAAAAATAAAAACCAACACAAGAAAAGTTGAAATTGCTGCTTGACATCAAGAGGAAAGGTTGTATAATCTGTATGATTCAGCCTGAGTTTCTAGTCATAGCATGGAGGAGAGTCAATCCTGGGGGACTACGATGGAATTTGGAAAGTTTGAGTTAATCAGCTTTATTTTTCATACCTTTCTAGATTTTTGTTCTCTGTTGGGGCATCTCATCTCAAGGTGCTTCAAGTTCACCTTTGTTTAGATACATCTGTAGGGTGGCTATTTCCTACTAGAGAGGCTGGCTGTCCTAGATGCTAGTGAAATGTGAATAATCTCTGTCATGTGGTGTTTAATGTCTCCAAGTAACTCAGTGGAAATGAATGATTCTTTTTTCTTTAATAATGACTTCTCAGCAGATACAGAACGAATCTGAATTTTCAATTCCCATCTGATTGCTCTATGTTATTTCAATAATTTGCATCTGAGCTTCATTAGGTATCACAGTGTGATGTCTCTCCTAAACAGCAGTCAAGAAAATATTAGGTTTGTACTGTAAGTAGAAGTATTTTCAGACAAACTTTAATTTGAACCAATTTGGCTTCTCTTTCCATTGGATTGAACAAGTTCATTTAGAGAAAGTAATAATCTGTTGTTATGCACAGATATATCCTTGTGAAGCTTTCTCTCTGCTCTGAAAGTGACATTCCACAATGTAATATATGTGCCTGTCCAGATACAAGGAAAGTCTGTCAAATCTTGAAAACAAATTTCAGTGTTAAATGAAATTTGCTCGAGTGCCCCCACAGATGATGACTGCAACATATTCATCTGTATTCTTCTAAAATCCTTCCATGGATTTAGGAGCCTGAGAGTAATGGAATTGTATTGGGCTGTAGGTGAAGGAGTTTAAAAGCAAAATAGACTGAGCTGTTGGAACAAGTACTAGGGGATCTTTTAGAGACAGAGGTATTACTGCCAGCTTGATTCCAAATTACTGCAGCATGAGTCCCTATGCACATTCCTTTTCAAAGGAGTAATAATTAAAGCTGGCTTTGGCTTGTTCACCCACCCCCATCTGTTTCTCTTGGTAAATGAAATATCATAGGGCAAATTTATTTTCTTTCCACAGCAGTACCCAGAACAGCTTTTTTTTTCACGTCCACCCCTCTCTTTGGACCAAGCTAACCTCCACCTGAGGCTGTGGTAGAAGTGGTCTGGCCCTGTTCAGTACGATTGGCTTTCATGATCACTGGCAGCACAAGAATGTGCTGCTATCCCAGAGCTGCCAACAGCTCCAGGGCTCTGCAGGTGGCACCACCACCTCCTCCCTGGCTTGCTCAGCACCAGACATCCTTGGAAAGCCAGGTCTTGAGGTCTTACTGTGCTCACAAGCTCCTTCTTTGGCAGCAGGAGAAGGCAGAGTGCCACTGTTCTGGCACAAGCGCTGGGCACTGCCAAAAACATCCCAAATAGGAGAAAGCAGCTCCAAGAGAGGAGCTCTACTGCTTTTAAATTTCACTTTGGAATTGTCACCCTGGGTAATTTCTGCCACTGCCAGCCTCAGAGGACAATGTGTAATCTTTTCACCTCTATACCACAAAATGAAAGACATCAACTGAGTTTGGCAATTGCATCTAAAACAGGTCGGTAAATCAAGGGAAATGGGTAAATAAAACAAATGTCTGCGCGTTCTGAGTGTTGCACTGTGTGCTCATGCAGCTTCTCTAAATACCTTCTGAAGTATTACTACCAAGGAAAGGAGAATAATTAAATAAGCTATTAATAACTCAGGGAGACTCCTTGTCTCAAACGTACTTTTATCTTATAAATGGAAGGTCAATCTTAAGAGTGAAAATACATTAAAAATTAATGCTACAGAGAACCCCTTGTCCCTTGCCACTACTCCAGCTGTGTTTGAAAGGTAGCCTTATTTTCTTTAATAACAGAGCTTCAAAAGAAGCATAATTAAATGAAAAGCTATGAAATACATGGAATATTAAGGTCTAACCTGAACAATTACCATTACTTTCAGTGAGATTTCCATCATGCCAAAGGTGATTCTTGTAAAATAAACATTTGCATTATTTTAGAAAGAGAGAAAATATCTGATTCCACTAGCAGTGTCTTTAATCATCCACCTAATATTAAAAAAATATTATTTTTGAAAGTTCAAATGTCCTTTTGAGGATGCCATACAAAGCAGGGAAGCGAAGAAACAAGAACTGATTTTCTATGAGTGTTATATTAAATGTCTTAGCTTGAAGGAATTTTATAGATGATTTTTCTTCAGCCTTTTAAATCTTTTTTTTTTTATTTATTCCTCTCTGTGTCTTTGAAGTGACCTTTGGAGTCTAGAAAGAAAAGCTGACTGTTCTATTGATTTGTTGTCCTTTTGCTTTTCATTCACAAGTCCTCTATTCATCTCCCTTCTTAAATAAATCTGGAATCAACTCAACTAATTCCAGGCATCTAATTAAGGCACCTAAATTCAGATTACAGCTGGTCCACTTGTCTTCTACTAGTTGACACAGACAGACCCTTTCTGATGGTGATCTCACGCCACTTTAAAACTTAAGTGTCCTCTAGAGGCATCCTGTCTCTCTGTCTTGACAACAGAGAGTACCCAAATTGGCATTGTACATAAACTGTGCCTCATTTATGTACCTAAAATTAGGTAGAATTAATCTAGACCTAAGAGGCTTTAGAGTTTAATTTGCTATTCCATAGTGTATTGATTGCTGGCAAGGAAATATATTCCTTTATTTTCTTAAAAAAAGGCAAACAAACCAACAAAAAAAAAAAAAAACCAACATAAAAAATACTTTTAAATTGATAAAAACCCCAGAGTGTATGATATATGAATATGTGTTTATGTATCTAAACACACAGCTGCAGAAATAGAGTTGAAAAGACATGCATCCCCCTGAACCCGCCTCAGTGAAGCAGAGTGGCTAGAGGGTCTGCTGATATCCCCCTTGACAGTGTAGCCTGCTGTCTTCTTCAGCCACTAACATCTTTCTGCCCTATAGCATCTTCTCACCTTCAGTCACTTGTATTTTCAAGTGCAAAGGATTAAGCATCTGCCAGCTACACAAATTAATAATAATAAAGAAGGACCTAGTTCTCATTTTTATTTCATTCTCTAATACAAAAATTGCTGAAAAAAATCCCTTAAAATCCTAGTCTGGAGAATTTTTGTAGTAGTAGCAGTAGTAACTTAAACTCCTGCAGGAGTTCACGTGCCAACCTTCACTCCATGGTCTTAAATCACTTACCAAGAAAAAGTCAATTTATTGACTAACCTATATTCATTTCCATGTAGAGAAAGTATGGATTACCTACTCAAGTCTGCCTCTGCACTCTCAGTGATATTGGCACAGCTGCTTAAGAAATGTTGCTGTTAAGGCATCCCAGCTCTGGGTAGCTCACATCCCCTGTGGCCCCGACTTCGGCAGAACACACCTGTTCTTGCCATGAGAAAGCAGGAGAAATGGACTTTGAAGAGTAAGGTGTCACCTAGACCACAATGCCAATGCCCTGTGAGTCCCTGGAGTCCTGCCCCTGGGTTACATCACTTCCACCTGGGCTGCCTTCTTCAGCACCTGGATCATGAAGTCCTGGTGCAAAACCCAGCTTCAGTGATAGCAGCAGAGACTCTGGTTGTGCTGAGCATCTGACCATAGAAATGGCTGGGTCTGATGAAGGTAATCAAAGACAGAGATGATGGGTGATGCTAGTGTTAGCTAGCATGGACAGAGTAACTGGTCACTTGAATTGCAAAAAGAATGCCCCTGTATTTCCCCAGAAATTTACCTAGGAGAAAAATACAGCTGTTTCTGTATGGAAATGTTGGAGAACAGTGCAATAATTTTTTGGCAAGAGCTCTCCTTAACAGCCATATTACTGGTTTTGTGTTTCTGTGAAGTGTACATTTTCTGTATAGCAAATATAAAACTTCTAGAAATAGAAGCTTCTTCTTTTCTTGGCTACTTTTTCCTAACCCTTAGAAGTGGCCCCTCCAAAGGTAGAAAACTATTGGCCTAGGTGCATGGAAAAATAAGTTTCTTAAAGCTTTACTTAAACCTTTTAATGTAGCATATTATCACTGGTATGAAAACACAACCAAAATCTAGATGGATTATTTTAGATAGCTAAGCACTTTTTAAATAATGATTTGCTTTTTTGGTAATGAACAGTTAATAAATACTTCATAATGACCATAGAATTTTAAAATGTGATTATATATCTTGGATTTCAAAATCATATGTTTAGACTTAAATTTGGCAGTTGGGAGCTTAAATATATTTTAAATATATAAGGCATTTATTTCCCTCATGTCTGTGTCACTTTGCAATCTGAATGCACTCTATATATCTTACATCATCTTGGATTATCACAGTCTGTTTTAACCATAATGGGTCCAGAATTAGGATTTCAGAAACCAAACCTCTCCAGGGCTGGAAAACTTCATGATCTGAAAGGAAACAAGCTGTATAGCTCAGATTCCTTTCCAGCAGTATCATGTGTACATCACTGTGGGATTTTGTACAGTCTTATCACTGACTGTGCTCCTGCTGGCACATAATCCTTTCTCAGAGGAGTTTCCAGAATTCCCACCCTTAACTTGTCTTACCACGCATCCAACAGGCAAGGGAGGTCTTCTTTTGACACTATTTTAGTATTGTTTAGGTTCTGTAGGAATAGGTAGAAAAGTGTGCAAGTGTTCTCCAAAGTGATAGATTACACTCTGCTGCAGTCTGGTAGAGGAATCATGGCATGATACATATCAGGTATATGCCCAGCTACACAATTTTGACAGAGCTGCTTTGCTGTCATGGTCCCAGGAGCACCACCAGTGTTGACAATGTCTACCCAGCCCTCTGGGAGTGTTCTCACCCTGTCCATGGCTCAGAAACCCATTCCAACCCTCTAGGTCCATCAGTCCCTGAAGACATGGTGCTGAAACAATGCCAGTTTTCATCTCCCCACAGCCTTGCCTGGCCACAGGTCCCATTGACAGAGGCCCAGCCATGGGCTGATGTCGCAGTCCATGCCCAGGAGGTGACCCATGATCTGGATTCTTGGCTGAACCTGACTGCAGCCTCTGGGTCTGTCCCTCTCCTCTGCTGGAGGACAATGGGGCTGGGCCCTTGCAATCAGATTGGGAGAGCCTCCAAATTAGCAATGAGCAGTTAACTTTCCACACTCAGTACAGGCTCAGCACCTACAAGAGATGCATCATCTGGTGTTTGCCCTCTGTATTTCTCTTCTCTTTTAATCGAAATGCTCACCAGCAAAGAAAGGTTTAACCTTCATGAGTCACCAGCTTGTTAAGCTTAAGTTGTTTGGGTAGGCTCTTTTCTGTTTATTGTTCTCTTTTTGAGACACTTAGTGCAGCTCACAACATATTAGGGTATGGTTTTGGAAAAGTTAAACCACCAGCTAAACTGGAGTTCTTCATAAGGGCTGGATGAGAAGGCTAAAAAAATCCCTGGTGCATTTGTTACCTTCTTGGCAGTAACATCAAAATGGAATTCCACCCATAGAGACAATTTTCCTGCATTTGCAGTAGCAATAATATCCTTTTAGTAAATCAATAATGAAAATATATGCTACTTATGCATGAGTTATCTCCATGGAGGCATTTGTCATGTAAGTCTTTACATGTCTTAGAAATGTAGTCTATATCAATAATTTATCCATCAATATATGAGCCAGGCCATCAGGCCATTTTATTCCAACACATTACTGCATTATCAAAATACTCTATGGAAGCTGTCCTTGTTGAAAATGCAATTCCCTGGCCTCCTTGTTGTATCAAGGCTTATCAGCACAACATTGCCAAGAAGTGTATTTTGACCCTAGTGCAGAACAGGGCTTCATTGCAGACAGAACTTCTCAGAAGGAGTCCCTAAAGTGTGGTGTCTCTCTGTGTCAGATAAAATGGTTGAACAAAGGAGTTCGTATGGGATGAATAAAGACACATCTTGAATTTTAGAAATTTAAGAAGCTTTTACAGCATGATGAAGAGTAGCTGTACTGGTGTTCGTGGGTATGTATGCCTCATGTTACCAATAGATGCCAAAATCAGTAGGTATCAATATTGATTGATACATATAACTATTGAAATCAGCATTGAAACCAGTAAGTATGGATGTCTAACAATGCCAATTAATATGGATAGGTGTCAATACCTATTGATATCTATCCCTATCATTACCTATCATTGATAGGTATCAAAATTGATACGGGTTGATTGTCTGTTGATGACTATTGATATCAAAATATATTAATTGATATCAAAATATATTGATCTTGGTAGGCAGTGATGCTAATTCATATCAAAATCAATACCAAAAATTATAGATATTAGACAGTTATGCTTATCACTACAGGTAGGTATTGATGAAAAATACTGTCAGTAATGGCTGGCACAGGTTTGACTATCAACAGCTATTGATATTGACAAGTAATCATAGGTAGCCATACCCATTGATACTGCTACCTGTTGATAGATATCCAAATACATGGATACTGATACTTACTTATGCATTGTTTACAATACCAGAAGGTATGAATAAGTACCAGTGGCTACAAATATAAATAGATATTGTTACTACTGATATTGATACACTTCACTTGCTCACTGTTTTGAACCTTCTTGATAAACATTATCAAAGGGTATTGCTCTTGATATTTAATAGTGCATATTGAGACCCAAATCAATACCCAAAACAATAGACATAGATACCCATCGCTATAGATAGATATCAAATTGAATAGGTGTGGATGTCTATCAACAGGTATGGATATTTGGACACAGAAATTTCTATCAACACCTACTCACATCAGTACCCACCAATAGATATCCCAACCAATAGGTATTGAGGCCTATCATATTGCTCTAAAAAGGGATCTATGTTGGTAGGTATCAATGCCAATTGACAAAAAAATGTACCAATGCTTATTGAGAGGTATTAATATTATCAATGGCTAGTGATAGGTATTAATATCATAGATATAAATATTGATAGATATCAGTGCCCATTGATATAAGTATTGCTATGTATTGAGGTCTTAATATTGTCAATAGGTATTGATGTCAACAGGTCTCAATACCTATCAACAGATATTCAAATCCATAGGCAGTACTAGTTATCAAGTCAATAGGCGTTCATGCCTATTGATATCAATATGCAGCTCAAAAAGGATCAGTACCTATCAAGATCTGTTTGTATAAATAGACACCAATATCTCTGAATACACATTGGTAGTGATGCCTTTTGTGAGCTCTTAATACATAGTTACATATGCCTATATGTATATATATATAAATATATATATAAACACATATCAATATAGATATCAATACTGATAGGTGTAGGTACAAACCACTGTATAATTACATTGATATATAGATGTATATAAATGCATATAGGAGAGAAAACGACTTCCTCTCAATTGCTTTAGTTAGAGTTGACATTGGGGAAAGAAGGAGGGGATTCCTCTTTGCTATAACTAACATATGAGTTGCATAAAAAAGCTGCATGTGGTCTCCAAGCAAGTTTAAAATATATTACTTTGTTTCAGCTTTTGTGGCACTAAATTCCTGATAGTAAATCTTGTACTTCACATCTGTGGGAAAAATCTTAAGCACTTATGTTTTTGAGAGTCATCTTGGATTGTGGAAAGGAAACACAAAATCAAGGACAAAAGA
This sequence comes from Molothrus ater, assembly GCF_012460135.2. Classification (NCBI taxonomy): domain Eukaryota; kingdom Metazoa; phylum Chordata; class Aves; order Passeriformes; family Icteridae; genus Molothrus; species Molothrus ater. Next base: position 60,966,514 of record NC_050478.2, read on the forward strand.
CCAAGATTTCCTTGTCCTTCCTCAAAATATTATAGAATGGGGACTCCATTGTCAAACGCTAAATCATTCTATATGAAAAAGTCAAACTCAGTCAAGAACTTCCATGATATCTAGGTCCTAGAAAATATTTTAATTTTGTAGTTGCAGGAGACAAGTAAGTTGACCAGTGTCATGTTGACCAGTTCACCAAAGCCATGTGATTTCTAATTTTATAAAACAAACTAATGGCTAAAATGTAAAGAATTTCTCTCACCCTGATATCTCAAGGAAATCAAATAGATCTGCAAGCACATGACACTCACATATATTAACTTAAAAAACAGACCTGAGAAACTTGTTGTTTTGACATGAGTCTGGGGGTGGGAGAGGAGTGGAGGGTGTGGAGTGAAGGGGGGGAAAGTGATCTAGATAATTGTCTACATATAAAAGGCCAAATCCTTAGGCCATAAACCAGGCACACACCCAATGATGTCAATGTGTTTGGCTTACAGGGGAATTAAGCAACATTTTATTACATGCTAAGTGAGAATCTTTGCTTGACCAGAATGAGGGAAAAGTGCAAACAGGTGCTGGCTCAGCAGGAATGGAAACTCAGGATAATAGCAGCTTTTCCTCAGGCTCATAAGCATCCTGAAAGACGACATTTCTGTCAGTACCTTAATAAAGAATTATCTACTACCCAATCCACCTAAGCAGAAGCTTTTGATTGTGAAGCTGCTTAACATTATTTCTCCATCCCTGCCTTTGCTTGTGCACAAGCTTTTGCAAAAACAACCCCCTTCAGTCAAGGAAGCTGGGGCCCCACTCTCCTCCAGCTTGTGGGGAAAGAAAGGAGTTATTATTGACACATGCAAGTGATTTGAGAAGAGACTGTCTACCCCAATAGAAAAAGACTTAGTTGTCTGGTGAATCAGGAAATGTCAGACTTTCTGAAAGGTTAATGGGAGGCTTTAGAAACACATTAAATCTAATCTTACAGCATGAATGCTGATGACTTTATGTTGAGATCCTAGAAATAAGAAAGGGCAAGAAAGAATATTTTAGGTGAAAGTAAGTTTTGACTGAGGAGCCAGAGAGAGCTTTATTGCAACATATTGCTAAATTTCTCCTTCCATATAGGGCTGGCAATCTGCCTGGTACCATATGCTAAAAAAAGATATAATATGAGACCATTTGAACTGAAAGCAAATTTTTTTATACTTGCTGAAGTTTAATTAAATGAATGACCTGGTCAACTCTAGAAGTGAACGAAATTGATTTCTTTCAGAGGTATGTAAATGGGTTGCATAAAACTTCAGTCACTGCTGGGACTATATAATGCTGTTAGCATAACCTTCCCAGTTCAGTCAGAATCATCTGTGCCTCTTCTGGTTTAGCTGAAGAATCATTGAATACAAAATTCATAAATAAGCACACTTTGCATGCTGTCTTTCCCCCTGCATTTTACAATCTCATATGCATTAACAGAACAAACAATCGATGTTGTTAGTTGGGTTTCATTTCATAATTCACACACTTTTGTACCCTTAGCTTTTTAAGCAATATTTTCTGTGGTATCTTCAGGTTTGAATTTTACTTTTAGGTCATTAGTCTTTTGTCTGTGACTTTCTTTCATTGCCTGGTTGCTTTGGGGAGATTTGCCTTTGGTAGTCGTTAGCAGGTTTTTACAACGTGGGCACAATTGGTTAATCCCATAATAGAAACCTGCTGTGCAGAGAGTGCTATTTTTACTGTACATACCGTATCTCATAGCACAAGGCAGTTTTAGAAGGCGATACAGCTGCCATTAAATCCATACATCTCAAGAAGGGCCATGAATAGCTGCTCCTTGTGTAAGGATGTGTCCTGCGGTTCTATTATCCCAGCTCAGGCTCTGAGTAACACTTTTCTTCAGCAAATCAATATCCTTACCTCTCCTTTTTTGAGTCTTTTTGCTTCTTTCACTACATCCATTGTTCCTGAAAAGAAATAGTGCCTGTATCTCTGCTGACCTATGGGCCCATGTGCCAAACTGAAATGCCAGCAGCAACATTGTGGGGCTCCCATCTTTCCAGGGAAGCCATGGTGCCAGGGGAAGAGATAAGGTGCAGGGCAAAGATCCATGCTGCTGCAAAGCTGGTGTCTGAACAACCTCCACGTTAAAAGTAGCCACTGTGAATTAGAGGTTTTACGGCAGTCAGAGTAAGCAGCCAAACACCCTGGATGAGTCTGCACATTATGGCTGAGCCTCACATGGCACAGGTTGCCTGGCAGGATGTCTGTGCTGCAGCCTCTCTCTTCACAGCCCAGAAATAGATGTGTCCTGGTTCTCCCTTGTCCCTTTTCAGTAGCTCCTTCCTGTTTGCTCCTCCTGTAGTCTTCGGGCACTTTGGGAACGTGCTGTGTGCACAAGTGTGCGTGAAGCGTGTGGGGCGGGGGGGCAACAACACGTGCTCCGCAGGTTGCTCATTTGGTGCAAAATCTGTCCATGTAGCTCTGCCAAATGCAAGGGTTTCTACCTCACATTTTCAGAGCTTCAGATCTTAGTGCCACCTAAGTGCTAGGGTTTTGCTCCTACTGTTCTTCTCCCAACACAACATAATTGCAATCAGGTTAAGCAAAACATGAGAAAACATGCTTATGGACTAGATTTATAAATGTCTGATCTGTTCCCACGTCAGTTTGACAAATGCCGGGCTTTAGTCCATATGTTACTTTTAAGATTAAAGAGGGGAAAACATACTACAGTGGTCTGAAGCAAGAACTACATTTGTTAATATATCCTGAAAAATGCACTTTTTTAGAGACTGGACATCTATATCAAAGCATAATCTCTCAGCAGCAAACATCCAGGTATCATTCACCTACAAAAACTTTGGCACATCTGTGCATTTATCAAGTCTTAAAAGAATCCTTAAGGGGTCTGTCATGTTTCCCATGAATTATCCCAACCTGCATGCACCTCAACCTGAACCCTCTGGGAGAAGGCTAAGGCGACTGCTGCTGATTTATGGAGGCAGACAGCTTGGAGTCCCTGCCAGGGAGTAAGTAAATCGTGGTGACTGTGTGATAAAAGGGATAAAGCACAGTCATTTTCAAATGCTCATTCATGCAATTCTTCTAGAAGAGATCTGCAGAAAATAACGAGGAGGTTTATATTCACTCCTACTGACCTACACTTCTATTGGAAAAAGTTCCAAGGTTTCTAAATATATGAAGACTGAAAACACCTTCAACTCCAGCTAGGTCATGGGGATGTGCCCAGATTTTTCTGTGTTACTGCCACAAGGAAGACCAGAAGGTTTCTGTACTCTCTCTCACACACACACACACACACACACATATGCAGGAGTCACTTCGCTAGGATTAAAAACTAGAAACCAGGAAAATTTAAATGAACACAAAACTAGTGGCAAGGACTGAAAATTGATTTCTCTTTTGAAGAGATGGCCCTGATGTTCTCCCTGCGTGCTCTACCCTTTGGTGGTGGGTTGCTGCTCCTAGGTATGGTAAGGCAGCAAATTTAATAATTAATTAATATTTAATGCAATATTAATGCAAAATTACCACCCAGCTGTATCCACCGGGACCACTACCAATTCTGTTTCATGCATTACTGACTCAATGTATGTCAGTATATTTTATTCAGTGTTCAGTATTCTCTGTAGTAACATTATTTCTTCTTTTGAGTCAGGGTCATGGGATCATATTCAAAACTATCTACAGAAGAGATTGTAATTAAATTCAGAGATTGGATCCAATGTGTTCTATGTCCACTAACTAATGCCACCACCTCCCCCCTCCAAGTATATACATGTAAATATATTTATGCAGGTGTGCCTCATGTGCCTCTCTAGATTTATATATATGTGTTTGCTTGTGCATGGCAATCACTGTACATGCAGTAAACCTTCTTTGGTAATTATAAGTCAGAGTTCAATATGATATCAATGATCATAAAATCTGCACTCAGTAGATAAATTAATGAAAATCTTATAATAATGTCAACTTTCCAAAGATAGCCTGAGAAACTAGAAAAGTAGATGACGGTGAGCATGAAGATTCTCAGTTATACTGGGGACTCCATAGGCCTAATTTAAACCCCATTATTTTGTCATAAAATCATAGCTTTGGTAAGGCTCTTTTAAAATTGGATTCTTTAAAAACAATAATTATGCAGTAAAAACTGAGGAAGTTTTCAACACTAGAATTATGTCTGCATTTTTTATATTGATGTATGTGGGGGCTTTCCCAGATAGAAATGTGTTTCCCAGCTGAGTTGTCTCAAATCTCTCCATGTGTAATCAAAGGCCTTGAAATACTTTTTCAAGTAGTTGGAGGATGGAAAATATAATCATTTAAAAATATAAAAGTCAGTTAGAAAGCAGACCCGGATCTGTTCCTGCACTCTGAGCTAAGCCACTGTCACTTTTTTCTCCATCGATTTCAAATCCTGTTTCCAAACTGTCCTATCATTTAGTCATTATTTACAAGTTAAGGTCTATTCAAACAGTATCCCTACTCTAACTCTTAGAGTCATAAAGGAAGATGAGGTGACAGTATTTCACAGTGGACCAAGTTGGCTCTTTAATGTCATCAATGAATTTTGATTTAGCCTCCCTAACACTAAAACAAAGCTTTATTTTCATTTTGCAGGGATGTGGAGATACTCAGTCGGGTGGTGATGTGTGAGCAGATTTTCCCTCCCCCTTTTTATTCTGTTATTACTTTCCAGTATCTCCAGGCTGCACAATATTCCTTGAAAGCAAACAGTTTATGCAAAGCAGCTGTCTAACAAAGTTACTTTTACTTTCCCTTGCAGGGTGGCCTATTGAACATGATTAACTTGACTCTGATGGAAAGAGAAAAATAACCTGGAAACATCTGGCAAACTGTAAAGCATTGCCTAACATTTTTTTTCCTGTAGGATTTAATTCAGAAACATACTTAATGGATCCCCATTTACCAAAAGCACTAAAGGTTTTGATGCAGGGGTTTGGGGGATTTGGGTTTGGTTTCTCTCACCCCACTAGCTGTAGCTCTGTAATATTTCATCTCATACTCCTGAATCCATTAGAAAAAATGTGCAATTACAAGGTGGGCATGGTGCTGTGTTGAAAAGGTGTTTACTGTTCCAGGCTGGTTTGTTGTGCTTTGTATGCACATTTGAGTCTTGAAATATGTGAAAATTAATTTCCTGTGTTCCATGTGGCTAAAATGACAGTTGAAATGTAATTTAGGGACTCACACAAATAGAAAATGATTTTTAAAATGATTTTTAAAAATTAAAGCAATGTTGGCAAAATTTTTAGAGGATTTCATTTAATTCACCAGGTTAAAAAAATTGTAAAATGTCATGTGTAGAAAGGCATTCTTATTTTACTGTTTTTTTTTTTTTAATTGAAATATTGTTAAAAAAAACAGAGAGAAAAAGCATTATGTCCATTTTATATGTGTATTTTTTATTCAGAGATTTTGTCACATAATCCATGGAAAAATGCACTCAACAGAATTAAGTATTTAGTATTCACTGTCTCTTGTATATAATTTCTCAAGTAGTGTTATTTTGTGGAAAAAGAACAGAGAAAATGGGAGGAATGAATAACCACTGCAAACAAGTGTCAGCTTTGTCTTCTTTCTGGAGACTTCTTCAAAATTTCATACAGGACCATAAAAAAAGTTTTCAAAAAGTAAATTAAAATTCTTTCACAATTGTCTGAAAGACACATGATTTGATCAGTGGTCAAAATTTAACTCCCCCAAATTATATTGATCTGATGTGAAACATTTTTTTCTGGCTTATCTAACTTGTAAATTTTAGACATTGGAAAAAAGGCTTAATATCCAAAATTTTAAAATGAAAGCTCACTGTGATCTGAATATCTAGTAACAAAACAGCTGACATTAACTAAATTTCATGTGATGATACAATATTTGTTTTAATTTTAGCAAGCAGCAAAATAAGTCCATGTGTGTATTTCTTTGACAAAAATTTGTGAAAACAATGTTTTCAGATCTAATTCCATCAACAGTCCCTGAAAAACCAGAAATGTGTCACCTTATGGATTGCTATGACCTACACAGGTCATACAGGCAACAGGTTTTTAAGGCATGTTTCTTCTTCTGCATCAGCAGGTTAAAGGTAGTACCTACAGACATGTCCATGGATTTGTGGCCCTTGTGATATGCACCAACCCCTCTTCTGCAGCTGGAGTGTTAAAATTGCCCGATTTCGTATTTTAAGCACAGAGCTTTACTAGAATCTACAAAAAAAGTACCTCTGCATGTCTGGTGGCTTATCTCCAGAGCCTTCATTTGTTTGCTTCTGAATGTGTTGGAGGACTAAAGGGTATGTGACCATTTCTTTAACAACATGTGCCACGACTCCAATTTGCAGTGCTCTGAGCCATTTGCAGCAAGTCCATTTCAACTCTCTCCCTCTTCATTTTAAGACATTGCATGAATTATTAGCAAGATTATAGGGATATGATCTCCAGATGCACTCTATGGTTGCTCACACTCTGTACAGAACAGAAGCAATAAAGTGAGCAGCACAGGATATTGGTGAATTAGTGACAGCTTCTGATGAGGCATCAGACTGAAGTGAAGGTTGAACTGACAGTGCAGAGTCACTTCCATCATTTAGCCTGAAGTGTCTGAATGACTTTCCCTCAGCCTCTAACCCAACAAAACTGTTGATTTCAAAAAACATTTCTCCCTTTCTGATCTCACTTTTCATCTTGATTGAAGTAACAAGTAGGCCTTTCCAGATCAAGGATCCTAATTGTAGCATTCCTTCCCTAAGGGTATCTCTAACACTGATTTTATGGCTGCATTGAATGAGAGGCCTTTCTGTCCATATCTGTGACTTCTCTCTCTTTAACCCCTTCTTTGCATCCTTTTCTTCATTTTGCTTAGGATTTTGGTTCACTTAGGCTTTTTGTTTCATTAGTTTATTTGTTCTTTTTTTTTTTTTTTCTCTCTATTTTACAAGGAATCCAAACATTTGTAATGGCAGATGCTTTTTGGAGAATTTACATAAGCTGAGCAAATGCTCCACATTCCATATCTCTGAATTTTATCTGTCCTTCAAGCAGTAACCTACTCACCACCTTCTTAGAGATAAAAATGTGATCCTTCCTATATTTGTCAACTTTTATCCATTGTTAATTAAATTGTTATAGGTATCTAGGCAAAGAAATCATGGAATCTGTGAATCATGGAACACATGGATTACATTTGAGAAGAGCTGTATGGGGAATTTCTGACAGGATACATTAGATAAGAGTCCATCTTGAAATATTCAGGTCAAGTGACTGATGACTGCTAGGGATGTAGCTGGAATGGAAGCATTTTAAGCCACAGACTCTGCTGTTCAAGCACTGACATCTAGCTTGGCACTACACAGAAGGTCCTGGCCTCAAGCAACAGATACTCTTGAATTAGGCCAAAAGGGTCTACACAATTCATATCAAATTACCAAGGCTCTCTCACAGTATAGATCAGAAATGACTTTTACATTTAGCCATTCGTTTATATGTTTGTCTAGTGTAAAAAAATGGAGACCACAGCCAGCAGCCAGCAGCGGCCATGAGAATGGAGGTGTGGTAAAAATCTGTGTGAGGGAATACTTCTGTCCTGGCTGAGTTTCATTCACTTTTAGGAAGGAGGCAAATGCAGCCCAGTGCCTGTGTCTACATTGCACTAAGAGTAGAGATCATGTGCAGCATCACTGTAACACCACCACATGAACCCTAGAAGCACCTCCTTGATTTCCCAGAGGCATACCCCAAACCTAGGGACGCACCTTTGCCTTCCTGAGGTGTAACTACAGATTTCAGCTTTTCTTGCATGAACTGATTATGTAGTGCTGAGTATGCTCACATTTGTTCTAGAAATAGATGCAAAAACATAAAAATAATTTTGTTTGGGCTTTAAATATAAAAATAAAATAATTTTTAAAGAATAAATTTAAATGTTTGTAGCACTGAGTTGATTGTCTTTTTAAACCCTCTGCTTATTTGAAATCTCTACTAGTGTGCAAAAGGTAAGCAACACTTCTTTCCCAATGTTTTCCCTGTCTCAAATGGCATTGCAATTTAGACAATAAAATGCATAGCACATGATTAATGAAGGTGTGCACTGAGGACAGGACATCTGTGGGATCACAAAGAGTTGCTTTCTGTACATGTTACTGCATGTTCAAGAAACTGCACAAATTGATAATTTGCTAAATTAATTGACTTTCTCTGTGTAATGTTAATGTAACCTTCAGTTTGAAAAGTGCACAGATTTGCTAGCAAGTAAAACAGGCAGGTAGTCAAATCCCTAGAGCATTACTTAGGTTTGCAGCTCACCACTTTGTCCTTTACCAAGGATATTAATATTTCTCAGGAGTTCTGAAATGAAACCTAAAAATCAATTTTTAAAGCCATTTACAACTTAGTATAATACAGAAAATATCTAGCATAAGTGTCACAGCAATAATGATATCTGTTCTGTAAGGAGATACACAGAAACTGGGAACAGTCCAGACAAGAGTGTCTTCTCTGATCCAGCGACTGAGCAGCACAGAAAAAAGTTACAATCAGTCTCAATTCAGTGATTTCTAAAGAAATTTTAAATTTATCTTTGCTAGTATCTCTGAGCCATTGAACTAGAAAAGTTGTAGTAGGCCTGAGCATACCTGGCTGAATTTTGACCCTTAGCACTAACTGAAAAGGGAGTGGAGGACCTGCCCTAAAAGAAGGGTAAAGAACTTTTTACGTGGAATATAGGTCAAGTGAGATTAGACTGACAAGGTGTCATGACTTCAGAGGTGCTACCCTTTTTACACTAAAGGGAATGAATTGCTTTGCAGGGTGAGAAGTATCACTCTAATGAAGGAAAACACAGAGGCTATTATTCCAAATTGAGACAGAAAGGAAGGTAGTGCACCTGACTAGTGACTAACCTGACTTAGTCCTGTCTTCCAAAGCTCTGAAGGGTCAGAACTCTTCCCTTGTCACCACATCTAAATCAAAGTTTTAAGTTAGTGCATAGAAGTTAGGGCCTAAGGCCACATTAAATAGGAAAATGTTCTCTTCTGTTTGAATCAGAGGGAGAAATTATGGTGTTTAGCAGTTCCAGTGACTGCTCATATTTGATAACTGACACTCTGGAAATATATATATATATATATATACATATATATATATGTATGTATGTATGTATATTCAAACAGAACTGCATTTTAAATAAATTCCTAGGAAAAAGGAAGTAACAGAGTAGGGTGGCTTAGTGTAGACTGCACAAGCTTTCAACCTTTCTTTGCTTGAGGCACAGGGAAGGAGTCAGAATTACAGCATAGGACTCACACTTGTTTGGCTCTGAGTATCTTAGAGCACTTCTGTTACTGCATAATGCTGGCTACCTAACTCTCTTTTTTCACTCATTTGATCAGGTCACATAATTGCACTTTAATGTTTTAGTTATCATAACTAATTAATGTAGCAGTAGAAGTTAGGAGAATGAGGATTATTATCTGTTGCTTTTAAAGGATGATACATTCTAGTTACTTACCAGGGGAAGAATCAATGAAAAACAATTTTCCTTGCAGTAGATGCAATCCTTTTCTTGCATCCACTCAAAATCCAAATATTAACCCCTGCTTCAACCCATCAGTGCCACAGGCTCTCTCTGTGAAACCAGTTATGGGTGCAGAGAATTTCCAGTGGGTAGAATCTATTAATTTTGTATTTGCCTAGTAAAAAAAGTGTAAAATAAAAAGTGTGGCATCTTCTGATTTACAGCCCTGGATGGGCTCCATTTGGGAGGAATTTCTTCAAAACATGACCAAGTCTGGGTTTTAATGGATGTTATCAACACACTTGATCTTTTCATACATGGTAGATGCATGAAAATGTTACAAGGCTTGGAGAAATGATAAAAAAAAACATTCAAGCCTCATTCCATTTCTGCAAGGTCTAACTTCAGGGTATGTAGTCAGTGTAATGTTTGACCCTGACACTTCATCTCTGCAACCATTGCAGGCCTGAAGATCACAATCCTATACAGAGCCATAGGAAGCCATCAGAAAATACATCTGATTTCCCTAAGAATATCAATATTTAGTGAGTTCTTACACTGTGTACTGAAACATATGTATGATATATTCAAAATCTGGAAATGGCTACAGTGGGAGAATTATGAGGTCATACGGATACAATGCACACTGAAGAAAAAAGTATGTTACCTAATGAAAATGTGCACCTCACATAAAAAACAGCAGGGTATACTGAAATATTTATAAAGCCACCACATATTTGGTGTATTATATTTTGGAATCTATTGTGTATCTGATTATGAAATGTCTTTGTCAAAATAGTTCCATATACAAGGAATACAATGCAATATATCTGGCTTCCTTTACCGTGAGATGAAGCTTTTACATGGTGGAGCTGTAACATTCAGCTGTCAATTATCTTCCACTTTTCCTTTTGTACTGAGACATTGCAAGTTACTTGACAACTTTACACAGTATTCTGTTTTCCATCTAAGTCTGTTGGTAATACTTTAAGAACTAAAATTTACTGTAAATAAAAGCAAATCAGAGGTAATTATTTGCTACTGTTGCACACTTATGAAAACATTTCCTTCATCTTTGAAAGAGTTTCATAGGTTTCAATACAATGAAGACAAAGACAGAACTTTCACTATAAACCAGAGCCAAGTAAATGAAACTAAAGAAATAAAAATCCCAAAAGGTCAGCAGTTTTTAAAATAACTGGAGTAATTTGACAGTGAAACTAAGTTATGAAGAAGGCTTGTGGCTAGATTGTGTCCAAATTGGGTCCTTCTAAATTGCCTCCTGGTGGGTAGCTAGGGTCAAGAACCACTTCTGAACATCTTGGTCAAACATCTTGTGGGCAAATCAGAAAAGACTAGGACAAAACTGTAATTGTCCATGACTCAACTAACATAATGAGAAATGACTGAAGTTAGTGCATTACACATTTTACTGATGTTGAAACAGTTTTCCAAATTGTTTTGGAAAGTGTAAACACATTTTTCAAAGTGATTTGATAACAGCTTCTGCACTAGCAATGGAATGATGGCAATTGCAGAAAAGAAAGGAAAAAAAAGAAACAGCCAAAAAACCAAACCAAAACAAAACTTCTCTGAAAGACAAACATTTATTGAAAATCTATCAAGGCATCAATTAATGGAGACCTAATTCATTACCAAAGATAGAATTCAAATAGAATGTTAGAATGTGTATGTTCAGATAATATGTGATAGAATTCTAGAATTCCTGTATCCCTTTTATTTTTCTCCTATAAAAATTATTTAATTTTATAAAGATTTTTAGATATGCTGAGGACCTGTCTCTTTTATCACTTAAACAAGGACTTCATATTATGCGTGTTTTTATCTACAAAAGACCCACTTCTCTTTTTATTCAGTGAGATAACTAAGCTTTTTTTTTTGCATAAATTAGAAAGAGGATTCTTTTCAGTTAGGTATAATGTGGTGGCTAAGAGCTATTTAAACATTTTGTCTTGGTTTGATATGCTTTCATTGTTAACTAGGACAATCAGTTTTTTTAGTGAATTGAATGGAAGAGAAAAGGAAAATCTTCATTGCTTGTCAGGAAAGCTGAACAGCAAGCATTATTGTCAAAAGAAAAAGCATTACTGGTAAGATTTGTTTGTGCTTGGTAGAAAAAGTACATTTCAGAGACAGGCATAAAATGAACCTTGTTTCTCAGGGCTTTTCTTTGAGATGAGCACATGATTTGGGGCAACTGGGCAAAGTGCAGAAAAGCTGGAATGGGCTTGGGTTCAAATAAGAATGACAGACCATGGATGACATAAGATGAGTGATACAGCACATTTTAGTGGAAGCCAGTAAATTTCCAGATGTAATGAGTGCATTTAAGTATGTCATATTCTGCAGAATACAATGCAGAGAGTTCAGGGAAATATTAATATTTCAGTGCACATCTTTTTATATGAAATATACATCTTGTGTGTGCAAAGTACATTTTCAGGAGCTCGCAGAATTCTCAGACTAAGATATAAGTGTCTCAGCATTAAGCTTGAATATTTCATTACATCATAAATATAATATGTTTCAGTATATAATGGACGACAGATAACTAAATATTTGATTTTGTGCCAGTCATAGCAAGCCTTCAAATGAAGAGCTGTTTTCATTATTGTGACCCAATTGCGAGTACCATGAAAAAATTCTACAATAATGTCAAGATTCAGTAAGAGGTATTCTTATATTCTGGATTTTCAAGTTCCTTTTCCACTTAGTAGCTTTCCAGCCACTCTTCCCCCAGATTGTAATACCTCTTGGGAGTTTGTGACCCAAGTGCAGGATGTGGTACTCGGCCCTGTTGAACCTCCTACAACTGGCCTCAGTCGATTGATTCAGTCTGTCCACATTCCTTCCTCCATCAGTTTAACACCCCTGTTCAGTTTGGTGCTGTCTGTGAACTGAGGGTGACCTTGATCCCCTCATCCAGGCCATCAATGAAGATATTGAATAGGACTGGCTTCAGTACTGAGCCTTGGGAAACTTGTGACCAGCCATCAAATGGATTTAACTCCATTCCCCACTACTCTCTGGGCCTGACCATCCAGCCATTTTTCCACACAGTAAAGAGTATACCCATCTGCACCATAGGAAGCCAGTTTCTCCAGGACAACACTGTGGGAGACAATGTCAAAAGCTTTTCTGAATTCTAGGTACACAATATCCATAGTCTTTTTCTCACCCTCTAAGCCATAGAAGGAGATCAAGTCACAGAAGGAGATTAGGTGGGTGTTGTGGTTTAACCCCAGCCAGCAGCCAAGCCCCACACAGCTGCTCACTCACTCCCACCAGAGGGATCGGGTAGGGAATTGGAAGGGTAAAGGAAACTAGTGGGTTGAGAAAAAGACAGTTTAAAGAGACAGGAAAAGCAAAAGCCTTGCACTGCAGAAAAGAAAACTAAAGAATTCATTCACTCCTTCCCATGAGCAGGCAGGTGTTCAGCCATCCCCAGGATAGCAGGGCCCTGTCACATGTAATAGTTACTTGGGTTGACAAATTCCATCACTTCAAGTGTCCTCTCTTTCCTCCTTCTTCCTCCCACTTTGCATACTGAGCATGATGTCACATGGTCTGGAACACCACTTTGGTTAGTTGGGGTCACCTGTCCTGGATGTGTCTCCTCCCAACTTCCCAAGCATCCCCATGTTCCTTGCCAGCCTGGCAGTCTGGAAAGCAGAAAAAGCCTTTGCTCTTTGTAAGCCCTGCACAGCAATAACAAAAATAACTCTACGTTATCAACAAACTTATAAAAAAATTTGTTCAGAACAAATCCAAAACACAACCTCATACCAGCCACAGTGAAGAAAATTACCCTTACCTAAGCCAAAACCAGTGCATCTGGCCAAGCAGAACCTGCTTCTCATAAAGCAATGCTGGCTGGGCCAGATCCACTGGTTGTTGTCTAAGTGCTGTGTGGTGGCACTCAAGATGGTCTGCTCTATGACCTTCTCTGGCATCAAGGTCAGGCTGACAGGGCTATAGCTCCCTGGATCCTCCTCAGGGCCCTTCCTCTAGACAGCAGGTCTGCTGATAAATGATGGAAAGTGGCTCAGTGAGAACTTCTGCCAGCTCCCTCAGTACCCTGGGGTGAATCCCATCTGGCTGCATAGACTTGAATATGTCTAAGTGATGCAGCAGATCACTGAGTGTTTACCATTGGATTTGGGGGCTTCTTTCTGCTCCCTCTTCTGTCTTCCAGCTCAGGGGACTGGTTACCTACAGAACAACTAATCTCTATATTAGTCTGAGGCAAAGAAGGCACTGAGTGCCTCAGCCTTTTTCTCATCCCTATGTTTTTCTCTGCATCCAATAAAGGATGAAGATCCTCCTTTGCCCTCTTTTTGTTGCTGAGGTATTTATAGAAACATATTTTATAGACTTTTATTACAGTAGTGAGATTAATTTCTAGTTGGGCTTTGGCCCTTTGAATTTTTTCCTATCATAACCTTACAACAACCTTGTCCTCCTGAGTGGCCTTCCCCTTCTTCCAAAAGTCATAATCTTTTCTTTTTTCTCCTGAGTTCCAAACAAAGCTCTCTGTTCAGTCAGGCTGGTCTTTTTCCCCTCTGGCTCAGCTTTTGGCCTATGGGGACAGTCCTGCTCCGGTGCCCTTAGGATTTCCTTCTTGAAGAATGTCCAGACTTCCTGGACCCCTTTGCCCTGCAAGACTGCCTTACAAGGGACTCTCTCTCAACCAGTCTCCTAAACAGACCAAAGTCTGCCTTTTGGACATCAAAGCAGAATGGAGTTTTTAACCTTTATCCATGAACAGATCCACAGGCTCTAGCCTGGACTGGCACTTCACTCCTCTGCAGGAAGAGAGAAACACAGGCTCTGCTCCCTGGGACATGGGTCAGTGCTGTCACAAAAAAGGATAAGCATGAGTTTCTCTCTCATCCACATTTGGGCAGCTGACTATGGCCTGAAATGATGAGGTCAGGTTAAACAAGCAGAGCTAGCAGAGGCTTAGCACAATTTCCCAAAGCACTATATATTTATTTGTGTCTGAGTATGAATACACAAGGCTAACTTTAGTTCCTGTTTTTGAAATTGTTGGCCCTAATCTACATAGACCATCATTTATTCCCTGCCCTGCCCCCTCCACTCCCTCCCATTTTTTAACAGATGGAAATTTCATTTTCTAGAGCTATTTTTTTCCAGGTGGAATGCCTCCAAACTATAAAAGTGAATTTCTCGCAATCATCCATGGGCAGAATTAAAACCAGGACTTTAAATGAACTGGATTTTGCTGTCAGAAAATTCCTGTTAAGGGCATTTAGCTTTTTTGTTGTTGTTATTCAGAAAACTCAGCAGGAAAAGAATGGAGAAACAGTGGACCCACTCCATCTTTGCCCGTTCTGCATAAGAAGTTAGTCCTTAATTATAGCACAGGGCAGAGATTACATCTCCAAAAGTTCAGCTACCCAGTCTAATAATTTTCAAGCCAAAATCACGTTCAGAGAAAAGTTGCTTAGGCACAGCCCTTTAATTCATTCTGCCAAGTACAAACACCTGCAGAGTCACCAGAAGATTACTCCTAATGCAAATAATCCAGCCCGTGGCATGGAGTACATCATAGAGATTTAGTTACCACCGTTCTCTGGTAGGGAAACCAGAGCTCTGTGGCCAGAAATATCACACAGATGGGCCTGTTTGAAAATCTGCTGTATCCTGGGCTTTCAAACCTTAAAAACAGATGAAGTGATTCCAGCGTGACCCCTGCTGTGATATAATGGATCCTGTCTGTGCGTGCAGTGTTTGTCATGATTTACCTCTTGCAATTCCTGGCTTGTGAAACAGACAGCAATTCTGAAAATGAATTACTATTGATTAGACATCCTGCACTATTGAGTTCTAGGAGATTTTATGAATTTATTTATTTGAATAAAAGCTTTTAATGACCCCACTAATTTCAAACTGCTCTAGCAAAACAGCAATTCTGCTTTCCTTTTTTCCTGTTTGCCAATGGTAGATACATAGTTTAAGGCCCTGTTTATGCCAGCTATGACTTGTCACCTTCACACAGACAGAACTGCCTGATCAAAATGACAGTGTGGGTTTCAGGGGAAACAGGAGAGATCCTCTCCCGAGGACACAGTCTGCACTCAGAGCGCAGGGGGAGCTCTTGTCCTTCTGTGGCAGGTGGAAGGGGATCGAGCCCCAGTCCCAGAGCATCCCTGGGGCAGAGCTCCCTCAGGCAGAGCATCCCTCCTTCTGCTGAACACAGCAGCAGCAGGCTGCAAATAAAGGACTACCGACAATGCAGCTGGGGGCTGGGCCCCTTAATTACCCCTCACACCCTCCTAACAAAAAGAATGTTCTGCTGAGAAAAGAGAGGATTAGGTGCTGCTCCACTAAAGATGGGATTGTACGGAAACGGGTGAAGATCCTCAATAGGCAGCCTAGGGTTTGGAATGGGCTGTGATTTAAAGTCTAAATCTTGCCAATGTCTTATTAGGCATATCTGCTTACTGTAGAAATAAACGCTGTGGTAAGATGTAATCTGGCACTGAGTTGTGCTTTGATGGAAACAAATGACAAAATACTCTGAGGAATCAGGCTCTCCATGTTCTCTTTAAAAGCCTGAGAGACTTCTGCAAAGGTGTTTCCAGAGCATGTATATTAATCGTCTTTTCATAGGGATTTTTACTGAATAACCTAGTGCGTGCGAATAGCATGCAAATTTCAAAAATAAACAGCCCACTTCCTCCCATCAGGGGAAATGGATTAAGCAGTATTTTTGGTAGTACAATGGAGCTGAATGAAGGAATAACATACTTTTGATATATGATAGTTCAGGAGACTGACACAAAAACAGGCCGAAGAAAGTCCTCAAAGGCACCTATGCAGAATATTTCCAAGGCTTGGAAAGAGCTTGTATACAGAACATTCTCCTTTCATTCAGGCAAAAAGAATGTGCTTACATGGCAGAAAGGACAAGGAGTGGGAGTTACGCATGACTTCCTGAGATTATTTTCAACCCTAATCAATGCAGCACTAATGCAGCAAGGTATCAGTGCTGTAAACAGCCTTGAGTATGCTGGCTATGGAATGATAAAATGTTAAAAAGAGGAAGAGAGAATGAGAGAGCCAGAAAAGGAGGAAGTGAAGGAGCTCATGAAGGGCTGCTCTATAACAAGCAGAAAAACGGGATCCTGTAAGATGGATCTGGGCTCAGGCAGGAACTTAAACCAAGCCTTTAAACAAGATCTGCAGGGAATTAAATCCTCTACCTTACTCTAAAAACATGTTGCAATAAAGCAGGCTGTTTATGATACAGAGTGTCTACGATTTTAATTGAAATTTGTCAAAAATATCTCCATGAATGGATGCTGAATCCAACTGCTCCAAATTAAAAAAAAAAAAAAAAAGCACAAGCTAGAGGGTACAATGTGGTCGGTCATCCAGAAGTCTGTGAAAATGCAGGTTTTTCATTTACTTATTAGGTAAGTATTTAATACCCTAAAGACAGATCATTTCCACAAGAATCACAGTAAGTTTTGATTGTAAGAATGGATTTGACTATGGACTTCTGTAGTGTCTCCCTTAATTCCTGAATGAGCATAAACAAGGCAAGTGAGAAACCTGTGGTTTTCTGGTACCTTAGCATGCTGTTTTTCTCTCCATGATGGTGGATGCTGTCACCACCACAAGGTGATGGTCTAGCCCCTCCTACTTCCTTCCCTTCTCTCCCCACTGTCTTTCCCCCTCCTTTCCCCAGCATTCAGAGTCTGGCATTCAAATCAAAGGTTTACTTTGAAGTTATAACCTAAAATGGGAAGCTGATAACTATTTTCCTCCCAGTGCTTTAGTTATGATGAATTGCTGATCTCAAAAAGGAAATTACTTCTTTTTTTTTTTCCCCTTCTTTTTTCATTTACATTCAAGCAGTAAAAGTCAAGGCTCGGCACTGCAAATATGTGCAAATTCATCCACTGGCTGTGTGTGCTACAGCAAATCCTATGGAGATAAGGAGCTAAAGCAGCAGGGGTGCAGCAACATAAGCTTCAAAGCTAGACATGCAATTTACTAAGCAACAAACTTAACAAAGGGCAAAGGGATATTTAACAGGGAGGTGAAATATTCCAACCATTAAACACAGCAAATTGCAGTGACGGCCAGAGCATGCTGCACCTCAATATAGAATGTATATGTGGGAAGAAACACAGAGTTTTACCCAGGAATTACTTTAGCTAATGATTGGTTTTTTTTCAAGCAAAGGTATATTCTGAGGGATTGAAAATGTTCCTGTTGTTATGAACATAATTAAGTAAAACAATATTTGGAGGGGGTGGAGTAAGAGAAGGTTTAGTGCTGAATGCTTAAGGTAGTCATCCTGTTCATCATAAATTATTGTGTTTAACCATAAACAAATTAGACCATGTCAGTCTTTTAGGAGGCAATTAAAGCAATAGATTTTCTGTGGCCTGTTTTCACACACATGGGGCCTGATCCAACTCCCATTACCTCTCCTGGGCACAAGCATATATGTGACATTCAGTACAGCTATGGCTGACTTTTACCACTGTCAGTGGTAACTGGGTCAAGCCCATCTTACAGGGCAAAAATGCTCTTCAAAAAGAAAAAAACCTCAAACTCTCTTGTGAAGAAGTATCAGTCCTTACTAAAAAAAAACCCAGCTCTGTTAAAGAATTGATTCTGATCCAGATTCTTCACACTTAATGATGGAAATTCTGGAAGGCATTTAGGTTTGCTGAGCACTTGCAGTAATAGCAGTTGATTGGCCTTTTTTACACAGCCACCTGGGTCTTCAGTTAGACATATTAAAGGACTGCACCTACATTGCAAAGTGGCCTTTTTCTTTCATTTTCTGCAGTTCATTTGTGTCCAATCGGGTTGCATCAGGATTCGTTGCATTTAATGGGAAATGCGCTCTTCTGGATCAGATACCTGTTTTCAATTTGGAGAGTATCTGATTCCAATGGCAGAGGTGACAGGAATAAAGAGGAAAGGAGAAGTAAGTGCCTATAGTATAGATTTCTGCCACACTAACAGAGCTGCCAGTTTCTGAATCACTGAGACCTTAGAATTTACTTCTGTTTTTCCAAATTACAATGGTGAAACAAGTGAGAAATTAACTGTGTCTTTATTTGAGCTTATTTGAAAATTAGCTGTTGCTTTTCTCTAAGCATAAGTGGGTTTTGACATAAAAGTTCCCTTACCACAGTGTTTCCCCAGAGCCACAGCTGTCTAGGGAGACCTCTACTCTGCAGTGGTAATCTGCAGAAGTATTCCTGACATACTGCCTAAGTCAGCATCAGGATCACTACTGGTTAGAGTGGGATGCAGTTTAGTCTGACTATAACCTTCTGTTATCTTTCAAGAGTCAGCTTGAGGGTTCAACAGTGAATGATGAACAATGTTGCTGTATGGACTTTTTTTTTTAATTAAAAAACCTCCTCCTCAATTTTTTTTTCCTCCAAAATCATGGCATGGAGACAGCATATCTTCTGTACCAAGCTTTGATGTAATTCATGTTAAAAAGAACACCAGAGCCAATTTATCTATGGCAGAAATGTCAGTGTACCTTTTTCCTAACAAGCAGAAAGAAAAAAAAATTGTGGCATCACAACATTGATACTGTAGGTCTGTGCTTCAGTTCAAAAACAGTCTGCAGAGATTTATTTGATCAACTTGAATTATGAAGATTACCATTTTCAGCTTGCTTACAGGCATTTGGAAGACGTTCCTATATAAAAACAAAACAATAAGTAAAATTTGGGATCAGCTTTGGCTCATTTGCATCTCAGCATTGCAGGCACCCTGTCTTGAAGGTCTAAAAGAAGTCACAGATGGAGGAGAAAACCGGGAGGGCAGGAAGGAAAGTGTTAAGATGAATGTGAAAGAATAAGTCAAGAGAGGCTTCTTGTTGACCTCTAAAGAAAATGTTGAATCATACCCCAGATTGCTGAACACCATGAAAAAATCAGACTTGGATGGCCATGGCATGTAACCAAGCTGAATTCTAGACAAGGGCCACTTCTACTTTGCCAATAAGATCAGGCATATTCAGGGAGATTTCCAAGTGGCATAGATCAGCTCCTTTCCACCCAGCAATAGAGAGCTCACCTGTGCTGGCTGAATTCAGTACTTTCATTCAGCTCAGCTGGTAACAGACACCCTCAAGGAGCTACAACCTGAGCCCTGAGGAGTGGCCTGTGCCCCTCCTCAGCCTGGGAAAGAAAATGCTCAACAGCTGGTGCCACTCCTGAGAGCAGCTGCCGGTGCAACACTCCAACAGAGGGGCCTCCTATTTCTGACCATCTGTTAGTCCAATGCTGAGGAAATCTACATTGTAGACCTCATTTCTGGCCAGCTGGCATCCAGCCTTGTAGCTCTGAGTTTATCCAGAAGCTAGCAAAAGCCAGCATCAGGTCTGAAGTAGGTAGCACCATAGAAGTGGTTGGGCCAATAGAGAGGTGGATGAGTGTTTCAAAAATAAAGCTATATTTCATTAGAGAACACCCTACCTGATATATTCTATGAAAAGAGAACAAGCTTGGCCAAACTTTGTGTGAATGGTCAGTAGGCCTGCAAGGAGCTACACTTGATGGGGTGCCTTTGGCTCTGAAGAGCAATTCCACAATTCCAGCCCTACCGAAATGTGTTTCCTAAACTCTGCCACCTAAAAGCCAGAGGAATTATCTGGATCCCATTGCCTCCAGGGTATGGATATCCCAGTTTCCATGAGTGAGCCTGTAAGCCCTAAAGGGCTTTGGTGGCTCCTGTTGTTCATGGTCCCACAGCCCTACATCCATCTGTGAGATGGTAGGCAACCTTTGCCATTGCCTGGGCAAGGGCTCTAGTGGCAGCGAAGTGACCACAGCCATGCTCCCCACTCTGTCTGTGCCAGACCTGTGGGGACTCAAAGCTGCTGCCAAAACGCGAGGTCAGTAATTGCTCCCTGACACCTCTTCCTGAGGAGAAGACATGCCAGCTGTCTGAGGCCTCTCTTGGATCTGCTTTCCAGCTCTGCCCTCCCCGCCTTCCCTTCCCAAACCAGGGGCAGCCCAGCTCTGACAACACCGCTCCGGGAGAGAAACACAAAATTTTGCAAGTGCTGCCAAGAAGGTTTGAGTCAGCCCTGCCTACAGCAGTGTCCCTGAGAGAGCAGAGACTGCCATAACCTCACCAGCATGGCTGGCAGGGTGCATTTTCACCTCCAGCTGCCTCCTCAGACAAAACTACCTGGCAGCACACACGTTTGCAAAAATCATACTGAAACAACACTCCTTCCCTGGGGAGACAAGGAAGATAAAAACAGTCTGTGACAGATGTTAGCTACCTTGCTCAAGGCTTTACTAAATGGCACTTTCAAAACAGGGGATTGTCATGGTACAAAAACCTACACAGAAAAGAAGAATTAGCCACTTCATTAGAAAATTTAAAAAAGCCCCACAAACAAACAAACAAATAAACGAACAAACAAAATAACTAAGGGAGCAAATGGAGTTACAGTCTATTGTCTCAACACGTCCAGTTTAAAGCATTTTTGAGCTGACATAGCTGAGACAAGTGAGGGAGAAAGGCTTTTTTGTTATGACGAGGCTGGAATCAGAGCCTAAGGAGATCTAGATCTGAAGAACAGCTTAAATGGACCTTCCTGACTCTGCCTCAAGTTTCTTACTTTTCCTTAGGCAAGCATTTAATCTCTCTATAGTGGATTCCACATATGTAAAATAAGGGTAATACTTCCTTCCTCCCTCTTGTGTAATTAGTCAACCAGGGCCAAAGCCATCAAAGAAATTAGCTACCTGAAGTAAAATTTAAGTGATGGAATTAAAATATAGGTCCTCAGCATGTTCTCACATCTGCTGCCTAGAGCTGGAGACAACTGAAATCTGTATACAGTAAGAAATGGAATGTACCTCCATGCTCCCACCTTGGCTGCAGCATATTGAATCTTTGGGATGTCTGAATTTCCTTGAACATTTAGCCCTCACCCCTTTGAAATTATTGTTTGAGGATTTATTGTAGTGACCATCATAGCTGTGATCATTTTGGAGACAAAAATATCCAACTTCCAGAAAACATACAGTGGAGTTGAAAACTTTTCTTTTTTTGAGAACCAATCACTATATCTCATAGAAAGAGATGTCAAAGAGGTAGGGTTGAGTGTAATTTAGTGCTGAATGAAAGATGCTGTATAACAAGGACTGTGTGATCACAAAGGCTTTGAAAGAGCAGGAGCATGCTTATCCTGTTTGACAGCATTACCCACAGTGTGTCATTATAGATATTGATGATTATATAGCCATAATTAAAGTGTTGTGCTTAAATAGCTAAATGTAGAAAGATGTGTCAGATCATTAACACAACTTTAAGTTTAATCATGTCTGGTTACAGAGCTGAGACAAATATTTAAGCTTCCTTGCTAAAAGAAGAGTTACTATGTCTAATCATGAAAGCAGAGCTGCTTGCCAAGAGCATAAAAACCTAATGGATTTTGCAAGAAAATCATGTCACCTTCAAATTAACATTCATAATACAGATGGCATTTATAAAAGGTAAAGTCATTCATATTGACACAGTCTATCTCCAGTGACTGTCATAAGAGATTATGAACCCTCTGTCCAGAAAGACATTTTGCCAAAGCAGGGTATTGTTAGAATAAGACAGGGTTGGCAAATCTGGGTGACTTTATCTTTTTCCTGACAATTTCTTCATTTGGACTTAAACAGTGACATATGGATGCCTTGTTTTGTGCAAATAATCAGGATCATTCAGACATCTACTCCTGCCACACACATGATTTTTCTTGTGGTGTTCCCTGGATCAGCACTGACTCTGCATGAATGCGGGAACACAATTTATAAAATTTGCAGGAAAAAAATGGTTTTTTCAACATAACACTTGCTATGAAGAATGAAAAAAAGTCTGAAAACATCATTCCACCAAGTTTACAAGTCTGGATGACAGTATGCCTTAGCATAATAATAGAATTACCTAATAATGCTGCTACCTAAATATCAACTACTTCTGAAATAAACATGGGATGGGAGAATGTTGAAAAAACTTGAGTAGAATGGTACATATAACAATTATTTTAAAAAATTAAGAGGAATCCTTGAAAATGCCTCAGATCTCTAAAAAGAAAAAAAAGAAATTAAAAAAAAGATCAGTTTAACTATAGAATTTTCATTGCCTTATTTGAATAGGCTTACATTTTTCTGAATTCTTCACAATGAGATGAAATATTTTTGAAATATTACTCCTGAAATATTTTTCTAAAACCTGATATATTTTTACAGAAGAAAGTGTAGCATATATCAAAAGTTGTAAAAGACAATAATAAAGTATAATGATGAGTAATGAAGCAGGGAGTTATTAACATCCTGCATTACACCACTGGACACAGAAAAAGACCCTGTCCATGAAAATTATGTGATGTGACTGCTATTACAAATATGCATTACTTCATGCTGGGAAATCTAGTACAGAAAAAATGAGCATGAATTTTGATATTTTAGACAATATATGATCTGATGGATCCTGGGAGATATAATTCCATACAAAGAAGGAAAGAGGACTGGGGACTGGTGCTGATGCCAGACAGCCATTGATGAGACTGGGCAGAGAAATTAGTGTGAGTTCTAATGAGTTAAACAAAACCACCCTAAACAATCAATGTGTTGCAGAGGCAGGGGAAATATCTTATGCATCAAAGTTGTGTGAGAACTTTCATCTGGAATCTTGGATCATACAGCAGATATACTGTGTATGGGAAACGTGTCCAGGTAGGATCAACATAATTTAGGAAGGGCCTGAATTTAAAAATAAAAAAAATTTTAAAATTCATAATAAAGACAGGACATTGTGACATTCCATCAACATTTTAAAAGCAAAGATGATTTTTTACTATTGCTAAAAATCTATACACAACTAAGCAAATGGAAAGAAATTAAGAGTGAAATTTTAAGAGGAATTTCAAGAAAAACTTCTTGACAGTGAAATATATTGGATTGTGGAGTAATGTCTTCAGGGAAATAATGAAAGCATTGTCACTTGGGACTTTTAAAATTGCCCTGAAAAAAACCACAATAGAGTATCTAGGAGAGAGAACAGTCTTTGAATTGGCCTCAGGGAGTCAAGCTGAATTACTTAATTGGTCTTCTCAGTCTCTAATTTCTTCAGGACAGACCATGCCCTATGTGTTTTCCACTCAAGGGAAAAACAAGCTCAGGCAGTCCCCAGGCAGGGTATTGAGTTTCCCAATGCCTGTGCTGAGGTGGAGAGGGGGCTGAGCTCCCCAGCACGGCCCTGGTGGCTGGAATCCTCCCATTCACCCACTTAGCCCCCCATTATTTCCCTTGTCACATCCCCATAGCTTGGTGAGAAGCAACAGTGGGGCCCAGATTAGTTCATTTCAGTGTTGCAATCTCTCATCTGGGGAATAGGTGATAGGTTTGGTTTTTTTGGGTTTATTTTCAAGACACCTTTATGCCCTACGTTCTTTATACTTAGAGAATTCTTCTGTATCCAGATACTTGCTATGGAGAAATAATAAACAAAAGCATCTGTGACTCTTGGGTCCTACCTTTCTGTTTAATCTTTTTAGAAGATCCTTCTCTTTAAACCCAGCATCTGATTTTCTTCTCCCTTTCTCTTGGTGTAACTTTTCTCATCGTTTGATCATCTATAGAAAGGTTCAGTTCATATTTCAAGTTTCTGTATTCCTTTTTTATTTTCTTAACAGAAACAGGAAAAAGAAAAAAGGAAATAAGAAAAACAGCTACTTAAGGCAATAAAGCTCTAACTGTGGAAGTTTTTGTAGTGTAAAATCAGTAACTTCAATTCTCTGATGTAACATGACTGTTTTCTAAGATGTGCCAGCATGGTAAGGGAGGTTCAGCTTGTGATTTGGGATTTGATGGAGAAGAGGAAGTGTGACTGAAGCACAAGATAGCCTTGGTATGTGTGTAAAATGCTTTGTTGAATTAAATCAATCTTATATTCATCAGCATAAATTCAAGCAATCTTAAATTACACTGGATTTATATTAAGGCCACAGAGAGGGAAGTGGAATGACAGCCCTGATAAAACTTCTGCTTCAGTTCATGTTGCATGCAATGGCAATTCAGCAAACTAATAACAGATAGGAAATTTTAAGCACATGAGCAACCAAAATCATTCTGCTTCAGCAAGTGTTTAATTAGTCTTCATTTACAGAATTCATGCAAGCAGATCAACATGATCTGGCCATTATTGAAAGTATTAGCATTTTTTTATAAATTTAAAGGGCTGTCTGTTCCTCAGAGGGATTTGGTTCCATCTGGCTCAGCACCATAAAATATAACCATGTAGCAGACACACAGCAATGAGCACATTGCTGTCCACCTGAGTTCCCCAATTTTAAACAAGAGGAACAGACTTTTCTGGCACGACAACACCCCTTTCTCCCAGCTGAAAGTCAGGTTCTTTTCCCTAACCCTAACCCTAACACCTGCTTGGTGTTTCACGGCCTTTTGCTATCTTTTTTAGGTTTCTTCCTGCTCAGGTGTTACAGGTCTTATTCTGATTAATCCCATTATCTTCTTTGGCAGATGTAACACTGTCAAAGTGCTTAGCACCTTGGTCTGGATCCCACAGGAGGAACAAGGTGCAGCAGGAATAACCCTTAAACTGTCAAGTCTGAACTTTGGGCAACATCTTTAAATAACAGTAGGGCTATGTTTGACACACACTCTCTGTTGGAAATTGCCACTAACTTTGTGCATCTTGTAGCAGTTTTGAGCTGCATACCAACACTTTGTTATCTAGGTGCAACAGGCTCTGCTGGTCTTGCCTAATGCTGTTTGGAATCACTGGAAGCCCTTTCCTTAGTTTCAGTCTCCTTTCAGTCTCTCCTCCTCTATATGTTAACAAACATGCTAAAAATATCGGATCAAAGTAGTACTTTGAGCAGTGAGATCACCTGGATATTTTTTTAAACATCAAATATTTCTTTAATGGCTCGTTTATCTTGAAGGGTTTTATTTTTCCTTTCTACCCATTTCTTATGCTGAAGGACATCAATGCTGTAAAGTGCTCGAACTTACTGCTGAGTTTATGGATGCAGATAGTAATGTTACTTGGCTTTTTAGGCCCTTTTTTAGGCTCCTAACACTGTACAAACGAGGAAAGTGCTGTTTGCCATACTTTACCAGTGGCGAGTTGTAGTACTTGCACTGTGGAATGACTGAGCTGGGAAAAGTACTAAAGCCTCTGGCAGGTATATTGCATTTCCAGTGATTTCTGTGAGCATATTAATGCGCTTGTAATTAAGTAAAAGCTTTGCCACTTCCCCTGATCTTCACAATCCCCCCTACTCCTTTTCTCCTCCTAAAGCCCAAATCAAAAATGCTTACCCTGGATTTTTTTCTGAAACTAGACTGATAAAAAAATAATAATAAAAAAGGGCATGAATGAACATGTGAAACGGGTTGTGGAGTATTAGCAGAGCTTGTCTTTGTGGGCCTGAAAAGCCCAAGATAATGAGCTCCTCCACTGGGAGTGGAGAGGAGCACACATGCAAAGGAGGGTCTTGGGCTCCATGTTTCATTAAAGGAAGGTTTCAGCCTTTTCTCTTGGAAAAAAACAGCTTTGAAAATGGCAAGCAACACAAACTGGTCATTATGGTTGAAAGCACCATCATTAAAAAATCTCTCGTCATTCACTGGCTCCTGACAGCTGGTCGCTGGGGCCTGAATAAACGCAGCCAGCACCACGTGAATTTTGGGGAAGAAGCTCCATATTTCCCTAGCTGCAGGGGGGCTGTGCCTCCTGGGCCACCTTGGGCCCCCCAGGCTACCTTTCAGCTGGCCACCTCCGGGGGAAGCAGCCCCTGGTCCCCCCCCCCCGCCTGGGGACAATGACCTATTGAGGGGTTTAGGATGCCTTGAATACCCAGCAGCCTGCTTTGTCCCGCTCCCCTTCTCCGCCTCCTTCTCCCCTTTCTGCCCTCTCCCAACCTCTCCCTTTTCTCTGACAGAGTATTTCCCAATCCAAAAGCCTTTTGCTCCAGCCGGTCCCCTTGTCCTGCCATCATGCCTGGCTGAGCCTGCTGTGCCAGCAGAAGCCTCGCCCCTTGGAGACTGAGGGGAGATGCTGAGCTGTATTCAGAGTGTGGCATAAAACAAGCCACACGGGCAACAGCAACACCCAAATGCTTAATAGGCTCTTAACACAAGAATAGAGGCCCATGCCCTGTTTGTGGAGTAGATTTCTAGACAGGGGCACCCACTTTTCCCTTCTGTGTGTCCTTGGCTTTTCTTCAAAGGGATTTTAATTCTCCCATCAGCTGCGTAACCCTATCTGTTCTGTGTGCAGCCAGATTATGTGTCACTGTTATTCTAAGACATCTGCAGACACTTAAATTGCCAACAAATAAATATTGCAAGTGCTTTGCACAGAAGAAGGGAAAGGGAAAGAGAAAGAGAGGAGGGAGTGAAAATGGAAGGGAAATCAGCACTGGAATGGATTTCCTCGCATGTTGCTTGCTAGTAAGCAGAGGCTGGAAGTCAGGAAGAGGAGGGAGAGATGGGGAGAAACAGGGAAAGTGGGGTGGGGAGGAAGCCAGTCCTATAGTCAATATTTAAAAGAATCTGTAAACAGACATCTGCTTTGAGATGTTTAAGGAGAGAAACAGGCTTTGTGCAGTTGAGAAAGGCAAGACTGTTTTATGTGTATTTAGTGTTTTAGGCACACAGAGTCTGGGACAAGCTACTGAGAGCACTTAATGTCTTATGGAAACAGCAAAAGGTGGGAGATGTAACTGCTGAGTTATTGTACCCTTAAAAAAAACAAACAAACAAACAAACAATCCCCCCCCCAAAAAAAAAAAAGAAGAAAGTCAAGGGCTTTGTTTTTTAAAAATAAGTGCTTGCAGTCATTCAGAGGTAAACGGAGGTAAATGCATGTTTACTAGAGTTAGAAATGGATTTTTCTGGGAATTTCTACATGGCAAGAGTCACTATCCAGTACGTTTATTGCTACTGTGAAATGACTGTTGGGATGACATATCAGTGACACTAATGTGACAGCATTGTCATGCAGAATAGAAACAGAGAGGCAGGTTTGCACTGCAAGGTTACAACAACCCCTATCTCTCACCAAAAGGTCGAGGGGATAAAGGCAGGGAAATGAGGGGAAACCAAGACCAGGTGCTGGGTACAAGATGCATCACAAATTCTGTTCTCAAGCTCTTTTTCATGCTTTATAAAATTACAGCCTCTCTGAAATTGTTCCTCTTTTTCTTCTTCTTTTTCTTCTTCCTTCATAATTGTATGGTGATTTAGAGTTTTTCTTGTTAATTTTCATACTACAAAATTAAATCAGACTTCCTCACAGCACATTCTTAATTTTATGTTACTTCCCATTTAGAATATCTTCTTTGACCTAAGAGAAATGAACTGTGATTAAAATGAAATATTTCATTATTTATTTAGCACTTTATAATGGCAGGAATCATGACCATTGCTCACAGTATTGCCCTGAATTTCTTTCCAAGTGGCAGGCTCTGGGAAACCCACAGTACTTTGCAATTTTCATCAGGGGTGGAAGGATGGAATAAAGGGAATGGAGGCCAAAAGAGATGGAGAAATATGTGCAGAATGGGTTAAAAGTCATCAGCCATGCTGAGATGAGACTCTAGAGGTGAGATCTTGTATTCCAGAAATAGAGGGAGCTCAGCTGATGGCGCCAGTGAAGCTTATTTGGAACCACTGCCTCCCAAACCCAAGTCAGCTAATATTTGATATACATCAAGTGCACTCCTGCTCAGACCAGGGCATTTCTCAGGAGAGTCATCTTTCTACAAGGATAAATAAGTTGCCATTTATTTTTGAGTATTAACAACCATTACCTTATTTTTAATCATTTACACTGCTTGTTTATTACTTGTATTTAAAGAGAAATGCACACTTTTTATGGAAAAATAAACTGCAGAGAAATACTTTGATGGTTCTTGGATTCTGCAGAAACTTGTCTTCTAAAAGATCAGTTTATATGTGAAGTTTGACTCAACAGAAATTGTTTATAACAGTGTACAATTCAAGTCACAACTTAGTGCCAGAGTTAAATTTAAAGAATCAGTTCTAAAAATTAATGCTGTCTAGTGGATCAAATGAATTCCTAAGTATATGCATGACAGTTTTATACAATAGGTCTGGGGATCACTTCAGCAATTTACAGTAAGGAAAGGAAGAAGCACTTGTGATAATGCTAAGTTGTATTTTCCTACAAGCTCAGCATGTAAGCAGCCATAACTGGTGTCATTGCAGGACTGTCATGTAAGTTGCTTTTTAGAAATCAGTGAATTATACTGACATATAGACAAGGCAAGTCCCCTCATTCTGCCCAGAAGCCATGAGGGCAAAGTGAAAAAACACTCAGCAGAGGAAAAAAGCTCAGCACCTGCCAAATACAGACCATATGTTCCAAAGTACAATGAGAACTATATTTAAGAAAAATGAGGAGAACAGTCTCCTCTTTAAAAACATGAAACCACACTGTTTTTTCAGTCTCACAATGAGCCATGGACACATTTTGCATTCAGGTAGCAGGTTAGAGAGCTCTGGGGCTGTGGGATCAATATCTGCTGATACAGGAAAATGTAGCGCCCTAAAAAGTGATGTCAGAAAAGTTCATAACTAAAGAACTACCAGAGGCACATGACAGGGTGAGATTTCTAGCTAGTGATAAATCACATCTGCTCTTAACATGATGACATCAGCTCATCCCTTGTGAAAATACTTCCAAATTTTGCCTCAATAGCACCCAATGTATAACCAGCTGTAGCTGGTTCTCCAGTTACTGTGCCATCAGAACTCCATGACTGCTTTATATTGTTTTTTTTTTAATTGCCCACAGGTAATAACCAAGATGTAGGATTTCTCTCTTTTGTTGAGTTTCCCCTTTTTATGGGAATCACTGAGGAGTTCAAACTCCTTCCCATGTCAGTGGTCAGTCCTCAGTACTATCACTACTAGTAACTAAAAAGCAAGTAATGTTACAGCTTTAGGGAAGGCCTGCTGAAGGCAAGTACAGACAAAAATTAAGTTGACTTAGCATTTCAATATAATGAAAAACCTCTTCTCTTCTCCCATGATAGTAATGCTACCCCAGGAATGCAGAATTTTTGGTTTTTGAATGCCCATGAATGCTCTTCCCACAATGGGAAGCCCAGATTTCTGCTGTGGGTGCATGGCTCTTCAGCTCTCCAGAGCTGAGTCTCTCTCTGAGCAGGATTTCACCATGGAAGGATTTTCTGTCACTCAAGCAAGAGAAAAGGGAAATTAAAACTACTTGTGATCTGCCAGCTCCCGTGAGCTGCTCAGTTGCTGCCTGCCAGGGGAAGCCCTACACTCAGGTACTTGAAGTTGCGTGGGTAGAACGTTTGGCAGAGAAGCTGCCAGCAGCTCCAGAAGTGCAGAATTATTTCTCAAAGACCATTCCTGCTGCTAAGCTCTGATAAAACATTTGGAGCCTCGCAAGAATACTGTGTTATTAAAGCATCACTACTACAGTTTTTCTGCAGCAGAGTGATCATGGAGGTCTGCTCTCTTCAGCCAGCATGCAAAGTTTGCTGGTGCCATTATCTCAGTTGCAGGGCAGAGAAAGCAGCAGGCACCACTGGATCTGTGCTGATGCCAGACTCAGCTGCCCCAGAGTGCACTCTGGAGTGCTCAAGTAGCACTCAAGGGCAATGTCTTCAGAGGCACAGTGCTCACTGAAAGGGGAATGAGACTCCAAAGATGTAAAAATAAAATAAAGTTCTAGGCGTCTGGGAATTCAGTGGCTCTCGTAAAAAATAAAACACCCTCAGACAAACAAAATTCTTGTCATAATTTCAGTGGAGCTTCAGGGAAACAAACAAACACACACTCAACAATAAACAGAAAAGGCAAAAATAATTCCTCACTGGCCTGGCAAACAGCCAATTTGTTGCTACGGCAAATTTGCTAATTTTTGATGCACTGCCCTTTGCTGCTGTTGTACAACAATTATTCACACAGGTCTGGGGCTTGCCCTAGCTTATGACACATTTGTCTCTAATTATACCTGAGGTGGAAGGTTGCATTAATTTGATAGATATAAACAAAGTAATTTTTGTTCCAGCTCTGCAGAACGTGTGTGACTGTGATGGATGGGATGGCAGTGGGAGTGCAGGCTCTGGAAGCTGCTCCAGGGTTTCTGTCCCACCCATTTCTGAGATAAGTGGGCATAAGCTCCTCACCTGGTAATGAAGCAGAAGTACTGCTTGCAGCCCCTTGGAGCTCCTGCATGTCAGCCCAGCCAGGAAGGCATGCTGGGCATCCTGCTGGGTCACCTAAACATGCTTAGGACATCCTGCTGAAGGCAGGGTGGGAAAAATGATAGCCAGTGACCATCAGTGTCCAGCCAACACAAAGCCACCTCTTGTTTCTGCCACGATTGAAGGTACTTGGTGAACTTTATCTTCTGTGTTTGTCAGAAGGAGGTGGTATGAGATGCACCATGAAGCTTTGCATGAATGTTTTTTAAGTGCTCCATAGCACAGAGAAAAATTCTTCCATCCTAATGTCACTTGTCAAATATCAGGCTGTCAGCATCAGTCAAGCGTGTGCCACCTTTCTTCTTCAAATGCATGGCAGCCTCCTGTGCCTCATCTGACAGTGACATGACATTTCTCTGACTCCAGGCACTGGCTGGTATCTGGGCAGCAGGGGAGGAGGCAGCCCTGGCACTGGATGGCACATGGCATACATGAACTGGCCTACCCTGGGATGCATCCTTCATGAAATACCCTGTGTTTCCCTCCAGAATCAATTAGCCACATGGAGTGCTAGAATTCCCAATTCTGTGCCCTGAAATACTTGGGTTAACTGAGAGGTTGCCAATCACCACCTGCCTTGCCATCCAGAGAGGAGGCAGAGTTTCAAATCTTTACCATGGTATGGAGGCAGTTATGGGGGGAAGTCATCTTCTTCATCACTGACACTTCTTGAAACATCAGAAGCCACTCAGTGGGGCCTCTGAAAGTGGTCCCAGAAAGAGATTTCGGGTGCCAGTTACAGGTATAAGAGGTGAACACTTATGGGGCACATGTCTCATCCATGCAGGCCATGCATAAAAAGTTCTCAAGGGAAGCAATTTGGATGGTGTGTGATGTTTAGAGGTTGTGACTGACCAGACGCTGCACTAATATCACTTGTCAGAGAATCTTACAGCATCCTCGGCCATCTAGTAAAGCCTTGTCCTAAGGAAGAATTGATCTATTTGTTTTTATTCTTGATCAATGTTTATCTAATGTATCCTCAACATTTTCCAATGCTGACAATCGTCCGAGAGCAACCTAACCTACTGGTACTTTGTCCCCACTGTCAGAAAATATTTTTAACCTCTTTGCTTTAATTATTGTCCTGCTCCATCTCCTATCCTATCTCTCTTTGCTGGAATCTGCCTCCTCTCTGGAGACTGTTCTCATCCTATTTCTTCAGTTTTCTCTTTAGGCTTAATAACTTCAGCTTGAGCAATTTTATTCACAGTTCATGTTATCAACACTAAGAAATAATTTGGATTCTGCTCAATTGACCACATCTTTCTTGAAGCAGCAGAGATCTCAGCTGAGGTTGTGGTAAAGCTGAAGAGAGCAAGAAGATTGTTTCACGTGTTCCAGTGGCAAGACTTCACTCCTTGCTTTGTCATGAGTTTTTCCTTTTCCACAACATCTCATCCTGGAATTATGGTCCAGGACATTTACCAAAGTAAAGGTGCATGCACAGTATATTAATATGTATATCATTATATAAAATGGATTGTTTCACAGCCACATTTAATTCTCATCTCTGGGAATGACCCAAAGACTGGGCTGGTTTAAGCTTCTGTGTCAAAGTGATCCTTTTCATTTCTTTTCTAGCAGGAACTACTTTGAATGGCAGTTTTGAGAGGGCTGGTTCTCTCTAAAGTTATACACTTGTCTTGTACTTGGATCCGTTAATGAGACTGCATAGATTTAACCAGTGGTATCTCAGAAAATAAAATAGTCTGTGTATTCTGTCAAGAAGAAACAGTCAGCTTAGAAAGTTAACATCTTCCTGTAGTAAAATAAAGAAAATAAAACACAAGTTTCCTGAAACCTCTGGCAGTACATTTTCTTACTTAAAAAAATCCTGCTATGGATGCACTGAATAACAAATCCCTGCCTCTCTGGGTAGGTACAGCAGTATGCACAAGGTCCCTTTCAATAGGATCCTCCAGTTGTTAATAATATTTCTGAGTTTGGTGACTAAAGGAAGACAAAGATGATTTTGGGAAAGTTCCATTGCAGTGATATAATTCATCATTTGTACCTTTTGCTTTGAACAAGAAAATTGATTGCCTCAGGAGAATAGAAAGGTTGCTGGTATAAAGGTTACTACACAGAAAAAGAAATGGAAAATAAAAGAATGAAAGGGATCTATCTCTTCTTTCTCTCTCTTTTTGTTGTGTGGAAATGCTCTATTTTATCAGCAGGGGAGTAAAAAAAGAAAGCATCCATAGCTTTTCATTCAGATATTTTCTTACCATGGCTTTGATAATGCTGGGATAGGATAATGGGAAACTGACCCTTGAGCGAGTGTTGAATTTTCATAAAAAGCATGAAAAAATAATATTAACATGATATATTGTCTCAACCCTTCAGCCCCAAAATAGACTTCCTCTCCTCCCTTCTCCCTCTGGTCCAAAGCCCATTCCCCAGAGCATCAAATGCAGCATGAAAAGCAGTAATGACACCTTTGTCCCAGAGGAAAGAAGCCTCAGATGACACAGGCCATAACAAAGTCCTTGGTGTAACATTCCTCCCTGCTGTGTCTCAGGGGGGTCAAAGAGTGCAAAGGACAGGGGAGACCTGGGGGTAAGTGCATGTTACTCTTTGTTTCTTGGGCAGGTAGGGATGCATCTCTCATGCTGCTGGGATGCATCTCTCCAGCAGGCAGATCCCACTTTAGCTATCCCAGGCTTCCCACTCTTTCTACAAGTAGCAAGATTGTTTTTGCTAAGTCCTTTTCTTTCTCACAGACAGATAGCGTGGGGAGAGAGGGAACATTACATCCTTTCTCTTCTTCCCATATGTATTTTTTTGTTTTATTCCATGAGTTATACTAAATTTGTAGTTATTTCCCACATGAGTAATACCTGGATGTGTTATGGCTTACATAGGCTTGACACTTGAAATGAAAAGCAGATTGCTGTGCAGATTTGAATTATCCTCCAATATTTCATGATGCATATTCCATCTTTGTGGGTTAGTATTGTTACATATTTCATAGCTATCATTTCCATGGCATCAAACTTCTCATTATCTGCCAGTGCTATCCACCTATAAATGCCAAAGCACTCCAGCAGCCAATGTGTCCTTTTTCAGACCTATATTTCTGTGTTCTATGGATATTCAATGTTTAATGGCACTGAATTAAAAAGAACTGCCATCATGCTCCCACAGAAACCCCAGCCAGGCTATTGACAGTGCAAGTTTCATTTAATTCCTTGATACAACAGCTATTTCTAGATGTTTCCTGGGCAATGCAGTAAATACAAAATGCAGCGCTCAAACTGAATATTTAAAAGTCAATCAGGCTTGAAATTTAATTTTATCTAATTGGTTTGCTACATTCACACAAAACTGAATGACACTTAGAAAAACCCAACCATCCTACATAATTTCATGTTTACGTCAGTCACAAGATGGATTTTTTTAAACTTCTTTTAATCTCATTTTAATGCTTTAGCTGATTGGCTACCTCTCTGCCATAGGTTTAATACATTCTTTTGGAATCCCTCTTTATTCTACTAATACATGTTGCTATCAAAGCAATTTCAAGTCTTATTTATCTTTCATTGCTGGGTGCCTAAAGGAGACATACATACTTTTGGGGTCACATTTTATAAGCTGGGGAAGGGCTTTGGTAACTCTGTGACATTTACAGGTAAGTGTTGTGTAAGAAATTAGACACAAGGCAGTGTAAAGTTTGCTGGTCCTGTAGAAAATCAGGGGCTGGTACTTCATATTCTGTAATTTCCTTTACAGTGTCCTTGTTAATGAATTTCATACACACACACAAAGACACATCAGTCCCATTTACAGTAAGTGGATAGCATCATTGCAGATTTCCAATATTCACCTCTGAAAAAAGAGCCGGGACACGAGCTAAGACAGTGGTGCAGCCTTGTGCAGAATAATGGGTGCAGTGTTTATCATCTCAACACAAACATAAACTTTAGAAAGACTTCTGAGAAGCACAAGGAAAATTACAAAGGGTGGCAGATAACATGTAGGGTTAACGTGCAAAGAAAATTCTCTTGGCCATGAACCAGGTCACTGTGATAAACTGAATGACATAGATCTCTCTAAGTCTAATGACATAGAAATGAACTGCTTCCATTTTTCAAAACCCCGAATTCCAGAGGACCTTCAGGGATGGAAACTTAATATCCCTGGAGGATGTCTCAGGACTCATGGTTGCAAGAGCCTTAGCTACAAGGCACACTGCAGGGCCCCAGGAGGGCAATTACATGAGAGTGGCTCCCCCATTGCCAGGTCAGTGGTCAGACACCATGCTTTGCTCTCCTCCTAATGCACAGCTGCATTAGTTAAAGCTTTTATAAGGTGCATCAGAAGGTAGGTAAAAAGCAAGGGTGTGGTGTCTTTCTCTAACTGCTGGAGAAGACATTTATAGAAAGACATTTGTTTGGAGAAGACATTTATAGGGACACCACTGCCCAATGGAACAGGCTGAGCCAGGGGTTTTTAGTTTCTTCCCCATAACAAGAAAGGTCAGTAATTTCTGCAGGTAGGATACTGGATAAAGCAAACAGCAGTTTGGATCCCATTTGTTCTGTCCCTTAAAGCATTACCAATCTCTATGGACGTCTGATATAGTATCATTCTAATTTCAGGCAAGATTTCCCCTCAGTGGGTACCTGCTTTTTATTTCATGTAAGGAAACCTGAGGAGCCAGCAGCATGGAATTATTTTATTTTTATTTGAGCATTATTTTTCTTGATTCCCCTTTTCTTCATGCTAATAGGGACACAAAAGAGAGTAATGCCTCCTGAATACATACCTAGGACACAAATGGTCCTGTGCATAAATATGATTTTTTGGCATACAACATCAAAGCAGGTATTTAGTTTACCTTTAAACTTAGTAAGAGCTATTATCTCACCTTGATGTGTGAAGCTTTATACATTTAACTCACAATATAACCAGGTGAAAATAGATCCCTCTCTGTTTCTGGAAGCTTTGCAAATTTATCATATTATACAAAGAAGGACATTTCCTCTTTCTTTGAGAAACAACCTTGGTGTTTGACAGAGGGAGCAGACAGTCAGAAGCAATACTTTCTAGGGAAGTGCTAACAACTTCATTTGTCTCAGAAGAGCATTGGCTCTGACACCTAATCATGACAATTTAAATATCACTATTAACTGTTCCAGATGAAGTAATTTGAACAGAAGCATCCAACTTTGCCTTTAAGTAAGTGTTGGTGGTTGTAATAAAGATTGGGGATGACAAAGACCTAGTGCATCATCTTTTCCATGTCCTGAAAGGCCAGCCTAGGTGGCTCACACTTAAAATACTGCCACATGGAGTTTTAATTCAAAGACTTCTCTTCCACAGGTTCTCCCACTAGCAAAACCTCTGAAAAAACCCCACTAAATCTGCTGGAGATTTTCAAGATTGTGCTGGGACTGTGACAGCCCTTTGAGTTTGACAGGCACAGACTGCACCTCCCCCTTTTGGGACAGAGGTAGCCCACCCAGGAAGGGACTTTGAGACTGGAGAGGCTGCAGTTAAGTAAATGAAGAGGAAGACTGTGACCCTAAACACAGATGGCTCTTGTCTGGGTGCTTTGCTTGATTACCCCAAGCATAAGTAGCGTGGAGCAAAAGTATAGCAAGGCCCTCCGCGGCAGTGGTGGGCAGCAAGTGCTTCCCCACCTCCCCTGGCTGCTGCAGCAAGGTCCTGCCTCTCTGCAGCACCGCACTGATCAAATATCCAGTCGAGGTACAGCAGCATTTGATGTACTCTGAAATGTAGTCCAGAGTTAGTCTCTCAGAAACCTGATATGCTTTTAAACTCTTTGGGCCTCCCATTAGTAAACTCAAGAGATATAAGTAATGACTTTCCTTAATCAATTAGCTTGTCTGGAGAATGTTTAAGTCTACACCTGCACTATGTGTTGAACCCATGATCCACTGGCTTGTTTAATACTGCCTTTTAGTTGTTTAAGAAAAAAATACCTTTGGTATTCAGCAGTGTTCAGCTGCCAGATCCAAGGGGTAAAATGGTTTTCTTGACACTGCTTCTGTGTTGTTTCACATCTGTGTATCTGGCTCTTTAACACCTAATAAAGTAAAAACCTTGCTTCAACTCCTCATGTGTAACTCCGAATGTCAGTCAATTACACCTCTGGCTGTTTGAGCACTTGGGTGGATATTGCTCTTTGGCTTACTGACATCATACCTTGAATCTAGCCTGAATGAACAGAAGCACAGTTTTCAGACAGTGAAGTTTTCTGTAGCTTCTGAGAAATAAGGACACAAATTTGATGTGGACATGGAAAATTTAGGACAGTCATCATGAGAAAGTGTAATGGGAGATTATGCTTCCAGCCAAACTCTCCTAGAGCTAGCCATGCATTTACAAGTATTCTTTCCCTTCTGCTTGTCAATAAGAAGTCCAGATTCTGAAGTATAATTGTCATTAAAGAAATTATCTGTGTTTGTTCTTTAGATTAGAAATTTCTTCTACAAATTTTTGTGGGTGATCTTTATGCTCTTTGGCTGACCTGGCAAAGATCAAAGCTGTTCAGCAGTAGAAATTTCTATTGTACTCTTAGGCTGAAAAGGGTTCTCCAAAGGCAGCACAAATGGGGAGCCCTTCCAGACAAAGCAGGAAGGATGCTCAGGGAAAGTAACTCCCATCTCCTGATGTTGCCAACACAATACAGGACCACACAGCTGCTTCTTCTGGGAACCACAATGTCAGGAGCAGCCTGGCCATTCTGCAGCATGACACAAGACATGGTGTGGACTGAAAACTCTAGCAAAGCCTCCACCATATGGTTTAAGAAAATTAACTATGCATCTTGCACAGACCAAGAAAACAGAAGCTCAATTTTTTATTACATTTTCTCCTATGTTGTAAGAGTGAAAGCCTTTATTTCTAATTTCTTGATTAGCATTAGCATATCTGTCTATAGCAAAAGTCAGCAAAGAGGACTGATGCCCTTAGTAGTGGGACTAACCACATCTATCTTTTATTTTCATTGGCTTAATTTCACTGTGTTAGTTTTGTTTAAGAGTGTCTAGATAAAGCACTGATAAAGAAAAGGGAAGACTGATGTAATCATCAGGAAATGACTGAGAAAATTAATAATAAACTAATACCTAATAAGAGACCAAAAGATACCAGGGTTAAAATTGAAGGTGCTCTGAGCCTTTAAATTGCTATTGCTTTTCTCAGCTGAGTCAAAAAACATGTATTATCTGCTTGAGTGATTTAATCTGACTAGTTCTAGTATGAGAATGGACATTTAGATCCTATGAGCTTTTCCATCCTATAGATACAAATGCCCTTCATCAGAGAGATCAATCAACTGTAACGATGACTCTGCAGTGCTGGAGAGACTTCCAAGGCTTTTAACCAGACTCCCCTCTACAGTTTACCCTGTACAAAGTGAAAACACAATTATTTCTCCTAGAGACGGCCTCTTAATGGGACCTAATTACCTGTCATATTAATCTGACAATAGATCCTCTTTGCTCAAAGATTTATTATGAATTATGACCTAAGGTTAGGAAATTTGTGATACAAATAGCAATATATTTGCTAGACATATATATGTATGTGTGTATGTATATATATATATTTATATATCAACTTACTTTTTAAAATAAAATCCAAAAAAAGTACACCAAATAGGCTGAAAAGCAGCATGGCTCATGAACTTTGAAGGCACAAATGCCCTTAGGTTAGAAATCTTCAAGTTATTAGACTTTGCTCCAAATTAATATCAAGGCCCTTCACAGAATGTTATAGCCATTCATGACACGGCTATCATGCAGCCATTTGATGGGTTATGGATTTGGGAAACTAATTTAGTGTTTTGTGACAGAATCCTCAAAGTTCAATATGATTTTTTTTCCTCATTAACACAAGCAAATCAGAAGCACTCGGATTTGTTTGATTTTAGATGCAAACTATCTGGAGAAAAGCATTGTGAGGAAAATGGAGAAAAAGTTATATGAGAAAAAATAATGAGTCTGAGTTTAAAATGGATGCAGCCCTCAAAGACCAAACTATTAGTAAATTTTTTTCTCCATAGAGAAAGGGTGAAGAAGGAATAGTCAAGGCATTTTAAACCCATCAAAAACAAAATGTCATTTTGTTATGAAAAAGAATGAATAAAATCCACCCACGTAGTGTAAACGGTTGGCATACTGTCTAAGGTGTCCTGAGGGCTATTTGGAATAATTATATGGATGTTTCAAAGCATCTAAGATTCACAGTGACATGCCTAAGATGCATTCCTGAGTGACCTGTACTGTGCATTGCTCTTATTTGGCATGTCACAAGTCTGCCAATATATTTCTCATGATTGTGGAATGGCCCTCCCTCTCACCCTCCAAATACACACATGATGGAATGTAAATTTTCCAGTAAGAGCAAACTTGTAATCTCCACAGTGAATGCTGGATGGGCTGATAGCATAGGTCAGCATGTTGTGCATGCTAAATGCCATCTTAATAACTCTGTAACTTAATTGCAGTATGGTCATCACCATGAAAGCAGTGAGCTTATGCAATCTGCTCAGCAGTCACCCTGTGGGCTTCTTGCACAGAACCTTTCTGAAGCCTAACTCTCAAGGAATAACATTGCCGGTGCTGTGTGAGGGCACAGAGGTTTCACAGTTTTGAGAGTTTCTCTGTTTCCTGATCTTCCCCCTCTTTCCCCACTTCACCCTCACATTTTTGCACCTTTTCAATCTACTTTGCTGTGTAGCTTAAACTTCCAACTTCATGACCTAACAGTTGCATAATTTAATAATGCATATTGTGATGGGGGGGAGGGGTCACTCAGCAAATTGCAAGAGATGCTTTATGCTAACTCAGGGTCAAGCAGCCAGCAGTTGACAACAGAAAGGAACTTCAATACTTCAGTCTTTGCATCTCAGAAATTCAATCCCTACTGACTCCATCCTCTATAATATACAATAAGGATTATGTGATAGATAGGGCAAGAAGCAACTAACTATGTAATTATGGTTGGTAATGAGACCAGCCTGGAATGAATATTTTAAGTACCAGATCTACTGCAATTCCATTTTGGCTCAAGCAATTCTGAGTGCTGTAAGACACCATGGTTCTTTCCAGTTAGAAAAAAATGAAAAATGATATTGCCAACTGCTACCTATGTGAATGACTTAATATTCAAACAGTAGATTATCACACCCCTAGTAGAAGTTCCATAATATTTTCATTTATACCTGATGCTTCATTTTCATCCTTTCACCCTACATGTTAAGAGCCTCCTTGTCCGTAGGGACAGTTAAGAGCAGCAACAGGATCAAAATACAATGTCAGCCACAAAAAGATACAAACCAATATCAACAACTGCAAAAAACCCTATCTGGAAGTTTGTGCTCATTTTTTTCCCTCTATCTGCAGTAATCCAGGAGTACGATAATGTAGGAAAGGAGTTTAGGTATTTGATATGAAGAGGTGTATAAAGTCCCCTGTGGATATTATGGTGCAGTAATTTGTGTTATCCCCAGTCCATTCCTCCAAGAAGATGTTACTACCAATTAAGTCATAGATGCAGACTTATTCTTTGACGGATCATAATTCAAAGCACTCTTGTGCTTGTTTGCAGACACTTGGTTTGTATAATCAATGCGATTTTTGCCTGTCTGATATTGTCCTATTGATTTATTTTTTGGCTCACATGCATCTTTGTATCACGCCAGCTTGTGCAGCAAATAATGGTGGAATGCGATACAGCAGATGTAACACAATGCAATAACCAAAAAAAGACAAGTAATTTTCTGATCAATAAGCCAATCCATTTGGTGAGATAGAAGAGATCAGTTTGGAGACATGATTTATTTTTCCTTTAGGCAATGCATGCAGGCTCCTACAATTGAGTCTCCTGCATCTGATTTACCAGAAATCTCCTGTGTGTAGAAGATATGTAGTAACAACTGATTGAGGCCTGGTGGTTTTCCATGGTGCTGTCTGTGGGCTTGCTCTGCAGAATGTAAGGAATCTGCAGTGGGGTTAGTTTCCCAGATGCTAAAACTGTCCCCTTTTTCTCTTCTTGCTGCACAGGCTATGTTTTCACCTGCAGAAGACCTGGCTGAACTAACATTAACTTGCCTATTTGACATCACCTGTGCTTAAAGAGCTCCAGACCTTGAAACAGAGCCAACACATCAGATATAACTCACTGAGACAATTTCTGACAAACAGCAAAACAAATCTGGGACGTCTAACATGTAGGCCATGGTGAGAGCTACCTAACTAAAATCTAGTGGTTCCAAGAAAAATATGGGCTCAAAAGGGCCAAAAGAGCCCTGTCACCTTAAGGTCCTTTCATGTCCCCTTTTACAGGGGACAGCCTAGTCTCTGAGGGACAGCACTCTCTATTAGCCTGTACAATCTCACTTCTGCCTGGAGTACAAGGTGCTTGTCCAAACAATGCCTAGGACAGTCTCTTGGCCTTGGCAACATCACCAGTCCCCATACACTGCTTCCAGGGCATTCTTGTACTTGAGAAATGGTTTTACTTTTACTAGGGGCAGTAAAATAGTTTTCAATAAACATCAGGGGACTGCAGGTCATTGTGTATGTCAGTGATACTTGTGTTTACTTTCTGCAATGAGTGAAGGAGTGTATATAGCAGAAGAAAGTCTCCTTCTCCTTCTCTCCTCTCTCCAGGAGCCTCAGTGCATCCTGTCTCTCCCCCAAAGGACTTATTGACATTCACTACATTAAAAAGGGGTGAGTTCCCTAAAGTTTTTGGGTGTTTTTTTTTTGTTTGTTTATTTGTTTGTTTTTGGATTTTTGGGGTTTTTTGTTTCTTGTTTTTGTTTTTGTTTTGTTTTGTTTGGGTTTTTTTTTTGTTTGGTTGGTTGTTTTTTTTTTTTTAAGGAAGCTTCTGTGATTATACCTGGTAGGAGAAGCAATCAACACCAGAGAACAAGAATTCACCCCAGTTTTTCACTCATGTTTAGTGGCGGAGTGTTACCAGAAGTGCTGAGGATCCCCTGTTAGCACATCACTATTTTAATGGCTAT
Source organism: Molothrus ater (assembly GCF_012460135.2). Taxonomy (NCBI): domain Eukaryota; kingdom Metazoa; phylum Chordata; class Aves; order Passeriformes; family Icteridae; genus Molothrus; species Molothrus ater. The sequence goes on from NC_050478.2 coordinate 61,008,399, forward strand.
CAGGTGGAAATCAGTCTGATTTTGTCTGGGGGAATTGAAATTCCTCATTTCAAATTTCAAAAGAATAGGCAGCAATTTGTTCCAGCGCCTTTGTTCTTTCTTCTTCACATCCACATGTTAAAATCAGGATGTTTTACTATCACCTGTTAGTATTTGTCATAAGATTCTTCAACCTGCTTTTCCCTCTTTTGCTCCCTTTTGCTTTGTCTGAGAGTGTAGAGCTGACAGAAACTGTTATTTCAGTGCCTCAAAGAAAAGTTAGACATCACTGCCATGAAACATAGCTTGACTGCATATTAACAAATACTCAAGCCATTTTCAAATCTCCTAAGTCTCATCCTCTTTATGCTTTCTGATGTTAACAAGTAAAGTTAAAGAGAGAAAAGAGCAATTAAAAAAAGGTGAAAACAAAAGCTACAATCATAAAAATTGGGTAATGACTTATCCCATGGGCTAGATGCCAACTATTGCCTTTAGGAGCCCACATGCATCTCTTAATCTCTTCCCTCCTCTAAGTTGCTGTGACCCTTCATAGCATCCAGATGTTCCCTCTTTGTTCTTCAGTATCTCATCACTTTCTGAGACATTGACCTTTTAAGAGAAATTTTTTCAGTATTGTTCCCTGCCTGCAGCTGATTTTTTTGCTATGTTGTTTAAAAAGTCATTAAAAAGCATAGTTAAGAAAAATGTACTTTCCTTATTGAGAGAAAAATCCAGGTTTTATTCTAATAATTACAGAATCCTAAAGTGATAATGGAAATAGTCAGTGTGCAAACAATCTAGGGGGGTAAGGTGGGACTGAACCTTCTATTGGAAACTCTCAATGAATAAAGCATTTACCAAAAATAGTTATAAGCACGTGGACAGTTGTGGCTATGTAGCTAATGCATGTGTGACAGGCAAAATTTGGCATGGAATGGATGAGACAGGATCTGAGAAAGTGACCTTTATTGTTTCATTATCTTATTGGTAAAGCCAAACCTCCACCAAGTCCTCTGTAGACTTAGAGTTTGCAAGGCAGGGAATTGTTTCTGTGCACTCTTTGTCAGCTGACACTGAGCAATGATTATCAGCTGGTTTAGAGGATGAATCCTTTTGATGTTACTGAATGTTAATGAATGTTACTTTCTCCTCACTTGCACACACACTCATGCCACAGCTTTGCCACCCTCTTCCCCTTTGCAACCTTCAACTGCAGCATCTCTTGCTCTCCGTGCTTCTGTATGCATCACTGGGCCATGTCTGTCTGATTCCAGACATTCCCTTCCCTTGCCTCCAAGTCCTTCCCAAATGAGAGTGTCTCCACTGTTGTTCCCTTCTTGGACATATGTTGTTTTGCCCACCTTTTGGAGAGCAGGGGAGAAAAAGTCAATGTTTTGGCCACACTTTACTTAACGTTTGTTATGTGTTTGCTTACCAATAATGCTGCACCACACACATTTTTAGACAGGTCATTTTGATTAATAGACAGCTTGATGATAGATAGGTAGACAGACAGCAAGACACAGATGTAATAATGAAGCAGCACGATTTTACTCTTCCTCTGGCAGGGCACCTTGTTTATTCAAAACAAAGAACAGTGCTGTGAGGTTGCTAAGACTGCAGTGGTCTGTTAGTGCTTCAAGCTAGGTTTTAGGTTAAGGTAAATCCTGCCCATTAGGAGTCATTTGTTAACAGCAAGTAGCCTTGCTGACACACCCAGTAATGTCTATAGGCCTGGAGAAGTCACCACCCAAATTTGGCTCTAAGACATCTGGCAAGTGTAGCCTCAGCTCAATATTAGCCCTACATAGGGCTTTTTTGCTAATTAAGTGTTAATGACTGCTTTAAAATAGAAGTTTAGAGCTGGTGAGTGCTGTCATCAGTTTGTGTTCTCAGAGAAAACATCTTCCCACACAAGACTACAAAGAGAGACAGTGGCTGATAAAGGCAATAAAGAGTTTACAGATACTACACAAGAAAATAATTACACAATACACAGTTACATATATCTATTTAAAAGAGTTAATAATAGTTTGGGCTGTTTCTTCTATTGATTCCACAATCTCGACTTTGGCAATAAAATATTTTATCACAGAAGAGTTGCATGCCTTCATCACTTCACAGCAGCACTAATGAAAATAATCAATCTTTATATTGATAATATGTAACTGCATATAATCATCATTACCCATGTGTAGAAGACAGAAAGCAGAGTCTAAAGGATTGGAATATCTTTTGCAACAAGGCCCTTCAGAGATGAATGTGTGAAGGTCAAGTAGAGTTTTCAGCTCCAAATTCTGGAGGTTCTTAATCTCACTACTCAGAGTTGCCATCATCTCAGTCCCACACTGAACAGTAAACCCTGGACTGTTTTAGAACTGATTTAGAACTGCTTGTTAGATTAGTGAAGACGTCAATTATGACTGCAGTCCTCATTCCTGTGAAAGAAACTCACAAAATGTGACAAACTCATGAGGATGTGGTTCTCGCAGGTGTATTTGAAGAGATGACACGAGTAGTTGTGTTCCACTTACATCTCCTACATCTTCCTCTTTGAAGAACTTATTACTGCTTTTACTGGGGCTTTTAACAAGGTAGTGTTAAGAGTATAATATTTCCATGGATTTGTCTCCTCTGTGGGAAAGCAGAGAAACAAGGACAGCCCCAAAAAACACATGGTGGCAGTGAGTGAGCTATGGCCAGAAACCTTTGCATTCCATAGCCTTCACAAAATATCATATGGAGCTTAGAGCAGTTGATTATCTGGCTCACCCTTCAACTCTTTTACATTAGAAAATATCTCAGCTCCCACATCACTGTAGCCTCTGTCATTTCTTCATCTGCTCCCAGTTGTTTCTCTGCCTCTTATCCCCCCTGTCCCATCCTCTCAACACCAGTGAAGAGAAGGGGGTTGGAATGGCTTTTCTTCACAAAGGCCACATGTGTGGGCATGGCACACTACAGGACTGCAGCCAGCAAAACAGGGACAATTTGTTCCAGGGAGCCAGAACTCTGCTTAGGTGAGACTTGTTCTGCACCCTGCTATATGTTTAAGTGCCACACCTTGCCTGCTTAGGATGTAGGTATGTGAAGGAAGCCATCTGTAACACACAAGGTTAACAAGTGCAGTAGTCCTACAGCAGCAATGCAAATATATCTAGTCTCTCTGGCACACATGGTCTTTAACTCTTTTCAAAGCACTGATAATATAGAAAAGTAGATCATGCTAATTTTCTTTTTGCTGGAGAGGTGCAAGCCACTGTATTCAGATTTCTGTGAAACCCTCTGATTCACAGGGAGGGATGAAATGCTGCTGTTCAAAGATCTGTGAAGAAATGACGGCAAGGAGAGATAAGGAAAATGCAACCATACCACTGAGATTATGCCATGGCAAGAAACAGCTGGGTCACACATGTATGCTGAAAGGAGCTGAGTACCTTAGGGAGGGCTGATGTGGTTGAGAAATCCATATTGCAATCCAGTGTGGCTATCTGGGGTAGATGTACCGAGCCAGTCAAAATGACATGGAATAAAAGAGCAGAAATTCTTTTTATAAAGGAGGTTTTCAGACATGCCACCCTTCCCCTTGCTGGCATTTCCAGTGGGTAGGTGCTTATTAAGTGACAGTGGGGCTTCTCAGTCCAATTTTAAATGAACACTGTAAAGGGGGCTTTTGACAACTTATTAAAAATTTAAGTATAATAGCAAACCCTTGGGTTAGTTGATTTTATAGTTAACATTTCTGTGTTGGAGTACCAGCACATGATACTGTCTGTCAGCAAGCCAGCCACAATAGCCTTAGGCTGCTATTCCAAAAATAAAATATCAGTCTATATCTGTCAGGGCTGTGCCAGTGCCATGTTCTACATGTGCATTTCTTTAACCTGATAATTCACACAGCTGAAACATGTCTAAGAATCAGGTGGAGTGTTCTTGCAATCTGAAAGAAACTCTGTTCTTGTCCCCAGTGTGGCATAACTGGAGCCACTAGCAGCAAGCAGCTTTCAAAACAGTCACAGATTGTCAGAAGAGCACGGAGAAGTCACAACAAAGTTAAACAGGTACATTAGAGTAAAAACATAGAAGATGGAGGCTGGTCCATTTTAAAATTAAAGAACAATTTTAGTGATTTTTTTTTTGAGGAAAATAAAATCAAGGAAACAATGTGCTTCAAAAGATCACTAACCCTGATTGCAGCAGAGACCTAAATTTGACCAAATTAATGAATGATCTGGTAGCTGACAGCCGGCAGAAATGTAGCCTGACTTTGTTTCCTCCATTTATAAAAAGGTTTGTGATGTCCCAAATATGAGTTTTGTTTGCAATTGCATTTGTGTGTATCACCACCCATATAAAAATCTGCATAAAATTAAAATGTGTTTACTGAAAATTACAGAGGTTAATTTTTTGCTTTGTTTTAATATAGACCAGTGTCAATTGTGCCAAAATATTTTAGTGGAAAAGACACACCACTCCAGAGAACCTGATAGATTTGGAGGCTAACAAGGGACCCATGTGCAAGCCCCTGTGTTGACCAACTTGGAGCGACAATTTTTGCCTTCCTCTTCCTAACTGGCATCTTAACCTAATGGATATGGAGTTGAGTTCTCTTTGGAAGGTAGTTTTTACAAGAGGAGATAACTCTAGCTCATAATATGGGGAACTGAAGGAAGAAAAATGCAGATAAATGTGGGCTTAGTGTGGAACCCAGGTGCACTTCAAAGTGCTTGACTGTTCTGTAGGAATGGACTGTGCAGTATTTCCCTCAGCTATAACTTTGCAAACTCCAACATTCAATCCATGTAATTTTGTTTCTTGGGTAAGCATGCATTTTATGTGCCTCCCACCCAGTTAAAATTTACCCAACTCACATAAAAGTGTGCAGTATTTGAATATTTATTAATGTGCAAATATCTCTGTACATATTTCAGTACACATCCCCCCCTCCCCACTTTTGATTACAGTAAGACTGATAGCTGGGCTGGGGAATATTTTTCAGGAAAAGGAGAATAATTAGCATTTGCTCTGTGAGTACTTCTAGTTTTGACAATTTGAAGGCCTTTTTATTAATATACCTCATATTGCATGTTTATAGTGATTATACTTGTGAGTATTACAAGGGCATCACAGGAAAGGATAATTTAAAAAAAATCATTTTTGTATTTAAAACAGCAGTTATTTGTGGCAAAGTTTGAATGTGGGAAATTATATGGAATATTCCCATTTTTGCTCCAGAAGTGATTGTTTAATACTCTGATTTTTCCTTACAAAATGGAAATCCATAAGGACATGGATTCTTCATTTTAACTAAGAAAACATATGAAAAACCAAAACATGAGGCCCTGGAATACAGCCCCTTTTTAGAGACGATGAAGTGTCAGTTCAATTTGTCATTGCACTGAATGCAGCTGACCACTGAGGGAAGTGGATCCTCTGTCTACAGTGGTCACATTCTGAAATGAATCCTTTCACTGTATCACACTGTTAATAAGGTGTATACATTCTGTGAAAAACAAGGCATTCCCATCAAAACTGACTAAATTTAATATAATCCAAGTTTCAACTTTTGTCCATATTTGTGGTAGTAAGATTCCGCTCTAGAACTTAATTAGTTTCTTGGATGGGACCTTTGTTATAATTTCAACCCCAAATTCATTCAGCAGGCTGTATTTGCTTTTTTTTTTTTTTTTTTTTTTTTGCCACAATGACATGTCTTCTCTTAGGTCTCATTGTGCTAGGACAAAACAAGCCAAATGGGTTAGACTTTTTAATCATTGCCCTATTCATTCTGTCAGCTCTTCCTCTGCATCTATTACTCTTTTATTTCAGTACTTCTTTCCTCCTCATCGAGCATCATAATTGTACACATTGTCCCACATGGAGTCTTCCCATATTGTCTTGAAGGCTATTGACAGTAAGAAAATACTAGGAAATACTCTCAATTCAGCAACACTTGATTTTATTTTCTCTTCAACAATCTCTTATCTTACTGAGGCTAAGGTGCTGGGCCTTTGTTGCCTCTCCATTAAGTCAGGTTTGAGAGTCAGGAAGACTATTATTACTGTACAACAATAGAGGCTACTACAATTGCAAATGGATTTATTGGATGAAGTAAAAGAGGCACAAGATTGTTTCTACAAGATAGAACAGAAGTAAAAAAAAAAAAAAAGAAAAGGAAAAAAAGAAAAATGGAAACCCACATCAAAGCTTTCATACCTGAGTATTGCAATTTCAGCACATAGAGATATATATGCCATTGTCCAGCTTATGAATGTAGCTGCCATATCTACTGTAGCCTTTATCTGTCTTGCATTCTGTCAGAAGGGGTGCTTTTACATTCAGTAACAGGATCTCCAGCTATGACAAGGTCACCTGTTTGGTAGATGGGGAAAAGGCTGTGAATGTTGTCTACCATGACTTTAGCAAAGCCTTTGTTACCATTTTCCACAGCATCCTCCTGAAGGAACTGCCTTGGACAGCAACCCTCACTGAATAAAAAAACTTCTTGTCCCGGCCCAGAGAATGGTGGTGAAGGAAGTCACATGCAGCCAGCAGCTGGCCACAAGTGCTGGTCCCCAGGGCTCAGTACTGAGGCCAGCCCTGTTTAATTTCTTTATCAGTGATCAGGACAAGGGAGCTGAGAGCACCCTCAGTCAGTTTGCAGACCACACCAAACTGACTGGGTGGGAATCTCGATCTGGGGGGGAGTAGGGAGTCTCTACAGAAGGATCGGGACAGCTGAATCAATGGCAGGAGCAAATGGTAGGAAGGTCATTCAGGCCAAGTGCCAGGTCCTGCCCTTGGGTCACAACAACTGCAGGCAGTGCTACAGGCTGGGGACAGAGTGACTGGAAAGTGGTCCAGCAGAAAAGGACCTGGGGTGCTGGTTGGACAGGAGTGGGTGAGCATGAGCCAAAAAGGCCAATGCATCCTGGCCTTTATCAGAAACAGAGTGGCCAACAGCACTATGGCAGTGATCTCTCCCCTGTACTCAGCACTGCTGGATCCTTGAAAATGTTTTTTTAATTAGAAAATGTGGAAAAAAGTCTGAAGCACTTAGGTTAAACTGCAAGTGCAAACATGAGATGCACAGATACAGACAATTTGTTTATGAGTTATATGAAGCAACAAAACTGGCATGCACAATTAATGCCTTCAGTCTTTCAAGTGTTGCACAAAGACTATGTATATACTCTCTCACTTCCCTTTGTGGAGTTGCTTCCTTCACCACTCTGCTGTAATTCTCAAAGAAAGGAGAAGCATTAGTGTGACAGCACAGGACATATCCACAATGATGCTCAAAGAATTCAGAGAATTTTGCTATTTTTCTGGAGACAACAGACATATAAATTTATCTCAGGACAGAGAAACATTCAGAGCCAGCACTTGAAAATGCACTGGGACTGGTGTGATAACTCACACAACTGAGTTTGGGGATGCAGATATTCAAAGATGCTGACATCAAGAAATGAAATCTTGGCCTCACTGGAGTTAGTGCAGACTCAGGGCTTTGATCTCAGCATGACTGTGATTTTAACAGTGATTTTAGAAATGTCAGGCATGGCTCATAGGCCTAACTGATGGAAACGATTTCATGAATGTCAAATTTAAAAATGCCATTTTCCCCTCAAGAATGTGACTTGCTTCTCTACTGATCCTAGGCAGTTTTTTACAACACAATATAGGACACACCTCACCTTTATTTTCACACACACACAGCTCACATAGTGTGATCCTTGATTGCTGTAGTTATTTGCTAGGATGTAGAACAACACTGAGGAACTCCAGCTTTGTGCCTGAATAGCTATTGACAATTCTAAGTTGTGCAATTGTAATTTCAAATAACTGGGAAAACAAAAACACCCTTTTATGTCATTAAGACTTCTACTCAAGCACCCAGCATTTCTGCAGTGTATATGCAGCATCTTATGGAAACCACATTAAAATGAGCTCTTCTGCTGCATCTACATATCCTTATAGAGGTCCTAAAAAACAGCCACAAGTCAATTACTCAGATTGGAGAGCAGAGTAAATAATTCTTCTTCCTCCAGTATCTATCAAGTGCTTTCCTATCAAGCAATGACAAAGCCAGAATATAAATGAGGCTAGAAATAAACATATACATGTATACACATGCATTATTTCAGGTGCATATGGCACTCTGAACTGCTGAACAGCTTTCTGCATGGGCCTCACAGGAGCAGACACCCTGTTATGGACTACTCCCTCTCTATTTTTTTTCCCCACACACTCCAGCTATTGTGACATCATCTTTCCCAGTAGTGTTTCCTTTGTCTTGAACTTTTTCCCTCTCTGCTTCAGCTCTTCTGTGAATGGCAATGAAACAAAAGGGAAGAAAACTCAAGAGTAATTAACAAGAATATGACTGCTTCAGCTCCTCAGAAGTGTCCTTTACAGAGTGAGTCTCTGAGCCCTTCCATGCAACAGAAGATATCAGTGTCATAAACAGGAATGGGCAGAACTGATAAGCTAGAGACTGCCTCAGTTATTTTTTACCCTTATTTTATTTTATTTTATTTTATTTTATTGGAAGTATGCAATTTAGGCTGGCATTATGTTTTTATGCTCTAGCTGTTCAAGTGGACTGTATGTTTAAAACCTTACTTCAGCTCCTTGAAATTGTACATCATCAGTGTTTGGACAGTATCAAAAGTGCAATACTGTGAAAAAGGTCTGTTAATGATCAGTTATTCAGTACAGTATTGCCAAATTACCTGGAGAGATATGTTCAATATTAAGCAGCTACCGAGCCTAATCTCTTCCATCTAGTTGTACCTTGAGTAATATGAGAGCTAAAACAGATCAGAGAATTTCAAACATATGCCCCAAGCATGCACATATATATTACAGCAGTAAAACCCAATAGTAAACCTGCTCCTTAGGCATTTTTAATAGGATTTGGATAATCACAGAAAAAGCCCGTGGTGTTGAAATAATATTCTTTTTGTTGACAACACGCTACCTAATGGGACTGTGTGAAGCTGAAAAGAAAACAACTGATTGACATGAATACTACAGTAGGAAAACACCGGTAATTTCAGTGAGTTAATAATTTGTTTTACTTTATTTCCCCCTTGCTCATTCCAAGGAATATTTTCATATTAAAATCACATGCTTGTACCTTCTAGCAGGAGTTAAGTGCTAAGGCAGCAGGTTTAAAAATGTTTGTTGTGGGGATTAGAAGCCCCCCCCTACCAGGAGTGCCTGATGCACACCTCACATCGGGCCACTCTGAGAATGCTTCTTCTCAGTTATTTTCTTCATCACCGAAATCCATCAGTGACATTTTACGTGTCCTTTCCTGCTGGAAGCTGTCCTATCCTGGCCCTTGGCCAACGAGATGAAATTATATATTCCATAAAACTACTGAACATTGCATTTCTAGTTCCAGCCTCCATTAATACCATTTCTACTGCCTGCTGAGGAGACACAGACCAAGTGAGTAAAGAGATGCTGCAGACAAACTGGGACAGTTAATTATCAACAGGGAAGTTAGAAAGAGAGATCCCTCAAAGGGGTAGCGTGTCCCTTGGCTGTCCACCATGCTTTTCTCCCTGTCATCCCTGGATTTCTCCTTACATGCAGTCAGGTTCATTCTCACATGCAATAAGATGGAAGGCAAGGCAGATTCTTCTTTTCCCCTTTTTCCAGTTTCTGTCTTTTTCCACAGTCCAGGAAAGGATAAGAGAAAAGCAGGCACTAGTAAAATTCACTTTCAAGAGAGATTTTACCAATGCCAGACTTCTGTGACATGTTATTGGTTACACACAAGGAACTTTTATTTCCCTGCATGCTTGGGTACACGGTACCAAAACTCCCTGCTGGCCACAGAAGGCAGATGCCTGCTGCTGGTACATGGGCAAAGGAAAAAGGAGGTTGTGAGTCTCCTTGGGCTATAATGTGACCATTTTCCTAACCAATCTTTGGCTGTTGAAGTTCTGTGCCCTCTCATAGACTGTCATGTGGTGAGGGTAGAGGCGGGGGGTTGATTCCTTATTTCTATGATTTGTAAAAAGGTAAATGTTTATCTCAGCTTTAGCACTGAGAAGAAGAGCAGAGAGGGTTTTAAAGGCACTTTGCATGTAAATACTCATGAAACAACACTGTTATTCTCCCACAGCAGGCGGTAAGCAACAGAAACAGAGACATAACAACTTAGCAATGCAAAATGAGCTCCTGGTGTCTGGTAATTGTACCTTTTTTTTGCTTTTAAACCCCTCACAACACTGAATTGCATGGGATCAATCTGACCTGTTCTTGACAGTGTTTGCTGGGGCAGGCAGTCTTTGTGACTTCCAATCAGAAGAACATTTTAGATTATTCATTTATGGAGAGAAAGGAGTACAACAACAAACTGTTTATTTGTACCTATTTTGTGACCTAAAGGTCTCAATTTTTCATGTTTTGTACTGAAGTCAGGATGTTTTAAAAGCACTTATATAAAAGATGATATTTCATCATGCAACCTCCAAAACAATTTATTTAGTTCCATTATATGTGACCTATCCTTCTGCCTTTCTTTTAAAATATAAAATATTATGGATAGGTAGAAGCATGTGGTTCAGAGAAGCAATGAAACATGCTAAATGTTTGAAATTCAAAGGTACCGGCAGTTGCCTGGAGCGGGTATCTCAGTGTCATGACAACCAGAACCCTCTGTAATGAACACTGTGGTTCTGGATGGTTCAAACACAGCTTCTGAAGGGCAATGGAGCTGATGCAGGGTCTGAAGCACAATTCTTCTGAGGGAGCTGGGGCTATTTAGCCTGGAGAAAAGGAGGCTCAGGGGTGACTTTATTGTTCTCTACAACTGCCTGAAAGGAGGTTGTAACAAGGTGGTGGTTGTTCTCTTCTGCCCAGAAATAAATGATAGGATAAGAGGAAATGATTCCAGGGAAGGTTTAAATTGGACATTAAGAAAAATTTCTTCACCAGTAGGGTTCCAGTAGCCAAAACTGGAACAGGCTGTTCAGGGAAGTGGTTGAGTTGCCATCCCTGGAGATATTTAAAAGATGTGTAGATGTGGAGTTTAGTGTCACATTGTAGTGGTGGACTTGGCAGTTCTGAGTTAAAGTCCAACCAGTTAATGGTTGGACTTGGTGGTCTAAAAGGTCTTTTCTAGCCTCAATGCTTCTATGATTCTTTGTGTTTTTGTCAGCTGGTTCCTCAAGCAGCAACTACAAGCCTGTATTCCATAAGTGGAGCTTCTGTAGAGAGGCTGGAGAGAGATGAGCATTTATTCAAAAACCAAGCATGCGGTCAACAGAAATGGGCATCCTTCCTGGCACTACAAGAAGTGACTACTGCCAAGCACCTGCAGAAACAAGCCGCACATCCTGCACAGGGAATGCAAGCAGTGACACTCGCCTTCAGGTGCTCCTCTGCTCCACTGACACCAAGAACCAGTCGGAGCTAGAGGTTGACCATCACCTCTTATGTGTAACCTCTTGCACAGCATTGTGCCCAAACACCTGGGAGAACCAACAAAGCAACCCTGGCTAGTCCTTAGCAAGTGTGCCCTCTCTGTCTTTGAAAATTTGGTGTATGGAGTGATTTGGTCAAAATCAGGGATCTTCCTTAAGTTGAGTAATATGTATTCATTTTACATGATTCAAGTGTGCAAGTCCCATGCAGTGAGCCCTAGGATTTAGTAAAAAAATTTTTACTGAAAAACGCATGTAAAATAACTGCAGGTGCCTATTGAAAAGTTTTGTCTGTCCATAAAATAACTTTTAGTTAAAAATACAAACAATATTAAAAAATGTGGGCAAAAATATTTAGCTCTCTAATTGCAATTAAGTATAATCCATAAATACCAAGGGATTACCCAGTCCAACTTGGTTATGCGTTCCAATTGTTAGAAAAGAAAAAGAATTACTTTTCTGGCATGCATTAAATTTAATATGAGCTACCATGTTGGAAAGAATAATGGGAAAAACCTTTCCTTGGGTTATCAGAAGGTGAGAGCTAATATTGGCCAGCTAATCCCATTATGATTATTATAAATGAGTCTAGGTTGGATTCATTCATAGATTGCACAGATATTACTAAATAGGTCTTCAGGCAACTATACATGAATTTCTGTAAATTGTGATCAGGCCTCAGTGCAGTGGCCATCAGGTGATGGATTAACGAGCTGTCAGTATTAAATTCATTTATTTCTCCTTATCATTTAAAGAACAGGTGGTCTCTATCTCCACCAGTCTGAACACACAGCTCTGAAAAGACTCGTCACTTTTTGCAGAGAAATGGAAGGAGCGGCAGCAGATTTAATTTATCAGGAATAACATTCTGTTCCTGACCCTTCATCTCCAGCACCTAGACAGACTTACTCTGCTGGTGCTATTGACCCTGCACATTTTATGCAGACTGGGATGGTATCATGATAAATATAATGAAATAGGATAGACTTGCCGTAATTTGCGAAATTAAGCAAGGCCTTGAGAGAAAAATCTTCAAAGGACTAAAAATGTGCACATGCATGCATGTATTTGTTCAAAGAGAAGACATAGTGATTGACTGGACTGTATTCTGTAGATATGCACATATATTGGTTTCACTGGAGTTGTAAGGTATGTTAAGTCAGCGCAAAATTTGTCTCACCCTTCTCCAAAGTCAAGTCGGTCCTGGCTGCCTCTGTCTCATGAACAGTGTAAATTCAGATACAATTAAAATATGTCAATTAACTTGACTGATTTACTAAAAAGTAAAACTAAAAGTGCTGGAAATATTTCACAGTTATTTAAAATGAGGGATAACCCTCAGTTTAGTCAGGTTATATTGTCACTTTTTTACCCTCTCTTTTAACTGTATTAGAGCAAACAAAATATTTGGCTTGAAAAAATGAAAAAGGGTGAGAAAGAGTTCCATTTTGACCTTTAACTGAGCAGCTCATCTGATTGATCTCTGTATGCTGAAAAAAAATGAAGACAAGAAAGCAGGAGAATTTTCTTTCAGTAAGCAGGGTCTTGGTGGGGCTGCATTTCCTATCATCTCACTTGTTTACACAGTGTGTTTATAAATATTACTGCAGCTCCCCATCTATTGCTGCAGTATTCCAGTTAGAAGCTAAAAGGATACTGAGGACTCACTTGGAGAGGATTAGTGATCATGAAACAAAGTGAAATATCCACCTGCTCTGTACCAGCAGGCAGATTTTCTGCAGGTGAAGATAAAGAGGAGTAACAGAAGATTTGTTGAAAGAGTTTTTTAATGCTTCTTATCTTGTCTTACTATGCTGGTAAGTGTTGTCAAAGACTGCTTTCATTAAGAAGTTGAATTACAGTCATTACAAAGAACGAGGTCGTGCTATTGTCAGCAAGACTACTGATGGTATAATACAATGCTGTGTGCAATGAAATTTGAAAGACAGGATAGATCTGCCATTAAAGGTAGATTTTTCTTGTCTGGGCAAGGGCTTTCCTCTCTCTTTTTATAAGATGACATTTTAATTGAAAACAAACAGACAAACAATCCACAAGGGGTAAAGGAATTCTTAAAGCAGCCCATAAGAAGTCACCCTGAACATATCTGTCATTATTTGGGGGGTAACATAAAGGTATGAATGAGGGGTGCATATCTTAAAAAAAAAAAAAAGAATAGAAGCAAACAAATCCTTTCTCAAGGAATTTGTAACTTACATGGGTGAGCCCTAGACATGTGCTAAACCACCTCTCTTTTAATTCTCAAAGCACTTCTTCTTTGAATGGCACTTAGCAAGAATTCAGAAATGCTACACTTGAGCAGTGTGGCATTGAGAAGGAAGGTATAATGTAAAACCATTTCATTAAAAGCAGGTCACGTCAGGACCCCTCAGAAAGATAGTTTATCCTGAAATTACTAAGAATTGATATTCGCCATCATCTTCTCCAAAATCTTACCAAACCTTAAAATTGTGTCCCAAAAAGTTATTGAGACAAAATTCTTGCCCAGATAAGTGTGAAATCAGCTGATGTCAATTCCTAATTCTCAGGCAGTGACACCACAAAGAATTCCATCTTTGAAATTGTTTTAATGGAAATAATGTCTTCTTTTATACCTCCATATGAATGAACATATTCACACTTGACAGGGGCACTCTTTGCTGGGTTGAATACCGGGCTGGATGGCCATGCCCAGGGAGTGGTGCCACCTCCAGTCAGTGAACAGTCTCTACTGAAGTTCCCCAGGGCCCAGTTTTGGGGCCAGTACTGTTTAATACCTTTATTGATGACACAACTCTCTACAACTACCTCAAAGGAGGGTGCAGTTATGGGTGTAGGTCTCCTCTCACACACAGCCAGCAACAGTACAAGAGGATATAGTCTCAAGATGCACCAGGGAAGGTTCAGGTTGAACATCAGGAAGAATTTCTTCAGTGAAAGGGTTATTTAGCATTGGCATGGATTGTCCAGGATGGTGAAGTCACCATCCCTGGAGGTGTTTAAAAAATGACAGGATGTGGCAATTAGTGCCATGATCTCGCTGACCAGGTGGTGATTGGTCAAAGACTGGCCTCGATCATCTTGTAGTTCTTTTCCAACCTCATTGATTCTGTATTCTCACTTCATTTATATATATGATTGAAAGTCTAGGCAAGTTGAAATTATATTTGAAAAAAAAAAAGCTACAGATTTTGGAAAGTTACTTAACAGTAGACAATAATCCAATTTCAGCTTTTTGCATTGCAGATGTCCTTTCTTCCTGAAAATATGAAAATTATGCTTTTATTGGACAAATCACCCAATTGTTTCCTCAATGAATCCTAAGATAGATGTTTTTCTCCTGAAAAAATCCAAAATTAATACTTGAAATGACACTCAGACATATTTCTTTTTGCTTTTTCCCTCTCTTCTTCCTCATTATTGCATCAGGTTAGTGCTCTCCATGTGAAATTTTGAATAAAAGAAAAAGTATAAAGAGAATAAAGAATAAAATAAAAGAAAATAAAAAGAAAATTTTGATAAAAGAAATAAGTGAGATTATCGTGTCTCTATATGATTTTTTATTACGACCCATTGTGTATACTACTTTATGCATAAATAACTATATAGATAATATATTTTTTAAAAAAAGTTTTCCCATAATTTTTTGGGCTTTTTTTAAACTTCCATGGGCAGGACTGACCTTTTCCCCCTACTTCTAAAAGAAATACTTGCTCCAAAACATGATAACCATTTAGTGTTTTGTTTGCACTCTGTTAATAATCTTACATAAGCATTCAAAATATTCAAGAGAAAGAAAGAAGCAAAATGCCTGATATTCTACTTTACGTTACTGGAGTTCCACACAAGACTGAAACAAACTCTTAGCCATGCTCATTTCACACACTTTAACAGACAACTCTTGGCAAGCCATGTGAATCCTAGAGGCTGGAACTTTTCTCTTTTCATCTGCCCTCTTTCAGTAGACATTTTTTCCTTATTGTATATCACCTACCTACTCAGCACTCTGCCCTTCAGCACAGCTTGCACTGCCGACAACATTTCAGCCTGCTCTCGTTCCAGTTCCACCTTCACATCACTTCTCCAGCCATCCCCAGTCTGCCTGCAGCATCCTCCTTCTCCCTTTGCCTCATAGGCTCTCCCTGTCTCTTTTCTGTCACTGGTGTGCTCATTGTAATTCCATGGCCAGCTACTTTTTCCAAGTGTTTCTACATGAAAGGGTAAAGTGTGTAAAATGCTCTCAGTTTGCCAGCTCAGTAGTGTTATGCAAGTGAGAGCAGTTATTCATTGCTTATCAGATTAATAAATATTTAGAAAAATAAGACTTTCTCCAAGGAGCCACCTTCAATGTGTGCAGGAATGCAAATTGCAAGGCGAGGAAGGTAAAGACTTGGTACTTTGAGCAACCAAGCAGGTACCAAGGAGGGGAGTCAACTTCTTTGAGATGATGACCTTTACCTCTCTCTGCTGACAGAGACCCACAAGTCACATAAGAGAACAAAACATCTATATTTTAGAACTCTTCCCATTAGTCAATATGCTGAAGTTTTTTCTTGGTTTTCTAGGAAATCAAGTCTTACAGAGCCACAGTCTCTCTGTTTCTACCCACAAGCACCTAGCAGCTGCTTTGGCATTATATCTTGATGGCATATTTTCTCCTTTCACATGCTACCAGCTATCAGTGAAGACTCTCATCAACAGCACAGGAAAAAAGGGATAGCACAGAGGTTTAAAAATTATTGTAATGTAATCCATTCCCAGGCACTGTGAGTGCAGAACAGAAGACACTCTATACCTGCCAGGGAAGTAACCTAGTGAACTTCGCAGGAACCTCTGTCACCTTTAAAAGCCATTTGCACCAGCCCTGTGAGTTCTTCTACCACAAGCCTCTCTCTGTTCTCCCATTTGCAACATGTTCTAGTCCAAAAGAGTACCAAAGCTGAGATCTTAAAGGGATACAAAGAGATTTAGGAACATAACATCCCTGAAGGTTAATGGCATTTTACTAACCTACTCAAGCTACTTCTAAAAAAGCCTGTTCAACAGCTCTCTGAGGGTTTTTTCAATTGCCCTTGCTTTTGGTTCCCTTTTGGATTGTAAAAAAAAGGAACCAATTTTCTACTCATATAGCAGTTTGCAGGAAACTTATTCAGTGTAAACTATATGCAAAATTTAGCCACAATTCATCATGGAATTTAAACACCATTATAAAAATAACAGAGACTAATAGTCTATCACTAAAATTTAAAAGCATTAGCTTTACCTCATTTTGAATATAGGCAATCTTCAGAATTAGTTAATACTGGTACATTTTTGTTACATTCATTTAGAAGTACCTGATCTCCTCTCTAGACACTTTTTCTCAGAAAGCAATTGACAATTTGTAATACTTACTGAATTTAAAAAGTTAATTGCTGTCTAACTGAAGTAGCTTATTATACAAGTACTGGGATTATGTCTGTCTGCCAATGGAATACACTAAAGCATTCCATTTAAGCAATTTAAATTAAAATATCATTTTATAAAGTTGTTTTGATTTTTATATTGAGATTTTAAATAATTTTGCTTTAATTTCAAGGGAGATGGATTCCTTTTGTATATTATCAAATTGTAATAATTTCTGAGTGATTAACATTTAATTTATGTCTACACTCTTAGCACATTCTTTCCCTATTGCCACAATAGTAACATACTTTCTAAAGAAGCTGTGTTCTGTGCAGTGCACTGTGGCGATGAAGCAGCAAAAAAGAATGGTGAAAAAAATCTCGATCTGGAGCTCTACAAGCAGCAGAATCCCCCAGCAGAATGCCACTATCACATTTCATCATACAGACCAAAAGACAGATCTATAATGGCAAGAAGACTAATAGAGACAATTTAAATTATCACTGTGCATTCTATAGTGCACTACAGTCACTTGCTAGCCAAAACAAGTTGACTAGAAGCTCTAGACTGGCCTGTAGTCTAAAAAAATCTTTTACAGTAGCATTGTACTCTGCAGCACAGATGGGTGATCTCTTTTCTTCTCCAATGCTCTCTTCAGGACTCTTACACCCATTTTGAGAAATTATGAGATAATAGATGCTCCACTCAAATTTATTTATTCATGAGTGGAAGTACACTTTTCTTTTCCATTTTGGTGGCTGCTATAAATTTTTTGGAAGTGAGTGTATGAATAATAGCCAAATTGTAAGAAAAGTGAATACTCTACATTGACTTTGGTGAATGTCTCTAGCCACATACAATGAGGCAGGACAAATAAATGTCAGGAGCAGAAAGACAAAATATTCTAATATTTTTAAATTAATCTTTCTAATTTTTCAAGTTCACTGGGGGACAGATTCTCTAAGCAGCAGGTGAATTGTCTGGAATAGTCCAGTTCAAATTACTTGGATTCCTTAAGGAAGAATGTAAGCATTCTGATGAATAGTATGAGTATTCTAATGCTTATATGAAAACTCTTCCAAAACGAAATGACTGCTCTAAATTCCCTTAGCTGTTAGCAAACTGATGAAGAAATAGTATGGACTAAGAATTCAGCTTTTGATTTACACTGAATTTCACCCAGACAAATATTTTCACATTTCAAATAATTTACATAGTAAGAGTCATGGTCAGTACCACTTTAAACTGGAGTGTGCTAGGTAATATCACAACTCCCCCATATCATTTCTGAAGGAAATGCCGTTAGCAGCAATCTGATTGAGCTCATCTGAAGCAAGTACCAAGCAGGAATTTACATCCTGTCTTTGTCTCAGGACCTCATCTTGAGTTTACAGATTTGTTTTCCTGCTATGGTTTATAAAGGAATTCATGGATGGTTAGTCAGTGCACACTGAGTATAATTTCTTCCTACTGTCAGCTCTTTGCTTTGGAAAGCTGATACAAAAGACACCTACTACTAGCTTTTCTGAGTGTTCTGTTAATACACTGTAAACCAAAGTGGACACACAACATAGAAAAAGGAAAAAAAAATCTCTAAGGTAACAGCGCCAGTACAGCAGCTGAATGCACTTAGAAAATTACTGTCTTTGTAAGATACAGTAAAAGCACAAGAACACAATCCAAAGGACAATTTTTTTAAGCTCTATATGTGAGTTACAGCAGTGTATTGGGTTTGCAGATAAAAAAATAATAAGAAGAAAATTAGAAAACTACAATGGGCTAGCTTTTTTTTTTTTAATGAAGGAAATTATGTCATCTACAAACAAGGTATAGAAGAGATAGCTTTAAGGATATTATTTGAGAATAAAGTTTTAAATATCTAAGTTAGGAATACCAAGGAATATCCAGGTAAACTCACCAGGAATAAAAGGAGATTGGCTTGTTGTGAAATTAGGTACTCTATCTAAGATGCTCTCAAGTGCACAAGGTGAAGATAACTGTCACTTACGTAATTTTAAACAGATTTTCTCTCCTTGGGACAGAACAGAGACTGTAGGCAGTTGTGGGTCCTCTCCCAGTCAAGACAAGAAACACTCCAGGAACAGGGTGCAACAGCCAAAGCTGGATCATCTATTGAAGGTGGCTCATCAGTCATCTCAATACCTACTTCTCTGTTCAATGTTGCCACCAGCTGATGGACCTCTGTAACTGATCCCAGTGGAGGCACAGTACTTCTGCTCAGGG
This sequence comes from Molothrus ater, assembly GCF_012460135.2. Classification (NCBI taxonomy): domain Eukaryota; kingdom Metazoa; phylum Chordata; class Aves; order Passeriformes; family Icteridae; genus Molothrus; species Molothrus ater. The sequence continues at coordinate 61,027,454 of NC_050478.2, forward strand.
CACAAACAAGGCTAAAGAGGAGCTGAGAACTCATCCTGTCCCTTAACTGCACATGGATAACATCATGTATTGGGTGTTGCTCTGAGGGGTCAATTATTTATTACAAATAATAAACAATTGCTCATTATTTCCATATTAAAAGTGCAGCAGAATGCTGTAATGCAGGGAGTTGGAAATTCCAAAATTTTTATTTCTTCTAGTGTATAGGACATACCAGATAATTTCACCTGGTTTTTATTGTAAAGTTTTAGATGGAGAAGGACTGAAACTGAAAACTTGCATCTGAATCTTTTTGAAACTTGTAGCGGATGAAGATCATTTTCATCCTAGGGTAAATCCCTGGTTTTTGTAGATCTACATCTGTCAGACATTCTAGTTCTTCATCAGATCTACAGTTACACCCTACAGCCTTGTCTGTTATAAGCTCAGCTTCTTCAGGAGTTCCTTTATCTAAATTTAAGAAAAAAAAAATTCCTTCAGAAAATAGTGTAATTTCTGTCAATGAAAAAGGAAATAACAACTGCTTAACTCTACTGCAAAAATAGTCAGTCTACTTCCCTAAGTCCAAGCTGCAGACCCTGAGATGAAAAAATAGCAGGGAAGAAATCTTTTTTAAAGTTAGCATCTTAAAGCAAAAATTCTCTTTTTAAAACTCCAACTTGCACCTAAAAAGACAAATCGACAGGATTAGTTTTTCAGTCCTCTCTATCTTCAAAAAATGTTTAGTGATCCTAACAAGCTAACAATGTTCAGCAAATTTTTATTGGCTATGCAACACTTTCTAATAAAGGTCCAAATGCTGAAATGCCTGTACATTGAAAACAAAAGTAATTTCAGTGAACAATCCTCACCTGAGATGTTCAAGTTTGTCTAAATGTAGACACTTCAATCAGTGTGGGCTGAGAGAAGGAGAATGAAGATAATGACTGCACCAAAAAAAAAAAAAAAGTACAAAAAATCCTGAGAGACTTTAAGCACACACAGAGCTGCTAAATTTGCTGAAGATGCTGGCATTTGGCAGCTCTAAAAATTTACAACGAAAAAGAAATCTACCTGTTCTCATGTTGCATTTAACCACATGACATACTGTCATATTCTGTGCTTCTGTGTTTCACAGCTTTGCTGTCCCTTTTACAGTGAGGATTTTATTCCTGTTCTGGGTCTTCTGGGTGGCTCCATATTCAAAGTGACAAAAAAACTACAGAGCATTTGATCTGTTGTGTAGCACCTAGCATTTGCTGTATCTATGGAAATCACATGCCTCAAATATCTAAATAAATAACAAAAAAAAAATTTTAACTGAATTCAATACATTCATCCCTTCCCTTCTTGTACATTAACAGATGAATACTTGTAGAGCTCCGTACAAGAATGTAAAATTTTAGCTTTGCAATTGGCAAGACTTATGCACAACAGGGGTTAGTGTCTCATGTGACAAACTTCTGCCTTGATTTCCAAGTGCTTTATATGGCTGTCTGAATTACCACACAGATAGGACACCTGAAGGAGGTCACTCTAATTACTCACTTCAGGGACCCCATAAAGGCATCTGCAGAGCTTGCAGTTAGGTGGACTCTCATAAAAGAGCTGAGACTCCAGATTGAATCACAGACAATTTAATCAGTACAAGATATTAAACAGAAAAAGGTCTAGTAAAGACAACAGAAAATCCTATGGCACCACACTGAATAGGGTTTTTTGAGAAGTTACTATTACCTTACTAGCTATTCTCAAACAATGATGTTTATGTGATAATTGTGAATTAATCTTATCACTTACCACTTTCATCTTGGCCATTTATTTTCTTATTGATAAAGGCAGAGTGCTATCCCCTACATTTTTATAAACACAAAGACTAAAGTCTTATGGATTTGTGTCAAAATTAATGTTTTCTGTCTTTGCCTTTTCTTGACGCATTGTGAGGAGCATTGCCTGAAGGACTTATACTCTAAATAATTTTTTTACAATCCCAGCCCCAAAACCTTTTGAATTTGATTTATCTTTTTTTTTCCTCTAGTTACACCTGCTAGTTACAAAGAAGACTTAGTAGCAAATCATTTAGATAAGAACTAAAAATCCATAAAAGAGTCAAAAGCCATCTTGCTTTTCTGTCCTGTTTTCCTCTGTAAAACATTGCAATTCCACAGGAACATGAAAGAGGAGCTTTGAGAAATGAAGCCCTTCCTACAATCACAGAAGAGGATCAGAATGGGTTATCGGTGTCACTAACATGTACCTCAATCCTGCCCTCTCGTCCTTGTATGACTGTGACTTCCTTAACCCACTGCCAGCTAGGTTAGCCAAAGTAGCAAGAATTAACAAGAATTAACAAGTAGTAAGAACACACCCATCTGTCCCTTAGAAACAAGGATGAAATGCAAATATGCATGTTTCAGATAGACCAAAAAATGGCTATCAAACCTTCAGCCCCTGCAGACTGGGATTGAGAGCAGTGGGAGGTCTCCTATTGTTGTATAACAGTGCTACAAAAAGCAGCAAAGAAGATGAGGTCTAACAAGCTGAGTGTAATTAACTGCATTGTGTGAAAGACTGAGGAAAGAAGAGGGAGAAGGAAAAAAAATGAAGTAAGAAATCTGCCTCCCAGTTGAAGATGCCCAAAGCCAGCATGCTGGGATCTGCTTGGTGGTAGATGCATACATGCAGCCTTTGGAAGGGGGGCAGATGAGAGAGCCTGTCCTGTGTCTGGCTCACTGCCCAGGGAGCCTGGGAGACTTTCTGTCTGAGCATCTGCTTAAAGTGACCTCCAGGACACGCCCTAGATGGTGAAGCTGTAATTAGAGTAAGAGCTAATGACCTTGGTGGTGACCCCAAGCTGGCATACAAGCGTGACCAGACTGCACAGAGGGCCTGTTCCTCCAACAGGGATCAAGGTCAACCTCCAAGGCAGTGAGGAAAAAGGTGTGAGAAAAAACTTTGGGCCTCTAGGCGAGGTGGCCATGCAGGCTCGCCCTACCCTCCCTTCCTCCAGCTGTGCCACCTGCATCAGCACTGCCCAGCTTTGCCCTGCTTCCCCAAGGTGGGTTACAGGGTGGGGGAGCGAGTTGAAATTGCATCAAGTTTCCCAATTTTCAAAACAATGCTGCAACAATGAGCTGTTGTTGCACCTGCTTCCTCAGCGCTGAGTGAGCAGCCGCAGCTCACCTCCCGCCACAAAGGGGGGCCTGGTCTGTGATGATTAACTCCAGGAGAACACAATAGCCAACATCTGAGCTGCCTGTGTGCCAAGGAGCATGTTTTCCTTGTTTATCTTGAACAGTAAGTTTCTAGCATGGCTTTTTTTACAAAGGCCATGCCTACTCCAGATTCCCAGACAGTGAGTCAGCCGTGGTCCCGGGTGAACCTGTGGGACCACGTGGAAGCTTCACCCCGTGAGGGTCAGGCAGGCTTACCACCGGAGCACATCCAGATTCTAAAAAACAAACCTGTTTCCTCCCCCCACCCTTTAGCCTCGGCCAGCATGTAAACAACTCGTGGAGGGCTGGCTCTCTGCACTAGCTGCGCTTCTCTTGCTCCCTGCCTATCTTTTCAGCCTCAGGGCTGCAGCAGCAGGGTGTCTGCTTTCCTCTAGTGCTTGGCATTTTATCCTTGTGGTATAGAAGCATTATTACTCTATTTTGTTTTTTAATCAAGGTTGAGTAATCTATGTACATTACAGGACTGTCATTTTAATTCCTAAGCCTTAAGAGCTCTCAGTCTGACATAGAAGGTGCGGGTGTGCTGTCTCCAGCAAAACACAACAACAAGAACAGGCCTCTGAGGTCATGAGCAGAGAATTGGAAATTAAGCAACCCTGAGGCTAAAGAAATTCAGATGTAGTAGAAAGTTTTAGCTAGGCAAGAAAAAAGTCCAACATGCAAAGGGTCTACTACAAGGAGATTTGCATCCCACAGCTTTTGTCATCCTAAAAAGTGGCTTGTTAGAAGTGAAGAACATCTAGGTGATATTTTGCACCAGTTTCCCACTTTTCTAGCATATTGCAGTGAAATATGCAATTCCCTCGTTTCCACATTAAAACACTGTGGAAAATGTTATTTAGGGGTATCACATTGTCCTATGAAATAGGAAACAGTTGTCATGAAAACGGAACTTATTATCACTGCTAAAATGCCCCCAAAACACCAATTACATCGTAGAAGTAACCTTTGTAAGATGCAAGCCATGTCAGAAAGTGAGATTGTTTGTTATTCTGCTAATGCTGTAGTGAGCTTTTGCTTTATCCTTCAGGCTGGGTATGTGTTATCCTCATAGCACTGCTGTGTAATGAATCTAACTGTGTGCAACACTGAGTAAAACAAACCTGGGTATCAGTGCCATCTCTGTATCTGTGATGCTGCTGTATGCCACACCATGAAATCCTGCCCAGGTCTGTTCAGTGCTACTTCTACTCAGTGTCCTTAGTGTCCTTCTACCTTTGTTCTCTGACCCCTTGTTTATCTTTCCAGACCTTGCCCTGTGCTATGAGATGGGTTGAGGAAAGTGGTGATGTGGTTGGAATAGATCCACAGGGATATGAAGGGCTAGGGTGCCTGGGAGAAGGGTGATGTAAAGTAACCAACCTCCTTGGGGCATCCATGCATTTCAGAGTCCCACCATTCACATTTTCTGATCTATCTTCTCTTACCACCTCCTCCCCAAAGTTAGCAAAGTGCTGTGCTGGCTTCCATGCCAGGATGTCTCACTTTATGGATCTGGCCCTAGTTTGAATTTCATGGAAGTCAAAGTGGCAGGAGAATTGTTCCTCCTGTAACTCCTATGGGCCTTGAATGGCAGTTTTCTTATTCCATGGTTTAGAGGGAAGCTGTGGTGACCAAGCTTGTGTAGAATTTAAATTATTGTTTGTTGATTTGCCCTCCTTCTAATTCCATGTGAGTTTTTTAACTCCCATTTATTAAAGAACTAACTATAATGAAAGTTTTGTCTGAGCTCAGTGAATATTTTTGGTTTCTTTCCACCATCTCTCACAGGCAAGGTTGGTGAAAGGTGTGAGCTGCAGGCTGGGTATGCTGGAGATTTTCCACACAATGCCCGCAAAGTTTCTGAGACTGATTATGTCGTAGCTTGTTTTTAAATAATGTCAAAATGGAAAAAATCAAGCCCACAGTTCACATACTGAGCCCTTCTTTGCAAACAGAGGACCTTTATGGAGAAGCCAGCCTTAATGGCACAGTATTACAAGCATCCAGCAACTTGTCTGATGGGCACACAGGTCACCCAAGGTTTCCCCAGTAGAAAACCATGATTTCCATCTCCGAGGCTCATTCACCCCAGAAGTTTTTCATTTTATAAATGAACATATGGTTTAATTTGAAGTCATGATATAGACCCTAGCTTGTTGAATGGCTGTTTTTAGAAAGCATTGGTAACATATGTGGGATAGTGGAGTTTTGTTTTGGTTATAGGTTTTATGGAGGATTTTTTTTTTCTTGACAAGTACAGCAACACAAGCTGGATGGATTAGAGCACCTCAGACATGTCATCGTTTATATTGTCATGGACTGTCACAATGATTGGTGTTGAGAAAGGATGTGATGAAATGTTTATGTGGAAAGCTAATCATTGTTTTGTATTTTTTATTGACACTTTGCATGGTATATGCTCTGCTGTTTCTATGGGGGTGGGAGAGTGGGTTATTTTGCTTTTAACTGTCTAGCTCTTACAGTTGGTCTGATTCTGCTCTTGCTGCAAACTTTGGGCATTTTACCATGCTGGTGAGCAGGCCTGGAGCCAATATGTCTACGAATGCAATAACAGAAGCCCCAAGTGTACAATGAGCTCTAAGCAGGAGGAATTCCATCTCCATATATGAGATCTTGCTCTGCTGCAAAACATGTCAGCTTTAAGCCAGATTTTGTGCAGAGCAACTATATGAGAGCAAAGATTCTTTAATTTTGAGGTACTGCTTAAATACTACTATGTCAGTTGCAGTTTTCCAGTCTGGGAAGCACACTTGGGCTCTTAGTAGAGTTTGCCTCACTAAACAGTGGCATTAAGCTCTAGCTCCACCTCTTTTCCTTAGAGTAAACAATTTTCTGCATTCTCCACTGTGAATTCAAGGGTTATGGATCAGCAGACCACTGGGCCTATACTAAACTCGATGAAAATATAAAGGACATATATATTATTTATAGAAAAAAGTGAAACTGTGTTTTTTCCCTGATGCCAATCTGATCTCAAATTGGATGCACTCCACATTGAAGAAAAGTGAGGGAGAGTTTTAAAAGCAACTAGAGTAATGACATTCACCCCAGACAGAGGTCTGTCATCCCAGATATGGTACCACACAAAAAACCCAAACTGTTTTCCCAGTGTTGATCCTTCACCCATCTCACCTGGTTAAGCATGCCAGCAAATCCACTAATCAGAGGATGCGGGAGCAGACTAATAGGCTTGGGAGGGTGAATTTCCTTTACAGCATTTGGCTAGAGGGATGATGCTTGCTCTAAAGACTTTCTTTCACAGAAGGCTGTTAAGGCAGTCCCTGGGGTGTGAGAAAACAGGAGGTGAAAACCAGTACAAAGGAACAATAATGATAGCACACAGCTTCTGCCTCCTTTCACAGGGAAGAAGTGGCGGGGGCAGAAAGGAAAAAGTGCTTGACTTTCACATAACTTCCACCTCCTGGCTTTCCCTCAGCAGTTCCCCAGACAGTGGAGAAGGCTGTATTTAAAATGGAGGTTAAGAGATGCCCTGGAGCACATTTAAGCCTTGTTACTTGTTCTTGTGAAGATCTGTACTTTATAACATGTAAGAAGCAGTGGACGTATTATTGGCCTCTCTTTTCCCCCATCTCATCTACATTAAGGGGATACAGCTCCAGATACATGCCATTTTATACCTAGGAAAGAAATAGGGGTTGAAATTTTGCCTTCATCAAGCACAGAGAGGTGAGACAAGCCTGTGACTTAATGTCCAGGATTAGTGGAAACATTACCTAAAATAATGGTTTTGTAAAACTCACTTATTAAAGGATAGATGCTGCCACTGAGACATTGTCGAAGATTAGACTCCAGCACTGATGCATCCTGCTGTGAGGAAGCAGCAGGACAGCAATCAGGAGAGTGAGCTGGCAGTGAGGACAAGCCATGTCACAACCATATTCCTGTTAGTTAGCTTGGCCAGCTAGCCTGAAGCCTTAGACAAAGCAGCCTTCTTTGATAAAACATAAAAGTCCACTTGGTGTATATTTCAAATTATGCAGTATTTCTTCCTATATAGCATCTTCCTAATATAAATGAAAATAAGCATTTTTTCATAGGTATGGTTTCTCACTAGCTATCTTGGCATGGAGTAGTTCTTTGTGCCCACTTTGTTTTGATATGTCTGCATGGGTATAATTTTTCACATCTGGGGTTTAGATTTCTCAATATATATGTGTAGAAATTATGTTTAGAGCCTAGACTAAAATTCGGCATTGAATCAGGAAAAAAAATGTTCCAACTGCGTTTCCTCTTCTGTCCCACCTCTTCAATTGCACTGCTCAGATAGTGAGAACTTTTGTTCCATGTGAGTTATTCACTCCTTGCTGTATCTTTGCTTCCAGGGTGATGAACCTGGTGCAGACCTCAGGTGCATTGCTCCCCAAAGTAATATTACTTTATTTACAAATACATTTTGCCCCAATTATAATTTCTCTGTCATATTTAGTCCTAGTTTAGCTGATAAAAGGGATTTACAAGCATGACACAGTGAAGGAAACACAGCTGTCCACCCAGATTTTTGTACATGACTCCGAGGGTGAGTAACACATGCATAGTGACAAATGCAGAAGGCTACCTGAAGAGTGTGCAATTATGTTAGCAACAATGGATATGCTACAGACCAGGAAGAGTTTTGTAGTTAACTTTTTATGGCATAGTGTAAAACAAATAAAGAATTTTTACGATGCAACATTTTATTTAGTTACCATGTCTCCCACCAGAATCTCCTAATCAAATAACAGCATGCTGAAGCTCCCAAAGGAAGAGTAATACTATGTGTCTCCAAGCATATGTCTCTGTGCTCACTGGATTAAATTTGGCAATTACAAAGAAATACTTTGGCTTCAGAGATGGCTCTGATACTGGAGAGATTTGCATAGCATTTAGAAAATTATGAGTTGTAAATCATTCTCTAACGTGTGTTTATGAGTTCATGGATAAGAGTGTTCTTTGGTTTGAGTATCTAAGACTCGAAATCCAGAAACAGTTGCTGTGTTTCTTGGTGAGGTTGGAGTCACAAAACATAGATTAAATTTCCAGTGCGCTCTTCTGCCAAAGAACTTTACTAAGTATGAAGCAAGGATAAACTCCCCAGTATTCTGTGATATGGCTCTGAGTTGTCCAGGACAGGAAGTGAGCCATGGGAAGACCTGGTGCTAAGATCCTTTTGTAAAAGTGTGCATTTATGTGGGAAATGCTTCTCCTTTTTAACTAATGCAGCAATCAGCAAAGACATGAACTGAATATCCAGCTCGTGCAGAGTAACACCTCATTTGTCTATTATGTTACAGATATCTCCGACTTTTATGATTCAATTTAGGAGATAATTTCAATGAAATTGAACGTTGTGACTGGATAATAGACAGCTGCTTAAAGATAAATGTTGAAGAGAAGAGCTATATTTTCAGAGGAAAAAAATGTTTTTTTAAATGGTGAAAATTTGGTTTCCTTACAGGTATTACTAATATACCATCTGAGATAATATTATTTGTGCAAGGTGATAAATTATTTTCTTCTATCCATAATAAGTGAGTAGAAGATACTTGTTTTTATAATTTATTGTGTTTGATTAAAACCCTACATTCTGTTAGCCAAAAAATGGAGCAACTCACAGAAGACTCAGTCTGCATTTCAGTTCTCCAGATATTATAACCACCCTGCTTCCTCCTCTCTTATAATTAATTATACAACAGTCATACAGACCAATATCTTGAGCCATCTGAACCAGGGAATCAGAAATGTTCAGTTCAAGATCTGGACAAGACTTTTGATGGCTAACACTATGTTTATATGGTATAAAATTGCTGCAAAGATTATATTAAAGGAAAAGTAAGTTTAAACACCAAGAAGTGGGGTTTCAAATTTCCAGCACTTAAAAAAATAAAAACATTAAATAGATCTGGAAAATTTAATTCAAACCCTTTATGCACCGTAAGTCTGTGTTTTGTTTTGTATTATAACAACTTGACCTCACATTGTCATTTGCCTTCTTTTCTCCTTTCCCTTTCTCCCCTTCTCTTATTTGTCTTCCCTTTTGTTTTTTCCCCTGGACTAATTTATCATTCCATCTTTGCTTCCTTTCTTTCTTCCTCATCCTTTAGTGTTTGTTGAAGCAGGCACAAGATGTCTCCAGGGTCTCAGTTCTCATGTCTAAGCCTTATGACAGCCAAACAGCAAAATGGCAGATCCACATTAGCTTCTGCCTCCCTCTCTCATAGGTACCCAGTCAGTTTGTTGCTATATTAAAAAAAAATAAATTAAAAAATATAAAAGAAGGTAAGATACTCAGTGGTTTATGTGGGTGAATCTGACAGTAAGATTTTATTAAGCCTTGGGGAACCAATGATTTATTATTTATTATATGAGGCAGGGCAAAGGCAAATGAAACCACAGCCACTGTATATGAATAGAAGGATCTGTATTTACAGATGCATATGCACATGTAAACATATTAGCTAACAGCACACACAGTTTCAGAGCTGATCTGCAGGACAGGCTTCCAGAGTGACTGCTCTCCTACGTGCACTCGCAGGATGTTTTATCATTGTCCTCACAGGCACTGCTTGTTTTGTGACAGGTAACTGGTTGTCACTGGACATTATTGTGAAAGCTAGTCTTCAAAACATTGGAAACAAATTGAGCTGCCTTAACCCACCAGGAGTTGCTCATACATTGGAAGAATATCTTGGATTAATGCTTGCCAGGTCACATGCAAAGAGGACACACAGACAGCAGGGGAGGTGGTTATTCTCACACTGCTAAAGTTTAGTTTGTGGAACTGGAAGACGGCATGTATTGCAGGATCACATAGTCTCCATGATTGGGTTAGAAGGGGCCTGTGGAAATCATCTTGTCCAAACCCCCATAATGGGAGCTTCACCTAGAGGAGTTTGCGCAGATCATGTACCAGGAGACCATGACCATTAGTTGCAGGCAAAGATGGAATGATTTCCTTCATGGCTGCGCTTAAGGCAGGGTTCCCTGGTAGACCCCAGCCATACTTGTCTCAAGGATAGACCCAGTGCAGATGGTCATTCTGTTTCCTGAACAGCTGCACTGGGCACAGGATCATCACAAACTCAGGATCATCACAAAGCTCACTGCCATGATAAAGCAGTTAACGGGCTGTGCCACACCTCAGAGAAATGAGCTTTCCAGGGAAGGTATTGATACATTCCAGGAGCTGTACAATGCAACAAAAAGTGTTGTGTCTCTTTGAAGTAATAATTGCTTCTTAAGAAATGCCATTAGACCACATCCATAAATTAGCAGTTCTCCAGCAGCCACACTTCAGTGGCTTTATTGTTGGGCAAAGTCATGACTACCGTGAACCAGCAAAACTAAACTTGGCATCCATTTGTCAGATTTCGGACCCACTTTCAAGTATTACTCAGGGTGGCATGGTCTGGAAGATGATGTGGTCCTCCTTGCAAATTAGTTTTAATCCTCTTTTCTTTTTTTTTTTTTTTTTTTTTTTGTAACATTCTTTTACAATCTCTCTGGTAACATCTTGTTTTAGAGGAGTCTGTCATGTTGTTGGTGTTGATATCAGCACTTTACAGATATTGAAAGAATGCTGCGACTTCTAAACGAGCCTTACTAGGATGGCCACTGAAGGATTAATGGGTATGTAACATCCCAAAGCCAGCCAGTCTTGCATGCCACATAGATGCACCCAGATGTCCTGGAGATGCTCTAGGAATCTGAAGCAACAACAAGAGGAATCACTCCAAGTTTGGGACAGAACTTGAAAGGGTCCTAAGAGCAAAGAGAATCTTGGGACTCAAAAATGTAACAGGCAGAGCTGAGCACAACTGCAATTTTGCCTCCACTTTAAAAGTATAAAACCACATTTTTTGAGTATGTTGGGGTCAGCTATGAAATAGCTATGCATGAAGTTATGTTGACAGGAGCAAATGGAAGTATTGCCTACATTAGACACTTCACAGAATCACACGACATTCTGAGTTGGAAGAGTGCTACAAGGGTAATCAAAATCCAGCTCCTGGCCCTGCACAGGACAGCCCCAAGGATCACACCTTGTGCCTGAGAGTGTTGTCCAAGTCCTTCTTCAAAACTTCACTTCAAGGCAGCTACTAAAATATTTACAGGTGTGCCACATTAATGGTTTTTCACCATAATTAGTAAGAGTATCCTGTAACAGTATGAGTAATCAATAGCAGCAGATGTTGCTTTCAAATTCTCCACATAATATGAGATTTTTCTTGGTATGGACTTGCCTTCATGTTAAACTCCATCATACCTCTAAGACCATGTAGATACTTGGTTGCCTTCTGAGCCAATCAGTTAAACAGAAGCACTCTGTGCCTGATGGCAGTCATATACTCGAGGAAAGGAAAAAAGAAAGACTGCAGCTGTTTACTGCCTTTTATTTATGTTAGGTTCGCCTGGCCTGCTTGGGATGGTTAGTATTTGTTCTTTGGGAATATTTCAATTAAAAATCAGACTGCAGAACAAATTGTTTGCTACCAAAATACAAAGCAGGTTTTTTCTGAGTGTTAACAATAATAATAATAAATATACAGTATTATGAATGTTGGTATGACGGCTTGGAAAAGTTCACTTGAGTGTTTCTCAGTATCATCAGGGCTTATGGACAGACTTATGATAAGCCTTCAGTAAAAAAAAAAATCTTAAAATACATAAACAAGTAAATCAGTGGAAAGATATCTACAGCTTGTGCTTTTCATAAATTTTGCATAAGGAGTCGGCTCTAATACAAATATTTCATTTGTGGCTGCATCCAGTGGGTCCCACATGCTGTGCACACAAGGTAAATCCAGAATTAAAAAATCTACCATATTTCCCCCATGATTTGGGATTATATGGGATTTGTTTTCTCAACTTGTTTACATTCTTTGACAATCTTTAATGGCCATATAATTTCATATGGATATAATAAGAAGCCTAAGCATTTATGAAAATATTCTGATTCTTATGAAAATAAAATTAATGTGTAATTTACTAAAGAACATCAAAGGGAAGTGGCAGTCTCAGTCAGAGTTTGAAAATTATTTATAAAAAAAGTGTCTTTGGAGATTGAAAGTACCTTTGTCAGTAAAAGGGCTTAATGTTTTTTGTTTCTTCTTCAGTGCAGTGAAAGTGAATTATTTCCATGGGGAATATTCTTAATTCAGTACTGCATATTCTATTACCTAAACCAATAGTGGTTTTTAATGCAATGCAGTCAAGATATTCATAAGAACTAAATTTTTTTCATAAAGTTTTCTGCAAAGAAACAAAATGATGATAAATGAATAATTCATATGTTTCACAAGGAAAGAGACACATTTCATTTACTTGTAAAAGTAAAAAAGAAGGTATATTGTAAAGTAGCCTGTGTAATATTGGATCAAATTCAGAGTTAATAAAAAATGGTGAGAATTAGAGGCCTAAGGTTCAGGAAAGAAAACCACTGAAACTGACAGAAAAAACAACTTTGAGGTCTGCTATAGATAAAGGAGAAGACTGGAGTAATTGGTTTAGAAAGTTTTCTTGAAATATTTTCTGCCAATGAGAACAGTGAGTTCTCTTTTAGAAATATGTAAACTGATATTACTCCTTATCCACTTCAATCCACCAAAAGGGTTCTAGAATTACAAAGTTTTTAAAGAAGATATTGTATTTCACTACCTACAGAATTGGAAGTTTTCAGTGCTTTTATGTTGTAGGTTTAGATACTGAGTTTACAGTTGTTCCTTAATATTGCACTGGGTTAAGTGGTCAGTGAATAACAGGATAATGAAAATTGAAGGGAGCTCTTCATATCAGCCAGTCCAGCCCCGTGCTCCATGCAGGGCTGTCTTTAAAGTCAGAGTAGGTTGCTCAGGGCTTTTCTCAGCTGAACTTTGAAATTATCCAAGGATGGAGATTCCACAGCCTCTATGGCAAAACCATTATGATATCATAGTATTATTCCAAGACACTTTTTTTTTAATATGTGTGATTTGTAGATAAAGTCTAATTTTAAATCCTGTTTACATGCCACCTAAAGTTGTACAAGTCCTGAATTTCTTGCTCTTATGTCAGTATGTCGAACACATTCCAGGCATTTTCTGTATTTTAATGATGTGTGTGTGAAAGACACAACAACAGACAAAAAATATAATGCCCCTAGGAAGCCTTTGTGTACAGCAATATAATGCTGAATTCATAGCTACAATGCTGAATACATTTGTTACTGTTTAAAAGTGTTTATAATTATTAATATAATAACTATGCCAAGTATTACTCTTAGGGAATAAGTATATGTGCTTAAGTCCTTCTTATCTTCTTAAAGTAGTAATTAACATTTAATTTCAATTGGCAGTTTACCAGAAAATGCTATTTTTTCATTATTTTTCTTTTTTTTTCCCTAAAAGAAAGTGAAAAATCCTTTTTTTTCCCGGAAGAATCCATGAACACTACAAATCTGGGAGATTATGAGTCCCTTACTTGTCTAAACTCATTTAAATTAACAAAGCTTGTCTCACCAATTTGTAAGTGGTGAAGAGGAATCTAGGTTACTCCCTGAAAAACAATATTTTGGATATTATTTTTAAAAATATCTTTTTCTTTGAAAAATGGTGTCCATTATTGTAGACAAAGATTTGGAGGTGAGGAAGGAAGTCAAAACAAATTGTGTTATGTTCTATAGGTACAGATGAGAAGCTAAAGCCTAAGGAGTGGTGCTTAGGCTTTTTTTATTTTTATTGGATTTTTGGATTTTGGATTTTATTTTAGTGGATTTTTGGATTTTATTTTAGTGGATTTTTATTTTATTCAGGATGGAGGAGATATTGCACCAGCTAGTCTTCCTTCTGCTGAAAATATCAAGTGCAGAGAAGGTGACGAGTTTGGTTGTTAGTATGCACCCCAAATTCAATTAGAAAGATTAAAATGCACTTTGATGTGCATGCAAAGCATGTATCTGCTACAAACAAGCAATAGAGTCTGAGCACTCCTGCTGCTGCTGCCAGGGTAGGCCAGGGTTACACTGCCCTCCACCTAAGAAAGAATTTAACTGGACAGTGGTGGATTTGGTTTTTCTGGTTTGATTGTGGTTGGTTTTGTTTGTTTAGTTGGTTTGTTTGTTGATTGGGAAGCTTTTTTGCTTGTGTTGGTTTTTTTTTTATATTTTTATAGCTGCCCTGTTAATGTGAAAGCCTAATGGACTTCTTATCACTTGAATAGCCAAAGTATGTGATGTTTTCCATTGTGACAATGTTATTAATTCACTGTAACAATAAACCATGACTATCTGTAGTGCATGCTGTGTGCTGAAATTTCTATTATTATATTAGTTAATAATGTGTGATTTTTATCTGCCTTCCTTTGTTGTTTTTTCAAACAGTTTTTCATGAAAATTTCAAGTGTCTCCTAACCAGTAATAAGTCAAAATTCCTTGTTTTCTTATTATATGTAGTGTAAGGAATGGTGTCTCCTTCTTTTTTCTTTCTTTTCAATGACTACAATTTCTACTTGAAAACTCTATTCACCTTCTTTTGAGAAAGCACATGCAAGTAAAAAATCCCTTAAAAATGGTAATGAAACAGACCAAGATGATGTTTATCTGTTGATACTAGCATGATCCATTCTGCTAAATAGAAATTTGGATTATATATCTTTCTCCCTGTATTTAGAAAGACATTGACCCAACCCCAGTCTTTGCTTCAGTTTCCCACAGGATGGATTTTCTTTATCCTCACTTCAGTAACTACACAAACTATCCAGCATGATCTGTAAAGGGAAGACGTTCCTTTGTACAGGTGCTATGAAAATGAATTTGAAAGAAGCGGCCATACAGTTGCTGTGAATTGTCCTCTGTTAATATGGGATTGAGCTCCCAGATTTCCATCTGAGATTTCCTTGGGGAAAAATAGGTCCCAGGAGCTCCTGGGAAAAAAAAAATCTGGTTTATCTACAACATATGCAACCCACCATGGCTTACGCTATGGAAACAATATGCTCATTCCCATTAAGAACAGTGCATGACAAACACACTGGACCTACTGTGCAGATGAAACATTTGACTAGATGATTTGAATGCAGGGTTTAGCATAATAAAACCATGTAAATATTTGCTATCTGGAAAACATAGCACTGTCGTCCACTTTCACTCAAAGGATGTAAAATGAAGTCTAATGTTAGACAGGAAAGAAGGTATTTTTTACCACAGAATGTCATCCTATTAATTTCTTTGCAAAAATCACACTGGTGTCAATTACAGACACAATTACCTGTGTATTGCCTTCCACAAGAGGAACATGAGCACATTTGCACTAATTCAGCCAGTAGTGGTAACAAAGAAAGATATGTATGTTCCTTCCAATGTAAAAATATCAATATCCAGTATATATAGGTAAATTCAGTGGAGTACAGGGTCATTCTTGTTACCAAAAGTTTGTTATTCTTTGTCTTGGTGGTTGTTTTGTTGTTTGGGTTTTTTTTCCCCTGACAAATATATTACATTTTTTAACAAAAAGAAAATGTACAGCGTAATTTTTCCTATGATCCCCCCAAAGGATTTCCATAAGAAAACCAAAAGTTTAAAGGAAAATTACCTGAGTAACCTTCACTATTCTGCCAAATATCTTTACTGTGGCAACCAGTAAAGGCCAGTATGCACTCTAGTAATAATATAATATGGTATTAATTATTAAAATTAATGAGCAGAGGAAAACTCTATGCTGAATTATACTCTTCACTGCAAATTTCAGAAAGATTTATAATGTTTTTCCTACACTCAATCAAAACCAGCTGATTATGACTATACAACAATAAAGACCCAGGAGCTAAAAATATTTTAACACAGCAGTTTATACTCCAATTTAAAAAAATCAATAATATTTTCAAGTATCTCATGTATTAATTACAGCATGACTTCTCTTTACAAGGGTTTGAGAGATAGCAAAGTTAAGAATGCAGCATGCCAGGCTTCTCAGTTTTGGAGGAGGAGGGAAGCAGGGGATTGCTTAGTAAAACTTGGCATCTCTCTGAATTTAACTAGAGTTACACATCTCTGTCACACATATACTCCTTTTGAGGAACTCTCTAGAAATACAGTCCCAAGACCTGGAAGGGGAGGAAGTGATTTCCTTTTCTGCACAGTACAGCTGCTACAGATTCTGCTGTTGGTAGGGAACAGCCTCTGTCACTCACCAGCCTCCTGCATTGTGTGATCTTGTATGAGCAGGGACTCTTGCATGAAATCAGGTAAAGTGCAGAGAAAACCAGTATCTCTCAACTGTGTCAAAACTAAGATGACTTATTTCTCTGGGTTAAAAAAAAAAGCGTATATGCAAAAATTTAGCTGGAGCTGGAATAAAAATGCATGGGAAGGAAGAAATAATACTTCGATTTTATTCTGCCACTGGAAAGCCATTCTTTTGGCTCTTTAACACTTAGGGTCCAAGTGGATGTGCCTTTTACCTTCTGAAACACCTTTTTGCTACAGAGAGATTTCTCAAATTTTTTTCCGGGATTCAAATTTTGTTGACTATTCAATCATTTGTTGTGTTAGTTCAGATGTATTTAGATCCTTGACCTTCAGGCAAATCATGAGTGGGTGCAAGACCTCTGTCTATTCAACAGCTAACTTGTGTCTGTTAAGCTGTGATTGCTTGCTGCTGCATATCCACAAAGCCATGGCATGTCATTTTACTTCTGTGTTTTCACTTGCTCAGCATATCCTCTCTTGATACCTAAATTTAGAGTCAGTAACAATTCATTCCTCAGCTTGTATCACTGACAGTAAGACGGTTCTGTGCTGATATTCTCTCTGATATGCAGAGCACAGCACAGAGAAGTCATTTATGTATAAAACTTAACAAGATGACAATTAATGGAGAACATTAATGGCTTTTTGGATGTGTTTCAAGCTTACATTTAAAACATGAGTGTAAATCCTTTTGCAATCCAAACTGTTCTCTGTATAAGTTTCCTAATTGGGACTGAGAGTTACTAATGATAATGACCTGATATCAAGTCACTCATGCCAGTTTTGATTTTGTAAAAGGATGAGCACTCTGCACCAAATTCAGCAAGTTCTTCTTGTGCACAGGCGTGACTTTAAGCCACACAAATAATTCCATTTAGACAAAGATCTTTCTTGTGCTCTCAGGTTGAACATGTACTTTGCTGCTTTTGCAGGAGCAAGCAGCTCTTTCAGTAGATTTCCACCCACAACAATTTAATCATCTTATTCAATATTTTGTTGCTTGGCTCTTAGAGATGTCAGTTAGACCAAAGGCCCCTCTAAAGCTTCTTTCTCTTTCTGTCTGTTTAACTAAAACTTCATTTTTTAAAACTGCTGCAACTGCTGCTGTGGCAAAAAATATGTTCTGGATTAATTTGACATTATTTAAAATTGACTTTCTTTCAGCAAGTTAGGAGACGCCCAAAGAAGCCATGCTGAAAACTAAGTAGGGATTTTGCATCAGATTTAAATTATACACATATATCCAAAAAAGCTTCCTGAGTTTCCCTGTTATCACACATCACCTCAACCATGTCTGTTCTGAAGTAGCATCTCACAAGGAGAAAGGAATCACAGGCTCACTGTTACTGTGTGTTTTCTCTTAAATATGGGACATACATTATGTGATAAATTTAAACCTAAATTTATTTTGTTGTAATTTAGGTGTAGTCAGATTATTTTGAGTTTCCCATGATTATTAATCCACATTTGCCCATTACAGTGGCCAAAAAAAGCTGCAATGTTGCCAAAGTGTGGCAGCTAGTTCACATCTCATAAGATACTTCTAGGACCCATTTCTGCCACATTCATGCCAGTTTCTCATGTATACAAGTCATATCTTTCAGCATGTGATCATGTAAGCATCACTAATGACATCACAAACAGGGGAGCAGGTGGCCAAATTTAGCACAAACTCAGCTGTGGGAGTTGGACCTAGTGAGATCCGCTTTATCTGAAGTCTAGTTTGAGTGCTCTGGCAAGACTGCTAGCAGAGTTCTGCACATACAAGTCATACATCTGTGGCCTTCTGCCTCCTATGTTGAAAAGGAACATAGACCACAGCACAGAAAATCAGTTTAGGAAAGTTCTTTGCAACAAAAATGCATTCTTACTTAGGAGTGTCTAGCATCCTCTGCCCAACCCAAAACCACAGATGCCAAGTGACAAGTCTCCCTCTCTAAAGCCATAATGAAGAGCTATATTAACAAGGCAATAAAAAAACAAGTTTGTAATAAATTAACTGCTTGTTTTTCTCATGGAAAATAAAATGTTATCCTCAGTTTCAGCCCATTCCACCCTCTGAAATGGTCCCAAGGGCTCTCAGTTGCTTGGTCCTGTGGGGAAGCTGAGCTGTCCTTGTGGGAGGTCTGCAGAGGATGGTGCCACCCATGGCATGAAATATGCATCATCTGTCCTCTCCACCCATCCACAGTGTTGCAACAAGGAGCCCAGAAATCCTATGTAATACCTCTGTGTTTCTGTGCAATTTCTTTCTATTTCTACAGAAACAGAAAGTTAACATCATGCTTGCAAATATAAGAAAGCATCAGGCTTAAGCATGACATTCTCCTCCATCCAGTCATTTTATTGAGGCTCCACATTTACCAGTCAAAGGATCATAAAAAGCAGCAGATAGGAGGTTCATATTCTCATGCTATTAGTTAATTATTTATTATATATCCAGTCCAGTAGACTGAGCCTGTTGACAGGGGATTTCTTGGTGTAAAGATGTGTGTGCACACTCACGTGTGCTTGTGCACCAGCATAAGGTGTGCACGTGTGTGTTGCACAGCTCCCTGGGATGTTTAATAGTGTATTCGCTGGAGTAAATGGTGTTCACACAGTTCCAAAGCAGATGTAAGTTACCCATATGCTGTGCTTTCTTGTCTTTAAACCAGATGTACTGTAAAAATATGTGCAGTATGAGATGGTGATTTTTAGCTTATCTATTTATCTCTACTGGAATATGGATTTTTTTGCCTTGCTGTACTTGGTTGTGGGCCTCCCTGGCAGAAGATTCATTACCATTCACTGAGATGATAAACAGTTTCTATTCTCCAGTCCTGTTATCAATTTCTATTCTATTTTTAGTCAATTATTTTTTATACATTGATAATCAGCTTCATAAAACCAATTTTGCATAACCAGCACAATAAAATGAGATACCCACTAGAAAAAAAATAACAAGAAATATCTGTTTCCTGCCCTTTGATGGGTTTTCTCCCTATCTCAAGGAAACATTTCTAAACCAAGTCCTTTATCCTAGCTGCCCGTCAGCTAGATCCAGATGCACCCATCTATCTATCTGTCTGGCTTGCCAGCTTTTTCTCTTCTGTATGCTCCCTGAAATATTTTTCCTTGGATAGTTTATTTTCTTGGCAGTAATTTGCAACATCTGAGACAAAGTGAATATAGGGTTAAACATGCTGTTATCCAAACTTTCCCATAAAAGGACACACTTGGGAGTTCTCTTTAAATGTTCAGATCATTGATACTTCATATTCTCTGAAAAAGAAAAGGAAAAAAAAGAAGTGAAAAATGAACAAGTCATGGATTTTTAGTGTTCTAATGACTTATACTAATGTATTCCTTCATCTAAATACAGATTTCTATTTAAAATTCAGTATGCAGGGGTATTATGAATTCTAGCTTAATAGATTCCAAATAATTGCCCTTTAGAAATGATGAATAGCTGTTTAAAGCCACTGATAAGAATATACTATTTCTCTCCTAACAATGGACCTACCACATTAACTGTATCATATATGCTTGAAATTAGTTTATTAATTTTTTTATTGATATGCAAACTACAAGGTGATGGCAGATGGCAAATAACCCCTCACTTCAACACCAAAATCCTCCAAAAAAAGCCTTGTCTCTGCTACACTTCTTGTAGGGGGACAAAAAGGAGTGATAAGAAGATAGCTTTTATATGGAAGGCAGGCCACTGAAATGCAGATGATGCCATTCTCTCTTGTACTCTGTTTTCAGATTTGCTGGCATAAAAAGAATAAGATATAAGGTTGAATTAATGACCAGATTTTGCAAAACTGCAGTTCAAGATGCTTTCTCTGTGCTGTTCATGCTATCTCTGGCCTTTAAAACAACTATTCTAGACTCTCTCTTTCATTTAGAAGACAAGCATCCAAAAATACTGAAATTAAAAATACATTATTAATATATTAAGTATACAAATGACATGACACAAAAATTTCACCTAACAGAGATGATGGTTTCTTCATAACATATGAAACCCTTTGAATACAGCAAACAAAATAGGTAAGTGCATCTGCAGATGAATTTGCAGTTGGCATACAACATGACATTGGAAGTTTCTGAGGTCGTATATGTTTTGTCTGCTAAACATACCTGCTGGACTTATATGCAGCACTTGAAAAAATATATACAAAATGTGAATCTATTAGAAAACTAACACCTTTTTGCTTAAAATCTTGGTGGAAGGTATGTATTCTAAAGCATTATCTCAAGTATTTAAGGAGATTTACAGAGACAGTGGACACTGACAATAGTATTTTTATCAAATAAGGAGGTAATGCTGAAGCTACAGTATAGTGTGATATATAACTAAATGGTTTTTCACTGTATACTGGTTGGTTTATAGCAAGCTTTTACATTACAAGAAGAAATAAAACATGGATGAGAAGTGCATATATATGTTTATATTGCATTAAGAAACCAGTATTTCCTATTATGTGAATATTGTGCAATGCAACATCCTTGTACCTGGTGCTCCCTTGCTCTCTCTGCCCATATGTGACAGCATGTATTTGCAGTGCTGTACAGAGAATTCATCTCAGCTAAATTTTTGCTGTTAAAAAAACAATTTCCAGTGCACTTATCTGCTAAAGCTAACAGCAAAAAGAAAATGTCTTCATTCTTTCCTAGGGGTTGGAAAATAACTGTATTGCAAAAATTTGTTCAACTTTTTTCATTGTCATGTTTCCTACCTATAAGCAACATACATTTCCAATTAATTTGTCTTGGCAAAGTTAACAGTGCCACAAGAGGTCCTAAAAGTGGGTTAAAGCAGTTTTATGTCTTAACTGTAGTTGCATCTATAATGCTTGGCTCTGGTCCCTTTAGCCTTTTATTTTTTTCTATAGGATCAGGGCAGTTACCCCCATCTCAAGGCCTTTTCTTCCTCCCTCTGGGATAGGCTGCCTTCTCCACACAACACTAGTACCCAGAAAAGAATGGTTCTTCTGTTTGTCTGGCCGACTGCATATTGCATCCATTGCTCCATTCAGCCTGTCTTTTCAGGTCTGGTAGCTGCCGTACAACTTCTCTTTTGTGCTCCACTGCCAGGCCTTTTCTGAAGCCAGACGCTTTTTGAAAAGAGGGTATATTTGCATAAACAATACCAAGTGAGGAGGTCTGCTGGAAAGAAAATCAAAATTCAGCTGAGCGAATCTTCCTGAACAACTCATTTCTTGCAACCAACACCTCCTATCGTTACCATCTGTGTACTAAATTATGGCCGAAAACGTGTGCCGCTCTCTCTTTTCACTTGCTCTTGTGTACAGATTCCTCATATCAGCTGAAGTATATTTTGTTTTCAAATTTAGTCTGAACAGAGATCCTTAAACAGAATTCAGTATATGGAATGAGGAAAATATGGTTCTGTTAAATAAGGAACAGAAGGCCAGCCATGCATCAGCTAGCTTGCAACCCAGATTGGATTTGTACTGAAGGCTCATCAAAATGCATATCTGAAACAAGATCTACCCATCAGCTTGCTGAGATTTCATGTCAGTGATGGCAGGGCAGCTTTATCAGAACAGTGCAGGGAGAAGAAGGCTTACTGCTGTGGCTGATAGCTGAAGGAATCATTCTGGAAAATATGTGTGCTTAAATTAAATCTTGAGTGGCTTAAGATATTGGATATACTGAGTGCATGTGTATATGTATCCACATAAACACAAAAATAAAGAGTTCATACATATGTATACATGAGTGGATTCATGTACATTTCTATGCGCAAGCAAGCATACACACATGGCTTGTGCTGCAAACTGTGTGCATTTACAATATTTTACACTAGGGGATAAAAATAATTAGACTAAACCTGCAAAAAAGCAGACAGGCAAACCAAAAGTAGCCACATGGAAAAATGAGAATAGAGTTTCATAAGCCGCTGCTCAAATCTCCCACTTATTTGCATTTTTTATTCAAATATCTAGCTAGGTAATTTTATTTCATTAAATTGCAACCTTAATTTTGTTTTCTTGCTCAGATGCTTTGGATATAAATTATTAGCAATATATAAAATGTGTCTCCCCTACTGCATAGGTCTGTACATACAGCATCTTCCATTTTGCACTGTCTATTAAACCACATTCATCTGTCAGAAAAATGATGCCTAAGGATGCGTTCAGCATACAAATCTACCACAGATGAGGGGTTCTCCTTCTACCCTGCTGCCTTGATCACTGCCCATTTTCCAATCTTAGTGTCAAGTTGACTGGGAGAAGCCGGATTGCCTCCATGTGTTGGATCCATCCACAGGCTGAAACAAGATGCACGTGAGATTTTTGTGGGCATCTTTTATTGGTCTGGTTTCTTCCTATGCAAAACTCACCACAAGGGAGAAGTTCAAACAGAAGGTCCCATATAATGTCTTTTCACCTACAGACAGGGAACTTACAAATAGATTCCTAAGTGTCTGAAGCAGCCCCTTGCCATGAATCAAACTACATTTCTGTTGTGGGGCTCCAGTCACACTTGCATCTCACCCTCAGGAGGTATACAAGCAGACAAGTAACAGAAAACTGGAAGGAGGTATGTTCACTCCTTCATATAATTTCCAAGTCCCCTATAAGATGTGGAGATTTATTATACTTACCTGGAATATAAAGTGTCCCATTTCATATGACACTGGAAAATGAAGGTAAGTGAGATCCTTTAAGGTAATGGGCTTAGTACTAGTAACTCTTTTTACCAGATTTCATTTTGGGGGAATCATCCCTGTAAGGAGTTTGCAATTTGTTACAGGAAAAAAGTTGCTACACAAATAACATAGATAAAACACATCCATTAGGATTTAATAGGGAGAATAGAAATAAGAAAGCCCACTACATAAAACCTGTAAATTTGGCTTTATTATTCTAGTTTAGTATCCATTGTAAATCTTTCATTATTTTGAAATTAAAGGCATGGCCAGCACCTCTCATTCAACCCATCTCTCAGATTAGTTTACAACATAAGTGACTGTGTCAAGCCAAAAAAAATGGTAATAAAAATAACCTTGGTGGTTAAGTGAATAAAAAGAACATGGTGAATAAAAAGAACTTGGTGCTTGACCAATAAAATCCAAAATATCTGCTACATAAAATTGGCACCATGCCATAAACTCTAGGCTCAAGCACCAGAGATTATGTTTGTCATCGGGTAGCTCCTGATTTTGCAGTAAAGGAGTGAGTCTTTCCCAAGTTCATTCTTCTCCACATGTTCCTGTTCTACCTCACAAGACCAAGCTACTCTGTCTCCACCAAAGCCAGGCATGATCCCTGGCTGGATCTCTGAACTCATCCAACTCACTCAACTCTGGCTGGTACTCTCACATGTCTCTACCCAGCAAGCTGTGAATCAGGGGGTGAAACCATTGTAACCTCATGCTGGTGTCAGGAGGGAAACATCTGTGTTGGTGTATTGGGCCTCATATAAGCAAGGCATGTTGAAGGCAGTCTGCCTTAGTCTCACTGAAGGCAACTCTTTCTGTTATAGCTGGCACATAAATAGGGAAATGAAAGAGAAACACGTTTCAACATTAACCGGTGTCAAATTACTAGTTCAAAATACAGTATCTATACACATATATTATGTATAACTGGTTGTTTAAAACCAGTGACTGGGCTGCTTTTTGAAAATGACCCATGAAAGATAACGATTTTCTCAAAGGAAATTTAGGAATATGTCAGTCCAAAAGCAGAATTTGCGGTTGAGTGATTGGCAGTTATGTATCCTGCAGTTAGTGGGCCCTACATATGCCAGCATATACATTAATCTAGGTGTTAATCTCTCTGCTTTTCTGAGGATTTTCTCTATATTACTCTCCCAATCCTGACCAGGAAAAAGAAAACAAAAAAAAACCCAAAAATCCAAACCAAACCAAACCAAATAAATAAATAAAAATAGAAATAATCACAAATCATATTTATGTGAGAGAGGTATTGCCTGATTAACATTATCTGTAGGCTCATTGTAGTGCAAAAAAAATTAGAGAGAGGGAGGGTTGGAAGTAGGAAAGAAGGAAGAGTGGACTCTGTGTTGTTTGCTGAATGCATTTTTCAGGGAGTCTGCAAAACACTTTGGAGTGGGGTTTGCATGACTGGATTTTGTAATACCCATAACTTGGAAATCAATAAGATAAATGGAGGAGAAATGAACAGCTAGTGGCCTCAGTCTTGATGATTCCAGGATAAATCCTTTTAATAAACATGAAACTGCAGCAGAGCAGAAACTCTAAGTCCTACTTTTGATTTAAAGATGTTTATCTCTCTATCTCCTACATTTCTCGGGTTTTATTCTCCTCATATCTTTTCAATTTTATCTCTTTGGTTGCCCACAAGGTTAATTGTTTTTGCATTTATTCCTCAAAGATGAGGTATGCGTGTATGTACATAATATTAGTATATGCAAACAGCAGGGACACACCTATAGTTTAGCTTTGTAGTAGCTCCCAGGAAAACTTAATGGGAAATCACTGTCATCCTATAGTCATTTTGTTCATGCTTGACATGAGCTGTTGTCCGTATGGAACAGAGACAGAACTCCGGAAGGTATAAAAAAATAAAGGAAATGTCACATAGGGAAAACTTACTTAGAGATAGATTTTGCTGGTGATGGTGGTGACAAACGAATTGTTTAAAAAAGTTGAAACTGTCCTGGTTCCTCAGTATTAGGACTCCTTCACTGGTTAATCCATCAAAATTGGGATTTGTCAAGGCTTGTTTTATATACTAAATGTTTGATCAATTTGTACATTTCTGCAATATAACAAAAAGAATTTGAAAGTTCAAGATTTAATATCCAGGCTCCCCTTTATATACACAGAGTGGAAAAATACATTTAGATCTCTCATTTATTTTCCAATTAGCTATTCTTTATCTGTGCATTAATATTACAGATGTCTGAAGAATAATTAAAACAGATAAGCAATTTATAAAAATCTTCACATTTCATGCTAATTACCATAATGTAATGTTACATTTTTATTAGCAGCTTTTGTTCCCTCCTCCCACCCTTCCAGCAATCCTGGGGCCTTAGCCAGTCAGCGTATTATAAATCTTTGTTAAAATACGACACAAAGCTAAGAAGCTTGCAACAAAGCAAATTGGACAGTGATGGAGCTCTCCTTTCTTTACCTTCATTTCCCAACAGCTAGGCTGTCATCAAATATGAAAACAATGATGATTTTTCACAGCTTCTCAGTGGGAAGGCTAAGGGGCTTCCAGGACAGAGGGTTATGAGGATAGACTTTGAAGGATCACAGTCAGTCCATGAGAAAGACAGAGGAGAGAAAATTGATCCTAAGATCCTGATACAAACATAAGTCATGGGTCCAGGAAATGACAGTATAGTCAACATACCACATCACACAATTATATTTACAAGCAATTAAGTCCCATTTCAAAATGAATTGGCTTGATTGCTCCCACCATTCCTATGCAAGAGTACTATGGGAATTTAAAAATAAGAATCCTAAAGGGAATGTCTACTGATGCTTAATGTTCAAGCCATCAAGTGAGAGAACAGAAGTAATGCCACATGATATTGTATGAGCCCTTCCACACTTCCATTCCAGACATCTGTGTAACCAAACACCAGGTCAAGCTAAACACTGTGGTTATCATGAGCAGTTTGGAATAAGAAGAAAAAGCAGTTTACATTGATACAGAGGTTTCCTTTGCTGAAATATGAGACTTCATGTCAGTAAGATGAAGATGCCTGAGTGTTTACTGGAATGGGATAAACTTGTTCAATGAGTTTTCTGGAACAAGCCACATGACCAGCTTGCCTTGGTGGCACAACAGTGGCCAGTACATTGGCATGTGCACCCCCTTCTACTCTGGTGATGCAAGGACAGGCCAAGCACTCAAGCATGCTCTTAGTTGCATGTCTCAGCAGCCACTACCAGCTCAGCCTTTGAGCAGTAATTTGTGTCATAATGAAGATAACGTACCTCCATATGTTTCAAAAATACACTCATCTATGCTTTCAGAAATAATAATAATGTAGTTTAGGCTTCATTTTTGTTTTATTCCTGAAATAGACTTTGATACAAGGTGGTGGAAATGAGATAAAATGAGATAAAAAAACTTGCTCTGGTGCCAAGTTCTGAAACCTTTATTTAAGGAGAAGAGAACATATGCGTATCTCCTCAGCTTCTAGCCAGTCTATTGATTCAAAGCTACAAGACCCTTTTTGTCTTACTTAATTTATTTTTATTTATTGCAACATTGATAGAATTCAAACTACATTAGATAATGTACTAGATATGATATCATTTTAAAACCTCTTACTGAGATCCTATTGGGACTGGCATGTAATTGAAAACACTTAATGGAATATTTCAGGGCATTTTGCCAGAGAATGAACAAGAGAATCACATTTTATTTTAAAATGCCATAGAAAAATCATTTAAAATTATCATAGCTGTGGTTTAGTATAGAAGAGGATGGGTAATAAAATTTACATAGACTTCCTTTCTTTTGGAAATTATTTTTTTCTCTTTGTTACATTTGACAACTCACCCACTGTCTTTTCAGAAATGCCTGCCTGACATTCATTTTAATTAAGTAATGAGGGGCAACAAGCAATACATTTTTTAAAGATTGCTGAATGCATTGGGTGTGCTTTCAGCTACGGGGCCAAATTCTCTGTTGGTTTGTTCCCTTGGAAGGAAATATCAGTGATTACAACTTCTGCCTTGACCTATTCTTTGGTACAAAGCCAAAATGTGAAAGTTCCTTAAGGCTTGGTTTGCACCATCCTTTCTTCCATAAGGCCACAATAATATTTAGGTCTTGGAGGGCTTAAAACTGGTAAATTCTGAGGTTTCTGATGAAGACCCAGAAAAAACCCAGGCAAGAGTCTTTCCAAACTGGAGGTTTTGTAATTAGTTTTCTGGTTGCTTGCTTGCACATCCTTCTGCATCTGTTACAACTCAGCAGAGGAACATGTTCCCATAATCCTACAGAAAACTGAAGTAGATCCCTTGAAGTCTGATGATGTCCATACACATTTACACTGCAAATTTACCATTGAAACTCTCCCTCAAGCACTTCTGCCCAAAAAGAAAAAAACCTCTTTTGTGAGTTAATGTTCCTACCAAGAATGTAGTAGTCAGGAGAAGCACTAAAAGGCATCTTCAGCTGACACAAAAAGTCTCCAATTTAAATGAATAAAAAAGGGAAAATAATTTCAGATGCAAATTTTCTCAACAAGAACTGTCTCTACACACAGAGGCAAGTATATACTATTTTGCTGACTCAGGTTTGGCCAGTCTTGAACTAGGAACTTGTCTTCACATATGTAAAGAATTACAGTGGAAATACTTAAATGCTTAGTTATACCAGTTGAATTTTAGGGTCCTTGAACATTGAAATCCTGTAGAGGGTTTGTAGGCTAGCCAAATTTGTAGACTAATATTGTTTAATTCCTACTTATTCATGTCACCAAGACAGGGTGTGGTGTCACATGGTGACAGGGTCCTTTTTATGATCTGATATTAAAAATTAAGACTAAATCAAAATAAAAAGTTTGAATTAAAACTCCGTAAAATCACTGTCTTTTGATATGCAGCTCCAGATTAAAATGTGTTTTGAGCCTTGTTCATATTTAAGTCTTCTCAGAGGAATATCTTAACACCAGTCAGCCAACACCTTAAGGATATAGCTCATCCCTTGTCTATAATCCTGGACCTGTGTTTACATGACCACAGGGATAGGGCCACACGTTTTTTCCATATGTCAACATTTATTTGCCTGCAGGTTTGAAAATAAAATTATAAAATAGGCCCTTCATAAATCTACAGCAAAAACAATAAAATATAACAAATATTCTGAGAACTAGTTCATTCTTTCCTCTTGTCACAATTTACAAGGGTCTGTGCTGCTATCAGATAATATTCCCTGCAGGCATATTTTTCCCACTGGGTGCTCAGAAATTATGAGGTTGACTGGAATTATTCTTTCTTCTTTTCTGCCCTTTCAAATTCATTGAAATGATGACCCTAAATCTTGAATGTGGCAAGGAAGCCACAAACACCAAAACTGAGATGGCTTATCAACTTGATTCCTATTTTGCAAGGTCAGCCCCAAGCATTCCCTGATGCTGAGAGATCTCATGTTGCAAAGTTAAGCCAAATGTGGAAAGAGCCTGTGGTGAACTGAAATAACCATGCCAGAGTGAAGATCGGAAATCAACATGCTCAGATTTCAGCCTATGGAATGTGTGAGCTATCAGCATTTGTGGTTTTGCCACTGGAGGGGTGGGGAATTTCACAGATGCTTGAGCAACAGTTATTGGCCAATTTATTCAAAATCAAATCATGGTCTTCCCAGCTAATAAAGCAAACCAGTGTCAGTCACACCACCACAAATAATTATTGCCTCTTTTGGAATATGTCCAAACCTCTCAAATAAAACAATTGTCTAGTTAATATCTTTGCCTCTTGCACATCCCACACTCCTGCCATTGGCTTCTGAGACAATGGGATCAAGATTGAACAACATACACCATATGCTCACAGCTGCAACATGTCAAAAGCATTTTTTGAACCAGGGCTTAGCGTAGAGATACCTAAAGCAGCAGTGATGTCTTCCTTATGGCTGTGGTTTAAAGCCCAGGTTTATGGCATTTGACCTCATCTACCTTTGGCAAAGTCACAGGTATCAATGACCTATTTCTGCTTATGGTGCGAGGCTGGAGTGGATGTTGCCTGCAAGGACACTCTTCATATATCTGCTGGTATCTGAGGTGATGAGCACAGGCAGGGTACAAAAAGTAACTAATCAGCATGTCGAATGTGCCATGCAATTTCACAGAGCCATCATGGGGGAAGGGGTTTGCAAGGGTGTACGTGCGGTGCTGCTTGCCAATAGGCACAGATTGTTTAACAGTCACCTCCAGGCAGTAAAACCGGTTGCCAGTTCAAGTGCCAGGTAATTTTATAGGATAATTATTAACCTTACTGAAGTTATTAAAGACTAGCTACTGGGAGACTTGTGAAGTGTGAATTATCGCTATCTGTCTGACCGGGAAGGATAGCTAATCCCCTCAAACATTTTATGCTGAGCTGAAGATTATCCCTTTCTTTAGATATTAGAAAAATCTTCAGAAAGAATCACATTATGTACAAATTTTACAGTTTTGAGAGAGCATTTACAAGATTTCCACTTCTCCACCACCACCCACCCCCCTTTTTACTCACCCTCCTTTCCAACAATATGCTAGGAAAGCACATTTCCGTTTCAGCCCTCTCTGATATTGCCATCTTCTTAGTACACCATAAGCAGAGAAGTAGAGATGTGAATCTCATTATATCTTCTATGAAGAATGTTTCTAAAGATGATAGCAGAGCTAACACCATGTGCTAAGGCAGTCAGCACAGCTTGCTCAGGGTCCCACAGTCTCCCCTCCTCCTTCCCACCTAAAGAAAAATTTGGTTTGCTGTGGATATAGACAGGGGTTTTTTTCCTTCTTATCAGGCCAATGGTGACATGGTCACTTTTCTTCCCACCACTTTCACCCAATATTCTCCCTAATGTTCAGCTTCCAGCATCTGTCCCAGAGCCAGATGTTGCCATCAAACATTACAAGGCCACAACCTCTGAAGGAAAGTGTGAGCAAGCAAGCTCTTCTGCTTCTACCAGGGGCAACTTGCTTAAGGAAAGCATCACATAATCATAATTATGTGAAAAAATGGTTTGGTTGGAAGTTGACCAGAGGGCAACAAACTAAGAAAAGCTGTAGTCCATTTTATGCAGTGTCGTCAGTTCCCTTGAAAAGGGAAAGGACAGAATATCACTCCAGTGTGTCCTCTTGCATATGGTATTCCTCACCCTTGGTGTCTCAGCTCTCCCATAACACAAAACCATGTGTTTGCACATCCTTTCTCCCTGGGTGTCTGTCACAGTCATCTGTGAGGAACATGCTGAACTTGACTATTTCTGCAGCAATTACAGAAGCGTGGTCTCAGTAGCCCCAGAGATGATAAGGTCTTTCTTTGTTCCAACCCCCAGCTGGTGCTGGTCCCACCCATTAGTCTCCTGTCACGTACCTGCATCCTTACATGCTGGTGTTAACTGCGCAGATGGAGAGATGGTTTCCTGATGTGAGTTACTGCCATTTCCAATCCACTACTGGCGAGTGTCTGCCATTAGGGAAAGCAATAAATTTCAAAAGTCTGTCCTTTGTTGATTTGTGACCCATCTCGCTGCTGCTTCCTCTCCTCCCTTCCACATGTCTCTTTTGAAATAGCACATTTCTATTTGGCATGCTTTGAAGGGGTGTTCCCTTGATTATCTTGCCATTTCTTCTGCTATCCCCAGATCTTTGTAACTGTCTTTTTTACCTCTGAGAGAAAAAAATGTACCAGGCTGTTGTCTTCCTTTTCAGGAAACTGTCACACATTAGTGCACATAAGTGCTGTTGGATTCCTCTCTACACACGTTATTTCATCCTTCAAGATCATGAAATATCTTCCTCAAAACCACAAAAAGGCAAAAATTTGCTATTCTATTGCACCAAAAGGGCTAAATCCATGTGACAGTAAGATTGCAGAAGATGTAACCACCCAGATTCTCAACACAGAAAAAACTCCTGTCTTGCACACAAGAATCCAGAAAACACCTTCAGTCATTCCACTAGTGCCCCATGAGGTCTTTTCTAAGTTTATTTTGATTTGGACTTTTCTGAATGTGACACCAGATATAATATGGAGGGTTTTTTTTTATTTGTACTCTATCTCATTTGGCCTAAGCTAGCTCTATTTCCATACTTTTTCTGTGCTAGTAATAGACACCTTAGTTATTCCACAAATTAAGAGACAGAGGCTCTTGTACCAATGCATTCACTTTTATGGAGAATCTGGTATCTTCATTTTATTCCCTAAATTTATCTTAAAGCTCCAAAACCACTGACTGTCTTTTCACCTTTCACAGTTTATATCATAAAGAAAAAGAATTTGTTACTTATTTTCTCTTTTTTTTGTAATGGTGCTTGTGATGCAGTTTGCAAACTAAAAGAGTGCTGAGACAGCATCATTTAAAAGAGGCTTTTAAACTAATCTTTTACATTGATGGACCTAATTTTCTGAACTTCAGCTTTCTAAAAATCTAATATGAAAATAAAATAAATTAATAAAATATTGGTATTTGTTTGGCTAGCAAGGGAAATAAACTATTTGAGTCCCTGTATATACAGGCTGTTGAGGAGTCTATGCATGTAGTTATAGATTGTTTAATCACAGTCCATAGGTCATTGCACATCCAAAGTAATATTATTTATTTCATAAAATATAAGGCTGAGATATGGGAGTTGTTTCCCTTGCTTCCTTTCACAGATATTT
Source organism: Molothrus ater (assembly GCF_012460135.2). NCBI lineage: Eukaryota > Metazoa > Chordata > Aves > Passeriformes > Icteridae > Molothrus > Molothrus ater. The sequence goes on from NC_050478.2 coordinate 61,059,243, forward strand.
TTTTCATCTAGCACATGACTTGAGTAAATTTCCTCTTTTTGTTTCATTTTACACATTTTGTCCATCTGAGATTTTTTCAGCTTATTTACTCACTGGAGTGAGGTTGTGTGTTGTTCATACAGTGCTTAATGCACCATGGCTCTGAGCTCAGGTAAACCTCTGACTAATTTCTATGTAAATATCACTCAAAGGAAGAATTTGAGCCATCTGATTTTGTCCCACAAAGATTTCATGGCTGGCTGGTATAAGGTATGAGACTGTCTTTAACCTTGGAGGAGCCAAGCATGTGTTTGCATTGGTGAGAAAAAAAACAAAACGTAGCTGAATTGTGCTGGCTGAGAGGAAGGGGTAGGGGAGGTCAGTCTAGACAGGAAAAAGGTATGAGAGCAATTGTTTTGTGGGTCTGTGTCTCTGAAGTCATTCTTTCAACAGGCTGATGCTCTGCTATTAGACAAGGAGGCTCTTTTAAGTTTAGAGGTACCACCTGCAGCAAAAACATCTTTTCTGTTATGTAGCAAAGTATCCTGAAAATACATTACATCAAATTAATAATGCCTGACACTCAGTTTTTATATACCCTGTTGTTCAAAGGGAGGATCTCCAGGGAAATTAATTTTATTTAATTTATATATTGCATTCTACAACTGACTTTTAGATGAATTTAAAATAAATTACAATAATTATTTCCGTGTGATATGCCAGTTAACAATGTTGGCACAGTAGCAGCAAGTCTCTCATCAATAAATAAAGCAAGTCTGGGTCTTTCAGGTCATTTTATTCCTTGTAGAAATCTGTTCCAACACTCACACGCTCTCTGGTAACTATAAGGATTTTTTAAATATGGTAGACTTCTCGAGTCTACATGCATCCACAATTACATTCTACTTGTTATCATTGTCAATGTAGTCACTAATTTTTAAATTAGTAGCAGTCTCATCTCCTAGGACATTTAAGTAAGTAGTCACATCACACTATGTACCTTTATTTTGCAAGGCTAGAAAAAGATCACACTTTTTCATTCCTGCTTTCTCACTGTTAGCACAGCCCATTCTCTAGAAGCTCTTCTCCACTCTTCATTTTGACCTGGATCTCTCCTACTTAAAAATGAAGTCTTAGGAGGGTCTGAAGGGCATCAGATGCAGTTTTCCTCATTCTAGAAGACTCTGCCCCACTCACAGTACAGCTGCATAGATACTTTTTGTATTCAAAGCTGCTTTGGGAGTCCCATTGAGAAATGGCACATTTAAATTGGTGAGGATGAAGCCAGCAAGGTACCCAGGATCAGTGGAAAAAGGGGTGGTTTGAGGACATGAAAAAGTAAAAGATAAATTTTTTGCTGATCTTTCTATATTTAGAGAGGATTCTGATTGGAGCACTGTGCTCACCTGGGGACATGGAAGACCCAAGAGCTGTGCTCTGTCAGACTGTTTGAGTCAACAAGACCTTGACTGAGTAGGCAGTTTCAGAATATTTAGGATTTAGATCTGTTAATCATTCCATGTGCACATCTTGGCTTGTGAAGAGCTTATTCTTACAAAGTCTTAAATAAGCAGCATTTTAATTTTCTTACATCCACTGTTGAGGAAGACTTATTTCACCAGAATAAAAACTTTCCCATAGTGTTTATTTCAAGGATTATTAATCCATTTTTGATTGTTTGGCTTCCTTGATTTCTTTTCCTGAGAGGTAAATTTGCTGTGGAATCCCTGCCATAGCTTTTTTCTTCCTCTTTTTTTTTTCCTTTTTCTGGTCTTCATTTATTGCTAAAATCCATGCTCAGGTTCATGAATTTTCAGCCTAAGTGAATTTAAAAAATCATTATTTACTTCCTCCTGTTTTGTGTATCTAAATATGGTAGTGTCTTTCTCCTATGAAAATGTGTGCCAAGCGACTGTTAATTTAACCTTGTGTCATTATATCTTTCATGGAAATCCATGATGTGGAGGTCTTTACCATCTGCTTCCATCAGGAGGGTTATCTCAGTGTCTAGACACTATAGTGATAGGCTTTTTAGGGTTGCTGATGGATAGACAGGGCTTTGGAGAGCTTGCATTTAATCCTCTTCAGATGTGGATGGATGTTTTCTGGGAGTCTGGGATGAAGTTTAGGACTGTATTTCAAACAAATTTGTCCTGGATTGTAAATGGGACAACTTTGGTTAACAGCAAACTCTAACAGGTCTGAGGGATTAAATGTGGGATTAAACAATATATGAAATCAGAGAGACCTCATTTTGATATATGATATGATCACCTCCTTTGTTTTTAACACAGATAAAAAATCTTTAGTCAGAGTAAAAAAATTATTCATGCATATATAATAGTGGTAGCTTCCTTCAAAGACAACTGTTATAAAAAACAGAATAAAATAGGAAGGGAGCATGAGCCTATATGCACATGAAAACTTTATCACTGATACTTTAAAACACACAGATGATTAAAAAAAATATTTCTAAGTCTTGCTACCTGCTCGCTATTTGTTCATTTTAGCACTATTCTGTTCTCAGAAAATGAGAATAGGGTGAACATGCATATTTGCCCCCTGTTGTGTTTTGGTTCTTGTGTGAAAGTACAGTGCCGCAATGTTTGGTCTCAAACAGCAGAAAGCAGCATATGTTCTGATTACCTGCCTCTGTGGAAACATATAAAAATGCCAAACATTCCTGTGGTGTGAAGTATATGCCCTCCAGCAGTGCTCCTGGTGTTCCTGCAGTCCCCAGCACATGGAACAATCTCTCCTGTGAGGTGGTCAATGCCCCTGTGACCAAGGGATTTAGAGCTGTTGAAAGAGCTTTACTTGACAGGAGGAACCTGCTATGGAGATGCTGGTTCTGCATCCGTGCACTTCTCTGAGAGAAGCTCTGGACAGCGTCCCCCACCTCCAGCTCATCACACACAAACCTCCCAGGGCAGACCCACATCAGGCTACTTCCTACTCTTGCCCTAGATCCCCAGTCCTCTTGCAAACTGAGTTTGGCTACTTTGAGTTGCACAGGTTGCAGGCAGAAAGCACAGCTCCCGTGCAGGAGAACTAGTTAGTCAAGGGGAATTTCTCAAGGACTGATCTCTTATTATTTACCAATAAATTAAGGAGGACCACGAATACATGAAAATTAGGCATTACGTAACACAGCTGACATTGAAGACAGCAGGAAATAAGACATTGATGCCCTTTCAGATTGAAGTATTGTATTTGCTGGGAAACTGCTCCATTGAAGGCAGGAATGATGCATCTGACTCCATGCTCTCAGAAGGCTAATTTATTGCTTTATAATACTATATTATATTAAAGAATGCTAGACTATGCTATACTAAAGAATACAGAAAGGATACTTATAGAATGCTAAAAAGCTAATAATGAAAAGTCGTGACTCTTTCCAGAGTCTCAACACAGCTTGGCCCTGATTAGCCAGTGAGTCAAAACAACTCACACCAGAATCCAATGAAACAATCACCTGTGGGGAAACAATCTCCAAACACATTCCACGTGAGCAAAACAGAGGAGAAGCAAATGAGAATAAGAATTGTTTTCCTTTTCTCTGGGCTTCTCAGCTTCCCAGGAGAAAAATCCTGGGTGAAGTATATGAATGCCACATTGAAGACATAGAAAAAAAAGTTTAAAATTGTACATTTTATAAACTAATAATGAATATTTAATTAATATCTGTTAAGAGATGGAATCAACTGAAAAATCAGAGGGGGTAGTAGACTAGTGTCCAGATTAGTCACATACAGTGTGGTTGTAGCTAGCGTTAGACTACCTCCAGCAGTACAAAGACAGCATTTATAGTCTGTGTGAAGGTGTTGATAGCATGCCCACAGGAACATCATGCACTGTATTCTTACAATTCATGTTTATGAGACATAAAATTGGAAATGCAAAAAGTCCACACAAGCAACCATGAGAACAGAAGAAATATCATGCAAGAAAGATTAAAAGACCTAGGCCTGCTAGCCTAGCTTAATACAAACTTTAAGGAAATACAAGTGCTCAGGATAAACGTGCACAGCTGAAGGAGAACCACTGAAGTTATCAGACAATCCTGGCAGGAGAAAAAACAGGCAGAAGGAGCCATGGATGTGACCACACTGGGAAGTACAAAAAGGTTTCTAGTCACCAGTGTCCAGAGATGCAGCTCTCAGTAAACAGAACAGTAGCAAGATTTTCAGTATCTTCAACACAGAACCAAATGTGTTTTGGAAGGGGACCACAGAGTGTGGCTTCCTACAAGAGCAGAAGACTGAGCTGAGCAGCCTCACGTCATTCATTCTGTGCTCAAATCTGCTTTGAGCAGTTTGAGATTTCCAAGGAGCACAACAAAGCCAAGCACCCTTCTTACAATGTAGTACTATTACAGTTTAAATTTGAGTTACTGTACCAAAACCAAAAGACACCAAAGTATTGTCATGTTTGTCTTTTTTGTTTGGAACTAAGCCATCCTCTTAAACAGCCTTCTACAATTGTGTTTTTCCTCAATTCCCCAGTCCCAGAGTGTGGCTTTGCTCTTTCTTTTTGCACTCATTTAGGAATTTGTCTCATGAAGCATTCTAACCTTTCTGTAAGACTGATTCAGCTGTCAAAGACAATTCTGCACAGTACTGGAGAAGAAATTTAAAATCTTACTGTGGAGACAAGTCCTACCAAGACCTGTTTGTCAGCACATACATCAGCAACTGCACAGCAGAAAATCCTACATGTATGGCTGCAGGAGAGTTAAATCTGCTGGGTTTTCAGTCCTTCACCTGTTGAAAGAGACTATCACACTGCATTGCGCTTTCGACTCAATAGGCTAAATTAAGTTCACCAGTACACCCAAGGCAAGCTGCTGCTGACCAGACACTGAGCTTATCAGGAGTGCTGTGCTCCACTTTGGCATGCACACTTCCCAAAGCTCTCATTGTGGGGCCTGTAAACCATCTGAGCCTTGTCCAACAGAAGACGGCCCTGCAATGATATTTCCTTTTTTCCACCAAAAGCCAAACTAGTAAATTATCGTTGGTAAGCCATGCCTAGATTCAGGTTAACTCTTCTGCAGAGGACCACAGTTTGATTCTTCCAATAGAAGTTATACACTGCCTTTCCTGAAATGGTTTTCTTCAGAGGTAAGGAGTGGTCTTTTCTTCTGAAGCAGGGTAAAATTGCTCTAACTTGTCCTGGCAGTGAACATCATCAAGATGACATATCTAGAGGTGAAGACACACAGCTGGGGTATGTCCTTTGATGTCTGTTAGTCTTGCATGGAGGAAGAGTGGATGCCCTGCATTTGCAGCATCACAGAAAGCTGATGCTACAGTGAGCAGCCCTGGGATGGGCCAAGCTATTCCTTTACCTTTATTCTGGGATGTAGAAGTCAGAATAATGGAGAGAACATGGAGGGCTTTGAACTTGTATTTTGCAGCCAGCAAAAAGAACATAGTCTTTCTGATCTGGGATGCTGCACCCCTATCAGTGTCTGGTTTTTGTAACTGCTGCATTTTATTGTTACCTAACAGAGATTAGCAGGCAAACTAGAAAAAAAACCACCATGCCTATTTATCTACGAAGTTGTTATTTGACAAATGGAAAACTAAGAATTGGATAAAAGTGAGAAAAATCTGCTGTGAAGAAAAATACCTAGTTGTAGCTCAGAAAAATCACCCAAACAGGTGGTCTGCAACATGATCAAAAATAAAAGAAAGGTATGAGTACAGGTATCCATCATATCTGATCTTTGAAACAAGAGTTTATATTTCTGCCCCTGTGTGGGTTATAGCTCAGATATAAAAGCTCCAACAGCAAAAAGTGTAAGAATTCTGTTTAAAACCTAACTACTCTTAATCCACAGACATCATAACCCCTCACACTGCAGTTTACCAGCTATTTAAATAGAAAGAGATTAATCATGAGAGGCCTTACAAATCCTGTCCCACTGTAAATATTCAATAGTTTGAGCATACTGAAGAGTCTGTGTTCCTCAAAACATCGAGGTGCTATGATTTACTGGCTAGGATGGATTATGTTTCTGGTAGTACAGATGGCTGAAGTTTTTGTTTGTGTAATTTCTCAATATGATGGAACAAATTCCCAGCTCCTGTATCAGTGCATAAGAGTCCTTCTCACTGGGATGATGACAGCATGCTGCCCAATGCAGGCATGTTTATGGGTGTGTGCCTGTTGTATTTGTGACCATACACACAGCTCTTTAAATGCTTTCAGACTTTATTCTCCCCAGTAAAGTTTGCAGTTGTCAGTTAAAAACAGCCAACATAATCACAGTTCTCACTGGAATGGGAAGCATAGACAGCCAGTTAACTCGTGAAACTGGAAAAAAGGGGTTTGATCCAGCCACTGCTTGACTGGTCTTGCTACAGAGTAAATTCTGACCAGTTCAGTATCGAAGCAGTAGGGTGAGAGAAGAAAGCATGTTGACTTACTTCTCTGTCAGATCAACACAGAGCTGAGGAATACATGTGCATTTCTTTGTAGATAACAGAAGGGTGAGAAAAAGGGCAAGAGTAGAACCAAGAGCTATTGCAAATTGCAATTGCTATCTGTGTGGAAGAGAGGTCCAACCTTTACACAGTGGATGGCAGGTGAGCACACTTTCCCAAACTGTTTGAAATTTTGTACACACTTCCACAGCTTGCAGTCCTGAGATGGCATTGTTATTGTACCCCAGCCAGCAGCCAAGTCCCATGCAGTCGTTCACTCACTCTCTCACCGGTGGGACTGGGGGAGAGAATTGAATGGGTAATAGATGGAAAATCCATGGGTTGAGATACAGGCAGTTTACAGGGAAGACAAAAGTCATGCACAGAAGAAAAGCAAAACTGAAGAATTAATTCACTACTTCCCATGGGCAGGCAGGTGTTCAGCCATCTTCAGGAGAGCAGGGCCCCATCATGTGTGTCAATGTGAAAAATGCCATCACTCTAAAGATCCTCCCCTTCCTCTTTCTTTCCTTCTCAGTTTATCTATTTAGCATGGTGTCACATGGTCTGGAATATCCCTTTGGCCAGTTTGGGTCACCTGTTCTGGCTATATCTCCTCCCAGCCTCCCAAGTACCTCCAACTTCCTCAATACCATGGCACTATGGAAAGCAGAAAAGGCCTTGGCTCTGTGCAAGCCTTGCTCAGCAGTAACAAAAATATCTCTATATTATCAAGACTTTGTTCAGCACAAATCCAAAATGCCAGCCACTGTGAAGAAAGTTAACTCTACCCCAGCCAAAACCAGCACAGATGGTTATTGACAAAATTGTAGTCTGCACGAACTCCTGAGCCTGACTTTGTTGAGTAAGAGCTCTATTGTAAAACTGTCTGCCTCAGGTCGCAGCCACTGTAGGGTATTATGTTTGAGTAACACAGGCCACATTTCTGAGTTGCCAGTAACGCTGAGGATATTTGACTGAGATACTAGGAGCCATAAAAGGCTTCCTGGCCTCTGGTTGCATTGCTCTGTAAAACTAGCTTGCTTTTGCCTTCTCTGTTATGCTTTCTTTTACTATTATCATTATTGAACAAACTTCTGTAGTACTTTATATCATATTATGTACATTATTATCCTAGACCAATTTTTTATTTCATTGCTTGGTTCTTGGTGTGGTGAATTTGACCCATCCCCAATTCTTCTAGACATAATAGGGACTATACAGATAAATATTTTCTTTCCTGTTAAATACTTAAGTGCAGGCTTAAAGAGTTCAGTACATTTTGCTTGAAAGACATCATTCATTGACAGCAAAGAATATGCAGGACTAACAAAGGCAAAATCTTCCATCTTTTTTCTGACCTTATCCTGCTACTGACCTTCACTACTGTGGGGATGTTTTCTTACAAGTGAACTTATTTTACAGCTGGAACACAATGTTTATCTCCATAGCAAAAAATGGAGAAGGTCCTGCTGGCTCAGAGCAGAGACTCTTTCTCTTGGAAAAGAACTTTCTCTGACATTCCCTGACGTAGAAAAGCTCACAAAGCTGAGAGGACTCACAAACAGCACCTTCTTGTTACCTCTGTTCACGAGACAGGAATTCTCATGTGCTGACAGCTAAATGAGTGAGAAGTCTCACTGAATCACACTGAGAAATTTTCTCCTTTCTGGAGAGTGACAGTGTGCTGTAAAAAGCTGTTTGAAAGTGAACAAGTCTCAACTGAAATAAGTGAGAGCTGACAGGTTTGGTCCTGCATATTACATTCTTTCGTAAACAAGGGAGATGCTTTCTGTGAAGGTTTTCTATGGTCCATTAGAAAATTAATCTTTTGCCTTGCACACAAACAATAAACAGAGAGCACTTAATTGTACGGTGGGTAAGATTTATAAGGAAAGCTACACTTCTAAAGCAAGATAGAAGGAAAAATTCCTCATACATTTAAAGGATTACATTTCAGACTGCAGACAGATAAGAAAATAAATTTCACTCAGTGTTGCTAACAACAGAAAACTACAGGCTGCAAGACTTCAGGGTTCTCCTGCTCTCTATAAAGGTTAAACTATGAATTAAAGGGAAACATTCAACCTAGTATTTGGCAAACCCACCTCTATATTCCACTTTGTCATCATCCATAACAGCTCATGGCTTCCGCATGGAGAGGAAAGAATTGCTGAGGAGGAGGAAGGGATACAGTTGCAGAATTAATAAGCTGAAGTTGCAGAGGGAAAGTTTGGTTAGAATTTAAGGAAAATCATTCCCCAAGCCTCAGATTTTGTGTTGCAGGAGGCAGTTTTCTATCACAAGATTGAAAAATCATTCTTTCATATTTCAAATCTAACAAATCTTAGGCATTTTTCATGTGCATTATAGACAAAGTTTCTTTTTAATGCTGGGGAAAAATAAAAGATAATTAAAAAAAAATCCATAACTAGATAAGTAATAATTTTCTTTTTTAAAAAAATATAAACAAGCATATATATGTAGGGAACATAACAGCTGATAATTATCTTTTACATCTATTTAATGCTCACTTGAGGCCAGATGATGATGCCTTTATTCAAAATGTGTCAACTCTACCTTTGCCTAAAACAGACTTTCAAGAGGAGTAAAGAACTGCTTGAGCACTCCTTAGGGGAGTCAGCACCTGGCCCTGGAAGACACATTCATTTTAAGTATACTTCTGAAAACAGACCAATGTTTAGCCATTGCCACTTTTGATTGTTAAATTGCTGTGACAAACTTGCCAACTGGCCCACATATACAAAAAACAGAATGACAAATGTTTGCATCCAGCACAGAGTGGTTACAGAATAAGTTTTATATGCCTGTATGGGCACACACAGACACAATTCAGCTTTTTGAAGTAGAACAAAATTGAGCAAAAGAGAGTCCAGAAGCTTTTACCATTGAGCTGAAACAGAAGCTTGATAACCAAGCATGACTCTGCTTGGTACTCTCTACAAAATGGTGCATCCTAACTGGAACCATGTCTGTCTGACTCCTTTGGGGGTGAGAAAGCACCCAGCTGCCCTCCTGGTAAATGTATCACTGGGGAGGGAGCCCGCAAGCCAATGTGAGAGGTGCTCAGCAGCAACCAGCCTTTTGAGAGATTGGGTAGTGAATGGAAAATATGAAGCAAAACAATTTCCTCATTAACCCATTTCAGGTGTTTGCCCTGCAAGTTGTCTTCATTTTCTGATGCCCCTTCCCCCAAATCAATGACACATAGAGAAAATCATAGTGATGTGAGACGGAATGCAGTGAATGGTCCTCTCAGCTCCTCCAGACCCCCACCCTTCTGCCAATAAACAGAGTTGTGTCTGTTAGGATATATCAAATGGTTGCACTTCAGTTCCTATACCTTTGCACCCACACAACAACTGGAAATGTAGACTCTGAGAGAACCAGAAACTTAGGCAGGAAGGCAGATGATCTGTTCTACTTCTGAGGAAGCCAAAGAACACCAGGAGCCAAGAACACCCAAGAAGACACAAGGACTTATTTTAGAAACTTAAGACAAATTAAATGTTATTTCAAGAATAATATCATGAGTATCAATCAGATTTGTGTTTGGGGGAAAAACTGTAGTGGATTGTTCTTCTGATTAATTCTACAGAAGAAAATGAGTGCTAGGAGTGAAAAGTTCTGACTCAGGAGGTTTACTAAACTTGCTATAAAACTTTACTTCTATGTCTTATTTGTCTATGTCTGGTTTCATGTCTGAGAGTCACAAGATCAGACTTGTTCGGGCTGGAAGAGACTTTGGGTGTCTCTAATCCAACCTTCTACCCAAATTGAAGTCAAGTGTAGGGGTAGACCAGGCTGCTCCAGGTGTATTCCCAAAGCAATGTGATGTTTTTTTACAATCAGATTTAGTATGAGCATGTCATCAACTTTATGACAGTAGACTTATTTTCTGAAGCTGGGGTGTTACATGTCAATACAGCCATAGCAAAATTGACCAATTCTGATAGAATATAGGGACAAAATCTTTCAAAAGATGAAACATTTATCAAATTCAGATCTAGACAACTACTTCTTTGAATTAGTTTTTTGGTTTTTTTTAAGGAAACATTATTAAAAAAATTATTTTTCTGTTGGGTTCTCAGAGATAAATACATACACATAAACTCTCCAAATATTAGACACTTTCATGGGCACATCTACCATCTACACACCCAACATCCTCACCAATGCACACAGTGGCAGCTGCTTGGTAAAGATTTTTTATAGTGCTTCTTTTACAAGGAAAAGTACATCAAAATTCCCGACAACATCTTTTGAATACAGACATGATCTAGGTAGGAGTACAGCAGATGGAAAATCATCATAGATGTAGAAAAGAAGTGTTGTAAAGCAGATGGTGATCAGTTGTTCAAGTCAACTAAAATGAAGCACAATTTTCTTTGTACAAACAGTACTACCAAAAAATTCCAGTCATGAGGGCAGGGAGGGCTGGACCACACAGGAATTCTGTGAGTAGAGTAGGCTCAGTAGAGCCTTTTAAGAACAAATTAACATCTGCTGGAGTTGAAGGGTCTACCTTGGGTTAATTCTTGCTTTAAGGAAAGATTTAGATGAAGTAGGCTTTCTGTCTATATTCTGATATTATTATATCCACTCTGGTCTCATGGATCCAGCTTTTCTTTGTCATCTTGATGTGCTAGCTCCCAGGCTGTTAATGTCACATGTGAATCCAGAGTTCAGGAGTAATTAAATAAACAAAGAAAAAACAAAAGAAACCACCACCACCCCCCAAAAAACCCCCACCAAAATAAAAATAAAACAAAATCAAAAAAAAAAACCACAACAACCCAACAACAACAAAAACAAGAACTGGCTGCTGGAGATAAAAAATTAGAAGCATCATGGGAATGGCACAAGGACAAAAAGGAGAGCAAGGAGTAAGCAAGGCAAAGAAACTGAAGGACAACAGAGAGATGAATGCCTGGAGCTTTAAGGCCATTCTTGAATTTGTTGACAGAAGAGGTAGACAGTACTGTGGTCTGCTTCCCAAGACATAAGACTTGATTTCTCTTGTCAGGAGACACAAAATTTCATGGAAGAGAAATGGATGGGACAGAACCCAAGAGGCAGAGTAACAGCCTCAGGCTGGCAAGGGCTATAATTATAAAGACTTTGCACCTTTGGATGATAAGTATTATTCACCCCCATTACAGGTGAGGTAACTGAGAAACAGAATTGTAGACTCCTGGGTATCAGAACCAGCTCCTACCCACTTTGAAGCCCAATAGCAAAATGTTTCTTCATTAACTATGAAATTGTACATTAGCTCTTTGTCAGAAGGACACATGAAAGAGAATCCTGGTTCTGCCACAATTGTTACCCCACAAAACCCTGTTCTTGATCTCCAGTGCCAAGGGGGTGTTCAGGGGGCACAACAGAATCTGATCTGCAAGTTAGAGTGGACTCTGGTAAAGGAACTGTAACTACTCCAGACCTGTGCTTATGTCTCAGTACTTGCAGGACGAATGGCTGGCAGTTGAATTGCCTGTCTCTGGCAAAACTTTGAGGGGAACAGCAAAACAGCCATTTGCATAGCTGTAAAAGACTGTTGAGTGATTGAAGGAAAAATCAAAATAAATATATTCACCCTGAAACAAGGCAATTTGAATCCAGAGTACTTTTTATAACCATCTACAGAGTATTTAATGGGTATTAAATTGTAGCTTGTCTAGCATAAGCATAGCTCTTCAATTCTATCACGGGTGTCTAACCACAGAAAAAAGGAAAAACATGAGTGTCCTCATAAAGTTGAAGCCTGTGGGTTTGGATTGAGAAAGTGACATGATTTTTTTTTTTTTTTTTTTTTAGATCAAAAGTTCAGTCTGGTTTCTTTTGCAGATTCCCATGCCTCTGCCCTGCCAGGCTTTGACTGAAAGGGACAGCAGAAGTATCAAAATAGCTCATGTATTCCTGTTCTTGCAGTATTCTAGCCCAACCAAACCGAGAATACTACTGCTTTACTGACCACTGGCTTACTGAGATTTGTTCTTCCAGGATGGTTATTTAAGAGGTGTGACTGCCATATCCAGTCATGCAGTGTTTACTTCCTCTGTCAATCCTCTTTCCCAGAGATTGCTGTCATTTTCCCAGGGGCATGTATGCTCAGGGTAGGGCAGTGCTTCATCAGCCTCCCTGAACCACACACAAGGCAGCTATTTTATTGCAAGGATGGGCAAAAGGTTTCCTTCCATTCCTTTTTGTGCAGCCACACATTATACATCCCCTAATGTGGGGAAGAGCTGCAGACAGGGATCAAAGCTGCTAATAGAATCATGGAATAAACAAGGCTTAATAGGCTAACTACTTCAAATGTGATTAAAGTTACAAGAAACCAATCTTTCTCCTTAACCAGGCCTGGCAGTTCCAGGTTAAAAACTGATTTTGTGAGGTTAGATGCTCTTCTTCCACATTAGTCCTGTTTCTGTGTTTTTCCCCTGTTCCCACAAGCTGCAATTTGCACATTTCCCGGCAGAGCCCTGCCAAGCCATCAAACAGACAAGCTGGCAACTTTAGGGACTGAGCAGCAGTTTCAAGCAGAAGAGAAGGAGCCAGTCAAATGCTCAGCTCCCCTCCCCCACCAAGTAAGCCTCTGCTACAGTTCTGTAGGCCTGTATTTTTATTCACCTTTCATAACCAGTAATTTATCAAGTCTACCTCTCCCTATTGCTTGCAGGCCTGTATATTTTATTGATTTAAAACACAGAAGACACTACCTTAGACGGTTCCCTTGCAGCAGATACTGCATGAAATCACATCTTTCTGCATGTTCATTTTGAAGCTATTTCACATATTAAAAATACCAAAAAAGGTTATTTTCTCATGTTAATTGAGAGTTATTTTGACCGAGGATCAGCTAAATGTAAGAGAAATTAACTATCATAGTGACAGATCACATAGATGTTCATATTGAGTCATATCTGTAAAATATTCTGTGCAATTGTTATGTATTTGTAATCTGCCAAGAGTAAATTCAAGACAGGAAAAGACTTGCAACTGATGCCACCTGGAATATGATGAGATTAAATTGCTAAAGAGAAAAAGAAGGCAGTATTTAGGAGGCATGTTGCAACACCTGATGAATATTTAAAGCATCAATCATACTCTGTATCAGTGAGGCTAAAACCATTTGCAAGGCCTGTAGAACCTGGCAAGGGACAGCTTTCCTAAAAGGAAGAGTTAATTATCAGATGAGACCCATGCAGAGGTCTGTGTAATCAAGAACATCACAGAGAAGGTGCAGAGGGATTGAGCCTGTCACAACAACAGAGCTAGGAGACTCAAATGAAATTAGCAGGTGGTAGATTTAAAACAAAAAAATAGGAAGTACCTTTTTTTAACCCATTACACTATGGAAATTGATTACCACAGGATGTTGCTGTTGCCAAAGGCTTGTAGAGTTCCAAGAAGTGATTAGACAAGATAACATGAGAAAAGTTAACAAAAGAATTTGGAGCACAGAGGCATAGTTGCAGGAGCTCCCTCAGCCATGGGAGGTGGGGGGAACAGAAATACATGGCTGTCCCATGCCTGCCCTTGTATCCTTCCTCACAGGTCTGTCCTCAGCTACCTCCAGAGACAGGACACTGCTCTGTGGGGCACTGTGGTCTGAGCCAGCCAGCCACTCTTACACACCAGCATTGACCATCAGCCAAAATGCCAGATCCAGCCAGGAAAGCACTTCCACCTGGCCTGTTCTCTTTTCCCAGGAGAGTCCAGGGAAAGCTGCTCAGGAAGCAGGTGCCACCCAGATGGCTCAGCTACTCTCACTAGCAGCCCAGCACAGAGATAAAGGGTGGTGGCTGCTGGCAGTGCAGTCTCTGCCAGGCAGACACACAGATCCCCCAGCTCCCTCAAAGCAACAGCCTGCCAAGCTCCCATCCCATCTCCAGCTCCTTCAGGGCAAAAGGGAGCACCTTGAAGGGTTTGCTCAAGGCAGGACAGGGAGAAGCATCTAGTGTGTGTGGGAAAGGAGAGATACTTTGGGCAGTCCAGTTGAGCACTTGTAGTGTGAGACAGCACAGGGGACAGGTGTCCCTACAGCCTAAACTTAGCTACAGTGAACACTGCAGCATTTTCAGCCTCATCATGCAATGAAATATGTCATAAAACCAAAATATAGACCTAAAACCCTTGGCATCTCTTTTCTACTCTTCTGGGAAATCCACCGAAGGCAATGGGAGATCTGTTGTTAGCTGCCAGGGCATAGGATCAGACAAAAAATGAAAGGCAGGTAGAAGTAAACCTTTGCCACCAAGTAAAGGTTTCTTCCCCTCTATTTATTATATTTTTTCCTCCTTATGTTTCAGGGCAGAATTACTTGGAAAATATGTATTAAGCTGCTGTATTAATCAAAATAAAGGCTCTACTCCAGCTCCCAAATGTAGCCACATGATCTCCTTATTCAGCATAGAATCTATGATTGTGAGGTCTTCAAAAGGCAAAAGCCAGAAATACCCTGTGAAGCATAAAGTACATTGGAATATATAGAATTTTGTAGGATGGTGTTAATATTCAAGGAACCTAAGAAGGATGAGTTCGTCATCAAGTATTCCAAAACCTGATCGATGTTCATTTATGAATGCATGTATAATGTATATATCTCAGTCACAAGTTCATGGGTTACATGCCTGTAAAAAAATCTGTGAAAACTTAAACAAGAAGCTGTCATCTCATCACCCTTGAAAAGCTGAGACAGCAGAGAAAGGTACTTTGCTAATGGAGGTCTGGTTCTATTTTTGCTTTGTACTTAATGATTTTCCTTCTACCTTTTAGTTAATTCAGCTGCTTTGCAATTTAAAAATAAGTATAACTTAGCAGAATAAAATATTTTGTGTTTCTAGTGATCCTTTGAAAAAAATGGATCAGAACCTTCCTTATAGCCTCCCTCCAGACACTATTGCCTTTTTAAGAAGTCATGGTTGTTTTTTCCTGTCTGCTCTGGTTTCACAAGATCAAGTATCTTTATTTGGGCAGCAGAAATTAAGCAATTGTGAAAAACTTAATGATGGAAAACGTATATTTTGGACACATACATGTAACCAACTTTCAGCAAACACCACACTATCTCCTCCAGATAAAACAAAAAAGTAATGATGAAAAAGACATGCACATGCCTTTTTCTTGAGAAGAAAACCCTTATCTTCTTAAAGCATTAAACACGTCATCTCTTTAAAATACAGCCAGATTTATAAATCACTGAACAAGGGAAGGGCTCTTAAAGAACCTGAAATGTATCAACATTTGCTGCCAAGGATATGTCTTTTTTCAAAACTCTTTGAACAACCTTTTTTTTTCCTTCTCATTTTTCCCTTTTTTCTTCTCAATATCTGATGAACCTGATTCCTGTCCCTGCAGAGGGCAACAAAGAGCTTCATTGCTGGTCAAATGGTTTGTTTGTCATCCTAATGAAATACTATAGCAAATTAGAGCATCCTCTGGCTACCAGGTGCTGGCGAGAGCCCAAGAGGCACCTGAAGCTCTGAGCTGACCCATCACCCACCCCTCAGAGCATGCTGCTGCTGCCCAGCTGTGGGTGCACTTCCCCAGGCAGCTGTCCTGATGGCCAGGCTGCACATGAAAGCTTGGTCATGCTGCCTTACCAGCCCACACGTCTCCCAGCAAAATCGGTAAACCCTGTAGGGAAGGAAAGTAGGCAAGAAAGATAGATCTGTACTCATTCAAAACATCACACAAGGTTTTGAGGTAGTTTGTCATTATTTTTTCTTCTTTTGTCTTCTCTAATGCAGTTGTTAGAACACTGGGCTTTTAGAAATCATGAACCAACAAACCAGTTTTGCTTTGGAGGAATAGAAATGTTGACTTAGCAAAACTCAAAGTAATACATGAAATAAAGACAGACATAGAAACCACTTTCAGATTCTACATTTTCCTTGTTTTGCAGGAGGTGTTATTAGAAAGCTTGAAATATTTAAGTATGAAGTAGTTCAAGCTGCGCTCTGCCGCATACAGAATATTTATTTTTACTCCTATTTCTTCTCCCTTATCTGTAGAGCTGACTATGAGTTCCTATAAATGTCTCTGTGTGTATTTGTGTGCAAGCATGTCAGAGTAGGGAAGAGCAGCCTTCACTCTGCCAGTGTTGCAGCTTCCAGCGTGCCACATGCATTATGGCTTGCAGCACAGACCATGCCCACAGGCTGACAGGTTACATCCTGTATCTCTTCATTATAATGAACCCCTGACAGCACTGAGAAACATTCAGGCAGCAGGAGCAGCCACAGGAGTCCACATCCCAGCTGCATAAATCAGGGCTATCACTCATCAGGTAAAGGCTTAGACTGGCAACTTGGGGAGATGTTGAGGAAAGTACAGCTGAGCCCTAAATAGCAGGTAAAGAAAAACTTGACAGGGCTGGGCTGTGTGAGCTGTGCTTCCTGGATAGATTCAGCTGGGTGCAGGTATGAAAGCATGCATGGATCCTGACCATGATACACCTCCATGTTTCCCAAATACCTCCCAGCTGCAGAGCCTTGTTATTGAACAACAAGCCAAGGGCCCTGTGATAAACTCCCTATCATATCTGAAGCTTCACTCAGATCTTAGAGCTGAGATGGTCTAAGCCTAAGAGCAAGAAAGTAGGTAGGATGGAACAGCATCTACCAAGATAAAAACTGGAAGAATTGGGTGCGGAAAAGCAGGAACACACCAGACTTTTTTGGTCATGCCAGACTTTTTCCAGGTCTGAAACTGTCTGGGAGAGCTCTTCCCACATTTCCACAGGAAAAAAGGGTTTTATTCCAGCAGGTTTAGTATGCTGTGAATACAACCACTCCCTCAAGTGACTCAGACTTTCACGTGTCATAAAACCTACATGTTTTCAAGTTCAGGGTCTAAAACATGTTTAGAAACTTCAGGGCCTGGGAAAAAAAATCCTGGAAATGCATACAGAAAAAGTTAATGTTGGAAGGGATTTTTCTTTCCTTGAGTCTGGTAGAGAAAAGTTGGAGGAGGAAAAAAAGGGAGACTTTCATGTGAAATACTCTGTCTCAGAATGAACAGTGAAAGAATGTTTAAAGTAATGTTTACAATGATACTGGAATTTTTCCCTAAATGGATATTTTTTTTTTTAAAATCTCCTTCCATCCCCTCACCCTTCATAACTTCCAAGGAAAATATTTGCTTTTCAAACTTGCAATGTTTCCAAAATTTTTACGTCTGTAGTGAAGTTAGGGCTGGGGATAGGACTGGGGCAAAGATCTGGGCCAGTAAGGTAGGATAAAATATGGCAGACATGTTGTAAAATGCAGTTTATAAAATAGAAACTTGAGTCTAAGTTTCTGGCTTTTACAGACATGAGATCCTGACTAGACTTGAGGAATGGCTTATTCCTGGAAACTCTGTGAGGTTGACAGCCTGTGCAAGTGTGGATGACCTGACTAATCCTGAAGCTCACAAGCATCTTTCTGTAACTGAGAGTCTAGTGGCTCCTTATCATTCAGAGAAAAGGACTAAAATAGGTTGTAGTATTAAAATTAGGCCAGAGTGTGTCAAAAGGTTGTTGGACCCAGACAATGACCAGAGGATGCAGTGTCTGGGTTCAGGCAGAGAGAAATTCTTTCTTGAGAAAGGATACCCATGTTCATCTTTGCTTCTGGAATTGAGCTTTCCTTAACTGTATAATAGAGCTGCGATCTCACTGGGTTTCTCTTTGAAAGCCATGAGTTCTTGTTTCATGTAGAAGCCACCACCAGTCTTGCTTTCTCTTTTCAAGATTTAATTGTTACTTCCTGTCACAGGGATGTATCAACAGGTAGAAAATACACTCAAGTGTGTAGGAAAACACCATCTTCAGCATTTTGTACAACCACTATTATTCAAAAGCAAGGTACCTACATACATTTATTTTATATACTAATACATTCTAAATTACTAGGTGTTTTTATCTAGCTAAATCAGCACACATTTTTGTTCTTAAAGAAATGAAGCTTCATTTTCATAAAGACAAATTTGCCTCAAATTTCTGGGGTTTCCTTTCCTCTAGGGAAAAAGAAAGCCCTCTGATATTTCTTTTCTCCTTAAAAAGAGAAGTAGGTGCTCTGCCTTTCTTACAGCCATATTTGCATAACTCAGGTTGACCTGTGATAGCTGTCTGTGTTCTCACAGTAAATATAAAGTCTCAAAGCAACAGAGGGCTCTTTAGCCCAGGATATGATCCCACATCCAGCTCCTTTCAGCCACAGATCCAAATTTGTTAGGTGCCTATTTGCCCTCTGTAAATAACTAGAAGGCTAATTATGGTTCACTCCCAGGTGTGATTCAGAAAATCCTTTCCTAACATAACTCCCTCTAAGGACCCAGCTGACTTCAAGAAAGTGTTTTTGGAAACTCAATTAAGAGCATGTCTCATGTTTTAATAGTGAGGTCAGACCTTGGAATAAATTGTATTAATGTGATTTTACACTAAGACTGCATAATTTTATATAGTGTAACAATTATGTTGCTTCTTAGGTTCATCTAGATGACAATCACAGGTTGAAAGCAGGAAGGAAAAGCTGGCACAGAATAAATGTACTGAGGGTAGGAATTAGCCAGTGACAGTGCTTATTGCAGAGCATTTATCTGTAGCTTCCTCACACATTTCTTCCTCCAAAGGCAAAATTATACAATGCTCCTCCTTACAGCACAGCATAGTTTGCTTTTCACTTTGCGCCATGCATTTTTCATGAATATCAACTTCTTATACCTCTTCGTACCTACAGGTCTGTGGCTCCAGAGTATTTAGAAAGATATGACAACAGTAAGTTAAACTCTGTTAATATCCTTGCAGACCCAGAAATGGGCTCTGGGAAGTCCCATGTTGGCACTGAGCTGAGCAGTATCTCAGTTACACCCTCAGGTAACTCAGGGAAAGGCTAAGAATAACTCCTTGGTGCACACAAACAATTTTAAAATTGGCACACAATTACAGTACTCAAAAATTTCCCCATTATTTCCTTAGGTATTGAAATTGTGCTGTGGATTATCTGCTCAAAATACCTCTGCAAACACATCTCAGCTTCACCAGTTCTCCTCTGTTTTCCATTACAGCTCAGGAAATAGCTGGGAGAGGAAACTTCATTTCAAATATTTGTCCTAATACAAAGCTAATTTCTCAGTGAAGGTTTCTACAAAAATTTCATGATTATTTCATACAAATCCATGCAGGTTCAAGTTCCCCAAAAAATCCACAGAATAAAATACTTCCTACCTCATTCACCCTCAACAAATTTGAGCTGTGCTGTAACCTGACTGCAGACATTATCAATTCCCACAAAAAATTTAATCTCTGAGTTTATAATCACAGTTCTCAGTGGGAATGGTTACATAAATCACACTTGTTTTCTTTCATTCCTTATTGCACAATTTAGCAGTGTGACCATAGCAGAGTGAAATTTTCATGTTACACCCAGATATGGATTTCAAAATTTCTTCTCTATTGGTTTATTACTTTGGCCACCAAAAGAGGGAAGGAAACAATATTGTACAGTTAAAAACACAATGTACATATTTAACTGAAAAAAAACCCCAACAAAACCAAACCAAAGCATTTTAAAATTGGAATATCATAATGTAACAACAGGAAATGTATATAAAAAATAGACTGTGTGTTTAAACTATGCTGAATGGCTGCTTGAAAATATGTACCAAGGGTGATACTTATTGATTACTCAGTATAACTGCATCAGTAGAGGAAGGGAGGCACAACTGAGTCCAGGCAAACATGCACGGATATCTGTACCTCCAAAGAGTTTTGCAGGAGGTTACAGCTCTGAATCCATCCAAATATCCTTTTGTCAAACACAACTTATGTGTTTCTACCTAATTCATAGGGGTCTTGAACTCCCACTAAACCAAACCAACCTCACAAACCCACTCCTGCTCTTCACGAAACAACTCTGAAATATTACAGAAGCCATCAGGAATGGTATCCTGATGGGTTTTAGTCAAGATTCGTTTTGGCAAAAGATTTCTAGCAGCATGCTGCAGGTTTAAATTTCCCTGGATATCTGCCCTGGTCTCCTTGGAGCTGTGCCTAAATGTCTAGCTACGGCCAGGTACAGAGGAGAATGAATTTGCTTTTTCTGGCCCAGAAGGCTCTCACTGGGGAAGGGAGGAGCAGGGAGCTGGCGAGCCCCAGGGGTAGTCTCAGAAGCAGAGTCCTTTCCAGGGCTAGCCTTGCCAGCCTCAGGCGCTGAAATATTTTTGGGATGTGGGTTTAGTTTTGCTGCTCGTTCATAGGAGAGGTCTGAGACACACAGCTGTTTCATTGGCTTGCTCCTGTCCTTCCCACTGCCTGGCACCCTCTGCATCCCTTTAAACCATGGAAAGAGCAAGTATTTCACTAGGCTTGAGCCAGGAGCTGCAGTGTATCAGCAGTTTACATCAGTACCAATTACTAGACTGGGAAGAGCAGTGGAAAATCAGGCCTTTCGTTGAAATGCTCAGGTGGTGTGGGTAGTGTACATGAAGTGTTCTGAAACTGCTTCTGTCTGTCTGCTGGCTTGTCTGTCTGTCACAAGCCCACTCCCTCATTTCAGTATGTCAGTGAATGACACATAGCATGAACTGGACTTTATGGATGGTATTTATTTTAATAATGCTGGGTGAAAACCAGGAAAAATACATGTTTCCTCAGAGGAAGCATGTGCTTCTGAGTTGCAAAAACAACCTACTTTTCTTGGGGAGAAAAAAATATAGAAAAAGAAAAAATCTTAGGAAGTGGTTAATATAAATAAAGTGAAAATAATTTGAGAATGAAATATTGAGGGATACTGGAGTCATTAGCAAAACTAACAGTTTTAATGTCTTAGACTTGAGACTAATCTCAGCAGGGACCCTCATCCTGACAGTCCATGCTGCTGTTCTTCTCAAAGAATATAAAACTCAGAGGAAAGGGCGACTGCAGCTATGCTTGAAGAAAATTAATCTTCTGTGGTACTTCACTGTACCACAGTACATTATAACTTTACCTATTGGCAAATAGTGTGCTAATGACAATTACTGTGCTAATGACAAGCTAGACCTTCAACATGAACAGGAGCCACTTATTTTTTGAGGGAGAATAACACTTTTTTCCTCCCTTTTTTTTCCTTTTCACCTCTAACCTCCTGTGTGCTCTACTCTAATGAAAGGCCAGAGGTTAGGGCTTTATTTTCCTCCAGACCATGAATGCAAAATAGCGCCAGCATGAACAGTTCAGTGACCCCTGTGTGTTCTGAAGCCACCAAAAAATGAAAACAAATGTTAATCTGAAGCCTGACTCAGACTCTCTTTGCTGATCTATACTTATGGAGCACATTAGGGCCACTTACCAAATGAGGCTGAGGGGTGATCTCTGACCCCACTCCTTTTTCAGATGGCTGTGCTCCATTTGCTGAGGCCTGGTGCTGCTGCTGGCCTTAAGTGCTGGGCTCCTGCTCCTTCTCCTTCTCCCGTGGTGCCCACTGCTTCCCAAGTGCAGCTTACATAAGCCAGAGCCATCACCAGCACACATCAATGGCAACGCTCCAATTTAAGAGTAGATGGCTGGAGTAGGTGTTATTAGTACCCCATGTCAAGCTGTGATTGCTCACATATGGCTGCAGGCTGAATAGCACTTTTGATTCAGGACAGAGAAAGAAAAAGTTGGTGGTAAGGAAAAAAAAGAAAGGAAGATGAAACAGTCTTGAACTTACCATTTTCTGGTTTCAGCTGGTTGGATTAGAAATCCTCCTCTGGATTCCTAGGTTGTCCTGATGCTAAAGCCCTAGTCTTATGACACTGAAGCCACATATTCAATAACAAAGTAGTTTGCAAAAGGCTTCTGATGAATAACGCATTCTTCTTCATGCTGTGACAAAAGCCAGAGGAACATTTTCTCTATAAAATTATTTTTAAACAAGAGTGAGGTCCTTGAATTTTATCTCATCATTCTGAGACAGACACATTTCATGCCTTCTTTTTTTCTTTACCCTACTCTTTTTCCATTTCAGTGTCTCTAATGCAAATAGGAACCAGAGGTTTAAGTCTGCATTGTTTAGATCTGAAGATTACTGTTGGCCTACAAATGTGAGCTGCGTGAAGACTATTAGAGAGTTTGATTTTTGTTTTCTTTTTTCTGGAAAAATCTTCAGAACTAAAAGTCATATATGTCACATCAGTATCTATTTGAATATTTCTTTCTACAGAATGGCCTGAAAAGCATGTATTGTGCATATGCTGTGTTGTGCAAGGGAAAAGAGATAAAACATAGTCAGCTCCATTAAAGTTTGCAGAGAAACGAACAATTAGATAAAATTGTCCTTTGAAACAGTCAGGTTTCAAAACAGAAAAAAAAGCCAATGAACACTTTGCTTAGGATGTGCTGAACATATGTCTAGGCTTATAGGTACATAAAGCCCTGGTATACTTATGTATTGTAATTCCCTACTTCTGCACTTAAAAGTGATGTGCAATTTTCTCTGCTTCAACAGGGCTCTTCAAGTGAAGACTGAGCACTAGGGGTCAGAAATCACTAGATGCTTTCTTTCATTAAACAGCAGATGTTCACAAATTTCCTGCATAGTTCAAGTGCAATTAGTTTCAACTGGTTTTAAAGAGTATGATTTCATATATGATTTTGGGGACTCTACCTAGCATTGTACTTGAAACAGTAAAACTGGTGTTTGTCCACTTCAACCTTTGCCAACTTTTGTTACAGGCTTCAAAATAAAACTAAGTCAAACAATAATGTCAACAGGTAGTGGTTAACACTTTTATTGAGAATAAGCAAAAAATCATACATTGTTATTACTCATGATTTTTATATCAGTTAGATGGGTCTGGCATACACTGGCTGAGTTATTCAGAAGGCCAAGTCTTTTACGCTGTGATGGATACATGAATTGGCTGGTACTACAAAGTCAGCATTTACTGTAAGTTCTTAACCTACTGTCAGCAGATACTCAAGAAAAAGACACTGCAAGCTCTCAATGGTGATGAGCATAAGTGGGAAGATTAGGTGTAGATGTATATTTACCTTTAAGCTATAACAATTGGTTAGTCTGAGGAGGAAAAACCTGATGTGAGGGAAGGAAGGGAAGAAGACAATGACATCTATAGGGCCTGCGGATTGCCAGCATTGCTGGAAGACAAACCATTTCAATTTAAGGATGTAAAACTTAAAATGTCTTCAAGGTTGTAGTCTTCAGTCATGTTTCAAAATCCATCAGTACTTTTCCACAGGTAGAGCTCAACAGTAAACAACATTAGCCTTGAAAATTCCCCTCCTATCTGAATCCCTGAATCCTGAGTGGACTCACCCAGAAATCCAGGAGCTGAACTGAAGGCTGATAGGCAAATGTGTGGAAGAGTCACTCTTTTTCTGTAAAATCCTAAATATTGAAGTATTCGATTTAACATGTCTTGCTTTAGGCTAAGTTAATTCATTGATGTAATTTTGAAAGGGAGGTGGGATGACAAGTGGTATTTTGCAGAGCTGTTCAGGAGAAAAATGTCTTCCCTTGAGTGCTTCATATCTAAATTTATGGAATCCTTTAAAACCTATTTCATTCTGACTTGATTCTGATTTTTGCATGTCTCCTTTTTCTTTTACCTTTGCTTTCCTTTTGGGTATCCATAAAGCAAAAACCCTTGCACAGACATAGCCTTGTTCTTGTTATCTTCAAAGTCTTCCTTAGATTTTGAGCCTGGATAGCAACTGTTGGTATAATTTGTATAAATTATCTATATATTTATGTATAGATAACTTATTATAAGTATTGTAATAACTTATATATTATAAGTATTATAAGAATTAAGTATTATAAGAACTTATTATAAGTATTTCTGTAGCTACACACAAGGATACATACTATTATAATAATCTAAAGATTCATTAGAACCACAAAAGAATATAAAACCGTATAAAAATGTGGGCCTTTTATTCCAAGACATCTCACCTTCTGTTGTGGTTTTGGATGGGAGGACAGTGCAAGGGGAGCTGAATGTGAAAGGGGGACTTTCTTTTCCCCATAAAATTAGTTAGCTTTAATTACCAGGGTGGTGTTTTCCTTATGTATAGAGATAAAAAAATTGCATGCTTAGACTATCACTTTTCTGTGAAATATTCTCTTCTGTTTAATCTACTCAGAACAGAGTTTGGTGCTCTTTCCTTGGATAAGAATCTTACTAGAATCTGAATTGTCTCCTCAGCAAAGGCTATAAAAACTTTGTACTATTCAGTCTTACTCTTTCTCAGGGCCAATTTTATATTAGAGTCTAGAAAGCCTTTTCAGGGGGCTGCTATCTGAAGAGAGCCCTACAGAGTGCTTGTCCCTTTCTGTCTTTACCAGACTTCTCTGTAGAAGCAACCCACAGAAGCAAGACGGTGTAGGAAGTCCTACAAAGCTGGTAGCCACCAATTAAGAAGACAAATCCAGAAAACAAGAGGTCAAAGTGAAGAAAGGAGAAAATTCTGGGAGCAAGACAACGTTTCTTGCTGCCTCCCCTCCAGGCCCATTGGATGATTTATAAAAACTATCTCCTTTCCAAAACCACATGACAAAACTGAGAAGACGGAGCTACGAATCCTGCTGCCTAGGACACACAGCAGCTTTTGAATGAAAGGGAAAGAGGGTGACTTCTTGAAAGGTAAGAAGATTTACTTTTCACTCCTATGAGTAAAGTGTTTCATATGTTGTCAGTTTTCATCTCATTTTGCACCTGTCATAAATACTCTGTCTTTTCTCTGAGTATGAAAGAAAACATAGTGGTCATGGAGAAGAGGATATAAGCATAATGGAAACAGACCATCAGAAACAAATTTTAAAAACAATGCAAAGATGAGAAAAAAACCTAGGAAAAGGAAGAAAATGTGCATTACGTTCCCTACCTTTTAAAAATATACAGCTTCCATACTGAGATCAACTCCTAGAAAATTACTGATCCTATAACAGCAAGAGTGTTTTTGTTCAGAAAGATTTCAGAAAATTTGTTGAATGAGCTAGGGGTGTGAAATTTATGTAAGCTATTTGGAACAGCAGCTATCTTTATGCATTTGTAAAATAGCTAGCCCAAGATATTTGTAAATGTCTAGCCAGATAAGTGGAGTTATTGGGTAGTGTAATCTAAAATGCAAATAACAGTAGTAAAAATAATAATAAATATCTCTGTACTGAACAGGAATTTAACTCTGAATCACAAGTGTTTTATCTTCATTTTTTCAAAAGCTGTTTCATGTTTATTCAGCCAGACAAATGAAGTATGCTGGATCTCAAAGCTTGAAGTTTTAAAAGCCAGATTGGATGGGGCTCTGAGCAACATGATCTAGGAGAAGATATCCCTGCCTATGGCAGGGGGGGTGGAACTAGATGATCTTTTGGGTCCCTTCCAACTCAAGCCGTTCTGTGAGTCTTTGAATCTATAAATCTATAGAGAAGAAGTGCACAGCATCCTGGAAGACTGAGGTGTAAAACCAACAGGAGCCAAGAACCTGCCAGCAGTTTCCCAGCCTTCCTGTGCATTGCTGAGCCCTTCTCTGCAACCCAGACACCAAGCTTGGTGTTGGAGCTTGCCTCACCATGGACCACTACCAGGTGTCTACCAGGCTGGAATAAAAGCTCCATCAACACTTTTTGTCCTAGGAATTATAGAATTCATGACCCAATGAATACAGCCAAACAATATATGGCATATCCTAGTGAAATGCAGGAAACAGAGATGTGTGTCTGTGTATGTATCATTGAAAAAACTGATGATATGTACAGTCTTAGAAAAAAAATGGACTAAAGGAACAGTGACAGCACCAAGACCATGAGTAAAGGCAATGGTTAGCTATAATTTTTGCAAAACAAGTAAATGCACTAAGAATTCACTCAAAACACCCAGTCAGGGTCTCTGCGCTGTCTCTTTTTCATCCTGTCTCCTGGTCCTCATGTTAACATTGATTTCTGTTAATTTAATTCCTAAAGTGCCTCAGCTGAGCTCATTTGTAGTATTATCACATATTCTATAGCAAATAATTGCCTTTGTTTACATGACACTGTTCTCGTGAAGTGGCCTTGCAGGTGACTGACAAAGCTGAGTGTAAACCTCACATGTGTCAGCTCCTACTCCCTTGAACTTAAACCTTTCCTACTTACATTTGTCTGACTCACCACGCTACCTGGATGGAAAAAATCCCACCTTAATGGCATGCTAAAAGGAAGGGTGACAGTTCTCTCTGCTTGCTTCCCTGATTGCAATACCCACCTGAGGCAAATGCAGTTGTGTAAGATGGTACAATGCATACAAGCTCCTATTTGCTCACATTGCCACACATCTGCTCCCAATGGGCAGCCAGGCAGACTGGTGAAATCACTTCATGACCACAGAGCAGACAAAAACTCTGGATCTGGAAAGATGGCCTCACGTTTTCCGGACTCCTGTCCCAGGGAACAAGAGCGGGGGCCAACATCCCAAGATTCAATTGCAGCTAAAGACCAGTGAGTTCTCCAGAAAATGCAAATTTGCCCAAAAATATAGTTGCATGGGTATGAATGAAAAGATAACTCCAGACGAAAGAAGAAATTATAGAGAGCAGAGCTTCAAAAATGTCACACACCCATGCTAACAGGACTCATTTCTAAAAGTATAAAATGACATTTTTTTTCACATAGCTCTCACTGTGGCATTTTGATAAAGCTGTTCTGAGTTGCTTCTGTCTTGGCAGATGCTCAGCAGTTCTCTTTTCCCTCTCCTTGCTCTGTCAGCAACATCTGGCTGCAGTGTTTCCACCTCTGCAGCTGTTTCTCAGCTGTGCATACAGCCAGGTAGGGCAAGGGGCTGACATGCAGTCATCAGGAAACAAGGCAAGAGAGGGAAATGCCAGCTGGAGAAGAGGTTATGAGGGGCCTAGGAATCATTTCCAACCCTGAGGAAGGGATAAGGCTCAGGTTTGCCAGCACTCTGTCAGGTGCCGGTGGCAGGACAAAGAGGTCAGTGTTGTGCACATCTGCCTCTGCGATTTAGACCAGAGGATGTGGTGGGCCAGCAGGGTAATGATAACATCAAGGGCAGTGCCTGTCCCTCTGCACAGTGTTTTCTCTCTTTCTGTGAAACAACTGCTCATAATCTCTTCATAAAAACCCCAGTTGCCAACTGGGAGCAGCTTTAACTCCTCCATGGTCCAGGTCAAGCTGGATGGGCAGATGGATGAACGTGGGTCTGTGATACTCCCCTGCTTCCAGCTCTGAATGGTCTTTCCCTGTCCTTCCTCAAACTTCTCACTCTTTCTCTTGTCTCTCTACCACACACAATGGCAGTAGAGCTGGGGCCCAGCAAAATGGCAGTGCTGACAAATGCTTTTACATGTGCTTAGTCTGGGTGATTGTGTTTCTCCAAAGCACCCCAAGGGCTTCACGGATCTTAACTTGCACACAGCTGTCACTGCTCCAGAAAGTGGAGAAGTTAGCTGCTGCTGCTGCTTACTTGGATGCAAGGGTTGGTAAAATTCCTCTTTTACCAGCTCAGCTTTTTGAGACATTTCTAGCAAGCCAAACCAAGGCAATTTCTTTCTGAGCAGGATTTCTTTCCACCTTCTTAAGACTCACAATCTTCCCCTGCTTCTGTTGGCTGGCATTAATCTTAAAATGTACAGTATTAGGAGCTATGCCAGTGCCCATGTGTTTCCTCTTTAGAACAGCTCATGATATAAAAATATTCTTAGTTCAGACATGAAAATAGACCAGACAAGCATATAGGCAAGTCTTCTGTTGATCAGGAGAAATATGAATATCAGGATAAAAGGAGGAGAAAGCTGCTTTAAATGCTCCTGAGTTCAGCAAGGTGTCTTTCAGAGGATCGGGAGCACAAGTGCAGTTCCTCAGTTTCCAACCCTGTGTGCTGCTGACTCACCACCTCCAGGAGTCACTTCAGTCCTGGTTCCCCAGTTCCTCTGGGATCAAGAATAGTGTCAAGGAACATGAGGAGGAAGCAGCTTTTTTGCCCTTCATCCCTAGCTATTCTCCTTATGTCACTAAAGAACATCACACATCCTGCTTAAACTCTTAGCCCTCTCCAATACTCCCACCAGACAGGATGACTTTGCATTGCCTCCTATTCAGTCTAGTGGGTAAATATCACTCTTTGGCCTTATGCCTGTTTTTTATGTTTAGTTTTCTTCAGGTGTGGTGTGATTGCTGGGGTAGCTGTGGGATGCTGACATGGAAACAATGAAAATTTTGAAATCTGCTTGACAAGCATATTCCAAAGACAAATCTATGTTTTGTTTTTATGTCTATAGTTTAAATTAATCTCTCCAGTAAGCCAGGTTGGCTCAAAAATGTGATTTTTGAGGAGTGGCAATTAAAATTCCTTATGTACTTTCCACCCTTAGAGCTGAGGCCAACACATCTCAAAAAATAAAAGTAAACCACAAACACATGTGAGTGCTGTGAGCATCTGATCGCCTGACTTGACTCAATTGATATTTATTTATCTGAACCCTGTTTTTCAAAAGTTTTGACACAAGCATTCCCTGTGATCTCCTTATAGGGATGCCTACCAGACATCAGGCAGATGGAGTGAGGAAATCAATTTTTGCTCCAACATTTGCCATACAGGTTCTCCTTTCCTATGAAACTTTCCTAAAAGTCTCCAAGAGCTATTTGGAAGAGTCATTAGTGGAGGTGAAGAGAAAAGAAACAGACTTTCATTGCTTTTAATGGAACGGTTAGAAAAACAAGTATGAACCTTTTCTCAGCCCTTGTGTCCTATTTATTCCATTTATTGGCTTTTTGCAGTCTTGGGCTGTCTATATGCACTATAATCCTTTGAATAGGGCCCCAGTGGTCCATGAGTTTAGTCAAGAACTTAAATCAGACTTAGTCTTTAAAAAAATTTTTTTTCTAAAGCATTATATTTCCACTTTATTTGAGGTTTAAAATGTGATTTTTAAAATTGCTTGAGTTTTGGGTTTTTTTTAATGTGAGCTGGCTGTTGAATCTCAATGAGATTCAGCCACCTAACCCTCTTAGGATTCCTTGGAAATCCCACCCGCAGCCAGACAAACCATGGTATTTTAGCTGAAGAATGAAGTTTGCATTCACATGGATGTCTGATCCAATGTTTTGTTATTAGAAGACAGACTTAGAGGGGGACTGGACAGCAGAATAATTAACTATGGAACTTTCTCATTCTGTTAAACAACAATTGATTCCAATAACAGAGGCAAGAAAGCAAGGTCAGAGCAGAAATGAAGCTCTAAAAGACAGCTACTGGAATATGAGCCATTTGCTTCCTGCATTTAAAATGAAAGACCTAAATGCCCGCCTTGATCTCTGTGAGAAATTGAAGTAGAATAAAAATGGGGAGAAGGAGGGCTATGCTAAACAGGAGGCACAACTCTTTTCTCTTCTTTCCCTTTTTTTTTTAATTTTTTACATTTCAGAAGACACTCTTACTCTGAGAAATATGGTTTAGCATTTGTAAACTTGCTTGTTCAGCACACTTTGAAGAGCCACAAGTTGAAAAAGTAAGTGAGATGGAAAAAAATGCAGCTATGTCTAAAAACAATTCTAAATATGTATTAAATTCACAGTCTCCATTATATTCTTCAGTTTTATTTAGAGGATTGCTAACATGAGTTTAAGAAAAACTTGTTTGTACATAAGAAGCAGTATAAATATGCCTATAAAATAACCTTGAATATGTCAGGAATCCAGGAATCCTACTGAAAACTATATATGTGAGAGTTTATATATGTATACATATAGATAGATATAGATATAGATAGATATAGATGATATAGAGATAGAGATAGAGATAGAGATGGTATAGATAAATATGTGAGAGTGTATATGTATATGTATATACAGACATGCACATAGAGGTGTGGAAGAGGGGATGATATTCAGATACAACAATGGAGCAGTATCAGGACTTTTTTCCACTTGTCAATACACTCTTGTCTGGGAGGGAAGCAGCTGTTTAGCAGTGTGATGTTACTAATATGAGCACCTTACACATTGCAGGCGCTTAGCATATACCCAAATAGTGCAGGAAAGTGGACTTAGAGAAATAGATACAATTATGATATAATTATTATTATTATTTCTGAAACTGTCACCCAAAATATGAATAAAGACAAGTAGCACCTTATTTTTCCCTTTTTCATCATGAACTCCATGCTTAAGTGTTGGCTCTGTAGGGATCCATGAGCGCCATCTTCTCTTTAAACATTAACAGCTTTTCCTTCTGCATCTGGACTGCTACCAACTTAACCCAATTCTTTTTAAATAGTAAGGTGTAGTAAGATGGCTTGTTGGTTTGGCTTGGTTTGTTGGGTTTTGTTTGTTTATTTCATTTGGATTTTTTGTTTTGCTTTGTTCTTTAATATGGCCTAGCAGAATAAAACAAGTTAAAGAGCTTTGGCTTAGTTGAGACCCAAGATTATCAGGCTTTAGCTGCACGCAAGCAAATTTAGCAGTGAATAGCAACTGAGTCCAGTGTGTGTCAAGGCCAGGGAAATCACATTTTGGGGAAGAGGCACTGCCTATTCCACAGCCTTTGAAGATTGCAGCTAAAATTAGATGGTGGCTGCTAGCCAGAGAAAAAAAATATTTTCCCCTCTTTTGCAATGCATCCAAAAGCTGCACTTTCAGGGGTTTCTATAAACCTGTCACACATTGAAGAAAAGACATAGATCCTCCCATTCACCTGTGAACTAGAAGCTGACAACTCAGACAAAGAGATTAATTTGTTCTGGCTTGGAAGAACATTAAGGAAATATGTATCATATCATTGTACCCATTAATGTCAGTTTAATAGAAATATGTGGTCAGTTTTTAGCTATATTTAGTGATAACTAGTCTGAATCTCAGGCTTCAAAGTTGGTCTGAGTTTCAAGAGGAATAACTACTAGTCACTCAATGAAAATCAGACCCTTTTTGACTTCAATATCCTTTGCATTGGACCTTTAATCTCTTCTGAAAATCTTAAATTTTCAAAAATTAGACCTACAGAAAGAAAACCAAAGAATTTAGTCCTTGGTGGCCCAGGTGCGAAAGGCAAAAGGGCGATCAGAGTTCAGACTTGTTACCTTTGAGGTGCCAGAGCTGTGAGTCACCATGGTAGTGGCTGAAATACCATATTATCCCAGTTCCTCTGATGAGAAACCTGCGTGTCAGATGAGGAAAACTGTGATTCTCACGGGAAAAAATTTTGGTAAACATGTTTCAAGTCAAGCATGGTATGTCCACACAGACAAATCCAGTTTGAAGCCCGCTGTTAGTTTTTTCTCCTTATTTAGTAAGAAAACATATATGACAATATAATAATTTCCATTTTCTTGTGGCTGAAGCCTCACTTGTGGGCTCTCAAAATGATACCACTGAAGAGCAAAGCTTAACCTCAATGTTTGGTAAAAAAACACAGGAAAGAGCGCCTCTGCTGAGGAAAGGAGTAGAAGTATTGAGCAATATTTCAAAACAAGTGGACAAACAAAAATATACCAAGCAGCCACTACAAAGTCAGTGCAGTCAAAGTCCCTTCTAATTTCTTCTGGGTATCTAAGGTGAATCAAAGCCAAGCCAGGCTCTTATGCAACTAGAGGGAAACAGTCCACGTGTTTAGGCCATTTTCTCATGGCATTTCCTCATGAAAAACTGCAAAGCACTACAGTTCTTGCTCTAAGTTCTTTGTATTTGTATATTGTTCCACATAAAATTAACAGTGACAGCAAAGATCCAGGTGCTGTTTTTTCTTTATTTTTTATTTCTTTATTTTTGTTGTTTGTTTGGGCTTTGTTTTTTGTTGTTGTTGTTGTTGTTTGTTTGTTTGGTGATTTTTTGTTTGGTTGGTTGGGGTTTTTTTGTTTGTTTTTTGTTTGTTTTTGTTTGGTTTAGAGTTTTTTCCTATTCTTATATTGAGGAACAGTAAGTCTTCATTTGGGGTGGAAAAAGAGGAATTTCTCCAAGGGCAGGTGTCATTGATGAAGCAGAATATTTTTTCTTCTCTGAATTCAATCTCTTTCTCAAAGGATCTGAGGTTTGCAGTGAGTATCCATGTTGGAAGCAACATGGTTGTCAAGCATTTATCAGTATTATATAGTAGGAGAGATTCTCCTAGCATGCTTTTAGAAGCTGTCAACAAAAATACTCATTATAACTTAGTCCTATCCAACAGCTGAGTAACTGTTTTACAGAACTCCTGAGGAATATACAAGAAATACCCATATGTACAATGATAGGTGCCAGAGAAATCAAATCCCTCCATCAAAGCTACATTTATGTTACAGCCCTCTTTTTTTTTCTTTTTTTTTCCCTAATAGAAAGGTCACTTAAGTTATTGTTGGTAGGCACAGCCCCATATTGATGTGTCCCCTATACGTCAGCACACCAGCATTAACATTGCTCAGATAATCTTGCTGGCAAGCAAAGAAACAACTATCATGTTACTTGGAAGAACTGAAGCTATATTGTGCAGCAGTCATTAGTCTCCTTGAATCTGCTCATAATGGTGAATGCATCATTCTGCCTGCCTGCAACTCGTGTAACAAACAGCACAGCCAAGTCTTTTCAAGTTCTGTTATTCTATTTTAAAAAACACTGACATTTTCTTAAACAGACATAATTTACAATTTTAAGTAACACAACAGTGCCTTGGTGTGCAAGGGCCAGCAAGCAAACAAGACTCCTTTCACAAAGATAAAAAAAAAATAAAAGACACAGTCTCGTGCTCTCTGAGGTCACCATGGCTTAAAACTGGGGTGAGGGGGGAGGAACCAGGACCTTTCTGTGACATATCTTTGGCTCTGGAATATGTATTGTGCTGCCACAGCAGAAAGGCCGAGTGCAAGTAGAGTTAAAAGCAGCATGCAAAGCCCTCTGGGGGCATCAGCTGCCTGTGTCTACACCACCCTGTCTTGTGCTACCACCTACTGCACCTCAGGCAGCAGTTTTGGGGACTGAGCATCCATGCTGTTTTGATCTCTGATTTCTATTCCCAGCTTGCCTGACTTCCCCTGACTGCCAACACCACATGGGAAACACCAGGAGCACTCACAGCACCAATCAAAGTGTCCTCCATATACCAGCTGGTTGAACCACCTTGTCAGGCACCTCCTGGAGTATCCTCCATTGCCACATGTATCCCACCATGCAATGCCCCTACTACTCACACTCCCAAGTAGAAATATATTAAAAAAGATATAATTTTTAGGATGGGTTTAATTAAGTGGAGTGCCCTTCACACCCATCATCTACGGGCCACCCATCTACATCAGAAAGCACAAGGTGGTGCTCATGAACTGGCAAGTGAAGTCCTGGCATATGGTGGAGTATTAGTAAATAACATGAATTCCCTGCTGGTGGGCACTAAACAGAAAACACTGTTCTGTTTATGGCCCTGGCACAGCTGGGCTTCTCCACTGCTGCAGTGCTGCCTGGACAATTCAACTTGTCTGAGTCTAGCAGCTGAAGACAGATCACAAGCACATGACATTGCAGACCTCCAGGACGAAAATAATGGCATACTTGTCATTGCTGAACTTCTCTGGCATCAGTCAGCATGGCAGCTAAGGATTAGATGCACTTCTCTCTCCTGCCTTTTGTAAAAGCTGCTGCAAAGTGCCACAAAAGTGGCCTTTTCTCTCTGGAATTTGATTTTTGCTCTCTATTTTTCCATGTTTGGAGGACAGCATGCTTCCTCCTGTGGGAGCCTGTAACATACACCATAAGGTAAATCTGTTTTCTGTCATGGGATGTTAACTGAGGGCATTACTCTTGATTCACAGCCCCTGAATTAGCATGGCCAATGGGAATCCCCTTATCCCTGGCTGTCTGTGAGTTCATTTTTCCCCCAGCAGAGCACCTGGCAGCCCCATGTTCCCTGTGTTGCCCTCCCCTCTTTGCAGGCTGCACAGGATAAGGGCATCAGCGTGAGTCTGTAGGATACAAGTGATGAGAGGCAGCTGCGGCTTTACATGACCTACTAAGCACTTTTATTTACTCACAACTAAATAAATCATCCCATATATAACTGTCTCAGG
This sequence comes from Molothrus ater, assembly GCF_012460135.2. NCBI lineage: Eukaryota > Metazoa > Chordata > Aves > Passeriformes > Icteridae > Molothrus > Molothrus ater. The sequence goes on from NC_050478.2 coordinate 61,093,668, forward strand.
CAATATAAATGAATAAAATTCTTTCTTTACTTGAGGATCATCAGCCCTGGGTTAGTGACATGAGGTCCAGAATCCAAAATCCTTCACTAAAAGTCTGTATATCTAATTTACTAGATCCCGTAACTGCACCAGGAAGAAACAACATCTTGACTGTGGCAGCCCATGAAAAGACAGCTACTTGAAATTAGAGATGGATTGAAAGCAGCAGGTGACACACAAACTGCAGCACTGGTGTTGTCTAATAAGTGAGCAGAACCATACTACAAGGGCAAATTTTCATCTCCCAAAGCAGCTAAAATGAGAGACACAACAGTAACACAGCCTGGAGGGTGAGGGCTGCATCATAACAAAAAATTTTTTGGGGTGATGGGGTTTTTGTTTTTATCAGTGGTGTTTAATCAACATTGGCTCATGGAAATACTCAAAGAAAAGGCCTTAATGGAAGGAAGAAATCAATGTCTTTACATTATAGGTTCCAAATGAGATCATAAATGTCCCAAACAGTGTGAAAAAGGCTGCTGTCAGGAAATGGTTTATGACTGAGCAGGAGCAAGAAGCCTGGTGACTCACACATCATGGCCCATACCTGGATATTTCCAGAAAATTTCTCAAATATGAGTAGTTCAAACAGCTTAGACAAGGATTAGGTAAGAATGCAAATATGGGGGCTTTACAGGAAGATAATTCAAGCTATGAATCTTTCCCAAAACATTTTTGTCTGGGGTACACTCCCTGTGTACATTCAGCCTTTTGATCACATTAATATTTTGCTGAAGAAGCAAGTTTATTTTCTTCTCTCACTCTTCCTTATCTTCTGAAACTCCAATGCACATCAGAAAAATAACATGGTCCACAGGGCAAATTGTCCTATTTTTCTATTGTCTACAGGCTACAGAAAATCTGAAATCAAATCTGAAATTAAAAAATTGGCACAATATTAGTTGAAGTCAGTATTAACTAGAAACTTCAGCATAAAGTATATTCATTTGATCAAAGCAATATTCTATATCCCATGGAAGCTTTTGAAGAATATTTAGAAGTAAAACAAGTGGGAAAAATATCTCTGTGCCAAATTTTGAGCTGTTTTTTAAACACACATCAAGGCAAAGCCATAAAGCAGCCAATTGCCTGTATCTTCTGCCAAGAGCAGCATTCCCTCTTTCTCTCTCTCTCCCCCTCTCACTTTTCCCCTCCTCCTCCCTCCAAATGAACAAGATCAAGATCAAAAAAACTGCATCAAGTCCTTGAAGCACGTTTCAAGTCTGCAGGAATATCACATTCATGTGAGTCACTAACACACACATACACACACTCACACACAAAAGTCCCTTTAGTTGCTTCTGCTGCTGTCACCACCAAGGAGCAACCACAGGACTCTAGAGTGAGACAACAAAATAGAGAATCTGGTAGCCAGTGAAAAACTAAAAAGGAGAAGTAGGGTTACAGAGTGAGGGAGAGAGCAGGGAGCATTTGGCTTTAGATGCCAAAAAATTACTCCCTACAGCTGTGTGCTAATATTATGATTATTATTTTGGCAGAGGCTTTTTTGTTTTCTTTCCCAAGCTAATCCTGCTCCCCTCTTGTGCAGGTATTGAGCTTGTGCTGGGCCAAAAAAGCAAAAGAAACAAGGCCATCAGTTTTAGATTTGCTGTGCTCTGTCCAAGATATATAGCACATGGCAGCAAGGGAAAGCAAGAGAGAGGGGAGAAAAGAACTGTGCTAATGGTCACAGCCTGAATAAAGACCTTTGACTTTTCCAATAGTTTTAATTCAGAATTAAAAGGTGACAGGGATGAAGAAAAAAAAGTTTTATTCCCAATTGCCTCTGATGTAAATAATTAATGCAAATAACTTGGAGTATCTGATTAGCCTGAAGCTCTGTGAAGACATTAGAAAAGATTTAGTACCAGAATATTTTATTGGAGGAGGTTTTGGTCAGATCCTTCTCTCTATCCATCTTCTTTCTTCTATCAAAATACAGCATCATTGTAATCAAAGACCTTTCATAGCCATCACGAGTTTGCATCAGCTCAAGCTCTCTGCATATCACATGCTGAATCAGCAGTTCTCCAAAGAGCACTGTCTGTGACAGGCACTGCTGTGCAGTGGTGGCGAGGCAGTTTTAGTTCCTTGATAGTCTGAAAAATGCCTTACATACAGTTAAACTTCTGCTCTTGTGCAGGATTATTGCTTAGATACCCCATTCAGCAGAATTCCCTCCAGCCACCCCAATTATTCCTTTAATCCTTAGGAAATAAAGTTCTACACTCATTTTTTGCTTCCATCCTGTAACTAAGAGTCCCTGCAATAAGAGGCTTCCAAGCACATTTTCTTCAAATTCCTTAGCAGAGGGAAGCATGACAAAATGTGAGGCAATATGGGTACAAGTCAGAATAGAGACAGAATTTGTGAGTGTCAGTCAAGCATGTTTATTTAAGTTCTTAACATAAGAGGAGGTGTTCTGTCTTAAATTGAGATTCCAGTAACCCCTATTTCCACTTTCTCTTTCCATTTTTTCCTCCTAGTCTAACATTTGCTTTCTATGTGGTTTCTCTCTGTAAGCACATAACTTTTATCATACATCTTTTTCCTTCTTCTGCTTAAAAGCCCTTACAATATTTCATGTACTTTTGGGTCTTTGTGTCTCTTTTATGTCAGCCTCCATTTTCTTGTCTGAAGCAGCTGCACTCATTTGTCCTCTTTAGGGCCTTGATCCTGAAAAACATCTTAAATCAGAAAACACTTAGACACATGTTTAGCAATGGGGTTAATTTTTACATGAACTGCAAGGTAAGCATTTACCTGAAGTTGATCAAAGTTCAACTGCTTTGCCAAACAGGTGCAGATTTGATATATATTTATGTATATATACCCACACATACATGCACATAAGATAAATGTTTTGTTTGAAACTGAACAGCTTTCCAGAAAGAGAACTGCTGGCTCATGAAAAGTATTTGGCAAATTATAACCTCTGTCTCGGGTACCTAAGACATATTACATTCATCACCACACTCAACTTAGTGCCTATTAAATAAGACCCTGCACAAAACACATCCGCTCCTCATCTGTGGCATGTAACTGGGATTTCTTTCCAAACTGGTCATTCCTCTGCTGCACTGGACCTCTGCAGAGAGAAGCAGCCACTGTGGTCGAGGGACATCGAGGAGGAGCAGCACATCCTGGAGCTGCTCTGGTGCAGGGACACATGTGCTATGTCTGGGAAGCTGCCCCCAGCTTGGAGTGTGCAGGAAGCTCTGCCAAGCAGCCAAGCTGATCTGCCTTTGCATGGGCTCCACAGAGCTTCTCACCAGGGACCTTAGAGGAGTCTGGCATGGCCACAGACCCATGGCACACAGATGGACATCCAGAGACCTCCCTTGTGACCAGCAGGTCCCTCTACTCTACTCTTGTGGGCACCACCCAGAGTGCTGCCCCAGTGCCCCAGCTCTGGGCCCCCTACATAATAAAGATGTTGACACATTAGGGCAGGTACAAAGGGGGGCCACAAATATGATCAGAGGGATGGAGCACCTTCCCCATGAAGGTAGACTGAGAGACTTGGGGTTGTCCAGCCTGAAGAACAGAAGGCTCTGGGGAGACCTTATAGAATCTTTAGGTACCTAAGGGGGCTACAAGACAGCTGCAGAGGACTTTCCACAAGGCCTTCTAGTCACAGGATGACGGATAATGGCTTCAAACTAAAACCAAGCAGATTTAAATTAGATATTACAAAGAAATTCTTGACTCACTGGAATTCTTGAAGCACTGGAACAGTGACACCCAAAGAAGCTGTGGATGCCCCATCCCTGGAAGTGACCAAGGCCAGGCTTGATGGGGCTTGGAGCAATCTGGTACGCTGCAAATTGTCCCTGTCCATGTCAGGGGGGTTGGAACAAGATGATCTTTAGGATACCTTCCAATATAAACCATTCTGTGATCCTGTGATTCTGTGACCCAAATTAGAGTGCAAGCACATTTACAGCAAAAGGGAGCTCAGAAGACCTTTCACTGATATTCATTGCTTGTGTTAATGTATATGTGTAGCCTCAAATATTCATTTTTTTCACTCCACTCCTATTGCAGCACTCTCCCAGGCTGCACACAGACATGCACATAGGCACCCACATACCTACACATGGCTTTAACAGGGCTTTGTTCCATCGTGACCTGGGCCCCTTCACTTTGTCAGATGGAGAGTTGAAAAGATGGGGGTATTAATTTCAGGCACAGGATAGATATGGCCTTAAAACCAGAGCTGTGTCCCAGACAGAATTCAAGAATGTGGGCAGACAAATTTTCCCTGTTGGTGCTGTTTGTATCTTCCAGCAGTGGGGCTTGACCCCCATGCTCCCTTCACCCCTTTTCCTGGATGAATCACTTTTTGCAAATCTGTTCTCAGGTGCTCTGTTTTCACATTGTATTGAGAACTTGAATTGTGAATTCTTCTGGCAACATGCTACCTAAAAATCTGGGTTTTATGAAGCCTATATCCATTTGGGGATTCAGTTACAGGATCCATTCAGATATGCCAAGGGTACCAAATGTGTTTAGGCATTTTGCTGAAGAGAGACAATATTAACACTAATAAGAACTAGTTCCACAAGAAAGTAATTGTAAAACTGGGAATCCTTTTTTTTTTTTACTTCTAATTTCAGAGACTGATCTCAGAGTAGGACCTTGGGTGAGGAAGCAGAAAGGCAATTACTTCCAGTGTGCTGGGCAAATTTGCCGGAGGAGGGAAACTGAATGTTTGATGTGTTCCCCAAGGCCAATGTTCCACAATTATAAAAATATACTACCTCCCCTGCAACTCTGTGAATATAAAATGAAGCATCTTACCTACCATTAATTAGCTGTATTTTGTAGTTTTATGGACATTGAACATGATGTTCTAATTTGCATACATTAACATGTAATTTACATGCTCACTGCAAAGTATTCAGTTTTATTGCCATTACCTTTTGTGGCCTATTTCTCTAATGACTATAATGGAATACAAAAGAGATTTCTCATTGTGTTTACCCTGTTACCTTATACATGAGTTTCAGAATAATGTGTCATGCTGAGAAACTGGAATTTTCATGTAAAAGGTTTTGCTTTCTAGTTTGAGCCCCATCGTGACCACCCACTCTGCTGAATTCTCTGTCTTCCTATATCTCCTTAGCCACTACTCTTTTTTTACCCCCGTAAGGACAAAAAAATGTTTCAAAAGTCAGGTACAAGTGTAGAGACTTGCTCCATTGCCTGCACTAAAAAAGAAAGTCTGACACAAGAATTAATGGGTTCTATTCTGTCTATCAGCACCTAAAGGCACAGAGAGAGAAAAATAATCTGCAGCTGGGGAAAGCTGAGCAGGGTCAAAGGGCAGTGCCTGCATCTGCATTCACGGAGAGGCAGAGAGGAAAAATAAAGGGTCCCTTTTTGTTACAGCTCAGCACTATTTTAGAAAGCACAGATACTAACTTAATTACCACAGTTCCCTTTTGCACTAGAGCACTGCAGCAGGCTATAAATCAATACTTAAGGTCACATTGCTAAAAGCACTGAAAAAGAGACTTTCCTCTCACTGCAGCATGTTGTTTGCTGCTCCTGAAGCAGTGTCACGAGAGTTCAATATCAGAGAGAGAACAGGGCTCAAACAATGATTACAAAAGAAATCAGAATTGCAAAAACGTTAAGGTGCAAAGAGAGCAAGTCCAGTTATAGCAGATGCCATGATTGCATCCAGCCTTCCCTCCTCTCCCAGCTGAGGACAGGAGACACAGCAGCAGGTGCCCAGCAGTATGAATACATTTCTTTCTGGGCTGAGTTTTTCTTCTGGAGGCCAAGTTGATGGGAAAAGAGCACATCTGAAAAAATTACAGTTATTTCTGCTGAGTATATCTCTGGCAACTTTATCACACATCTGAAATCAATTTTACATATGCATGCATTGCATCTTATTTCGATAAATTGTTGGAAAAGGGGCTTAGGAGTCACAAAAATAGATTTTTTTTTTCCATTTGCCTTTCTATTATACCTGCTGACCCAGATATTTCACAACCTTTGGAAGGGAAAACAACTCATATGAGATTGGGAAGATATGGAAAAAGCCACTTCCAGCTGAGATACACTTGGCAGAGCATTTAATGGCTTAGCCAGAGGGAGGTTTCTTTACGTTTGGGTTCACACTGGCAGTATGCAGCCAATACTAATATTAGATAGATAGACAGAGGACTTGCATCCAGGTGCCCCAGGTTCTACAGGAGTGAGATACAGGATCCCATAAACACCTAGTTTAGATGCTAGAACATCTACAGCTTTGTTGTTTACAGACTAATTTATGGAGCTAGTAAAAACTGCCATTGCAATTGGGGGTTGAGAGATGTTTGGAATTAAAGAACTTAGAAATCTATCCAATATTAAAACACAAAACTTCAAAAGAAAAAAATATTTTTAAAACACTAACAGGTTTCTTCCCAAATTGAAATTTAATTTCCAAAACCTGCCTGTATCCTTAGAAGGGACTTGAATCCCAGACTTTGGTAAGCACACCGCTAGACAAGGTTTTTAGTCTGGGTGTGAAGTGGCATCATGGATGCATTCAGTTTAGAGTTATTGCTTCTAGGTTCTCTGAATTTCAGCCCAAACACAGCCCCTGGAAATCTGATGTACAAGTGGGAAAGTGTGGACAAACATCCAGGAGCTAATCATGTTAGGCATGCACTGTGGAACTCATCAAGGCATGCTTTGATTTAAAAGAAGAGCCTCAGGTGACGTATTTTGGACTCCTCAAATCTCATTTTATGACACCAATTTTTTGTGAAAGATTTCTGAGAAGAGGAGAAAGAGCATGATGCCATTTTGAGTTGATGTGAGGATTATTTTTCACCCTTTTGCACAGGTACAAATAATCCCAGTAACCAGTGATGTGTCTGTCCTGATAGTACAGTCTCCAGATTACCAAATCCACCTTCCTGAGACATTATTTGATAAGGAACTGGCCTAGATTCTGGCATGTCAAGGAAAAATTGTCCATGGGCATCTTCATATTTAGGTGTAAAGACAAAGCTAATCTTTTGATTCTTTGTCAGCAGGACTCATACATGGCTAGTGAACATGTGCCAGCTAGGAAGAAGAAAAAGACATTATTTTTCCTTTTAAAAACATTGCTATTTTGATGATGGGCATTACTTTATTTCCTGTACAGTTACAGAGACAGGGCTTCCTTTGAAGATATTAATGCACTTTTGGGTGTATTTAAGTTGGAAAATTTTGAAAGCTTGCAGAATGAATAGGGAAGTAGTTGTGGCAAAATTTGATGAAGCGACTCTATTCCGGTAAAAACAAGTAAAATCCCAATATCCAAAGTTTTACCCAGGGTAAACTTACTACTTCCTAATTCACTGATGTACTGTTGATTTGAAATCATCAATTAAGGCTTCTAAGTCTGCTATGATCAAATTATGTTTGATTCAAATTTTTTGAAAGATAAGGTAGTGCTACAGACTAAAGGAAGCCTCAATGTACTTTAAATCAAAGAAGATTAGACAAAGCCTAAATGTCTGCCAACACAGTATTTGTAACATTATTTCCTACAGCAACTGTTATGAGAACTCTATTAACTATGTGTTCCAAGTGTAACTATATTTAAATTTTATCATATGCCAGAGCACATCCCATTCTTCAAATAGCTTCATCCCACATTTTAAGGAATAGTTATGGAGCTGTAAACAGGAATGTGGATGGAGATAAAGCATTGTGCCAAAACTTCAGAAAATAGCAAGATTTAGCAAGATTTCAAAAGAGACCTGCAAAACTTTTAAATAGGGTGTAAAGCATTAACTAGGAAAACATTAGGTGAATATTTCCTACACAACACCTAAAACTAAACCTTTTTGATAGTGACTGGAGCTGTTGCATGAGACAAGTAACATAAAAGTAAAAACAAAACAAAACAAAACAAAAACAAAAAAAACAGACTAGGGCTCGATTTTATGTTATCTGAGATTTGCACCATTGCATTTCTACCACTGAGGAAATGGAAAAATGGATGGCACTGATCATTAATCACAGGTTTGTTCAAGCAGTGCCACCATAAATACTGAATATGCATAAAGTCACAACTGAACGTACAATGACATTTTTCCCCTTCCACAGACTGTCATATGCAGAAGTCATGTAGAGAAAGCCACTTACATAAACTGAATAAAAACAATAGGAGCTCTTACTCATAGACAGCAAATTTTGCTTGAGGTATTCATTAAGACAATTCTGCTCATCTTGAAATTCTTTAATATCATAGTTTTCATCCTTAATACAGGAAAATAGTCTTCAGCCATAGTGAGTGTGTGCTTCCAGATTTAGAAGAAAAAATCATGTAATTATTTCTCTGCTTGATATGCATTGCACATTCTTAATTCACTAATTGATAAAGAAGGAAGGAACACTATTATTCCTAAGTACCTGTCTCATCTGTATTCCTTCCATGCCTTGACAAATGTACACTATAAAATTAAAGATGTTTCTCCTTGAAGTGTTACAGTAGCACAAAAGTATTTGTGGATTTTGAGGATTAGAACAAAATTCAAACAAATTCAAGTATCCACTCCTGGCCATTTTGTGATTTTTCAGTGTAAGATTGAGCAAGTCATAGAAAATCTGCTCCTTGGGTGATCCTTAAAGGATCACAAAAAGGATAAGGCCTTTAAGCTACATCATAGTAATATTATGAGACTTAGTTACTGCAAATAAGGTACTGAATTGTTTTATACAGTTTCTGCGCAGGAGAGTTTCTGTGTAGGAGGCCCATTCCCCTAGTGTATAAAAATATTGTTAAAACAGTACCAGATAAACTACTCCCAGGGAACTTAAATTACCATAAGAGTTATTGCTGCTAAAAAGTTAAGAAACTGCAGCATATTCTTAAGCACCATCTACTGGTTCTTCAAATGCTCAAAAACATTCATAAACACATCAACAAATGTGTCAGGCTTCAACATGTTGAAATTGTACCTAGAAGCAGATGTTCTCTGTGATTTTCAGTTATTTGCTCTGTTCACTTGGTGTTTTGCTATTTGCTTTGTTTTTCTGCTGGGGCTGAAAGAGTCAGATGTTTTAAAAAAGGGAAATTTTTTGGTCAAAATGCAAAACAATTATTTGAGATGTGCTGCTACAGTATCTCCTAACTTAAGAAGTTTTCTTACTTTGTGCCTCAGGACTATCAATTGGTAGACCTCTTTGGCCAGCCTCCATGTCCCACTCCTTCATTTTCTTCCCTGCATCAGGATGCAGGAGAGGTACCCTTGCTAGAGAGGAATGAAACCTCAGAAGGAATATCACATATCAGGCTAGAAAGGTGGATAGAGAGGAAGACATGTTTAGTCTTTGTGGAAGCATTAACAGTTTAAGGAGAGGGCATGTGTCCATATATCACCACAGTAACACCCAGATGTAGTCAAACTGTGGCACAACCCACATCTAAGACTTGGCAAGCCCATAAAGTTTCAGCAGACCTAAAGTCAGATTAGTATTTAGAAGCAACAGATTATCCTTTCAGCAGAGGAGATTGTTTGACTGCAGTGGGCAGGCAGTTCCTGTGTGCAGGATAAAGCATGTTTTTGCTGACATGGGTGCACCCACAGCTCAAGTGTTTCAGCAGTCTCATGTCACTGTCAAGCAAAACCTTGAATCTGAATCTATGGACAGTCCAGACACCCCTGGAGGGGACAGTGGAAGGCAGAGAGTCTTTATCAGCCCTGGAAGCAGGATGTGTTTGCCAACTTACCTGAGGCAAGCAAATTGTCACTGAGATGAAAAAGAAGCTCAAAAAGTAGGAAAGAACTGGGTGTTGCTGCAGATATATTCCTTAAGAGAAGCTCTTCATTTCCTTAGGTTAACTGACAAGGCCAGTAAGAAGCAAAGCAGGATGATTTTTGCTCAGTGATGCCTGCAGATTTTGTGCTTTTAACAGGGGTAAGGGAACAGCCCTTTGCTGACCCTCTTCTGGCAATGTTAGGCACTGATGATATGCCTTCACAGTGTTTTGGGGATACTGAGTAACTCCTTTCTGTGGAGACAAATAGACTCTCCAGTGCAGATTTGAATTAATCCAGTAAAGTGCCAAAAAATCAAAGACTAAAGCCAAAAATGAGAACAGTAAGATAAACTGGAATAAGGCTTAGAAAGCAGTTTAGAGGCCTGGATAGTGAAATCACAAGTTAGCTGCAATTCAAGTGCTATGGAACTACAAGGCTTAAAGTATTTATAGTATGATATTCCTTAGTGTACCAAAAAAGACCAATGTCAAACAGCTGCTCTACCAGTACATAAGAGTGTTTCCACTTCTAGTCTTAGTTCTGTACATTATAATTTTCTCAAAGACAGAAAAATAAAAACACCATGAAACAAAATAATTTTTCCTTCTTTACAAATAATCTAAAAGATCAAGTAACAAAATATTGTGTATGTTTAATAATTTGGTGATAATATAAATGGTTTTTTCCCTAAAAGATTTCAATGTCTACCAGAAATAAACATTTTGAACATCATGAATCCATCCAAACATATCCTGAAATCATAGCAAATTTAAGCAGGATTACTGCAGCAGTGTTCAGGCTTTTGATTTTGCTGACAAAGTTTAAATCTCTGCACCTAATGCGTACCTCCTGTTCCTCCAAGCCACAAGGAACTGTTTCCAAGACCCAATCTCCATAGCAATCCCTCCAGCTTTTTGGTTTTAAGGAATTTTGGACTGTGCCACTGGTTATAAGAGCTGGAGAATTTGGGTTACCTGCCAAAACTCTGGAAACACATGATGAACAGATAAGCACCCCAAAGCCTTCATTCTGTGATTCCTCATGCCTTGAGTCTTTGTACAAAGACCAAGCTCTAATGACCCTGTGGCAAATGCTTGCAACCAGAGTAAGGCCTCATAATGTTTCAAAGCACAAGGATGTAAATAGCTGGTGTTTCTCTTCAGATTCCAGTTAGAGGTAAAGCCCGAGGGAACAGGAGTCCAATCTGAGGGAATGAAGATGTGTCGCTGTGGCTTTGTTCACTAAAACACAAGAAGAGAAATTTTTAGGGTTTGTACTTTTTTTTGGTTTGTTGATTATTAGGGGTTTTTTTTTAAGTTTGAATGCAAAACAAAAAGTTTAATTGCTCCGTGAGGAAGGCCTGTATCACACAGGAAAGATATACCAGGTTACAGTTTCTTCCTCTCCTTCCTGAAACATGACAATAGGACCACCTTCTCATACTTCAGCATTTCTTTGTAACCACTGACATGTTTCCCCCTCTTCTGTGTTCTGTTCTCTGTGCACCCATAGCTTCTCACTCTGCTTGCAGCCATTGCTTTCACAGAACAGGCTTCTTCCCCTCATCCTTTTGTGCAAATTTACAAGCGAAATATCCTAATCCGTCCCTATAAGGTGTTAAATACTATTGTGATAAAGCCAAACATGTTTTCTACTTACCTAGTTTTCAAAGGAGGGAAGAGAGAGATATGAAAGATAAACCCAAGCATAATGACAGAAGTGGGGAAGGATTTTAGGAATATTCTCCTATGCTCCTGCTACCATACCACACTCATTCATATGAGTAAACATGATTAATCCACTTCATGTAGCTGTTACTATTTGGGAAAATATCTCTCTGGGGTTTTTTTAGTGTAAAGCTCTTCTTCATTTCATTAGGTGTTTCATGAAGGTACTATCACAGGTGTTTTATTCGGTTTCTTTTTTTCCTGAACGTGTACACCATGATTTTTTTAATCATCAGATGTTTTTATAAGATTTTGATTCAGAGACGGACTGTGTACTTCATTAAAAACAAAAAAAGCAACTCATCCAAAGTAACCCACATGCATGCACTCATATGCACAAATAAGGAAACAAATGAGAGGAAGGATTTAGTGACAACACCATTTTCCACTGCCTGAGTGATTAGAGAGTCCAGTGTTTTATATCAGACAACATCTTTCTTTCCCCTAAAGCTTTAAATAAACACTTGTGCTAATTGCAGGTAGCAGCGGAATACAGCATCACGTGTTTCAGGACTGGCATGGATGTGAAAGGGAGTAAACAAGCCATGGTAGATTAAACCCCATGGAGTGCTGTTTTTCTGTCACTGTCAGTGTACAGCAAAGAGAGAGTCCCTTGCTATTTTGCTGTTTCTGTCCTTGTAATGTATGCTGGATCCCTATAATTTATGACACAGAGCCATTGCTTCGTGAATTGCACTTCCTTTTAAACTGATGCTGAACTCGTTAGTGGGGGAAATGTGACAGGTTGATAGTGGTTTCTTATCTGCAGGTTAAACATTTTCAGAATAATTCATGGCCAGCAACTGTTGGAGCTGTAATGTTTTTTTAATTAGAGCTGGAGTGGACTGTTCACTAAGCTTTTGTGCTCCAGCAAACAAAACCTCATCACCATCAGTCTGAAGCTTGTTACCTTCTCATCCATCAGATTTCAGGAAGGAAACATTCTGAAACTCATCTGCTGGGCTTGAAAAAGCTGTCCCAAGCAGTGAAGCTTAGGAAGCAGTGAAGCAATCTCTCTGGAAAACTCAGGGTGACTCTATTTCCAGCCATCACCATTCAAAAACAACAAGCATAATAAGAATGAAGAAATAAAAGCATTTACTTAAAAATAGCAACACTTTTTTGGGGTGCAATGTTATTCCTATTTCTGTCCTCACTACTTTAAATCATTAGGATATGTGTTTTGAAGCTTCTTTACTATCAAGGCCAGAACCTGGATTTCCAGTACCCTGAGAAAAGGCTACAATTCCTTTGAAATCCCATCATTCAAGGAGATAGAGAGTTAGAAAGCAGACTGTGAGACTTATGACAAAAATCACAAAAGATCATTCTGAAAAGGTCACAGTCCAAATGAGATCTTTCTAATGCAAGTTTAAATGCTTTGTTCAGCTTTATCAACTTACATCAACTGAGAATCTAATTTCAACAGTGCGCATGCTACTACTGTACAAGTTACCTGTAAATGGGTATTTCTCTGTGTTCTTCAAGAATCAGACTATACTCAACTACTCAGTGCAAAGGGATAAAAGTGTATTCTAGTTTGTGCAGTCTGCCTGATAGGTCTCATTATGCTAGCTGAATTGTATCCCAGATGGGTTTAACCCAAAATTTACCTTGTCTAAATATGCAAATATTCCAAGAGACTATTTTGTCACAATTGAGACCCAACTAAATAACACCAACATTAATTTCTGACACTACTCCTTTGTGTATGGCTGTTTATTATACAAATTCCTTGTTTATTTTCTTTCACTGTTTTTGTACATTCACAGGATCCATGGAAAGTTCTGGGGCCATCCCTTCAAAACAAGTGACATCAGCCTCTGAATTCTCTGTCATAAAATATGGCATAAGTCCTAATTAGAGCTCATCCACAGCAAGAAATCTGCCTTGTATCTTTTCTTGTAACAGATGAGGTTTTTTTCTTTCCAGGTTTGTTGGAAAAATAAAAAATTCAGTGTTTTTAAAAAAGAGGGAAAAAAATCACTGTAAATGAATAAATGAGCAAACACACGTGCATTTTTAATAATGCATGAACACTTATTTTAAGAATAATATTCATGGAAGAGCTATGATTGTTATATGCCTGAAATTCCCAAATGGCAAAATATAATTATAGTAAGAACTGTTGAACAAATAAACCTGTTAAATACACAATATTACCAGGCAAAATGGCTATGCATTTATCACTTTGCCACTTTAATTACATTGACTGCTGCTCTTCATGCATATATTAATATCTCACTAACATTATGGAGGCTGAGACATAAATTACAAAGCACTGTCTTAAAGGAAGACTTTTATCCAGGCAGAGTACAGCAGTAACAAGTTTTACATACTTTTACAATAAAACTTAACATTGAAACCAATCCCTGCTTTTATTTGGATAGCTTTTTTTGCAGTTTTCAGAAACCTCATCTCCCTGAAATAGTAATTAATGAAGTGCTGGCTTGGAAAACCCAGCTAGAGTGGGTTTCAGATGCATGGGTCAAGAGATTCAGCCTGGGATTCTAAAAGTAGCTAAAGTGCAAAACTCACAGAAGATATTCAGCTTATCTTGAGAAAAGAAAGGAATGGAAAGGAAAAACGATATGTCATTTCTGTATAAAAAAGACTACTATTTTAAGTTTGTATGGATTATTTCAGGAGGTTCTACATCATCATCGATTGGCTGGATGTGGCTTTGAGTGGGTGTGCTAGCTATTCACAGCAAAAAAAAGGTCAGGAAATTCATTCCCATGGGATGAACTTTTCTGAACCTGGAAATGAGCAAAGAGACTTGGAAGTGACTTTTGACCATTTGGATGAATGATGCCAAAACTGCCTTCAGCACATTGTAATTCTATAATGTATGCAGCACTGCCTGTGTTTTGAGACCAAAAGCTGCTAAATACTGTTATTGGGCCTGAGAAACCCCTTGGAATGGCAGGTTTGGTTGAACAAAATTCAGGAGATATTCTCACACAGCCTGTCACCTTAAAGATCTACTTACAGAGGGCTTATTAAATGTTAGTCTCTCAACTAATGGCTGTTAAAACCATCTTACAGGCAAAACATCTTACACAGGGTTACAGGCAACTCAGAAGAAATTGTCTAGACCTTTACTGTTCCAAAATATCAGGTGCTGTAGAAAATTTTGACCACAAAGTCAAGTCTGTGGATATTTATCTGAGTTGTGGGTATTTAACCACTCAGTCACACCGTATTTTTTTCTTGCTCCCTGCCTTACCCAGGCTACAGGAAAGAAAATACTTCCAGAATGGGAATCAATATTCTTTCCATAGTGCCTCACAGACTAACCTCAGTGCAGATACAGAATACAGGTCTTGTTCTGCATAGATATCAATTTCCTCATTGATGCCCAGCATTTTAATGTTTGTGGGGTTTTTTTATTCCAAACTATTAGTGGCCTATCAGACTTTTGTATGGAAGGAGAGCACAGGATTTTCCCTATGTAATAAATGAAGAGCTAAGGCATATACATGAGTTTAGAGGAGTTCTTCATTTCTCAGTTGAAAAACCTAAGATCCAATTTTTTAGGTTCCTTTGCTTGTTGTATCGTTCTGTGCATTGACAACTTCAGAAAAGTTAAAATTCAATTGTAAGTGCTGAACATACCAGAGAGCTGCCACTGGGTGCCTGAAACTCACCACAGTGGGACACAGAAGAGCAGCTGCCCAAATGTGTATTTATGTCCATGGATATCCTAGAATTATGCAGAAATTAAATCCTGCTACAAAGGGTAGAATTGCATTTTGATGGAAAGGATTATGCTGCCTTTGCTACAAAATCATGCAATCCCCTCCTCTCATCTTACCTTACCCATTGCACACTGTCCAAATCCTGCTATCAGAGAGGCACAAATGTTCAAGTAATATCTTTATTTACTTGTCAGTGTCAACTTGTTCCTTGGGTAGATTTACTCAGTCCTACTGAATGATAATGAACCAATCTAAGAAAATTCATGGTTGCGTGCATAAGCAACATGAACCTGTAAAGGGACTCAAATTCAAATTGCATTGACAAACTGAGGGCTGGTATCCCAGGCTTCTAACCACATGATCATGCAACACAAATAAAAAAAATAAATGTAGAAGAGAATTATGTTAAAAACTAATATATAAAACTTCATCAAGGGGAAGCACAATGGAACCTCAATCTTTGCTTCTGTCACATTGTCTTCTACTGATTAAATAGAGTAACCAGTGGCAGTAGGAAGCAGGAGTCTGTTATCTTCAGTAATCTGCCCTTAGCAGTGGATGAAGGACAAAGTTTGACACTATATTTCGCAATTACTTGCTTCAAAGATGGGACTAATGTTGCAAAACATAAACCTGATGTGGTTTTCCAAATCTGAGTGGAAATGTGCTTTAAAAGCTCCAGGCTGCTCTCTCCCATGGATCTCGGCATTTCTGTTTCCCACACACGTAAATTACCCAAAATCATCCTTATAGACCTGAGTTTGATCACTGTCCCATTCTTCTCTATTCTTTATTCCCTGCTCCTCTAGCCTCAAAGCTAAAAGGATAATTGCAGTTAATAAAGAACCTAAGGATTATTGATTTTCAGCCAAACTTGTAGAAATTGCAATTCTTTAGGCTGAACACCTCGAAAAATTAGGACAAATTTTCACATTTTACATGACTTCTCCAAAGAATAGAAGTGTCTAATTTTCTTCATATCACGCTTTTTGGATTGAGCCAATCTACTTTTGTCACTGTAATTTATGGATTTTTAAATTTTTTTTCATATAATTTGGTTTGACCAGTAGTTGTCTGCAAATGAGACACCGAAAAAGCAATAATTTTCTTGGTAAATTGCCTGTGTGGTTTTAACAATGACATTTTCTTTAGCAAAGTACAAAGTTCAAAGAACAAGTTTGGGGACTTTTGTTGTTTTTTGGGGATAGTTTTTTGTAGTTTGGTGGGGTTTTTTTGGTATTTTTTTAAAAACCTAGTTACTGCTTATGAAATAGATTTTAATTTTCTTACATTTCATATTGTCTTACCTCAGGTGTCCTCCCACTGAAAGTTGAAAAGGAACATAGTATATAAGAAACATTATCAAAATCTAATCCTTGATTCCTGTAGTCCAGTCTTCAAGACATAGCAGCATACACTAGGTCCCTTTAGTCATTCACAATTTACAATACATCTGTCTGTTACATAAATTTGACAAGAATACTGTAAATTTTTTGAACAAGGCAAGAATTTCTGAATTTGCTATATGTTACTGTAGATTAAAAAACAAAAAAAAATTCTTTCAAATCCAGGTCAGTTATTACCTTGTAGAACATTCTGAAAAGTTCTTCAATTTCTGCTAAAATAACAATTGTGCTTTCAAAAACAGCAACAAACTTGACATGTCATATGTCAAGTAGTGGCAAAGACGATTTCCAGGTGCTATAAACTGCAAACATACTCGTGAACTCTCAAAAAAATTACATAAATTTACATCACTGTGCTTAAGTACAGCCTTGTGGTTTAGAGTAGAAATGAGTCTTTAAAAATATCTAAAGGTACTCAAAACCAAAATTTAAGGGAAAATCCTCTGGCAGAAATGACACTGTCACAGGATGGCATAGACCACTGGAATAACAACCATGCTATCAAAACATAGCCAAAGGAACATGGTTTGAAAAGAATTAGAATATCATTATCAATGACATGAAGAAAAAAAGATAAGATCAGCTTAACTACTGCCTGTCAGTGCATGCACCTAGTTCAGCACCCAGCCTAAATAGTATTCAGGCAGCTGCCTGTGCATATACCCAATATTACATGTTAATGCATAAGTTAAGACTGCCAAGATGGCGCTTTTTTTTTTTTTTCCTTTTCTTGCTCATTCAGATGGAAACACCAGAGACTGTGTTAAACTTTTTTGCATGGCGTGTATGTACTATGCATTCAAAATTGAATACCAGGATGTTCAGGGTTGCTCCATGACTGACAGCTTCTCCATGCTCTACAGCATAGCTGGAAAGGGAATACACTCAGCAGGATTCAGAATATGGATGGGACTTCATTCTCGTATTAAAAAGACTCTGACCTTTCTCAATATTAATCTGATCCACATGTCTTCACCTCCCAGTAGCTCAGATTTCCCACTTCTAGAATGAATAAGAGACCTTGTCTACTTGGATAGATCTGGAAAGGAACTTAATATCCACCTGTCACAGGGAAATCCTTGTTCAACAAATAGGGTAAAGGTACTCAAAATAATGGTCTGGATTGTAGCCCACATTTTATGGTAAAGCCATGGGGTAACAATAAGCAACTCCTTTTAACATTTCCATTTCTCCTTTCCCTCATCCATTTTGTATTGACTACTAGAGGGTTTAGTGGAGGTACTGGCCCTTATTGTGATGTTGCTTTTGTTTCTTTTCTCATGCCCAGTGCAGAGCCCTTTAGTGGTAACATGGTTTAGAGCATCTGTTGCTATAATTTGAAGAATTTTTAAGTTATTTCATCTAAGTGCAAAATAATTGTTTTCTTTAGTGCATTGAATACTTCAGACTGTAAACACACAAATCATTAAAGGAATGATAAAGGAAACACAGTGTAAAATTGAAATAGATGTCAACTTGATAGGCTACTACGGCTCAAGAAGAATTACAGTCTGTCATTCAAAAAGTCAAATACACAGTGGTAAATACTAGAAAATATTTATGAGACAAACAGCAGTATTCAGAGTTCAGATAAAGAGGCTGTTCTAAGGCATGACAAAAAACAGCATCTGTTGAAATACTTCTAGCCCAGAGAAACCCGAGATAGCATTCTTTCTTTCTCAGGTATGGCAGCCTCTATCGTTTCTCTCAGTAGATGGATTAAAATGATGACAGATGAAGATTCATTGCCAAAGTAAATGAAGGATCACATTTAGATACGTAATTACTTGGGTTTGCGCCACCAAAAAAAATAAAGGAAGCTAAACACAGATTCAAATATCTACACTGGTAATATTAAATTGTTCTTTGACATTCAAACAACTGTCAGAAGCTCAAAGTAGCAGTGCCTTTCCATCAGCAAAGAACAAAATTGTGGTGATGACTTAGTTTCAGCAAATACCTTTTGTACCATACAGCTTTTGGCTATAACAGGTGCATAAAGTTGTCTTCTTCAAGAAATGCTGTCCAAGGTGTATCCATGCAGATTTTCCAGATCTTTTGAGAAATGAAATAGGTAAAGTCCAGTTGCAATGTTGAAGACTTGGCATAAAATCCTAACCCTACTGAAATGAATGAGATTTATTGCACAAACTTCAGTATGGCTTGGATTTCACCTTTTGGATGAGAGAATAACCACTCGATACTTCATCTGTCCTAAACATTCCCTCAAGTCAATCAGGACATAACATATTTCTACAACTCTCCTCAAAGCCCTTGTTTTTGTTTCAACATGGTGACAGATGCCAGCCATATTGGAAGCATTTCAAACTGACTCTGAGTGAGAATTAACTTGCTGCCCAGAGAATAAACTTTTCTCTTCTGTTTGCTGAGCACATTAGGGAATGCTTCAGACATGTTTTGCAGGACAAACCCTTTTGTTTTACTAATAGGGCTTATGCACATACTTCCAGTGGGAAAACATCTGTTTTACAAATCTGTCCTCCTAGATATAGCTGGATTCAAACTACAGACTCTGGAACCACATCCAAATACTCCCAAAGTTCAGCAGAGTTTGGATCAGGGGGCTGGACTGAAGTAATTGCAGAAAAATAGGCCAGGTTTGGGATTTAAGCTTCATACATTTTCAGGGACACTGAGATTTTGTCTTAGGACAGCTCCACTTCTCAGTTTTGAGCACATTAATTTCATGTTGCTTTGGGCAGGCAGGCTGCATCTACACACAGCAACATAATACAAGTATATTTCAGTCAAAGGAACTGCTCTCATGAAAAACTGAGGTGAGGTTAAAAGTAACTTTTTAATTCCCTTTCATTCGTCCACCAGAGAAATTTTCGAACTTCTACCTCAGTGCACACCTTAATGAGAAAGTGCAACATGATCCATAACAAAACCAAAGCTTTTTTAAAAATTATTTTATAACAGAGCTGGCATGTAAAGGTTGTCATATTTCACATATTGTCCATTTTTAAAAAATATTGGGGTAATTTTTAAACATAATAATAACTGGGGAAGTAATTATCTTAGTTTTTTGAAAATCTGTAGTTTTGGTTCTGCTCCTTAATGAACTGTCATCAAATAAAAATAGACAACAAATCAATGAAACATTGAAGATTTAGACCAAAGTACCTCTGTGAACTTTTAAGGTAAGGGATTAAAGTATTCTGAAACATCTGCTGCTCAATAGTCTCTATCAGGTCAGAAATTTCAAATATAGAATCTACTCCTTGTGAACATATAACACATGTTGTTCCTTGTCTCATATCCAATATATGAATATGTAAGAGAGGGTAGCAAAAAGCCTGCTGAAGCTACCCATGAATCCTAGAGAATATCTAGGGAATTAGCCACGCTAAAAATCACAGCTTTGTCTATCTAAACAACTCAAAAAACACACTTAGCAAACAGACTGTCCAAGCAAAACAAAACAGCCTAAAACACTACTCTCAGATAACAATAGCCACAGCAAATTGCAATCTACACTCACTGAGCTCCCTAATCAATAGTCTTAAGAATTAAATATTTCTTTAAATCCTTAGTGGGACAGACACAAATTACAAATAATTAAAGCAAATTACAGCATCAGCTATTCAGTATGTAGACATAACACCTGACATGAGAGAAACCACTATGAGAGAAGTTCAAAGACTGCTGATGCTGGTGGAGCCATGGCTACACAGATTTGTTTCCAGCTGAAACAGTCTCTGTCCCACTCTCTGCTGCTGGTGATGCCCTTCACTTCTTCCTGATGCCAGCTACATAACTGCATATTGATCTGGAGAGAGAAAATTCTGCTAAGAAACACCTTCTTTTGCCACATTATTCTTTACTCACAGGGACATGATAGCAAGGAGCAGGTACAGCCTAAAAAAGGGCATGAAACACTAAATGGCAGCTAAAGACTATTTCTGCAGCTATAGTGAGCTTTGGACTGGGCCTCATCTCCACTGACAAAGGATTTACCACACAGTTATCATCTCTCTTTCAGCTTAAAAGAGAGATCCCAGCCTAATTCAATTTTTACCTCTGCCTGCAATAAGTGATACTGACAATGACCAATATTTTCTATGGCTTTTCTCCCCAAATGTAATTGCAACTTATATTATTTTCTGGATGACATTGATGCCTTAAGTTTTAGCTGTCATATGTTCCAGATTCTGTGCTGCATTAGTATATAACTCTGAACTTCATATAAAGTGTTAGCAAGTTCTCTTCACAGTTCAGTTAGACAAAAGAATCCTTTTCCAGCCCGAGAACCAAGGATACCATTGCAGCATCAGGCCCAAAAAGTGTAAATAAACAACAGTGAATTGAGGAGAGCACAGGAGGATAGGACTTCATAACCTGAAACTGTAATTGGACAATTAACCCCAATATGTAAATGGACCAAAACTTATAAAAGTGTGAAAACTCATGGTACACTGTCCATCTTGGGTGTAGCCATGGTTGGGCTCTTGTGCTGCCCAAGGTGCATCCTTTGAAGGCCTTTTAATAAATACCTATTTTATTCCTTTTTTATTCCTGTTCTAGACAGCCTCTCAAGGCATTAACATAAAAGCCCAGAAGTGGTGCAAATATTCAGGAAAACTCATATGCCGTACATGAAAGGGGTGTGATTCCGTAAAGCTGGAAGAGAAACTCACTTTGTACTTTGCACAAATGAACAAAAAGAACAGCTCACCACTGAATGAATGTTTTATCATTCTCCTTGCTGGGAGATATGAAAAACTCCTACCATAAAAATGCTGCCATTGTAAGAGAATCAGAGTACTGTGCCTGATGCAGAACACAGTTTTCTCTGAGAAGTTTGGGAGTCAAATGCCTTGGAGGCAGGCTAGGGGACTACATGGCATGTTGTTTAACAGGAGCTACTTTGCTCTGACAAGGAGATTAAAGGAATTTAGGTTTCTTCCAAACTCCACAATGGGACTTTGCACCTCAGACTGTGGCACAACGAGGCAAGTGTGCAGAGCAGGTGGTTCACCTCACTCATCATGAGTCCAGATAGATGGGAAGGGAGGCAGCTCTTGAGAGATCTCTTGCAGCCTGGCAGCAGTTCAATCAATTTCAGTCCTTCTTGCAAAGCTCTGACAGTATCCAAGCACTTCAAAAAGTCTCTCCCCTCTCCATTCCCCAAAAAGTGCAAATTTATTTTTTGTGTTGCCTTTGACCCTTAACTCAAGAGGGACTGATAGTTATAACCTGCCGTGAAAGCCCAAAATCACTTCTAGTGGAGTTATTGTGAGTCATGACTACTGGCACACATTCTAGAAGAAAGCACAAAGTAAGCACAGTTTTAAAGAATAAGCAGTTAGGTAGATTTGTGGATTTTTTTGTCTAGAAGGAAACTTAGCATAATGTATTTCTCTTCCCTTGAGATTACGTGGGGCACTGACATCCCAGAGAAACCAAGGTCACTAAAAAGTTGATGCACCATCCTCACAAGTCTGTAGAGACAAGGCAGGGAAGATAGGGGCATCCTGAGTATTCCCTTTTGAACTACTTTCAGACAGAGGTGTCTAAGTATAAAACAAAAGGTTATTTTTGTAATTTTATTTTTACATCCCAATATTTAACTACTGCCCCACTATTGAGAGAAGATTCAATGAATAAAACAGGAAAAGATGCATGGAAGAAATGAGGACTCCTTCTGCTAATATATAAGTTTAATTGATGTCCTGGGGTTGGTAAGAGCTTAAGCATTCAGCCCCTCTGGATCTCTTGCAGTCTTAGAAAAGAATCAGTGACCCACTCAGTGAAGTGTCTATAAAGAAATGGGGCCTCTCTCATAATGATTAAAACTAATCAGCGTTTGTGTTGGCAACAAAGAAGCTGAGGATTTAATGGACACAGAAAAGAGACAACCTTCCAGCCTAAGAGGCTGTACCTCAGCTGTACTTAGCTGATATATCCTAGGCTGAGGAAAGTCTTGGCCGTGTAAGACTTGCTCAACATCTTACACTCAAGAATTATTGTGGAAAAACATAGGAGTTTTTGATCTGTTCTTCAAACATTAAGTATGAAAAGGCTTTTCTACCAGTGACAAAATCTTTCAGCTCCATCAGTGCTACACATTCTATCAGGGCTCAAAGTAAAACACCCTGTCCATTCCCTTTAGAGATTCTCAATTTAAGGCAAATTACAAAATTATAAATGCTCTTGTGCCCCAAGGTAAAAAAGCAACATTTCCATACTATACTGTTCACAATATATGGTCTCTCTTTACTTATGAGAGAGGAGGAAAAATGGCTCTACCTCAGGTTGCAGGTCCCAAATTAATAATCAGATAGCTTGCCCAAAAAACAGTATGGCTACTACACAGGGAAAAAAAGGCCTCTTTTCTTTCATGATCTAGTTTTTATTTGAAAGGCATCAAAAGTAAGACAATCTTCCATAAATGAAAACACCCTGAAACTTGCAGCTCTTGAAGGAAGCTGGTATCCCATGAGTTTTATAACTGAAAATTACAAGAATTCCCAGCACTTACAGGGGAAATTAGAAGTTTCCCAAACCTGCTAAAGAAAATGATAGTCTTGGTATTGTCAGTGCTTGTAGGGTGCTTCTTTCTCAGCCATGTCTACAAGTTATGTCTATATTAGGATGTAATGGAGGTCAATAGGAGATCACAGAGATGAGAATCATCAGTATACACATTTCAGGGAGTTTTGTCTTGAATACTTACTCTTCTTATTAACTGAACTAGTGATGGAAGGAGGCTGTGTGTGGTCATGGAATGGAATATGTCTTTAGATTTAGTTTGGTTTGAACAGGATCCAGTTGCAGAGCCTGAGACCTCTGTTCAGTGTAAAGTCCAACACATGATGTACGAGGGTGCATCTGCACATTGGCTTCTAGAGGGTGCACTTCAGCCCAAAAAAATGCTCTTGTACACACCCCTCAAAGAAGAAGATGAATCACTTTGAATAGATGAGGAGGGGGGAAAAAAGAAGTAGTATATCCTGGCAGCAAGGACAGAGAGGGTCACCTTCGCTACAGTATTTCAGTCCATGCCAATCCAAGTGAAACCTGGAGGTACACAGTCCTGCTCAGATCAACAGACTGCATGTCTGAGTCAAGGGAAGAGCAGGTTTCACTAATTTGCCCAAGTGAATCTGTTCTTAGTTCATCACAAATAATTCTTAAAAGCTAAAAATAGCTGTTTATTTTTCTATATAACCATTTGTTTTGGTCTTCCCATCAACAGAGGCTGTTTTCTGGGTGTTTGCTCGGAGCTGTGACAAACAAAGCAAACCACCCTATTTCATTAAGAGTAGGAATAACTTTGTGAACATAAAAGAATCACACAGACAAATCCAGCTGAGGCTAAATATTTGGGCCCAATCAAAGACTTGCAAAAACTGAGACTTTCAGGATCCAAGCACATTCTGCCTTTCTTCTTCTGTGACACTAGAGGATGTACAATTAATGATGAGTGAAGGACTCATGACTTGGTTATGGATCACCTTCTGCCTGACTTGGTCTCCTGAATAATTTTTATTGTAAAAGAAACTCTTTGTGGAATACTGTCATTCACTAATTGTCTGGTAACATCAGTTTTGTGACTGATATCTGCCACTGATCTGATGAATTGGGGAAGATACTTTTTTTCCCAGATCATGGATATCTGCAGAAATTAAGTTTGGACTCTTTTATAAAACCTGAGGCTGGTATAATATAAAAAGATTGTCAAGCAACCCAAGGACAACTGCAAAAAAAGGTACAGAGACAATTTTAGGCTCTCATCAGTGTAAGGAAAATTTAACTATGTTGCCACAAAAGAGGAAAAATCTCACTTCTGGGACACCATCAAATCTTGTACTTGGGTGGAAAAAGGAAGGCCCTGGGAGGCGTAGTTGGAAAGTGTAGCTGTGAAGCTGGATTTGAATTCCATGGGACTGAGGAAAGAAGGGATGAACTCTTTAGAAGAGTTCTGAAGAGATACGGAAGCCTGTATGATGTTTTGTGGGGGAATTTCATACTAACCTTTCCTATCAGCCTGCAGGACTTCACTCAACCTGTTGTCTGTGGTAGCTGGACATGACAGTGACATGGGATCAGTTATCTGACCAGTGCATGATAATGGCCATATTCCACCAATTCCCAGCTCTCACCCTTTCCAGAGTAGGATCACTTAAAAAGGCCTATTTTGTTTTTGGGAAAGATCCTGTCAGAAGGAAAATGGCGCTTTTAAAGCTTCAGATAAAACCAAAATGTTCCAACCCAACTGATCCAGAATGGCAATTTACTTTCTTTTCTTTTGAAACTAATTTGTTTGGCAGTTCCTTCATTAAAACAAACAAAACCAAATAAACAAGAAACCCAGAAAAGTAATATAGTTATTTGTTAGAGGTTTTTTTTAAATATTACTTAGTAAGCCATGAAAGCCCCAATTAATTGTTTTAAGAATTTTAAATTTAAAAAAATGTTGATGCTTTCGGTTTTACCCTCTTATAGTATAAATAAACTTGAGAAACACAACAAATTGAAAAACCTAGCTGCCACTGAGTTTTCCTGATTTCTCTGATCAATTCATTATGCTTTTCATAGAATCATAGAACCATTTAGGTTGAAAAAGGCCTTTGAGATCATGAGTCCAACCATTTACCCAGCACTGCCAAGCCCACCACTAAACCGTGTACTTGACTGCTACATCTGTGCAGCTTTTAACATACCCCCAGGGATGGGGACTCAACCACTACCTTGGGCAGACTAGTCCTGTGCTTGACAACCCTGCTGGTGAAGAAATTCTTCCCAGGATTCAACCTAAACCTCCCCCAGCTTGTGGACATTTCCTCTTGTCCTGTCCCTTGTCACCCGGCAGAAGAGACTGACACCCACCTGGTTACACCCTTCATTTCAGGCAAATGTAGAGTGATAAGGCCCCCTCTGAGCCTCCTTTTCTCCAGACAAAATACCTCTCTCACCTGCTCCTCATCAGACTTGTGCTCCAGACCCTTCACCAGCTCCATTGCCCTTCTCTGGACAGGCTCCAGAACCTCAATCTCCTTCTTGTAGCGAGAAACACAAAACTGCATCCAGGATTCAAGGTGCAGCCTCACCATTGGCCAGGATAGTGGGTTAATCTTTGCCTTGGTCCTGCTGGCCACACTATTGTTGATACATTTCTGATTTTTGCATCTTTTCAAGAATCTAATAAAGAGCCTTTCAAGGCTCCTCACAGGTCTTAGCAATGATCAGAGTAATTTTTCACTCTGAATATTCATTCCTTCTGCAACATCTTATCCCAGTTACGTTTGTAGTAGGACTTCTAGGATGGGAAAACAAACCATGGCCATTTTTAGGGTCCTGAAATGATTGAATTTTTAACACATCACAGAAATACATTCCAGTTCTTCCCTATTATAATGCAGAAGTAATTTTTTTGATAATTTGTCTAGCCTCGATTCCTCCTTATTCCCAGAGACGTAATTAAAAACCAGGTCTGCACTGTCCATCAGATGTACATTTGCCTTCAAGAACATGGATGTCCTTGGACATTCATCTTTCCACAGCCACTGCCATGCATGTTGTTTTTGCTGTCACACCCCACAGTTTCACAGACAGGCAAAGCCTGGATTACAGTGGGAACGCTGCATTTCTTCTTCACTTAAGAATATTCAAAGCCCATAGAGGGAGTGCCAAAGTATCATTCCCTGCTGTGCAAGTGACAAATATATTGACAGCTTTCTCAACAATCTGAGAGAGCAAGAAAAGCATGTTCAGAATTTACATAAATTGCAGGGCCCTGTTGACCACAGAATTTCATGAGAAGGCCTGCACTTGTAAACTGGGGTGGGCATAGAATTCCATCTCTCTATTAGACTACCAGAAAATATTTCAGTGATGAGAGCTACAAATATTAGAAATACTAATGATGGGTCAAACTTTATACCATTGAGCTATTTAATGAGTAAATTTCACATGGTAACAGTGAGGAGAGGGAGGGATAATCCAATGCATAGACTGTTTGGATGGGAGCTCATACCACTGGCCAAATCCTGACGGCTCAAACTATGCCAGTAACCACTGGCAACTGCAACAGTGTCAGCTCAGCCTGTTCCAGCTGTAAGACTGTGTAACTCACCTTTCATTAGGGCTTGAATGACTCATAAATCACGTGCCAGAATCCTAAAGCCTGCTTCATCCTTCTCTCAACTAAGATTTCCTCTGTGACCTTTGACAAGATATTTCATTTTAGCCCTACCACAGATCCTCATCTACAAAAATGGTAAGCATAATTCTATTTTTTAAGTTCTGTGAAGGGCATACCCAAGACAGAGCAAAGCACTCAGAAGTCACCATGCTACCATCTGGACAAATCAGGCAGGAAAAGCAGCTAAGCACAAGGCAACTAAACAAGGTAAATAAACGTTTTGTTGCACTGTAAATTTTAATTGTTCATGAAGGCAGATGTACTATGAATTAAAAAAAAGAAGAAAAAAAGAAAAAAAAAAGAGGGACAACCTAGTAGGAATTTAAAAATTTTATATCATTTGTGAGTTTACCTTAGACCAAACTCATAGGGGCTGAAAGACAGGCGCACACATTCACACACATACATGCATTTATTTGCACGTTCAGCTTCAGGTGCACGTGCAAAGCTCATTTTTCTATGCAGGTGAAAACTTTTTCCAGTGGTGAGGCTTGCAAGTCAGGAAATTTTGCACATTTCACAAGGGTGGAAAAAAGTTTGATTTCATGCTAAATGTTTCATAAAACAAAGACCAGATGTTTGTCTTAGCTCCTGTTTTTACTCTGCTTACTTTCCCAGCTGGAGTTATTAATTATACCTTTTATTCTCCTACTGCAGCTCTTAACTCCAAAAGATTAAATGGCTTGATTAGCACTGTTTAGCTTTTCCTAGGTGGTTTATTGAATGTCACATTTAACATTCTGGCACCTCACAGATGAAACTAAATTCTTGCAGCCTTGAAGAAATATGACTTTTTTTTTTACCAGACATCAAGAGAAGGGCATTTGTTACATATTTATGAACACATCACATTGGACATTTCTATTTATTCTTTAACACGCTCTCACAAACACACAGCCTGTCCTAGGCAGTATATTATTTATAAATGTTGACAGTACTTTTGGAAAAGCCTCTTGGAAAAATTTTCATAAAATAGTGACTGGGAGGCTTACAGAGATTTGTAGAAACCTTGGAGTCAACAAAATATCCTGACATGATTTTTCTAACCGTTCTACCTGCCGAAAGCCTATAGAAAAGAACATAATTAAACAATTCTTTAGCAGATAACGAACATTCAATTTTTCATCCTAGTGCAGCTTATATAGCTGTACCTGTGCTCCTGAGAAAGAATCAATAATTCACCATGAGACACCTTTGATGCTGCTCCATTAGTGGCTGGTTAAGATAGTGCCAAGGTTTCTTCTTTCAAGTTGCCTAAGACCCAAATCCTAAAGCTCTCTACTCAACTGAACCTTGAGCCAGCCATCAGATGATGGCCATCCCAATGTTTGCATTGGACTAGTATCTAAAGCCAGAAGGCTGGTGTGGGATTGCTGTGAAATAAAAAGCTGCCTTTTTATTTCACAGGCTGTGAGTTAAAGTGCTTGCAAACAGCTTTCTCTCTTCTCCCTACCACCCTTAAAGTCTAGGATTAACATGGGTAGCTGCCTAGCTAGCTGAAAGTGCTTTCTAAAAACATCATTTTGATCAATTGAACCCATGTTCTTCAACATCTTTTCAGATTCTAACATTTTAAGTACTTTTTAGAAAATGTTCTAACATTTATTTTCATGTGTTTTCTACTTCCAAGAAAACACAACAATGATCGATCAGCTACTTACTCTGAAGAGAGAATAGACTTTGTAGACTCTGACTGTTAATAGCAGAATACAGTAAGAAGTAAAGGCTTAACAGAGATTTCAGCCCATGGCTGGACACAGGTCCTGCATAACCATTGAAAGCTGTTCCTGTGCAAATGGAGTCAATGCCAGTTCACTTTGGCCAATTTTTATAATAATTTCTTTGAACTCTGAGGCACCTGATCTTAAAAAGCAGACCTTTTATTTCTTCTAATTTGCATTCGCATCCACATATAAGTGCCCACAGAGGTGGGGCTATATCTGCATCACAACAGAGCACAGGGGTGAGGGCACTGCATGGAGCTTGCCGGCTGGAGGAGCTCAAACTGCAAAGCTGAAAGCAGCCAGGTCACACTGAGTAAACGAGACAGAGACCCCCTTTCATTCTTTGCACCATATGCCAAGCATCCTGCACGCTGGGCACAGGGCAATAGCAGCACACCATGTTTATATGCATGTGCCAAGAGCTGTGGCCATTGCCACAAGTGCAGAAGCAATTAGGACTTAGAAAAATTTCTAAACCTGCAATGATTTTTGTTAGCCACAGATTACCCCCTCACCCCACTCCCCTGGTGTGGTCTCCCACTCTGCTTGGTTTCCCATTCCATTTACTTCCATAGTGACCCCCCAAGCCCAAACAAACAAAACCAGATGTGAGACTAAAATGCTATTTTGTGTCACTGCAGCAGCCCTTTGTTTTGCCTCGTTTGTTTAGCTCTAGTTTGTAAGAACTTTGGGGCAGAGGCTCTCAATTGCTCTTTGTTTACATCTCATCTGCAAAAGGGCCTCCTCCTTCTTTACTGGCTCTTGTACTCTACCACAATAAAGATGACTATTAATAATATGACTTTCAGCTAGCTGGAATGTATTCAGCAATTTAGGGCATTGACATTGGAGAAATCCTTATGAATGCCTGAGATCATATAACCCTTCGATTTGTTTTCAGGCCTATCTCCAAACTGTGGTTAAGTAGCTATCATTTCTAACATTTGCATTCCTCTTACCCCATAGTGTGTGAGGGGGATGGTACTATCATAATTATACCACATTCTTCTGGGTTCCATAACGAGCTATTATTTTGCTAATGGAATATTCAAGCAGTCTGCAGTAATTTATCAAATAGTCCCAAGTCCCATTTTCTCTGTGTGAATCTTTTTGTTCACAGGTAAATTGATGTGTGGGGGGTTATCAAGGCTTTTTTGTAATTCAAATTAAGCATTCCACCCCCCTCTCGGAAAAAAAGATCGTTAGACACAAAATGTTTTTTTTTTTTAATGATGTTTAGAATTAGAATTGTGCAGGCTTCCTGTGAGTGGCAATTTCTGCATTTTAATTCATTCTTACAGTGTTTTTGCATTTTAACGTCTAATTTTGAAAATTTGCCTAAACTAAAAAGGAGCAAAATGTAATTCCATTTCTCCTTACAACTATTGTCTGCTCCACTGTCAGATTAAACTGCCAACAGTGTAGAGTGCAATTGAATTGGAGATGAGAGGGGGAAAAAAGCACCACCCTCTCAGTTTATTTTACTTTCAGTAAAGAAAAGCCAAAAGCCAAAACCTGGACATATACTTAGACCACACCGAAAACACACACACACACGCGCACACACACACACACACTCTCTCTCTCTCTCTCTCACACATCTCTTCAACTGTGTATTTCTCTGTGTAAGGGGAAGAGGGAAGGGGTGTGCACACATGCAGACTCCAGCATGCACACATGTGTGGAGGGTAGAAGGGGAACGGGTCCCCAATAAAAGAAGAGTATGTGCAAATGATTTCTATGAATGACAAGATTTCTTGTCTTCTCAAAAACTGTCTCTGCCACAGTCCCTCACTCATCTCCTAACTACATCTGGGAAATTAATGGCTGGCAATGTCAAGTGAAGAGTTTTGGCACAGAATGACGGAGTGGCTGAGGTGAGAAGGGACCTCTGGAAACTGTCTAGTCCAAGCCCCTGCTTTGATCAGGATCACAGATGACACAAAACTAGAAGTGGTTGGTACACCTGATGATTGTCAGCAAGAGCAGGTAGCTCAGGATTTTGTCTGGCTTTGAATATTCTCATGGATGAAGACTGCACAATCTTTCTGAGCAAACATTTGAACATCCTTGCTGTTAAAAAATAAGTGTGCTTTTTTAACATTTAAATGGAAAATTTTTACATCAGTTTATGCCAATTGCCCCTTTCCCTGCCACTGTGCATCACCATGAAAATTCATCCCTATCAGGTGTTTACACACAAAGATCTCCCAGAGCCTTCCCACATTTGGGCTGAACAGTCCCAGTTGTCTCAGCCTCTCCTCCTATGTCAGATGCTCCAAACCCTTAATCATCTTTGTGGAATTTTGCTGGACCTTTGCACAAGGGAGCCCAGATCTGGACCCAGCACTCCAGTCACATTTCATCAGCTCAAACTAGAGGGAAAGGGTCACCTCACTCGATGTGCTGACAGTGTTCTTCCCAATGCACTGCAGGACACTGTCGGCTTTCTTTGCTTCAGGAGCCATTGCCAAGTGATGTCAACTTGGGACCTTCCAAAAGCTCCAGGGCCTTTTTTGCCAGGCTATTTTGCAATAGTTTGGCCCCAGCCTGGTGTGGTGCATGGGTAGGACTGGACATTTCCCTTTCTTGAACTCCAGGAGGTTCTGGTCACTTATTTCTCTAGCCTGTTTCTGTCCCTGTGGACGGCACCAGGCATATCAGCCACTTCTTCCATCTTTTGTCATCTGCAATCTTGCTGAAAGCATGCTGTGTCTTATCAAGCAGGTGATTAATGAAGATATGAAATACTAGCTGCTGGACTGATTTCTGTGATACAAATAGTGACTAGGCTCTAGCTGTCACTGATCACAAAACACTGAGTCCATCAATTCAACCAATTTTTACCCTACCTCAGTGTCCATATCCTTCATTTTCCTCACATCATAATCCATTCATTTCCTTCATTCTCTGTGAAGATGCAAGGGGAAGGATTATGGAGTGCTACAGAGGAAATGACATTTAAAAAATCATATGGAGAGGCTATTGCCTTCATCTACCCCTATAAATGTTCTGTACATCCCATCTTCTTAGATCCAGTTTTCACCACAAATTTAGTTGGCATTGCATGGCTTTTCTAGAGATTTGCTTCTATAAAGTACATTACCAGGAGAGTTCTTGCCTTTTTCAACCCATGTTTTCCTTTGCATATGCTGCCATGAGTTTGAGTACCATTTAGGGTGTCTGAATACAAGAACCTGTTTATTCCCTCTCTTATAGAAACAGCTCCCCCTCATTTGTTGTGGAGTCAAAGCAGAACCAGCTAATAAGCAGTTTTGAGATCAGTCCATGAGGCATGAAAGCAGAAAATCTACCAACCATAAGGTTTTTCATCCTTGACTCATTAGTTTGGGTCAAGATTTTATTCTATAGGCAACCATTCCTCCAGTAAAGGCTTGTATTAAAACTCAGGGGTTACTGGGGGAAAAGAGAGAGGTACAGTTTTGTTTGTGACTAGCTGGTCTTTTCTAATGAAAAGCATTCTGTCACAAAGAATTTCTGATTTTTCCCAGTAGTTTATCTTTCTGTAGCCTTAGTTCAGGTGATACTGAGCCAAGTATCATCTGAATGTGCTGATCTGGTATAGTTATGTTTACTCAATACACTGATAATTTCTGAAGTGCTCTGCTTATTGAAATACATAAAAATCAGAATAATGAAAGGGCTTGAACTTCATCAGCTATCTCACCAGCCTTCAGTTCATGCCTTCACCATAAACTGGTTTCCTCCCTTACCTGCTGGAGTGCAGGTGCACACGAGGTAGCATGAGCTCCTCCCAGCAATGCACAGTGCTGACTTCTAGTCTTCCACTCCAAGAACTCACATCAAATCCTGCAAACCTCAGATGTATGCATACCTGCTGTAAAGCCTGTCATGGGAGGGGCATTATAGATGGGGTATTGTGACAGCAGAGTATGAAAACAAATGAGTCAGGTAGTCATTTTACCAAATGACACAAACAGTACTGGCAGAGACAGCTGGGGAGGTGGGCAGGAATTTGCAGCTGTGCTAGGAATTCCTACCAGAAGAAGTGTAGCCAACATATAATGTGGAAATTTTAACCCTGAAGTAATGTTCTGCTATAAACAGCAAATCTCTTGCTACTTTCTGCATGCAGGCATTTTTTTAATTTCCATTTTAGAACATATGTCAGATCTTTCTCTATTGTAACACATTCCCTTTGAACCACATCAGCCCCATTTATAAATACGTCATCTGAAGTGGTGAAGTGCCTGGAGATGCTCTATTGCCACATTCACTGGACATAAATATTCTGAAGCTGAGCGTCACTAGCCACATTACTAGTTGAAGAAAGTTGTGCAATATGAACATTTGGCTGGTAAATAAGTAAAGCATAAATGTCTTAGAATGTTGCCTGCTGCCCATAGCAGTTTAGGGTAAATGTAAGCACTCTGCGTTTCCAGTAGATTTGTGTCATTATAATTAAACCAGATTTCACTCATTTGCTTAGCTCATCTTCTACAGTGAAGGTTGCCATCAGCAAAAACCTGTAGTCTTTGCCTAAGGCAAAGATTTGTAAAGGTAGTTGAAGGTTATCCTCTGGATTAGTATTTGCTTCTTTGAAAGTGTGAGGTTTGGTATGTGTTTTGCTGGAGAACTGAGGTAAAGCAATGAAAAACAGTTAAAGGTCTATAATACACATTTTGAAACTATAAAAAGACAGAAGTATTCTTTGTGCACCACAGTAACACTTTTATGAATACAGTATCTTGCCACTGTTTTTAAAAGCTACACAAGCCATTATTTACACTATACAGTAAAAAGCTTTGTTTCAGTTATGATTCCTGCGGATGAAGACAGAGTTACAGTACATATTTCACTGGCAAAGATCAGTTGGTCAAAGGTTTCTTGACTTCATATCAACAAAACAAAACCATACCAAAAAAAAGTTCATAAGAAGATATGCTATTAAAAGCATGCTTTGGCTAACACAGCTAAATATACTCAGGGGAGTGCTGGGGAAGTCTGAATAAGTCTTGGTAGTGCTGCAACTTTGCCTATGTAAAAGCTGCAATCATGAAGGCATTTGCCATTGTAACATACTGGCAAACTGTTCAGGCTTAGTACAGGTTTGTCCTGAAATGGAACTAAACACCAGTGCAGCTTAGCAAGACAGGAAGATATTAGACACATACAGGAGACATTTGGTGATTCATGGGTGCACATAATCTGCCACAGCACTTAGCAGGGACAATCTGTGCAACATGGAAAACTATGCAAATTCATTTTGCAACAGGCTGATGAACAAGAGAGAAGAGAGCAACAGTTGCCACACTACCAAGTAAAACTGAAGCAGAGCAGCCTGCCTAGGCTGAGCTGAGTGTCCCAGTGCCATCCATGTGAGCCAGTCCAGCATTTATTCATAGTGTAACAAAATGGAACAAGGGTTCTGGGGGAGGGAGGTAAGGGAAGAAGATAACTGCATTAGCAATGCAGTTCTCTCTATGATCCTAATTTATAGTACTGCAAGAGGCAAGCAGAGCACATTATGTGTACTCTCATGATGCTGCTGTTCCATCTGACTAGGATCCTGCTTTCCAGCTTATTAGATCAGTTCACATTGTCCAGAGAGGAATCCTACCAACTGTGCTTTATTCTTAAGCTGCCAATAGGCCCATGTGCACACACTGAGGATGACTGGCCCAACATTTAAAGGAACTGTTTCTCTGAAAACAGGACTACAGTTCTTGCTTTGCCACTGAATCATGATCTCACTCATTACCTGGGCATGGGTGAACAATGGGGGAATAAAATTTCTCCCCCTCTACCAAGGCAAGGAAAGGAAGAGTAAAAGTTGTCAGCTGCTCATACATACAGATAGGTCAAACTGTTAAAGACACACTGCCAGCTTAGTGTGCAATCAATCATATTTCAGCCATTGAAATTTGGGGCCAGACTCAATACTGTGCACTTCTGCCATGGTTGACACAATGTCATTTTGATCTCACTTGTCTCATTCTGCCACAGAATGTATTATCATTGCTTTTACTATAACAACACTTTTTCTGAGGCAAATAAAGTTCTGCTTCCCAGAAGTATGTCATACACAAAATGAAATATATCTCACAGGAGAACTGGATGCTCAGCTGAAATGCTGCCTTTTCACCAGACATTTTTCTGCAATTACATGTCCAAAACAGTTTTCCAAAATAACAACACCTTCACTTTCCTCTTCTATGGAATTAGAAGCCTTCCTGCCTTTTTTCCCCAAGACTTTTCTTTAGTTCAGCATATTAGTTCAGGATTTACTCTTTCTGTCTTCCATGTTGATATAAAGTAATTTCATTAGTTCATGTGGAAAAGAACACTAAAACTGCTTGTTCTGCTTATAATGCTGTTTAATCGCACAACTTTTGAGGATCCACTTCATCTTTTCAAACCAATCTGTGGTAAAATATGATTAGCCTTTCTTTTCTGAGGACCAAAATGAACAGAGGCCCTAAAAACGGAAAACAAAGTGCATTTTATAATAATTTAGAAGTCTTTATGATTAAAAGACCATACACTGATACATTTGCTAATTTTTGGTCTGCCTCATTGTTCATGAACAAACACACTCAGCTACCACGACTAGCAGAGGAATCAAAAAGGGAGGCAAATCCCTCTGATGAGAGGCATATCATTTTATCATTTTATCATATCCAGTCTTTTATGGGGTGCAGGATCCTGCAACACTCAGAGGCTGTGTCCATGGCTGACTCATGCAGAAAACAGGAGCTTTCCCATTTCTTGTGAAAGATGTTGGGCCAGGATGAGAATCTTCCCTAAACCCCACCCAGTTTAAACTAACACTGCCCTGCTGTCATCTCTTACTGTTGTCGTGGTCTGGTTAATGCAAAACTCAACTGAAAACACATGATATTGAGTAGGATTTAAACATATGCATGTAAACACAGTAACCACAGTTCACATGGAGGTCTTTCACAAGGTTACTGTCCCCTCAGCAATATTGTAGGACAGTGGAATTTATAGCTGGTCCAAGCACAAAAGTTCACATTGCTGTTTTACATTTGACATCTTAGTAAGCTCAGAAAAGGAAAAACTTACAGCTTACCCTTGTTCCTGACAAAGAGCTTACACGAGCCCCACCACTGCAGCTGTTTCTACTGAGAGGACTTAATTTTGCTGAAAATCCTTTCCAGCCCCCTTGCCTTCAAAATCAATATGTGGTAGTTAGTTATTTCATGAAGTGCTCCTCGTGCTCTGTACACAGCTTGTCTTTGAGGACAACCTTTAGATATACCTGCTGCCTGCAGTGCTGGTAGTAAAAGGACACCTGGTACTTTGTAATGGGGGATATGCCATGTGAAATCTTTATAAATATATATTACAATTGCTCCTGTTACTAAGGAAAGAAAATGGTCTTTTAGTCCGTAGTGAGATATATTTTCTCTCTACCATCCTTCACTTCCAGGCTGACCTTTTGCCCAGAGATGAACGTGAAGACAACCTTAAGTGACAATGAGACAAATTTCATTTTGTAGTAACTGCTTCTTCAATTATTTTTCTCCTCTCTATTTCTTCTGGCTGACCCAGACCAGGCTGTTACTCTGACAGGGGGCCCTAACCTCCAGATTAAAATATGCAAATTATTGTCTTTCCTTCCACTTAGTCCGGTGTCAGATACATTGAAACTATAAGAAAATCTTTGATTTGGTTTTACATAAGATGAACACAGTTAGTTATTTTTGTCATCTTATTTAATTAAGTAAACCCAGTTTAACATGATGTAGTCAAAGTTCAGGTGCAATATAGATCACAGGGAGCTTTATGTTCTCTGAGGGAGATGCTGCCAAAAAAAAAAAAAATCAAAACACTTCTGAAAATTTCTGACACCCCCTACTTTCTACCTTACTTCGCTCACCTTCAAATTAGTATTAAATAATTTATACTAAAACAATGGAATGAAAAGCAGATGCAACTCATCAGCTTTTGGACTTCCTACAGATAATTCATACTGAAGTCTTTAGATTGATATTAATGATAATTGGCTTAAAATTTTCCAAATAAATTATTTCCAAAA
The DNA here is from genome assembly GCF_012460135.2 of Molothrus ater. Lineage (NCBI taxonomy): Eukaryota > Metazoa > Chordata > Aves > Passeriformes > Icteridae > Molothrus > Molothrus ater. The sequence goes on from NC_050478.2 coordinate 61,130,241, forward strand.
TACATGGATATACTCCAGTTTTCAGCCACTGTACAGCTAAATTTGGCTGATATTTTTAAATGACAGAATTAGATTACACAAAGAATGGCTCTATGCAAGGATTTTCCTTTCTAATTCCTCTTGAGTTTTAACTAATTCTAAAAAACCTTTTTGTTAGTATAATCATAAATACAGAAAATAGATATCTCTAAGTACACAGAGATGTAAATATACAGAGTTTTGAAGGAGAATTTTAGGTGGTCAAAACGAACTCCATATTTTTTGAGGAAGTTTGGAAACACGTAGCTGGGGGGGAAACAAAAAGGACTATTTCCATAAGCGTGAATCGCTTTCTGCCCCAGGTACTGTTACAGTATAACATAATAGCTGAAAATCTGGAATTTCATAAAGGCAGTCCTACATAATTGATATAATTTTATCAACATGTGACATGGATGGTGCACTGATTGAAACAAAATGCATGTGTTAGTAGGGACCTGAGGAAGAGAAAATATAGGTTGCTAGAAATCATGGTAATCTTCTCAATCTTCCCCAAATACCTGGGGAACCATAACCACATCACCTGGGCCATGCTGCATTTTAAAAAAAGGCCTGTTACACCCTGGCAGGCCCTAGCTAATATAATTGTTTTATTAAATATATGAGTATCTTCATAGGATTTCCTCATATTTCATTTCACCCACTTGTACATCTACAAACCAAGAAGTTTCTGAAATTTTGTAATGTTGTAATTTTGGCAAGATTTCCTTAAAAGTCTCTAACTTTGTCTTAACACATTATAAAGACCATTTCAAGCAGCCAGGCTATGGTAAGAAATAGTTTCTCCTGAAAGCTGTCATGGTACCACTAGTTCTTCTGTGATGTGGGCTTGCACTGACAGTCTCCTAAGCAATGATAAATAAAATTACTTCAATGAAAAATTTTCAGCTCCTTTAGTTAGACTCTGAGTATGCCCATTGTATGACCTTTTTCACTCAATTATTAACGTGCAGCAGAAGGTTAAATAATTGCTTAGACCACAAGTTTTAGTTACTTTCAATTGTATAACACAAATTCATAGAAGCATAGCAAGCTTATCTTGGAAAAGACCTTTAAGATCATCAAGCCCAGCCATTAACCCAGCACTGTCTAACATTAAATCACTTACCTCAGTGCCACATCCACACATCTTTAAAATACCTCCAGGGATGGTCACTCAATCACTTCCCTAGGCAGCCTGTTCCAATGCTTGACAACCCTGCTGGTGAAGAGATCTTTTCTAAAATCTAAACCTTTCCTGGCACAACTTGTGGCTATTCCCTCTTGTCCTCTTACCTGTTTCTAGGCAGAAGAGCCTGACCCCCACTTGGCTACACCCTCCTTTCATGCAATAGAGAATGATAAGATTCCCCTGAGCCTCCCTTTTTCCAGACTAAACATCTCCAGCTCCCTCAGCTACTCCTCACAGGACTTGTGCTCCAGACCCTCCTCCAGCTCCACTGCCCTTCTCTGGACACACTCCAGCACCTCAATGTCCTTCTTCAAGTGAGAGACCCAGAACTGGATTTGAGATGTGGCCTCACCAGTGCCAAGTACAGGGAGAGAATCACTGCCCTGGTCCTGCTGGCCATACTATTGCTGATACAGGCCAGGGTGCCATTTGCTTTCTTGGCCACCTTGACACTGCTGGCTCAGGTTGAGCAACCTCCAACCAGCATCCCCAGGTCCTTTTCTGCTGGGCAGCTTTCCAGCCACTCTTTCCCAGCCTGTGGCAATGCATGGGGCTGTTGTGACCCAAGTGCAGCACAGAGAACTTGGCCTTGTTGAATGTCATCCTATTTGCCTTTGTCCATTGGTCCAGTCTATCCAGATCCTTCCGTTTCCATAGTTTGTAAATCCATCTTGTGCACCTTGAGCAGCCCACTATGGATCACATTGGTACTGGAGTAAAGAGCAGCCCACTATGGATCACATTGGTACTGGAGTCATTCACCTCAGCTACTCAATTGTCTAACAAAAAAAGAGGTCCCTGTGATTTCAGTGAGTTTGCTGATGATTAAGTTACAGCTCAGTAATTACACCTCTAGCAAAGGATTCAGGTTTCCTGACAGACTCACTGTGCAACCATAACCACATCACATAAGCAAAACTTACATTTTACTACATTACTACATACACAAAATTTACATTTGTCAAAAAAAACCCAGCAGAAACCAAATCTGGTACTTAAGCACAAATAAGCTTTCCCTTGGAAAAGCATCTGAACTCTTTAGAGGCTGCAGGCTTTTGCACTGTAGCCACCAAAGTAAATCACATCACTTTGTGTGTGCCCACAGGCCAATCTAACCAAGCTGCAAATCTCACAATCCATCTCCTCCCCATGCCTGAGATTTGCAAATTAGTCTCATGACACGTCTTTATGTACAGGCCATGTGTTTATGTACGAACAAGCATTTTAATTTGTAATTCTTGTTTTTGTCAAGGAGGTAAAACTAACTGCCCTGTCATTGTTAAAGCTAAAAAATAAGTCAGGAGTTCATATTCACAGAAACAATTCGAGTAATTCAGTCCAAAAATTTGATTCAATCATAAAATCCCAGCTTTATCAATACATAGGTCTTTGCCTCACCTACAAGAAAATGTCTAAAAGTGAAAAAAACAAACACATCTATCCTCAGAGTTTCTTTCTGGCTTAAGCAGCTTCTCCCTTCTTCCATCTCCAGATGTAAAATGTACTCACTCTTCCCTATACAAAGAATCTCAGTGTCTGAATTGACATATTTCTTTGTGAACAGGTTATCCTAAGTCTTTAACCACTTTGGATGTTGGTCTCTCAAACACTCCAGCATGCCCACAAGCTACATCCATACATGTAACAAATAACTTCAATTTCATGCTGCAAAACTTTTCAGCAACTGGAAACAGCAAAGCTCTCCCAGCTTTTCCAGAATCTTTGAATAGAAAAAAATTACACACCAAAATAACAATGTTGTCATGACCCCTGTGGTGTCCAAAAGAGAGAAGAAAATGCTGTATAACTGCAGTAAGCTCTTCCCAAACAGTGTGCACACAACCCACTCCATGCCACCTGGCTCTGGTTTTTATTGAGGAGCTTGGCCACAATCTCAGTGATCTTTCCTGTTCTCCTTCCCTTCAATCCTTGCTCTCTCCCCCATGATCATCAGGGGATCTGGCATTCCTTCTGTGAGTGATTCCTGTCAGAGAACAGCAGCTCTTTCTACAGCATGGGAAGCTTCTCAGCTGAACCAGTCCAGGACCTAGAAATTTAAGGTATCTTAGCATTTAGTCAATATATTATAAGGATTATTCATTAAATCCTTGAAGGATTACAGCCACACTGGTAAGGTAAAGAAAAAAGATTTAGGATCCTGTTACCAATCCCTCAGCTTGCTAGTTCATACAAATAATACTTCCTGGGATTTCTTATTAACTGCATTCTATTTAAAACCCTTTCCTGAAGTCTGGAAAACCAATTTTAGAAAAAAAAATTAATTTAAACTTGGTTACAGTTTACTTGCTAGATTGATCTTGCAAACTTTTAATGGGTATATTAATTAGACATCATTAATATCTCCAATACCAGACATGAATTTCTGTTGTCTCTTAAACCAAATATGATTAACTTCACTCATCCTCCAGGGCATAATTTTGCAAAAACTAGCAAGCACAAGTGTATCAACTGTTATAGTATTAAAAGTGTCATTTTGTTTATGATTTCATGTGCAGGTCTAGACCAGCCTAAAAAGAACCTCATGCATTTTGCACCAATATCCTTGTGGGATTGAAGACACAAATGGGCAATGGTTTAAAATACCACATTTTCATCCACAATTCATATATTCTAAGGTAAGTTATCTGAAAGAGAATTGTATCACATCAAGTGGACCCTTCTTAAATATAACAGTGCACCTTCAAATACTGCAAAAGTCCTACTGATGGTGCTGAAATCTTTTTTACAAAGGTGTATGAAGAACAACATCCTTTTTGTGCAGAGAGCAATTTTTAAAAATGCAATTAGATGTTTCCTTTCCTTCCTAAAATTTCAGTCATTTAATTAGTCTTTATACTTAAAATACCATCAAGAGCCTGAAAAACAGAAAACTATGCTGTTCCAGCCTTTTTGGCAGGTTGTTGCTTCGCTGCTCCATTGAATCTCTCTTGCAATTACTGCAGCAGCTGGCAGAGCAAGTATGTGTGGTGCCCAGCAGGAAAGCCCTCAAGCAAGCCAGCGTTTCTCCCAGGCACCCAGCAGGTACCCCACTGCACTTATCTCAGCAATACCCATCTCTCACTCTCTACAGATGCTGCCAAAGAGCCTCAGCACCCCTGAGCTGCTCTTGGTATTCTTGTTGTCAGCTAGTAGAGGTTGTCCACAATCTAGCTCAGGTTCTGTGCACTTTTTCCAAAGACTTCCATTACAAGCACGGTGTAATCGCAGATTCTGGTTGATTAGGGTTTTTTTGTCATAACATTAGACATTCTGTCCCCAGTTCCTCTTTCACTTGTCCTTACAGAGTCACTTTACTTTTGAGGAAGTACTTTATAGAAAGTAGGTCAGCAAACTAAACATCCCCAGTGCATGAGGCTGTTGTGGAGGCTGGTACTCATTTGAGGGATGGTAAGTGACCTGTTGTTACTCCTGTCAGTGCATTCCCCATAATACAGAGGGTGCTTTCTCTTTCACACATAGAGATTATTCTGTTCATGGCACTGCATTAAACCCCATGTAATCAGAATTAGACCTAAATATTCAGGCCCATCTGAGAGAGTAGCCACAACCCCATGCATCTTCTCAATTGTTTACACTCCTGTCTGCTCCTTCCATCTGACCTAGTAGTCCCCAGTGCTCAATCAAATAAAGGTGAACACAACAAAGCATTCACTACTCCCCATCTGCACAGGACAGATGATGAATCAAACTTCTGTCACACAACCACTCCCAAAGGGAGAAGTCACAGAGTGATCAATTGGTGCTTCATCAAATGGACCTCTTGTCCTCCCAGCTCCAACTCCTTTCAATTGTTTTCCATTAAATATCTGAGACAAAGAACTGTTGACCTCAACTTTTAAACTTCAACTTTCAGTATCGATCAACAGTAAATAATGGATAGGTCTTTGACAATATATTTCCATGCTATATCAATTTTTCTTCAGCTGGTGCACCAAGTCACAAGGATGCAACTCTGTCCCCAGAGACCACAAAGGTATTTGAAGTTCCTGTAAGCTGAGAGTAATCCAGAACTTTATAGATATAAATCATCTTCTGATTGGTAGGGACATCAGACAGTTGCCAGACAACGTCTGGGACTATTTATATAATTTTAGGCAAGCCACTGCACAGCTCTCAAGCTTTCAGAGAATTAATTCAGGATAATATCATCAGCTTACAGCTGAGAAAGAAAACACTCTATTTTTTGAGTGTGTTATGATTTCCCAGTATACTAGGAAATCAGTGGGCAAGAAACTAAAGCTAATTTTGGATGAGGCAACATGCAAAGCAAATGCCAATATAAAATAAGTTAGTGAATAACAAGTGCAACTATTTAAATATTTAAGCCTGGGAATCAACTGTGATAAGAATAGGGAGAAAAAGATATCTACATTTTTCTATGTTAAAACTTTTTCTGCTGTAGGTATTTTTTGTATTGCATAGCTTCATCTAGTGACATCCAGCTGTTTTTGTTATTTTAAAAAGAAATAACACATTTTCATAATCAAGTCCCTTCCCTGATGAGCTCAGTAACACAAGAGAGTAGGGGATGCTTCCTTGCCTTTTCTCACTTTGCAGAGCTTCAAGGTTTTAGAAACATGAAAGTTGCTAAAAGTTCTCATTTTCTAGGCAACAAAAAACCAGCCTCTTTGGCAGCTTTCCTTCCTTGCATGAACCTTATTTTCAGCAGGCAGTGTCCATCCAGGCAGAACTCCCTAATTTCTTATGCTAATACTGAACCTCTACAAGCAGACAGCAAGGAGCTTTTCTTGTATCAGTTACATTTTGGGGAAACACAGCCTCATATCATGCACCAGGGTCTCGGGCTTGTTTATATTAGTTTACACCATGGAGGAACTTGGCCTAGTAATTCCAGTGTTGGCTTATCACTGCTAAACTATAGATGGATATATTCTGTTTGGCTGGGTGCCCAGGCAGCTTTCTTTTAAATTCTTAATCCCACTTAAACAACATGTTCTTAATAGAAACAAGTGGTGGTTTCCACCCAGTGACTAAAGTCACTAAATAAAGCACAGCTACCACCAATTACCTTCTCTCCAGTGTGACTCACCAAAATGCTGGGGGCTAAAGGCTATCTGACAGCTCTGTTTCTGCTGCTGTGACTCCTCCTTTTCCCAGTGAGCTCTTCAGCTCTCTCCCTCAGACAGTCTGTAAAAATGCTGTATTCTGCATCACCCTTCTGGTTGCAATGAGCTTAGGCTGGCCTCAACTCACCAAATGTACCCAAATCCATTTAAAACTCTCGAGCATCTTGGTGCCTTCCAGATGTCTTCCCCAAAACTCAGTTTTCCTCTCCACAGACTCATAGAATTGTGGAATCACAGAACAGTTTGTGTTGGAAGAGACCTTAAAGATCACCTAATTCCAATCCTTCTCAACCTGTAGCAGGGACAACTTCCACTAGACCAGGTTGGTTAAAGCCCCATTGCATAGGTCCTTACATTGCTCATATACTTCATGGGTGAGTCTTGTATCTCTTTTTATGGCTACCAAGAGTCCTGTTGTCATGCTAACTTTATCCCCACAGATATACCCATTTTGTCTGCTGTGCTTCCATTAAAAACCATCCCAAATCTGGTGCAACTAAAAATGTTTTGTACTGGGAAAAAAAAAATCAAGTAATACATCAGACAAAGCAGGGAAGGAACACGGAAAAAGTGTAGTCGATAATTATATACATCAAAAAGGCTGAACAATACTTGATGAGAGAAGTCAAACATATGCCTATTATAAAGGAAATACAGTCCTCTTGTCACAAATATACTTCCTTTCAGATTGTTCTTTCACTAATAAAATATATAAATACATAATAGCATTGCTGAGTAATAAAAAACCCCAAACTTCTCTTATCCATATAATTTGTAGGCCATAAAATGGGGGTCCAGGTTTTCCCAATCTATTTTACGACTTCCTAAGGTATTTCAGACATGAAGGAATAGAACACATGTATCAGAAACTTTTATTCCTCACAACACAGCTTATAGCCACATTTGTTACAATACCCTAACTTGCTTAGAACTAAAAATATGTTTGTACACTTGAACAACTTGATGAGTCTTGATCACAGCTGCACTGTTGAATTTTTGTGACTACAGCTAGCAAGTACCCCAACTTTGATTCAGGAGACTCTGATTAGGGACATTACTCTTCAGAAAGAATAACCCGTCTTTAAGCTCATGAATAAGCTCTATTTACTGCCATGCTTAATAGGTTGTGTAAATACACATCCCTGAATGGTTTCTTTAGTCAGGGCCTTGTTTTCTTTAGGGAGGGATCCTGAACCATTCCCATGGATCCACCTTGTTTCTTCTTTTCTCACAGCTATAAATGAGAGGGACATCCAGGTCTTCTGGACAAGCACTGCTGGTGTCACCTGGGACAGACTGCGTGGACACAAGAGAGAATATGGAAGGTTCACTTCACTGGAAAACTGTAATAGCATCGATGTAGGGGTACAGCCCAAACTTTTTCTCTGTCTCCTCATTAAACAGACAGTCAGAAGCTGATCACCAAACCATAGATATGCTGTTAAACTCTGTGCTTTTAACATGGACTCTTCTTCCATGTCCAATGCAGTATCTACTAATTTCCTTCTTTTTTGCAGTAGTTACTGTCTATTCAACATTTCAAGTTGTTTTCTATAAAGCAGTTATTTAGTTATCTATTTACCTCAAAAAACAAAGAAAAAAACCAAAACAAAATAAAAAAAAAATCAGACACACAAAAAATGTTTTCAATAATAGAGTTATTTAGTTATCTATTTACCTGAAAAAAAAACAAACAAAAAAAACCAAAAAACAACACACACACACACACAAAAAAAACAAACTAAAAAAAACACCCAAAAAACAAAAACAACACCCAAAAAAGCTTACAGAGATATGGTTAGCTCCAAAGGTCATATTAAAGTTGGGAAAGAATACAAGGAGACTGAGACTTTTACCAGAATGGAAGGCTGTGTATAGGAAGGCTGCAAATATTTCAGTGGAGTGGATTTTATTTTGCAGTCTATCTGGTTTCACTTATATGATAATTGAAGGGAAATGGTGATAAAAAATAGAGCACTTTCCCATGCTGTGTCTAAATCTTTTTTAATGATTAAATGTCATCATATCTCAAGAGTACCAAAAATACTGGTGAAAGTCATCTTAATTTTTAAAAACAAATATTCATGAGAACTGGTTGTAGCTGGACATAGTTTTGGATTAGAGCAGGTCTGTCACTAGAGTAAGTTTTATTGTGATGTACCCAGGAGAGTTTGTATTAAGTTCTACAGGAAAAAAAAAAAAGACAAAAATATTTTAAATTCTTTTACTAAAAGATTTTAATGTTTCTTTGGCTAAAACCACCCTTCTATGTGTAAGACTAGCCACATCACTTGTTTTTGTCACAAGTGAAAATATCTCTAGGGACATAAACATATCTCCTGAGAACAAAAACCAATATCTGCTCTCACTCCAAGGGCTGTACCTTTCTTTTATAAGTGAAAACAGAGTTAGCCCTTAATAGAAAAAAAAGGCAAAGCAAAAATAATCTGAGAAAAGCAAGCAGATAAGGAAAAGGGAAAAATGGGCCACAGAAAAACTGTCTCATTTGTTCTCCAGTTGACGATGCCAAATCAGGAAGTTTTTCCCATTCCTACTGACTTGACTGTGGTTGAATTAGGAACCCATCCCCACATATTGAAATATTTAATTCCACTCCCATATAATGTACTAGCCAGGTGTCAGGTGTATATATCAATGCACATATTTATACCTCATTTAAATATCTAGCCCTAACCAAAGTAGGCAGCTCTAATTGCTCAATTTCCACGTATTTTACTGTGACGTTTCAATGTTTCTTTTAACTTGGTTCTGAACAATTCTGTTGCCTCAGTTTCCTTGCAAATTGTGACAATTTTTTTGAAATAGCAAATCCTCAATAAAATAATAAAAAAACTGACTTTTATACTACCATTGATCATAACAAAGGGCAAGTCAGCTAAGTAGCAAAAAGATTGGTATTGTCTTATTGCATTTCATTAACTCAAAAACTCAATCATGATTCTTCACAGAAGATTTTCTTCTGTTAGCACATGCATTCAGACACTGTTTTATAAATTTCCACTATGCTTGGATTTCAGAGGTCTCCATTCCCACCAAAGAATTCTCACAAGATTCCTATTATCTCATTTTCCCTTTTTTTTTTTTTGGCCTTGCACTTTGACCCTGGCATTCTCAAAAGGACACTTTGTTTTTTACATTAGGCTTCTACCAGACTGGTTTTCTAAACAATAAAATAGAGTAACTTGCAGTCCATACTTGTCCAGAGTCTGAGAGACAGGCTCCACAAGCCAAATATATACAGTGGGAAAGTATAATTTAGAATGTTCCAGACTAAACATTTTAAAATCAGACAAAATAAATATTTCAAAGCCCTAACCTGAAAACTATTGCTGGAGCTTGATGTTGTTACTGCTGTAGCTCCTTGTTAAAAGATCATGAATTTTTAATTCTTTCAGACATCCTACAGATAGCACAAGCAGTATACACTGGCTCACAAATTATTTGCTGTCCTTCAGCATAACCTCCAATATCCAGTGCTGTACCTTTGAAATTAGGAGATTCCATAGTTTAAAGAAAACCTGCCTTTGCTAGGATCAGTTGTTTACTTTGTTATGTGTGCTATTTTAAACAAGAACTTCTAGCTATTTGAAATTAGAATGCCAGGCTCAGGATAGAAGTAATAAAAAGAATTATTACTTCTGTGCCTTCATCACTCACAGCTCTAACCCACCAAAACCAGAGTACAAGGAGTTAGCTGAAGTAAGAACTTACAGTAGGACAGGTTCACCCTCTACAATAATAGATTGCTGCTTCTTCCAGGTATTGGATTTCCCAAACCTCTAGGCTTCTACCATCTTGGACAGGCCTTCACCAGGCTCAGAAAGAAATATAAATATTATCAAAATATGTATGGCATCTGCTGTATTCATCAGACTTTCTCTCGAGTGGTTTGAGTTTTTTGGTTGTTGGTTTTGGGGTTTTTCAAAGGTTTTTGTTTGCCTTTTTGTTTGTTTTGTATTTTGTTTTGGGTTTGTTTTTGTTTTTTTTTTTGTTTGTTTGTTTGTTTTGAGGGATGGAAGAATGGTAGCTACAGGATTGAACTCAGTAGGGTATTCAGCTCTACAGGACACCTAATAATTTTTCAGTCCTTAATATTCAGCATGAAGATATGACTATGTCCTATGCAGAAATGTTCATTATATTAAACAGGAGAGCATTTAAGATATTTTAGGGCCTGTACTCCAAGAAAATCACCTGCCTAAGCATTAAACCCAGTAGTGCAAGAAATATCAAAGCTGTATTTATTATTCAAAAAATGAAAATTTTTAACCAGAAAAATGAATTTTCATTTTTTAAAAAAGAAAAATAACAAGGTCTTGTGCTCAGGAGCCCAAGAAAGCTCTGATAAAAATATCTTGCAATTACGTTACTGTAGATTTCAGTTTCAGATGATTTCATGTTCCAGCAGGAAGTGTGTCATGGTCTCTGTGTCACATGGAAGTAAACTGAGATGTCACTCAGCTATTTCTAGAGCTTTCAGAAGGATCTAAGGAGTCAAACTTCTCTGACCAATGGGACCACCCTTGTCTGGCACTTTGCTTCCTAAAGTGCTTTATCAACTGTTCTGAAACAAGCGAAACATTAAAATGCACAATGCTCTTGTCAGTGAGGAACAATCATTGCACACTACTATTGCTCTTATTATCCCTTCCAAAATTAAAGACTGACCAAAGTACTTCTCAGTCAATAATGAATGAAATTTTGGATTCTCTTCTAGCTTTACTCAGAGATTAAAGTGAGTTAAAGTGTTAGTAGAGGGACTTATGTAAAAAAGTACTACTTACCCTTTTAAAGCTGAATCTGATTACCCCACTCAGGTAAGAGTGGGGTAATGGTTGAAGCAAATTTGCACCTGGGATCTACTACCATGGTTCACATATAACTAAGGAAAAAAGGAGCAAGTGTTGGCTCTTAGTTAAGACTCAGAGGCAGAAGAGCAAGTGGCAAACATGAGGACACTGCATGCTGAAGTTAGTAACGTTTTATAAATTTCAATTAAGTGTTGAACACCAAAGATCCAGTACAATTTTCAGTGGTAAGCCCAAGAGGCTATGACACAGAAGGAGACAAAAATTGTCCATTGTTACAAGACAAGTTAGTTCTTTTACAGTATTTAGTTTGATATTAATAGGGACCAGGTCATAAAGCAAAAAGAGTTTTCTGGTTTGAAAGCAAAACCAGTGAGAGACTCCAAGTCAGAAATACAATTTATTAGGAAAAGGGAAAAGAGAACCAAAATACATGCAATAATACAAAAGAAAATCCATTGACAAAGAATACAACCTGACACCCTGTTGGTCAGGGTGTTGGTAGCAAGCCAGTTGGTGACTGCAGTCCTCCTGGAGTGCCAGGTGTAGTTCTGTTGGAGGAGGGATCCTGTAGAAAGGGTGTAGTCTTCCTCTGAAGATCCAGCGGAAAAGATGGCCATTCCTCTGGGAATCCAGTGGAAAGAATTCTTTTTCTGTCCTAAACCCCAAATTTCATCCAGGTGGGAAATCTTAGCTCCTCCCCCTGGGGGGAGCATCTCACAATGGGCTGATATCATTCTGAGTCATGTGGTGGGTCCATTAAACAGAAATGGCTCCTGGAGGGAGTTATCTTTGAGTCATGTGGCAAGGCATTGATGGGCCCATTAACAGGAGATAAGGAAAAAACAATGCTCCTCCTGGCTTCAGCAGCTCTTGAGGATGGGAATATAATATATTATATAATAATAATACATATCTTAATATCGTAACCTAGGATAAAGAGTAACATGAATGATGGAATTATCTACAAGCCAATAGAAAATAAAAGCATTTTATTTTAACATCCAAAACCATCCTTCAGCATCACCACTTGGACAGTACACTTTGTAACTCATTGCCAGGTCCAACTGACTGTTACACAATTTGTGGAGGTCTGTGTGTGTATGTACTTTATTATTTGCATAGTACAAAAGCTATTTATTAATGTGACATATATAACATAGTGACATATATAACATAGCTGTTGAGAGCCACTACAGAAAACATTTACACTACCCTCATATTCCCTGTTTTCTGAATCAAGATTGGCCTTAACAGATTACATAAATTTCTAGACTCTGTAACAAAGCAAGTAGTTGATATGTTGCCATGCATAGTAAGGAAGATTTTAAGAACAATAAATGAAGTCTTTTTCAGCTGCCAGAAGCAAGCCACAACCTGACTCATGACTCTTCTTAGAGTGGCTAGTTGCTAGTGTCTTCTTCTAGAACAAGTCCCTGTGTGGACGCTCTTTCTGGAGTAAGAATATTGTCACAGAGGTTTACTACAACTCACACGCATCCCTGGGGGAAAAGAAAATCCTAATACTACTTTGCAGCATTTATTTCACAGCAGCTATTTTGAAGATTCCCACTGTAGTGGCTTGACTCTGGCTGGATGCCAGGTGCCCACAAAAACTGCTCTGTCACTCCTCCCTTCAACTGGAGAGACAGGAGACAGAGAATATAATGAATGGATCATGAGGTGAGGTAACAATGGGGAGACATCACTCACCAGTTACCATCATAGGCAAAACAGACTCTGCTTGGAGACATTAATTTAGTTTATTACCAAAATCAGAGCAATGAGAAGTAAAGCAAATCGTAACAACTTTTCACCATTCCTCCTTCCCTTTTGGGCTTTACTTAATTCCTGATTCTCTATGTCATACCTCCAAGTGATGCAGGGAGATGGGGAATAGGGGTTAGGATCAGTTTATCCCAGGAGTTTCTGCCTCTATTTCCTCCTCAGAGAGAGAAGTCCTTCTACTGGCCTAGTGTGGGGACCCTCCCATGGGAGAGGGTACTCCATGAACTGCTCCAAGGTGAGTCCTTCCCACAGGAAGTGGGAAGTTCATGAACTGCTCTAGTGTTTCCACAGGGCACAGTAGCTCAAGAACAGGCTGCTCCAGCATGGGTCCCCCACAGGGTCACAAGTCCTACCAGGAAACCTGCTCTAGCATGGGATCCTCTCTCCATGGGTTCTCTGCTCCCCCATGGACCTCAGTGGGCTGCAAGGGCACAGGGGCCTAACCATGGTCTGCATCAGGGGCTGCAGCTCTGGTGCCAGGAGAACCTCCTCTCCCTCCTTCTGCACAGACCTGAGGGTCTGCAGAGCTGTTCCTCTCACGTGTTCTCACTCCTCTCTTTGGTTGAAATTACTCCTGCACAGTAATTCTTTCCCCTTCTAAAATATGTTATCACGGAGGTGCTGCTACCATCACTGATAGATTTGGGCATGGCCAGCAGTGGGTCTGTGTTTGAGACAGCTGTCATTGGCTCTGTCAGACAAGGGGAAAACTTCTGGCAGATTCTCACAGAAGCCACCCCTGTAGCCCTCCAGCTATCCAAACCTTGTCACTCAAACCCAATACACCCATGTATTGCCACATTCTTACATCAGTGATTGCAGGTTAATGAGACACAGCCTGATATTGAATGCTTATAAGAACAAGGTCTATGAGCATCCAAATAAAAAATCTTATGTCATTAAACTTCATCATCGGGAGCTAGTAACAAGGTTATGATAACAATGAATCCATTGTTGGATCATTATCATTCTCATCATCATTAAAGGATACTTCAGTGGATGCTCATACTTCTTTTAACATACTAATACTTCTTCATAGCAAGTGTATATGTTATCTTTCTTCCCCCATGGGAAAGTTTCTGACAAGACCCAGTTCTCTTGGTATGAACAGTACTTAAAACATACCTTTCTCAAATTCAAAAGGTATCACGTCAATAACATATTGTAAATAACTGACAAAAAGAAATATACTACATAGACTTGTCCGTGGTTTTATGAGAAAATTACAAATGTGGCTTTCCACTGTGCTGCCAAAAGCAAATTTGCCATATGCACATGAAGTCAGCTACTGATGGACTTGAAACACACCCATCATTGCACTAGAAAGTCTTAGACTTTAGTCACCAAATTCTGAAAAGCAAAGGTATACAGCAATTTTTGCTAAGGGAAATGCCACCTCCTCTACCACTTAATACAACATCACACACCTGGTCTGGTGAAGAATTTGATCTGAATTGTTCTATATATATCAAGGACAATAGAAAATACATGCATGCCATGGAACCAGACAACACCAAGTCACTTCCACCCACATTAAATCCAGAGCCTGAACTCCTGAGGAGTCACTGCAGGGACACTGATGCTGATTAGACATGACAGAGGAATACAATAGACACACTTGAGAGCATGGCACAATGCTCCCATATTCATGCTGGTCAGCCTGTACAGCTGCTCTGCAATATATGGTGGTACAGATCTGCACTACATGAAAGATCTTAGCCTTGTGCTCAGTGAAATGTGATGTAGCCACTACAAGGCAAATTAAACTGCCTACACTGTGAAGGACTTAGGTGGAGGGGTTTAACTCAAGAGCAAATGATATTTACTTTAAAAGAACCCATTTCAACCACCAAGGCAGAGAGTGGAAACAGGATGTGCATTTGAAAGGTAATACATTCCCTCTTCTCAAATCAATAAAATCACAGATCATACCTGGAGTATTAATTTCTGATAGTTCCCTTTTCTACCTTTCTAAAATATTTACAGTGTCAGAGTGCTAATCCATATTTTTACATTCACTTTCCAAAAGGTCTGGATTTTCAGCCTGAGACTTTTTCTTCTTTTTCCCTATGAAACCTGCATGTTAAAAATAAATCTAACAATTAATTTTTTCAATGGCAAATTATTTACAAGATTTTAAAAATAAAGGGTAATCCTCTAGGTAAACCTTTAGGTTCTGTGAGATGCAGAGACATATCTGAAGGATTAATAAGACCATATAATTCCAGTTGAGGTAGTAAAATTCCATTTGCTTTAAGAAGGGACTGTGTGTCAGTTTTCCACGTTCTTCTAATGAATATTTCATATGGGTTTTAATGCAATGCAGGAGCTTTGCAATGCAGAGCTTAAAGTAGGTAGGTGTAATGGATATAGGATAGTGCATTACTGATGAAAAGCCAAGTAGATGTGGCCAAAGGGAAGAAACAGTGCCCCTGTGGAAGTTAAACAGCTCCAGGAAAATTAACAGTTCAGCAAGCTTTACTAGTACTATGAAATTCTCTCCTGAGCTGTCACTGTTAAAAATGTTTTCATGTTCTCCATCAGCCATTTCACTTTGTTGACTGAATGAGATGTTTTGCAGTCTTGAATAAAATAGAAAAGAAAACCTAATATTCCTTGTCTATGGTTTCACTGCATTCATTAAGGATTCTGGATCATCCCATCAAAAAAGAACATGAAGACTACTCAGTTCTATACAGCATGAAATTATTACTGATTTTTAATTAAGGGGCTAAAGATACTTCACAACTTTTTCATAACTAATCAAATTAATTGCAATTCAGGGGCATTTTCTTTGGTTTGCAAAGCATTCTCTGCATCTGCCCTGAAAATCCTTTATTAAGTTGATGCCAAGGTGAGGCAGAACTCACAAATACCCAGCACTGAATGGGAGATGCATAAATATAGCTGATGCTTCGTGCTGTCTATTCAGCATCAAACATCTGAAGGAAAGATGTTGGTGGTTCTTTGTCACCACAGCTGCCTAGATGTGCATTTATTGAGTATTGAGGCTGAAAAAACAGGGACTAGAAAAGAACATTGCAGGCAACACACTAGGTATTCCAAGACTAAGATGTCAGTTTGATGTGGAGGACATTTCATTTTTATGTCATCTCTGAAGTATGGCAAATTTCCCTCTAATTGCTAAGAATAAACTATGTTGCAATTTCAGTGAAAGCCCTCAGGCTTTTGTCATCTACAAATGTATTTGAAGTTTTCCAGAATCCACCTGGTATTTTGTCCTTCTATTTTGATTAATCTGATTAAAAAACAAACAAATATACAAACCAAACAAACAAAACTGTTTCACCTTATAATTTAAGACTTCTCAAAAATCTTACTCATGGTATACATGAGATTGCACTAAGAAACACAAGGTCAACTCAAAGTCCAAGCTATACCTCCTGGAGATGGAATAGACTGATTCCCTAATCCATTTGCTACAGCTCACAGTCTAGAATACTGTAAGGGATGAATAGTAGGGTTCCTTCCACAAAGCACATGGAATTGACCTCAGCTGCTCTCCTGTGAATAATGGGAGCTCCTGCAGTGAGGTGATAGCAAACCTAGCAATATAGCACTTTGTAGCTCCCACTCTTGAACAAGGAAGGGAAGGAAGAAAATAATTCAGCCCCCAAGACATTTGCTGGGCTAATATTTTTTTCTCTTCTTTTTCACAGACCCAGCATAGTTATAGCAATGAACTATTTATTCTGGTGCAGCTAGCAGTCTCCCAGACATAAAGCTCAAATCATCAGCAGTATTTAGAGCATTAGGAGAAAAAAATGAGGAAGTGAAACAAACAGTTGTCTTCAATAAATTGCCAACCTAAATGATTCATTATGCACAGTTTCTACGAAGACCATTGCTGTTATGACATTGATTGCATTCCTTAATACACAGGTATAGTTAAGAGGTGATGGATGTAGTCAGAATATTGTCCTCCATCATTTCCACTCCCCTTCTTCATTATTTTTCACTTTTTAACTATGACAGGAATTATTTAAAGCCAGACTCCTGTTAAAATCAAATTATCATATTCTGCTGTGGAGATTTTATAGGGGTTCCAAGAATGTTGGTTTGACTAGGAGATAAGTGTGTTTTTTCCTTCAAGCACTGTCCTCTGAGCACATTTTCCTGTACAGTATCTGTACAGACAACAGTCTGTGAGGTAGAAAAATAATGAAAGAATGTATTACTTCGGGAGAGAGTGTCTCTGGTGTCCTTTTAATCCAGAATGTTAAAAATGAAGACCAGACTTTCAGTTTTAGCCAATATTCAAACAGAAAATGAGAAGGCTGTAGCAGGGGCATAGAGTATATCATAATATTTCTTCACCGTCATTTCTCATTCCTCTGTATAGCCAAAACCAGCTCTGTCTTGCTTAGGCTAGAGGGGAAAATACAAGCCTGAACTTAAAATTGAGGTTCACACACACATCAGTATGAGAATAACTGCATTCTAGTTATAACTGAGCTCAGCTAAACTGATTCCACAGGAAAATTTTCCTAGTAATTCAACAGTTTGATCCAGTACTGTAGCCTGTGTCTAGAAACTCACAGCTTTCAGTGAGCTAAATGCAGAAATCTTTGAGGTACTTCCTTGAAAAAAAGGATTCCTGCATAAAAGTACCTCACTATATTGGAGGAACCAAAGCCACCAGAACACCAAGATTACAGAACTTTGGATCTCTTTGAAAATGCTTTGTAATTTTTCTTATCTAGTCCTGGGATGCTCAGCTTTGTTCTCAATGCCCTTGCAGTCTTCAAAATCTATAATTTATATTTAGGGGATGAAAAGTAGATTTCCAGCTGCTAGTGGTAAGACAAATTTTTATCCAAAATTATTGAACCTTGTCAGGTACCAAGAAACTCCAGTTTTTCAGAAACCTTATTGGTCTTATGTTCAGGTGACAGCCACAAACATCACCACTGATTTTCTGGCTACTCGAACAGACAATAGTCAAGTTCTCATAGTAAGCATTTTATAGTTGGCTCTGATGTTCCCCCAAACTGCAACCACATGTTTTATGCATAGGGGAAAAAAGCCAAACAATTGTGCTGCATAAGAAATCATGAACTGTTAAATATTTTTAAAAATCTTTTTTTACTCACTTACCCATTGTTCCCTAATCGTCCAAAACATCATTAAGCACCTACTCCTATTATCAGGCCAACTTATCATCGGTTTCAAGAACCATTCTGGTCACACATCTCTTTGCAGAGTACAATAAAGGCATAATGAAATGCAGTAAAGGATAGCTAAAAATGCTACTTGTATATTTAAAATAAATTACAAGGATGGCATGTTCCATAATGAATCTACATCATTTTTTGGTTGAGGAAAAAACTTAGGAAAATTATCTCCTATTTTTTTTATTTTAACTGCTTCACAGCATAAAAGTAAACCCACTTAAAAAAACCACCAAAAAACATTGTCTCTTTATTTGAAAGCTTAATGTTAACAATTTTTTAATTTAGATATGATTATAGATTCTCTAAAGAAATATTGAATCATCTAGGCAAGCAAGAAAATAATTTCTACAGAAAAAGTGCAACCAAAAAGTTTCAGAGAACTATTACAAAATGATAACAGCATGTTTATTATAATATATTCAGAAACAAAACAAAAAAAACCCAACCAAACAATGGGAGATGATATATTTGAATATGCTATTATGTCTTGGCTTTAGCATTCAACCTCAAGGATAAACAAGAACAAAATTTCCATATATAGATATATACTGTAAGCTAAAAAAATTGTGGTACATAACATCCTTGAGATGGTTAATAAGAGCAGCATGAGAAATCTGCACCACAGGGTGAAAAATAATGATTGACAAATACTGAGCACCAAAAGGACTGCATATAAAGGGGAAAAAAGCAGAACTTGTTGACAAGTGAAGAGCAGCGAGAGGAGATGAGCTGAAGATTTTTTTTTTTTAATGAGGTGTTAAGTAGCTCAGCTCTAGAGGTTGGATAATGACCGTGCTGATGAGTTGGTCAGGGATGTGAAAAAAGCCAAATAACATGACATTTGGGAAACTCAGGAGAGCACTGAAACATGAGATAGCTTCTGAGAAAAAAGGTGAAGTACTTCTGCCACTCAGAGAACTTCAAGTGATGCTAGGGTTGCAAGGACTTGGCATCTCATTAAGGCAACACATTTTTTAAAAAAGCAAGCACAAATTTAGAGAGGAAAAATTCTACTTTATAGAAAATCCCTCACTCCCAGAGAAAACTTATGAAAGTGCACTTTTTCTTTCCTACACATTACTATTCCACTCTATGTCCATAACTGTGGTGTCCCTCTGGAAAACTGGGGCACCACCAAGGTGGGTCTACCACCAAGGCAGTACCACATTAGAGCACCATATCAATGGAGCAGGTCAAGAAGAACAAAAAGAACAAGCAGGACTTGCTTCACTGAGTATCAGAATAGAAAAAAAAGAAAGAAAAGAAAATAATTCTGTGGGAACACTTTCATGAGAAAAAGAGCAAGCAGCAGAATTGTCAGAGTGTACAAAAAAAAAAAGAAAAAGTCTAAAATAGATAGCAGTTGTTTGAAGGAACATGACAGTGACAAAGGCAGAGGAAGTTTGTGGTGGGTGTTCAGGGATGGCAAGGAACAGGATATGTTTATGTGCAGAGATGCTAAATATAAACTCCAAGGTGCAGCAGAGATGAAAGATACCTCATCAACAGTATCTGTAGAAGGTCAGGATGCAGTATAAAAGAGGGGGAAAAGACATGGGCCCCTATTCACACGGAAGACAACAAAAAGAGATTTTATACCACTTCCCCGTGGTTTTGCTGGGCAAATGTGCAAAAATACATAAAATCTACCCTTACAAACTGAAGTTTTATTTGCACATAAACATAAACCAAAGAACCGGTGATCCATGATGAAAAAGTATTACAAAATATAACTTGTATTTTATGGAATAAATGTGCTATTAAATTCAGTGCAACTGTAGCTGACTCTATCTTCTTATAAGAGATGAAGAGAAGTAATAGGGTTTCAGACTTGTCATTTTTTTCTGAGATGGAAATCAGGATGGCTCCAAGTTCTGGGAATGTCTCCAAATTTCTGCTGCCACAAAATTTGAAGAAAGGGCTGATAAATATACAAGGCAAAATTTTCATTTAAGTAGAGTTTGAGATACTGCTGGCATGACAACCTACATCACATCAAAATTAAGGCTGAATAAGAAGTTTCAATTCAAAATTTTAAAGTTTCATGGCCTGTGAGTTATATCATATAAAGGATATCACTAGAGGAAAAAATGTACATGAGCTGTTACACAACAACTAGGCATGGAAATCCATGCTGTGATGTAAAACTACTGAGAGGGTTATGACCATCTGATTTCATCCTTTGCTTTCTATCATGGGTGACCAGCTGATAGTCAGAACTCTCTACATTCCATTCATTACCTGGTGCAGTGAGGTTTTAATTCATCAAGCTGCTGGATTTTTAATTCAGCAGATCATCCATTTCTGACTACAGTTCTTTTAAAGTCAGACTCCTGAGTGTTATTTTTCAGGTAAGAATCCAATGGTCCTTGTTTCAAGTGATTGTGGCAGTGAAACCCTTACAGAAAGCTCAAACACAGACAGTCTACCCTTAACTGTTTTTTTATCTTGAGCATTACAGCCCTATTTAATCAATTGGCATTGATTTAAAATGCAAGATAATCTCAAAGGAGAGAAGTAGGGTAGATGGGCAGGTATAGATCGGGGTGGGAATGACAGCACAGTTCAGATCTAGTTTTACAGATGTCCTGTGTAGAAAGAAAGCACAGAGAGCTGGGGAATTAGCAGTATGAGCAGACCAAATTTTGTTGTTTTTTCTCTGCTACACCCTTCTTGGCAATTACAGACTATTAAAGTTTTCAAAAGGAGACTTTCCTTCTCTGTGTCCTGACACAGGTTTTTCCATATCATCTGGAGCCCCAGCCCAGCAATGCTCACTCTGGCTCAGGTGGTATGCAAAAGAATCAACAAATTCAGAAAACAGGAAGAGCAGAGGAAGAAGAGGGAGATGCTAAGGAAAAGAAAGAAAAAGAAATAACAAAACAAACCCAACAACAAAGAAACAACAGAAGTATTCAATTTCCATTTCAAATAAAAATACTGAATGTTTTCCCAGGAAGCATGTTTTTATGGCCCACCTGAAAAATATATGTGTTTTATTTTACTATTATGCCATACAATCACCAGAACATTCTGTGGCCAGAGGAGATTGAAGCATTAAATAGATAATGAGGTGCAGTAGTTTAGCAATAGTCAAGAGTTTTAGTGGCGTTTTTTTAGCTGCTCTTAATCAAGACTCAAAGACCAGCAGATGGGCCACCTGTGATGAAAGGCAAGTAGAAAAACTGAGCTTGCCATTGTTCTTAAAACTGTTATGCGCATATCTGACAGCAACTAAGTTAGATCAAAGCAGAGTACAGAGGCGATCACAAAGCAACAGCCACTGAAGCAGGAAAAGATGTGAAAAGAGCTACAAGCTAACTAGCACAGGGACATGAAATTGCTATTGACCAAAGCTGTGAAACAGTAGAACCCAGCAGTATCAAAGACATTGTTTATTTCAGAACTACAGAAGAAACAGAAACATGAAGGTGTGGTATGAAAGAAAGAGATGTAATAAAGTATAAAGATGTAACATCGAGAGCATCTTGCACAATTAAAGTTACAAACACCTACCAGGGGAGATAAGACACTTTCTGTGTTTTCACTTGCTTAAAAAATTATTCAACACAAGGAAACAGGTTTTGATACAATAAAAGCAGTCCTGCCAGTATATACAGGGAGCAGAAGTAGAGCTAGAATATCCTTTTCCTTTCCATCAGTTACAATATAAAACTCCAGAAAATGTTAAAAACATTTATTAGAAACAGTTATTAAATATTAGGAGCAGGCATCCTTGACCAGTCTTGTTTTTCCCATTCCAGGCTGCTGTCATCCTAGTGATCCAGATATAGTGACTAAATTATTATTTGTATGCCAGTCCTACTCACCCCAGCCCAGACAATCCTATAGAGAGTCAGTAATAGCAAAAAAATTCTCTTGAATATTCCTCAATTCTAATCCCTGTGTCAGCGAGTCAGGTAAGCCAAAGGGCTCTCTCCAGACCACCAAAACCAGGCCTAGACAAAACACTGTGGATATGACACCTCCATGGCTCTCTGGAAGGGAAGTCTTAAGTGGTTCTTCTACTTTCTAAACAAAGTCCAGCTAGAACAATCACAATTTTTATTTTCTAAATATTTTTTTCCTAGATCAAGTGCACATGGTAATATGTCAATGAAAAAAAATCATCAGAGAAGTGGCCTTTCTCATGACAATAAAATAACTCAAGCTTTCATAGATAAATTGGAGTGTGGTGCTGGAAGAAAAAAAAATGGGAGTAACATTCTACTCCTCTCCCTTCATTTATTTTCTCCAAATGATAAATTATCCAGCCTTCTTTTACCTCACTTCTTGCTTGAATTTACAGAAACTTCTAGCAACTCTTTACTAATGTAAAATCCACAGTGTCACTCACCTCTCCTAACACATGTCAGAAACAGCATCAGCTGCCTGCCTTGACTTCTCTGCAGCTGAAACAGCAAAGAGATGGCAGCAGAAGAGCAAACAAGATGGATGGGAAATGGCTCTCTGCTGAAGTCAGTAGTGCTATGTCAGGAAAAATATAAAAAAACCCCAAAAAAAGCAGTGAATGTCGAGGTCAAGGTTGTTCCCTGTGACCTGGCCTTCCTAGGGGAAGATCTGTAGTGGGTAGCTGTGTACATGTGTGGCTATTAGAAACAGGTACTGTAAATTGTTTCCTTTCTGTGAGATGAATTGCCATGTGCTTTTTTTAGGAGCAACTTAATCACACAGAGCATAAAAATAAATGTGTGTTCAGAATCTCAAATTATTCTCAAGTCCTGCTCAGCCTGCTGTGAGGCTACAGTTTCAATCACGAGGTGTGTTTCTCTTCAATGGATAAATTTGCCAGACATTCGGTGGGAAAAAAAAAATTCCATTAAAGCACATAGTCAATCTGCTGAGAACCTGGCCTCTGTTGATGTTGGCTTCAGTGAATTAAGGGACATCGATCCCAACCTCACCAGTATTTTTAAGACTGGTTTTACAGTGGATTTGAGGAAGCATTTGCTAGTAAGTTTGAAGATGAAAAATAAATAGAAACCTATGTCTTTGCAGTGAAAAAGAGGTGCAAAATGAAAATGATATGGCCTTTTAAAAGAAGTTTACACTGAAATTCTTCCTTCTGCATCATGACCAGGAAAGAAAAGAAGAAAAAAGGCAAAAAAGCCCCAAACCCCAAGTAATCAAAAATCTGGAGGGTCCTGTCCTGAATGTGAAATATGTAATAACATTTCTCATTAATTCCCATATTGAGCATGAAATGATTCCTGCATATTGAAAGAATGTACAAGTATACTCAAACAAAGTTCTGAAAACTATTACCAAATTATTTTTTCACATGTCCAACAGCAAATTCCAAACTATATTTGGAGAGCTGGATAGAGCTTCATCTTTTTTTTTTTTCATCCTTTCAGTACCATCAGAATAGAACTGTGTCAAAACAACTTCCAACTTTCCTATCAAAAGTGGACAATGTATCTTGAAACCTCCCTGCAAAAGGGATTAATATTTCAATGATAAACCAATATAACTGCTTAAAAATAACATAGAAGTGGCATAAAAGTATCACTGTTTAACTTCTTTATTATTTTTAACTTAATTAAATGACCTTAAATATTTTACCACAGAAATATGGGAATTTGATTATTATTATAATCCATTATACTGATACCTTAGAAAAAACCCCATGTATGTTGCAGATATTTGAGAAAGGATGAACCAGTTATCAAAAAGAAAAATCCTGTCTTGGAAAAATGTGAATCCACAACAATAGAGTCTCAGCTGAAGGAATTGATCCTTCAGTGAGGTGGTGTGTGCATAGCCCTTTACTGCTTTGGAGAGTATGGTCTCATCCACCTGGAACTCCCTACATGGCAGTGGGATTCTTGCTATCAAGGGAGCTGAGAAAAAATTCTTCATACTAGAAAAATTACTACATTATTAAGAAGAAAAATGCTTCACAGAATGTGGAAAGATACTCTCCAAAACCAGAGGTAAGATAGGTCACTGCTACTATTATTTCTGCTGAGAACAATACTTTTGTGTTCAGGACTGATGTGAAATTTGATGTAAAAGACACTATATATTTCTTATTGTTTCAGAGCTATTAGTGAGAAAAACTGAAAACGGAGAAATTATCTTATCTTATCTTCCTCCTATAAAACACTGGATTGAAAGTGTGGGTTTGAAATGGGGTTTGTAAAGGCTTGAGACTACAGGATAGATACCAAAGTGTTGGTATGTTGGGGTACACAAGACACATGATGGACTTTGGACCTAGTAACATAAGAGATTTGATAACAGGATGCCTTGGCAAAGGCAAATGGAACTTTGAAAACTAGACCTAGATTGTAAGATTAATCAAACAGGTTTACCAGAAAAAGAAAATCCCCTAAACTCTGCAAGCAAGAGATGTTGTTATATGCATAAGTTTGTGTATGCGATTGTAACCTAATCATCGTAGTACACAGTACTAGGCTCCCTGAAATAGTATATAAGTGTTTGTATCCCACAATAAAATTGGATTCTGATCACTGAGTTAGTCTCCCCCATCTCTCTCCATCACCAACAACAAAGCAGAGAAGTTACTAAAAAGCTGTACTGTGAGAGGGCTGATGGGTCACTGAAAGAGAGGACACTATGAAAGAAGGTTGGTAGAAGAGGTAGAATTGCAGGTGAAAAAAATATGCAGCTGGAAAGAAACAAGTTTGTGTGTATAGACTGGGGAATGAGAGGCTGGAGAGCAGCACTGTGGAAAGGGATGAGAGGGTCCTGGTCAATGTGACGGTCAATCTGAGCCAGCAGTGCCCTGGCAGCCAGGAGGGCCCCCTGTGTCCTGGGGGGCATCAGGCACAGCATGGCCAGCCAGGCAGGGGAAGGGATTGTCCCGCTCTGCTCTGGGCTGGGGCAGCCTCACCTCGAGTGCTGGGGGCAGTTTTGGTGCCACAATGTAAAAAGGACATTAAACTGTTAGAGAGTGTCCAAAGGAGGGCCATGGGGATGGTGAAGTGTCTTGAGGGGAAGCTGTGTGAGGAGCAGCTGAGGTCACTTGGTCTGTTCAGCCTGGAGGAGACAGAGGGGAGCCCTCATTGCAGTCAACAATTTCCTTGTGAGGGGAAGAGGAGGGGCAGGCAGTGATCTCTCTCTCTGTGGTGACCGGTGACAGGACTTGAAATGACACTGAGTCAGGAGAAGTTTAGGTTGGATATTAGGAAAAGATTCTTCACCCAGGGAAATGTCCACAGCACCAAGCCTGTCTGAGTTGGAGAACATGACGTGATAAGAGTATCCTGCACAAGGCCAGGAGTTAAACTCAATGAACAGATGCATCTCTTCCAACTCAGCATATTCTGTGACTAACACCAACACAATGAAAAGGGGATTAACATGTAGATGGCAGGCAAACACCACAAATTAAAAATATTGGAAGGTTTTCACTGCAAAATATTAGCTGTCAGGTGACACCTAATTATGGATACCTGTATGAAACCTTAATTATGTTGGCTTCTCTTTTAAGATGCTTGTATAAAAAGTATGCGGGAGATGAAGGCTATTGCCAATTTGTACAAGGTCTTAAATATGACAAAACATTCAAAATTGGTGTAAAGAGAAGGCAGAGAGAGAAGAAATTGATGGAAGAAACAAGATAGTTTATTCCACTGTATTTGATCAATGAGGAGCAAGAAGAGATAAAATAAGTTGCAGCCCTTTGGAAAATGAAACACTGCTCCCATACTGAATATTTATTCTAAAGCCTAGTTTTTTAACAAATTCTTAACTGAATCTGTAAGTGTGAAAATTTGCATGGAACATCCAGAAAGAAAAAATAAAAGCGTGTTTTTATGCTTTCTTCATTTATATGCAGAACTTAATATCTCAAAGTATATTTTGCTTCTGCTCTTTCTTCCTGCTTGGACCAAAACATGAAATAAAACCCCGAATGAATTTATTTAAGGCTAAGTTTGAATCTCAGAGAATGCCACTCTCAGGATGTGGCAGTTCATATTCTATCAGAATAGGCTTGCCTATTTCTGAAGAATGTCTCTAAACACAAAACAGAAGATAAAAACTAGGAATAAAACAACAGGAAGGATACATGCACCACAGCCAGTAGTAGAGAGAAGAGATTTCAAATGCAATGTAGTGCCAATCACCATCACAGGTTTAAAGTTAGGTAAAGCTGCCACATCCCCTATTCTGCCAATGCTTCTCATTAAAAAAAAACACAAGCCAACCAGCTCAGAGATTGTCTATTTTATTTGGACATACAGTAGAAGCATGAATTCCAAACAAATGAGGAAAGCATTGCCTGGCTTCCAAGACACAAATGAAAACCTGGACACTTTAAAGCTGGCATGTATTTTTCTCACACCTGAAATCTAATTGAAAAATCCACTTTTACATCACAGTTGACCCACTTCTGCTCAAGAAGCTTTAAGTGATAAGAGGCCAATCATGAAAGACACATTGGTATTCTTCTAAGTTCCAAGCTGAAATTCTGACATGGGTATGAATATGCTAAATGTATTAGCAAAATATAAACAAGTAGTAGAACAGTACACACTTTTTAATAATATTTAAAATTAACTACATTTATGTTAATCACACACACACACAGAATGAAGACTGTAGTTAATAATTAAACAATGAAACTGTTTTGAAGGGCAGATATTCTGTGCATCAAGGTCAATGAAGTTAAATAACAAGACAGTTCATAAATCCCAGATAATAAACATCAAATGAAAGCAATTTAGTGACTATGCTGGAATAAATACTACTGTCAGTTGCTGGTTCATTCAGCAGTTCCATGTATTTGGATAGTGTGGAATTTTTTTGTTACAGAATCAAAACTAAGTTTTGAATTAATTCAGTGACATAATTTAGAAACACTCAGTGCTTCTGTATTTCCAGCTTTTTGTTCAACATATAGCCACTTGGATCAATTGAACACTTCCCTTACGATGAACAATTTCATTTCTCTTTCTTCTCCTGTGTTGCCAGAAATCAAGGACATGAAATTAATGTTATATTTACTAAGAAAATATTTCTAAGGGAACTTTACTGCATGAATAGATGGCAGCAACAGAAGTTGGGAATAAGCATATTGATAGGCAATGATCTTACCTAATATGCAGGACTGAAAATGTAGACTTACACTTCTCAGAATTACAAGCTAGTCGGTGAAATGACAGCTGTATTACTTTTGTTTAGTACAATCCTGTAGCCCATTCACTTTAGCCGATGATGAATGGTTTTAGAAAAATCCCAAAGGTATTACCAGTCTCAGCATTGTCTATCTCATCCTAATTTAGAACAAATAATCAATTGCAAACTTATAAATGATCCTGTGAGAAGTTTTTAGAGAGTTGCTTGAAATCAATTCAGAATTTCTATATAAACAATATGAGAAGATATTTATGCTTCCTAACATTTGACTGTTCTGCTTCTAGATCTAGCTCTAGAACAGGAAGATTGGAAAAAAAAAACAAAACTTTCTTTATCCCTGTTGTCATGGATTGGTTTTGTTTGGAGCCAAAATCACTTCACTGTGTATGTTCTTACATATGTGAACTCTTACTTGATATAACATTTAAGCTTGCTTTGAGCTTGCAATTTCTTGCTGCCAAGCTGATTAAGCTACCCTTAAAAACCAAGCCCTTATGTAAAACTCATCTTGAATTCAACTGGGGTTTAGCACAAAGAGAAAATTAAAAACATGGGCCTTAAAGAAGGGGGCAATACATTTGGTATTTTGCACATTATACATATATTTATACATATTTTGCACATGATTCATATAACATATACATAAAACATTTTGTGCCACTTTTTTGGACTATCACAAAGGTTTACAGGAATGGTCATTAGGCCAAAAAGAAAGTCGTGTATTTTATAAGCATTTTCATCCTATCAACTATTGATGATGAGGCTATGAAGGCATAGTGCATGGTGGACAAAGCAAACTTTCAGCATTCACACTCTGTTAATTAATTCATCACCTAAAAGCTAGGTATTGATTTTTTAATGGCTCTACAAATCTGTTTAAGCTACTATGATGTAATTAAGAGGATGTGTGTTTACTGTAAATTATCTAACAAGTACAAGGACTGTGCGTTCAGCAATAATGAAAATTTTTGCTCAGACAACAGGAAAATTGACTGTTGGAAACTGTTTTGCCACTAATTTTATAAACTACCCTGATTATTGTCAAGATGGATTTTTTAAAATCTCCTACAACAGTAAAAACAGAAAGATAATGATGCTCCTTGTTTTGAAAGGGATAAGAAATCTTGTGCCAATTCAGTGGTGGGGAGTCAGCTACTTAACAGAAGTGCCCACAGGGATGGTGAAATAGAAATCTCAAGCCAAGCCTTACAGGACAATTAGTGTACTATAGTGCATGAGCTCCTTATAAAATATTCTATCCAAAATGCTAGCAAAATTAAGAGCAAAGTCTTAAATCCCACAGATGGTATCTTTTTATCTACTAAAATCCTACTATAAAGTCAAAGTAACACATGAAACTGTTATTATCTTCTTCCATTGGAAGTATGGAGACTTATGGTTAAATGCATAATGATGTGCAACATATGCCTCCTATGAGTGCGAACAAATCTGTAGTCAAGTGAACCATTGACATGCAGACTATATA
Organism: Molothrus ater; assembly: GCF_012460135.2. Classification (NCBI taxonomy): domain Eukaryota; kingdom Metazoa; phylum Chordata; class Aves; order Passeriformes; family Icteridae; genus Molothrus; species Molothrus ater. Next base: position 61,158,986 of record NC_050478.2, read on the forward strand.
AACAATACTGGAAAAGCAACCTAATAAACAGCAGACACAGCTTGCTGCAAATACAAGTGGATTTCTTACCTTATGTTTACTCTGCAAAAATGAAATACACTTAGTATATCATTATCACTGACAGGAAAAGAAAAAACAGTATATTAGGGGGGAAAGGAAGGAAGCTTAATCACAGATGCTAAAACAAGAAATTCAAGAATTAGTGCTTTGTGAAATGGGCAAAAATTATGCCAGGTAAATCTCTTATTGAAACAATGAAAGCATTCCAGTATGGAAAGGTCTACGAGATCTTGACTTCTGACCAACAACCTCTACAATGTTTTCAACATGAGAAGATATCCTGAAGATACCTTTGCCTGCAAATCCCTAGCTTTTCAATTACTGTTGGAAAAAAAAAAAAACTTCTAGCCATCTATGCCTCTATGGTTGAAATGTGGCATACATATTTCATTGTGCAGTAGCCTCCAGAGGGAGGACTTCAACACTTCTGCTGAGAATAGTTACTATTATTACTTAGTTTTCAAATGACATCCAACTGTTAATGGGAGAAGGGAGGATATTTGAAGGCATTCATCATGCAGAGATAAAAAGACATCAGAATAATCTGTCTGTGTCTTTTGATAGCACTAATTAGGATTGGAGCTTAGATTTTTTAAAAATAAAAAATGCACAATTTTATTCTTGGTAGCGAAAATGAAGAGATTTCTAAATATTTAATTAAAAAGTGTGAGCATATTTTTTTCAATGTCACATTTTGGTTGAAGGAAGGACTTTCCCAGTGGTACACTAATTTATTTTATTTTTGCTTTGCTTTGCAACTGTACTGAAGTTTTGCATAACCAGCCCTTTTCAGCAAGGCAATGTTCCATTCTTACTGGTGGAAACAAAAGAGGAAATTATTTTTACATCTGTAGGGTACAGAGGAGAGAGACATCTCAGTACTCACTCCTTTCTCCTGAAGTGTTGAGAAAGACAATGGCCTGCTAAAAGAAGCTAGGAGACAATGGAATAGAAGAAAACATGAAGGTAATTATTATATGTATGCATGGCATAAAATGTGAATCAATAATTAAATAGTTAATTATCTCACCAGTTATGGATACGGGTTTGGGATTAATCCCTGCAAACAGATGAAAAGGCAATTATGGTCCCACCATGCAGCACAAGATAACCAGCCCTTCTCTGGCTGCACAGATGGGGATTCACAACAGTGCTGTGCTCCCACAGAGTAAATAATTTTGAAATGATGAGTGGCAACACACTGCAATAACCAGAGGCAATGCAGTTATGTTCTACACCTCTGTGTGTCCAGATTGAGAATCCTCTAGCAGTGATCACAGCATAGTGTTAAAGTATCCTTCTTGAGAAAATCAAAGTGAGTAGCAGTAAGTAAACCAAAATGTCTTCTAAGACAAGTAATGTGCTCTCTAATCGTTGTTGTACACTGAAAATTTTTATTTGTGCTATAGAAAGGGAGTAATGGATTTAATGAAATCATAATAGGTGATCTGGAAAATCAATAATTTCTAAATATTTCACAACATAAATATAAATATACCTATAAATCTAAATCTAGATGTAAATATAAATTTATAAATATAAATATTTTCACCAATTTTCCCTTATAAAATCCCAGTGCCAAAGCAGCAAATGCTGAAGGGAAAGCAGATTCAAACTATAGTTAAAATATACCTCGAGACTAGCAACAAGTGTTTTGAAATTATCAGTCAGTTTTAGTGAGATCTAAAGAGGAGAGAAGCCTGAAAGACAACAAAGATAATATCCTCAGAGGTAATCAAGAAAAATTCATAAGGAAACAAAATTCACTAGTTTCATGGCTTACAGAACATTTACTTAAGTATGTGATGTAGTTGTTGAGATTCCGCTCTTCTTTCTAAAGACAGAGACTTGGACTGTCAAACACACTTCCCATGACAGCAGATGAGAGCCCACAGCAGAATTTGGTTTTGGTATTATATAACCCTTGAATTAAAAAAAAAAAAAAAAAAGAAAAAAAGCTGATTTTGCTTTGTATGTGGCAATCTATGTGTTACTCACTATTGCCAGCCTCAAGCTTTTAAAAACTGTAAGTCAAGCCACAAAACATCATGAGATTAGATGTAACATGAGTTACTGAAAAATAAATTAATACATTTGTAAGGTTTATTTCTCTTTTAATACAGGGTGAGCTCAGATCATGCTTTTGCAACTTTCCTTCACAATTTTTTTTTCGTAGTTGATTTGAGCTAAGAACCCAGAAGACTTGGTAGCACTGACACTTCTCAAACACCATGCATAGATACATCGACCTCGAGGACTTTCACTTCCCTCTCTTCAGTGGCAGTGAAGGCCAATTCAGTGATTACCAGGATAACACAGCTACAGCAAAAGTCCCAGCACATGGCAAGTGCATGGAGAGCCTCAACAGCAGCAATAGGTCTGTGGGGGACTAAAGGACATGTGAGAACCTAGCAACCAGAGTAGTCTGCCACCAAACAAGTAGAGTCATGGCTGGAATAGATGGTGGCTCTCACAGGACACCTCACCTCCCACCAGATGAGTGCTAATGATGCAAAGAAACTCTGCTTGGCAAAGGCAGTGGAATTTCAGCCACAGTGTCTCTTTCCAAAAATATTTTTCTGCAATTAAGCTTCATTCTTCTCAAAATATTTGGGCATTCAAAAAGAAAACACAATCTCTATCCCTGGAAACTAAATAGGTCAATGTCTAAATATGTAGAGGTAAGTTGCATCATGTTCAGTTTGTGTGGGAAGTTACCACCTTCTCATGCCACAGCCATAAACTTTCCCTAACTCCTGTAGGTTCCCAACACTTTTTCTTATGGCTAATATTAATTACATCAATACAGAGCACATAACAACCAACTTCTTGTTTAGCTGCTCTGTACTCAGATTGTTCAGACTCCACATTTAAGTCTCTGATGTTCTAGCCATTAACATGCATCTCACCCATTTCTATTTCCCTTATCCTGTGCTCCTTCTTGGGTGGCAGAAATAAAAAATAGTTTTGGGGACTGTTGAAATTAAAAGTGCTCCACAGAGGCAGTTTGAAAAAGACTTAGGAAACTATTTTTAGTGGGGTTGGGTTTTTTCCCTTTATTGCTTTTTGTGAGGTTAATTTCTATTCATCATAACCAAAACTTTCTGTGGGAATGGCCACACCTTTCCAGCTATGTACAAATCATCTTCTCAAAGTAAAGATCATTTCACACAGTGAGAGCAGACCTTCACACACTGCTCAGGAAAGCTATCTGGAACATCCCACTGAAAATGGCATCTCTGCCTCATTCAGAGTGGGAGTTTATAGCTGAGGCAGCATCCTAGACACTGCTTTTGTTTCTAGCCTTTCAAAGTTCATCAAGGAAACTTCTGAGGTTTGAAAAACTTAGCAGGATAAATTTTTGTTTTCAACTCTCATAAACAATTAATTTGCAGATTGCCAATATAAGATATTTATCAGCCATCCATACTTCTCAAAAATTCATTACCAAGAGACTGGGTTGCAATTTGGAATAATTATTTGCTCCAGAAACAACATTAAGAAACTGTTCCTCTCATGTTGTTCTAGCTCCTGAGTTCTAGAACTTGATCTTTTGCACCCATTTAACTTCCAGTTTCGGGCTTCACATAGAAACCTCCTGTTTCAAAATCTTGTAGTTCCCCACTACATTTTACAGTGGGAGTACTTAACCTAAAGGCCAAGTCCTGCATGTCAAAATTATGCAACTAGCCTTTGGCACACAGCCTGGCACTCCATGTCTCAATAGGCCTGTGTCCTCTCTGCCACTGTGTCCACTGTCTGCCACAGTGGTAAAAAGGCAGACATTTGCTGTTTTGTGTCAAGGCTGAGGACAGATGTGTAGCAGGAGTAAATGGGCACGTCATACCTTGGGAAAGGCATTAATTTCACTCATCTCCCGTGGTTTGTTTTGATAGTAGATTCAAGGAGCCCCTCTGCACAGCTCCACGTCTATGAACTCTCCCACTGTATAAACCAACATATTTCAACAGGTCATGTATCTAATAATGGGACAGCCAAACAATGAATCTTGCTATATTGCAAGATTCTGAATACTTGCAGGAAAGCCATAGATATCTATCAACATTACTTTACACCTTTTTCTTAGAGAGACTAAGGGATAGAAGCAGGAGAAATGGATCTTACTTTTACTTCCAAGGTCAGTTATTCTAAATTGCTTCTAGAGAGTTTGTTCTAGGAAAGTGCATCTAGGAAAGAAGTGCCCACAGGTGAAAGAACAGTCAAGCTTCCTTTTCTGATAGGTTTTGACACACTCTAGGACTAGGGCCTAGCAACTTCAGTTGCAAATAAAAATAATTAGAATAAAGCAATATTAGGGCACTTCTGCAGCCCCGGATTACTATAACCCACTGCTCTTGTGTTATACAACTGTATTCCCCTAGTGTCTTTGCTGATGAACTCATAATATCCACCACAGGATTCCAGCACAGAGCCACCTGGGAGCAAAGGGAAATTCCAATGAGAACAGAGCATGAGGAGCTTGCAGAGCTGCCAGGAAGCAGCATTGAATTTTGGCACCATCTTTACTTTTAGTGTTCCAGCTCTGCTTTCCATGTATAACTCAGTATAGGATGCTGGATTTTGTGTATGCCATAGCCAAAGTGTATCAAGGAGACTGCAGAAGTTATTCTTTTAAGCTGGTGCAAGCTTCTTCCAAACACACTTTGCTTCATTCAACCCATTAAAAACACCAAACATTTTTGTTCATTATTTGAAACTAAAGTCCAGCTGGCCTAAGAAACTCTATATGACTCTGGTTAGTGTGCTCAAATCCCTGGTGCTGCTGCAGCTCTTGTAAACACCACAAATAGGTTTTTGCCAAAGTCTGTAGCTGAAGAAATGACAAACCACTGAAGATTCATAACATGAGCGTGTCACTGCTGACTGCTGTTGCGACAGAGAGGATACTAAAAATATAACTGTGGCAAAACTGTATTTTGGAGATCAGTTCAGACAGCAAAAGCTCCAGTAAACAAGCTCTGCTTTCACCTCATTGAGGTGTTTAGCTGGACGAAAGGGGGCACAGGGGAGGAAAATTACCTCAGAAAAAATTCATACATGCCAGTGAATCAACTTTCCAACAACTGGACAAGTTTTTACATGTAATGAGACAAAATTAAATTGGAGAACAACAAAAATAGGCATTTTTTAATTAGTAGTTAACAAGTATGTTGTAGTTTTACACTGATGTTTCCTACTGTCCTGAGCGGTCATGTTCATACAGCTGAGCTCTCATGTTCTCACAATCACATTTTCCTCTAGGTTTTACATTACACATAGAGAAGAGATGATTTAGTATGAAACCATAGTGTCTAAGAAACCATTGAGAGTAGACTAGGGCAGCAACCCCCTGTGGCTTACTACAGTTCCTTCTTTTTTGTTTAAAGCCTTTGATTTGCTTCAACCTGTTAGGCATATGTTTCAATTCAACCTAACTTCTTTCAGTACCCTCCTCAGAGAAATATTTCTAGCTCTACTGGTGATTTATAGTTACTTCTCAAAATAGACACATTTGTTTTCCTTGTTTGCCACTATATTATCCTGTTATGATGGACTGACTTTTATTCAGCTTCAACTAAAACTTTATTTGTCCATTTGACTATCATGAAACTGTTGGATAGATTTTCTATGACTATCTAAAATGTATTTCCATCATTTATCACAAAAATCTGAATTTAGCTGAATTAATATGGCTGATTTAGCCTTCCCTAAAGGAAATGTATAATACTTTACAGAAATAGTGTTTCTTTTTATGCAAAAAATCCCACTATAAATCACAGAAAACTAACTTGGACATCCGGCTTACCCATGATAACTCAAAATAGATGTACCCATAAGCAAACACACACATGCATGGGCTTCTTTGTCTTTGTTTCACCTGTGTCTGCAGGAAAATACTGTTCAAGGGAAGTGCTGGAAGGGCAGACGTGGAAGCACAAATCCTGATTTTATTTGCACAGTCAACAGAACAGAGACTTCCACAAGCGTGCCTTTGGAGAATGAGCTCAATGCACAAGCAGGGAGTGCCCTCTGTTTTCCCTGAGCCTTCTCCCAACCACCCCGAGTCCCCTGGCAGCGTAGCTGTACACAAGTGTGCCTCCAGATGCTCTTTTGTTCTTGCAGTAATTTTTCATTGCTGTTAACTTAGATCAGTCTTCTGGAGAGAACCTGACTCCTCTTTTTTGTTTCTCAAGCTTTCCTTCTCGCATTACCAAGTCAGTAAACAGCTATACTGAATCTCAGTGTGCTTAAATGTAGCCTTCCATCCTGAGCCCCAAATCCCTCATCTCTGTTTTGAAATTGTGTCAACTTCTACTTCCCTTAAGTATGAGATACTAGCTCTATCAGCCACTTGTTTGGAAACTGAAAAAACAAGCTTTATCTTATGCTGCCCTTCACATATAAGAGACTTCCTGTCAACACCAACAGCACTTACACATTATCTGTTTTCAAATCTCACCTTGAATATATTCTTTGCTATGATGTTCAAGGGAAAAACAAAACAGAAGAAAAAAAGAAAACTGAAAACAAAACAAAAGCAAGACAGTTTCAGAGACACGAAAAAAAGTCCAGAAAATGGAACATAAAAATATTTACAATATTTAATGAATATTTCTACTTTTAAAAAAATAAAATAAGCAAAAAAAGAGAGAAGTTGTATGGGCTTAGTGATAAAAAATGCATTGGGAAAAGGTATACCTTGCCAATTTCAAAATTTTGACTCAGTCTTCTCCATTTCTTCTCTGCCCTTCACAAAATCTTAACAACCAACTTGCATCTTCAGTCTCCTTTTGAACCCTTGAACATCTGAGCTTCATGTCTTCCAGTTTTCCTATACTATAGTAACGGCTAAGTTAATTTATTTTTCAATGAAAACAACATCACAGGACTCCAGGAAGAAGAATTTAAACAAAGGCATCAAACACCACAAACCTCAAGACACAAATAATCAGATTTCCTAGGACAGGAGAATTGGAAAATAGTCTGTCTGACACTGATGCCTGAGGTAGTGGTTTGCCTCAGCTCACAGGCTCTCTAAAACAGGTTGACCTACATATTCCTCTATTTTTTTTTTTTTCCTAGGGCTCGCTGAGAAAACAGACTTCCTACCACTATCATGAGGTTCACTGGGAGGTTAAAACTTGGAGAGTTATCTTCAAGTATAGAAAGAGTAAAGTTTATTGTGTAAACATTTACACTGTGAGCTGACCTTCTTCTGACTTCAACTGGTAAAGAGTCCAGGGGGAAATGTTTTGGGGCAGGAGTCCAGGAAGTTGAATGGAGTGGGAAGATAAAGAGTGGTCTGCAGTTGAACAGGGCAGTGGGGAGAGAGACAGATGATGCTCCTCTGGCCCATGAGAAGGACTGCACAGCTTTGGAAACAGATTCCATGACACTGATCTCAGAGACAAGCTACTCCCTGTGTCCTAATCAGAACTGTTGCTTAGAAATCCAGGAAGACAGAGCACTTCCTTGAGGGTGCAGAGGTAGAGGGCATCTCAGGGGCATGATGGAATACTCCCTCTGTGTCATCCTTTGAACTGCACACCACAGCTGAGATCCTCTGGGCAATTCCCAGTTCAGGCACCTGAGTTGTCCTGAGGTTAAGCTGTGCACTGAGATCCAGCCACCTAAACATGATGCCATTTTAGATGCCCAAGGGCATCCCACAAAACATGTGTCTGTGGGGGGTGGGGAGGGAGTGTTTTCTGTAGGTCTGAGCGTTCAGCCCCATGGGAAAGTTTCAGATTCTAGGATGCCTCAGGTGGCCCCTGATGTGTCTGCATGCTTCCATCTGGAGCTGTCTACAAAACATACTGACTCCCAGAAGACTCCAACTGTCTACAGAGTTTATTTAATAGCATATATCATACATCCTATAATGTATTGAACAAATTATTTCTTATATTTTTGGTAACCTGAACTCTGAGGACCTCAGTTGTCCACACATGGCATATAGTGCTTAGGATATTTAAGACATCCTAAGGTGTCTAAGACATCCAGATAGCAATATCAAATATTACACAGGACATGAAAGGTATCTATAACAACCTGACACTGTGTCAAGTGGGGAAAAAATCAGGTAACTCAAACCATACTAGATATATTGAGCAATTTCTTGGGGTTTTTTTACTGTAGAAATGGGATGAATGTTGGTTAACTTCCACAGTGACCCCTCACCTATCCCCTAATTTCTGCATGCTCAGTGTGATGGGGTATGTGGTTTGTGATGGGGTTTGGCAAGGCTTTCTGCTGGTATCATCCTAGAGGACTGTAATTTACAGACAACTCAAATGAGCTGCCAGCCCTAAACCACTGGATAATTGACATTTCCCAGTCAAAGCAAGACAGCAGATTTTGTGTAGGTGTGGACATGGGAACAGTGTGTGGAGAGAGATCTGTATAACTTCTCTGCCAGTAAAATAAACACACCATCCCTGTCTATTAAGGACAGTGATGATTAAATATGTGGCATAACTTCTTAAATTTTTTTCTGTGCACATCAAAGTAAACTCAAGGGTACTTCACCAGGTAGCTAGAAACAGAAGAAACAATGAAGATATATGAATGTTTTGCCTCAAGCTGAGGCATTTTTTAATGTCCTCAGAGAATGAGCCTACATCGTAATGCAAAATCCCAGACACCCGTTCTTCACTTTTCAGTTGTTACTAAGGTTTCACATGCAGAGACACATTTTCACATAGCAAAGAATAATTAATTTTCTTGAGCACAAGGATTCCTTGAGCTATCACATCTCTTTCAATCCCAGTTCACCTTGTTTGTCTGTGTGCTTCATATAGTTCCTCCAAAAACCAGTAACTGGGAAAGAAAAAACCCAAAACAGTTACACAGAAAAAGACAAACAAAACAGAAAAAAAAACACCAAAACAAAATAATAAAAAAACCCCACCAAACCAGCATTCAACACAGAATCACAGGTGCAGACATTCAGTTAAGATTTATTATATATTTCTGTCACCATTTATAAAATTCAATAGACTGGAGTCACATAGACAGCTACTTTGGCTTTATTTTTATTTTAATTAACATTCTGTGTTTTCTTTTCTCATCTATTTTGGAAAATACAGTAGAGAGAAAGACAGTGCTGAAAATATCAGGTACCTCTGTCAGACAGTCAAGAATGCAAATACAATTATAAGGAATGAGTTTTAAGTGAGGCAAGAGCAAGAGGGACAAAACCCCATGTGGTCCTCCTTTGAACAGTGACAGGACAGTCAGAGTTACAGCTAAGACCCTTGAGAATGAGACCGGTGGCTTTCCAGGGCAGATATTTGACTGGAAGTTAAGATCATCCATGTCAGAACTTTATATGAAGTTTAAAGCGCAGAGTGATTGAGTTAACCAAGAAAAAGACATTCATAAGTCTTCAAGCAGGAAAGGCCAATAATTACAGTACCAAGGTATCGAATACCTTTAGTGCAGTATGAGATGCCTGCAAGACTTCATGGTTCTGTGTTGTGGAGAGATTCCTCTCTTTAACAAGGCAATTAAAGCACTGCACACTCACTCTGCAGAGAAGACTTGTGCAGGTATTGAGCAGCAGAGGAGTCAATACATGAAGTAATTAGAGAAATGATTTCTTATGAAAATTGCCCTCTCCATCTCTTCTCTAATCAAAGTGGAGAAATTTCTGTCTCCTGCTGCTACCCTACATTACTCTCTCTTTCTCCTTTCTCTCTCCCTCTCTCTTTCTCGCTGTGCAAACTCTCAAAATGTCCCACAAAAGAGATGTGAAAATTTGGACTGAATCAAGCCCTAAAAATCTGACAGCAAATCCTATGCTGAAATCCTAGAGGCAGAGTGGAAAATATTTCTGGAGAAAAACTGGAATTTTTCCAAGAATTTTTAAGAGCTTGAATATCTTGGGGGAATATATAAAAACAACCTCATGATTCAGCTAACCAAGGCAGTAAAACAAGTTCCTGAAGGCAAGGATCAGCACTTTGAATATATTTGGGTGCTTCCTTTAATCCCTGTGTTTCTTTTTCCTTCTTCTGTCCTTTTCCCAGTTACTTTCTCCTTTGAAGTAAGAAAGGTAGACTTTATAAGTTACTTTTCCTTCTCGCCCAGCCAACAGGGAAGGGTCATAAGTAGGGCAGCCAGTTCCCTCTTCTTTGAAAGCTGTATGAGTGTTCTACTTTAGATACACATCCTCCTGCCTAAGCCCCAGCACAGTGTGAGCCTTATCACAAATTTATAAGCTCCAGTTCTGTCCTTTATACTACCTAGTCCAGACATGTAACATCTTCTTAATTACAACTCAAAGGTAGAAAGCATACCATTGTCATCTTTCATTATTAAAACAGAGTAAAGCATCTATTGCAGTTTCTTATAAAATGGTGTTTAATTTCCAGCACAAAAAAGACCACCACTGCAGGACATAAAAATGATTGCATGCATTCCCGGTTCTGGAAGTGGGATCTCCCATGTTTGAAGAAGCCTGTCTGACCCCATGAATAATGAACTATTTAAGAACTTCAAGAAGAATCCTCAAAGAGATCAATCAAGTGAGACCAAAGAGAATGACAAGAATACAAGATTAAAGAAGAGTCTGTGAATAATCTTGACAAAGTTGATTTGAGCACCTAAAAGTTTAATAGATTTAACAGACAGTGGCTAAAGCTAACTCACATATCATGGCTTGCGTGATCCTAGCTGGAAGCATTTTAGATACACATGAGCAGTCTCAAATCACCTGAACTTTACAAAGTATGCTGCCCTTGGCTATTAGTTAAGGAAACATGGTGGCTGCTAGAAGCTTATTGTTTCTTAGAGGTATCAGGACAAGATCATGATTTAACCAACAAAAGAAAAGCTTCCAAGAACAGGAAAACTTCAGTCATCACTTATCTCTGCTAGCAAGTTGTGTGACAGAGTAGATATTTGCAGCAGTCACTGCTGACACCTCCACCCCATATGCAGTTCAGAGGTTTTATTTCAGATTTGAACCAATCTCATGAAACAAATGACTCTTCCATGTACATGGTTCAGCACTTCCAAAAGGACTATTCCCTGGCTGAATTCCACTTGGGGTTGTACTGCATCTGATATGCAGCTAGAGCAAACCTTTTGTCTTCAGGGCTTGTTGGGACAGGACAAAGGGAAATGGTTTTAAATCAAAAGAAGATAGATTTAGACTGGATAAAAGGAAGAAATTTTTTATGGTGAGGGTGGTGAAACGCTGGAAATGTTGCCCAGAGAGGTAGTAGGTATCCATTCCTGGGAACATTCAAGGCCAGGCTGGATGGAGCTCTGAATAACCTGATCTAGTTGAAGACATCCCTGTTCACTGCAGGGGGTTTGGAGTAGGTGGCTTTTAAATGTCCCTTTTAACCCAAACTATTCTATGAATTCAGAGCTCTGAACAGAAGGAAAGCTCAGCATCTGAAAATTCCCCCCAATTTAGTAGTGCTTCCATGGAATGAGACAATACATCCAACAAGATTTAAAATAATGACATCATCTCTATGTGCACATTAACCTTACAAATAGCAGGAAGTAAACTCCTAGGCCTTGCATCCCAAACCTTTAGCTCATTTAAAATTTATGTTCAGTGCTCTATCTCTCCAAAAACACTGAGCCACCAGTCAAGAATGGAATTTAACAATGTGCCAGACATAAGAAAACCCTTATCCATGACTCAATGTCCGCAGACAAAGCATTTCTGAGTCACACTGAAATTCAGTCCCAGGAACCAACAAATGTAAACATACCATTCCCCCAGCCATGCGATGGGCTCAGAATACAGTAAGTTACAAAGTGAGGACATGCAGTAAAGTATGTGAAAACTAACCCTCCCCACTAGAGATTACGCCTCCACAGAACTAACCAAGAAAGAACTATGCACCAACTCAAAGAATGTGAGGATCAGAAAGCAAAAGAATTAAAACTATTCCATCATTAGCTTCCAGAGCTCATTTCATCAAAAGGAACTGGCCTTTTGTCCATGGAGACAAAAATAAACTTAAAAGTCATAAAAAATATGAGAATACTTCTACAGTCAAGTGCCCACTTTGTAAACAAGATGGCTTATTTCAATTAATATCCCATCTTTCCTCACTTGAACAAAAGTTGACCCCAGAAAAGCGCATGAAGGAACATGTACATCCTTTAAAAATACAAAAAACCACACTGGAGAAGATTGGCCTCTTCACAGACATCAAATGATGCACAAATTAAGGCACTTCACCAAATCAAGGTCTCAGTTGGCTGAAGCAGGCTTTCCAATTGGCAGCAAATGAGGCTGAAGTACAAACAAGAGGTTTCTGTTATCTGTAGCATGAAATTTCAGGTCATACTTGTACATGTAAGTACAACAGGTCTGCATTTCATAACCCCAGAAGCAAATGTGAGTGCTTTTAAAAAGAAAAGAAATCTGTTGTATTCTTTTCTCATTTATACCTGCACAAGAAATTGAGCCCAAAGAAGTTTTATTGTCACCTGACCTGCAACAATTAATATCAGTATAGAAAAATATTTATTACAAAAAAGATAATTTAGCAATGAACTTCAATGTGAAAAAAGTAGTAAAACCGAAGACTCAGGTAAAATAAATAACAATCTTCTGCATCACTCTTCTTACATTTTGTACTTTCATAGGCCCCTGTAAGTATCTTAAGTTTTTCAGTTGTTAATTCAAAGAGATTAAAAGAGGCATTAAGCCTGGGCAGAATATTAATTTTTTCCCTCTCTACTGATGTGAATTTTTGACTGTTTTTAGCACACACAGAATCAAAAAATCAGATAATGTGCAAGGATGGAAGAGACTACAGTGGGTCATCTGTTTCAGCCTCTCTGCTCAAGCAGGGTCATCCTAGAGCACACGGCACAGGATTGCATCTGGGCAGTTCTTGAATATCTCCAGTGACTGAGGCTCTTGAAAGTGTGCTAGGAAATACAGCTGAATTAAATTATTCTGAGATGGGTGCACAGTTGGCTGAAAATTGCTTTTAAAATGTTGGTATAAGCATTCACAATTAAACAGCACATATTTTTTAACATGACCTCCCAAATTCCACGGTATTTTATAGTTTCATTAGCAAACAGAGAAAGAAAACCTTAGTGGCCTTTGAAAACAGCATCAAACAGGGTGGTTAGCAGGCACTTCTGACAGTGTAAGACTAGAATGGAAAAGGTCTTTGTCCACTGGAGCAATACTCTGATAAACAGATGAGGTCAGAAAGGAGTAATGCAGACTCCTGTTCTTAAGTCAGAATTAGTATCTCTATAAATTTAATAGGGGAAAAATCCAGCTGATCAGAAGGTTTGCAGAAAAGAATTTGAGGGATTTCAAACTGCATATGAGTCAACTAACTGCTCTGTTTGAAAAAAAAATAACATACACAATTGAAGAGGTAAAAAAATAAGCATATCCTTTTATATAAGGAATCCTCTCACTTTTCCTGGGCATTGTGTCAGTTGTAGGAGCAGTCTTCTAGGAGGGCAGCAGCTTCTGGATGTCCACAGGAGAACAGGGACTGTAAAGAAAAAATAGGATTCTTTAGTCTAGAGAAGAGGGCCTCCTGAAGAACACGTTTGTCTTAAAATATGGAAAAGATTGCCATGAAGAACCATCTATTCTCTTTATCCACCATGGCTAGGACAAAAATGATAGGTTTAAATCCCAGTTGTGAAGATACAGAATAAATATTAGGAAAATGTTTCCAACAATAGGGTGCCAAAAATAATAAAAAAGAAAGGGCTAGTGATATAAGGGTGAGAACTTTATAAGATCCTTACTTAAAATTTGGGACAAAAAAGATCTTATGGTCTTTTGTTGATGTTGTATCTCTGAGTCTAGAAGAACAGAGTTGTAGAAGAGCTTCTCTGCTAATCTGAGAAGACACTAAGATAAAAACTGTCAGGCAGCTTTTCTGAGTCTTTGACCGTGTGTGTGTGTGCACTCACACAATGTTCTGTGTGAGCATATATGTATCCTCCTACATGTGTGTGCCTGTGCATGTACAAGCCTGTGTTCATGCTCATTCTTGTGTGAACATAGTGTCCTTGATATCTGAAATTTAGTTTTGAAAACATTTAACAAAGATTGCCCTCCCCTGAAGCTCAGCAATATAAAGGGTGAAGTATGGAGGATGGCTGTTATCTAGGGATGGTGGTTTCTTGCCCACCCTTTTCTTCCAAAGCAGAGCAGGTTTGGAGAGGTGAAAAGGTAGATATGAAGAGGGTTTTCTATCTGAAAGGGCAGTTGGCAAAGTCTGTGTCTCATTTACATCCTTGTGTAGCACTGAATGCAGCAAAGTGACAGCAGTATAAAACTGACTTGAAGAGAAAAACAGATCCTTATATGATTATAGTTATATATGAAGAGCTATTGATCTGGAAATTTGTTCCACAAGGGTAAGACTATTCAACAAGTGTGTCTGATGAGACTTGCACATAGTAGCTTAATGGTGGAACCAGAATATGATACAAAATAAACATCCAAGCACTGCAGACTATATCTAAACCTGGTGAATGAAGGAGACAATTATCCTCAGTATTCAGACCAAATGGTTTTAATTTACACTTGGCAGCACCTTTTCTCCATTTTGGAATATCTAGACTAAGTTTTCTTCAGTATTGCATTCCCACTCTACAGTTTCAGTGCTCTGGGTGGCTGCCCAATGAAAAGCTAATCAACTATGCACATTTCACTTAATCATACCAATATATCACCTCTACTCATGACCACACAGCCCAGAGAGTGGCAGCACACAAGAAACCTGAGAGCATGCTGAAGTTAGATGGGAACACATGAAGGAAGTTAGGTAATTTTATTACAAGAACAAAGTTACTTAATTAAATCCCTTTAAAAGTTTATGAGATGGTCTGAGGAGGCCAGGAAAGAAAGTTTTCCCCAAATGGAACACAGCAAATACTAGCCCGCATTACTCGCAGGAAGGAGGGAATGGGAACTTACCCTGAAAATATTTAGCTGCTTCCAGCAATGAAGAAAAGTATTTGCAATATTAAAAAAACCCTGCAGTAGGTTTGTGTCTGGGGTTTTTTGAATTTCTTTTTTAAAAGTCCGCACTCACTCTTGTTGCCTCAACAAAGATACAGGCCTGGGGATGGAGGGGGAAAAAGAACTCAGCTTATACAGGGTCATTAAAAAAATTAGAATCTCTCATATAAAAGTCCCTGAAGATCTCCTCTGCATTTAATACACTTGAGGGTCTCACTGTTCTGAGTAGCTTCCTAGGCTGCACATGTAGCTCCCCCCGAGGATGAGTGAGAATATTCCATTCCCTCAGAGATCCCCTGGCTTGCCGGGCTGCACGTGTGCAACCAGAACGGATACACTCCAGCCGAAGCTGCTGTGGCTGGCAGAGCCAGAATTTTGCTGTAATGGCTGAAACTGTGACCAAGAACCTGTCTTTCCACCCTTCCCAGTAATCCCCCTGCTAGCAGCATGTGGCAAAAAATCATCTCATTTCAGTGTGGGAAGGATAGGAGGAAAAACCGAATAGCAAAACCAGGGGAGCAGGTGCACAAGAAAAAGAGGCAGAAAGACATGCCTATGCAAATATATTCCAAACTGGGAGAATGTTGGGAAGAAAAATAGGGAGGAAATTACTCTTATGAGGCAATAGAGTTTGAGATTGGAGAAGATGGCAAGGAAAAGGAGACAGAAACAGTTTAGCAGAGAAAGAGAAAAAGGCATCAAGCTTGCAATGGGTAGAAAGCTTTGTGCCCAGCAGAGAACATGTATATGCAGAGCCTGAAGTTGGGCACAACATTCCACTTTGTCTGAGTATTATAAATGATATTATTAACATATATTATGGTCACCTTGTGATGATCATTCCCATAGGACAACAACTTTCAATCAATTAATCTGAAACTCAAGCATCAGAAATCTGAGCAGTTTGTCTAAACCATTGTTATTAGCCATTCTAGAAGAAAATTGATCCAATGTTCAGAACAATGAGACATTATACATGTACATGATGAACACTTGTTTGCTAAATTTGCAGAGTCAAACACCTAGAAAAAAGGAAAGGCTAGAATCAAGGCTATAGTTGTCTAATATAAGACTTGCATGCTGATGCATTAAGACATAAACATATAAATTTTGCAGATTGACTTAATCAAGAATCAGGATGTCAGTTCTGAACTAACACTCTACTCTTTAATATTTTTTGGTATTTTTTTCCCTGGATTTCTGATTTCCTGAAGTTGACTGTTCCGTCCTTTTTCTTCTTTTTATTTTTACCCATTTACTTTCTATTCTTGCAGCAAATGCAGAGGAGGAGCAGACTTCTGTGAACAAATGCGTTTTCCTGTAGCAGTCTTCTTTAATCACCCAAAATAATGTGTGCACCTATGCCTGAATGAGTAAGACTGTTCTTTGGCTGAGAGCAAGCAACAGCACAGTCTAGATCTGCATAGATAAATTCTGCTTGTCTCCCAACAAACAGGCTGGCTTCATCAAAACAATCTATCAGAAAGTGACCTGCGTTCCCAGCTCATGTTCATGCATTGACTGTGCAGATGTTCTCAGGCTTGAATAAAAAAAACATACCAAGAGCATCAGGTATGGAGATTTGTAATCCCACACATAAACCCATATACTTACTTGCCCTGTTTCATTTAGTAGAGTTGTAGCCAATAAGACTTCAATTCTATGCAAGAACTAAAGGAAGACCACGGAAATGAAGACCATCATCATGTACATAGGCCAGTATCTTTAGATCTGGTGTTTCCAAATAAATGTACTTGTCTCTGAAACTTCAACAATATGCTTTTAGTGTCATTTGTCTGTGTGTTGCATAATTCATATAGAGACACCATGCCCTGCATAATAATTTGTCTGGAAAATCCAGAAAGAAACAAAAAAATATATCCGAAGAAACAGTATTAAGGAAACAACCTAAGAACTGGAAATCTAAGCTCTTCTGTCAGGGGGCATTCCATTTTTTGTCTCGGCATTAAAAAAAATTCATACATTATGTACATGTATCACTAATTCCTGAAATAATATGTGCAGCATTGCATATCATTCTGCAGACAAGCAATTGGCAGGTGTTTTTTACAATAGCAAGATGAATTCACAGTATGGGATATGTTGATTACTCATGTCAGTCCCTTTGAAATTTTAAAGTGAGAGTAATAAGAGCTATAAATCTCTCCTAAGTATAATTAGATTACTATTTATACCTAGTGTTGTTAAAACCAGCCTAAGAAATTACTTTTAAGGTGCCATTACTGAAGGAATAATCTCTTTAAAACAATAATCACTCAGTTAAGTACAATTCATATACTTACTTTCTATAATGAGAACACATAATTCAAGTATTTAAGAATACTGAATGTCTTTTCCTATTTAAAAGTTTGATAATGGCATTTTCAGACTTCAAAGCCTTTTACATTATATGGCAGGTCTGGGAGCATTCTTCAACCATAATGCACTGAGATGAAGGATTAGATACAGTGGCAGCTCTGCATAGAAGGCACCCTTGGAGGGATGCAGGTTTTTTGTGTTAGAGAAAGTGCAGGTTATGACTACTGCAGGGCCCTATAGGGAATACTATGATAACAAGGCAATTATGATCAACTGACTAGAACTACAGCCATCTCCATAGACTTTTTATCTTTTAGGAACATATTAGAAATTCCAAAAGATTGTAAATTTATATAATCTGTTCTAATGGTTCACTCCTGTTAATTTACATCTTATTTCCCATGAGGCAACTATTTGACTTTTTTTCTTCTGCAGTAGAGACAAGGCAGAGCAGCATGCAAGCAGTAAAACATGAGCATCTAGTACCATCTTTTGTTTTAGCAGATCTCAATAAAGATATTTAAATTACTCTAAAATAAAAAGAGATATCTTTAATCCCTAGGTAGAAGCATGAAATTCCAGAGGAATAGGCTATTTTATTTTATCAGCAAGCATATTCAAGTAGAACTGGAGGCTTTGGTCAAAGAATGCTGATACAGCTCAAAGTTTGCTGGCATTCTGCAGGGCAGAACCTTCATTAAACTGTAGCAACTGTGTGGAGAACACCAATACTTGGAAGCTACTTCCAAATCCATGGCTGGAATAAGCCAGGTCAAGAGGTTGTAGTAAAACAAAAATTATAATAATATACATTGTCACGATATCCAGAAGCATCAGAGCCTATACCTCTCTTGATACGTATAACTTTTAGCAGACCTTGTTCCTTATTTTTCTAGTGGAAATTCATGATCTTGTAGATTGTTTCACACCAAACAGATTCCTGAACTCAGCAGCTATTGGAAAGGCTTTGTCCATGACCTACTACTCATGTGAAGTCAAGGGCAAAACTGCCCCCAAGGTCTCACAGCATTTTAAAGTTAGTCCTCATATGGAACATCCTCCCTTTCCAAGGAGTCACTTCATTGCCCCATTAATATTTTATTACACAAAACTCAGAAATGGAAAAAGCATATGTTTGGAATGATATGTAGCAATAAGAATAGGACCCTGTTTTTATGTAGTTTTCCACTGCATAAGCCAACTCATGTATTTAACAGTTTTGGTTCCATTCTCTTTCACTTTTATTTTTTTCCTAGAATCTTCAGCTAAAGAATTGTTCTAATAGATGTATTTTATCTTAAACATTGACAACCCTCTATTTCAGCCTCTAGATATTGCAAGACATAGTATTGGTCAGGTTTAGCAACTTATAAAAATCACAGTTTAAGTACAATTCTTCAGGTTATATTATTCTACCATAAGACAAAATCTAGCTTTCCTGTGCTGTTTCACTTTCTATTAACTCAGAATTTGTCATAAGGGAACGAATGTACACCAAGATTTTGATTCTTTTTACTTTGTCAAACATTACTGATATTTAATTGACAGTATGAGTTCATCCATTTATCTCAATTATAAGTGCCATTTAAAAAGTTAGATCACCTGTTCACAGGTAGTGTTTAGGAGCAATATGATGGATCCTTCACAACATTAGTCTTACCCTATGGTACTGTGCTATTATGATAAAACTTTCCACTTCTGCTCTCATGGATAATAGTGCTGTTGATTTCTGTCACAAGATCAGGTAGCAAGGAATGGAAGACACATACAATGCCCATATCTAAAACTTTCTTTGAAATACCTTTTATTTTCTTCAGAGTCCCTAAGCAGCACAGGCTCTGCTTAAGCATGGAAGAAGCATTGTTTAAGACAATACCTACAAATGTTGATCACAACCAACAAGCACATTTTATCACCTCCACCAGATGCAAGGCTCCGTTCAAAACCATATTCATTCAAATAATCTAGTGTGCTGGTTTTGGCTGGGACAGAGTTAACTTTCTTCACAGTGGCTGGTATGGGGATATGTTTTGGATTTGTGCTGAACACACTGATGATAATAGAGTGGTTTTTGTAACAACAAACCAAGGCTTTTTCTACTTTCTATACTGCCACACTTTTGTATTTGCTTCTCCCTATTTGCTAGAGCCACCGTGAAGGGTGCAGAGTATGGAGTGTTACCAAGGCTCAAGTATGTTATACACTTCCCACATATTGTTCAAAGAACTTAAAGTTTAGGAGGAAAAAAAAGAGAGGAAGAACCAGGAAAATTTTAAAATATTTTCAATTTCAGATTCACTTACACATAGCTGCATGTATCTTTTTAGCCATTTGTTAGCAGCTACCAGTAAGTGACTATACCCAAAGGGAAAATGTATTCTAGTTAAAGATTGGCTTATAGTCTCATCAGCCAAGTTTTATTGCTCTTAAAGCACAGCAAGAGAAATATTTATACGGAATTTGTTGCACAGGGACTTTAGATAGCAGGACAATCATTTCTTGCACAAGTACTTTTAGATGGAGACAGCAGAGTTACACTAAGAAGTAATCAGGGACTTCTAAAAATAAAATGTCTAGAAAATAAGATGAAATCATAGAAATTCTAAGCTCTCAATGTGAAGTAATTCTCTTTTTTTTTGCTGAAAATGTTCCCAAGACTCAAAGTGTTTTATGTGTCCTTTGAGTTCAGAACACCCTGAGTACAGTAGCATATGCCTGTGCTGTTTAACCAAATGCTCCAATAATTTGAACTTTTTCATTTTTCTGTGTATGTGTATAAAAGGGAATATTATTTATAACCATCTAAGGTCTGGCACAGCATTTTTGAATCAATGCCATTCTACACATCAATGTTACAGTTGTTCTGTATTAATCTAATTGTTTTAACAACATTGGAAAGTTTGTTCTGAACTAACATATATATTTACATGTTCTACAGTTCTAGCCTGTTTGGTAATGAGGTCCTAAAGAAGGTTTAAGGAGGTTTAACCTTTTGCACTAATATTAAGAAAAAACCCCACCAAAATACATACCTATTCAAGGACCTCCTGGTATTATTAACATCTCCAGGAAGTCACATTCTAGCTAAACTCATGTAGGATTTGAAGTGGTAAAACTAAGGAATGTGATTTCTGCAAAGAAAATACCCTAGGGGATGGTAGAGAAGAAAGATTTCATAGTATTAAAAAATGAGATGGCCAAAAATATTAGACTAGGCAAATAAAAATGTAATAGTCATTTAAGCCAGCAGGAACTGAGAATGAGAGTTTACACTGATTCTATTCTTGAAGGCTGCTGTCCTTGTCTGTGGTAGCACTTGCTTTTACCTCATCAGCAATGTGCTACCTCACACTCAGTGATGTCTGGCATTAATATTTAAAATAAAATCAGAAAAGTCTAAGGAAAATCATCAGCTGACTACAGTTTCATTACTAAAGTAGAAAAGCACTTTTTCAGTGATTTCACATTCATAGAATCATAGGATAGTTTGGGCTAGAAGACATGTTAAAGATAATTTAGTTCCAGTGCCACTGCCATTCACTGAACTTGAAGTCAGCTCTTTTATTAGAATGCACCCCAGTACTGTGCTCTCCAAAAGCTGCACCCTGAGGTACAGAATGTATAACCTCGTGACGTCCTTTGTATGTGTGGAGATGTGAATGTGCACATGTTTGTGTGTGCATGTGCATGCTTCTTTTCTCATTTATTTTTAAAACAATGAAAATATTTTCACATAAACATATTATTAGTCCAAACTTTTAGTTTAAATAGTGAGAAATCCTTCTACCACCAACTAAGTTAATGTTACTGACTTTGCTAGATACAAGATACATTGGGGTGGCAGGAAAAATTATAACAGGCACCATCAGAAAGGACTGTGCTAACTGAGGAAATGTCACATCATGGCCTGGTGTTAAATCCAAATTTTTAGACACCACTAATGACTCATTCCTGGAGCTGCTAATGAGGAAACCCACAAGAGGGAACAAGCAAGAGGAAACCCTTAAAGCTGAGCAGTGCTTCAGGCACTTCTGAAACTATAACTTATCTAAATAATATACAACTGCAATTTTAAATTTGTGGTTAAAACCAATTGCCAATGGGGGTCCAGCATCCTTCTTCACAGAAATCTCAACACTGAGACCAAAATCCTTCATCCATCTTAAAACTGTCAGAGTATAAATTTAAGATACAAATCAATTATTTCCACAAAGGTCAAGTTGATTGCACCACAGTGGGATTAAGGCCATCATAAAAACAGCCTCAAACTGCCCTCACAGGAAAATACCAGAACTTTACTCCAGGATCTAATCACAGTTCATCTCCAATGGAAAAGTGATAGAGGAAGTACAAGATAAGAAATTAAATGGAACCATCTTAATTTTTCCACATAGAGGTTTCACAACAGTGGGTTAAAGAATTTAAACCAATAGGCCTCAAATAAGTTTGAAAGCAATAATTTAAATGCATGTATATATGAAACAGCAAGAGCCATTTTAGTTCTCTTTGTACTTCCTACCATTTCACTTCCAATGCACATACATTTTTAATTACCTAGCTTCTTTGTATTATCCTTCACTATTCTTAGTCTAGGAAGTATTATTGGATGAGCTTTATCATTTTAATTGTTTTAATTTAATGTTGTTATTTTTAGTTGAAAATCTAATTTGAAATGGCAAAGGGTTAATTATGGAATTTTCCAAGGGAATGTCCCAAGGAAAGAAAAAGATATGGGATAAAATCAGTGAAATACTAATTTTAGAATCTAATTTCTACTTCTAATTTTACTTCATATGGTACTCATATTAACCCTACATATAGAGAAATATCTCTAAAATAAACTATGCTTTTAATGTTCTGACTATTATTCCACGTACAAAAAATAGACCAGGCATTAAAGAAGAACCCTAAGTGAGTTTTTATTTAGTTCAATGTATTTACACACCTGATTAAACATGAATATCTGAAGAATTCCATGTGTCATTTAAAATATAAATAGATGTAATTATATGTAAAAAGCTCTTTGTCTTTCTCAAAGTCGGGCTCCTGAACTCTACAGTTTAACTGTAGCTATTTGTTTAATAATCTCAGTTTCCTGGATTCAAGTGTTTTCAGAGACTTTATATGAATACTTGAGACAGGATAGTTTTAGGCAAACTAAATCACAAAAGGTGTTAACAAACTCTCTGCTGCTCAACTAACATCCATACAGCCACAACCACAGATCCCTGGTGGGAAAGAAGTCCAAACCAAATGTTTTTTTGCACATGAAATCTGAACCCAAAATCTTTCATTTTGGGGAGATGCAGAAAGGGTGTTAGCTAAGGAGATTTGTTTCAATGAAAGCTGTGCATGTAGAGAGAGGGGGATGTTTCAGAGAATGGTCTGTTGTTTCCCAAAGAACCAAAGTCCTATCCTGCACTGACATGCCTGGTGACTGCTGAGGTTTAGACAGAAGAAGCTCCCCTGCCACTGACTCTTTCAGAGACATTCACCAAAACTGCAAAGAACAAAGAGCAAAAAGTGCTTGGGAGAACATTTCAGCTGGTCTGGCTCCGCTCTCCCTAGTTCCTTGTATGTGGGGGCTGCTCATTGGTTCCTATCTCAGCTGGCCTGTTTTGTTTGTTCAGACTGTAAAAGGAAAAGCCCATCTTCTCAGGAGTTTGCCAGTGCAATGAAACAATCTGCAGTGCTGACTTCCCAGGAGATTTTCTGATTTGAGAAAGATATGTCTCAGAAAGAAACACTGGATTTAAAGGGCAGTAAATCTGTACAACAGTCCAGTACTGCTGCATCTGTATTTCTAGTCTGATATACATCTGTGGACAATTAATTTGGTCAGCCACATGAACCTTCCTCTTAGAGAGGCCAGCAGGCCTCACTCTATACACAGGAATAAGGCACAGGGGAGCAAGCTTCATTTTCAATGCTGCCTGTTCACTGTATCAATTTGAGTAAATCAGTTTGAATAAATCAGCAAAGTGCTCGGTTTCCAATTCTACAAAGTGAAAATGACATAACTTCTTGACATTTGCAAGGCCCTCTTAGCTACTTGGATGAAGAGAGGCTAGCTTTAGAAACTTGTTTTTAAACAAATTTCTAATCAGTCTTGGGAAATCTTCCAAATCCCACTGCATAGCAGTGGAAGTTGAATCCTTTACCTGTCTTTATTGAAGTCAATCTTCCTTGCCCACACATATGCACACACTTCTCATACATTTCTAAAACTTCTGGACTTTGCTGGCAAGACATTTCTCATAAAACTGAGCTCAAACAGGCCATTTGTACTCAGGCTATTAAATACACTCAGAAAAAGACAAAGTTTACAACTGGCAAATGGAAACAACCAAGTTTATTGTTCATATATTAAATAAAATGAGAATCTTGGGTCAGGTAGCTGTTACCCAAATTGAATCTGTCACATGTTGCAGCTGCACAACAGGGCATATATACTTGTCTCTTCATTTAACTTGTCAGCTCTCCATCAAATTTGTAAATAGATGAAACTTAGATTATGAATTATTCTACCACCTTTGATTATATATTTACACATGCAAGAGAAAAATGAAAATTTGTCTGCACAAAATTACGAATATATAGTATAGATATATTTATGCACTGTAACACTGCTTGTAAGGAATTCATTGGGAAAGCTATTTTTTGGTATTTATGTTCTTTGGAAAATCCTGCTTGGAACCTTATCTTTTTACATCCATCTATGTGCTTTACTCAACTGAAGGACTAACAATGCACTGTAGTTTATGTCTGGCCTCTAGATGATGCTACAATGCTTTTAACTCTCTGACATTTAACAGTATGTAACAGGAAAGCAACTTTGAACTATACTCACACCATTTGATACAAAACCTTAAGAGCATCAGGGAAGTGGCTCTGTTTACAGAAACAGAAGCAGAGAAGGACCAAGACCTTTTTCTGTAGAGGGTTTCTACTGCAAGTGGATCGATGTTAAGCACACGATAAAAATATTATTAGCATTGGTTTGCTGTATTTCGTAAGGAAGATCCTGTAACATCCTGCAATCTGTAACAACAGCTCTCAAAATCCTTATCCTGCATCCTCAGATTTCTCCACCACCATAAAGTACCATTCATTCCAATGTAATCTACCTTACATGCCATGCATCTGTCACACACATATGTGGCTCACTGTCAGGTAACCCCTGATAATGTAGATGATTATAGAAAATTTCACTAGTTTTAGGGTATAGTTTCTTGGAAACTCAGCCTAATTGCAGAGCAGTTGCAGAGCACATTAACTGCCATGGTATTGTCCCACTGAGAGGCAAGTTTCTCTCACTTTGGGGAGCACTTCTAGCTGTGCCTCACATCGCCCCTGAATAGACCTTGGCTGTTTCCTAATCCTTCTGTTTCCTGTTCCTCACTGATGACTTCCTGTCCACCTGCTGCCCAGATCATGAAAGGATGCAGGAAGCCTACATTTATGGTTCCAACAGTAAAAAGCTGAAAACAAGAGTTGCAGGCAGGTCACAGAGACAGTAAAAAAAGATTTGGGTTAGTTTTGTTTATTGTTGGGGCTTTTCTAGAAAATCAGATGCACTACAGCAAACTAATGAATTTTGCTTCAGATGTTCTCCCATTTGGTATCTTGGGAAAAGGCTTAATGTTGTGAGAAGGGTGAGATGAGGCTCTAATAGGTCCTAGTACCTTACACTTCAAAATAGTTCAAAACTTCAACAGAGCAAGTCAAATCAGTGATGAATTCTTTGTTTTAATTCTTAGAAAGGAAGCTTCATTTTTAAAATTTACATTTTTCACCTGATTTTTTCCTGGTGATTGTAAAGCAGTAACTAGCCAATGGCAGCCACACTGCCATCATCATGTCAGGCTATGCTGCCACATCACACAGATCCTCCTTAAGTTGTTTAGCAATAAGTGAAACTGGAGACATATAAACTTCAGGTGATTAACATATTAAGAATTCACAGATACTGCTCTCCCATTGGTGGTTATATTCTGATTTCTTTAGTGCACAGGGCTGCAAAAAAAACATTGATCAGTGTTGATGATTTTGCAGGTGGTGCTACCTCCTGAATGAATTGATCTGTTGGAAAGGCTGACTTTCAGCCTCACATCCAGGTAATATAAGGATGTCTAGACAATCATCTCTACTTTGCCATGTAATCTTTTCCCTGCTGCAGAGACCAAGGGACTCTCCCGTTTAAGATACTTCTACTGCCTCAGACAAGCTGACTTTTCTGTAGTACATTTCTATACTAAACTAATAATTATACACTAAACTATACTGCTAATCCTATCACTTACACTAAGCACAAACTGGGGCCCCTGTAGCCTGGAGAAGACAGTAAAATAATGAATTTACTGTGTGCCCATATAATTGTAGTTCACTCATATGAAAGAACTAATTGCCTGCAGGGCGTGCTCAGCATCACTCAGTGGCCTGCAGCCAAATGAGTCCTTGTAAACTGGGGAAGAGGTAGAAAGGAACTCTGCATCTTTCAATTTTTTCACTCCTAGCTGCTGCCAAAGACCTCAGCCTTTGGGGCCAAGAGATAAATATGTCAGTGTCTACAGTTGTGTGGAAGATTATTTATGGGAGATGGGGGAGGGAGTTGACATTTTCCTTTGCATGAGGTAATCAGTTCCTGTGTATACTTCAGGAAGCTGTTACAAGGCTTAAAAAAAATTAAGAGTGTCTATCTGAAGTGTTGCACAACAGTTTCTCTGAGCATATGGATCTGTAGTTAGACACAGAGGTTCATAGATCAGCCAGACAGCAAAGTCTTTCAAAAAGGAGGTGTGGAAAAAAACACCAAGAACACCAGCAGCTGAAGAATAGTCATAGCTGCAGCCTCTGACAGCTCTTCAGGCTGGAGGGGGTGTTTTCCATGACAGCCCCTTTGACATTAACCACTTCCTTGTCTTGATTAGATGGCAATGGCACATCAAGTGAGGGGAGAATTCTAGCAGGCAGCGCTGAAGCAGATGGCACTGCCACAGCACTCCTGCCAGCTGCCTGGGAAGGAGCTCTTCCCTACCCTCTAATAAAAATGGCATCAGTTCAGGTCCGTGCCCACAGCTCTCTCTGCATCAGAGGATGGAGCAGAGGATGGAGTATGGCACAGGAACAAGCAAACCTGCAAGGGAAAGGCTCATGAATGACTAGATTCTAGCAAGTCTGAAATCCCATGTAGTTACTAGAAATGTGTGGCATTTAGGTTCATTTCCAGTTGTAAGTATAAAAGGAAAATATAGCAAATTGTGATATAGATGTGCCAAATTAAAGCCTGGTTTAAATCAAAAGACTATATGATATTTTTTTAATTCTCCTTTCGAATGTTCTTGTAAGTATTTTTTTAAAATATTGGCTTGCATTTCCATAGATGGGTAGAAGAAAAATGCCCTACCACGCTAAGACAGGAAAGATTTCTGAGACAGTACCATTTGTCTATTTACAAATATTTTTGGTTTCAACATCTTTACACTTCTTTTCCCTTTCAGATATGTTTATTTCACTTTTTCATCATAATAAGGCACAGGTAATTCCATGCAATAGTCATTATATAAGATTGATCACATAAAATAGGCTGCTGGGTTTATTGCTCAATCCTTGCTACTTTTCACAGTTTTCAGAAGACATGTATCTCTGGGGCTTTTCTGTGCAATATCCCTAGCAGACCAAACTCCCCCACAGTAATTTCAGGTCTGTAGATGTTGTTGAAACACACTTTACTAATCATGGAAAACTCAGGAGCGAACAAAATCTACCCAGTCTAAAAGACTAAGGTGTGTAACTGTAATGAACACCTTTCCTACAGTCAAATGGGGAAGGATAATAGGGAGAGTTTTTCTTTGTCCCATCTCTTACGTGTAAATGCTTGCTTCACAGAGTTCTCTCATAAAAATAAAAAATAAATTAAAAGATCATTCTACAATAAAAGCTCCAAACAACATCTCTCTATAATAGTGTTAGCATAGCATTTTAGGTTATTTTGAAACAATGCCATTTAATTTCTAAGAATTAGTAAATTGACTGTATAGACTGTAGAGAGCTGACTTCTTTCACCTATCTGCCAGAAACATTAATTTCCCTACTCCAGATCTCTGACACAGAAAAAAATATTTGAAAGAAACCAACAAAAATAACGCCTTAAAAAGCTATGCCACTATACATGAGCTTGGTTACAGCACTCAGCACTCACAGCCATATTGTGCAGTCATTAAGTCACAAAGCCAGAGAGTCATTGTGGCTGTGAAAGACCTCCAAGACTGAGTCCAACTGTTGACCTCGAACTACCATTTTCACCACTACATCATATCACAGAATCACAGAATCATAGAATGGTTTGGGTTGGACAGGACCTTACAGAGCATCCAGTTCCAACGCCACAGCTGTGGGGACAGGGACACACCTTTTATTAGATCAGATTGCTCAGAGCCCATCCAATCTGACCTTGAACACTTTCAGTGAGGGAGCATCCACCAATTCTCTGTTCCAGTGCCTCATCACTCTCACAGTAAATAATTTCTTCCTAATATCTCATCTAAATCTATTCTCTTTCAGTTTGAATCCATTCTCCTTGTCCTATCACTACATGCCCTTGTAAAATTTCTTTTCATCTTTGTTGTTGGCTCCATTCAGGTTCTAGACAGCTGATTTAGGCCACCCTGAAGCCTTTTGTGGGCTGAAAAATCCCAATTCTCTTAGTCTTTTCTTAGAGAAGTGCTGCTGTATGTACCTTGAGTTTGCCCAGGTCTCTGAGTATGGCATCACATGCATCAGGTATATCAACCTCACTGCTCAGTGTGGTGTCATCTGCAAATTTGCTGATGTCTGCAAGTGCCACATCCACATGCTTTTGAACACTTCCAGGGTGGTGACTGGAATTTTTCTAAGGAGGCTGTACTGTTTGGGACTGTTTGAAAAGGGAATGGAGGTAACAGTTCAGCTGGGGCTTCACTGCAGTCCAGTGGGGGCAGTGGGTAGTGCCTGTCTTTGCCAGGTCAGCTCTGAGTGGAACCAACCACAACCAGGGCTGAGTGCCTTGTCACATTTTCCACTGATGTGGCCAGTTCAGATTTAATCAGATGCTGGTAGGGGCACAAGGCAAGACAACCATGAAGTTGGCCAGAATGTAGTTCAGCTGGGAAAAGTTTTTGAGCAATTTTGATTCAGTAATGTGAGGTTAAACTGGATGGAAGCTTTGAGTCATGGGGATTTTAATCTGGGATGAGACACCCCAGAGTCTGTTCCTTGCATTGCAGAACCGTAGCCTTGGGGCAAGGCACTGAAGCTAGCAATAGGCTGAAGGTCAGAGCAGAACGTGCAGCGTGTCAAATGATTCAGAGAATAAACAGACTCAGGAAGGGCAAACACACAGGCTCCAGAGGCAACACAATAGACTGACCTTCTCAACTTTCTTTCTTCAGCCTACCACGTCACCAGACGTAAACGCGGGCAAGGAGATAAAATAAATGAAAGATGGATCTCAGCAAGTGGTCAGGTTTTCAGCTACTGGCTGCTCAAGCTGCCTTGTGTAACAGAGTGCAGGGATGAACACAAAAACAAGCAGAGTGTTTCTAACCAGCTGTTTCAGCTTTAGTACCAACCTGGAAAATATTAGCAGCTGCATTTTCAAATAGTTCAGCAGAAAAAAAGCAAAAAAAAAAAAAAAAAAAGAGGGTGGGAGGGTGGAGGAGAGAAAAAGTTTAAAAAACATTCCATTACAGGTATAGATTTTATACAATTTCTCAGAGAAGGCATCTGGGAATGGATTTATTTGAATGTATTGTACAATGTAAAAGAGCAATTAGAGCTAAAGAAAGCATTTCAGCTGTTTTTTGTCTGCCAAAAAATATAAATTCACATTACCAAAATTTTTCACAAACACATCAAGCTCATCAGATTTTCCCAATCAAAAACATTCTCTAAAAGCCAAAACATTTCGAGATTTTCAGAACAGAATATTAAGATTTCAGTCTCAAAAGGTTTTGAAAACATTTTATTTTTTATTCAACAGCAATTTAAAATTAAACCAAATTTTTAACCTGGAACAGTCCCCCACACCCTTAATTAAACTAGCAAAACATAAACAAAAAAAGTAAATTATTTGCACAGCTGGACTACTAATTAGGAAATAAAGGCAACACAATTGATGTCTGACTAGGGTCTACCACATCCTACCCTAATATGGTCTTTGAATAAAATACAAGCAAGAAAGACTGAAGCAGCTTTGAACAGCTCTTTAAGTAAAGGCTGGATCTCCCAAAATAGTCCCACATCAGCTGGACGCTTCTATCACTAAAATTTTGCTATAAAATGTCTGTGACCACCAGAGCATTTGTGTAGGTGAAATCACCATCAAGAAGCTTATAACTGTCTTTCCTTGAAGGAATGAATTCAAGCCAACACACAAATATAAGAAGTTTCCTTTATAGATTTGAGATCCAGAGCCAAGGGGTGCTGCATGAGGGTTTCCCTACCCTTGAAACTTTCTTCAGCAATAAAAACAGACTAAAAGGAAATATAGAGTGAGAGGAAGGAGCTCCTCTGCCCTTATGCTGAGCTGATCCTGGGCTGATGACAGCTTCATTTTCCACTTGCCACAGGATGATTTTGGAAGGGCCCCAATTGTATGAGAAGTGCTCCCAAAAATTCTCTGGCCCACTTGTGACCTGAAGCAGAGTCCAGCAGAATGGGTGAATCAGATCAGTTAACACCTTGTCGGAAATAGAATAAAATAATAATTTAAAAAAATTTAAAAATTCAATACAAAAGAGGGAGAGGGAGAAAAAAAGGGAGAGGAAAAGAGAGGAGTAGGAGCATACTCCCACACTTTCTGTTTAAGAGATGTGATTGGAGCAGGGCAACCCACTTGTTCTTTTCCAAACTGAAAACCAGACCCCATTTCCCAGTGGCTTTCCTGCATACAGAAAGCAGTATTTTAAGCAGTATATTCAAGTTAAAATCTGCTTGTTATTTTCAAACAAACAGCAATTTCAACTGCATAAGTGCCCAAATGAAGAGAGAGCAATCTTCAGCCTGGCTCTGCTCAGTCACCAAAGGGGTGGGAAAGGGAGGGATTGTCTGTAGCTAGATCATGAACTAGCATAGCCTCAAAGACAGTTGGAGCAGCCCAGGATTTACTGCCATTTATGCAACAATCTGGACTTTACAGCAGTGGTGGTTTGGCTGAGCATGACTCTGTTTTGCATTCTCTCTACTGCAAAGGAGTTGTTTTCGCTGTGTTTATAATCAGGGAAGGAGTTCCCTTCTGTCTGAGGCCATAACAGCCAGTTAATTACATCCAGGACAAGCTCTTTTTGCACTAGAGCAGTGGCAAGTCTGCCTGGCCGAAACAGCCACTCAGGAATTTTCCAGCACTTAAAAGCAGCGAGGGCCCTATCCTGTGAGCAAGGCACAGTGGTAAAGCTGCTGCACACATGGTATTATCTTCCAGCACACATGGTATTATCTTCCACACCAGGAGCATGTGACCTTTATTCCTCAGAGGTAGTAGGGAAAGAGCCTTCTGTCAGAAGTGGCAAACTCCTGAATGCTTCTCTACAAAGATGGACAGCCAAAGATTTCCCTAAATTTGAAGTTACAAATATATTGCTGCTTGAGAGATTTTGAAAGCCTTAGTCATCAGTTTTAGGGTAAGGAGCATTCAAGTGGCCTCAGGACACTGTGAAGGATTACTGCATGACTACAACTAATATAAACTCATTCCTGAGCTGTTTGTTTCTCCTTTGATAGAGGATTATTTTGGTTTGGTGTGTTATTTTACAGGGTTGGAGGTTTTTTCTTTCATTTTTTTCTTTGCTTTCATTAAACTACAATAATTTATTAGCCCTCCCCTTTGAAATATTCCAAATCTTAAGCAGTTTTGAGCCATTGGAAGGTCATGACTTCAGTAAATGAGGAATTTACTGTACCAAGACCTCTTTTCTGAGGAGTGTCATAGCCCTGCACTGCACTGCCCAGCACCTCAGCTCCTGGAGTGCAGTGCAAGCTCTGCCCTGCTTTCCTTTGGTGTGTGTACTAGATGGTGTTCCAGACCATAAGAAAACAGCTTAAATTGTTTCTGGACTTGAAGTAGCCTGGCAAACGGACTATGTTATATAAATAGTGCTTGTTATATATAAATAGTGCTGTTAGCTGCCCCATGCATGGATCAACAACTCACATCCCCTGTAAAGTGACTATTGGTACCTAGGAGCTCACCACAAGCAACAGAATGCACAGAAACACTGAACAGCAAAATCACAGTGGCCCAAGAGCATTTGCAGTGAGCACACCTACTGCCAGACACCTGGAGCTCTGCCTCCACTGATATTTTTGCCCAGAGTTCTATGTCTTGAAGGTCTTCTTTGCAGACTGCCTTTAATCATGTTGATAAGCAGTTCATCCAGGCTGGTATTCAGCAGCTGAGAGGCAGGCATCTAATGCCCCTTGTGCGTCACGGGATATCTGAGACTCTTGTGTAAATCTGTTGGATAAAGCTCAGGAGTCCCTTCCCTGACAAGCAGGCATAGACCTCTGAGGGCATATAAAATGTCATTCAGCCCTACTTCTATGCACATTCATTGCTCTCTAATTCACCCCATGGGCTATGATTTAGGCTCAGCTCCTCTCTATAAAGCTTCAGTGAGTGACTCTTACTTTAGGGAAAAAGATGTCCAGATATGTTTTAAAGGTGTTTATGAAGACTGAGATGACACAGAGAGATTCTGCAGGTAATTAGAATTAAAACCAAAGAAAAGCTTCAATCTTTTCTTTGAGCTCCTAAATCTTGTCCTAAAAGAACCTTTTCTCAATTAAAGGACCTACATCCAAAGAGATACCCCACTTAAAAATATATATTGGATGAAATCTTGGGCACAGGCTGTGATTTAACTTCTCAATTTGTATGTGCTGCCCGAATAGCTTTAAGATGTTACAGCAGTCAGTGCCAATTTATTCCAAAGGATTATAATCATACACTATAAATCACAGAGATGTCACACTAAAGCCATGTTGCTGTGGGATTCAGAATATTTTGGGCTGGGGATTTACTGGTTTAGTACTTCTTTTGTTCATTCTAAGACTGCTGTCATATTTTGAGTCTTACAGAGTATGGCTTTGTAAAGTTACGCTCCCTCGTAAATTAAACTGCTTAGCAAAAGTGCTTAGTAATGATTTTACATTTTGGCTTAAACACAAACCTTTTTACTTTGTTGTATTACAGCCTTGTGGAGCTATCAACTGATTTAATATCCTGCTTTTCTAGCTTCCCTTTTAGCTGAGACTTTCATACAGTCCTCAACAGTTTTGATTCTTCTTCCACAATTCACAGCAAAAAAGGTCATTTTGCTCTGTACTGGGAATAAAAAAGTGACTTTTGAAATGAGCAAAGATCATTACATAAAAAGTAGTCTCTTCACAGATTTTGTCAGATCCCACAAAAAAGGAGCTTTAAAAATACAGTGTGGCCCATATATGTATTTAATATAATGCCTGAAATGACAGTAATATTTCTCAGGGGATTTGTGAGAACAAATTCATTAATATTTGCACAAGGTTTTCAGATCAGCCTTTTTCTTTTGCCTTGTTTGGCTGGTAATCTAAAAAGAAGGCTCAGTATGAAAGTGAAGGTTTGATCCCTTGGGAATGCAGTGCATATTGCATAAACAAGTGGTCTTACATGCTCAGTCATTAAGATACATCTTAGAAGGTTTCTAGACAACTTTAAAAATCCACTGCTTCAAATTTGTGTGGTCATCTGTAAAAATACCTGATTAAACAAAAAAAAGATGGGGGAAATATGATTTAATTTCTGATTGTGCATTTGCAGAAAGATAAATTCCCTGAGAACTTTGCCATACCAAAATGTTCCTACCTGTTTTGGCTGCACAGCTGAAAAACAACCTACTACCATGTGTAGGGTTATTCACAATGTAGGGGCTACATTTGTTAATATCCTGGGAGTGAGTAAAATTGATGTAAGCAGTCTTAACTCAAATTGTCTTTGTTTTTATTGGATTGCACCTTTGCTTTAACATCAACTCAATTTTTAGCATTTAATATGACATTAATACAAATAAATCATATAAGGCTTGTTCTTAATGGATTTGCAGCATGCATGAATATCACACACAATAATATATTTCCAATTCACATTAATCATAGGGGGATAATACATTGGACAATAAGACATATTTTTGACAGGTTTGTGCAAGTTTAGGTTTGCTCAGTCCAGATCTCCTTTTCCTCAAAATCATTCTCTGCCTGATTTATGTTTCAACACTTCCCCAAATACATCATTCCAGCCTCTAAGATTGTTAAGTACATTGCTGCAATCCAGCTTACTATTCCAAGCGACTGCCAGTCTGAATCAAATATTAAATTCCATTTTAAGGCAATTTATGCTTCTAGAAAGATATATAAAAGCTTTCCTTCTTTCTTCATACTTATACCCTATGACTCTTGCTTGCCATTTTATGCCCTTTAAATGAGAGAAACACAAAATGAATCTACTCAAATCACTTGAGATCTGCCCACCCACACTCATGGCAGCAGTCCTTCCCCAAAACAATACAAAACAAAAACATAATTAAAATCAAAGAAAGAAACACATTAAAAAAAACCCTGAAAATCTACCATACCTGTTACCTTGTTTCTATGGCTATCTTCCTGCCAGTCAATTTCTATACCACACACAGGAACTAATTAGTGACAGATCCAAAGCAAAAAATCCATGCTTCTACAGACTGGGTTTAATTTTTTTTTTCTGTTAGATTTTTTTTTAGACTAGAATTTTTTTCTCCTTATCTTCCTCATCTGTCTGCTATCCAGTCTGTGGCCACTTACAGCATTTAGCTCCTGCCTCCTTTTGCTCCTATCCGTGTCGCCATCTGCAAAGTGCAGATACTCAGTTTGGTGAGAACTCAAGAAAAGCTTACCCTAGCACCTGAAAGATTTCCTCTCACAGCAATTCACCTGGAAGCATTGCTGCTTGTGGATGATAAGGGTCTTGCCTATCATACTGTGTATTTTCCCTCCAGCAGAAAGAAAAAACTTTTTAACTGAATGTTTCACTGGACTCTAGCTTAGCAGAGACAACAACCATATTAAGGAGATCTTATTAACCATCTTATTAAGGAGATGAGTCTTTTATTTTGAGCCCAGATAGTTGTTTTGCTCTCAACATAGTTCTGCTAAGGCTACAAAACTTGAATATTGTCCTCTTGTCAAAATAATACACCCTACTTGGAAATTCAGAAGGTCCAACATTCTGATTGATTTCCATGTTTTGAGGCCCTGGATTAACGTTTCTAATTTCTGTCTTTAAATAAAGATGAAATAATGGATGTGGGCATATCTTTGAAGACAAACGACCCAACTGCCAATCTAAGCACAATTCAGATCACACTGATAAGTAATTGTCAAGAAACCTTGCCCACAGTGACATCAATACATCAATGTCAAACTGTAACTGCAGCTTTTGGCCTCACTTTATTTATATTTTAGGCTGATATAGAGACATGAAAGTTCAGCATGCCTTATAGATTCATAGAAGGCATCAAAGTGCAAAGACTCAGCCTTGTACTTAATATAAATAGTACTCCTGTTTTGTGTGTGAATTTAAGAGTATTTATATATATATATATATATATATATATTTATCTCAAAAAATTCCTCAAACATTACTGTTGTCACTGAAGCATCATCACTGGATTTCACACTACCAAGTCAGGAAGTTGGTAAACAAAATGGGAAAGGTAGAAGTCACATATCTCATTTGAGGCAATTATTTCATTACTCCAGGAAGGAGGAACACAACAGAACCAGTTGTCAATCAATGTCTTCCGTATCTGTGCTTTTTAAAATTAAAAACCTGGCCATAAAAAATGAGTATATTTCACGTCTACTGAAATGCAGTCATACAGACCAAGACAAAGAAGTTTCCAGTGCTCTAAAACAATCAATGTCCAAATAAATTAATTTGTGATCCATATTACTCAATTGTATCATTTTATTTAATTGAACACATTAATGTGAAATAAAGACCCACATGTTCATTGTACACTGCCTGAAAGCTCTTCCAGCAAAGGAGAAATAAAAAGTAATTAGAAGAATAGCTGACTAAAAGGATTTAAAATTTTATTGAGACCTCTGGCTTTTATAAAGCCTGCATTAAATTTATTTATCTGAATGTTTTGCTCACCTCATTCCATTTTTCAGATAGAAACAGAATTAATTTAACAGTTTTGTAAGCATGATTAACCCTATATTATTGTCAGAAAGAAGGGCAAAAGAAGTATAATACATAAGACAGCAAAATAGGCTATCATAAAATACTGCCCCAGGACTATATCATACCAATCTAAGTGAGTCAACAGCAAACAAGAAAGTATGCCTTGGATGTTTGATCTATCCTTTTCTAATTAAGATGGAGGTGACCTCATTCTTGTTTCCACACACTCATGAAATTATTCTAATTTCAGAGTCAAGCAATGATCTCACAAGAGCCAAGAAATGATTGCTTTGGCTTGATATATCCAGGCCAGTACTTTAAAGCTACAGGATATGTTACTACATTATTCACTTTTAAAAAATATTTAATGTTCCTTTCATTGATTTGCTATTATGTCAGCAATGTTATGGTGTAATAATATTATCCAATAAATACATATCTCTTTCTGGAAGTTTTTAAATAATTTTTAATATATATTTTGCCTATTCTCTGTTCCTGGTTTGATTCTGACAATATAACCCTTGAGAGCTTTGGACCAAGTTGCACCAAATTTTCCCTTGTACCATTAATTGCAGTGGAGTTTTGCCACTTCTTACCAGTACCTCTGTCAACCCTCCTCTTCCCAGTGAGAAACAAAGCCAGTGATGTTTAGTTCTTTCTAAAATCCATTCTACAGAGGGTTTTTTCTCATGAAAATTCTCCTCTTTCCAATGAAGATAGGCCTGCACATTTTAAATCAGCACACAATGAGCATACTGGTCAGAGAAGGGCTAAGATACAGCAGTACATATTTTTTTCCACCCTGGAAGAAGAGAGGGTTACACCGACCCTGGAACTGGTATTACTGTAATAAACTCTGTTCTTCCTTGCATTCTAGCTGAGAAAGCCTATTGTAATCATCAATCAAATCTCCCAAGGAACATGGAAAGCAGATGTACCATTGCATCTACTTCACAAAAGAATAACTGAGGAAAAATGGTCTTCCTAAGGTCCAAGAGGCCATAACAGAGCTGGCAACTATCCCACACTTTCCAGTCTTTAAATACAGAAATTATCTCCTACACTGCACAAGGAAAGGCAGGAAAGCAGTGTGGAAAAGATTTTCCTTCCTGAAAACAGGAACCTCTCTTTGGATTAAGGATTAGGAAAGACATTAGAAGCAATGTCTGTCTTGGAATTGTATTTGTTTCAGTGAAGAACAGGCCAGGAGTATCTAGTCCTCATTACTGATAAGAAATCATCATGGATTGCAGATGCTTGTTGACTTTTGCCCTAGCCATCCCAATTTTCTCATTTCAGCTCAAATCAGCTGCTGTACTGCCAAGAAAATAGAATCACAGCTCTATTAGCTACAGTAGGGGAAAAAAAAATAAAACTCAAAGAAAAAGTCAGTACAGAAAACTTGCACATTGAAGCATTTTGAAATGCTATTTCTTATTGTCCCATTCAACATATTTCAGAGCCAACAGTATCAGAAAGATTTAGAGAGCTGAAGGAACAGGGAGAAGTAGGTGCTGCTTTTAAATGCTTTTTCAAACACAGTGTTGTAATTGGAATCAACAGTATAGTCCAGCAATTCTGTCTCACTGATACAAAACATGTGTGGTAATATCCTTCTCCAGAAGGACCAGATGTCCAAGGCAGTCAAGGATTAGCAAGACATTGCCCCAGACTCGTTCTGTATCTCAATTTGCCTAACCTATTGTGCAGCAGCCATTCTCCAGCATAGCTCTAGCACCTGGAGACCTGCAGCAATAGTTAATAAAAACTCCTAATGGTTGATGTGGATTGTGGAAGAAGCTTCTTTCTACATTTCCATCTTTTTTTTTTTTTTTTTTTTTTTGGTAGATTACTGGGATCATACAACAGCTTTTTCAGGGGCCCTTGAAGGTAGCAGTTTATTTTCCATACAAGGGCCACATCAAAATTAGAGCTGTTCATGCTGACGGATTGTGGGATGTGGTTAATCAATGGTGAGGACTGTGATTTCAGTGAGCTGTCCTTTAACTGGTCTGGCCAGAGAGGTTTAAAACACTGTGATTGCTGACACTTTCCCCGTGCTGACAATTATCATCCACTCAGCCAAACAGAGCAAATAAGCCACTAATGTACCACAGTTACAGCAGGAGCTCTGTCAGCATGTTTTTAATAGTGGGATTCAAGTAAGAGCTTCAGATAACATTTGCCACTCATTCCAATATCCTACCACTCTCCCTTTCTTACTTTGAGCCTTATTTATGCATGTTGGTTGTGGCATAACCCATGGACAGGACTTTCGGAGCTTGAAAATGAGATACTGTCATACATGTCACAGAAGATCAAATGAAGCTTTCCCATATACTGCCCCAGAGGTATTAACTTCTTAGAGTGGCTCTCCTTTTCCCAAAGGATTGAAATAATCTGCCCAGAAAGCATGAGCCTGGCAGTCAGCTCCAACTGTTTTAGTAGAAGACTGGGGGAGCTTCTGGTATTATTTAATAACTGTAGCTCCTGGCAAGGGTTTAATATGCACATTTAAGCACTGTATTTAGCTCTGTTTGTCTGCATGGTAGATTGGATCTGTGGGGCACTGAAGTACAGCACAAAATGCAGTTATGTTCCCTCTGAGAATTTCTCACTTGCTCTGGGTCCAGTCTTAACTAAGAATCATTTTTTTCACCTGAGGCAGGTTCTCCTTTGCAAAGCTAACAATTTTATAGTTGTAAATAAAGAAACAGAAATAATCAGTGATCCAAGTAATACAACAGCAATAGATCCTTTAACTATCAAAATGTCATCTGAAGCCTGCTGTTTTCTCCACTTGTGGCTCCACAGGGCTATAATTTATTTTAGAAATTTGGTTACAATACATGAGAGTGGAGGTTTCTTGAACCAAGCCAACTGAAACATTTTCAAACAGCAATCCTAGATATTATTGCACAGACCACATATGGCAAAGAGAACAGTAAGATGAAAGACAAAAAATCCAGTAACAAAAGGTTTGCCTCTATGAAGCAATTTGTCTCTACATTTAATGACTTTAGGTGTGATATAAGTTATGGTTGGGAATTCAGCAGAATCTAATGTCATGAAGGAATTCTGTAACACAGCTATTCCTGTGGCATGACTGCCCATTATTTTCACTGCAAGTTGAATCTTGCAACAAAAGGAAACACTTTTACCTTAAAATGCCCCCAAGAGAATTTTATATCATACCTCCAACCTGATTTAGAAATGCAGAGCAATATGTTTTCTGCATAAAACCGTATATAGAAAGTCTAAGAGCAAGAATAAAACTGATTCAGATGGTAACTGGAGTTGTCAGGAAATATTCCATTCCTGCACAAATGGGTAAAAGATTACTGTAGTCACCTTTGCCTTCTATGCCCACTTCTTACATGTGCACACAAGCACAGAAAAAGTGCAGTTGAGATCTGCTTCAGACAGCTGTAATAAATCAGCAAAACCTGCCAGTCCTTCCAGCACCAGGCAGGCTGATAAACAACTGCTGATCCAGAAGTGTCATGGAAAGTGTTCTGTGTACTAGAAACCACAATGCAGGGCAAATTTTGATATTGGGCCGTTGGCATGCTGTGTCATAGATGTTGAATAGGTCAATATACTCAAATTAACATGTTGCTCACATGCTAAATAAGGAAGATTCATAGAGTTGCTTTTGATCTCTAGCAGAGCAGAGCTCATAATCATCTCACTGTAGAAGGTAGAAGACTCAGTAGAAAGTCTGGGCTAAGAAGACTTTTGACACAGCAGCAAAAGCAGTCCCAGGTCCAGTGTGTATTCAACAAATTACCTTACCCTGTGCAGCCAAAGGAGGCACCTCTGCAATGCATTCCTTGACATGCCCCTGCACCAAAGGCCACTGCAAGCTGACAGAGGCTCCTCCAGCATCTTTACTTTCTGGAGGCAGCCAGAGAAGACCGAACACTTGTTCTGAGACCTCCAAACAAGAAGGAAAAAAAAAACCTCTAAAAACAAACAAAACCAAAATAAATCATTTTAAAAAGAAAAAAAACAAAGTTTCAAATAAGTTCCACTCTCATTTTCCTCCTCTGGTACACTAATGTTAAAGAGAAACATTAGAAGAAAGAAATTAGCTGGCCCACATAAATTGCACACCAGTAAACACAGGTAAATAATTTTTGTTACCCAGAAGTTTGGAAAAATGTGTGCATACTGATTTGAAGTGAAGAAAAATGATGATTTTTATGTCATTTATGTTTCTTTAACAGTCTTCACACCTGAAAGTTGCACAAAAATGCATACCAACAAAAAATGGAGTCCCTACTAGCCACTTACTGGCATCCTTACTGGTATTGTCAAGCCCCATGTCATTACCTTCTGATTTTAAAACCAGCCTTAACTAAAAAGCTTCCCGGCATTATTTTTAGAGAAAATTGGTCTTATTCATGTACAGTTAGTTGTAAATGTGAGAGAGAACATTCACTCTCTTCTTTATGAACTGAGGGCATCTGGATTATTTTATCCTCCTGTCATTGTCTGGCTGTGAGATTGTTGAATATTGACAGAAATTGAGAGAAACATGAGTGTGGGGAGTGCCAGAAATTAATTCCATTTTAGAACTTGATTTATATTAACAAACTTGAGGAAGAAAAAAATTAACATAAATCACTATTATCATTCCCCATTCCTTATTTTAATAAATTAAATGTCAGACATCTTTTACCTAATTTGTTAGAGAGGTTGTAAGTCTTTCTGATTCAAATAATTCCACTGCAGTTTTGAGATTCTGTTGTAGCCTGAGTCTGGCTGAAAAAATATATGTTTTGAAAGGGTTAACTTGTGGAACACACTATAAAAGGCAGCAGTAAAAGATGTGACTCTGTTCAAAAGGAGAGTGGCACTAAGAAGGGAGTGAAAAATAAATAAACAAACCACTATAGGGTGGAATCACAGACTTAGAGAGACCCTAAAGGAGAACTGACCTCGATTCTAGAATACAAGTATGTTATTCTAATTAAATTACACCCTTACCTTCATATTTATAACTTTGTTTGGCTAATTTCATCCCAAATATGGACTTTATTGATTGAATAGCATCAGTTATAATTCTCTCTGCTTCTCTTTGTGGTTTTTACCTTCTGAGCACTGATCTTCCAGCTTTATCAAAGTGCTTTTTCCATTAAAACAATCATGTTTATTCCTCAGCTAATCTGAAGCCAACTTTTAAATGTTTAGCCCACAAGACTAAACCACGAGCATATCAGCTATGTTGTTTGAACCATTAAATAAAAACCCTGGCAAACTGAATTTTTTTTCTCTTATTTTTCTGACACAGAGAAGTAACCAGATCTAACATATTCTGTTTGTAATTTTCACCAAGGAGTTGCTTAGGCAATTTTCTTGGCAATGGAGATTCAAGAAAGTAAAACAGAAATCTGCTGAAGGTCATATTTATTGTTAACCTTGTTCAATCTTGTCACAATTACAGTGACTTTGCAAAGCTCGTGAAGTAGGAGGTGCCTAGAGTTTCTGTTGAGGCAAAATACAGACTTTTAAACTTTATATCAGCAACAGACAATTCCTGTGGGGGAAAAAGAAAGCAGCAAGAATGTAAGAGAATTCCAGAATTTGTGAAAATTTATGACAATTTGTGGAATTCTTTCCCATGGAAAAGAATGTACAGTTGGGATTGGACTTTGAACAGCAACATTTGAATGTTGGCATCCATGTATCATGGCAAATCAGGAATGTTTAACCATTAAGCACTGAGAAATATTTTGCTCCATAGTCAATTTTGATTTAATAAAGAAATCATCAAATAGATATGATTATGAAGTTTGTGTACCAGAGACAGGCAGCTTAAGGGATCAAAGAAAACAGCCTGCCACATAGAGTTAGTCCCTGCCCTCCCTGATCCCTGATTTTCTGCCTCTGTGACAGGAATTGCCAACTTCTTTCACTAACAGGGATCCACATCATTTCAGTGAAAGTCTGTAGAGAGACTGGCTTTCATCTCTCAAAAATCCTGCACCGGTGTTTTCCCGGTCGAACATAGACTGCTTATTTGACATCTTCCCCTTGGCTCTTCCCACAAACTCTCATAGAATCCTGTCATTGTTCCCTGCCCACAATGCCTGTTGTTATGTACCTATTAAGCTGCCTTAGCTCCCTTAAAATGCCATCTGACCCAGAAAGCATCAAAGGTAACATTTTTCTCTTTCTCAGAAGGTCTTTTATTGACCTCCAACAAAGGATTTGAGAAGACAATAACTGAAGTGTGCAAGCTAAGCATTAGACCTGAGATTCTCCTAGGTATTTGGGCATGAGAATTTCATTTCATTAAGATGAGACTGTCCGAGATGCTCACTGACTTCATGATAGCCTCATTTCTAATTTATTGAACACAAGGTGGGCTTAGTTAGTTTTATAAGTCACACCAATGGCATAAAACTGTAGCATACTCCACAGTAGCAAAGGGTCAAATAGGAACATTCCAAGTGACTCAGACAAGGGTAGGCAGAGGCTGTATGTAACTCACTGCAAGACAGAAACATAAGGAACTTTGGAAGAAAATATCAGGCAAGGAAATAATAATATTCTGAAGACCAAAAGGTAAGTCAGGAATCTGAGAGGAAATAATGAAAAATCAGTTAAAAAAAGAACATCCTTGGCTGAATTAATAAAATTCCAGAATTTTTAAGTACAGCAGAAATTATTTTCCTGGAATATTCTGGAAAGAAGAAATGAAAACTCAGAATGAAAAAAAACCAATCAGGAGAGCTCCAGCATCATTGAGTAATCAAAGGCTTTCTTTATTTGAAAATCTTTTCTCACCAAAAACCAAAACAACATCTTTTAATGTTTTTTTTATCACTTTTGAACATTAGTCACAAACCAGGCAAGAAAAGAATCCAGAGACAGATTTTTGCTGATCAACAGAAAACAGTGTAAGTGCTTGCAGGCCTATGGCAATGGGCTTTGGATTTGCAAAGTGTATGGGAAAACATTCTGTCCCAACAAGTCCATAAGAGAATGAAGGAAACACAGCAGATTCTCATATATACTCATTTATATTTCATCCTCATAGTTCAAATATTTTTATCTTATCATTGTGAGTATCTCCAGAGCTGCAGGCATTTATTGCCAGGAATGAACAATCAAATGCAGTTTATATAAAGGTAACTTGAAAGTTAGCTCAATGACTGTCAAGCAGTTTTTTGTCAAGAATAACTTCAGAAGATGTAGTTATTTCATGTCTGATGGGGATTTGATTTGTTTATTCAAACTTTTCACTTGTTTATTCAAACGTTTCTTCATAACCTAAAACTAACATCCCCCAAATTCAGATAAAATCCCCATTATACTAGTATTTATGAATAATCTATTGCCAAGAATTGCTAGAAATCTCATTTAAAAATATTTTTTCCTATTATGCTCCACCTACTTTTTTCAATCAACTATATGGAGAACATTTAGTAAATAAGGCAATGGCCTGGAAATGCATAGCCTCAAAAGATGCATCACTAGTTGCTTTTACAGCTTAGTTCTGCTCCCAGTTTTTAAAAGAATGCATGTGTTGTCTTAGTGTTTTGCTCTGGGCACTTACATTGAGTACAGGGACTTGCAGGCCTCTCACTTTGCAGCTGTCTTGCTCATAAAGCACCAGTTTTTCAGAGTGACTCATTAGTAACAAACCCTCTGCAAATAAAAGTCACAGGGAGGAAACACAGATAAACAGGTAAGAGCACACAGCTGCATAATACGGAGTGTTATGCTAGGCATAAACTTAATTTGTGCACACAAACAAATGTATGTTCAGAAAAACTAGCACTATACACATAGATCCCTTTTCCAAAATCAGTGCCTGTTTAAAGCAAAATTAGTATGATCTGCACATGAAAACCATAATTTGTACCACTCTCAACTGGTGCTGTCACAGTGTGATTGAATTGATTTTTGTATTTAGATGCTGCTTTTGCTAGCAGTGCCTTTTGTCAAAACTTCACATTTGTATCAAGTATGACTTCTTCCAAAACAGGCCTCTGGTTCTGGTCTTCATTTTCGCTGAAGCTGCAGTGATCCTTCGAGCTACATGCCCTTCAGTTCTGAGT
Source organism: Molothrus ater (assembly GCF_012460135.2). Taxonomy (NCBI): domain Eukaryota; kingdom Metazoa; phylum Chordata; class Aves; order Passeriformes; family Icteridae; genus Molothrus; species Molothrus ater. The sequence continues at coordinate 61,202,661 of NC_050478.2, forward strand.
GTAATTTCTAATCAAAAGCTGAAGACGTTATGACTGACTCTGGGAGCTGAATCCAATCCACATTATTTCAGTGTGTTCTGATTAAGGATTCCAGTTTTTTGGTCTATTTTCCTCTACCTTGTGCCAAAGCTTTGACAAATTGACAAATATCAGGGACACACCGAGGCTACACATATGGATGAAAACCAAGGACAGATGGGAGAAGGAGTTTCAGTACAAATTGCTGAGCAAAAACTAATGCTTAATGCCTAATAAAATAAAAAATCATTTATTTATAATACTAGTTTTTAATTTTAATCTCAAATTAATATACATCACAAGATGCAGTTTATAATTTTCTCTTCATTTACAGTTTTGGGTTTTTACATTGATTAGTAAAAAAACAGCTTAACATTGTTGTTTTGTTTTGTTTTTAAAGACAGCCTTAAAGTTGACCCAAGTCACTGACACATGCATCCATGAGATCTTACATCATCATTGCTGCATAAGATATATTAAGGTTCTGTGTACATTCCAAGACATTTATCTGAACATAATGGATGTGTGTGCATTTTGCATATGGAAAAAAATATAAAGATATAGGTCTTTCAAAATGACCATTTACTAAAGGAGCTTGATTAAAGCAGAGATATTTCAAAGGATAAAGAGAAAGCAGAAAAAAAAAAGGCATCTGTGTTTTTGAGAGTTCTTTTTAGATGTTTTCCTTCTTTGGACAATGAACTGAGGTGAGCATTTGAAATTACATTGCCCATCTTCCAGCTTCCACCCGATGATTATATCAAAGGAGGCAGATACTTTGTATTGCCCATAAAAAAGAATAATATCTACTCACATGGAAAAATCTCTCTCTTCCTATTTCCCTGCATATATAGAATTACCTAATTCACCATTTCCATGTTTTAACAGCCCCTGTAATGTCATATCCAAGCAAATCAAGAGAGGCTATAACAATCACTCTTTGCTCCTTCCCAGCTTATAAGAGGCCCAGCACAACCCATTTGTAGCACACTTAACTTTGGTTTGCATGACAAACTGTGTAGTGAGGCTGCTTAGAGGAGGAAACTCAAATAAAGACGCTGAATTTGTATGAGGGAGCAGGGGGAGAAGTGACTCACTGAAATTTGAAAAATCAAGTGCCGTGACAGCTGCTGCTGCTGTAACACTCCTGCAAACCCCAGATTGCCATGAGGTTATTCAGTGCATCTGCACTGAATTTCCTGGGTTACTGTAACACATTACAAGGATGTGCTTTGATGTGTCCCACATAAATGTCCTCACCACCACACCCTCTTCCTTTCCCTCCCCTCTCCACCTACTCCTGGCCCTAGGACCCTGCAGTCCACAGCAATGTCATGCTGCATGCCTTCCTGCTCACACGAGCAGCAGTTGTTAGAGAAATGGATCCAAAAGAAACAGTCAATAAAAACAGAAACAGCTGTAACAATTTTACATGGCATGGTTCTGATTTCTGGGTATATCCTCTGCACACATGTTTTCTTTTTCCCTCTTCTTCTACCTTTCCCAAGTAACAGGGTATGGTGTTGTGGAAAAACAGCCATTAAGAAGGGAACAATGCAGCAAAGAAATTCTTCCCACAGATTTTATAATTTGAAAAATGAGGCCACTTGGATTTTTAAAACATTTTAAAAGTGGTAAAAAGGGAAATAGATTACTAGAGAGAAGAGAAATAATTAGAGGGCAGAATGAAAGTGGACTATGGGTTCTACAGGCAGATGTAGATTTTTTGCAGAAGAGGCCTGACAATATTTTAAAACCCACTGCCTCCACATTCTGCCCCACTTATACCCTTCAGCTGAAGGGCAGGTTGTAGCTGTTGGCACTTGGACAACACTTTTTTGATGTGAGAAACATCTAAATTGACTTTAATGAGAGATTGTGCATCACTTCTGTGTTATTTACAGCAAAACAAGGAGCCTTAGGGTCATTCTACTTATTTCAGACAAAAAACAGTGGCATCTAAGCCAGAAGCTACACTTATACCCCCAATAGAAGGGCTCTTGAGATTATCATTCTCCATTGAATATAGCAAGAGTCCAGAGCACCTGAGCCTTTACCACATTGTCTTAGCTGACCTGGAGGGATAGAAAGTAAGAGGTGTGATCCAACTAGATAATTTTACTAATATATTTAGTCAACACAAGACTCCTTAAAAAGGAAGTAAGTAGTAGGCTTGAATGACATCCATGGAATACTTAAAAAATCTGGCAATAATTGAGGTTTTTCAGCCTAGGAAGACATGGCTCTGTCATAGCAGACAGGGTGATTTCTGGATCAGTTGCCTTAGACAGGATAGACTATTGGTGGCACAGATTTCAGTTCACAACAGACATTTCAGAAAGTACCTGGAAAACCTGCTAATCTCTCTAATTGCACTGCAGACATATCAAAAAACTTCACAACTGTCTTGGGCATCTGACATCAGATTGCGTAGGGAACTCACAGGATTTACAGGAGATCAACTCACAAACTCCCTCCTTTATTCTATCCACAATTTCATTTCTCCAGAGCAAAAATTTAAAATATAATAAAAAGACAAATCTCAAACATTCAACTGTATTTTCAGGTTTGTAAGCAAAGAGAAAAAACATGTGATTGAAGATTTCTAGGTGACTTGCTTAAAGGTTTTAACTGAAGAGGGAAAATGTGAACAGATGGCGTGATGATATATACCTGTTTTTCGTTAATTGGAATACTCTCCAAAGAAACAAAATATCTAAATTCTGTTCTTTACTCCTAAATCCACAATCCTACCCAAACCACCCTAAACACTGTGTTACAGAGCATTCTGTGAGGACTTTAAAATTACCACTAAAATACTAACCAGTGATGGTATATAATTTTCCAGCAGAGCAGACACATTGCATTACCCCTCAAATGTATTTTAACTTCCAAATATGGCCATATCTTTCAGCCTTACCATCATGGTACAGGAGAGTCTTTCAAATTCACACTCTCAACCAGTGACACAAATGTCCTTAACCCAGATCCCCAAAATACAACTTGCTGTCTTAACCCTTGGGCTTCAGAGGAAGAGAAATGAAAATACCATCTTTTTTAGTTTTGAAGCTTTTTAATCTTATCAAAAATGCCTAGAAGAAAAATGCAAAGCTCTACTTTTAGCAGCAATTTCTAAGTCAATAAAAATTTTAGTTGACAGGCATGGACAGGAGGAATTAGTTACAACAACAGAAGGTTGCTAATAAGCCCAAGGACCATCTAGTTCATTGAAATGATTTCTTGGTGACTTCAAAATTCTGTGGGAGAGCACACTGCACACAATGTAGTTTGAGTTTGCAGAAGTGATCAAAAAACATGGTCTAAACCTCTGTGGTGGGAGGTGTCACAGGAGCACCTTTTCTTTCAGGTTGCATTACACCATTTCCATTTATTTTCCAGTTAGAATCCAGAGTGCTCAAGAGAACAAAAGATGAAGAACAAACCCACTCTTTTCAACTCTTTCCATCTGGGCCAATTTAATCTTTAGACAAACATTGTAATTCCCACTTCCAGCCGTATAATTGAGAACTGTGCACTAGGCTGAAAAACATAAGACCAGATTCTGCCTATAGATAATTAACTAAGTCACATATATTTAAATAAAACAGAAATTGTGCCAGTATTTCCAAAACCTGCAGTAAACATTAGGCGATTTTTCAAACCAGAAGTGTCTCTGCTGTTTCTTACTTCCAAGATTTTTTCAGCTGTATCACTGAAGCAAAATATGGTGTCTCTCAATAAATCAGTTATTCTTCATGCTCTTATAATTGCATTACATTACTTCATTTTTCTTTAAAAATAATAATGAAGTGGACTATTTTCTGTTCAAACCATTTGCACATAGCTAATGGGTTCAATATGTCTGCACTCTGTCGCTACATCCGAGGATTTCAACAATACAATGTTTAGAGAGCATGAGCACCTCACACGCTAAAAAAGATATCCCTCTCAGGTACCCCATGGTCATCCAGCTACCAGTTACAAATGCTGTGGTATTCACAGAAAGATTGGGGGATAATACTGGCACTTCAGGCAAGTGCTTCTTTTCTCAGTGAAATGTGTCCCACAGGCTAGGCTGTGTGAAGGCTCTGGCCAGGTGTTGAGCCATATTATGCTGGCCTCTGGCTGTTTTGATGTAGTAAATTATTTTATTGACTCACTCCCATATTAAGCAATTAAACAGTAATATTTAATAGCACAGAAGAAATTTTAAGTAGGTAGTAGTGATTACCTAAAACTAACCTGGAATACAAACCCCTTAAAGCTTAAGTGCTTTGCTAATGTAACTGTTAGGCACAACCTGCTCCTTCACAAAGAGAAAAACAGAGAAGTGATTGCAAGGATAACTGGAGTTCCCTTGGACTCAGTTGTCATATCCAGGGCTGTCCACAGCATACCAGAGCTCATATTTGCCAGATGCCAAAACACAACAGAAGAAGCAGCTTCTTACTGCTTGTGCTCTGATTTAAAGCCACCTCAGACCTCCCCAACGCAAGCATGTAAAGCAGGGACAGGGAGAAGAACTGGGCTGCAGGTTGCTGTGAAACACAGGCAGTGCCTAAGCAATTCAGATCTGAAAAGATGTCCCAAGGAAAGAACCTAAGCTTGGACTGTGCTATCCTGCATATCTAGGGGGGAGAAAAGAAGTGCTTTCACAAGTAGCTACAGCTTCCTCTCTTTTTTTTTTTTTCTCTTTTCAGGATAGTTTCATGAATTTGATGGCATGAGATAGAGGTCAAATGGTTAGAAAAGAAATTGTCACATATACTGCAGTTACTAAGAGCAAAGAACTTCTGTCCTGCACTCTTCACACAATAAAGCAGGTTTGGTTTTAGATCCTTGTGGAGAAGCATCTCTGCAGACAGTAATAAATTCTGACATCCCATGCTTGGGCCATAGTGGAAATGCAGCTCTTAGGGCGTCAGTACCCCAGACTTTTGTAACTATAACTTCATTGCCAGCATATGTTGACAAATGCTGACACAATACCTAGGCTGTCCTTTGAAACATATAAAACACATCTCTGGAGCAGGTAACACTAGAGGCTTTAGAAGCCCACCTGGGGATCAGGGAAGCCTTTCAGTTCTGGCAAGCCATCAGCAATGTGACAATTTTGTTTAGCATCTACTAATATAGTGTGGCTTTTCTCTGCACAGCACACAGGTCAGAGTCCAATATTAGCCATAAATTCTCAGGTACATAAAATGAGCAGAACTCAGCTCAGTGATGAATAAGTATGGCAGTCCATGGTGTTTTCTTGCACACCATGTTCAGCAAGTGCATGATGGTGCAGTCTGTGCTCATTCTCTGGTCCTGGTTTGATGTCTTCTAAATGACTGCTAGCCATCCAGTTAGCAATTAAAGATACATGTCTATCAGAAGGAGGAAAAAGAGAAGTCTCCACATAACTCAATCCATCACAAACAATATCTCAGAAAAGTATGATATATTTTCCACTGGGTTTACCTCATGAGCGCAGAAGTTAACTGAAACTTCCTCAGATGAGATATCCAGTTCAAAAGTTAGAAAACAAAAACCACAAAATGAAGCTGTGATTGCAGAATAGATAAGCATACTTGTGCAAGAATTACTCTGGCTCAACTACAACATTGAAGATGTGGCCTTTGGTATGAGCAAGCAACTGTACAGACAGGCTTCAGCAGCTCTTCTGCTTTGCCCATTTTGAAACCTACAGTGGCACTCTGAATCCACTATGAACATAGCTAGCTCATGCTTGTCACCTCCCCAGTCTGCAATCAGCACCACTTCCTTTTGAAAGCTTATTTTCAGGGCTGCAGGGAGAGGATTTTGGTCACTATGCTTTTTTCATACCTCTCTTTCTGATCAAATCACAAGAAAATAATTTTAATAAAACTGCTGTAGCCCCAGTCATTGAAAACTAAGTGGTTTTTTAAGCACGTGCAATTTCTTAGACTGTTAAACAAAGGTAAATGTTTCACAGTAAATATTTATGTTTCTGCAAATGGATTCCTGAGGCCGTCAAATAACAGAGGTTGAAAAAACAGCCTGATGGCTCATGTGTGTTTGTAAAAACATACTCTTTTCACATAAAATTCTAATAAAAATGTGAAAGACAGCTCTGTGTATATTGCCACAAAAGTAGCAGTGGCAGGAGAAAAGGGAGATGGTCATCCCTCTCGGGCAGGGTCCCCCTGATCTTTAGACTGCTTTTGATCTTCAGTGAAACCTGAGCAGATGATTTCACTGTTGCTACTTTACATCAGATGGGAATCAGCTCAGCACTGGATGACTGTGTCTCAGAGGGACATTTTGGAAGGACAGTTCAAAGTACCTGAAAAAGGATTTTAAATATCTCATTAAAAACCTTGAGGAATACTCATTAGAGAGGGACAATTTTAAGGAAAGGTCCAGGACTTGCTGTGAGAAAGTCTCATTTTCAGCTACACGAGACTTGGCATGTCTGAGCTCAGCTGCACTCCTATAACTTTCACTGCCAAAGATAATAAATAATTAGTATTCATTCTGCCTAAAATGTTAGAGAAATCTGCTATTCAACAAGTTTCCCTTCAAAACCATTCAGAAAGGAATGACCAATGGGGCAAAAAACTATTTCAAGTCATGATCACGTTCTTCCAGAATGCTAGGTGATCTTGTCCGTCTGACAGTGAGAATGTACTCTTTCCTCATGGCCATACAGAATTTCTGAAGTACGTTTACTGAAGCACTTTTACTAAATCTCCCAAGATCATCTACTGAGATGCCCTGGCTCCTGACAGCATTCCCTCCATTAGGCATCATATTGGCCCAAACGTGTTTGCCTTCAGGGCAAGGTGTAAGGTTCATCTATTCATTCAGGTTCATGCCAGCAGAATGAATGCAAAGCCTTGACTATTGGTTTGCTTATACAAAGAAGGTAGGGTGTGAATTTACAAGCTACTGTATGAGTTCACATCATGCTGGCTGCTCCCTGCATGTGTACTTTTACATGCAGTTGAGGAAGGCACTTCATACAAAGGAACCCTCAGTGTGCCCTCTCAGCGTCCACAGGAGGTTTCAGTGCAGAGTCATTTCACATAACACAACATCATTTCACATCTTAGCTGGTAGTTTAGGCAAACCTTGTACTGTGAATTTGTCTGATTTCCAAGAAAGCGTTGGTCAACAGTCAAAACAATTCTTGTGAAACCACAACAGAAATAAAGCTGCACAAAAGAAGGTATTGCTTCCTGTGGAAGAGGTTTTACAGTTACTTCTGTGAGCCAGAGAGAAGTTTGATAAGAGGATCCATTTCTACCCCTAAAAGAATTTTCTACCAAGGTTGTTGACATAGAAATCAAGAAAAAAAGAAGGATAAATAGGAGAAACCTGCAACTGTCTATTCCAATAAGCACTTTGTTTGTCTCTCCTGACCACTAAGTGTAAACTTATGAGTTTTGTAAGAATGTATAAAAAGCATGCATGCTATAATAAAACTAGATTTGAAGCCTTTGGGTATGGAGTGTGTCGCTTCATATTGTCTCTGTCTCAACTACTACAGCTTCCAAATAAAAGCTTATAATTTTTGTGGTTATATGTGTACCTAGGAGTACACGTATATGTGCCACTTTTAGGAATGACATTAATTTGTCTTCCAAACAACTTTTACTTAAGAATCAATTCTTCTGGTTTGCATACTTAGGTGGTATAAAAACATCTGGAATTTCTCCTCACTTGAACAAAAGCATTTCTCTGCCTAAGAAAAGTGTATGTTCCAAGAAATAGCAAGCTGATACCCAGGATCTCAAATTCATATTAAGCCTTCTGTGAGCTCAGAACAATTAACTTGTTTAGCATATCTTAAAACATGCAGGTGCCTGTGTACCTCTTTTATCAGGGACCCACCTGATGTAACTTAACAGTATTGCATCTGCTTCAACAATAGCCTGCCAATTTTCATACATACAATTATGGCCTAATTTATTTCCCAGAGAGGGAATAGTAAGGTAAGACATGTATGCTTTTCATGACAACATTTTCTTGCTAGAGCACAAGTAAAAAAGTCTATTCTTTAAAGCAGAGTCCATCAAGGGAAAAAAAAATCATCTCCCACTCCCAGTTAATTCATTTTAAATTCTTAGTAGGTCAACATCTACTTCAGGGTCTTCCAAGTGCATGTTGTCTCATCTGTGTTTGTCTTCAAAACTGTAAACTCCTCAGGGTATGCTCTCTGCTTCTCTCTGTCTTGTTCAGCGCTGATCACATCATCAGAGATTAGCAAATAATTCTTACTATTAGTAAAAATAAATAATATGTGGCAAGATGTTCTCACACATGCCTTTTGCCTGCAAAGCATGGCATGGGAGGAGATGGCTTGGAACAACTGGGCAAGAAGCAGATTTTTCAGGGTATTGAAAAGTCGGGTCCCCAGAGAAAGAACACTTCAACACACAATCAACACACTTTGGGCAAGCAATTCTCACATAAACTGCTCAGCTGGGAAGAAGGATACTCCTTGGTTCCCTGGAACTCTGCAGTAGGCTAGGCTTTCCTCTCTCTCCTCTGTCTGTAACAAGCCAGCCAGGGTAACTAAAGTACAGTAAAGTAAAATAAACAGATCTGCAAAGTGCTGAGTCCAGTCATTTTCCCCAGGAGAATCTGCGGGGCTCTGAGGCCTTCCTTGGGATTGTAATTAACACCTGACTGCAGCATGTTTATAACAAAATTAAGGAGGGAGAAAGAGAGAGAGAGAGAGAGATGTTTCAGCCTTGAACTGAATGGTCTTGAGTTGGCTCAACTTTTATGGGCTAATTTGGCAGCAGCTGTGATTGAGTACAACACTGAAATGAAAAGGAGTTTGGGGCTTCTTGCCACCTCCTCCTCCTCCCTCCCTGAGCTAGCTCCTACTACAAAGCATGTGTTTCCATTTAACACTGGATAAGAGTCAACTGATGTCTGGATTCTCATTCAAATATTTATTCTTCTGTGGTATTATTAACATTATTTTCCAGTTAGGTGTACCTTACTTCTATCTCAGATTATCTTCATTTCTTATAATCACATTTCAGCCTCAGGTTTTTTGAGAAATGCTCTATCTTCCCCTCACTTGAAGCTGCACCCTATAGCTAATTCTTTCTCCTTGTTTGTAGATAAAATCCTACAAGTTCTTACTGAATTAGAAAGAAAAATCTCCCACCGACATAAGCAATGAGTCTAACAACAAAAGCTGAGATCATCCTGGTTTCCATTATGTTCACCTCAGAATGGCTGCATGAGCACACCCACTGCATTCTCTCAATCTTTCAGGGAATTTATGTTTGTGTTTTCCTCTTTGTTTTTGACTGACCTTAACTCAGCTAAGGAAACTCAATTCACAACAAGATCTATTTCTATATTAGTTGTAGGACAGAATTTGGATTTTTGCTTCAAGGCTCACCAAAATGGAGTTTAAACTTCAAACCCCTGCTATTTTACCATTACTCTTATATTTTAAAACACAGAAACCGGCTATGAATAACAGATTAATTTCCACCATCCTCAATATTTCCTTTCAAAAAGGTCCTTTGGTGAACTGCCTGTTGTGTAGATGTCCTAATATATTAATCTCTTTTTGACAATTTTATTACAGTTTTGTGTTATTAATAAAAACAAACTATTTTCCAAGGAAGCTATGCCAAAAGGTTGTAAAAGTACAAAAATTCTCTGCCTTCTTCTCAGCAATTTTTAATCCTAGTGTTTATGGCACAGCTAAATGAGTCATATTGTCAAATGAATCAAAATTCTAACCTTCTTACAGTAGAGACAGAGAGCATAAAGCACCTTGTGCAACACAGCAGTAATAAAACAAAACAAATAGGAAAATAAACTTCCTAATAATTTAACCAAATTAGCTTTTTGCTTAGACTTTTTCCAAGTCACTAGGATTTCCAGGAATTTGGTCAGATGACTGAAAATATAATCAGAATGATGGTAAACAGACCGTCTATTTTACAAACATCTCTTTGGGCAATCAGTCAAACTCCAGCATAATGCATTCTGTTTCAAAAATCTCAGATGGATTGCTTGTGGCATTTATATGTCCATCAGCCACAGAACTGGTCTGAGAAGCAGTTAGGGAACCATTTTCCTGGGGCCTGGTAAAAGGCTACTTATCTATTTGTTATAATTAGTGAGAGCTTCAATCTGGGAAGATTGCTGCCATAAATTTAGCAAAAGCATGTTAGTCCACTCTATCATAGCCACACAATATTCACCAATTTTGCTGTTTCTTTTTTTTTTTTTTCCTAAATATGGGTTTCTTTCACTGAATGTACTGAGGCAAACACATACTAGGAGACCAGATCTTTAGAAGTTAAGCAGTGCACATTCAAAAGTGGAATTTCCCATGATGAGCAAATCCACATGAATCTCTCACACTTCTAAAGTCCTTAGAATTCACTTTGGGATTACTTTTGGCACCAGACTATATCAGAAGCAGACACGGTAATAATCATTTTCAAAGGTATAAAGCACAGTGGTGCGGGTCTTCCCACTACACCTGCCATTCAAACACCCATGATTTTGATGTGTGTATTGCTACCTTAGCTGACAGTCTAAAGTCCCACCAGGTACCTGGAATCGTTCCCTGGGCCTGCAGGGGAGCGTGTCTTCCTTACTTCCCACCACACAGCTTCTCAGGACTCAGTCCAGTTTTCCAGCCTTCACTGCCAACATATTTAATCCTGTAATTCAGTCATCAAAATCACAGTTGGAGTCAAAGTCAATGTCCTGGTGCAGATTTTTTATACGTGTGTATGTGAATTTTTTCAGGCCTTAGTGACAAGTGAGCAGCAAGAATATCACATCCTTGGTGCCTGGCTTAAGGAGAGGTGGGGGGTTTAAATTTTTTTTTAATTGTGTGGGGTTTTGTTTATTTGTTTGTTTTTTCTAGCTCCTTAGTACTCCTGGGAACAGAAATGCATTGTGAATGAACTCACTACCGTCTTCTTCTGCAATTTTCTATAAACAAAACTGTAACCATACATTACACTCTACCCTAAGTGCTGCTCACTATGGAACTGATCATTCTTGGGCAAGATGAGAAATATTAGGAAAAAAGTGCTTGTTTGTAAACTTTCTGATCAATCTTTTGAGCTATCCACGTATTCCCACTACAACATCCTCCAACAGTCACTGCTTTGCTATATTGTCTAGGACCTAAGGAACACAGTGCACCCTCAACCTGACTCTCTTCAGGAGAAGGTGACACCCTTAAGTGACAATTCTGTGCTTCACAGATCAAGACTTCATAACCTCTTTGCAAGTAACACACAATTCATCTTTTCTTTCTTGGGCAGAGTGACTTAAGCCTGTTAGGAGAGCTATGGATTTAGGAGTACAATGAGCACCTTCATGTGGAAATTTGGCTGTGTGGACTGAAATCCACTTTCATCAGTGAAACTTGTTAGAACCTTCAAAAGGTCTCTTCTGTTTATGAAACCTACAACATAAAAAAAAAGTAAACTGAGAAACATTAGACAAAGTTACCATTTTCTTACTCAGTGTTCATATTTTGCCTTTAAGCCTACAGAAAGTGGCACTGAAAAAGCAAATAAAAAATCGTGACATACAATTGAGAGTGGCTTAAGGCCTAGTTCTTCAGGCTTAAAAGTGTGATTAATTTTACACATATCCACATTCTCATTGATGTTTTTCCACCTAAGTTAAACCAAGAAGATACTTGTGATCTCAGTGGTTTCAGCACTTATTTTCAGAGACTATTTACAGGATCAAATGAGTCTTGTACTGTCACTTTACCTTTCCAGCTTCCCTCTTAGTCCAGGACTCTCTTTTTGTCTTCTGTGTATTTTGGAACAGATCTCCTCTGACAGTGGACCAGAGCCTTTATTTGTTTATGGAATGACAGATAACTAGACAACAACAATAGTGGAAATGCCATCGAGAAATTGCACTTCTATTTTCAATTAAAATAAATTGAACTTTCTAGTCCTTTTTTGGATCAAATCCAATTGATTCCCTCTACATTTATGAAAAGGAAATAGAAAGTTGCATTTATCCCTCTCCCTCCTTCACATTATTTTCACTGGTTACTCTAGCAGTAGGAAATGTCAAGAATGGCAGAGGAAGAGGTGGGCGTACAGCTCTCTCTGCTCCATACAGCAGAAAGCAAAGTCAAGCAGTGAGGCAGGAAGCAGCCAGCTGCATGTCCCAGCCAGGACTCCCACTGCTCAGCCTGAGTCACGGCAGAGCTGCCTTCAGTGCTGTGTCTCAGCCCCACTGCTCAGCTGGGATATCAGGCTGAATCTGCTGAGCCCTGCTCCGGGAGCAGAGGAGCAGGACTGCGGCTGGCTCTCTGCCAGCCAGGGCACACCACAGTCATGGCACAGAGCCAGGCCTGCCCTCTCTGGGTACAGCTTCACAGTTTCAAAATAAAAACATGCCACAGCAAACAACAGTATTGTCTCCTCAGCATCCATACACAGCACAAGAACATTAAAACTATTCCAGCCTCCTCATCTGTTCCCTTCTGGGAGCAGAAATAAATGAGGCTTACATTAGATTATGTCTGACTAGTTACATTGCCAAAGGTTTGGAGACTACAAGTACCTAGCAAAGCTCAAGTACCTTGGAAAAGTGAGGCTTTCTCAAGGTCTCTGCTGACTCTTTCCATTTACCTCACACTTACCTTGAATACAACACGAGCAGAGGGAACTCTGCACTTCCTACAAGGCACTCAATATGTGAAGAGATCATGCCCATAGATAGTCAGCACCTAAACCACACATAAGTTTTCAGAAAAAAATCAATACTTTATGCCCTGAAGCAATTCTGTAAGCCAGGACAGACTTTGGAAAATTAGAATAATAAGCTGACTGTGAGTAGCTCCACTAAATAAGAAAGCAGCTGCATTTGTGCATCTATCTCTAGGGTTTTGCATGTAGACACCATTTTCTGACATATGGGAGGGAAATGAGAATTCTACACTTGCCACATATAGGGTCCCAATCAGTCCTAACATCAATACTTGATTTGAGTCCAATTTATTTGGGACTTGAATAAATTATTATTTTCAAAAAAACACAACTGAATGTCAGACAGCAGCACTACAAGATGTATGGAAATGTATATGTATATTATGGTGAGAAGGAAAGTAATTTTCCTATGAGACCTTGTGCGCAGGGAAAAAAGTTACTCTGTGTATTTACAGAAGGAAAAATGGGACAGGAGAATGGTTCCTTTGGCTAATTGCAGCATACATCTGGGAAATTTAAAAGAACTAAAAGATGTTCAGCATCTTAAAAAAACAAAGAAATATGTTTCCCAGGTTACTAGCCTATTAAAAAAAAGCAGGCGCAAAAATGAACTCAGACCCCGCACAGCTCCATGATTGTCTTTGCTGGGTTGAAAGGGCTGAGTTCAAAATTATAAAGAATGCAAAATAAAAGGGGGAAGAGAAAACTAGGGAAAAAAAAAGAAAAAAAAAAAAGAAAAAATTCTGTTTCAAAAGAATTCTCAGTAGCTCCTGGGAGCTAGGTGAGGGAGCTAGTTAAGAGCTGCTTTCTGGTGATACAGCTACAGTCTCCCTCCCATCTCAGTTGTCACTGATCTGAGGCTTTTTACCCCTTGTCAGATGGCACATGCCATGTGTCAGAATTTTATTTTTTTTAAGATTCAATTAAATCAAACTTGGGTCCACCCAAGAGGTATCCTCCCCCAGCTGCACTTCTGCTCTGTTGTACCCTCTGTTCCAACCATTCTGGAGACAATAAAAGGACTGAGGATGGAGAGACACTATTTTTTAATTGAAACCATATGTACCATGTAAAATGCTCAGGACAGAAGCAGGATTTATGAATATCAGCTGAAATCAGCCTCACAGTGCAAGCGCCAATATTTACATTTCTATTGCTTAACATTGTTTGGGTTGGAAATTACAGCAGTTTTTCTGTTTAACTACCTGCAGGCATGCACCAGTTTGACCTTTTGCATGCTAAATTGCATGCGCTAAATTAAATTTTCCTCTCTCTCTCTCTTACTTAGATAAACAAGGCCAGTTACATGACTCAGGCTGCCCTTTCCTCCTGCCATTCCATATGCAAAGTAAATCCTAGCCAGCTAATCCTCTAATTTAAGAGCAGAGTTCTGTATTTTTGTAAGTGATTAGAAGGATTTTGTTTCTTTTAAGTAGTTGTGGGTCAATAATTTGTATTCCGAAAGAAGAGCTAGTAGCATCAAAATAACGTTTCCCAATAACAGGTTTGTGTGAGTACTTCAGAGGTAAGTAAATGTTCATTTTCAACTCTTTATAAATTTGAGGAAACAATATCATCAGCTACAGTGACTGCTCAGCATACTTCTCCAGATAAAGCAGAGCCAAAGAAAAAAAAAGGGGAGAAGAAAATACTACATTTAGCAGGTAAATAGTTGTCATAATGTACAGGTAATTGCTTAGGAACTTAAGTCAAATCTAGTTATTCAAATTTTCAAATACAAGTGACTAATTTGAGAATATTTAAATTTTATCATTATTCAGACATTCTCATTATATTCTCAATTGAAATTATGCAGATCAGGGACATCTATCCTGAAATCAGATCAAGATATTCTGATACCAACCACACATACTTAGTAGTACTTATTCCCCAGAGAATAAGGAAATATGAGCAATTTTCAGACTATATTGCTGAATTAACACAGATGAAGATTACTGCAAAAGTAACCACACAGGCTGTTGAAGAAAACAAAAACTTTTCTTTTATTTCAGTGTGAACTAGGAAAGTTTTGTTCTCCACTTTCTTCTGTAATGAAATAAGAAAGTTTAGTTGCTACACAAAACCAGGAAAGGGACTCAGTACTTTGTACAGCAAGAGATACTTCACTTCAGAGAGGAAATAATTTCTGTGCAAAGGTAATTCCAGACCCTGGCTATGAATATGTAGAATAGGCAGTGGTCATAATTTCCCAATAGAGCACATCATGTCTGAGTTTGAACAATGAAAGCTTACAAAGCTTATATCCTCTGCCATAACATGGCCCAGAGAAACCCCAGATCTCTTTTTGGCCCAGCCATGGACAACTCAGCAGCAAACTCCACACTGTTGTCAGCTCTGGAGGTGACTGGCTAAGCCTCAGCTGACTGCAGTGATCTACCATCAGTTCTGTAGTCAGAATGAAACTTTACAAGAAAAAGCACTCCCAGAAGAGACGCTCTTGCTCAAATCAATCAGCTCAGGATCTTTCAAAGCTTTTAGTAGAATGGATTCTTTGGAGAAATGGGTGGCAAACACATTTCACTATCACTCTGAGAAACTGTTGTCACAAACACTTCTCCCTTTCATAATATCAAATAAAACAACAATATACTTGCAGTTTATCACAACAGTTTTCCCAGAGAATTTTTGATTGGAAAGTATTTATGTGTTTGCTGATGTTTTGTTGAAGGTTCTGTTTGGTTGGGTTTTTTTTAATTTCTAGTTAAATACTTTCTCTTTTTTTCTTCTAAAGGATTGACATGGCTTACTTTACCCTACACTTCATCTTCCTTTTCCACACAGGTTCTCTCAGTGAGAAACAGAACAAGAGGCAGCATGAGGTGAGCAAAAATTTCTCCTACAGCTTCAAATCACAGTTTGAAAATTTCAGCTCTGCTTACCTGATATAAACAAAAGCAGATGGCAAATCCTATATTTACTATGACTGCATTAGGATTTATAGGACATAACTATTTGCTTATACCAGTCACTGTTAAATTTTACTGGCTCTTTTTATTAGTATGTATCGGTGGGGTAAAAGCATACTAAACTGATCAAAAGAAACCAATTATCAAGCAAGAATATGTTTTCAACTGCAAGAGTAATTGCCATTTGTTACATAGACACTGCCTTTTTTTCAAAAACATAATGGCATATATGATCAATTCTTTGTTGAGTCAAGATGTATAGGCATAAATTTTCATGATCCCTGAAGTACCACCTATAAAGAGGTAGTTTTTCTCTGTATTGTTTTGCAAAGATCTCTAATATATCTGCTGTAAGAAAATAAACTATTTTTCTTAATTTGGCAAATCTGAGAACAAAGCCAACGAAAAGTGTCATATTCTCACTCAATACCACAAAAAGCCCACATCTTGGCTATGATTTGTACCTGCTCATCCTACAAAATGGTTTGGCCCAAGAGTATACTGCACTACTATAACAGCCAAGCCAGGTCCTGTAGAGACTGTGAAGTCAGAGATAAATGGTCGTTCTCTCCGTTTAGCAAAAGTTATTCTCAAAAGAAAAAGCTAAAATGATTGCCTAATTTCTCTTTAGTTGCCCCACTACAGTACATGTTCATAAATATTCCTTTTTGCTAACCAATATTCCCTTTTGTTAACCAATTATACCTTTAGATATACCTAAATAAATGTTTCATTTATTGCATATAAACATACATTAATTTTTTATCAGCTGTGGGTGCCCATAGACACCACAATGAATTAAGAACAGAACCAAAACTCAGACACTGTGCATGGCAAGGGTAATTTCTAGGAGATATCAATGCTGAAAATAGAAAAGAAGTTGCACTATTCAAGGTCATAATGTCTGACCTCGAGTTCAAAGATTCCACAAAACTGACCCTGCTGTGCCCTGTAAGCTTTAGGTGAAAGGACCAGAAGGCAAGGAGACTAACCACACCCCAGTGGAAATAATTTTGAAATGCAAATAATTCAGCCAAACCGATGCTAATCAGCATAGCTGATAAATTAACCTGGGAAATTCAGGTAGATAGGCATAATAATTTCTTTAGCCCATAGCTCAGTGTTTTTAGTATAGTTTCATATCATTCTCCTCTCTGTTATACCAAGAGACAATGAAATCTGTCCTTTAACTCATTTACAATTTAGCAGGAGTCATTACTAGATCAATATACCAGAATCATACTGAGCAAAGCTCTTTGACTTGTCATTGACTTGTTTTCACATATATCCGTGTGTATATGTGTGCACTAAGTAAAGCCATGGAGAGTTTTATAATCCATATTATTGTATCAGTTTTTTATGTACACATAGTGCATTAAACACTTTAAAGGTGCACTTGTTTCTATAAAACAATTTAACAGAAAATTAAGGAGGTAATTCAATAAAAATAATATCAAATATTTTCCTTTATATTCTGGTTGCATTACTCCTGTAATATGTTACAGCTATGTGGTACATATCTTTGTGCCTTTAGGGTACATCTAAACCATTTCTAGA
This sequence comes from Molothrus ater, assembly GCF_012460135.2. Classification (NCBI taxonomy): domain Eukaryota; kingdom Metazoa; phylum Chordata; class Aves; order Passeriformes; family Icteridae; genus Molothrus; species Molothrus ater. The sequence goes on from NC_050478.2 coordinate 61,219,873, forward strand.
TCTCAAAAAAGAGTTCTGTCAGGGGCCTGGGAACCCAGGAAACACCCAGGAGTAGCCTTTGAGCGGGTAAGAGAAACACATAAACCTTAACATCGAGGCAGGATGCACACATTTTTTTCATTCTAAACCTCTCTCCACCCACTGCTCTTCACATATGCTTGCACTTCTGACCTGAGCCTCCAGCGGTGTTTGTGGAATTCGTACTGTATGCCAGGATGTGACTGTGTTACTGTGTTTCCCAACAAGGCTATTGCCTAGTGCAGTTCTTATGTCTTTTCTATTTTTTCTTTTTCTTTTTTTTTTTTGAGACATTGCATCCTTCTACTGCAATGGAAATAAATTATTACAGTTTTTGAGTTCTGCTACACCTAATTCTAGTTAATTAGCCACAGGTGAGGCAAGAATTTTTTACATCACTCTCATGGACCCCAGGTTGAAAGTCAAAAGAGCTTTAGCCTCTTGAGAAATACCTTGATTACTTGATAGCTCCAGCAGCTGAGAGATTTGCTTCCATAGTTGGATTCTGATAGTCCAACACAAGGAAACTGAAACTGAATAAGCAGAGGATGATATCTTGGGCCAATGGAACTAAATGACAAAATTCTCATTGCTCCAAAGAGCTAGAAACTATAGTTTAGGCTTCCAAGACAGCACAGAAGATGTGAGCAGTTTCTCCACCACCAGTTTTCCCCTTTTCCTTTTCCCAGTTTTCTTCCACTTAAATTGTTTCAAATTGGAAGAAGTAGAGGTATTTCCTTCTGTGGCACCAAGATTTATACATGAAAATATTACACCAAAAGCATCCACATAATATTTCCATTTCCAAGCGCTGGCATGTGTAATTCTGTCCTGGAACTGAATGTGAAAAGGTATAACCACCTAACCTTTCCTGCAGGAAAGTGTGTCCATATGGAATATGTGCTTTTCTGAGACAGGTAACTTTGCTCTTGAGCAAAGGTGACCAGAACTGGTTCAAGGGATTAGCACCATAGGTAAATTAACTTCTGCTGTCCTCATGATAAGACGAAGGCTCACAGGGCTATCTGCCTGTACTCAGATTTCCAAGATGAATGCGCACTTTTTGCCTGTGCCTAAAGATGGCTTGAGATGCAAGTAAAGCAAAAATCTGGAAGAGAACATATATAGAGTTCCTTCTACTTTCTTACTTCTAATAATCTCTTACATTTACTTTTCCCCAACTGGCCTATCAGAAGAATGGGGATAATCCTTCCCACCCCCTAGGAATATTAAATGTGTGACCCCAAATAAGGTCATAATCTCTGTGTGCTGAGCTCTGCACCAGCACCCAGTGCATGTGATCCTCAGATTAAATACTTTTCAGTTTTAACTAGCAATATAAAGGGTGACACAGAAGAGCAATTGGTCACTTTCTCTGCACATAGAGAACAAGAGCAGAAACTTGTGAGCAGAAACATGCATAGGAACATAAAGGAGGAGTCAGAAATTTAACCTAGATCTCTAGGAAATTAGTTCTTCTACCATAGAGCATATTGCTGCGGAGAAATAACCTTTATCTTTATTGCATGCTCTTGACATAAGACTGAACTAGCAGAAAAACTCACATTTGTTCTGGAAAAGAAGGACAGAGCACATAAACTCTCTTTCAAGAGCTGTAAGCTGCCAAGTGAAGAGCAAAAATGCAGAATTAGCATGTGAATTAATGCTATCACTGTGCTAAAAACATTAATCCTATGCCATTTAAAACTTTTTTCCCAGGCATATTTTTTATGCCTTGCAGATGGATCTTGGCAATTAGGAGCTGAGTTAATAAGCTCCAAACTAGTAAAATTCCAATTGCAGAGCCAGGTATATGAGGTGATTGTAGGAGTTAATAAGCCAGAGGACAAGCTATACTGCCAAGTGTAACCTTTGACAGGAGGGTCAGAAGTCACAGGTCAAACCTAGAAACAGACCAGCTCTTTAAATCTTCTTACTAAGTTACAGGAGTGAACTCTACCTGTTATGTGTGGTTTTGACTGGAAACAAAAATCTTCAGTTTTGCTTAAGCTGTGATGACTGCTTCAACTCCTGACATAGACAGATATTAAGATGTGATAAGAAAACTCTCGTTTATGCTACAAGGTTGGCCATGTCAAAGGAGAATTAACAGAAGAAAGAAGAAACAGATGTTATTTTTCACCAGTTATAAAACTGAGGCTTTCATACACATTCTTATATTAGTCCTTAAAGGCCTGCATCCTTCACTTTCTATAAACATTTAGTGAAAGCTTGGCAAGACAGTAACTTTAATCTCAAATACCTGGTTATGTATAAACACTTCTACACCATGTTTTCAAGTCTACAATTAAGCCCTAACAACCTGAAATTAAATTTGTTTAGAATTAAACACAAAGTACCAGAATAACATTATTGCTGCTATAATACTTGCATCTCCAAAAGGACAACAGATATAGCCTCACCTGAGTCACAGAGCTAGCCAGAGCACTGGAAATTACCAACATTTTTCATGAAAATGACTGCAAATTAACTCAGAATAAGAATATTCACTCATATAACTGGCAGCTAATTTTGAAATAATGAATGCATTTAAGAGTAACACAGTTTTTAATTGCAAACTTAAGAAGGCAAAATAAGCAGCGTGCTGAATAAATTGTTCATTCTGAATGATTCATCCAAATCTAATAACTATCTGTCTCTACAAATATTGTAATAAGGCATAATCAGTCAGTATAAAAACAGCAGGAGGAAATGAGCCACAAAAAAATTAAGCTGTATTGCTGCTGTTTCAGTACCGAAGGACAAACTTCATAACTCTGTAACAATCTGTTCTAGCTTCAGACGCTCCTGCAAAAGCAGAATTTAAACTGCATTTTGCTGCCGTGCATCATGGCTGAGACCCACAAGGTGAAATGTAGTCTGACCCTAAAGGCAAAATGAGATGCCTATTCTCTCCTCCTCTCATTTTTACCCCTCTTTTCTTTGGAAGATCAGAACCAGAGGCATGGGGGGAAGTCACTGACTCAAATTGCTGTGCGAGCAAAACCCACAGGCTCCACGTTGCTGCTATATATGGGCTGGGGGGAAAGATGATGGGCCTGTCTCAAAAGACCCGCCAACCATCACGTCTGAGAGCTCCTCTCAGGCGTCCTCAGCCTAAACATTTTATGGGTTGGGGGTCGCAGGTCACCAACTGTCAAAACAGAGCCCAAGTCTCACTGCGCACCCGCGAGGAAACTGAGCAGACGGCAAAGCCGGAGTTCAGGGGCCGCACTGCTCAACGCGCGCCACAAATGGCAAAGCTGCCCTTAAAAAGTAACAGGCTTCCCCCCCTAAATCTTTCTGATTTTTACAAGTAGAGCTCAAAGTTAAGTGGGCGTGAGTTTTAAAAGATCAATGCACATGTGGAATTAGACTATTCTAAATGTCTTTTTTTTTTTAATGGAGGAAAACAACCACCAAACTTTGAACTGCCAAATTTAACCAGCAGCAAACTCCAAAGCACCAGGTGGTTTCATAAACCCAAAGGTTCATAAATCTTTTCTTTAAAGTTTCCAATTTCAAAAAAGAGCTTGTTCTCTTTGTGGTTATTTTTCAATTTTTCTCCCTCCCTCCCCCTTCTTTCCTGCCTTTGGGCGGATGACCTGCCAACCCCTGACAGTCTTTTAAGCTTGCCATGCTGGCTCCTGCTGACACTGCCGGAGACAGGCTGCCCACTCATGGGGCAGCAAGCTTGGGCATGACTTCATCCACCCGGAGGAATCATTGGGAAAGGGGCTGCACAGGGGAGCTTTCTATTTTTAAACACTGCCTGTCGCGTAGCTCAGGACTGCGAAGAGTTCAAGCATTCAGTGAATCTGTTCTCGCCACCTCTTGGGCCTTTTGAGCAGCAATAGTTCTGGTAATCGAGGCAGTGTAGTCATCAGTCTCCTCAATCTACAGCCCATGGGCTACATACAGTCCATGGCAGCAATTCATCTGTCCTGTGGGGTAATTTGGGAGACTGCCAGGTGCAGGCAGGGGGATCAGGGTTGGATGAATCATCAGTGGCTTGTTTTTAGTGTGGACGAAGGTGTGTTCATGAAAGATGATAGCTGGGAATAAACTTCTGCTACAAGTGGAGCAAATCACTTGCCCTGTACCCTTGCTTCTGCTGTATGAAAACTGCCACTGAGAAAGGCAGCTGTCAGGCATAGCATGAGGTCTTCTTGTGGCCAGAACCAGCTGATGGCTGTTATGCTTGTGGGAGCATATAGGGATTTTACCTATGCATGTATACAGTTAAGCATGTCAGCAGTACACTCCCAGGAGACACCAAACTTTCTGTAGTTTCTGTGATGTGAGAAAAGCAGAACTGCCATAAACAGTCCTTCTCCAATGTTAAAAGAAATCAGTAAAAAGGCCAAATACTGGTCTTATAGGTACTGCTCTGTAATCAAGAGACACACAGACACATGGTCCTCTAATCTTCTTAAACTGACAGAATATAAAGTAACAGGAATGGAAGAAATGGCCATAGATTTCTGGATTCTTTCTTTGTTTCCTAATTACACTCTAAGATCAGCCCACTTTAACACATGCCTCAAATTATGCAATCACAAAATCACTCAGGTTGGAAGGGCCTCAGAGGTCACCTAGTCAATCCCCCGACAGCAGCCTGCTGCCTCTGCTCTACACATTCTCCCACAGAAAGGCAGCATGGAGAGAGAGCTGCAGAAACAGCTGTGGGACCATCAACTTGCTTGCTGTACCTAAGTCAGACAGATGGGAACCTTTAGCCCATTACCACTTCTTTAGAAACAGCACCCAACACAGGGCTCAGTAGAGACATCACACATGACGGCTTAACTGTATTGTAGATCTAGGTGAGGGTAGGTTGTTAAGTCTCCAGCCACTTGATGGGTAAGAGTGTTGTCTGATCAGATTCAGCACACAAAATCACATTACAGTTCCTTAGAGATGGCTTGGTTAGTAGCAAATTTCCTATGAGGCCCTCAGGTAAATACCACCCACTTCTATTGCTGAAGCTAATGAGGAAAAAATGTTGCAGAATGTCATCAAGGCCACACAGGAATATCAGTATCAGAGCTGGGATTACACAGAACAAGCTTGGTCTAAATGCTCTAACCCCTTCTGGGGGTCAGATTATTCACTCCTGTGGCCTCTGCCATGCTAGCTCATGAGGTATGGCACTGGCCCACAGACAGGAAGCTGGGTGAAGCACCAAAACCACTGCAAGATACCAGCAAGAGTCACCCAAGCCTTTCTGTCACTTGTTCAGCTAGGCAGCACTCTTCCCTTTGAAATAAGTATTCCTCACTTTTTGTTGCAGCTTTCTTTCATCCACTTTCATCCCATGTCTTTACCTTCCTCACATATACAAATATACACATGCTTTGCCAGAAAATCAAAGAAAACTACGTCTCTTTTTAAAAAAGAGAAACAAGAAGAGCTTTCATGTTTCTCATGTTTTATGCTGTTGTAACTGCATTTGATATAGTCCCATGAGCAGACCTTCCAATAATAATAACTAAATCTACTTTTATTTTGTAGGATATTTAGGAGCTATTTGGAGCTGTAACCACAGTTATACAGACAGCTCTCACCACATACATGTGGTATTATTTACTCAACCTCCTGATTCATTAAATGGATTTCCAGCTCCTAAGAAGTTTATTATTATTCCTCTGTGGCATCTTCATATTGATTATAATTTCAAAATTCTCTGCTGGAGATCAATGAGTATCCACTAAATTAGGTGAGAGTTGATGAGTATAAAATTGAAACGCTGCAACTATTTGCTGTCTACAGCCATCAAAGTAATTAAGATGATTCCATCTCTCCTCACCCATTCTTCAGAGCTATATCTGGTTCTGTGTTGTACTGTAGGGAAAGAAACAGGAGAACAGACAACTAGTAGACAAGCTAGATAGCAGTGGCAAACACGGCATCTAAAATCTTCCAGCATATGGGCCAGGGTGATAAGGAAGCTATTATTTTGTGCCATAGCTCCTCCAAAACCTGGGTCCAGTCTTCCCTTAAGTAAGGAGTGTTCCAGTATTGCTCTCTTGAGCCTCTGTCTCTGAGAATTGTGTAGAGAAATAGCTCTCATACTAAACAAAAGAGGTGATTTGGGGTTCATAAGCATAAAACAACACTGTCAGAAATGAGTTGAAATGACAGACTCCTCAGTGAAACAACTCATCCTCCAGCTTTCATAAGAAGGCCAGAACAGGTTCCTCTGGATTCAGTATTACTCACCCACAGTTAAAAGCAATTGATAGATACAGTTTTTTGTTACTCTTTCTCTGAACGGTCAAATTCCCAAATGAATGCCAAATCTGGACTTGGCAGTAGGGATCCATGGCTGCGCTAGTAATTTAAATACCTCTAGCCCAGATGGCCCTTAAGCCTATCTGAAAAATATTCCTGTGTTCCCACTGCAGCAAGCCAGTTTCCAGAGTCCCCTGAGCAGAACAGCACACCAGTATTTTGCATCAACTAATCTTTTTAAATATATGAAAATATCTAATCCCTATCTTTTCACCCATAAATAAACTCCAGTCATTTATATATAAATAGATACATATATAAGGCATCCCTTCTCATTCCATCATATGCTGTGATAAAAGATCTGAGCAGAATCTCAGAATGCAGGCTGGATCTCGGTGGAACTATGCTTAGATATGGAACTCATTGTTTCCAGAATTATCCAGTAACCTGGTTGACATCCTGAGGGAATGATACGTTCCTCCTTTTTATTAAAAGCCTGTTCCAAAAAATTATCAGAGTTGCTTGTAGCAAACAACTTCAAGGGAATGTGTCATGTAATTCTTGTCCTGCCAAAAAGATATATACATTATTAATAACAAAATCTACTTGGCTGCTAACATTTTTGATAGTTACTAGCAATGAGATAGATAACTATTCTCAGTTTTGCTAAATGCCTATGTGGATTTTGCCAAGCTTAAAATAACAACAAGGATAAGGCAACAGTATACTTCCAATAGCTAAAATTCTGAACAAAAATCACAAATTAAAATGAGTTAAGAAGTATTTTTCCAGAAAGAGAAGTTTTATAAGTTTTACGTTCTCAAACAGTGGATCAAAGTGACAGTTAAATGACTTCCCTATTACCTGCCATGTTCATGCAAGCAATATTCATTAGCAACAAGATTGTAAATGAGGCAAAAAATTACTTGTGTCCTTATAATTCTATCTTTTCTTTGCCAAACCCTATCAGTGTTCAAAACAGTAGTTTTCTCTGCTATTCAAAATAAGGATCTGAAACATAATTCTTCCCATAAATCTACAGGGGTACGTTTTAGCAGAGGAACTGTACCAAACCTCATCCCACGGACTGCACTAATTCAGCATCACATCAAACCATCCCAGGGAAGACCATAGCATTTCTCTGGCTCTGGCCATCGGATTATGTATGCTAAGTGCATGACCTATTGAGAAAAATAGTCCAATTCACTTGGCAGTGTGCTAAGATCTGCTGGTCTTCCATTATCACAAAGTTCTCTATGAAAGGAGGCTGAGAGCAGCCAGATCACCCATTCCATTGCTTGCATGGAACCTTAGTCTGTCAAAGGCATTACAAGTCAACATGGGCTGTGGCCTTCTAATTTTTCCTGAATCTTTACCTGGGTCTGACACCCATTACATGTAGTAAGTCTGTGAATTGGGTTTGCATGCACACATGTTTGTGTGGGAAGTTTCTAGTGTGCATGTGACTAGATGTGTCTGTGAAACAAACTTCTGGACTGATCCAGACCATTTGTTCAGAACAAAATGAGGAATGTGTGTGAGTTTTATGATACAAGTATGGGTATCATTACATCTAGATTCATGGAAACAGGTGGAAGACTAATGGATTTTGGGAGGTCAAACAACCTTTTGTTTTTCCTGTGTTGTCACAGTAGGGCACAAATAGAACATATGTAAGAGCTGAGAAAGGAAAACTATAGCCAGTACAAATTAAATAGGGCTATATGATGTGTGGATAATCCTGAAGGAATGAAAACAGAGATGCAGAATAGAGCATTATTTTATGTGCAGTTTATGCACATGACCTATGCCTTTGCATACAGACACGTCACACTCCATCAGGGTTATAGAAATAGTCATAGTTCCAAAGGTATTAGAAAACACAATATTAAAATTCTTCCTGCAGAAAAATCAAAATGTGCCCTACTGATTTTATTCCAAACCTCTAGAACTCATCCCACAATACCTTAGATCTATCACAAAGCAGAAACACTAGGAACATCTCCTCATAAAAAACAAACAGAAACACCAGCAGTATATTTTTCTGAAGGGTTTTATGCTATATTCTTTTTTCTTCCACAGTGATTTTGAGGCATGTGTGTGTAATGCAGTCCTGGACAATGTGATAGCAATTGTGTCTGCCTTTATGCAGAGGCTAACAGCCCTTTCTGAACTGATGTTCTTAGGAAAACGCCTTCAGACTAACCATATTCCTGCACAAAATCTCCAGTGGAGAACACTGAACACTCACATGGGCCTTTCAGATATGTTAGGTCTATCTCTTGCTGATTCGTCCTTTTACTCATCTTTTTTAAAAACCTTCCAGGTTTCATCTCAGAAGGTAAAAAGCAATTTGAAATTCTCTCCAGATGTCAAGGATTTTTGTTGTCTTTTTTTCCTCCTCACAGATTCATGTTCTGAAAAGAAAAAAATAGAGAAAGAAAAAAAAAAGATAAGGAGAATTTTTTAAAAGCCTTTAAAAGATATGAAGGATCTAAATTAAAAACCTTTTTGCAGTGAAAGGTGGCTGGAGGGAATGTATAAGAATAGTCAGTTACTGCTGGCATGTTTACAGGCTTTGAAGATTCTTCACATCTAGCCGAGTGAGAATGGTTAAGAGCAGTTCTACCTCACACTAAGATTTTATGGGATTAATGAGGTCTTTATTAAACCAAATACCTGCAGGTTCTGTTACTGCCAGTGTAGTTACAAATCCTTCCTACTTGTTCATACAAGGCAGAGGGTAAAATTGGAGCTCTGTAAAAATGACTGGCCACTTTGCCTTTCTACTCTTGTGATGATCACTCTTTCCAGTAAGTAAAAGGGTCTGTTTCTACTGGCACTGCTTAAAATGAGAAGGGTTTGGGTTTTTGCTTGTTTGCTTGTATTTTCTTTATTGTTTTTTTTAACAGCCACTGATTTATGACCAATGTAGGAAAGAAGGTTTTGTGGAAGATAAACTGACAACAACAGGAAGAATATTCAAGTTACATTAGCTGATTTACCTAAAGACGATTTTTTCTCCAGAACAAGTCTGGTGTAAACTGAAAAAAAACCCTCCTGTTGTCTTTTTATCCCCATTTAATTATTTGGAATCATCAGCTCACAGCCATGTGCAAATAATGGATCCAGCTACAGGATATGTCTACACATGAACTCAAGAGCCATAATGGCAAAATGTGCTGCAAACTCATACCACACTCTTTTAATTTTGCAAGCCAACATGAAATACCCTTTTGTTTCACTGTTATAAAGATGAGAAATAAATATTCAAAAAACCCGAGGTATTCTGTTCTTTGATCATCATTAATTGTAACCCGGCTACATATTTCTCCTACATATTACTGAAATATTTTTTTATTATAAGATTTAGGGTATATTAGAAATCTTTAATATTATGGTTGTGTCCCTCACAGCAAAATTAATATAAAAATGTACTATTTTGATACAGGTCACTCCTGTGCTTTTTGGTTAAAAAAATTGGTTAAGAATTTATAAGTTTAAGGAAGTTAACAATATACACGCTCAGAAAAGCAGAAATTTTGTACAGAATTTGTGTTGGATTGCTGGTTTTTTTTAAAGGAAAGAATATCATAGTTTGAATAAAACTTCAGTCCTTTAGTCAGAATTACTTTTAGTATATACTTTTTCTTTTTAATTAACTACTTCTGTCTACCATATTCACTTTTATAAATGATACAAACAAGATAATTTTATTCACTACAAAATTTTTATCTTTTCTGGTGTCTAGAAGGTGGAGTGATATGATGTGTTTCACAGCTATAAAGCCAAACACTCCTGAAATATGCCTCACAGGGAATATTAGCCCCAAGTCTTGAAACCACAGCCAAATCAGGAAATCTGTAAGGAGAAAGTGATGCAAAGATTGTGCTGAACTCCACTCCATTCCCTCCTATTGGGTTGCTGTTGTGTTTTTTAATTTTTTTCCCAAGGAAGACTGTAACAATACGAAAAAGCCTTTGAGCCTTGGGAAGAGCTGTGTTTGAAGAGTAACTCAAATAATGATTTTATAATCACACTTCAAACTCTTAAATAAAATACATAGACAAAACAGGCAACAATTCCTATACTTCTTCCTGTTTACACAAAAATCCATGGCCAATGAAACAAGTTTTGCACGGTTTATTTGGTGTTCCTACACCTGCCCAGCCACGAAGCTGCACCATGTCAGCCACTCACAATGACTAGGCACTTCCGAAAATGGCAGTGTCATGACATTTCCATGGTGACTTTGGCCTCAGCTTGGCAAATCCCACCAGATCAGGTTACTGACTGAGGACTTCGGAAATGAGTAAGAAAGCACTAAAGGAGAAAAGCTGTGATTATATGCAAATATATTCATTAGAGAAGAGATTTAACAGAAATGCACCTTCAATATTTTTTTAATGAATTTTTAAATAATGAATTTTATTTATAAAAATATGCTGCAGGTGTGCAATTCAATGTATCTGACCTTTTAAGAACTGGTTAGAAATGTCTGCTCCCAAAAAGTTTTCTTGTTTATATTTTTTTCTATTTCTGTTTTAAAATGTTTCCTTTAAAGTTTCATCTGTTTTCACTTTTATTGACAATAATTTATTTTTTCTTTGCTTTATTTCTTCATGTCCAATATAGTCATCAGCTATAAGTTTTGAAGTTATAAGCAAATCCTGCCAGACACCCTGGAATAGATGACAACCTCTGCAAAGAACATACCATGGCCTGTGCCTGCTATAAATATCTATATGAATTTCCATGCATTTTGTACCTTGTAACAGCATTTCTTTTAACAGCACAAAATATATAGTCACTGGACAACTACTTTCTCACTGTTCCCTCAAACAAAACAATTTTAGGAAGTAGGTGAATGCATTTTACTAAAATAATTTCACATGTCTTTCAAAAAAACTATGTCAATATTAATTTCTAGCCTGGATTCAATAAGTATGTCAAGCTTAACTAAAATATTTTTTAAATGAGATGGAATAGAAAAAATATTCTACTGAGATCCTAAGATTTGAGGCTCTAAATTTCCTGTGGGATAGGAGATATATACAAATATACCTCATCCCTTCAGGGTTTGCTGGGGTTTGTATATTTGGGGGTTTTTTATGTATTATGTTTAGAGACCGAAGCAAAGGCATGAAGACAAGAAAATGTGATAGGTTTTGAAATCACTCAGAGAAAACTCTGATGTTGAATGCTTCCTTAAAGACAAGCAAGTAAAGGTCACATTGTTTCAATATTATTTCCATTCCATTATGAAACAGAGGATTTTGAGCAGTAATATGCATTCCTTCCTCTGATAAATGCACAGCTAAAAGTAAGATCCTCCCAAAGAAGCAAATTCAGCATAGATCTCTGTCTGTTATTTTGCTTTCAGCTAATACCCCACTCCCCAAGAAAAATTCTGCTGACCTTTTACTGTCCATTCAATCCTGACATATATATCAGAAATTATTGGACCAATGAGCATTTCATATGCATTTCAAATCAGGAGGAAAAAGGCATCTTCACAAAATGCACTTCTAAAGGACAGGAAAAAACTGCCATTTGCCATTTTGTGTTACTATCCATTACTAAAATCAAACACTGCATGCTAAAACAGAAGCATGCTTACCACAATCTCTGGAAATACCTTCCTATTCAAGTGTGCTCAAAATCTCTGTACACACTTCAGTGCTCTTTTCAATGTATTTGCAATAGAAAAAACAATCCTCTTACTTTTACAGACTCTAGTTCCACAAAGCACTTAAGAAAATATTTTTCCAGTGATGCATTTATCCATAGAATTAAAAATATGCAAATATTGAAACCAAGCTCTATTTCTCCTATTCCCCTCTCACTGGCAGGAAAATTCCAGTCTTCTAGTGGTAATTTTACTGTTTATTACTTTTTATTAGAAGTGTGTTACACAAATATAACACTAAAACCAATACCAATAAAATTCCAGCCCACCAGTGAATTCCACTGTGGCATGTCTACCCTGAGTAGAATCTTGCAACTCATTCTACTTTATCTTGAAGAATTATTAGCTGAAATCTGGACCTTATGGAAAATAACCTGATTGTAGCATATTGTAGCTATGATTATAGCTGAACATTGTCAGGGGAAACAAATCCTACATAAAAGCTAATATATGGGAAAACAAGCAAAAACCACAGGAATTATTTAAATCACTAGATCTTCAGTCTTTGCAGTTCTGATGTTCAATGTGCCTCAGAATCAAGGGCACTTTTTCTTGAGGCTAAGTAAGAACTAAAGCAGTGATCTTTTTATAGCAATATCTTATAAGTCAAAGTGTGCAAATATTTACTTACTTCCTCATTTGGACTGGGCTGTATCTCACAGCTTTGGAAATGAGTCCAGCTATGGTGCAAGAGGTTATTCCACCACCCCAGAACAAACAGAACAAAACTCAAGTTGGGTAGCTGTCACAACTAGTCAAAACATCAATGATACAGCAATGGTCACAGGAACCCACTCTAAAGATTTTTTTGGAGGCTGGAGACTCGCCTTCACTTTCAAAATCACTTGTTTTCACCTCTGAAAAAGGAAAATTGGGTTTAAGGTATTGGATAAATAATATTGCAACCACAAGACATTAAATGTTGAGCCAGCAAGGGCTCAGTCTGCCACTTCATATTCATACAAAAAGTTTTGTAGTGCATCTCTGTCCTAGCAGATGTCAGATCCTTATCATCTGACCTCCAAGAGCCAGATAAATCTGGTGTCAAGTGTTAGGCCAGAACAAGTACCATAACGTGGTCTCCTGATAATTCAGCTGAAGTGCCACAATGCAGTTATGTGTGATTCATATCAAATTTATACTGCCAAGTTATTCGATAATATACAGATACAGCATTAGTGAGCATTGAGCCACAGGCTTCAAACTACAAGTATCAAGAACAATATACACTAGCCAGCTTTTACTCCATTCTTTGCAACGTCCCCTGGGTTTTTGCTATCATTAGCTGGAATTCTGCTTGGGATTCACAGTTAATATTTCATGGTGTACTTAGATGTATGGCATCATAGTGGCAATGGTGATACATTATTTTTAAAACATGCTTTGCCATTTTATTTTTATGTCTGCTTCTGAAATTTTATGAAACTACATTAGTATGTGAATTAAAAGTAAACCAAAAATCTCCCAAATATTTCCACCTTTTTTTTTCTCCATATGGAATTATTTTCCCTTATGTTCTTATCTATTTTTTACCAGCCTGCATGCAGAGAGCACACTGAGAAAGGACTCAATCCCCATTTTGCTGGTTTTGCTGAGACAAACATTTGGAAAGAATGCTTTTAAAATTCTCCTGTTCCCTAAATGAAGAAGATGGGAGAAGAAAGAGCCCTTGTTTAACAGCATCCTAGAAAATCATGTTCTTAAATTCTTCATAAAAGTTTCATGGACCTTAAAGGGAGCAATCATAAAAGACAAAATATTTTTCATTTAAAACTCTCTAAATATTCTGTTTATTTTCTTCTTCCAAATATATTTTCCACAAATTTGGATGGGGCTTTGAGCAACCTTGTTTAGTGAAAGGTGCCACACTCCATAGCAGAGGCTTTGGAACAATATGAACTTTAAGGTCCCTTCCAAACCATTCCACAGTTTTATGATTTTATGAAAATTTAATGTGATCTGAGGAGCACATTTGGGGTTGATCCAAATAAAACAGTTTTGCAACTTTTCAAAGCCAACCACTAAGTAGACAGGATAATTTAGCAAATATTCTATAAAAGAAAGACATTCTTGTCCTCCATATGGACAAAGATGGCCCCCAGAATGGGCACTCCATTGCCTTTCCAGGGATTGAGGTGAGGGTGACTCTCTAGTAGTTCCCTGGGTCCTCTTACTTGTCCTTTTTGGAAACCAGAATGACATTTCCTTTTTTTAGTCCTCAGGCACCTCTACTGAGTGCCACCAATTTTCAAAGGTGATTGTGAGTGGCCTTGCTATGGTGTCTATCAACTCTCTCAGCACTTGTGGATAAATCCTAGCAGGGCCCATGGACATCATGGCCCATGGAGGATATCAAGTTTGCCTGGGTGTTCTCCAACCCAATCCTCCTGATCAAGGGAAAGTCTTCCTTCCAGCAGCCCTCTACCCTGGTCTCCCAGGTCAGAGATTCCTGCAGGCTGGTCTTGTCCCAGTGCAAAGGCAGCATTCAGCAGTTCTGCCTTCTCTGCATCCTCTGTTACCAGGGTGTCCCTTACATTTGTTAACAGGCCCACATTATCCTTAGCTTTCCTTTGTTATTCATGTATTTGAAAAAGCCCTTCTTGTTCTTGATATCCTTTGCCAGATTTAATTACAGAGGGGCCTTGACTTTCTTTGTATTTCTCATTGCATTTACAAAACAAGAATGCAAAAACACAAAAACACACAAACCTTTTTTTTTTTTAATGTGTATCCAAAAAGTTAATTATTTAGATCACATACAGGAATATTTTTCTGAACATTCATCTTTTCATGATCTGCACTTGGGGATCATCTTTTTAAAACATAACCAAACTTTGATATTTCAAACTTCTGCATCAACTAATGTTCTGTTAATAAAGACAGATACTTCTAAGTCAGTAAAAGTCAAAATCAAGTGATATTACCAGTCTTCAATTAAACTATTTAAGTATTCTGTGAAGAGCTATTCTATTAGAAAAGATTTTTCATTTTTCTGCATTAGCCATCAATCAGACACAAGACTTTGCATATCTCAAAAACTTTAACTAAAGTAAAATGGAATTGGAATATTTGATCTTCCAGTACTGATCAATAGTTCTTAATCAAGATGCCACAGACTAATTCATGGTTTGAAACCTGATATGAGATGAAAAGATAAGGCTATTGAGAAAAAAGAACTAGATGTTGTTATCTGTAATATTGATACATCACATGTAATGCCTATGAAGCATGAATAATGAGTTAAAAGCTACATAATAAAGTCTGCCTATAGTAAGTCCTGCTTTTGGTATATTGTTTACACTGAGTGGTAACAACTACTCATTTTATTTCCAGGAAAGACCTTGAAGATCAAAGGAATGTGATAATTTTAAAACAATAATTAAATATATATATATATTTCTAAGGCAGAAGTAGAAGACCAAGGGAGGTGGAAACATACTGCTAACCAGAGCTCTGCTTTGTAGTTCCTCATGTTGTTCCAGGCTTTTTCCTCAGTAATGGTAACTGTCCAGCTACCTACATTGCTGTCTTGAGTTATTGTTAAAATTAGGCAGTTAGGTGGTTATTGGGGACTAGAATGAACTTCCTTTCCACAATTCAGAGAATAATCAGAGACAATGGGATGCCATATTCTATGTCTTTGGAGCATATAAAGCCAGGTCACTTTAAAAAGGCAGAGGAAGCATTTTCAGCTACTTCAGCTACTTTCAAGTTTTTATTCAGCTTTTAAATAGGACAAATTTCCTAATTTATAAAAGAAAATTAACTTTTTAATCTATTTTTTTCTGGTTATTGTAACTCTTCCTCTCTTTTCTTTCTCTCGTCTTTTTTTTTCATCTTTAGTACTAGGAGGAAATTATGTTCTTCACTTAAAGTGCAGGCCTGGGAATCAGGAATTTTATTTTCTTTTTTCCCTCAAGACTTCCTGTGCAGACACAAATAAACTTAACCTCTATGTCAGTTCTCACACCTGGTAAAAGAACTTCACCTTTATACTTATCTATTTTATAGAGAGTGTCTTCTCCCCAGCCTATGATTCTTGATTTCTGACAATTTTAATCCATTCATGTTTGGAGAGTATTTGAGGATGAAAGGTGCAAGAGAAAATTAAATTGTATAATTTTGTGGTAGAATATTTCAAATAAAACATCATGCAGTGATTTCAAATAAACCACTCTCTTGTCATCTACATTTAAGGTGCTTGTCTACTTTTACACAGCAAGGGGCAGGTTATCCTCCAAGCTAAGTCATATGAGGATATTGACTTCAGCTGATGCCATCAGGCCTCAGAGAAGCCTCCCTGTCCAAAAACAGAAAGACAGACTAGGGAGTTTACCTGTTGCCTTTATTATCTAGTCCCCAGTATTAATTAACTCAGTGCCTTATTTTGGCCCCACCACCAAACCCTCAAAATGCCAAGAAAATGAGATTAGTGAATGAAAGAGCAACAGGTGGGTTGAGAACTGTTCATTCATCTAATTCACAGGACTCTTCTAATGTAAGATACCAGGTTTGTTCAGTCTCACCCGTAATCTTACTGGGGCAGGTTTTCAAATGAAGCTGAATTAAATCAAGCTCATAAGCCATTAACCACAGTTTAGAAGACAGCAGTTTTTTCTACCATCCGTGCTAGAGTTTTTGCTGCGGTTCCATTCTACTATTACTGCCTTCATCAAACTGCCACTTTTCCTGCTGAAGACAACAACTGCTTCATTTACTCAGCAGAACCTCAATTTCCAGTAAAGGTGCAGCCTCTAAGCAGAACAAACTGTTCTAGCAAAAATCCTAGAATTTAGCAAAGGTAGACCATCTGTTGCTGGTTCTGGTTTATTGCTGAAGTATCTTGTTTCCCAAGGAATGCCTTCCCTAAATGCTTAGCCTTTCTTCTCCCTTGTTCATCATTACTTCAAGAATCCTGAAATAATGAAGGATTCTGGGTTGCATGTATACCCATTCCACAGGTATGAAACAAGTTGTCTAAAGGCAAGAAAATTCATTAACACTGTATACCTTATTCATCATGACCATCTAATTTGGAAAGTTTCTCCGTGGGTAAATGGACCTGAAAAACAGATGAAAGGTTATATATTTGCTAACATATTCATGCAGATGAGCCTCACACAAGAAGAAAACAGGGCCAACCTGCTCAGGCTGGTTTGCAGCTTACCACAGATGCATCAGAACCGAGAACAAACCTCACTGCTGACGACAGCACATGTTTTGCATGTGGTGGAAATGCCCATCTTTTATGCAGAGGGTTTTTGACTATAGAAAATAATTTCATGGTTTTGTAGAGGTTGGGTTTGTTTTTTTAAACAATGCTAACTTATTCATGAGACATTTCAGATTAAGCAGTAAATATATAACTTCTACCTCTTCGATTCTTCTAAATTTTTCCTTTATTTAATACAAAAACTCAGCCTATTTCTCTAAACATCTCTCAGACAGAGGATCAATTATACCAAGATTTGTGCTGTGTAATATACTTTTTAGCTGACCATGACTGTCATATCTACAATCTTACAGAGAGTGACCTGTCTTTCCAGGAGCCTCAGTTCCCTTTACTCTGGATAAATTTCTGCTCAATTTATGCTATTTCTCTCAATGAGGGTACTGTAAACTACTGTTTGCCTCCCACAAATAGCCAGAATTTTCATGTAAGCAAGCTTAGATGGCTGAAGCAAGAAGGACAGGTGAGAAGACTATCATGGGGAGTGGGAACAGCAGGCTAGAAAGATTGAGAATATGTGTCTCAGAACTGGAGATTTCCAAGATCAATGGCATTTTCACCTCATTAAGTGCAAAATATTGGCAATCTCTTCATTCAATCATACTTGGGATCCCACAGCTCAACTTATTAATGAAATTCCCCCTCACAGCCAAAATTAAAAAAAAAAAAACCAAAAAATAGTGAATATGAATGTGGAAGAAAGGCAATTTGATGTTTGTAATTATCGAGGCAAACTCCACAACCTGCTGAATGTATGCAAAATGGACCCTGGATGGTGTATATAAAAGTGGTATGTGTGGAGAATAGCAGCAAGCATTGAGGTGTCTTTCTGATAGAGAAAGTCATCATCCAGGATGCCGACCATGAACACCAGGGGGGCTTCACTGAAAGGTAAGATTTTGACATTCAACATTAATTTTTATACTTCTTTCCATTTCGACTGAATTAGGAAGCATATGAAATGTAACAGATCTAAAAACTGAGGTCTTCCAGCCACATAATTTTCCAGAAAGGGCAAAACCTGAAGAAAGGAGCTTGATGCCTTTTGTCTTCTAAGAGGTCCTTTGCATTGGGTGGTGTCACAAAAAAATTGGCTTGAGGGGTGTCACACCTGCACGTGAAAGTTTGGATCTGGACTGGTTTGCTGCACCACTCAGAAGGTTATGACTAGATGTCATTACCCACAAATCTAGAGGTGATGAGGTAATTTTGAAATTAATTTTTTCAAAATGTTCATTGACTTTCCAAGCCAACAAGTCTCAGGTTTTCACAAAGGTATTCCTTAGAGTACTTTCCTAAATGCAGCATCCAGCATGTACCTTGCTTATGGGGGAGGAGGAGAGCTTACTTCATTATTGTGTAAATCCACCTTTTTTAATGTAGACCTAGAAAGAAATTTATCACGTGACATCCTTAGGGATAGTTTTGCTGATTTAAGAAGCACACTTTCATTGAGCATTTTAAATAAGACTAGTCAACCAATATAGGTAATACATCAATTTCCAGAAGTAAAAGTCTCAGAACAAGTACATTCATTTACCAAATATTTTAATCATTTGCCATTGCTTTTCTCTGTATATTTTATTTCACTGAACAAAAAACTTAACTCTGCTAAGTTAACATGAGAAGCTTTAAGCAGATGCTTTAGATAATGAGAAGTCCTCTATATGAGTTTCAGAAGCTCAGGAGAAAAGACAAAAACTGTCACTGATTTCTTAGAAGTAGGAAACTTAGGGTTAAACTCTAAACAGCAAAGAAGCACAGCTGCTGGAAATCTTTTGAAGGAATTCCCAGGACAATCACAGCCTTAAGAGTGACCTAACCACCCTCCCACAAAAATTAATTTTAACTCCAAATGTTTGCAAGAAGAAAAGGACGTCTGGGACGAGGAGGAGGGAAAGAAAAAAAAAAGAAGAAAGAAAGAAAGAAAGAAAGAAAGAAAGAAAGAAAGAAAGAAAGAAAGAAAGAAAGAAAGAAAGAAAGAAAGAAAGAAAGAACAAAAAAAAGACCAATCTATTTTCCAAACTTATATATCTGTGTAAATATAAATATGTATCTATATTTGCACTGTGAAGAAGTTTGATTTGTTTTTTCTTCTGTTTATGACTCTGTTATAAAGCCAGACACGTAGTAAGAGACTTCAGAATACACTGTACACTGCAACACAGATTACCATGTCTCCTCAAACTCTGTAACTGGCTCTGCTATACCATCAGCATGATAGAGGGGAGGAAGGATAAAAGAATTATAGAATTACAGTGTGTCTGTCCCGAACTGCTGGAGCAACCAGCATGAAGGGTACTCTGAGCCGTGTGACAGCACAACCCAAATCACCCAGCATCTGCCTCTGACAGCTGCTTCTAAATACACCTGCAAGTCAATGTGTGCCCATTTCACCATGTTTTAAACTTGAACAGGTTTGTTGCTGGCAGCCCTTCTGGTGTCCCACATGCTTCTGACAAAGGAAGGAGTGACCTCTATGCCAATCTGCCCCAATGGATCTGTCAATTGCCAGCTTTCCCTTGAAGAGCTTTTTGACCGAGCAGTTAAACTTTCACACTACATTCACTATCTCTCTTCGGAAATGTTCAATGAATTTGTAAGTAGTCTTTTCCTGAGAGCAAGAAAATATAAAATTGCAATTTAATATTTTTTAATCACAAACATATGTCAACATATAATAAGTAAACAAGTATGACTGCTGTCTGGTGAAAGTCCCAATGGTGACCAAATTGGTATGTAGTCCTGAATGTTGCTAAGATCCCCAGAACTTCTATTAAAAGATGCCATTTTTCCATCATTCTTCATCTGTGGAGCTTTTGTTTTTGCTGGGTGCCAGTTCCACTCTAGAGACTCACCAGAAACTTTTGACCTTTACAGCATAAAAGCAGTGATAAAAGCTATGGAACAACAATTAGCTAGCACAGTGTTTGAGCTGAAGCTCTTTCTTTTCTGTCTTAATAACACCTGTCCATGCTGATCTGCAGGATGAACGCTATGCCCAGGGCCGGGGTTTCATTGCAAAAGCTGTCAACAGCTGCCACACTGCGTCCTTAACCACTCCTGAAGATAAGGAGCAGGCTCAGCAGATTCATGTAAGTCCCACTTCCAGTGTAATTCAGTGTAAAACAGAGCAGGGGAAGGCAGGGAAGGAGGGTTGCAGAATAGTGAGAGATTTACATAATACTCAGTCTTTCAGAGTGAGAGGGAGATCAACTCAATCAGAATTAAAAAGCCAGGAAGAGGAAAGCACCAAAAAGCCAAAGTTGATTCAACATTTGCAGATACTAAGTCACAAACCATACAGCACATATAAGTACCAATAACTTTCATCATCCATTCCTTTTCCTGTATGGTACTGTGTCTTAATTCCAATTAAAATACAACCTCATGGAGCAATGCCAGTTACAGTGTTTGTGCAGTGCTGAGAACACTACAACCTTTAAACATTCTCTTAAAACATCTTATACACAGCTAATGTATTTACAAGCATAAGAACACATTGATGTATATAGACAGAGGTAAAGAGGTAAAGAGTTTTCCAGTAACTCAAAACAGTGACATTACTAAAAAAACATTGAATAGATATTCTTTCTGTTACCAGTGGGCTAAAGTGGTCATATCATCATCCAAATACAAAGACTCTAGTGTGAAAATCTGCAAAATATGTGTAAATAGAAACACGCTGCATACCTACATAATTTATAATAATTGTAAACTTTAGTGAAGATGATCTCATTCAGTCTACCCTCACAGATATCATTTGAAAATTCTCTGGAGAAAAAAATAAGCAGAGCTTTAAAAATGGGGCTGTTCCAGAGCAAAATCTCTATGAGTTTCATGGTGGTGGTGATATCTTCATAATTTCACAGTATCACCAGCTTCTTAGTGTGTCATTAAGAAACTCTTGTGGGAGCAATAGAATTCACAGCCCTGGGTTGTGCATCTAGGAAAGAAGAAAAGGTTTAATACTGCCATGATCTTAACCGTAGGCTTGATGAATTCCTATTGCCCACAAAAAAGGATAATTTTTAAAACCAGAGAGCTACTACTGGAAGCACTGTTGTTCAAAAGGGAGGACAGATGAGTTATGTAGAGGTAATAAAAGCTATTTGGTGGTTTACCATAATGTGGACCTTCCAGTCAATACTAAATTAAAAAAAAAATATATAAAAATAATCAGTGGATTTTAAAACATTCATCAAAAATCAGATAAGGAGCTCTGGGTTTCCTTTCACAGAGATGAGACATAGTTATGCTTGCTAGTTTTTAATGCTGAGAGTATTCAAATGATATTTTCCACTGCAGAATGGCTCACACAAATATTGTAAAATGTGATGACACCAACGGCAAACTTCGAAAATGCAATTGCACAGAGGTATCTAAGACAGGGCTATAGGGCACATATCTGATAGATCCTGGAATAAGTTCCTAAATCACAATGTCTGACGACAGTGCTCTAAATGCCTTCTAATTTTACCAGAATTAGCTTTCTTCTTTTAATCACCTTCTCTTACTATGGGTGTGCAGCATGAAGACCTACTGAATTTAATTCTGGGAGTTCTGCGTTCCTGGAATGATCCCCTGATCCACCTGGCCTCTGAAGTACAAAGAATCAAAGAAGCTCCAGAAACCATTCTCTGGAAGGCTGTGGAGATTGAAGAACAAAACAAGCGACTTCTAGAAGGAATGGAGAAAATAGTTGGGCGGGTAAGTCAGTCCTTAACACCCTTCCAGCCAATTGCTTTAAGGAAGACACATACACTGATAGGCTCTCCCTACCTGGAATATGAAAGGAAGCAATAGATGTGAAGATAAAAAAGGGAGACAAAGTAGTTTAGTCTGAGATCTTTTCAGTTTTCTTCTTTCAGATTTCTTCTGCTAACTTGCAATTTATAAAGAGACAATGTGATATGATTGTCATAGAATAACCCATGACCCTCCCAGTTATGCTTCAGGGTAAGGTGTAATTATCAGGACTGGCTATGGTCATTCTATCTCTGAGAATTTTCAATCTGCAATCCTGATTATTTAAGGATACATCCCCATTTTTCCCATATGTACATATTTATATATATATATATATATATATATATATGTGTGTGTGTGTGTGTGTGTGTGTGTGTGTGTGTGTGTGTGTTTCAGCATATTTATATGGATCTGTATACAAATAGGTATTATGCAGAGGTCTTGGAAACAGATACTGTGTTTAAAACAGCTCTGTGAGTCTGGGCTATTGCAAAGATGTGGCATACAAAGTAACCTTGATATCTTTCATTTCTCTTTTCACGCCACACTGATTCCTCTGGACTCTGTGTCTGACTTGGCTCCCCCTATACTTGTGAGTTTAGACAACAAGGCTGTTGTCTCACAAAACCCATACTTGAGTAGCTCTTGTTGCCACTAATTGATTGAAAGCTTTCCTGAACAAAGCCAGCTCTCGCTTGTTTATTTTTAAAGGGGCCTCTGTTAGTCGGTGAATTTATCATTCTGTCAGTGAGTTAGATGTTGACAAGAGGTTCTGAGTTCACTGCTCTGAGCAGCTGAACAGCACAAAGAGTGTCACCATCACTGTATCCACCACTTTCCACTAGATCACTCAAGGTCTCTCTTTCAGTTAGGTGTCTCTTCACTCAGAAACCTTATACCATCCAGGCTACAAATACATTTATCAGTGTAATCAAATACATCTCTATCACACATCCATGTGTAAAAAGGGCACAGCTGAGGGTCCAAGATAAGAATAAGAAGTCAGGTGCTGCTCCAGTTGCCCTGTCACCACCTTCTCATTCACATTATTTACAGAAAGAGATAAGATTGCCTCATTCATTAGTGTCAAACCATATTTTTAAGTCATAGTGGGTCTATTTTTTTTTGCCTTTTGCTTAAACTGAATGATAGCAGTTCCACAGATACTCTCCTATATGTCTTTTCAAAGCATGACTTGTGTGAAATAAGAATGGTGCACAAGAATCAATAGGCACAGACTTCCTTCCTGCTATGAAAGGTAGATTTATGTGACAAGAGAAAATTAATGATTGTCTTCAAACAAGGAGACCTAAACTAGTCTTCACCTCAGATCCTAACTCAATACATGTGTTCCCACATGTAGTTTTCTAACATTAGAAGTCATTGTATGACTCAGCTTTATTTTTTTTCTTGATGGAGCCACTACTTCTGAGTATGTATTATTGAGAGATTTTTCTGATAAGGGCTGAGACTAATCTGTTTGTTGCACACGAACAACTTCTAAGAACGAGTTTTAACAAAGTTTTGAAGGTGGCGGGAGCCAAAGAGAGATGTCCCTGATGAGTCCAAGCATGAAGGAAGGATTGATTTTTCTGCAAAATCAGGTTTCCTTGAATACTGGTTAATACACTAGTTCTCTTAAAACACTACTGAGACAGTTATGCTTTTCACATGTTTTAGGAAAATAAACTGAAAAATCTGAAAAATCCATTCAAAATCTGAATGAAGATATAGAACATTGTACAGAATAACGTGAGCCTGAACAGAAAGCACGTTAGAAGCCATACACTAACATTCTTCATGGACAGTATTTTAAATTCTGCCTTCTACATCCAATCAGGCTCACTATCATTTACTATTAATACCACTTTGTGTATTTAGGTTCACTCTGGGGAGGTTGAAAATGAGATTTACACTCCGTGGGATGGACTTCCATCCCTGCAGCTTGCTGATGAAGACTCCAGACTCTTTGCCTTTTACAACCTGCTGCACTGCCTCCGCCGAGATTCCCACAAAATTGACAACTATCTCAAGGTTTTGAAGTGCCGCCTAATCCACGACAACAACTGTTGAGTAGTCATGGGCCTCATCATGTACTGGAGTCATTCATCGTGTGTTCTTGATGCTTTTCCACTTTATGAAAATCACACACTGTGCAGAATCTGTATCATCTGTAACTTTCAAGAGTGTTTGTATGAATTCTGGCTGCAACAATTAGCATGTGTTGGTGCTTTAAAATATTACCAACCACTTGTATGACAAGAATATACTTTTCTGTCTAATCTCCCCCCCTAGCAGCATTTCAGTGATAAACAGGATGCAGATGCAAATAGAAATCTTCTCCAATCCAGAAGAATGTAACACTGGGTGATATCAGTGAATAAAAAATAGATTGCACGGTGTATACCTTTAACAGTAGCTTCTCTTTTGGGATCTCAATCTCGTTACTGATGACAGGATTTCTTACTTGCATTGGTCTTTACACCCTCTCCAAAAAGGGAGGAAACAAAAAGCAGGGACATAAAAAGGCAAATTAATCACACCAAACTACCCTAAAGTGAAATTTTTGTCTGAAATCCAGTCTGCTTTTATCAACTCTTTTACTCGGTACAAAATCTGTCAGCACAGGGGAGAGGAAGGTTAAGAAATCCAACCTGGCTAACGCAGCCTTTGATTCCCCATGCAATTCACAGAGAGAGAAGACACATCCAGTATTTTAAGGACAGAGATACAGATATATTTACATCTCTACTGATGAGAAAAGGCATTTCCAAGGGAAGCTTCATTATATTTGAGGTAACTATCTTGAGAGCAAAGGAACCAACTGGTTTCATTAGGTCTCAAAAGGCAATGATAGGCATTCATATCATAGCCATCTACCTTTCACATTCCTCCCAAGCAATGTGGTGGTTGCAGTTACTTGGAGAATTTTGAAGCCATAAAAAGGCACCAGCTGAGCTGAGGTGTCTTTTGTGCTAAACCCAATGTGTCTCCATTCACTTTGGGCTGAGTCAAAAAGTTTTTAGGGCACTCATTTGAAAACACTATGGTTACACATTGAAAATTTGTAAATATCAAAACAATTGACTACTTTTGAAAAAAATCTGGCTTACAGTCACACAGGAAGTAAGAAGCCAAATTGCAATAGAAGCCATTGACCGTAGACCACACCTTTATGTTGTCTTTGTATGCAATAAATAAACTCAGCCTTGGCTTCATCACACAGTTTCAGCAAACAGGAGCTTAATGTCAAATCAGCTCTTCCTGGAGTTAGTTGTCTTCCCACTAGACAAGCATGCTGCATTGCTCCAGGTTGGATTCAGCTCAGAGGAAGAGTGAAGCACCAGAGAAGATGGGTTTGAGGGCTGAACCTTTCATTACCATAGCAGAATAAGCACAGCCATAATTGGTAATGACGCAAGAGATTAGACAATACCAACAGCTAGGAAGGTCTCATTTTAGCCATTTCTCCAAGAACACGATGATACTTGCATTTCTAATTGTGTATATATACATATAATGGCCTCTTAATCTCTTCTTGTTTTCAATCATTGATTGCCTCGGGCTTTCTCTGGATAAGTATACACTAAGCCCAATTTTAATCTATAAAAAATCACCCTTACAGTAAGCAAATTCCTTGTAGGACAGGCACAATTGACATATTTCTTAAGCTCTGAAATGCACAAAACCTGGGGCGTATGAAACAGCAGTTTAACAACACACAGCTGTACAGCACAGTCAAGGAAGAGAATGGGTAAAATTTGCCTGGCAAAATGCAAGTGTCCCAACTAGAATTTAAAATGGTTTTAATATTCTGTTTTTTGTTATAATGCCAATGGAAGGGGGAAAAAGAAGCATTTTAAAGGAAAGGAAAAAAAAGAAAAAGAAAAAGAAAATATGTCCTTTGTAATTATCATAAGTGCTTAGAATTACAGTGTGAGTTCTTATTGAAAAGAAAACATGAATAATGGGACTAGTCTGTATTGAGCTGGAAAAACAATTATGCCTCACTGAGCAAACTCCTACCTCAGAATCTCTTTAGAATTCAAAAGCAACTTGATTAATAGGGTAGACATTCATAATTTTACACTTATATGACTAGATCTAAAACAATGACTTTCATTAACTGCTTAAAAATTACAGTGCTAAAACAACTGTTTAAAACTTGCATGCACTGGCTTTATATAGCCTATTTTAGCACAATAATGAGGTTTTTTAATTTCATAAGGAAAGATACAAGAGGATGACAAAAAAAAGAATCTAAAGAACTGAAAAGCTATCTGTTTTGCAGCTGCTTAACTAAAGTAGCATTAAAAAGTGATCTGGTTAATATTCTGAGTCATCACAGCTGTAACAGAGACAGAGAGACATAGAAGCCCATGAACACATTCAGAGCTACACCTACCTGTGAAGTGCCCTGCCATGGACATACCGTTCAGACCCTGAATGTTCAAGCCACAATTCAATTGGAAAATCTATTTCTTAGAGCTGCTGGTAGGAAAAACACATACTTACCTTAATATTAATAGATAGATACTAGGAAAATAGATACATCACAGTCTCACTGTGATGGTGGTGAGGTACTGGCACAGGTTGCCCAGAGATGTTGTGAATGCCCCATCCTTGGCAGTGCTCAAGGCCAGGCTGGCTCTAAGCAACCTGGTCTAGCAAAAAGTATCCCTGACCACAAGGGGATGGGCTCTTTATCTAAAGATGATCTTTAAGGGCCCTTCCAAACCAGTCTATTTCTATGACTCTATGATTCTAACTTTTTGTTAATTAGCATGTGTTTGTAAGTCCTGAGCAACTATTGTCTTTTGTCCAACAAGAAATTACATAGCCAAACTCTTATATTATATAAAACTGAACTGAAAACAAGCATGCTCTTTCTAAGTAAAAGAAACTGATATCTATGAGCACTTTTTCCAAGTGTATTAACTTCTGGCTACTTCACAAAATACCTAGTTTTCTAATTATTTATTCAATGCCCAAATTTGCCATATTTAAAAATTTGTTCTTATCTTTACTTCTATTCATTTAAGATTGCATGGTGACAGGAATGGAAAGGAAAGGTCCATTTAGCCAAAATATAGGTTCTATCCTCTTTTGAAGTCATATTCACACTCCCATAGATGGCACTAAATTTAAGATAACACTTTGTGACATGAAGTCTAAATGGTAGGAAGTTTAAGCCAATTTTTGCTCACTGAGAGCATTTATCACTGAACTCAACAGTGCAGCATAGATCCACAAAATAGAAATTTGACTTGCTATTCATGTGTGTTTCTAGACTCTAGGATGATAGGTAACCACTGTAGCAAACAGAATATTTTGAGGATGATTTAAAGCCAGTAAGGGAAGATTTTATTGACAGTATGTGTCATTTGGAATCTGCTGCTTAACTAATAATGTGATAATCTTTCTATCATCCTTTTTTTTTCCTCTTTTTCATTTGAGTTCCTACAAAAAACCTCCAGTGTTTTGTCTATAGCATAGCAACTCATCTGTACAATAGAGTTGACCTTTATAATATAACTTCAAAGAAAATCCACAATTCTGATAACAAGGGATTCACAGTGTAAAAACCACATATCATCTAAATTTTATTTCTGAACAACAGAAATTCTCTGGGGGCTACGTTTTAAACAGAGTCTGCTTATTATAAATGAAATTTATACAAGCAACCAATTATGTCAGAAATGTAAACTCAGTAATCATACTTATGTATAGATCCATACACTAAAAAAAATCCAGTGCATGGGAATAACATCACAGGCAGACACATTCTCACTGAAACTACCGGGTTTGCTGATCTGTAAAGCTGTTAACATATATGACTATTTCTGTCACAACCTTTTAATGACTTGTAAATCACTTTGCTAAATCTTGAAATCTGATGTTGAGCCTCAATGCTCAATTCAACTGAAATTTAAGATTGACTACACACAGGTTTACATTAAGCACTAAAACGGGTTTAAAACCAACATTAAATGTAATGATGCTCTTTTGAAA
The DNA here is from genome assembly GCF_012460135.2 of Molothrus ater. Lineage (NCBI taxonomy): Eukaryota > Metazoa > Chordata > Aves > Passeriformes > Icteridae > Molothrus > Molothrus ater. Next base: position 61,247,805 of record NC_050478.2, read on the forward strand.
TTTTTCATGTTCATTTCCATCTTAAGGAATGAGGCTAAATTCAACATCATTCTTGGAAAACAGTAGAAGTGTCAGCCATGGTTTTCCAACTTTTTTCCCTCCAAACAATTCAATGATTACCAGATAGCATTTTAACAATATTTTTTATTATTGGCATTTTAAAGCTGTATTTGGATATTTCCCCCATAACTATATACTAAAAAAAATTTTTCAATTGCATCTTTTCATGGTGATTTTTCGTTTCCTTTCCCACATTCAGCTATGGGGAGTAAATAAAAACAGACAAGCAATGGCACCTTAATGTCCTCTGAATTATATCTTTTTTTCCATACAGTGAAAACAGTACAAACTGTCCTTATTTTTGATGAAAAAAAATAAGAATTCAGAGAGTTGTCCCATTTGACTTTTGGAACATACAAAAAATGCAAGGTCATTTTGAAGGACACAGAGCCCACCTTCCAATCTACAATTTTAATGTGCATTGAGGGAAGTAAAAGACCATGTTTCTTACATTGTTACTTATTCTTTTTCATGCCCTTTTAATCATCCACAAATCCCATGCTAACATTCTGGGGTTTAGGAAGACATGTCTTGGACAGAACCCTTTTCTGCAAATTCCCACCTTTTCAAAATTCTCAATATTTTAATATTTTAAAAATTATAATATAGTAGACAAAATTTCTTAAACACTTTTACCACAAATTCTTCACTAAATTTAATCAAGTCAGCTACCAGAAAGTGCTTCACCAAGCATAAAAATGAACAGTATTTACTGACAATATTTAATAATAATAGTCCCTCAAAAACAAAATTTTCTTATCAAACATCACCACACTAATTACAGGAACAGTTTTCCCTTTTTTAATAAATGATAGGGTTCATTACACTGAAGAGCTCAGATCACTTATTAATTCACAAGTGACAGTGTGAGTCATCAAAATGCTGAGAGCACTCACTCTAGTATATCAAAGAAGCTGAACCATATACCACATCTTGCAGAGGAGTCTGCAAACACTGACTGGGCAACATGCATGTGCCTTCAATGAATAAGAATTGATTCATGCACTAAATAACTAACTCTAAAAATATTCCCATTCAATAATGGAGTGTTTTTCTCTATCAAGATGAGTACCTCCCTCCAGCAGTGTCAAATAAGAATACTATATATTTAACATTATTACCAGAATTTCTAGACCCACAGTCATCAACCAACTCGCTGTTACTGTATGCTAAGGCAGAAGAAAAAAGGATCCCTTCCCAACAAGGCCCTGCTCTGTTTATTTATAATTCTAACAAGTAGGAAAGTGTGGTACACAACATTAGCTTGTGTCTCCGCCAGTGTTTTCACTCTTTTGCTAAAGTAGAAATAGCTCCTGGAATATATATATAGATATTAATGTGCTTACCTTTACTGACTTCATGTTTGAAAGCATTGTGCATGGTTTGCAGGATTAGGCCAATAATCACACATGACAATAGGCTCTTTCTTTAGCCAGATGATTGAAATAACAATAATCTTCCCCAGGACCCAGTCTTGGGAGATTTCCAGCCTGATTTCACGGATAAAAATAGTTCATATAACACAAAAAACTTTCCAAGCTTTTGATGATTATCCAAGCCTAACTAAAGCCTCAGAATCTTTTGGATGTTCCAACATCCTGGATCTACAGCACATGTACTATAACTTAATATGACAAAAGGTACTTGAATTGATTGGATTTGCATGGCATCTTTTTGAGGCCCATGCAATAGAGACCATGGGTCCTCATGTCAATGTTAATGCAATAAGCAGCTCAGCATTTCTTTAAAGTGGTTTTTTGTGTTATTTGCAAGGAATTTGTTCTTCTGTGTCCTTGTCGCATAAAAGTGAGAAAAAAAAGGATTCTGTTCTTTATCATCTCGTACTAGAAAATACCTCATGGTATTAGCAAATACTCTCATGCTCTCTCAAGGGCCATGTGATGGAAGAAAGTGCAATGCACAGGCTGAGTTTATTGAGAGATTAGCTTTTGATGTATGGCACCATAAAAAATGTAAAGCAAAAGGATCAGAAATGGTTTTCAAGAAGGTTAGGATACCCATTTATTTTTATTTTCACTTGAGATTCCATCTAAGTGAAAGAAATGCTTAGAGGAATATAAGACAAAGAGACTAATACCAAAATAAGTCTTGAAGCTTTTAATACAGTGTTAGATAATAGCACTGCTTCACAAGATGCTTTTGGTCCTCTAGAAAACCCTTCCTGTGCATGTCATAACTCTGAAATTAAAAAAAAAGCTACACTACTGCTGTGAGAGGGAAAGGGTATGTGTGTAATTATTTATACTGTGCACATCACCTTAATATCAAGCCGTGCCATAACTGGTATAGCCTTTTTATCAAAGAGATTATGAATACTGTCTTGGCCTAATATATTTTTTTTGTCATGGCATAAATCTCACTGGGGCAAAGAGCAGAGCAAAGCTGTAGAATGGTAGTGCATGTACTTCATGTTTGGAGAGATGGTCAAGAAACACCTCCAAAGCAGGCACTGAATCGTAGAATCGCTAAATGGTCTGGGTTGGAAGGATCATCTTGTCAACCTCCCCTAGGATGGACTGGGAAATTCTCTAGATCAGGTTGCTTAATGCCTCATTCCACCTGACCTTGAACACTTGTGATAATGGAGCATCTGTGGCTTCTCTAAGCAATGTTTCAGCATCTCACCGCCCTAGTTTTAATTTTTCCTCCTTTTATTTGATCTAAATCTACCCTCTTCCAGTCTAAAACTGTTGTCCCTTGTCACAACAGGACAAGACACTCTGTTTATATACTGATTGACAACAATAAGTTCTCTTATTGTTGTCAATCAGTATGGAACTTTCTCTTCTTCAGGCTAAACAGCTCCAGCTTTCACAGCCTTTCTTCATAGAGAGGTCCTCCAGCCAGCAGATCATTTTTATGACCCTCCTCTAGATCGGCTCTAACAGTATTGATTCTGGGCACCCAAAAACTGGAGTGAGTCCTCCAGGTGGCCTCTCACAAGGGCAGAGTAGAGTGGACAGAATCATCTCTCGCAACCTGATGGCCATACTTCCTTTGATGAAGAGTGTGATTGACTTTCTGGGTTAAAAGTGCACATTGCCAGCTGATATTCAATTTTTTAACCACCGGTATCCCCAAGTCCTTCTGTATAGGGCTGCCCTAAATCCATTCTTCCCCCAGGGTGGATTTATGCTGGGAATTGCTGTGACCCAGGAGCTGGACTCTGCACTTGGCCTTGTTGAACCTCCTGAGGTTTTCATGGGCTCATTTCTCAAGCCTATCAAAGTCCCTCTGGATGGTATTCCTTCCCTCCAGCAAATCAAAAGATGAAAAGTGGTTTTTCATGCCTCAGAGATGAAAGATAATTTTGTTTGAGTTATAACCTTAAAATCAATCAGCAATACTTCTATTACATATACTTAATTGCAGCTGGGCAAACTGCATTTAAATTTACTCTCCAACAAAATAGATTTATATAGTGGGAGGAGGTGGCACTTATAAGGTTATTTTGAAAGCAGAAACTTATTTTATACTAATCCATATACATAATCTGTAACCTGATTCTTTTCTTTGTTGTTGCTGTTTTTTGTTAAATGCAAAGTATATCACATTTCAACTGCACATACTGAAGGCATAAGGAAAATGTAACACATATGCACCTCTTTCCTAGAGCTAATTTCAAGCAGGTAGATATTCCCAAAAAGATCACAAAGTTAAGAAAAGCTTAAGAAATGGGGGTTTTTATATTTACCATCTCCTTAAAAAAAAAAAAGAAACAATTTTTCACATGCAATGATCATATAGTTGGAAAGATGACATTTAGCAAAGAAAAGCCCTTTCATTTGGTTTCAGTTTGTACTTCCTCACAAATACAGAGACATTCTTAAATCAAGCCAATCAAACAACGTTTCAGGATTGCTTCCCATGTGTAGATTGAAATCCATTCTGGATTCACACTTTTCAGCAAGAAAATGAAAATTTTCAGTGGAATTACAATTTCAGTAGATAATCACCATACTTTCTCTCATGAGAAAATTTCCATCAAACTACCATTTTAGCAACAGTTCAAGAAATATTCCTCAGTGAGAGAAGAGACCGAGAAAACATTAAGTATGAGCTATGCAAAAGCTTTTGAGAAATGAAATGTTGTGCAAAGTATATTAATACACAGTTCAAAATGAAAATATAAATAGCAAGAAGAAGTGTGATGAACATTGTCATAATTTTTGAAAAACAAGCCTTTTTCTGGAGTTCACAAAGAGCCACAATTCATCTAAGTAATGCAGACGTACAAGTAACATCTGACAAACAGCTGACCCAGTAACACTGTGGGTAAAGAGAGACTGACCCAAACCTTATCCCTTTGGCTAGGTTCTAAAAAGCAGAAATACACAAGGATTCCATCAAAGAAAAGTGGATTTTATTTTTCTCTCTAGATAAGATTTTTCTCTCTAGAAATTAGCAGATCCTTCTCTATTTGCTTTTAGTTATATGGAGTTGTAAGTTTCTAAGATTTCTCCAGCAAGTCCCTTCAGATGGGGTATTTCTTTCAAGGGAAACTCAATTTCAAGCACAAAGTGAACAAACCCTTTCCACCCCACTGGATATTTTTCAAGAGTTTCCCTTTTTATCATCATCAAACTTAAAGACTTTGAAATCCTGGTGGAATTAAACTCAAACTCTGAAATACTGCTTTAAGCACCCATTGCAAGGTACTGAAAAACAGAAACAATGAAGGATTAAGCCCACTTTTCTACATCTCCAGGGCCTGAAGAAAGGCCCTGGAGATGTAGAAAGGCATATCTGCAGCTCTGTGCCAGCACTGGGCATTTTTCAGTGAGGAGCACAAGGGTCAGCACTGTCCATCAGTCCATGTGGTGATCATCGTCCCTACAAAACACCACAGCCACCCTCACCTTCAGCACTGTGGCTGAAACTGCACTCTGTGGGCCTAGGCAAGCTGGCAACAGGGGGGAGGGACAAGGCAGGGTGCCTGCGTTGAAGGGGAGTCCAACATTCACCCTGGCAGCTCTGGGGACAGAGATGCTGGTGGCCAAGGCATCCCATTCCCTGCGAGGGTTATTTGGGAGCTCGGGCCTCCTGCTGCTGCCCCCAGGGCACATGGTGCAGGCTGAGGGGTGGTGGGAATTGGAGCAGGGGGGAGGATTTTCCATCAGGCTACAGGGATCCATGCACACATAAACATTATTGTAAATAAGGGGGGGTGGGGACCAGCACCAGTGCCACCTGGCTGTCTAACTCAGAACGTTCAGCAGTTTTTTGTGGGGTTTGCTGTGGCTTTTCTTTCCATGAAACTGACAAAATCTGGCAACAATGCACTGTGTAAAAAAGTGACATTTTGACTCTAAGGAAGGAATTATTTGCAATTTGTTTTGAGCAGAAGCTTAGCTAGTGTCAGATGTGAACCTCCAGACAATCATTAGTTTAAACTGCCTGCTATGTGTTTAAAAATTTCAGTCAATTTAGAGCTGATCTGAATTGCAAATGGGATGGTAATAAGCCATTAGGGAATAACATATCTCTCTCTCACACTTGCAACCCTCCGCTTAAGGGGCCTTGACTGTATTCCAATATGAAAATGCCACTTCAGTCATGCACATTGATAACAAGCATGGAAGTGTAGTGTCCAGCCTCGTGGAGTGGCACTCAGGAGGAGAAGACCAGGAGTGGCCACAGAGTGAAGGAACAGGTGCAGCCCCTATAGTGAACAAGAAGCAGCAGTCAGTTTTCCACAGAACAGACAGTGTGGCTTGCTAATGGCACAGTAAAACACTGTGGGCTAGCATACAACTAGCACTTGGTGATGTGGAATTCTGAGGATCTGAGGCATTTCTCATCCTCCATGAAGCCATTTTTGTGAATGAGTGTAGGCTGTGCACCACCTAAGATTTTCTAGACAAATTTACCTGTATTTCCTCAAAACTGGCTACCTAACAACCTCCGGTGTTCAATGAGTGAAAAGATATATTTTTTTAATTCTTGAGCTTTCAGTTCAAGATAGGGCTCTGCAATACACAAATCCATTGATTAAGAAATCGGCACAACTAAAACTGAGAAAATATCATACATGACAGCATTTAATAAATAATAATTAAATAATATACCATCAAAATTATTTTTCTTACCAAAGAACATCTTAAATCATCTATTGATGTTTTGTAAGTGTTTCATAGTGTGGTGGTTTGACAGGAAATGTGTTTTTGGGGATGCTGTGTTTTGGGCCAATGGATATTCAGGCTTTAATATTGGCACCTAACCTGGCCATTGAGACATGGACACGCCTCTGAGAACACGGGGTTAAAAGCAGGGCTCTCCCCTGGGAGGTTCTCTTGGGTTTCTGGCGGGAAAGAGTTCGGGTCTCTGCCCCGGCCCAGCTGCTGGCTGGGCAGGGGGAGGGGAAAGCCATGTGGCCGGGAGAGGTAGGCCTGAGCCCGGGGGTGGAAGGGTGGAAGAGAGAGAGAGAGAGAGACACACTGGGAGCCATCGGGCAGCCCCCCCTGAGAGACACAGAGAGAGAGAAAGAGAGCCGCTGCCTGGGACTGTAACCTTGAGACTGGATAAACATGGGCCTGTGCCGGCAGCACGGCTGGGACGGAGAAGAAGGGGGGGGGGGGGGGCTCAGCTGGCCGCTTGTAGGAGCTTTTAACCCCTTTTTAGAGAATGAGAACTTTACGGATCATTGACCTCTCCTAGAAGATAGAGTGGAAGACGAGGAAGGAAATGTGCAAGTGTGAGAGAGGTCTGGGCGAGCGAGAGATAGTGGAAGAATAGAGAAGAACCCTAGTGGGAAGAGATGATGGAGTGGCTTTTGCTGGACTCTTTTTGTACAGCCATGGACAGAACCATGTTCCTTGTGACACAGAGACTGCATTCTAGGGGGAGGCAATGGCCTCAGAACCAAGAGGGTTCAGTGTTGATGCCCCTCGGCCCCAGGGGGTGAAAAAATATGGGGGGGACAGGTGTCCCAAAGGAGAGACGTTGCCTTTTTTGGAACGGGACAGAGCATCCTTAAAAGACAACCCTAGAAGCAGCTCTGGTCCATGTTCAGTGGTGAGAGCGCTGGACATGAAAAGGAAGAGGTCACGATGGCAGATGTTCTCCGGGCGGTGCCACGAGTGACACAGAAACACATGGGGTTTCGACTGTGTTTCCAGGGGAAGCCCATGGTACAAGAAGGACTCCTCTCCTCTTGATGAACTGAGGATTGATTGTCTAAAAGGTGGTGCTGGACCGAGAGTTGGTGATTTGAGGAATAGATGTATTGTGTTGGAAATTTGGTGGGGGGAGGAGGAAATGTATTTGTAAGGTTTTCATTTTCCCTGTGTGTGCGTTCCTTTTTATCTGTAGTTGTAGTGTAGTTAATAAAGTTTTGTTTTCTTTCTTCCCTAAGTAGGAGCCTGCTTTGCTTATTCCTGGTCACATCTCACAGCAGCTACCAGGGAGAGGGTATCTTCATGGGGGCACTGGCATTGTGCCAGTGTCAAACCATGACACGTAGGTAGAAAGACTTTCTTTCACAGCCCTATAGCCACTCTTGAGTAGCTGTCACTTTTTTTTTTACAGTACTTCACAAAATCACATATGAAACTCATCTATTTTGTGGTTTCTTGAGTCTGCAGCTGAGGCTGGCTCCATGTCCCACAATATCAGCTGATAAGCAAACTACTGCCTACATTCAAGCAGATTCCCATGCAGGGAAGATCTGATATGCATATGTAGAAGTTGAATGCTGCTATCTCAGTATCAACCAGACCAGTAGATGCTCCCACATCATAGGATTTTCTTGCAACCCTAGAGATGAAGAGTTTCCAAATGGAATTCTGGGACTTAATTTGCTGCCTGAAGCTACATGTCTAAATACAGGTCCTGGAGATTTTGTTTCTGGAAAACCTCTTTGTTGAGAGGGGAGTAACCAGGCACAACCTGGCACAACAGGCCACAGGGTCTCTGCAGAGTCTCATCTCACAGGAGGTCCAGCTGCCACACACACCATAGTGTTAGCACACTCACCAGACTGGATTTCTGCAGACCATGCCTTCATTCTCAGGAGAGCATTAAAGTGGATATTCCATTGACTCCCTTACAGCACATCCACTGAATCCCCTCTGCTTTTCAGAGATAACACCTTAAAATTGATGGCTGCAGGTGAATGTGGATATTACACCATATCAGAGCTTTCCTAGAAGGTTCATGTCAGCTCTCTCCAGCTGGAAATATGCTGGAAAGGGAATTGATTGCACAGTACCTTTATGGAACTGCCATGCAGTGAGAAATAAATGGCCGTGGACAAATAGGTCAGTGTTAGATTGCTGAGCCAGAGGCTTTAAATAAGTAGGAGGAATCCAAGCAAGGGAAATATAACTCAGGTAAAACTGTGGGTGCAGATGAAGAGTACAGAAGTTTGATTAACCAGCTTCCCCCACAGGACTGAAAAAAGCCTCTCTGTCTGAGCCTCTCTGACTCAAGCTGTACTGCTAGAACACATCTGAACCAACCATAACATGGCCTAATTCTATTGACAGAGTCTTCCAAAGCTTTGTGTTTATCTATATTTATACACATAAAGATATACCTATGTATAACTTATTGAAAGAAATTCTATTCCACAAATATTATAAACAAAATGACAAAAAAATTTAATATTAAAATTTTCATATTAGAAGTCTGGAGCAATATGAAGAAGCTTCTGACAGGGAAAACCTGAGGTTTTGGGTTGAATCACTTCTTCAAGATAGGTACACCTAAAAAAACTTGAGAATGCAAACTTTGAAGACAGTTCAGTGCCAGCAAAAGACTTCCAAACTCTTTGTTTCCTGGGAACACAGTGGACTAGTCATGTCCCTGAAAGCCACATGAAGTAAATTAATCCTTTCCAATTATCTTTGCAAGCTATATTTGGGATAACAATTCCCTGCTTTCATATGTACACATGTGGAGCTTCCCTTCATTTTAGTGAGATAAACGACGTTTCCAATTTGGATCTTTGAAAAGGTCTGACATTCAGTATTTATTATTACAGCAAAGATTAAGAACAGTCCTACTGAACTCTAATATTTAAAGACTTAATCCTTTCAGAAGTGATATTATGGCTCAGGACAATTAATATATTCCCAGAAGTATATCTTTCAAGCAAAAAATTTCCTGTGATAAATACAGCAAAGATTAAAGATGGTATTATATGTTAATTCAAATGGAAATGGAGCAGTTAAATGTTTCCAAATCTAAACTCTAGCTCATTACAATTTTCCCAGCATTAGCAATGTAATAAAAAAAATTAAAAATCTAGTTTTTTTATTATATTTGGTTTAAGCAAGACAGCATACAGAATAAAATAGCCAGAATCAAGCAAAATATTATAAGTTTAAAATAGAAGTAAATCCTTTACTTTAGTGAATTTTGGCAGTTCTGTATTTTAATGTCCTTAGATGAGGTATTCAATATTCACTCCATCAACTACTCTGGCAAAGGGTGTACATGCCAAAGTGCATAGCCTAACCTTATTTTAGTTTCCACACACAAATTGTTTAATTGCCATTAATGGGATATTGTATGTACAAGTTACCCCTTGAACATACACCTGCATAATCTGGTAGTTCAAAGATATATAAGGAAACTGTTGAGATTTAAGTATCTTCCTCTTTTACATTTGAAAACTAAGTTCTTGTATTGAGATTTCTTATCCTTATTTGACATGTGACACAGGCCAAAGATCTGCAGTTGTATTTACTGAACCTAAACCAACAAAAACAGTGAAAAGGAAAGATATGAGCAAGCAGGGAGATGGGATTTCTTGGCCTTTTAAGCATGTGTATGTGTAATAGTCGTATGTTTTTGTGTCAGATATTTGGCTATCTAAATATTACTTTTCATATGATGTAGTCCTGAGAGCATGTAGCAGAAATTATCCATATCAGTTATGAAAAAATAGTCATGTGAATAGAATCTGAAAGAAATACAATCATCTCTCAGCTGCAACTGAACATCATGTAAGCACAGAGTAATATTTTGGTTTGATTAAAAGACAAATGCTCTAGGAATGAAAGGCTCAGATCTGGATTCCTTCCTTGTGTGAGTACCCCTGTTGACCTCAGAGGGAGGGCTAGTGTAATATGCCATAAAAAACCAATAATATATTTTAATTCCCAAATAATGCCAATATAAGTGCATTATATTCATTTGTATAAAAAATACAGAGGAGGACATCATTGGCAGTGACAGTGACCTGACTTACTTGAAAGAAGAAAGCAGGAAGGTTTTGTTCTTAGAATCCCAAACTGCCCTGTACCAGCTAACTATGTCACAGGTTTCAGCAGCAGAGACCAAGTCACAGTCTGCTAAGTAAAAATTCAAGTAAAATAGAGCAGACATCTCATAGGAAGAAAGCACTTTGCCAGTTCAGAACAGAGCATAGTGAGGATCAGAATTCTTCCCTCTGAATAGGTAATATTTTGTCTCTCAATGTACTCTACAGATAACCCAAACATTTTCCAGCTCCCTGAAGGTTCACAGCAAAGTTACAAAGAAATGTGATGTGTATGCACCTAGGACTGGATGTATTGCCTATATGAGGTTCTGCACTGAGATTTTTCTCCACCTTGATACTCACCAGACATTAGTATAGGATTCAACTTCTGCTCTGCCATTGGACTGGTGGCAACGAAATTAACTTGTCACAGAAGACCATCTATAAAGGGTTTACAGAACCATAGTGTGTTCTCTCACATGAAAGCAAGAAAAGACAAAAGCAAGTTTAGGTGATATGCAAATCAAGCCTTCAAAACCCAGTCATTGTGGGTCAGCCACTGCAGATTTCTTTTATATTGAAATACATTTTAATCAAGAAGCTCCAGGTTCAAATTGTGAAAATTCAGTTCTTGACTCTAAATCTGTCTGTACAGTTGCTAATAGATACTGAAGGGTCTTCTTAAGCAGTAGTTCAAATGGCAAACCCGCCTCTTCTGGAAATATATTTGTGTGAAAATACTGATATGCACTCATTTCATTAGAAAGGTTTAATGGCCTTTTCCAAACAGGGGACACATAAAGAAAAGCGCCATGCCCTGAGATTAATTCAAATTCTTCCAGAGAGCGGCAATTCTCATCACAATAGACCCAGAGGGAAAACAGAGAAATTTTGGAGGCAAAGTTCCATCTCTTACAGTGTTACTAGTTTTGGAGCACCCAACTGCAATCCATCCAAGCTGCTTCATGGTCCTGTTGCTGAACCTGCTGCAGTAGATAGAATCTGCTCCCATAAAGATGGAGCTGAATATGGTATTGCCTGCAAGATCTTATCTATAAACACAGACTTGCACAAATGGAAGAAATCAAGGCAGCTGCTTCCTACAGCCACCATTCAAGTGCAGGAAGGGGAAAATCTGCATAAGGAGTGCCTCCTTTATGTATATCTACAGAATTCAGTCCTGGCCTTCGCTTTCCATCTTCCAAACATGGGTTTTATTCAGAGAATGAGGCATGACAGAATGCATGTGGACATGAGACAACATGTGCCTTGAGGCTAGAAGGTGATGAAAATTATGCATAGTGCAGTTTGTCTCATGCAGACACAACCTGAGAATTCCTGTTTCTGTGAACACAAAAAATCCTTGACAACCTGATCATCTCCTAAAAGAAAAACAGCCCTTTCCCTGATAAATCTGTGTAAAATGTTCTTTCATCATTAAAACAAAATAGAACATATAGTACGAAATGGACAAAAACCACAGAACTGCTTTTAAAGCTTAGCAGATCATGCTGTGGTAATGTGTAGAAAGGAATGCATATGATTCGAATCACAATGTTACTATCAAATGACTTGTCAGAAATAAAATGTAGTGTGAAGCAGTAACCTGTTCCTGGATTTCATTGTGGGAAGTGCTGTCCTCTCTGCTTCATTCACTTTCATGCACTAGTGTGTAGGTTGGACTTGGTAACCTTTATTTTTATTATTATTTTTATTTATATTTATGTTTAATTATTAATATAGCTGAAATTTATTTTCATTCTACTTCATTAATGCACGATATTAAACTGTCTTATTGCAGACTTCTTCAAACCTCCAAACTCTCAGTCATATACAGTTTTTCCCTCAAAGCTATGACATGACTTGAGAAAGATGGGACATACTTTTTGTAAGACAAGATTTCATGCCTTAGATATGTGTGTGTGTGTGTGTGTGTGTGTGTGTGTATGAAGGTATAAATATATATTTTGTTGAAAATTAATATATTTCTTCATTAAAATATATTTTAAAGTTTATGTGCATTTCACAGTGAAATACCAAATTATAAGTTTTGGATTTTACATTCTGCCAGACAACAGATAGATCAGTCCTAACATGTTAGAATTTACAGTAAAATATATATTATTTTGCTAATACTTTCAACAAGCTGTTTTTTTAAAAAATCTAATCAAAATTAAACAAAACAATCACTATTTATATTCTAAAAAGCTACTTTGCAGTTTTTCTTTCTGCTTCTTAGTGACTTGGTAAAATTTATCTGTTTTATTCTCAATAAACTTTTATGTATGAAAGAAGACTTTTTATTCAGAGACTGACAGCTCTCTACTATTCCTTTCCCTCCCTTTCTCAAACTGCAACCTGCAAGAAACAAATGTAATTTCTCCCATAGTTTAAGAGTAGAATTCTGCTTTGTTTCTAATACTGAAAGTAATGGGAGCTGACTGTGATAGGGTTTGGGTTCTTTGATTGTGAATTTGGTTTGAGTTTTTAAAAATATTTTAGCAAAATACAACCTTTTGCAAACGGTGAAAATCACTTTCCTTATATCTTTAAGGTCCTACAGCATATCACAATGGTTAGAAACCAGTTATTCTGAAGCTGGGCTGTGTCTGACAAGTAGAATATCTAGGAAATGGGGAAATACCACTTGAAATATTAAGGACTATTTCCAAGACAAGAGCTCTGAGGATAAGACATTCACTGTAGAGGCAATCAATTTGGCCATGTACCTATGTGCCATACATGAGTCCAGAAAATACTATTCCCAGATATTAAGGATCATTTAATCTTTAATAGCCTCATTAGAACAGGATAAGAATCCATCCTCAGAGCAGTAGGAGGAAGGATGGAGCATCTTCACAATTCAAGGGGGTAGAGGGTGCAATTACAAAGCAGCCATTTATCTCATTGCCTGGAGCAGCCAGAGAGGACTGGTGTGAGAAGTACCAAAAAGAATGGGCAAGGCAGTGGGCAAGCAGAAAGACAACAATAGACTGGATCCTTCCTGTTGAAAAAGATGGAGAAAGATCTTCTGTGGTGGTTGTAGATCATGTATTACCAAATGAAAATAAGATTATGGTAACAGATATGTGTTTCAAGGTTTAACTTTGAACACAGATGTCCACTTTGCTGGCATATAAGCCTAACAAATTCTGTCAGGTGATTTATGCAATGCAGAACACAGAAGCACAACTGTCTGTCTGCTGGTACTAAGTTCATTAACATTAGAATTAGATATGTCATCTCTATCCAGTACGCATTATTTTACTCATCATTACACATTTATTCCTTTATCAGATTTTTGTTAAAATGAGCTTTGCTGAAGACAAAAGACCTGAATAATTTGATATGCAATAAATGTGTCCTTGTAGCCTTATTTTCTTAAACAGAGAAAATAATACGGTTAGATTAGCTCAAATGACAATGCACTGTCTTATATAAGGTTCACTAGGTTACAGAGGGAAACATTCATGAACCCTCAAATGAAAGGGTTCAAAAAAATGACAGAAGGCATAGTTAATTAGTTGACTGGATTGTTCAATTCTTGCATAAAGGCATGAGCTCTGCCTTAGTGAAGAAGCAAGCACTGACAGAAGTTAATGCCTCGGAGATTCCACTTTAAACATTTTAGACTCTTGTCAAAATTATAATTGCATTCATATGAGATTTCATATATTTGGTTTTGTATGGGGTTGATCTCATTTTACCTTGTAGGATTTTTTTTAGCTAGAAAAGAGAATTGAATAAGTGGAAAAAACACAAGTGGATAACATGCATCAGGAGCAATTGTGTAGGTGTTGTACAAAACACCTTGCAAAAATGCTACTTGTCGGAAAGGCACTTGTAGTAATAGAGTGGGTCAAAAAATGGCAAACAGAAAAAGACAGACAGATGGAAGAACAAAGAAGCAGTGACACAGTTGGCCAGTGTGATAGTCAGCATTCTCAGCACATCCCTTGTCTGACAGCTGTCAAAAATTTATTAAACTTCACAGTAAAAGAGTTTTAAAGAGGCATCTCTTAAAAAAATAGAAAAAAAAGTGAGATGACACAAGCTAAAAATCTTAAATCTGTGAAACATTTAACTTTACTGCTCTGAAATCCTTTATTTCTAAGGGAATAAAAATAAAGTTACTTGGGTTTTGGTTGCCTGTATTCCTAGATCCATACCTCAACAGAAAACACTTATTCATTGATAGACTGTATTGTCTTAATGCAGTTGAAGAAATCCTTATCTTCACTTCAAATTCCCTAACCCTCCAGAAAATTGACATGCCATCCATATAAGAAGAAAGCTCTTTTTCCTCTTGAACACATGTTTGCCATCTCCAGGCATGCCAGACATTTGCAGGGTGTCAGCTGTGAAGGAAACATGAATATGCTCACATGATCAACAGCTGCACTGTGAAAATGCCTGTGGGGATGGGGAAATATCCTAGACCCCTAACCATCAGCTCTACATGCTGTGAAGTGATTAAAAGAATAAGCCTAAAAGTTACCAAAAAATCAGGAATTTTTGAGGGCAGAAAAAAGACAGAAACTGATTTTCTATGACATTCAGAATGGATGAAATTCATTCTTATTCAGGATTTTCATTCAAGAGGTATTCCTAACAGCACCCTTGTTTCAAAATAATTCTAAGCAGCAAAAATCAAACATAAACATTCCAACAATAGAATTATGAGTCATAGCATTGTCTGAAAACCTATCAATAATTTCTCAAGCCATATGCAAAGTCACATGCAGTTTTTCCAAAGCTGGTGAACACTTTGAGAGCTATTCCTTCATTTACCTGTCCTGTCAATGCATTCTCTTGTAAAAAGTCCCCCCCCAGCTTTCTTGTAGGCCCATTTCAGGTACTGTGAAGCTGCCTTGGCAGCTCCCTGGAGCCTTTTCTTCTCCAGGCTGAACACCCCCAACTTTCTCAGCCTGTCTTCTACAAGAGGTGCTCCAGACCTCTGATTATCCTTGTGGCTGTCCTCTGGACTCATTCCAAGATGGTCTTTGGGGGTCAATGAGATGAACACAGCATTCTGAGCAGGGTTCACGAGAGCAGAGTACTGTGGGAGGATCACCTTCCTTGATCTGGCCATGCTGCTTTTGGTGTAGTGCAGGACAGTCTTGGCTTTATGAGTTGGAAGCTCAGGTCATCTTGAGCTTCTCACCGACCAACACCTCTAAGTCCTTCCCCTCAGAGATGCTCTCAATCCATTCTCCAACCAGTACTTGCACTTGTACTTGGGACTGCCCTGACCCGAGGACCTTGCAAATACTTTGAGAGCTATTACTTTGTTTTGTTAAGCTTCATGAGGTTTGCAAAGACCCACCTCCTAAAAGCCTGCCAAGGTCCCTTTGGATGGCATCCCTGCTCCACAGAGTGTCAACAGCTTAGTGTCATGAGCACACTTGCAGCAAGAGGATGCACTCAATCCCACTGTCCCTGTTGCCAACAACAAAGATGTTACACAGGAGCACAAATACCTTGGGAAGCCTGCTATTGATCTAAATCAGTAATGGCATTCCCTACAGAATAATGGGAAAACTGGAGGAAGGAGGCAGGATGTAAATTAAGAGAAGCATTCATCCTGCAAGCCACTCTTGTCTCACTAGAATTCAGCATCTTAGATTTACGTTTGCTTCCTCTCACTGGTCTGCCTCATTTCTATTGTTCTGTTTCTGCTATTACCCAGCAGGCTCTTGCAAATAAATGGGCTCATCACATTTAATGATACTTCTCTCTTACAAAAGAGTGTCAAGTGTGTTGCAAGTCACTGTGCTATGAGCACATAGGTGGTATAGTAATTTCCCACATCCCACAGGTGAGACTCTGCCACCATAAACTTGAGACAGTCGAACAAAATACTAACACCACTAACATCCATGTTCAAAATTTCCCCTGACATTTAAGGGGTCCCTGTCTGAAGGCTAATTTCAGCACTTTTCCTGAATGGCTGCTCTCCTGTATATTCTTTATACAACAGCTGTCTAATGTGCAGTTTACCAAGTTGTCTTCCACAACTTTGGGTCCTCTACCTGGACCCAAAGCCAGTCCTATACACTGAGCTTCAACAACTACCCTTGAAATAAAACCATCCTCTTCTCAATCACTCTTCAATATTAACTGTTGCAGTGTGTTTTTATATTTTGTAATACTTTGAAGTAGTTTTGTTTTGTATTCCCATATTTTTCCTAAATGGTTTATCCCAGACTGTACTCCCCTCCCTTTACCTGTGTTATCCCTTCCCGGGATGAGATCATCCCCAAACCCCCACCCTGGCTCTCTGTCAATCACTCAGCATCCCATCCCTCCATCCAGAATTTTCGGTCCAAGTCGTCGAGTGATTAGCCAGAGGCTGGGAGTCAGCCCCCCAAGCCTTGCCCCATACGCTGTCCTATATGTCTATCCCCCAGTACCCATCCCTTAGGGTCACTCATTGGTTGGTAAAATGTTATCTACTTTTGGTTTCCACCTCCCTTTAAATGTAACCTTGGCACATCTCCCAGGGCTCTTGGCAGGAGGCCCCCTGAGGTGCAGGAGCTCCTTTGGGATCCTAATAAAACCTTGGATTAACCCCTGCTAAGAGTCGGCCCTTTCTCTTCTACCGATGTCTCTGGTGTCTCTTGTGTGCAAAGGCGCCCAGCCCAGGTGCCCTCAGCACCCTCGGGGCACAGAGAGTGTCTCCCTGCCAGCCCAGGTGCCCTCAGTACCCTCGGGGCACACAGAGAGTGTCTCCCTGCTGTCAGCCCAGGTGCCCTCAGCACCCTAGGGGCACAGAGAGTGTCTCCCCTCCAGCCCAGGTGCCCTCAGCACCCTCGGGGCACACACAGACAGTGTCTCCCCCCAGCCCAGGTGCCCTCAGCACCCTCGGGGCACACACAGACAGTGTCTCCCTGCTGTCGGCCGTGTTGGGGCTGCTCCCCCCGGTGTCTGTAGACTCGGGACTGGCCCAGGGTTCCTGAGAGGCTCACAGAGGGACCGAGACAATTAACCTGTCAGCCCTTCTGGTAATATCCATGAGTGGTCATCCTGAAATGCATACATACTTTAATATCTCTGCAAACATATAATAATTAATGTTTAGACAAATTAATACTAGATTTGTTTATTTGAAAGTATTACAGTTAAATAAGTGTTCATCATTTTGTTTTTGCTCTGTACTGGTAAAACGTTCTGCTATCAACAGGATACATTAAAAATAAGAATCTTCTGGGCTGCAGTCCTTGAGTCTGTTGATTAAAAATTGTTTATTTCCTCTCTATTTTTGAGACACTGACCTGCATGTGTACATCTAAGATACATTAAAGGCAAGAAAATCATCCAAGTTCCACTTGGTATTATTATCTAAGCTGTAGAAACCACTTCTTATTCCAGAACTAACCACTAGATTTGAAAAAGTCATCTACATAATAAAAGCATCTCAAACTATCACAAAAACATCCTCTATTTCAATCTACCTTGAGAAAAATTGGAAATCACTACAAAAATATTTATCATGGACAACCACTGATGTAAACCACAAACATCAGAGAATGCATCCTGCTTCTCTCTTACACAAGCCCAGAACTGTTCTTTTCATTGTATCTAGCATTATGTTTATCCATGCCTTCAAATTTACATACAAGCTAGACATTAAAAATTTTAAATTTTAATTATTAAAATTTTAATTATTTATCTATTAAAATTTTAATTTTAATAGATATTACCTCTGCCATAAAATACTTCCAGTCTAAACTGGAGACTGGCAAAGTAGTGCAGGCAGTTTTGTCCCTAAGGGGAGAAGGAAAGGTTTACACAGGAACTGAAGCATTGGTCTACCCTAAACAACTGTCTGGTCCACTGTCATGTTCCTAAAAACAGCAAGTGATGCTCAGGAAAAAGCCATTAGAGACAGGCAGCTCTCTTATTTTCAGGTCCTCTGGAGGTAAGAGGTGTTGAACATTCTGGAGTGCATAGAGAATGCAACTGCCACATTGAACATTACTGTGGGCCTCTTCTTTACAAACCTGGATACTCTTACTTTAAAATCTTAAACATTGGTTTTCCAAATTTGCCAGCTGCAGTAAATTCCACAACTTTTTCTGCATCAATTATTTCTTTTTGTTTCTTTTAGATCCTTCCTTAGCTGGAAAAATCAGAAAAAAATATCTTCTGAAAAGGGCTTTAAATTGTGTTGGTAACAATTTAAGAGTCTGAAGAAAAAATAAAAAAGGAAGAACCTGATAGCAATCAGGAATAGGGAATGAGGTGTAAAGCAGCAAAAATTATTTCAGAGGATAGTCAGAAAGTAATTTGGCTCAATGTCACAAATAGCATAAATTCCTCTTTGGGTTTCTACTAATATGAGTGAAATCTTTGCTAAAAACAGTAACTTACCTTCACTGAGATATGTGTAAGAGCATATTTCATTAATCTGACTGAAAGGAAATAAGATCACCTCATTTCTCTTAAATCTAGTAGCACTGGAAAAGCTTGGTTTTACCTACAGAAGTTAAGGTGCCTGTAGACTTTTGACAGAATTTCTTATGTGCATTTCTGCCAACAGGCACTTTTTCTATGAGATCAGCAGCTTCATCATGAAGTCAGTCTGCCTCGCAAACTTTGATCAGAGGAATCTTCACCTATTCTCACAAAGAAAAAGAAATTTGACTGAAGAAACATCCATTAATTTCCAATCAAAATACTAAATTGAAGCAAAAATCTACTCAAAACTGTCCACAGAACTTACTTGCTTTTATAAAAAGATATTACCATGTGCAAGAGGGAAGATGATACAGAAAGGGTTTGGGGTGGATGGGAGTTGTTGCTGAGCAAACAGTGGTGCTCTGTCAGTCTAATCATTGTCAATTGTTCTATGTTTGGAGATGGGTAAAGAGAAATGCATTTATGTAGGTCTGGAGAGAATACTGAATGTAAAATTTTATACTAGAAGTATAGAGTGATAAATCCAGAAATAAAATTTAATACCTCTTATATGTCAAGGCATATTAATTTCAGGTAGAAAAAAAGTGCACAATTTTATGAGATCTGCTGGAAACACCAATTTCCCCCCCACTTATATTTCCTTTCCTCTCCGATTTTTTTTAACAGATTCTGTGTAAAAAGGGTAGATGAATGATGGAGTGCACTTGGAATTTGACCTTAAAATCAAATAATTAACCCTGACATCTTCAGCTCTTAAAAATTATTCATTATATTTTTAACAGATGTTTTAGTTATTTTCATTGTTACAATGCAGTAGCTTTTAATCAGATTTACATAATTAAATTCTCTCTTTCTGACACAGACTGCATATCTATCACAGCCTCACTTAAGCCACATAGCATGAGTTATATCAGAGTAATCAGGAATAGTTTCCATATACCTAGGAACCAATTCTCAATATTCCCTCTGCTGTTTGTATTGTGTAACTAGGGAAATGCATTATTCTGAACATTCCTTTAAATACTTTTTCAGGGCAGTAAACATTTTCCAGAGTTCTCTCCTTCATATTTCCTTCTGGATTTGTCACTTGTGCTTGTGAATATTATGCACACAATAATTCCTTGTTTCTTCTCCCTTGCAGTACATTGTGCTCTGGATTTTGCAGCCACACTGATTCCCAAATGGATGCAGCTCTTCTACCCCTACATGTCACATCAAGTCTGAATTTTTTTGTGATCAGTGAAGTGTTGATTTTTCTTACCTGTGTTAATTAGCATTTATGGCCTTACAAAACACAGAGGAGCTCTCTCTAACAGCCAGGTTTGTTCCAGACCAAACTTCTAAACCAACCTCAAGGAAAAGCAGAGATAGATAGAGATGCATACACATACATGCACACATATATGAGTATTTTCAGTTAGATTATTAACTGCAGGACTCTGTATTACTTCTAAGTGGAATGTTTCAGCTCTGGATATCAAGAAATCTAATTTCTCTTCATATTTAAGCCCTCTTTTTTTTTTTTTTTTCTCAGAATAAATGATTGAGAACATTCTTTTAATCTTAAAAGATTTTGTTATGTAATATCCTAAGACTGGTCCTTGTGGTTCTGGTAAGAAAGCTTACACAATTCTGCCTAATCAATATGTATGTCCTGATGGACATCTTTTGGAATGTATGGGGAATGGGTAGTGGTCCATGTAAATATAGAATTGAAGGATCATTACCAACTATTAATGAAATAGTAATCAAAGAGGATGACAATTAGTATCTGTACTGGTTTGGGGTACATAAAAAAGCAACATCTTCCATTTAATCACTTTAGAATATTAAAAACAAAAATAAAACATTTTTCTATATATAACTGAGATGAAAATGGACTTACTGCTGCAAATATAAGCCCTCTTCAGGCATGTAGGAAACATTAAAGAGCCTCAAGAGGACGTAGTGAGAGTTTTTCATAGCTTCTTTTTTAATATAATCCTGGTTTTACTTTTCTGATATTCTCAAGCCTTACTAAAACTTTACTACAATAAAAAGGAGGGCTGTTGAAGTGGGACATGTGTTTTTGGCATGTTCAGAGGTGGTATCTGTTTATGCATTTGCAGTCACTGCTCTCACTGTACCAGTTTTCTTGCCACATTTACAGGGTATTCCAACAAGAAAAGGGGTGGATGGAGGTAGGTGATTCAGTAAGGACAACAAAAGGTGGCCTTTATAAAGCACCATGTACGCTAAGATCCTCTGAGGAGAATTAGGCATTAAAACCAGAAAACGAAAATACCCTTCAGCCCTTTAGACAGAGCAATGAAAATAAACCACTTTTCCTTCACTCAAATATTTAAAATATTAAAACTTTGAAAGTTCTCCAAATGGAATCCAATTATGCTCACAACCAGAGGCTAATTTCCCCAACTCTCTGAGCCACTGATGCTCAGCAACCGTCTGAGCGGTTTTGCACTCTAAAATCTAGGCCAGCTGACAGTCAACAGATCTGCTTTGCTGAGAGGATAGAGGATTTGCTGTTAATTTTGTCCAGCTTCTGTTTTCCAGTGCCAGTCAATTTTTTCCAAGTAAACTCATCTATGAATTCATGTAAAGAGTCAAAGCCCTTAGGCACTGATGGATCTATTTTTAGTCTTTTAGATGCAGTCCTAACTCAGTCAAAAGGTAGGCATTTTTTATGCAATATAGTAATTATTTATAAAATCTTAAATTTATGCAAGAATTCAAGCACCTTAAAATGTTGACATGCTATCTCTGAAAGCATTTAGCCTAAATGATCAAAACCTCAGACCAGAAGTTAGAAAAAGGATATAAAAAATCTGACCTTTACAAAACGATCCCACACAGAAACTCTGTTTATCCTTGTCTCAGTGACAATCTAGGGCAAAAAGTCAATGTACAATCCTTGGTAGGCCAGATGGATGGTGGAGAGGGAAAAAAGAAAGAAAGGATGAAGGCAAGAAATGAAGGTAATTTAATCCCTGAGCCATCAAAGTGTTTCTGGTGCATGTGTAACTTTAGAAACCTGAGAGGTTCCTAAAGAGTTCACTGAGGGACAACACGCCAGTGAGAGTTTGCTGGCTACACCTGAAGTCATTAGGCAATCTACACACTCCTACTAGTATTGTGTTGGCCACAAATGCCTTGTGCAAGTGTGTTTTTGCCACAACAATGGCACTCTTCTGTCAATAAGCTTGAGATCAAGTTAGTACTGTAAGCAGCAATCAGCAGGTAAGTAAAAGTGTAAGATGCCAGTCAACAAGGAATGGATCAAAATGCTATCCTTTTGCCAAAAATAGACCAGGCAGTGTGTCTGTGATGTTCTGCCTCTTTTCTTTTTATGGATAAATGTTATTTGTTGCTGGAAATAGTCTCATTTAAGTTAAGCAATTGCAAAATCCATAACTTCACTATCTCATCCATACAACATTTATTATGCCTTATTTACTCAAAACTTGAAAAGCCACTGATAATATTTAAACTGTCTCTTACAGGCTGTATGCCAACACAGAGCAGCAGTTCTGACTGTTAGGGATCTGCTTGCTATGGTATAATCTCTCTGTATTTGGTCCCACTTGTGCAAAACTGAAACATTCAAATGACCTGTGCTGTGACTATTGAGATAATGCCCATTATGGCAAGGATCTAGGTCACTGGTATTAGAGCTGAGTCATGTCACCACTCATAAAAACACTGATGCTCTTTGGGAAAAAAAGCAGCTGTGGTTTCTCCTGTAAATAAGTTTTAAGGCCTGTAGGCAGGAAAGGATGATATAAACATGTTGCACTTCTCCATGAAGCAACTATCAGGCAATGCATAGTGTTTGTTGCAAAAGTTCATTTGGTACTTTGTCTGGGGAAAATAATGCATTGACAGGAGCAACACAATAACTTCAGAATAGATTCTCAGAGTAAATAATAGGGCATGTCAATTAAACTCCTATGTATATACTAGACTTTGAATAAAAATATCTTAGTTTCATTGGTTTGGAAGTTTCCTCCATTCTTTAAGATCACTCATTCATTTATAGCAAATTATTTCACTACTCTTTCATTGAATATGTTTATTTTTTTCTTTCTTTTTTCTTAAATTTGCTCATTCAAATAGCCCCAGCTTGACACCACACTGAAATAGATTTCTGCTATGGTTTAGAAAGTGGACAGAACACACTCAGCTGGTCAGGAATTAATTCAGAGTTGGTGATCAGTATACAGTTCTACACAGAGCATAACATTTCCACCTTCCTAAGCATCACAGCCCAGAGCCCTAAGATTTCTAGAATGAGATCTAATATTCTACATTTTCCTCTAAGCAAAATAAATGTAGGTGTTTTTTTTTTTTTACCTCTCATTAAGAGAGGTATTATATTTCCCCAAGTTCTAAGGGGACCCATGTCAAATTTGGGTTATTTTTCGTGGGTTTTCTTGTTTATACTAAGAGAAAAGCATATCCTCTTTCTATGATAAAAACACACTGCTAAGATTATAAACACAGACAAGGGAAACAGCATACTTGTCATGGATAATATGACCAAATAACATTCAGAAATAGTGCAATTATCCCATGGTGCATACATCAAAATACATCAAAGTTTCAGTATCTTCTGTGTCCAGGAAGTTTATTTAAAACAGCCTGCAACTAAAATTTTAGATGGAAGAGAGGCTTG
Organism: Molothrus ater; assembly: GCF_012460135.2. Taxonomy (NCBI): domain Eukaryota; kingdom Metazoa; phylum Chordata; class Aves; order Passeriformes; family Icteridae; genus Molothrus; species Molothrus ater. The sequence goes on from NC_050478.2 coordinate 61,271,186, forward strand.
ATCTGCCTTTTCAACCCTAGAGAAGGACACCATTCTGAATTACAGTGTGGCTTAATGTTATATTGGATTTTTTAAAATATTTTCAGGTGCCAGATTTCAAACTGATTTTTTAAGAATACTAAAGTTGGATCTAGTTTTAAGAGAACCAAGTGTAAGCAGCTTCGCAGTTACTACCAGCTTGATACTTAAACTTCTGAGTTACCTGATTTTTTTAATACATGTACTAAACACATCAATAACAAGTAGGAAACTGAGATCCAAGCTTTTATCTTCTTACAATCCCTGTCACTGCACATACTGACAGATTTCAGTAATGGTGAAAACACTTTTACAGGGTCACACAGATAAGATTATATTAGTGAAGAGAAGCTGAAGAAACTTTTTGATCCTCAGAAAAAACTACTCAGAATTTATGAAGAATTTGCCTTATATTTCCCTATGGATGGTTTATGCATTACTGAATACCTGCACAAATTTCTTCCAGCTAAGTGGACGATATTAGGAGAATTTCTTCAGTAATATCTTTACTCACTATACACCTAATTCTAATGGACTAAAAAGAAAAAAAGAAGAAAAAGAAAGAAGAAAAAAATGTTTTCAAATTTTAAAAAATCCTAAACTCACTCAGCACTGACTGCCAGTTGCACATACTCCTGCAACAAGACAATGACCAGAGTAAGAAACTCACCATTTTTTCATGTCACAAGAGTTTCATTCTTCATTTAGTACATGAAAATGCAGGGATTTATTTTCATCATCGTTTCCACATATATTTTATCTTTGCCAAAGTCGGCTTGAGTATGAATCCTGAGTGGTCCCAAATTTGTCCTGGAGCTAAAACAGAACTGAGCAGGCCAGTCATTGCAAAGCAGTGGACATCAGTGAGTCAAATGAAGTTCTGGCATGACCTGGCTAGCTAGGGTTCATCAGGGGAGCCTTTGTCCAGCAGGTTGCAGGAATGCAGGCAGCATGCATGAGAAAGAACACACAGAAGGCTGCTAGAGCAGGTTATTCGGGGATGGAGTTCAGAAGGACGAACTCTTGGAGTTCTTGGAGTGCAGAGGCAGCTCCAAGAACCAACAAATACGAGTGTTGAATGTACATGTGCAAGTATTTGTCTTGAGTTGGAGAATTGGACCTGAACAATTAATGTGCTCTGTGTGTACATACATTTATCTGAAAAAAAACCTCTCTTAAGCTCTTTTTAATCTTCAGCACAACAGAAGTTTTCAGCATAGTACTCCATGAAATTATGAGTAATGAAGAGCAATGCTTCAGATAGTCAGGGGAAAACCCTGGAACTCCCAAAACTTGTTCAGCTAGACAAGTCACACTTAAGCAAAAATTTACAGCAGATACAAGCAGCAGAGAAATTTGCTGGAAAAAACTTATTTCCCTTAACCCAGATGCTTCAAGTTCCTACTTTTACATTCAGTGACCTGCCTCAAAGAAGGATCCCCAGCCAATATTAATCAGCAGAATGTCAGTGAAGTTCATGGCTATGTGTCACCCTGGTGACCCAACACGGCGCAGCCACAGAAACTCAGGCAAATGACTGCTTTCTAGGCAAATTTATCTGAATCATCCTTCTGAACTCTTCCTTTAACTTAAAGTCCTGAAACATTAAAGAACAGAATGCATCAACTTAATTGGAAACAGTTTTGCCACAACACATCCTGCGTCTGTTCAAGGACTTAGAGAGAGGAAAAGCCCATGCTTTGAAGCACTGTGACAACTTAAGATAAATTTCAGCATTACTTTTCTAACAGAATATAATTGAAAACATACTTCAACACAGATTCTAATGTAACTCTGGTTAGATATGCTCAACCCACAAGTTTCAATCTCAGCATTCCCAAGTCTTAAAGAAGCCCTGACTCAGACACAAATTGTCTTCTCTAACAGTCTTTAATACTACTGAATTGGGCTCATTACTGATTAAAAATCAAAACAGCTGCTTCTACCACCATTTGTGTGCCTCTTTTCATCATACTAATGCCTCAAGTTCCTATTTCTTTCAATCCCTCTCAAAGATTTGGGCGAAATACCTGTATATAGAAGGTAATCCCTCTCCCCAATGCTTCAGTGTCTAAAGAGACAAAACTGGCAGGCAGTAAGATAAAGAAAGCATTGTTATCTCCATTTTCAGCTGGGAAACCAGGCCTTAAAATGACTAAGTCAGAATCCCAAGGGAGGTCAAGGATCAGATTCTCAAATGCTCAATAACCAGCATCAGAGCCAGAGTTTTGTAGGAAAAAGAGACAAGAAAAAAAGAAAGGAGGGGGAATGGGGGGAGAGGGGGGAAAGGGTAAATAGCAAAGAAACAAGGAGAAAAAAGTGTACAAACTCTATACTTCCTACTTTTATTGCACATTTTCAAAAGATCTCTTTGCAACCTCCCGAAGATCCGTCCACTTGGGTACCCATTTGAGTGCTGCAATGGGAAGGTATCTCTCCAGGAAATCTCTCTCTCCACTTTGGCTGCTGCTCCCATTTTGAAGTGTGGCAGCAAATGAGTCGCCCAAGGCCACGAAGGAAGTCTCTTGCAGAGCCAGAAATTTGAATCAGCTACTCCTGTGCCCTAACCACAAGTCTATCCTTCCTCTCACTAACAACACAGTGTATTTCTTTGTTAAGTTGCTTTCTAGTTAGATATAATATAATGGGCCTTTTTCTTTATTCATCCACAATGGTAACATGACAGTATGAGATTGGCACTTGTCATTCACAGGGAATGCTCTTTTTCCACTTGCCCCCCAAAACACAAACACACTTAGCAGATTTCTGACTGCAGATGACACTAGAATCTCTTGTACTTTAAAGCTTTTTTTTCCAGCAGCAATCAAATAGTAAATTGCTTTATTAATATTTTTCAGGATATGAGAGGCTGACAAGTTGCAGATCCCAGCTACAAAGAATTATTCCTCTTTACCACGTAACTTCGTGGAAGGAAAAAGCCTTTCTGGTCAAGAAGATCAAGATACAGCAGCTTCTTCATATAATATCCCTTAGCAGCTGCTGCTGCTACTATGGGAATCCTAAATACTTCAATAATAGGTCAGTCACCACTGGCCACTGCTGCAGTGTGATGCCATTTCCTGTTTCACCCATCCCAACCCCCCAGGTGGGCCAACCTCTTCTTTTCCCTCCCCCTCTGCCCTCCTGCTGAGAGCTGTCCATCAATCTTAACATTCCAGCAGGGTCGTGGTGTGGTTGGCAGAAGTTCAAAAGATGCCCCTCAGGTCCAGGCTCATTGGCCTGTCCAAGTGTCTTTATCCCTTGAGCCTTCCCCTCCTCCCACCTGGTTGGTGGCTCACCTGTCCCTTCCCGTCCCCCTGTCCCCAGCCTTAAAAGGAGACGAGGCCATGCAGTCAGGATTCCGTTGGGAGCTGTTACAAGATTCAGAGGTCTATCATCCTGGAATAAAACTCTGGATTAAAACTCTGGATTAAAACTCTAATCCTCTCCTTTTTCTCTTCACCATCGCCTGAACCTTTTCCACCAGAGGTAAATTGAGTTTCTACTATGCCTGGATTTGTTCCGAGTGCCTAGCTGCAGCATCCAGCCGGCCAAAGGTATCTCTGAGGTGAAACACCACAGCTGCCACCTTTGGCCCAGCAGCAAGGGTCAGACGAGGCCAGGCACATCCCACCCAGTAATATTGGGATTAATATTCCATAGGCCACCACTTTGCATGTGAGCAGCCTTAAGTATCTGTGCAAGATGTGTAGAGCACCAAGAGGAAAACCAAAGAACAACACTATGTTTTATTTTGCTTCTTTTTCTACTTTATTTAGAGGGATACATACTCACTAATTCAAGCTGTGGAGACTACTGGGGGATGTCACTGTGCAAACCAAGAAAATGATAGATATTCACTATATCTGTGCAGACAAATGAATGTATGTGAGAAATATCTGATGTACAGAACTCCATCTCTGAGTTACTATTTTTGTATTTGTCTCATTTGGGATTTTTTTTTTAATTCAGTTTCTTCCAACCCTGCCCATTTCTACATGACCTTTTTGATCAATAGTCCTTTGTTGTGCTGTGAGGCCTTGGCAGCAAAGGACAGAATGAATACAGCTAATTCTTATCTAATGTTTACCTTCAAACTCTTTGGGTCTTGGCACATGTTTGAGACATTTGTTTTACTTAGGTTTTATAACTCTAAATGCAGAATATTGCTTGAAAATGTGGTGTCCTCTAGAGATCCCGAGTTCTCAGCTGACCTTTCCCTCTGCTCCTGCAGTTGCTCTTATCTCTAGCCCACTTTCACCTTTCTTCTTCACCACCTCAGAAATTAGTGGATTACCTCAGCCCCTCTGATACATCATTTGGCAAGTCGATGAAAGTCAGGTTGCCAACTATTTTTATGTGGAAAACAGGCCTCTCCCTGTCTTTTTAAAGTTGTTTTTTTTTTGGTAAAAGGACTCAAAAAGTCTCTTTGTGAGATTCTACAGTTGCCCGCCATTTTAAAATCCAACCTCAACTGGTTCTAGTAATTACACTCTCGTCTTGCAGGAGTTTCACTTACAAAAATTTGTGGCTGATTTTCAAATGACAAATCAATATGAAACTTTCTATTCTTTTTTTATCCTGAAGAAAGCTAGCTATCCTATGTGTGAAGATCTATTATTGTTTCAGACACTGTAGTGTAACAGTACATCTCTGGCTGCTCCTAGAACCAAACCATCAGACATATGGGACTCTCTCCCTTTCCCAGCAGCCTTATCTCAATAAGAACTGCATTTAAGCAAACAGCCTAAAGCACAACTCATACCCCAGTGAGAGACAACTATTTGAAAACTTTAGGGCTGTATAACTGACCACAGAAAGGGCAAAAGGATCAAAAATGAGCCTAATGTTACAATTGCAAATGCAAAACAAATTAATATTCCCATAGAGGGAAAGCCAAATCTGTCAAACTGCCCAAGCCTCTGCAGAAGGTTTGGCTACTGGAGCAGCAGGGAGACAGCCTGGGACCAGGAATAAAGATTCGGGCCCTTGGAGTTAGACATATGTGCACTTTAGAAGGTTGCTGGCAGTGGGAAATCCTTGGGCTAAGGATTTCTGTTACCAACTAAGTGTGTCCTTTTGGAAATAGTAATCAATTGTTTTCTCTGAAGTTTTCACTGGATTTGAAGCTTCTCTTGGTGTACTTCAGAGATGCAAAGCTAAGATGAAAAAAATAATTTTGTGTTGCTTCAGTTTTCTTAAGATTTTTTTATTGGTTTGGTTTTTAATTAGCATGCATTCATTTAATGCAAAGTTACCTCAAAATGTACTGTGAAACTGTTTGAGATCTTAAACAAAAATTTAAAATGAACTCAATCATGCCCTTTTCCCCCTCCCTAACAGCAGCTGCTGAAAAGCTGCAAGTTACCAACCATTGAAATGCTACATAAAATGCTCTAAAATAAATCAAAAATTTATATCCAAGTAGATATAACCAAGTGAAACTTTCAGATTCACAATGTGCAGTAACACATTAGCGAGTGACTGATCTATTGCTTATGAAAAAAAAATATAAGAAAAAGTCTTTTTACAGTTTAATAGAAGGTTACAATATTTGAGAAATGAATAAGAAGTCATGTAATGGCTTTGCAGCTTTTGAACTTTCACATGTTTCAGATTTTTGTAATGCTTGTGTGGATTAAAGAGATTCACATCTCAATGGCTGGGGCACCTCGCATTTTTTCTGGATCAGGTTTAATGATTTCCACACTGTAGAAACTTCACTTTGTATGAACACACCCTGAATTTAAGGAATTTTTCATACTTAGGTACATTTTTTCCAATATATTTCTTATAATGTAGCCCTGTCAAAAGGCACAGTGGCTTGATCATAAGAGTGAGCAACACCTTCAATTTCACACATCAATACACTGGGCCTTTTCAGTATGGTTTTCTTTCCAGACCCCAAAAATAAATTGAGGAGGGGGGGAATGGGACATAAGGAAACAATAAAACAGAAGTCTACCATGGAGTTTTTGCTTCTGTGTATTATCTCAATGCAGACTCCGAAATAAAAGGGAGAACTATTTATTTCAGTAATGTGCAAAGTTCTTGGTTTTAAAGCTGCAAATACACCCTTTTCATCTCTTTAAAAGACATTTCAAAGCAGGATTGTGAGACCCAAAGAGAGAGGAGAGTCTCTGATGTCCATCCAGCACACAGAGAAAAAAACCTTGCATTTTCTACCCTTTGACGTAGGATTAAGGAGTGACAAAAATCCATTTCATCCTTTCTAAGAAAATGCATATGTGAGGGCTTACATTAAATTATAAACTAGTGGCTATCAGGAGGGCATGGGTACCATCTAGAATCCAGCAATAATCACAGACCTAACAAATCATCATGGATGTTAAGTCCTCATGGCTCAATGACAAGATGAACTGAATGTTTAAATAATTTGCATGTTTAAAAATATTTGCATGCAATAGGTGTGACAACCTAAGATATAAGCTCTGAAGGGACTGAGCAGAACTGAATCTGGTGGATGAACAGAGGGGTGTTTTTTCCTGGTTGTAGACCCATGGAGAAAGGAAATTTCAGAGCTTTAACAGAATTTATTGGCTTCCATCATTATGCAGCACAGGAATACAGCCAAAACTGACTGCCGTGCATTTCTTCTAACATGCTCTGCAACAGAAATGTCCAATTCATCCAGAAATCTTCAACTACACAGCAGTGCTGTTCCAAAATACTGGCTACCTTCTGAATTTTTTTGCATGTTTCAAATTCCTGTTATAGTCCATACTAGTATGAGATATCCAGGACTACCTAAGGTTAACAAGAAGCCAAGGTTTATGGGGGAAAGCTGATTTAAATGAAGGGCATTGCCTCTCTTTACAGTTGCCAAGTAGCTGAAAACAGCATCAGTTGGGCTGAGCAAAGAAAGGAACCAAATGCTGGCAGTACTTTAAACTTTGGAGACTCCCTTTGAAGTGGGAGTGCTCAAGTGAACCCAGCTCTCCAATGTTCCACCAGGGCCAGGATTTCACTTGACCTTATAGCCGTGATTTTAAATGATCTGCTGTTTGAAAACACACAACCAAGTTGATCTGCACAGTGCCCTGTCCTACTTTTTAGGAATGCATCATAACACAAATACCTGGTTTGTGAAATCAAACATTATCTGCTCATTTTGCCTTCTTGGCCTGCCATTCACTTGCTTCTAAAATAAATAGGATTACTTTCATTAAAAAAAAAGGGAAAGAGAACATTTCAGAAGAATGGAATCAGATTTAATCTCATGTCTCATATTCAGCTAAACTCATATCAAATGTGAACAGATAATACAAATATGGGCACCAGAGGAGGTTATTTTTAACATTTGCAAGTAATTCTTCACAATCACAAACATCACAAAAATCTTGGTGAGTATCATCCCAAGGAACCAAAGTCAAATTTGAAGGCAGGTGTGTGATTCCCTGGCTTTTAACATAAAACCCTTGATGGAAAGAAGATCCACAGGCTGTGACACAGCAAATAGGGCACTGAGGTGTGCTGGAACTTCTGCTTCTTTATAAAAGAGGTATATTCAGAAAACTCACAGAGATGCATAATCTTACCAGCCATTTCAAGGTGAAGAACGAAAGACTAGAGCTTGTGATCTCATCTGCAGTTGCAAACAATTTTAGCTTTTAGTTTTAAAGGAGTAATATGAAGAGATGCTGGAGATGACACAACAAATATAGTTCAACTAACACAGTGTATGTGTGTGTTAGCAGGAATTGCAGCTGAGATCTGTAATACACTGCCATCTGTAAAGGTCATGAGCAGGAGATTTACATCAAGATTCACCAGCCATTTTTTTCAGTTGTAACCATACCAAGTCTTCAGCACCATGCACCATCTCCTCCATCCTGCATGTTTTCTGCAGATAAAATACTACACAAAAATCTATCTCCAGAGTACTCTACTAACTGCCATTATTTCAAATGTTTCAAACTTTGAAAAATCAAAAACATTTTGACCTCAAAAGAGCCTAATTACTGTGTCTATATATAACAAAGAAAAACAAGGCAAACTCAGACATAACTGACATAGCTGTGGTATACCTGCCTCCATATGAATAATTTCTTTGAATATTGGCGTGAGTATTCTTTATGCAACACTAAAGTGTCAAAAAAAAAAAGAATTCACTGTTAACCTTAATGATGATAACAGCACAAGTGGCTAGAGAGCTAGAAAGCATTTATTGTTTGAAATTGTTGCGTTCTGCCTCCCTCGACATTTCTAAGAGCCCTAGCTTTGTAGGTCAGGACACCAACCATCTCATTACCCAAGTTTCTGCAGCCTGTTAAGAGACCAGATTCTCCTTGGCATATTTGTTTTGTTCACTGCCTGTTCCCTTTCATTAAAAACTAAAGACATTTTATGATGAAAACAGGAGTATTCAGAAAAACATTATTATTGAGACTCACTGCAATGCTACTTTACTAGCTCAGGAGGGAAGTGATATTTCCCCACATTTTTTTCTACTCAAAAGCAAATTTATAGTAAATTGCTCAACAAAAAAGTAACCTTTCAAAGAATGTTCAGAGGATCAGAGGGGGAAAAAAAAGTAGAAACAGAAACACCACACTTTGGAGGAAGAGTATAGAAAAAAAGACACGTTCAGGGGAAAATACAAGAGATGAAAGCCTGGCCCAACCGAATTCCAGAATAAAACAGCCATTGGTTTCAACAGGGTCATGATCTCTGTCAAGATCTGAGTCTGGATTCACTTTTGAAGTAGGTGTGGCCTAAGAGCAGGAGGGAAGAATTAGCAATAATTCAAAATATCTCTCTCTGTCTTAAACAGCCCATCATACATTTCATTTTGCAAAAGACACAAGTGGTTATGAAACACAGCTATCTAGGTACACCCCATTTTTCACCACACTACCCTTTTTGCCTTTCTATCACACATTAACATGATTTTTTTTTTTTTTTTGGTCTTTGCTGGTGTTGAATGGGATGATAGAATTAACACAATGGCTGGTGCTATACACCAGAACTGCCTACATTTCATCTGAAGCCACTCTTCATCATAGAAAAAACATCATCTTATATCTAGAGGCACAGACTTTGGTGCTACACTGAGACAACTGTGATTACATGCTATATGCATCAGGGCTGTGTTTGTGTAAGTTATGCTTGTGTCTTGTATACACACCCACACACTACATGTATGCAGCAATTCTCAGTGCACAGGCACACACATGCATGGATGCAAGAGCAGGAATTTGGGAGCCACAATAATGCTGCTTCTGGCTGTTACAGGAGCATTTGTTACAGAATTTGTTCCCATGTTAATGGATCACAGAAAAAAAATCTTGTAAGGATTATTTTGTTAAACATTTGTATTCCCTACTGCATTGCTATAAAAGGAATGTGCTAACTGCCAGTCTTTTAAGAAATATGAGACAATTCCTTGTACTTTTGGTTTGAAATTGGAACTGAAACACATTTGCTACAGAAGAACTGATCTGTATGGCCCTGCAGGAGGTGAAGGCTGGGAGTCAACTCACTCCTTGTGGCATAGGAATCTAGATGACTTGCTCTATATCCTGTATCCTCTGATCATTTTCAGAAAAACAGAAAGTTGCCATAAAATCACAAAATGCTCAGCAAATCCATGACTGGCCAAGACTTTGATGTCAGGAATAGACCCATCAGTACAGCCATCTCACAGCTGCAAATGGTGGCAGGATTCTGGATATTTTGATGGCGAAAAAAAAATATTGCCTGCATATGCTCTCAGTAAATCAGCATTCACTTAGCCACCCTAGAGCATGAAACTCAGCATAATAGATCTTTCATAGCTCACAGGAGAGGTCACAGTACAAGAATGTTGAAAAATACAACACAATCTTTAGTACATAAGAAACTTCAAGGTAGGAGGTGTAAGTTGTAGCAAGAATAGAAACTTCAGAGGAGATAATCAGAAAGTGATTAACATGGGTTTTTCAAAAGAATGTGCACAATTGACAATATTTTCAACACAGACATATATTTCAAACTCCTCTGGCATCCTGTTTCTCATGCATTATACACACACAGAGCTCAGATTTTCGGTTTGTTTCATTAACTCCAAATTTCTGCTACTCATAATTACCTAAAGTATTATGATCACATCATTCACACATTCAATTGTTTGGAAAAAATCTCATTGAAGAGACTTTCAGCAGGGCAACTTTTCATTGAATACAATTTCTGGTGCCCTATATTTTTTATATTTAATATGTCACTTGATGGTTTGTAAAACTGATATGATGTTTGCTATAAACAATCAGTGTGTTGAAATCCAGATAAACAGCAAGGACACAACTCTTTTCCAAGAGTATGTGCTGTATCTTGTTCATTGCTTTTCTTTGAACTCCCTCTTTTTTAGCACAAATATACCAAACGCTCAAATTCTTTTTTCTAGAAATTGGGGTGCTGCATAATATGGTATTGCATGCTTATTTTGATTTGCTGAAGCCCAAGTCAGATATTATCCCAGGTGAATTGGATGAAACTACAACTGGCTATAACCAAACAGGGCAAGAACCTCAAGAGACAACTGTAGACAAAGGCTGTATGCTGCTTAGCATCCTGCAACATCCTACAGGAAAGGGGAGCAGGACATCAGATTTTGATCAAGAGAATATTGCTGAGGGAAGTGGGACCACAACTTTCTGGATTAACCTCCAAGGAGAGACAAGGCAAACACAATTACTGGGCATCAAATAGTGCCCCTCCTCACTTTCACTTCTCCAAAAATCTGTCACTCCATGAGACTGTCAGGAAGGAGCAGAGAAGAAAGTGGTGCAAGTTTCAGTAATGAATCAATGCCAGGAAAAAGACATAGGAAATTCAAATCTGTAGAAACTGAATGCTTTGCCTTAGCCACAAAACACATTCAAATTCATGTCTCCATTTCTTGTTTCATTTTTTTATATCTTCCCAATAAATTCCAGGGGCCAAGGCAGGACAGTTCTCGGTCCAGGAAAGCAGCTAGCTGTCCAGAGAGATGCACAGGCTGCTCACACTCCTCTAAAAGGGTACCTCAGATGTGCGAGCTGTTCACACTCCTCCAAAAGGTATCTCATTCATCCAAATATTTGAAATTAAACTGTTTCAGACAAAAATGAGTTCACTACTTTTCAGCACTGAGTCTCATTATTTATTTTGCAATTCCAAAGGCATGTGAGCCCTTCTCTCCCATCCCCCCACTGTCTCATATTTTGAAAATTCCCACTTCTTTGAGTGTGATGTCATGATGCATTGCCATGAATATTTAACTTAAAATTATGAGTACTAAATTGGAACTTCTTTGCATGGCAAAAGATCACACAGAGAGAAATAGTAGTTTAAACAAAGATCTATAATTAGTGATAATAACAAAGGAAATATTCATGATCACATCAAAGGATTCTTCACCGAGTATTGTTTTTATTTGCTTCCTAAGGGAGCACAGAGTTCTAAGAAAAGGTAGCACTGTTTTAGGCAGATGTAGATAAATAAAAGAAGGCCATCTAGAGATTCCAACTTCAAACCAGGGCCTCAAAAATACTCTGAAATCTAGAAGAGTTCTCTAATTGATCTGATTACATGTCAGGCACCAGCACTCTGCTAGGTATGCAGTGCTGATAAGCCTGCAGTATGTAAACACCTTTTCAGCTGAACATGACACACAACACTGCAGCTACTCTGGGCATCTGTCTCCACATACATAAGGCATAGCCTGGGGATTAATTTCATCCACTAGCATAAATAGGACTAATTTTTTGAAGTACAGATAGCTAAAAATAGCTAAGAGTAATGTTATGTAATAAAACCTGGTATATGTTTCCCCTTTCCAGATGAAAGAATCTGACATGGCTTCAAATAAAAAGAGGTGGCAGCCTGACCAGAACACAAAATATATTCATTTCATTCCCTTCCAGAGAGGCAGCATTTTAATCTTCCATACATTAAAGATGCATGCCCACTATCATATCATTTCACCAGCCTAAATATTAAATTATGACCTCACAACACTTCTGCCCTCCCCTGGAAAAAAAAAATAGGTCAAAAATAAATGGAAACAAACTGTTTTCTGCTCCTTTTTATGCATTTGACAGAGAGAAAAAAAATGAGGGAGATAAATCTGCATAATACTGAACAGAATCTCTTTAATTCCAGTCAGCTTTTATCATTCAATCACTGAGTCTGTATGTGGAAAAATTCATGCTAATTCCCCCTAGCAACAGCCGCAGCCTATCCGGGGGAGCCCCACACCAGGCAGCTGCCAGCCAGCAAGAATAACTCTAAGTAGGTCAGCCCTGCATTTCTAAAAATGCCACGGTCTAGTAACCCCAGTGTCCCGTCTGTCTGCCCCAGCCCATAATAACCCCGATGGCTCGGTGACACAATGACACAGTACCCTGTTAGAGCGCAATCAAATCCCGCCGCATTATTCTGCTGCGAGCAGCGCTGCTGGATGAAGGACCCGTCGAGGGGCAGCATTAATCAGGCAGCCATTCATGTCCACTAGCACTTCACTCTGGAGATGGGGCCTGCATTAATGACCAGCTGTTTGAACTAACACAAACAAAATAATGCCTTCCACCCTGTTGGCTGTGCAGAATACACTATTCTAATCGGGCAGGTTATGCTCATTGACTAAACCTAAGATGTAAATTAAACAGCCCCAGACAATGCCAGCTTTTGTAACCTTCTATTAATTAAAGTAAGTATATTTAAATTATACTACACACAATTCAAGGAGCTATTGGTTTAATATACAGAGTCACCTCCTCCTACAAATTTGTGTTCACAGTCAAAAAAAAAAAAAACAAAAAACCCCAAACCAAAACCAAACCAAAAACCACCCACCCCCACTGCTTGAATAATACAATCTACCTATCCTGGTAAATTAAAGAGCAACTACAACAGAGCTGAACTGCAAGTGACTTCTGCTGGGAGCAGGGAACCACACCAGACCTCCAGTAACTGGTCTTTGAGAACAGTGACAGACATGCATGCTGGATGTGGTGGAGGGGTGTTGATAAAAGCCCTATAAACCTCTGCCAGCCATGACACAGAGAAAGGCCAGTCGCAGCAGATTAAACACCCCCTGCAATCTCACTGCTTAAGCACTGCCGAGTTGCCTTCACAGGCCTAAAAATAATTGCAGAGGTCAGAAAGCCCCTTGCCAGGATCTGGGCATGTGCCTTTAAGAGCACATCCATCCCTCCCGCTTCCCAGAGCCCTGGGGACTTCTGCATGGCTGCAAGATGCTGCAGGAAGCCCTGTCCCTCCCCCCTCGCTCTTAACCAGAGAAGCCTTAATATAAACCACACCAGAGCACAGCCAGTCTCCTCTGGGGTGGTATTTCAGTATCAAATCTGTAATGCCAGAACAGAATTTCAGCAGGATTGCTTTGTGTCTAATTGTACCCTTCCTTTTAAACACCTTTGTGCAGCTTGCCGGTCTCTTCCTTCAGAGCATGCCTCCATGTCATGCAGCTGCCTGTATAAGATAGAGCTAGGAAAGAAAATTTCAAGGATAGACTGCTCATCTGCATTTTTTCCTGAAAGATTTGCACTTTTGGTGAATGCATGCCATAATTCAGTCTTCACTGCTGCAGAATTCAGCAAACCTTGCGCATGTAATCCATTCACATCTGACTTAGGAACACAGCAGATTCATTAATCCATTTTGCTCTTTCTTGTTTGAGCCAGGCTTTTTAACCAGGTTATGAGAGTATTCCTTTGCTTTGTGGTGCACATCTCATAGCAATTCCTGGAGAGATACAGTCACTGACGTAACCGTGGGCTCCTAATTACAAGCTGCTGACATTTTGCTCGTCTCTGCAGCTTTGAAGCTGCAAGTTCGGAGTCTCTTCTCCTCCCTCCTTACTTGCTTTAAACTGCCTGAGTTAGAAGCACACAACAGATTCAGAAAGGTATAGGAGTGGCATAAACTCCTTTGCAGAGATGGCTGTCTTGCCAAAGTTGTTTTTCTTTAAGCAAACAGAAAACTACAGTTTGGAAGTAATAAGACTCCTTAGCCCCCAGCACAAGAATGCTATCCAACAGCTGGCTAAATACAATTCGACACACAGGGCTGCCTTTGTAGGCTGGGGAACAAATAGTGGAAGGACCAGACAGGCATCTTGCAGGGTAGCTCACCATGACTGTTGGGAAATCCCCTCATACACATTTTAGTATGACATTATGGTCTATGGCTTTGTATTAAAGGGAAAAAAGGAAAGGAAAAAACCCTGTCTTTCTCGATAGGCAGCTGCTAGAATTCATGCCAAGCCCGCTAGCTGAGTGCAGTGCTTGTTTTCCCTGTTTCTGCATTGTTCAGATACAGCCAAATGAAATACCTACCAAATGAAATATGCCTGTACTGTGACAAGCCTACCTGCTCTAAAACCACCCCAAGCAGATTCCACAATAAAAAGTACACCTGGCTGCATTTCACAGAAATCAAGTGCCAAATGAAAGCATTGGCTTTTCTCAATATATGAAGAATCCTTTTCAATTTGAGACTGATTTTGAAAATCTAAGGAAAAAAAAAGGAAAAAATAGAAAGATGCAAGTATAACACTGAATACAAATGCTCAGTTGAGGATTTAGCCATCTGATGACTGTGGTAGCCAGCTGGTCTAGAAGTCATCTGGGATGCATTTATTTTGATTAGATTGATCACATTTCTATTTACAGTATAGAATTTTTCACCATACTGAATACAGCTGTGTTTATAGAGATTTTAAGATGGAGAAAATGAAACCCCACGGTTTCTCTCAGCACAGTGCAGAAGACTCAGTGCTTCAAGGTGTTAAGCGGAAAGGATCTGCTTTCACATTTTTTAAAAGAATACTGCCTACCATCTGTTTTCACAAAGTGCCACCTCAGTCAGGAAATGGGTGTAGAGCTAGAGCTGAAAATACAAGCTGAAATCAAGTATGACCCAGCAAACTCACAAACGTCCTCTGTAAATTGGTCAGAAATGTCTTTCTTTCATTTCTATACATGTTCACACACACACAAAAGCACATACATACACATATATATACACACAGAGTGCGAGGCTGCTGTTTTCCCTGGGGATAGTCAGCCACCTAACTCATCAGTTCACTCCCTGACAGCACCAGGAATGCTCAAGCTACAATTTACAGTCCCTCCGTCCATACATTGCTTTGTTAATCAAGCCATCCTCTCTGCAATGAGAATCCACAGAATCAGACAAACGGCACAGAGCGTTTCTTCTTCCTTTGCATTTGCATTCGCTCGCTCTCTCCTTCTCCCTTGGCTTTGCCTTAGCAGGCAGATGCAACCGATACCTTATTTATCCATCTCCAGCACAACACTGAGGTGAAACCCGACTGCAGCGCTGTGACTTCCCCATGTTAATCCTCTGGAGCAGCAGAGGCTGGATTCTTGTTGCTGATGCCCTTGTCGAGCACTGGATTACTTTAGATAATATTTCTTTAAGCTTTCACCCACCCTATCCTAGATTAACACCCTTCCTTTCTCCTCCCTTCGCCCTGCCACAGAAAACCCCAAAATCATCACATATTGCAACCCTTGGCTTCCAGAACCAATAAAAAAAAATCCGCGGCTCCATCGCTCTTCTTCCTTAGCAGTGTACAGACGAGAGAGTTTTGAGCCAGCCAAGCCTGGGTGAAGTGCAGGCAGCAAGACTGCAGCAGCCCGAGCAGCAGCAGAAAGAGCAGCAGCCGCCCAGGTAAATGGAGGGAAAAGCAGGTTCTGTCGAAAGCGGTGCAGCATCGTAGCTGTGAGGAAAGACTGCCTTGCTTCTTCCGAACGGAGCAGCTTTCTGCCTGCAGGAACAGAGAAAAGGGAAGACCCAGAATTAAAAATAAAAGCCAAAACAGTTAAGAAGAAACAATAACTATAACAAATTGTCGTAACTTTATTTTTCTGGGCTTTCGGGCATTTCTGGGAGGCTGCCTCTTTTCCTTTCCCTCCCCAAAGTATCCTATGTTGCTGGATGCTACTGTCCAAGAGTGCGGAGTCACAAAGGCTCACTCTCCAAAGCGCAGTGAGACCAGCATCACATGAGAAACCACATGACGCACCCAAATCGGATGCTGATGTGGTCCAGTATTTCACTCGGGGGGGGGGGAATATCTCAACCAAAACATGCCCCTCTCTAGTGGTGAGAATGAATTTCCCTTTCAAAAAAATTAAAAAATTTAAAAAGGCAGCAGCTCAAAATAGAAATATCTCCATATCTATCCATCTTCAATGCCAGTGCTTCAGAAGGCAGGAGAATGCTGTTCCACAGACACTAGCTGGATGGCAGCAATATTACTTCCAGGCTACATTATTCTAAACTGATTGCACTTAAGTGAATTCCTGAAAAGCATACTCCATGTCTCCCTAACATGAACAGACTCAGAAAACCATCTCCATTATCGTTCCCTGCAATCTGTATCCAAACCTGCATTCTGAATAATTTATTTGAGACTAATAAGCCATTTGCCAAGACTACTCCTTTTCCCACTCAGCCCCACACTCAATGAGCAACTACAGCAAGAAACACAGAGGCATTCACCGTTTCCTTAACCGGTAATTTTAGTAAATTCATTGTCCACAAAATAATCAGGAAAAAATGAGCAGGAGAGTTTTTTCCTCTTTTTCATGTATGGACACAACAGAGCTCTCTCTGGTTTGCGGATGGTGGCAACATTTTCCTCACATTGCCGACTCAAAAGCTTTCAGTCCAAGCCAAGAAGCAAGCATTCTTGCCAGCCAATTCCTGCAGAGGTGTTGTGCCACCCTGTTTAATGCAGAAACATCTGGACACCTCTGTCAGCCGCTGAATGAGAGCGTGCAGCTCTGCAATGCTGTTTACTGTCAGGGCACCAAGCAGTTAACATCCTTGGCTGCTTTACCATCTTGCCTATAGGAGCATAGAACCGAGGGACTGGTTCACTTGAGAAACAAAAGCAGAAAAGCTGACCTTGATGATCGATGGAATTGCTGATCACAAAGTTATCATCCAACAAACAGTTAGCGATTTGTATCTTGTTTTATGCCTAACATTTGTTCAAGTGACAGAGCAGGTGGCACAGAGTCTTCCATCCCCTTTGTTTGCAAAGCTGGGCACCACCTCGCAACGCTGCGCTCCCTGGCTTTTTGCACCGAAACTGTACACAGTGTCGGGGAAATATAGGAAAAAAGCTGCTGTGAATCCACACAGCTGCTTTGCACAGGATCCCATTTCAATCTCTGAAGTTACATAATGGTGATGAAGCACAGAATTCCCCCAGAAGAGACATGCTTAACCCTTACACAGGAAAACGCAAGCGGAGCAAAACCCAAGTGCTCTTTTGTGCTGATTTCAACCTTCCCAACTGTTCACGCAATAGCAGATTGCAAAAATTTGCACAAGACAGTTGTAGCTTGTTCTCATTGGCTCCTCTCAGAAAGAGGTTTTGCAATGAGCTGCACCTAGAAATTGCCTAAATTCCATGTAAAATCCAGTAGTAGCATTCAGCCTCAGCAATGCTGCTAGTGTTTAGGAGAGGCGCAGGACTGCATGTACAGAAACCACAAGATTACCACAGTCATCTGAGGGTATTTTCACCTGTGGGGTTAATAATTTCAGCACTGGCAAATCTTTGATGGAAAACAGTAGAGGTATACCCAAACTCTGACTGTAGCTTTTCAATATAATACTGTACTTTCAGATGCTATGTCAGCTAATATGGTGAATCCAGGTTATGGATTACTTTTTCAGTCCAAAATATAAACATTACTGAGGCAGGAACTGAGTCCAGCAATATATGTATCTTCAGGACTTTGGACTACAAGATGAAAGGAGCTGTCCTGGAGACCAATCCCATTGTTTTTAACCTACAACAATTATAACAGCATGGCTTCTAGTCTGTTCTCATTAGTTTCTAAGACAGAGCTGCAGCAGTTCATGACTCTGTGAGCCTATGATCTTTCCCACTTGATACCAGTAGCTCATTTATCTGTTCTGATTTAGGGATATGTTGGAAGGGTCATCTGGTGGTAACTTAGTGAAATCCCTGGATATTATCAACACGACATCAAATCAGATGCAACTTCATCCTGAAAACTCTCAGAGGTGGAGATTCCATAACGTCTTCCAGTGCTGACCTCCCTCCCTGGGAAAATAAGTGCAGGAAATAATTGTTCATCCTGAATTTCTTATATAGGCAGCCTTCACTGCACTGCTGAATTGCATGCATTTTCCTAGATCTGCCACTGAAAGCACAGGGAGGGCACCAAGAAATGAAGGGACTTTTAATATTAATTTAACCAACTTCAGCTCAAATAAGTAGCACATCCAAATTGTTATCACATGATTATCATTTTATCTCCAGATGCTGCCATTTCAACTATTAACCAAAGCACTAAAATGCTAGTGAACACCCTGATAGCAATTCTAGTGTTCTACCACGTGTTACTCATAAGAAACAGGAGAAAACCCAAAGAATCCCTTGAATATGAAACCTAAACTACACTCAGAAGTCAGAATCAAGGCTGAACCAACATGGAGCATGTTGATTTATTCAGAATAAACAAGACATATTTTTTCAATCAGACATGGAAAACGGGCCCTAGAGTATCTATAAATATATATCCACAACCTTGTGAAAAACCACATATGCAAGCACACAATGTATGTACACTTAAGGAAGATCTAGGGATACATAGTCATGTTAGGTGTCAATGAAGAGAGAGGAAGGGGAAGAGGCCAGAATTGCAAAGAGAAAGACCAGTCATAATTCCCTCAGAAATGTAGAAGAAAGGCTTTATGTGAGAGACAGCCTTATGCACACAGTACTTGCAAATCTAATTCTTATACTTCAGATAAACTCCCCAATAAGTGCTTTGTTAACAGCATGGGTAACGACCTTTCTTCCCTCTTCAAATCTCTAACATAGGTACTTTACTCTGTTAGATGTTGCAAGCTCTCAAAGTAATTCAGTAAAACAGACTCTAAATTACCTGTCTAATGTGACTTTTTCTCAGTTTAGCTCCAGAGCATATTTTCTCCCCTCTGGAGAATGGAGAATTTGGAAGTTGTCCTAACAGAACAGCTGAAGGTACAGGTAAGAATTTTGGGTTGAGATCATTACTGTTTGTGTTCACATGAAAGCTTTTGGGCTGAAACACATGGAAAGAACTGGGATTGTTTTGGATGCTGCCTTGACAAGTCATCAACAAAAATTTTCCCGGGATCGCTTCTCAAACATTTGATCACAGATCCTGCTCCATATTAGTGCAGCTTTGTGCTGCCTTAGGGATACATGAGCTATGCTGGATTTGATGTAACTGTCCACAGGGGACACGCTTCAGAGCAAAGATTCAGCAGCTGAGTAGACACTAGATGAACATGAAGAATCAGAGTAATATCCAGAGAGCCCAAAATAATCTTACTTCATGATAGCTTAAAAGCTACTGAATTTTGTGGAGTAATTTTTAGATGCTGTTAAACCAAACACTTCTTTATATGGCTAATTTTCTGCTTTGTACTCCAATGAAACATGGATCCCTGCAAGTGCTATGTATTGAATGTCACTGAAAACAAAACTTTGGTTTTGGAAAAATGAAACATTTAAGGAGTCAGTTTTTCCTTTTGGGAAAATCTCCACTTTAGGTCTTACTTCCTGAAGTCAAAGGAAGGACAACTTCACCTTGATTAAGCATAGCACAGGCATTGCAGAGACCGAGCATAAAAAACAGAACGAACCATAAATTTAAGTTTTTCTTTATTATACTCAAAAGCTGCCACCCCCGAGGAGCACTAAACAGTGCCACCTAGGAAGCAGGACCTGAAAAATAACAGAAACTTGGAGAAATGCTGTGTTTTCAATTAGAGTAGAATGCCACTAGCACACTTGTGTATATATCAATAAAATGTGGAGTTGCTAATTTGATGGAAACATATAATTGCAAGGAATGGTCCAGTTGAATATTTAATAGTTCTCAGCAAGAATCAGGCTTTGGGGTTCAATTTTAAATGACCTTTGTCTCTGTAATCTGCAGATGTAGAAAGAATTATCGTTAGGCTTGAGGTTTCAGCCCAAAAGCCAGGCAAAACTTGATGTTTCACTGAACTTGAAACCTCAAAGTGAACCTCAAGCGTGCAAACCTTATGGACTCAAATCAAAACAAACATATGTCAGTGAGCAAAAACCACAGAGCTTCACATGGGTCTAAGCACTGAGCCATATTGGCTACTGGCCAGGGCATGAAGAGCCCTACACATCACACAAAATACCAGCAGAAGTTTAGTGACCACAGGGTATGGC
This sequence comes from Molothrus ater, assembly GCF_012460135.2. Lineage (NCBI taxonomy): Eukaryota > Metazoa > Chordata > Aves > Passeriformes > Icteridae > Molothrus > Molothrus ater. The sequence continues at coordinate 61,291,470 of NC_050478.2, forward strand.
TAGACACACACTGCCATAGTTTAGAGACACTTAGGTCACTGTCATCTGAGAGCTCAAGTCCCAAAAGCCATTTATCTACATTATACCTCTTCAGTAAGGTATCTTTTGTGGAGTTCTGTGTGATCACAGCTGCTTTGCTACTTGATGGGTTTCTACAAAGCTACCACCTTGCTGAGCTGTAGGGTGTCTGGAAAGGAGATCTAACTACCTCCTCATAAAAAAAGACACACTTTAGTTTTCTAAACAGTTGAAAAAGAACCATGATATCACCTTCTCAGTGGAATTTTCAGTAAAATACACTAGAATCTGCCTCAACCATCTAAGTGAATGAATGTGAAAAAACCCAGGGAAATGGTGTATTTTCAGCACAGAGATGTTCATGACAAGAAACTGGTAAAGCACCACAGTTCTGCACTTTTCTCTTGCAGTCATCTGAAACCACAACATTTTATTTGAATTCACTGACTATTCAATACTACTCTCAGAAAAATTTCCCAAATTTGCTCAATTTTCTATGTATGTGTGATGGACAGTTTATCACAATTACCCTCTCAAAGTTTCAGGTATTTCAGCTCTGGCCACACATGCTTGTATTGGCCAGCTCTTTAATCATATTTGAGAACCTGCTTCTAGTGTGAATACAAATGCTATCTTTAAAATTTGAGAGATGTTTTCTCTATATTCACCTATGTTTGATGTATGCTGGAAAATGCCTCATACTTTAAAAGACTGAGTCTACATAACTTAAGGCTTGTCCTGTTGAAAGTGCAAACTGTGTGAGAAAGAGCACTGCAGCAGCAGTCCTGGATGGCAGCAGAAATAGGGCAATTAACTGATCAAAATGTGATATATTGATATAAATGCAACCAAATGATAAATGACACTGAAAAACATACAAGTTTCTCTGCATTTGTAAAAGTTTCCTAAGGTTAATATTTCCATTATTCTTTTAACTTACTAAAAACTGTTTCCAACAGGTAAGTTAGTCCTGGGGCCAAACTCTCCTCACAGTTCAAAAGCAACTGGCATAATGTATATGCCAGTGGAAAACACATTGGGATATAAGTTAATGTAGAGAACTGTAATTATTGTAAAGATGTAAAAATAAAATAACATTTGAAAAAAGTGCATGGAAGCATGTGTTAAAATGTACAGTTTGTAGTAAAATAGGAATGTTTCACTACTTCACCGGTCATTGAATTTTCAGTGATCTTATAATTCCCTTTTATTTTCTTGAAAGTGCAAAATAACACTACTATGACATAATTCTGGAAGATTTAATTGCTACAAAACACATCAGTCAAGCTACATTACCAAAAACATGACCACTGAACTGTGTCATACATCTTCCATTGGATTTGCATTCATTCTGCATCACGACTTTGATTTTGACTCCAGAACTCCACTGTTGCTTTGTTAGGTAAACCAGCTCTTCAAGAAGAGAATGTTGTCTGAACACAAAAGTTCCTCATGCTACTACCCTAATTATTTTAAGTCTCGTAGTCATTAGTATTGGGTTAATGAACATAGAACACTAGGAGAAGCGATGCAAATTTCAGGAAAGGAGGAAGTTGTATAGTCTATCAGTCCTTCACTGTGAGGATGGTGAGGCAGTGGAACAAGCTGGCCAGAGAAGCTATGGATGCCTCATCCCTGAAGGTGCTCAAGGCAAGGCTTGATGCAGCTTTGAGTGACCCAGTCTAGCAGAAAGTGTCCTTGTCCATGCCACAGGAGGTTGGAAATAGATGATCCCTTTAAGATCCCTTCCAACCCAAACCAGTCAATGATTCTGTGATGTATACAAACCAACCTACAAACCCTAATGTATTTCACCTGCCTGTGAGAAAGCTGTGTGATGAAGAAGTTACATGGAGATCAGAGCTGCACATACAATAGCTACAAGTCCATGACCTGCTCAGCCAATTAATATCATACCTATATAAAAATTTAATAACCAGTTTTGGAGGAAGGGGATGGGTGGGGGTAATTTTAAATTTTATGCTCCTCAAGGAAAAACACACAGAAAACGTTACCAATCTTTAGCAAAACTGCAGACAAGGCAGTTAATATTTGGTCTTGGGCAAAAGACTGGTTTCCTTTCCTTGGCTGCCCAGTTTTAGGTGGGTATTTTACATCAAACACATTACAAGTTCAAAGTGGAAGAGCTATGTTTTTTCACCTGTGAGTGGTTTTAACTTAGACTTCAGCATTACAGTCAGGAAGTCAGTTTTTCCATGCTTGTTACTGTAAACAAAGATTGTATGGCACATCTCCAAAAGTGATAGAAGGTTAAGGACCAAACTGCAAGTGCAACAGACTGCTTCCAGAAACCAAAAGCATAACACTGAAGTGAGAATAACCACACATTCAAACCCTGGTTGATGCTCTCGTCACTCAGCTGTTTGGGCAGTACAATGAATACATGCAAATATAATCTCACTTACCATTTTTAATACATATATCTATATAAATATATAAATTCTGTATTTATATGTGTGTTTTCATATATACTTACACATACAATACACACCTATTGTAAGTGAAATGTGTGTATGTGGCTGAAATGGTTAGGGAGAAGAGCCAGTAATATTACTTAATATTAACATTGCCTCCCCCTCACTTTCTAAGTTACTTTTGACTCTGTCAAGCCTCATTCCTATCTCTACTTAGTTTTCTTTTACCTCATTTTAAAAATGTAGAGTAAAATAATATTAGACATTTCTAAGAAGAGCCCTTCTCCTCAAACCATAACATTTCTATTGTAAAATTTTAATGAAAATTTCTATTTTCATTGTAAAATATTACCACTTACAAGAATTGTTGCCAGAATTTATAGCTGTATATTTTGTTCATCAGGTTGTTGCTTTTTGCTTCTCCTCAGGTTTGAACTCAAATTTGTAATTTGTAATGTTGTAATTTCTTTTTGTTTCACATCTGAACTTCTAAATATTATTTTAGTGGACATAATTTACCCCCTTCTGCCCTTGTGTGAGATTTATAACATTATCTAATTATTCACAAGTTTTGTATGCTTATGTTCATCTCCAGGCCCCCAAGCTGAAGTTCTGCAGATGAGTACTTACAACCACAACTGAAGTGTGTAGAAATTGTTAATACAACATAGTGTGTTCCAAACTGAATACTGTAAACAGGTGGAGACTGAACAAATGTCCACATTACTGAGGAACAATTTCACTGCTGGTGTTTATCACATTTAATATTTGTGCCCAAAACATTATAAAGGTTCTTCGAAATTCACTGTGCTTGCAATATCATAAATGGTATAATTTAGGGCATCATTTGAGACACAGAAGTAACTGGAGGCATATTTCAGTTGACCTATAAACCTTAATCTTTTGATTACTTCTACAAGTGTTTGCAACCCATCTCATCTGCTACTGTACTAAGGAAGCAGTATTCATGACAGAACTACAGCCTCCTGGCAGGCACATGGGAAAAAAAATTAAAAGTAAAGTGCAGCAGAGCTTAGGAAAGAAGGTGAGAAGCCTGATTATTATCATAAATGAAGACAGTCCAAGGAATAAATTGAAGAAAAGCATATTTATTCAAAAGCCCCAAAATTAGACCTATTTAGACTCATGTAATAAGTTGTTGTTTACATTCTACTGCCTTCAGTATGACAGAAGCACATACTTCCCTGGTATTTGCTGGGAAAGACCCTTTCCTGAGTCAAGACTACAGATGTTATTCTGACTGAACAACATAAAAGCCTCAGATGCATGTTATTAATTTGTGAGCTGGGGACATATTTAACTGTATACAAATTGTGGAAAAACTTTAAAGAGCTTTAAAAATAATTATGGCCAACAGGTTGAATGCTTTCTGGTCTTACATCCAACCCAAGAAGGCATTTGAAAATGTCTCTGCACTCAATTGCCATTTAAAAGTTGCGTCAATCTCTCTGATTCCAACAACCATTATGAGATTCAGCTTTAGAATATTTGTTTTTGCTCATCATTAGCATCCTATCCTATGCTTTCAAGCATTCAAGCATTTCAAAATATCTCAAAACAAAACCAGCTGGCAGTGAAGCATGATCTATAAAAACATGTCTCCAAACTAGAAAATCTTGCTATTCATCAGATTTGGACCCAACAAACACTGATATTTTTAAGTACTTAAAATGTTAAATATTTAGAAATCTTATTGAAGACATTTTAACCAATGAAACAGTTTACTGTTAAGTTTAACAATAAATGAAGTTGTTTTGCCTGCAACATGAAAATGTTTTCCAAACATTAAATTCTCGACAGTTACCAGTCAGACAGGAGACAGACTAGTCTCAAAATGAGTAACAATGATACATTCTTTTCTTTTCTAGAATTACATTTTTAAAGCACTTAAAACCCAAAACCAGCCTAAACAAAAACAACAAAAAACCTCCACAAACAACAAAAACAACCCATCCTGAAAAGAAAACAAAACCAAACCCCTGCTATTTTTAAACAAATGAAGAGAATGAGGGACATTATCATTTGCTGTGCCTGCACCAGGCCATCCTGCAGAGCAGCTCTCAGCTGGACCACAGTCCCCTAACACCAATTCCTTTCATTGGGATAACCAAATTAAAATGAGTACTTCTGTTACAGTCTGGCCATAAACTGCAATCACTAACTGTCAAACTTATATTGTATATCCACATATAGATCCATATGTATGCAGCTACCACAGATTTTTACCTGTGCTGTTTCAGTGGCCTTTGTTTGACCAGTGACACCTTTGCAGCCCCAAAGAGCTCTACTTCCCTGTCCCAGCTTCCTGGGCTAGCAAAATGAAAACAAAGGTTTTCCTCATAAAAAGAGTAGCAATACCACATACCCCCTCTCCAGAGGAGGAGAAGGATATGATGCTTAGTCCCCACTCAGGTTAAACCTGAGTGACACACGCTGATAAAAAATTAAATGCAAAACCACAGCGACTATTGTTTTCTTTTCTTTCTTTCAAACTTAACAAGATTTCTGATTGAAAAGCAATTTTGTTCCCCTGGATTATGGTTGCATTTGAAAGGAAAACCATCCCCAAAACTAAGGAGTAATATCTGCATCGTCCATGCTAACATGAACTGAAGTAATACTTTAGCTCCAGGTCAGTGGGGCTGGTAAGTACACCTAAGATAATAAAAATTGTACATAACAAAGGCTCTGAGAAGCACAGTACTGTGACTCAAATGAACACAGACATCTGAATATGTTTCTTCTTGGCCCACATGCTGAAGATTTTAGCAAAGAATTAATTAGACATTGCTCTTTTGAAATGGACAGCCTCATGCAAAACTGCTGGAGGAAGAAGTTAGAGATTTCAATTTCCTACCCTGTAGAAGACCACAGTTCTCACTGAAAAAATTCTAGCACACATTAAAGAGAAAAAAAAAAAAAGTGACAAATCCAAGGAAGAATATTCTTTTACAAAAGACATCTAAATTAGAAAAATAACCATCTTAATATCTCTTTGAAAAAAGGTAAAACAGGAAATAATCTAATGCATTTGTATAAATACTTTTCCTCTAATATTTGTTTACAGACAGTTCTATTCACAGATCACGAAGTAGTTACATCAGAGAATTAAGGCTGGTGGAGTGTAAATTCACCCACATTTCATGTGTTCTGCTTCCTTTTAGATAAAGCTTTTTTCTGAATTTGCCAAGGTTTTAAGCGCACTTGAGAAACAGTCATTGTTTTAATGTTTGAACTTTAAAATTATTGATTAAATCCACACAAGCACTCAAGATAATCTGCAGTTTAATGCTGTCCACCTTTACAAATATAGGAAAGGACATCTGTAAAACATGAGTATAACTCAAGGGACACAAGTTTGCACAGCTACAAAAAAAAAAAAAAGAGGCAACCAGAGCAAGATAAGAAGTGATTGGGTTAAAGATGAAAATGTTTCAGGAAAATGTAAAGGACAATCATTCTGTGCTTGGAAAACAGAGCAGAAGGACATGATGCAGAGATAAAAACACTGTATTGTTTGCATAACTCTGTGAAATCCTTCCACAACAGCATACTTTTACAGTTTGCATATCTATGGTGCACACAATTTCACGATTTCTCAGGAACAAGTATATCTTAATGATAAGCAAAAAAGGTGAAAATGGCTAAGTTTAGTTCTTCCACAAACACACTAACTTTTTTTTTTTTTTTTTTTTTTGAGGATTGGACAGAATTCAAGGATATGGAAACATCCCAGCCTGTTTAGTGCCCAGGGGGCTTGGTGGACATGGAGCCCACTCACCTGCCCACTGTTTTCTTACCTTACCTAAACTGGAGATGAATTTGATCCCCTGTATACAGTATCTGCAGAAAATACATACATCTACAAGCTACATAGGTCATAAATTGCTATCTGACATCAACTTGTACCCATTTGTACATGTCAACATTTTATCATTTGGTAAGCATACCACACACTCCTCTACACCAGTTTCTACAGTACATCCATTTAAATATCTCTTTTTGAAAATCAAAATCAATCAGTAGAAATTGTACATGGAAAAGAAGAGAAAAAAGTGCTTGAATTAATCCTACCTAAGAAAATATTTTAGAAAGGGATACATGGATTCCTGCTGAATGCACAGCAGTACAACATTCAGCAGTAATTTAAATCTATATTATATTTAATAAAACCACAGTGTGTTCTCTTGTCCTATTAAAGCTGCATTCTACCTTACCAGGTCTGAATAATTTGTATAAAATTGATTGCTACAGTTCTTAGTAAGAGCTATAATTGCATTCCTGGTATAACTTAAAATGGTAACCTTATCTTAATTAGTAGCATGCTACAGAAATGCTTCTGAAAGCTGGGGAGGATTAACCTGCATTTTTAAACTGAAGCCTTGGGGTTGGGATTTTTATAGTTTTTTGTTGGGTTTTTTCCTAATTTCATCTCCAACACAGGAAATACTGCTAATTTATTGTAAACAAAAAAGAGCGGAGGCTGGGACAAGGGAACACTGCCCTTTGAAGACCAGGGGGAAAACTTCACACAGCACACACTGCAGAGGAAAAAATTTTGATCAATTACAGAATAAATTTAAAAAACAAACAAACAAAACAATGCCAAAAACCCCAGCTTAAACATACCACCATCCCAAAACAAAATCAACCCAAAAGATTCACATGAACAATGCCCTGCAGACACCCACAACAGGGTCTCTCATGACAGTACCAAAAGTCAGTCCAAAGCTGCAAGTACAGCTGCCTGCCCAGCCCATCAGCCACCCAGATGCTGTGCAGCTTATGTGATTTCTAGAAGCCTACACTTCACAATATGGCAAAGGAATGTCACTGCTTTGTCAGAGTCAGAAAAATTAATATTAGTAAAATTTGGTGGCAAGTGACTAAAAGCCCTTTATGCAAATGCTGTTATCCTGCTGTGGCCTGAGCTTAGGTGAATTTTATTTTATTTGTTGACTTTCTTGCTACATTTAATCATACCCATATTGCTGTTCTGTGGAAAACTGATACAGGTTTCTAGCTTAATAAAAAAATAGCAATCAGGTTTATTTAGAAAGCAACTCATCAAGCAGCAGCTGTATAAGGCATCTACTCACAGGAGGCAGTGCTGGAACTGCAGTCTGCAACAGAGTCCAAATGCTTCCAAATTTTGTCATATATTTTACCATTGTTTGTGCTACAGTTCTGCTCAGCATTAATTTTATGAGTCCCATCTTAATCCAGCAAAAATAACAAAACTAAACAAAACAATGCCCATTCCTTACTAATAATTTCCTCTGACTTCCGCACTGTCGATCATGTACCACAGTAAAACTACAGTAAGCAACCAAACAGTAAAGGCCAGGATTAGAATTCCACTAAATTACTTTCTGTAATTGTATCTTTTCCAAATTAACTTCTATTCCCAACTTTTCAGTGGCAAGGAAACATCCAGATTTTTAGCCCAGTTCACTAGCTGTATCCCAGGCCCCGTAGGGCACAGACTGCTCTGAAGGCTTCTATGTGCACCTATCTGTATGAACACAGCATGATGGGACTCTCCATGCTGTGCTGCAGCTCCACTGAGCCAATTATGGATAGAGAAGCAATAAGGTGGTGCTTCAGAATTGCTATAGTAAATCTACTTAAAAATGAGCACATGCAACGTGACCCACATCCATATGTATGTGGGCATCCCTGAGCACATCCCTGCATTGTCCCCTGACATTTCACTTTTCACATACGTGTAAAATGGTTAAACTCCTCCAGAAATGATGAGACCTTTCTCAGAGCTGTAGCATTTTCCTCACTGAAGCCATACACCTCTGTAAGGTGAAACGTACATTAATTCTTTCTTTTAAAGAGATGGCCCACAAAGTGAGAGTCTGCATTACTTTATTGTTCAGTATAGCGAAGAGATGCCTACAGATTTTTTATTTAATTATTAACGAGTTTGCTTTTTAAAATGAGACTGATTCAAATCTCAGCCTTTTCTTTAACTTTTACTGATGATATGGAGTGGAAAGAGAGGAACTGAATGAAAATCATCACTTATCCAAGACTGCCTGCTCACTGTTTCTGCTTATGGCAATGCATGAGCAGAACAATCAGCTTTGCCTCTGGTGTGAGCCCAGCCAGTCCGTTAGCTAGTCCTTATAAATCCATCCATCACCTCTATGAAAGTCACTGCCTTCCTTTTACCAAAGATAATGTATGTTATTGGGATTATAACACTGCATGCAAAGTCATTAAAGAAAGATAGACCACAATTTATGACTGAGTGTGTGGACAGCAGGGCATTATTTTAACCATAAAATCACAATCTGCAAGGAGAGTGGCCAAACCAGAAGAACCATTAAAGACTTATAATTAACATCAATCAATATGACACTACTGTTGACATCTTTATTACTTTAAATACACTAATCAAATACTTCTGCATTCAGATAGAAAGATTGATAGGCAGACAGGCAGAGAGAACATCCCTACAGAGAGCAATTTTAAATTATCTATTCAAAAGGTAACAAAAAATAAGCACAACAGGATAATCACATGGAAATGCAGTGCACTGAATGAAACCATTTTCAGCTCAGATAGTGGACCTGGGATGTTCAAGCTTGCATATGAGATACATCAAATCTGCCCTGTGAAAATGCAGACGTGTATGCCTTAGCTATGCAGGCAGCTACTGACTCTCCTACATTGAGAGAACACATATCCCATAGACATGCCCTGCTGTAGGGTATTTTGCATTAGAAAAATAAATGAAGCACTGGTCCTCACAGCACCACTCCATTTTTTATCTCTACTTCTTCCCAGACAGGAAGTTAGACAGAAGAATATCGTGGTATTATTTGCATACCCACCATTGTGACTGTCAATATTATCTGATTGCATCCACATGCAATTTCCTACCACACAGACACTAAAACACATTTTTACTGCTGCTGCTAATAGAAACATTTCAGTACTAAGGAACAAGAGGGTGTTTCACTTCTCAGGCCCCATATTCTTGTACCTTTTTGAGGAGCAGCTCCTTTTGCCATAAGGTGCTGGCTTTGACATTCAAGAAAGGAGATCTGAATGAGTACCAACAAGGAATCAAATAATGCATGCCAGCTCTTTTCAGAAAATTTGTTTTGGAAGGAATCAAATGATGCTGCTCCCAACATTAGATAAGGATTTAAGAACCCCTGCTTGTTTTCTATTTCTATTTTTCTATTATTCAAGTGGGGATAACATTACTTTTTAAAGAAAAAAATGCAACAATTGTGCATTTATTTAGATCACATTTGGTTGTAAGTAATAGCTTCTTGTAATATGGAAGCTCACTTTGGAAAGACATGCATAGTTTTCTTTCCTCTAGAAATTAAAGGGAAATAAATGCTGGTTGTGCTTATTAAAAAAAAAAGAAAAAAGAAAACCCAACAACAAAACCAAACAAAAACAAAAACCAAACACCCAAATAAGCAAACCTCAGATTACTTTACATGAGAGGCTTTATGCTGTGCTTTTCCTGGTGAGCACCTTTTTTTGGAGAGGCCAGTGGCAGCCTGCAGATAATCTCAGACGTGCAGTGAGCATGAGGATCTGCAAACCTCTGTAAAATCCACTGGAAAATGGCAACACCTCTTCCCTAACTGGCTGAGTTGCCTGGAGGGCTGAGGCACACAGCATCCCTGAGCCATCCAGCCTCCAAATCTGGAAAGCATCTTCAGTCAGTGATTTCACTCATCCTTCTCAGCTCTATAGCAGGGAACTGAACTCTCACATACTATGTGAAAGCCTTACAGAGCACTAAGTAATGAGAAAAATGCAGTAATTTGTCTATTGAAAATCCAATTAGTTTAAGCCAATATTTATCAGATCACTCTCCTTAAAACATTTTACTTCAATTTTAAATGAGTTACACTAATTTGGATTGGGCCATCCTTCTCTAATGAAACTGCCAAGCCTTTCGGATGCTTTAATTCATTTCCAAACACAGTGGAGCCCCATAAAACAAGAAGAAAGAGACTGCTAAATGTACGTGGGGTTGCAGTGCATTAAAACAAACTAATGTATCGAGTGACAAAACATAATGAATGCTTTTACGGGGGGAGGAGCTGAGGCTGAGGTCTGAAGGGACACACTGCAAAGCGGGCAGCCAGCCATCTGTCTATCAGGGTCTCCTTTGCATCCTGCTGCAAAAGCAGCTTCTGCATCAGAGCTCTGCCCAGCTCCCCACTGTCCACTCAAGACATTCCCAGCTGCTGTCGTTTATTGACTCGGTGGGAACGCACATCCCCTAATCCGAGCAGAGGATTGTGAAAGAGCCTCTGATTATTTGTTTAATCACCACGACCTTATCATTTGTGGCGAAGAGCACAAAGGAGCAAGTAGCTGTCGGAACCCAGGACATCCCTCTGGCTGTCCTGGATGGCTTGAGCCCCTGCCAGGGGGCTCAGAGACCTTGGCACAGGGTCCAGAACCCCTGTGCCTTTGATTTTGACCCATGGAAAAAATTACCAACCTTATATGAGGAATTACAAGCCACGAAAGTTTAAGTAGAATAATAGTTAGTTTGTCACAGGATGAAAAGTAGAATTTTGGGGTTTTTAGAATGGGGGCTTGGGGTCCCAAGATGGAGGAATTTGGGCATGCCTTGTCCTTCTTCTTTCTTCTTCTTAGCCTCCATCTTCTGGGTGATGTTGGCACTTATGGATTGGTTTAGAGTAGAAATACACTGTCTAACATAGGTGATAGGTATTGGGAAATTACTATAAATAATGTACACATAGTTTTTAGTACAAAAAGATAACACTGCCCTGGGGATGGGCAGTGTGCCTCAACCCAATCTGCCAGACAGACCTCGGTGGATCACAGAAATAATGTTATAAATAGGCAGAAAATAAACAACCTGACAACCAGAACAGAAGAATCCTGACTCCTTCTTCAGCTGCCGGGCTGGGAAAAAGAGACTCTCTAACACATCTTGGGGTCATCATGACGACAGAGACTCTGAGACATAGGCACAGAAGAAGGTGCCGCAGCCAAGCCAGCCATGCAGCAGGCAGGGCAGGGAAGGGACAGCACTGTCAGGGCGCTGCCACTTCCTGCACCCTGCTCCCGGTCTCTGCCAAACCCAAAACAATGCCTCTGTCCAAGCAAACATCCTCACTCACAAAGGGGAAGGGTACGACTCGCAAAGGCATTGTTCCCAAATATCCAGCTCACTTGGCATCCAAAAGGGGCTGACATTGTGTTTTCCTCAGATTCATTTGCATAATAAATAATATAAGCACCAGGTATTACATGTATCAGGTATTACCTAGATACACAGCACTGCACACCACTGTGTATCTAGGTTCTCCAAACTGATTCTTGTGCTTCTTTTGGACAATCATCTATGAACAAAAACTGAAAATTCTTTCCTTTTTAGAGCAGGGCCCAAAAAACTAGGTAAGAAGCACTGGGACTGAGGGAAAAGGGAACCTGTGAAGGTATGGGTGGATGCTACCACAGAAGAGAAGCCACCAAAAGGAAAGATTACTATGTGGAGAGCAGGTGAAGATGGCGGAAAGAAGAGATAGAGCAGAGTAAGAAAACAGAATGAGGAATATCAAGGATCCTGTAACACTTTCATTAATTACCTATTGATTTTCTACTTGTGTTTACATTTATGTTCCGTGAGCATACATCAGCAATTTTCGCAGATTTAAGTTTGCCATTGCCACCAGGCATACATACTACATTGTCTTCTTTTTTTGTGTTACCCTACAAAGCCCAGGAACAATCTTTCCCTGACAAACATACATTTTCCAGCAGAATCTGGATGCAATTCTGCACCCTATCCACTCTTCCTTCTTACCTGAGGTCACTGAATGCCCTTTATCCATGAATCCTACATTTTTTAGCTCCTCACAGGAGGTTTTAGGATGCTTGTGAGTACAACGTGGCAGCATAAGAGGTGGCAGCACTCATGTGATGTGATGTGTATGTGTGTGCTGTGTTCTTTCTAGAGGGTTTTGAGTGTTAACCTGACAAACCAGGAAAACGTATAGAAAAAAAATTATTTCCTGCATGACACCCTCTTTCTATCTCTCTCACAGTTCCCTTCCACCCCCTGTGCCCCTCCACATTGCAATGCTCATCACTGCTGTCAGAGCAGCATGAAAATGTATGCAGGTACAACACCGGCCTTTTACAACTGTCTGAGCCAAAGGTATTAATCATCAACTGGGATTTGAAAATCATAACCAGGAGACAGCAGTCGCGACAGTTCTGCAGCATAATGACAAAATATGCAGAGCGACGTGGAAGAGGAGAACACACTCTGTGTCTTTTAGTCTCTGTGCAATTGAGAGGTATGTTAATAAGCATGTTCATTTGAATGGCTTTTATTGTAACAATAATTTTCTTGCTCCGTTGGATTTTTTTTATTATATTCCTTAGAGTAATAACATTAATCAAGGCACTTCTACATGGCACTGTCAAAGAAAAAGCATATCCTGACTGAGCCTGCCTATCACAGAGTCACTAGTGAATGCTTCAAGACTTATCATGGGCTGTGAGATCACATATTCCCTACACAGGCAACATGCACAAACACACACACACACACAATTTTTCATAAATTATTAGATAGCATAGGCATGGCGGAGGAGAATAACTACTTCTTTAACTCAAACATTTATGCCAACATTTCATGCAATCAGTTGAATAATAGGACTCTCCATAAGATAACGTTCCTTTGAATAATACATGGGCTAGAAAGACTACATTTAAATGAAAATGCATGAGCTGGGGTTTTAGTCACTTTGTATGACAGTAGCAAAGGTAAATTTTCAACAGGGCTTCTTTTGAGGTAGTGTGTGTGCACAGAGCCCGTAATGAGCTTCCATCTCAAATGCAGGTACCAGACCTTGCAGAAATGGTATCAACATCCCTGCTATCTGCACCACCAACACTCTTTGGCAGTTTCACAGTGTCTACACACCCCCACACATAAGCACATGCTTGAGACTTCTGGAGTTGGGACGGAATAAGTTACATAAGAAAAGCTGACCTTTGGAAACACAACACATATCTTCCAGCACACAAGCACTGAAGGCCAATGCTGTTCTGAGCCCACCAGCCAGAGCCCTGGGAGGCTGATGGGTGCTCATCCCAGCCACTGCCTGTGCCTCACTGGAGCCAGGGCTGGAGGAGTGACCTGGGAGAGTTCAGGCCGGGAACTGCTCTGGCAGCCTCGCCCTGTCCTCGCGTTACCCCTCAGGCTTGCCAGCGATGATGACAGCTTTGCTCCCTTTGAACTGTCTGATGGAGCACGAGGGCTGACTTCAGCTGGCTCCTGTGCAAGGCAGAGCGCGCCATCCCTCACCACAAAAATCTCTGGGAGCTCAGCTATTGACTCCGAGGGCTGCAGCACCAAGCCCCTTGGAGCAGCTCCTTGTATAACCAACTTGAGAAACAGTCTGTGGTTTCCTTTAAGAGCCATTAGAGAGCGTTACATAGTTTTGTGTCTAGAACTTAAAATGCTGGTATCTAATACAAACCCAAAACTGAATCACAGAATGCATTTGATATTTATCTATGGCTAAAACTTGCTCAATTAAACTTTTCCGACAAACATGACAAATATTATGCAGCACAATAATGCTCAGCTGAGGACAACATATATGTCACCAAGCAGAGGAAAACAGACATCTTAAAAATTAACAGCCTCTTGAGATATGCAAATACCTTAATTCCATGTGGTTGTCCAAACAGTTGTTACAACACGAGCTCTTTTATGGGTTATTTCATACTTACAAGGGTCACGGCTTACTGATTTAAAGGCAGAATCCACCCCTTTTTTCTTCTTCCTAATTTCTATTTTGTTCCAGCTCTGCTTTTTGTTGCACTTGGCACTAGGAGCTGTGACAATTGTTTCTCATACAAACTGCAGTTCACACATTTGCAGTTCTCTTCCCTATGTAATACCCTTACAGCTACCTTGGAAAAAAAATAAAATGTAGCTTATTGGTTGAATGTCACTCATTCCAACACCATCACTGCAGGATAAAAATAAAAACCACAAACGCTAGGTGTCTTCATTTTAGCATCTGGAAAACATGTGCATTAGGAAGTTTAGACATATTCCAGAAACAATAAACAAACACTGCCAAGTTCTTTCACTGGCCTACAGTAAAAGCCAGCACAGAGGGAAAATATCCCATGCTTTAAATCCCAACTGTCCCATGCAACTCAGGCTTTGAATATTTAATAGTAAGCAAAACTTATCTCTAAATCTATACCTTTGCACAATAACAAACTTCAGTAACTTATTGCTAATAAAAATAGATCCCATTTGTCATATTTATTTATAAAATACCAATTACATGTACAAAAGCCTGAAGCTTAAAACTGAAGCTGCTCATGATGCTTATGAAACTGAGGGCTAAATGTGCTCCAAAGCAAAGGGATATCTTGCCAAACTCTGACAGCCACTCTGCCCCTCCCTACTAGGAAAAAGGCTTATGTGGGGGAAAAAGGGCTATAGCTCTGCCTAGAGATATGTTGCAAGGGATTGATAAGGTTTGGGATTTGTTTTTCTTTTTTAAGACGCTGTTTCAAACTTCACCTTTTTTTTCTTCAGAATATTTTTTTTTCTTCAGCCTCTTCATCTACAGGCAGTTTGTTGGGACTGTTCAGGTTGTTGGCGTCTATCTCCTGCCTAAAACAATAAAACTGCAATTTCTTGAAACTCTGAAACTCTTCTTGAGTAACTAGAACAGCCAACAAGAAAAGTTTTTCCTATCTCTCTGTTAAAAACAGAGGTGGTATGCTGTTGTGGTTGGGCTTTCTCAATTCTCATTTTATCTTTTTTTCTTATTGTTGTGTTCAACATACAATGCCTGATTAGTGCAGGAAGAACTTATGTTACATTCTGCTAAATCCATTGAAGCAAGAGCTTTCCAGTAGTGATGGCATAGTTATGTTACAATATAGCTATGTTTCTTATCTGCTGGCTGTTCCATTTCTGTGTATACAGTGCCATGTGAACTATTAAAAGCTCTCTACATTTTATTACATGCAGATTGCCATGATATTTACATTCTACATGAAAAGAGGAGAACAGCAAATGTGGTAAGTGGTCATGAGTTAGGAGCAGATGTTCGTCTCTGGTTAGGGAAAAGCCACTGTTACATTAACCGTGTCTTGCAAGGGCTATGATAGCCTGGGAACCACCACCTTCTCCTCATGAAGTCTCTCACAGGTATTAGGGAGAGAAGTAATATTGGAGACTCTCATACTGGAGACTGGGTTGGATTTAAACCATAATAAAACACTGCCCTGGTGGAAATAAATATTGGAGTAAATCAAACCTGGCATAAGCGTTGCATGAATGCTGACTGTATTTACTTATAATTCCAGACACTCCCTGCTGGCCAAGAGCACCCCTGCAACAGCCTGACCCTGAGCATGCCAAACAAGCCTTGGCACAGGCCCAGCTTCACAGGTCTACATTTCTTGTCTGACTGAAATTCAACATGCACTTGTATCAAGAGGATGAAGAGGACCTGAGGAGCAGGGTTAGATGGCTGCAGTGCTCAGACGCGCAGCTGAAGGCTCAGTTTACCCAGTCCCAAGTGGTGGTACTAGGATTTCTTAACCAGCTGCAATGTGCTGGCAATGCCCACAGGCATCACTCAAGGACCAGCCGTGCCCTGTGGCTCCTCTTGTGCAAGACAGACAACAAGTAATTAAGCAGGGTAACCACAGAGTTTCAAAAGGGAAGCCCCCATCTCATTTCACTCCTGGAATGCAGGTATGGTCTTGTTGCATTATGTCATTTATATGTTGCAATAATTGGCTTGTGACATTTCCATTCCTTTTGGAAGCAGTTGGTGACAAGCTGTGTGTTAAGTGGCCTCGTGACTATGGCAGTAAGTGGCACCAAGTAGAAATATTTATACATTCCAGTTCAGAAAAAGAAGACTCATTTTGCACCCAGAGGCATTAGCTCAAACAATTCAGGAAAACAAATACCCTCTTTTCATCTCCAATTATAGTTCCTAGACAAGAGAAAAAAATTCTCAAGAGTGACATTATGAGAAAGAAATTTTTAAAAAATAAAATTTCAACCCAAACTCAAGAGCTATAATCTAGATCTGGCAAAAGTTGTCTTCCACTTTTCTGCCCCAGCTCTAAAAGTTTACTTTGTGAACACAAATATTTGTTGAAAGTGCCTTCTCTCAGTCAGTGGTATGCTTTTCAGTTTTTCACAGGCAGTTTTTACAACGCCATTTATACCATTGACCTTGGCCTGAAAAATAAATACAGACCATAGACATCCAAGTAGGCTATAAACTCTGCTAACCAACTTTACAGCTTTTAAATCCTATTAGGCTCCTTTATACAGTTTAAAGCCCCTCTAAGGCATTTATCCCCATGAATATACTTGTGTATGCACGGAAGGTATAAGGGTTTGTCTGGAGAAGAGTTTGGTTCTTCAGTCACCTTGCAAGTTCCTGACATGTCAGGTCAGAAATTTGACATGCCAAGTAAAATTAAAATCCTGATATTTCAGG
This sequence comes from Molothrus ater, assembly GCF_012460135.2. NCBI lineage: Eukaryota > Metazoa > Chordata > Aves > Passeriformes > Icteridae > Molothrus > Molothrus ater. The sequence goes on from NC_050478.2 coordinate 61,308,481, forward strand.
ATTCCTAAATAATGAATTTAGGAATTATACTGGCCAATATACTGTTTTCTCAGATCTGTTGATTGATAACACATAAACACCACAATATGATATGTGCACAGAGATTCCTTACACCTTTTTTAATGCTAGAGAGATTATAAAATAGATATATCACCTCAATTTACTATGATGAGATCTGCTTTCATGTCACATACCTAAAAAACCCTACTCAAAGTATATTGTTCCACAAACACATGCAGTAAGCATGATTAAAAAAAAAAAAAAAAGTGAGCCCTTTATAAAAAAAGCTAAATTCCACTGATTTTACTGGGGATGGGTGGGGACAAGGAAGGTTCCACTAAAGAAGTGACATGGTGCCTCAGTAAAGATAGAAAACTCAGCTTAATAAACTCTCTTCATTTTAAATTTTGTTGGTGGGGTTTTGTTTTTTTGTTTTTTTTTTTTTTCTTTTCAAGAGCTAATAACTTCAAAACCAATATAAGAATAACCCAGTCCACCTCTGGGTTCAGCAGTTCCAATGTGCATATATGTACCTTAGTAAGTGCAAGTCCTGGTTTAATTCTTAAACACAATTAGTTTTTATTTAGTTTTAACATTTGACAACTAAACCTTTTCTGAAGGGAGTACTTTTATACCAGACTGTGCTCTTTCTATTTTCTAAATATTCTGGTTCTTTAAGTAAACGTAACAGAACCATAAGTAGCAGAAAGGAACACATAGTCATTAATAGCATAAATACCAAAGTATAAATTAAATATAGCCAGTTCTAAAATGTAAATAGACAGCAAAATGATTATTCGAAGAGCTGAAAGTATAAGCTTTCTTTTATTGGTAACATGCTGTAGTTATCATAGGTACTGTCACTAGATTATACTGTGTGCTATGGAATTCATATGCATAGACATATGTAATATTTCTTCATGAAACTCCCAAACAAGGAAGTTAGAATATAATAGGAGTTTGTAAGCATCACCAACTAATAAAGGGAAACTGCTATGTTAAGTTCACATACCAGTTAAACAGAAGACTACCAAACTTGCTAACACAAGCTGTAGCTTGAAAAGAGTACCCTAAGCACCCAAGTCTTACAGCCACTGTTGCTGGGGGAAAGAACTGAGTTCATTGTCCAGAGTTACCTGGGATAGATACTGCAGAAATGTTGTGTTACAATACACACTTTGGTACTTATATTCAACTTGGAAACTTAACTCAGGAAAAGTTAATGTGGAGCAGGGTCATCACAAATCTTTTCCCAAGAGAAGTCACAGACCAAGGGAAAAAAGTGTCCTGGTCTGCCTGCGTGAGTGTCCAAGAAGCTGGGACTTTCTTTAGAGTTCATTTTCTTGTAGAATTTTAACCAAGCTTAACTCTGAATAACTACACATCTTTGTGACAAAAGGCTTAACATTTACCACTTAAATTAGGTTTATTTACAAACACAAATAATTATATAATGATGATGATTATTATTGTTGCTGTTATTTCACCATAAGTGTTTTTCTATTGTCTGTCTTTGAATAAGAAGCATATGTGGTTTGCAGACCACTCTGCTGGTGGACCACTCTGCTGACAGAACATTATGCAAGGAATAACCAAATTCCTACCAAAAAAATAGTTAACAAGAGTGGCAAGAGTCAGGGCAAAAGGTTACTCTATCCCAATCCCAAGGAGGAGGAGCTCTATAGTGAGGAGAATCATAATGTATCCAAAAAAAAAAAGTGAAGAAAGAGATAATGTCAAGAAACTTTGCTAAAGACATTGAAACTGCAAGGAAATCATATGACTGCAAAATGCAGCCAAGAAATTTCTAGAAAAGACAAAGAAGTCTCCAGATCCTTTTGGTTGGTAAATGGACTCCAGACAAAAACTGTGGACTTAATTTAATGCAGGAATTACTTTTTAAAATTCTCTTGTATAGACTAGTCAGCCTTTTCAGAATGATTTCCCTTAGCTTAAAACACATGTAAAACAAAATGCAAAAATTTCTTCCTAATCTGTAGCTTTGATGAAAGATGAACTACTGGGGCTGCTGCTGAGGTTGTATGCCTTTAAATCTTTGGTGCTGATGTAAAAGTATGTGCTCACCAGTCTGTTTTTAATAATTGTCAGCACAGTGTCACTGGACTTATATACATCTTGATGAGAAAGTACTAAAACAGGAACTCTGCTTCTGCTTCTTAATCTGTTGTACTCGCATCAAAGCCAGACCCTATATAAACAGGAAACTGGAATGGGCCTGATAATGTATCACCCACAGCACTGAAGCTTTAAAGGAGAGTGGGCAGACAAACAGAGCTACAGTCACTTTTGCATTTGCACTGATAAAACAGTCATTCCCCAGCAGATCATCATCCTTCATGAAGCCAAGAACTATAAAGTCCTCTGTGATTGCCAAAGGTTAAATAGCTGTACCTAAAACCAAGTCTCAGTGACACTAAACTATACACAAGTTTTCAGCCACCTTGAAACATCAAAGGTGAAACTGTCAAAAGGACCTGAAGTCCCATTCCTAAAGCAACTTAATTCCTTCAACTTTGATTTTGATATCCATCATCCAACATAATGCATTTGCTTTTGAACATTTAATCTCTGGCCTACTAGATGTCCAATAAGAATCCAGAACTGAATGTCTGTAAACAGCTAATTAGTGTGACCAAGAAATTAATCTTGTAAGCACTCATCTCTCACATTTTTTTAAATTTGCTAATATGAGCAGTTGTAAATTGTTTTTAGAAGCAGCAAACAGTTTAGTTGTGGCTTGAAAAAAGCCTACAGGAAAATACCATGCAAGAAAGAGCACAATGCCCTCAACCTTAAACTATGTGTTATTTGGCCTAGTGGACTGCCAGTAATGTGCACATGCCACTGCTATTTAAAGTAATCTTGCAGAGCACTGAGGAAATTCACTGGAAGGCATTAATGAAGATATCAGGGAGGTTTATTATAATAAGTAGGGCAAAGAGTGGAAGGGAGACTAAGTTCTGCAAACCCCATGCTGGGGACCTTCAGAGGCATGATACAACAGAGAAATCTGTGCCAGAACACTAATCCTGAGGTCTTCCCTCTGGGTCACAGGGTCCTGACTTCTAAGGACAGCAACATCCAATCCAAAGTGGAGAGGAAAAAAAACCAAAACAAAACATGAAACTTTCCTTCTATAAGATAAAGTTTATGGCATTAATAAATAATAGTGCATAGCATCGTTAATAGGGGTCTGGATTACCAGCATTATAATTTCAAAAGATTACAGATACCATGCTGTTGTGACAGATTAACTGTGCACCTAATCAGACAGTAATATCTTTCACCAACTCACAAAGCCATATTAGAGTAAAAAACACAAAGCAAAGGAACTTACGGGCACAAAAATGTTTCCCAAAACATAATAAAACTCTACAGATGTGATGTGCCTGTTATCAAGAAGTGAGATTTTCTTTGCTTTACATCACAGTGAAGTTTTCACTTACTCTGCAGCTGTTTCTCCCCATTTCAGCTCATAAATCTCCAGTGTAAAAAAAGTTGAGAGTGAGGTAGTCTTTAGTTGTAACTGAAAGTTGAGGAGAAATACATTGGTTAGGTATTTAATGCACAGTTCCTAGACACCCAGTAATTGTGTTCAGTTTAAGATTAAAGTTAAGATTTTTTTTCCACTTTACAGTTACTCTATTTATAAATTTTTTATCTCAAAGAATCACAGGATGGGTCAGATTGGAAGGCACCACAGTTGGTCACCTCCTGACTGAAGCAGGGAAATCCTAGAGCACATAGCACAGGATTCTGTTCAGATGGTTCTTGAATATCTCCCATGAGGGAGACTCCACAGCCTCTCTGGGCAATCTGTTCCAGTGTTTGGTCACCTGCACAGTAAGGAAGTTCCCCCTCATATTTAGGTGGAAGTTTCTGTGCATCAGTTTCTGGCCATTTGTTCTTGTCCTGTTGCTTGACACTGTGAAGAGCCTGGATCATCTTCTTGGCACCCTCCCTTCAGACAGTGATAGGCACTGATGAGGTCCCCTCTCAGTCACCTCTTCTTGAGGCTGAACATGCCCAGCTCCATCAGCCTTTCCTCATAAGAGGGTGCTCCACTCCCTTGATCATATTTGTTGTCCTCCACTGGAGCCTCCACTGCCCTCCATCCAACAGCTCCACGTCTGTCCTGAGGAGCCCAGAACTGGACACTCCAGGTATGGCCTCAACAGCACTCCAGGTATGGCCTCACCGGGGCTGAGCAGAGCGTCAGGATCACCTCCCTTGATCTGCTGGCAATACTTTTCCTAATGCACCCCAGGATCCCTTTGGCTTTCTTGGCCACCAGGGCACTGCTGGCTCATGGACAGATTGTTGTCCACCAGGACTCCCAGGTCCTTCTCCACAGAGCTGCTTTTTAGCAGGTCATCCCCAGCCTGTGCTGGTGCTGGGGTTATTCATCCTCGGGGGCAGGACCCTGGATTTGCCTTTGTTGAATTTCAGAAGGTTCCTTTCTGCCCATCTCTCCAAGCTGTCAAGGTATCTCTGAAGGGCTGCACAGCTCTCAGGGGTGTCAGACACTCCTCACAGCTCTGGGTTGTCAGTAACTTGTTGAGGAGGCACCTGCCCCTTCATCCAAGACACTGATGGATAAGTTAAAATACTGGGCCCAGTAGAGAACCCTGGGGGACACCACCAGTGACAGGCCTGTAACTACACCCTGTCATGGATCATGATTCTTTGGCTGCTCAGCCAACCACTATCCCTCATCCAGTCCTCACTTTCAAAGTTCGTCTATGAGCATATTGTGAGAGGCAGTGTGAAAAGCCTTGCTGAAGGTAAGGTGAAAAAATATCCACTGTTCTCCCCTCATCCATCCGGGAATCTCTTTCATCATAGAAGGCAATTAGGTTGGTCAAACATAATTCACTTCGAGTGCATCCATGCTGACTGCCTTCTTGTCCTCCATGTGCCCTCCAGAGGCACCTTTCCAGGGATTTAGGTAAGTCTGACTGGTCAGTAGTTCCTAGGTCCTCCTTCTTGCCCTTTTTCTTTATGTTATGTGAGTCCTGCTCACAAACAGCTCCAGCTGTATGTTGTAGCATGCATCACAGGCTGGAAAGCCAGAAAACTGAGGAAGGCAAGGGGTCCTCCAACTACCTCTCTTCACCTCCAACTTTATCAGAATGCTGATTTACTTTTTTCTTTCTTTTCACAGTAATATATGTTGGTCCAGCCTTAATTCCAGCATTGTTGGATTTCCATGGGTTGCACTGTTCAAAGGTTTTAGGGTAAGTCTCAATAACAAAAGACTAAATAATATCAAGATATGTTCAGATGCATGAAAAAGGAGTCATAAACCCTATTTTGTGTCTTTTCTTAAGCACATTCAAAATGTTTTCTCAGAATTTTGCTTAAAGATTCGTAATAACCACAATTATTTCAAAATGTGTGTAAAAACAAGTAGAAATTTATTCATTAATACTGTCAATAAATAAAAGAAGGCATAAGCTGAACCTGGTAACAGAGAACAGAATGTGACAGAATGGAGTATTTGATTCAAAACTTATCTGAAGGCTTAAAAATGTTATATAAGTTTACTGCCTTATTTTCTCTTGCTGTGACATGTATATCCTGTGTTGTCTCAAAGTAACGATGAGTCATTTAAAAATATATTGTTATTAGGTACTTGGGCTCAGGTCAAATAACTGGATCTCCTCAAGGGACAGGACAGTATCTTGGACTTGTGGGAAACCATACTGTTTATCATTGACTCACATATCCTTTGGGTTTGTTCCTAAAAGACTTTAAGTACATTTTTGAATGGAAAATCCCTATATGCTTCCCTTTCACAATTTCTGTAATATTCTTCAATTATACCAGACCAAATAAGTATTTAACTTGCTGCTTGTCACCATTGCATCTCATCTCTTTTCTCTCATAATGTTAACTAACTCACAGCATGATTGAAAAGCCAAAAGTAATTTAACTGATCAAAACCTCTTACCCAGTGTAACAGATCATCTGAGTGTAAAAGAGATCTTCTTCAGGCCTATAAATGAGAATATTTCCAGTGTCGTGTCCTATCCACTAATCCCTTCCTACTTCAGGAATCTGGAACAGGAGATGGCTTTTAAAAGCATGGTATTTTAGGACCAGAGCAGGAAATTATTATCATTGTTAATAAAAGTCATGTCAATAATGCTCTATGAGCAGCAACTGTGTTCAAATATTGCTCTTTGCAGGAAAAAAAAACCAAAAACATACTTTTTCTTTAGCTGTTCTTGTGCTTATTTTGTCCATTACTACTACTATTCTATAACAATGCATTTGCATTGGTTTTGATCAAAATATCCTAATTCTCAGATCTTGACATACATTATATTTTGATTTTTAAAGGGTTATTGGCATGAATTGCACTGTATAAGGCAGAACTCCTTCTTTTCAATGTATCAAATATTATAAATCATCAACAGGTATGAAATTTTCCTCAAGGCTTAAGTTACTTTACTGCCAAGACCTATGTCTCAGAAGCATAACCAGCCTTTGGTTATGGTCAGTGTCATCTCCTGCTTCATTTTCTCTTCCAGTATGTTTTGTATCTTCAGGTAATTACAGAGGCCCTTAAACATCATGCCAATGAACAGGGAGTGGGACAGAAATACCCTTTCCAAAAAATGAATTCGAGGCTGCAGTAGGATTTTTTTGTACTGATAAAATTCCCACAAAATACTGAAGAATACTCCCTTGCCGTGTTAATTTTGGAAACACAAAATCTTTACTGTGGGTCCCACAGTAAAAATCATGTGCACACTGGGTATGTATAATTAATGAAAACAGAGTGTGCATTGTGAACAATACAGGAACTGAGACATACTATGCACAGAACAATTTACCAGAAAAAAAATTGTATCTTTGGCAAGCAAGCAAATTCATATTTTGATTTAAACCTTCGTTTATTAGCAGCAGTAATTCACCTGCAAAAGTCTCAGTTTTGTGACTTTCCACTTACTCATATGGCTCTAAAAGAAAAGATTTAGTTCTTCTGGTTAACACATAGGGCACAAAATTATTCATTAGACTATGAATCACAAAATATGACAGATGCCTGGCTGAGCATCCAAGGATGGAGTTAAAGGTCTTCCCTTATTTATACACAAGTCAATGTGGAATGGTGCCATAGGCTTTATCTAGACAAAGATTTAGAAGTGAGCTGTTAACATGTCTTAGCTAAAGCATATGTTAAAAGTCTTTTATTATTGTATATCTACACTTTGATGCACCTTAAACTGATCAAAATGTAGCATGACAGGACATGAATCTTAATCAAGGGAAGAAGATGTATACCAGGGGATGCAAACCAGAATTCTAAAATACATTTGTCAGAACTTGATAGCTGAGGTTTTATTCTGTGTCCACCTCCAAGTGATTGACTAGAAAAAGATATGGAAGAGAAAGTTAAGTACTATTTATGCAAATGATCAGCTAGAATCTCCAATCTTTCTTACATCAAAGTTGAAGCAATAAGGCATCACCCTATGTCATGTTAATTTAAGCTACAATGCTCTCAGTTACCTATAAAATAACCCTACCAAGAAAGAACAATAGGAGAAAAAATTCTGTATATGAAGTTAAAGCATATTAACTCAAGAAAACCAAAAGAACTCTTTCCAAATTAGATAACACTTTAAAAAATGAAATATGAAGCATTAAGAATGAAGTAAGTTCTTTGGCCCAGAAAACTGAGCTATGCTCTTTGAAATCCAAAAATAATTTAAAAATACCAAAACCTCCCATATTAACCACATTTCACTTTTCTTTACTAAAATCACAACAATGAGGTTATTTGGATAACAATAACCCACGCTCTATAAATTTCCTGTCCAGCAGTGGTACAAGGATGGGTACCATGGGTTTACATGACTGTTAAGAAATAATGTGCAATATAATGGAGCGTACACATCAGAGGGCAAAGCAGAGATATGTCAGGGTATAATGTAAAACTGAACTAAAATGATTTGCCAAGTGATGGCTTCATGTTCATCACCATTGTTTTCTGTAGAGAATTAAGTATTCAACCAGCCAAAAACATTTCTTTTTTTATTAAAGTCACATATACATGAATTTGCATATGTATCAGTATGTGTCTCAAACCCCAGGCTTTAAAAACAGGAAAAATGTTAGCAGTAGCCAGACCAATCCATCTATAAAATTGTGTCTGAATTTTCACCTCCTATTGATGGAGTTGTGTTATTTACTTCAGCCTGCAAGTCCAGTATATAGGCTATCAGCTCTATTTCTAGTGTATACCTTTGGACTGAGGCACTCACAGTGACTCAGGCAGGAGTGGGACAATTAAAAAGTGGAGGTCTTCTGTCAAGGGAGGTTTTTTTGTGACGCACGAGTTGCAAAGAAATGCTAACACAGCAAACAAACAAGCACAAATAATTCCTCAGGTCTGGAAGTGAAAATGAAAGCAATGCCATTCTCCTAGAGGGAAGACACATTTATTATTTCAATATGGAATTTATGGTGGTTAATGGATGAAGATTGAGATTAAAAAATCAATAGAGTCATGCATGTATTCCATTTGATAGATATGGAGTCTACTCTAAGCAAGGACAGAAAACTGGGAAACATTTTAAATTTTTTAATATGTTTGAAAAACAGTAACTGATTATTATGAGTTTTACTCATGGAAATTAACTAATTAACTAGAGGATGTCATCAACCAGAATCGGAATGGGGAAACAAAAAGCAAGGCAACTTCCTGTCTGTAAATAACCCTTATTCATCTTTTATTCATTCCTTTTATAACACAACCTGCAGTCAGTACTAATTTACTAGCAGGATACATTAAGGAAAACCAAAAAATGTTCTGTTTCCTCACCATTACCCATACTTCACCTTTTCCTTATAAAGAATGAGACAATGAAAACTCATACAGTTTATGACATTCCCCTTGCAAATTGAGAACAGTAAAGTCTGCCCTTCTTACTGGCTTATATGTAACGTAATTTTTTGGCTAAGGCCCTGATCAACAAATATTGTGTTTCTTCCAGGGGAACATCAAGGCAATTGGTCTCTTTAATATGTTCTTTGGAAGAATCATAACATGGGCAGAAAAATGTCAAGAGGGAAACCTAAACCTAGGCCAGGCAGTAAAACTCCCCAGGGGAAAATCATGTTTATTAAGATACTCCTCTTGCTCAGTAAAGGTTAGCAAGCATTTCAATGAATTTTCTATTGAGTTAGATAAAGCTGGAAAGGGACTGGATGTGATACCACCTGACAGGGCTTGATTTTCAGATGGAAGCTACAGTAGTATTTTGGACTCTCAGGTTTTGGATCTTGATTTAAAATAATAAAACAATATCTCCATAAATTTTTTTCAAACAACTTTTAAAAAGTTATTTTATTTCTGGAGAAATTTACACTGAAGTTTGTCCAATGTTCCATCATTTCATGTGAATCTAGAGCAGGCTGACAATGACAACTGCCATGACATCTGCAACTCTAGGGTACTGCAGAAATTTCTTCTGCTTAACCCTTAGAAGAACTAAATCATCTACTTATTTTTTTCAAGCCTTAGAAAAGTACATTCCTGTGAGAGGTTCATTGTGTTCCTCTAGGAAAATAAATCCACTGAGTATTTACAGAGAGATGCATTCTAAAGATGATCCAGCATCTCATTAAGTTGATTTTACCCCATACTGTTCTGGCGCACAGGCTCTCACAAACAACATTTTCAATACTCTGCTCTTCAGATCTCATCACAATCTTAAACTAGGTCACCTGGAATTATGATGTGGCACAAAAACAAATAGATCAGATTCAATTTCTCCTTTTCTTAAGTATCTGATATTAACAGGTGTCTTCCCTACAAAGGAAAATTTAAGAGAAAAAAAAAAAAAGTTTTCAATAGCCTTTTACCAGTAGCTGGTTCCTCAAAACAAGCTCGGGTTGACAATGAGTGACAGTGACTGCCAGTCAAGGGCTGTTCAATGGGTTTGCATCACCAAAGCTCAAATTTCTAGCAGACCAGGGCAAAGATTTCCACCTCAGGGGGCTAAGGAACTGTGGCTGGAATGGCTCTGGCACATGAACAATCTCTTCTCGAGACAGGGAAGCTCCAGGTCAGGGCTGAGGTCACTTCTGTTGAGGCAGAGAGCAGCAAGACCTATTCTTAGCACACATGAGCTGACATTTGGTAAAACTGTCACAAAGACAAGGGAGTATGGGCATACTTTGCCAAGAGGCCAAGAGTCACATCACCCTGCTAACTCATATTACAACTACAGCTTACCTCATGTTAGTTACTGTACGTTAGCCAAGGTGTAGGGGAAAATACATCCATTGTCCAGGGAAGACAAGGCAGCTAAAAATTAATGATAAAATGGACTTGCTGTGACATTGGCCATAATTAATTTATTTTATGAGCAAACAGCCTAACATTTCAAGGGACATCAAACTAATAGTAATGTTGAACTTATGATCAATCCATAGGAATGCAGACTCTTAGCTGGCATCTTGGAAAAAAAATATGTGTTTTGACATTGCTTTGGTATTTTGCTTTCTAAAACACACCCAAAAATTTGCTTTAAATGGATAGCCATTATCACCAATGGTATTTATTTTAGCTATCTCACTCTTGCTACGCAGGCAAACCTTCTGGGAGTGGGAGAGGGACAGGAAGAAAAAGATAAAGGAAGAACAAATAGAAGCAAAGTAAACAATAAAATACTGAACAAGGACTACTACAGAAAATTGCCAAAGATGAAATTCAATTAGTGCTAGGCACTGTTTGAATCATCAGTGCAACTTAAATTCCAAGCTAGGTTCTGAAGCAAGGTCTCTGAATGAAAAAACAATCAATTTGAATTCCTTGGCCTCCACCTGTTGTAAATAGTTGCAAAACACACCCCATCTTCTTTTCACCTATAACTTCTGCTGAGTTCAGTAGTGCAAAAAGTCTCATTATTGCAGCAGATAAGACAGAATTATGACTCTGGGTTTGACATAGTAGAGTGCCTCATTACTGTCACAGACATCACAGGATGCACCAGAGATTTCTTCGTCAAGGAGAAATAATGAGCTGTCCTGGCTCCACAGTCCTTTATAGCCTCCAAGTTGTTTGCATTTATTTATTTATTTATTGAATTTAGAACACCCCCAAACCTGTATCAACTAAGTAATGAAAAATAAACCTTTATCAGCATAAACCTGATAAAGATCAAAATACTGAGTTTGCTGACAGGGCACCATAATGGAAATAATCTGTTTATTCAGCATTCTGTTTCAATAATATGGGATGCATTCAGATTCCTTCCACAATTCCCTCCTCATTAACATCCTGTCCAGTTTGCTGCAGGCCATGACATAGACTCTGATAATAGTTTTGGCATATGTTTCCTAAGGAAAGACCCAGGCACCCTTCTCCTGAGCGGATGTCGATTGTGTTAATGCTGAAGGTGCATCTGCACCACCTCCTGCTGGGCCCAAGCCCCAGCGCCCACGTGACCTGTCACTGTCGCTTAATGATAACCCCTGGAAAACATACAGAGATACCGCAGGCCTCCTCTGTACATGGGCAATGCCTGCTTCTGTGTGAGTAGGCAGAGACACACACACCAGGCATGCACTCAAAGCACACAGAAGAATATATTATGTCTTGAAAAAGAAATCACCATGAACCCCTGAAATCTTACTGGATGGGCAAAAGTAGCTCATGGAAAGGCAAGTTCTTTCAGTTCTATCATCCCAGAGCCTCATGATGTATAACAGCCAGTGATATAAAGCTGCTTTTTCAATTTTTAACTTTTTTCCCCCCAAGAGAAGGGAGGAAAGTAGCATGTGTGTCATTTTAATATAAAACCATAACAAAGTCTTCAGCAGTGATAAGACAAAATGAGTTTCCAAACACATGAGATACATCAGTTGGAGTGCTGATCCTCAATAAACACAACCAGAGATAAGTAGTCAAACACTTCTCTTTGGCCTCTTCATCAGCAAATTAAACAGTGCCAAGAAGCAAACCCAGACAGTAGACTTTAATTGTCTCTGCTGTTCAGTTATTAGACAAGTTCTTGGCACAGGTTTGGCAGACTCCCCAGCATCACAGGGGAAAAACACAGCCCAGAGATAAATCCCATAAGATTGGATGTGGTCACCTTCTTTTGGAGGGTAAGAGCCGTACGATTTCATCATGGGCTGTCTGTATCCTAAGTACCAGAGGATACTCCCAGGCAAGTTTAACTTCTTAGCTCAGACACAGTCTTACTGTCCACTGTCAAAACAGAGCTTTGGTTTGATACAGGTACCAAATATCTTTCAAGCATGGAACAATATCACAGTATTGTTGTTTCAGACTAGAATTTTATTACTTTCCCTATTCGGTGAAACAAACTGAGCTCCATCATACAGTTCTGTGAAGAATAGTTAATGGGACAATATGTAGAACAGAAAGAATTTGCTGCATCATATGTAATCCTTACCCAGCATTCTCAAAAGATTAAGTAAATAACTATATCTATAAATAACATCTAGAGGAATAGAAAGATGTCAAAAGCAAAAAACCAAGCCTTCTCTTTTAAAAATAACTATGGATAGACAACATACATGCAACTCACAACATCACAGAAGTTTCTGAGCTGTTGTATGTTATAAGCACACTGCCTATGTAGGGACAGGCAGTGCATTTCTGCAGGGCCTAAAACCCCACTAAGGGAAAGCAAGATAGTTGCGCCAATGTCCTAAAACAGAGTCTAGAGGATGGAGTTCCTAGCTGCCTCCAAAGGGATCTCTGGGAACCTGTTCACCCATGCAGCACATTCTCCCTAAAACCCATGAAAGAAGCCAGAGTTTTACTCTGTATCTATCATGCACAGCTCAACTAGAAAACACAGTAATCTGCACACAAAAATTACAGAAATTCAACAAAGAACCACCTAAACTCTATATTCTAGATGCAAGCAAAAGGAGGGGGAAATGGAGAGCAAAGTATGTCTCAGTATTTCACATTTTTCACAGTCAAAAAGCCTCAGCACAATTTCTGACCTCAATGAAGCTTTTACTTGTCCATGCCTGTGTCCCCTCAAAACTGAAGCTCTGAATTCTCATCTCCAACAAATAGAAGGATACCTTTTGGTACAAGTCAAAAAAAGAGGTGACTTGACTGTCTCCTTCACAAATTCTTCCTGTAGAGTTGCATATCTTTACATTCTCTCATTACAGCAATTAAGCAATTCAATAGGGCAACAGATTCTAGTAAAGTTGCCACATATAAAGATGTTATATATTGATATAACATCCTAATCTACACTCCTAATCTATGTTTGCAGTGATTTAGTGTAGCATCAATACTAAACACAGCCAAAGTACAAATTCTCTCCCTGTTGTTCCTTTCTTCAGTCAGTCATCCCCCTTTTCTTGCCATGCCCTTCACATGGGAGGTGAATGTGCATTGTGAAACTTATCTTGACAGAGACAGGGCAAGAGCTAAAATCTGGCACAAAACCCTCCTAGAAAAAGAAGCAGGATGGGCATTTTTTCCTAGTACTATCCATCTCAAGATTGCAGGGTTCCGAGTGTTGTTGATTTTGGTTTGTTTTTCCTAAAGTCCCATTTCATATAAGCCCATGTTCGACAACACCCTTGTGAACTGCTGACTTTTCTTAAAATGGCCATTTATTATCCCCAAAAGTAAAGCCCTTTTTAAGGAAAATGGTTGTTCCCTCATATCTATAATTTAGAAAGGAAATATGAGAACATAGACAGGAAGGAAAGTATGGGAAACTACAAAAGCAAAAATGTGCAAACTATAAGTAGAGAGTCTATATATAAATTCTAGACCAAAGTAAAACTCCTTATTTTGAAATACACCTCTCACAGGAGTACATGTATTTTATTGGACAATATTCACCTGCTCCTTGCAATAATGGACTCAAAGGACTTATAACTGGGAAATGTGTTTTAGATTCAATACAATATATACTTAGAAACCAAGGTAGAGTACTGAAGTGAGTTAACTTCAAAGCATGGTAAAGATCTGGCCTCCTTTCCCCTTCATGCATGTTGCAGCATCCCTGAGGTGCTACTGAAAACTCAGTGTTGAAAGCCAGCCATGAGAGATGTCACTCATTGATGCCTGTTTTGGTTCCACTTCCCATCACCAAAAAGACAGGGAATGTTCTCAGGCTCACAAAAAGGCAAACAGAAGCCAGAGTTAAAAGTAGACTCCTTTTTCACCTCCCCTGCTGCACACTATTAATCTGAAAAACCGGAAGCTGTATGGGGATCGAGTTATTATCCAGCTACTTATTGCCTTCAGGTGGCTCCAAATTAAAAAGAAAGATTGTCAGCAGATGTACCCATCTACTCTGCCCCTTTTTCATGTCTACAACATTATTACATTTACACCCATTACATTTACACACTGTAGCCAAAGGTGTGCCAGTACTTCACAATCCAACTTTTTTTTATTCTCCCTCACTTAAGAACTCCAAGGTCAATAGTCAAGTTTAAAAAATCACACCATGCTTCAACACCACTTTTTTTTTTTTTAAAGGGATGATCCAGAGATGTATTTTCTTGTGCTGCTGCACCTGGAATGCAGTAATTATGGCATAGATATCTCCCCAAGAGCTCTGTCATCTCCCACATCAGCTGTCTTTGCTGTAAGCACTGCAGTACCATGCCTCTGTTCTCTTATCATCAAATGCATTTCACTTCTATGCATCTTAACATCCTACTAATCTTAAAGGAATTTTCAAAGGAAGCAGCTACTAAAATGAACAACTCCTCCAGTAGTTTAATTACATCTATCCCAGTATCTTCTTTTGCACACTTAAGACTGAATGCAATTCATTCTTAAGTGTGAAAATGGATGGAATTACTGGTCAGGGAGCAGGCTGTCACTAGCAGTAAATTGGCTGTTTGAACAAACTAGGTACACAGAACAAACATAAATAATAATTATCAACACACTCTCTCATTTTGTTTTTTATTTGTGGATATCTGGACAATAAGAAAATAAAGAGCTTTTGTTTGCAAAAAAGTTTTTGTATCAGATGTGCACAGAAAATCACAGATCTCTTCAAATGCAATATTTTACATATATTAAATATGCCAAATCCACAATATCTCAAAGACACAACATAACTGATGGTGCAAATGTGGTCTACTCTAAAACTCATTGGCAGTTCATACTGGTGAAATTGCCAGATGATCAGAGAGCTGGAACACCTCTCCTACAAGGAAAGGCTGAGAGTTTTTCAGTCCAGAGAAGAAATCTTGTTACAGCCTTCCAATACCTTAACAGGTAAAAACCTTATAAAAACCTTAACCTCATAAAGAGAAGGGAGAGGGACTTTTTATATAGGCAGATAGTGACAGGACAAGGGACAATGATTTCAAACTGAAAGAGGGCAGGTTTAATTAGGTATTAGGAAGAAATTACTTGCTGTGAGGGTGGTGAGGCACCACTGTGGTGAGGCACTGGTACAAGCTGCCCAGAGAGACTGTTGATGCCCATGTAAGTGTTCAAAGACAGGTTGGATGGGGCCCTGAGCAATCTGGTTTAGTGAAAGGTGTCCCTGCCCATGGCAGGTGGGTTGGGGCTAGGTGATGTTTAAGGTCCTTTCCAACCCTAACCATTCTATGATTCCATTTCATATCTACTTTACAACATGAAAAAATTGTGTACACATCTATAGGTGTAGCATCTCAAACTCATGAACACATGAGTTTGAGATGCTACACATGAAGATATAGGCTTACCTATATCTTCATTACCTTGTGGGCTAATTTACAAGAGGCATAAAACGTAAAAGAACAACCAGTCAAAATACATCCAGAACACTAACTTCAGGACATCTGAGTGTAAGCTTTTCTCTGTTCACTCATACAAACATAGAGATTCATTACCAGTAACTGGTGATCATTCAGAAGCAGGTCAAAATTTCAGAAATTTTTTTGCCATGCATGTATTTGAGTTATTTGATATTTTCTTAATGCAAATAATGAGAATTCTTTCTGACTTCTATTTTTTTTCCAGCTGTACCTTGGTGGACACACTTCAAAATATTGTTTTTCTTCTACCACAGAAACAAAATTCTTTGTGCAGAAAGAAATAAAGGTAGTAAAGATTATATCAGTTGTTCATTTCACAATGCAACCAGATCTATGCTACGCGGAAGTGAAGCTGAAGGTTAAGTTTGGGAATGCAGCAGGACAACCTTTCAGCTGCAAATATTGAGGCAGCTTCCTCATGAACACCAACCAGAGATGACTTCATAAACACTAAAATATTATTTTAACCATGTGAGAAACAGTTTAAAAACAAAAAAAAAAAGTCAGTATCATTTCAAAGATGGACCAGTTGCTCTTATTCTTTCAAATCTACTTTGAAACACTATCTTCCAGGCTCAGTTATTGAGTCCCCAGTGCTGAAGCATCCTTAAAAATCACTTGGTGCAATTGAAGAAGGTCCGTGTTCTTCATCAGAAGTGTCCTCACGCTAATAACGGCTCTGAATGGATTTGGAAAGCACTATCCATGTTGGCATGCACTTTACAGTAACACAGGCTTAGTTTCTGCTAGTATTACATGAAATTACTCCAGGGCCCAGGGATGCAGATCTGCGCTCAGGTTTCCCCACACATGTGAATGCATTCAAATACCTTCATTCTGAAATCCTCTTAGAGGACTTCAACAATTCATTTAAAAGGCTTGTTGAGATTTTCTGGTTTTCAATACACTTCAATCTCCCTAGTGATTATAATCGGCCCCAAAGCACACAGCTATGTTGGTAGCACTGCTAAATCCCACTCACCAACTGCATGCTTTTTATCCTAACATGAAGTCAAAAGAACAGGCACCTAGATTTTGCACATTTTCAAGATAATTTCCAAACATCATTTGATGTTAACAAGACAAAATATATATCTATATATGGATGTTAATATTGTGATTCCAGAATATGTTTCTAATATTTTATTTAAAACTCATAAAATTAAAATTTACTGCTGCACTTCTTGTCTTTGAATAGTGTTTCCTTTCTAAACTGTCATTGTCATTAAAACTAAATTAAACATTTACAACATGTTTTTAGAGACATAAGGAAACAATTTATTTGTACATACACTTTCATAGCAGGCACTCCTTGAAGAAAAATTGGAAAAGAAAAGGCAGTATGATTCAATTTCATCATACCACTATTTACTAATTAATAAAATGTTCCCTCTGGATTCAAATATGGCTTTATGCAGTCATTTTTCACTTTAAATAAGAAGCACTACTGCAGTATAAATTCAGTGCTTTTACACAAAGGAAAGACCAAGATGCAATTTGTGCCACAACAGGAAATGTGACTACTAACAACGTTATCATGTACAGTTCAGTGAATGACAGCACTCTTCGATCTTTGGTGCACACCAGGATTCCAAATCACAGAATCATAAAACAGCTGTGGTTGTTAAGGGTCCCTAAAGATTATCCCCTTCCAACACCCCTGCCATGGGAAAGGACACCTTCTACTAGACCAGGTCTCTCAAACATCCATTCAACATGAATGTTGACAGAGAAGAAGCATCTACCAGCTCTCTGGCCAACCTGTTTCACTGCTTCATCATTCTCATAAAAAAATTTCTTCCTTAATGTCTAATCTAAAGCCACCCTCCTTCAGTTTGAAGCCATTCACTCGTGTCCAACCACTACAGGCCCTTGTACAAAGTCCCTCTTGAGCTCTATTGTAGAGTCCCCTTAGGTACTGGAAGGCTGCTCTAAGGTCTCCCCAGAGACTTCTCCAGGCTGAACAACCTCTCAGCCTGTCTTCATAGGTGCTCCAGCCCTCTGATCATATTTGTGTTCCTCCTCTTGCTCAAACAAGTCTGTATCATTCTTATGCTGGGGACCCCAGAGCTGGATGCAGCACTCCAGGTGGGATCTCATGAGAGCAGAGTAGAGGGGCAGAACCCTTTAATGCGGTGTCCACACTTCTGTAGATGCAACCAGAATACAGTTGGCTTTGTGGACTGCACACACTGCCAGCTCATGCTGAGCTTCCTATCAACACTCTCAAGTCCTTTTCCTCTGTTTTTGAGGATGGCTCTCAATCCATTCCTCAGCCACTTAGCCTGTATTTGTGTCTGGAATTGCCCCAGTCTGGGTGGAGGATCTTACACTTGGCCTTTTTGAGCTTTGAGCTTAGCAAAGGCCCACCTCTTAAGCTGGCCAAGGCCCCTCTGGATGGCATCCCTTCCCTCCAGCATGTTGACTGCACTGGACATTCTGGTTGTTGGCAAACTTGCTGTTGGTGCACCAGTCCCACTGTTCGTGTCACTGACAAAGATGTTAAACAGTGCTGGCTCCAGTACTGACTCCTGAGGAGCACCACCCATCATTATCCTCCACTTGGACATCAAGACATCGATTGTAGCACTTCGAGTGAAACTGTCCAGCCACTTCCTTATTCACCACGTGATCAATCCATCCATCAAATCTGTGCCTCTCCAATTTAGAGGATGTAATGTGGTATTGTGAAATGCTTTGCACAAGTCCAGGTAGATTACATCAGTTGCTCTCCCCTTATCCACCAACATGGTAACCATGTCACAAAAGACCACCAAATTTGTCTGGCATGATTTGCCCTTAGTCAAGCCATGTTGGCTGCCACCAATCACCTCTTCATTTTCCTCATGACTTTGCACAGTTTCCAGGAGGATCTTTCCCATGATCTTGCCAGGCATTGGGGTGAGACTGACTGTCCTGCAGTTCCTCAGGTCTCCTTTTTTCCCTTTTATGTTTCCCCTTTTCCAGTCAGTGAAAACCATGACGTTTGAAATATGATGATCTTTGCAGTCATTTATTTGTAAATTTGCAAACTTTTCAGGTCCTTTTAAAGCCCTTCCCTGTCCCTTGTTGAAGTTACTCTGGTCCTATACTTTGAAATTAATGGACTGTAAAACAGACTGGGTGTGCAAGGTGACAGTAGAATGAACAGATATTGGGTGCAGAAGGTGACTGATGAGCTGAAGCAGTGGTCATCCTGTTGCACATCTGGACCCATGAGGTCCTGCACTTCAACTAGATGTGTTAGAGATACAATCATATTCTCTTCCTAAAGCATGTATTTGCTACAGTACTAAGGCTGAGAAAACCAAAGATACTGAAGAGTCATCGCTGGACAGGACCTCTTAGTCACCCCACTACTCCAGTGACCCACAATTCAATGATCCTGAGTTGGCCCTTGGGTAGCCCTAGGTCCTCTTCCCAGAAAAACTCTTCTGTTGAGGATATGTTGCCTATAATATCTTCCTCCCTGCTGCAACAAAGCCTCTGCACCACGGGATTAGATGAGCTGCTTGAATTCTCTGCGCTTCACAAGGGGACGGGGAGCTGTCCAGAAATGGTTGGCTCTTGGTTCTCTCAGACAAAAGGAGGAGGAGGAGTAAAAACCCCACTGCTCAGTCAGTTGTTTCTTTTTATTGACAATGTGCAATATTCTTATAAATCTGTCACCTGCAGGACAAGACAATTACCTGAAGAGCTAAAATCTACTCTTGAGTCACAAACAAGGTTGAGATATCTAGGTAATATCAGAGGCACAATCACCTACAGAGAGGAAGCAGACAGAAAGAGGATGATAAGTACCACAATTTGCTTATATAACAACAGGGGACAGAGAGCTATATATCTTCAGCAAAATAGCATCTCGCTTCCTCCAAGAAACTGAACTATAATCTCAGCTGACAGAATACAAACTTCTGAGTATTATTTTAGCATGAGGAATAATCCTACTGCCAGCTTTGTTTCTGTGATGTGTCTGCCTCGCTTTCCAGTTGCTCCAATTGGCTATTCAGAGATGCTCAGGCAGAAGCTGTTTGAACAGGGACTGGAAAAATTGCTGTGATAAACCAGTGTGAAGTATAGATCTGTCTTCATTGCCTCCTGTGGAAGTAACAGAATTAATTATTTAGCTGCTCATGGCCTTTGAACCCTAAGGGTTATGATCTGAACAAGAATACACCCTGTCCCTGAAGTTCACTGAAATGCAGATGCTGAAGCTATGAGGTTAATTCCCTTCCATAAAGGCAATCAAAACACCCTGATGGCACCTGGTGAACATTAAAGGCAGCTTTGGTTTCAAAGTCAGAAGCCCTTGGGAAAAACAGAGGTCACATTTGTCAGGTCACTCTTTGCTCTCCAAACATTGCTTTCCTCCTTTCTCTCTTTATGTTTTCATTAACACTATCAAGCCTAACAAATATTTTCCTTCTTTTTTTCCTTTTTTCTCCCTCTCTCCCTGTCTCCCTTGATTTCTTCCACCATCTGTACGAGCCTGTTCTACCCTTACCCTGTGAAAACTTGATTAAGAGAGTGAGCTCATTTATATGGTAAAATAGCAAACCAGAGCTGGTAAAGCCAAGCATATCTATTTTGTAATCTTCACATGGCTGTTCTCCTGTGCATCAGCCTTTAGTCAACATCCATGCAATCTTATGCAAGGAAAGCAATTCCTGTACCTTAAAGCAGAACCACTACCCATGTGGCTCCTGAGGGTGAAACAAGCAGGGAACAGCTTTTATAGGAAAAGTGAAAAAAACATGACACTGAAGCAGCTGGTCTAGGAGTTTGTTTTCAAGAGAGGTTATTGGCAGGAAAGAAAAATAAAGGAATGGGGGAAGAGGAGACTACTCCCTACAAGGAGATTCTTCTCAACAGTTCAGTGGTGGTGAGTTCATCCTAAGCCAAAATGACTCAGACCCCCCTTCACAGATGTCACACCTATCCAACCTTATGGAACAGAGCTGAAGATGGTCCCAGTATCTATGTAATCTGCACTTGTGGCAATACTTAATTAAACACTTGCAAAGTCATTACATTTCATCACTAAATAAAACAGGGTTTCAAAGCTGGAAATACCTTGTAGAAGTCAGAACTGCTGTACTGCTTCTAACAACTCAGCACAGCAGAACTGAAGCTGCCTTCTTTCATGGGTCTAGGCATCTATGCCTGTTATTATCTGTTGGTGAAATGGAACAGCATGAACACATGTTGGCATGGCAATATAGGGGGAATTTGTTCCCAAGCAGGCCCTTACCCTGTAATTTTGTATATCTGTGAATACACTTAATCAGGAAGTCTACTGTATTTTAATGGATGAAAAAGTGCCTTTTCCTTAGAAAGGATTGCTATAGTGACTAACATCACTCCTTCTTAAAATCCTGCTATCTCTTACTTATGTGTAAAGATAAAATAACTGAATAAGCCCTTTAATTTAAACTGAGTTTCTTCATACACTTGTTCATAAGCAAGGTTTAGACTGCAGCTGGAAGGATGGTATACTGTCCTCCAGGCTCTGAGAGAATAAACTACTACAGGCAGGTTGAAACACACCTTAAACTTAATTTCTGGAGACATAAAACTTTTGAGATCCCATCCACAAATAATAAAGATATCATTCTGCCAACAGTCATAAGAGTATGCCCAGGACTGGAGGCACCTACCATCTCCAAAGTCCTTGGATCTCCTCCTCTGTCCACTGGCATATGTCAAAATAATTTGATCCAATATACTACATCTGCTTAGCAAAATCAGGGCTAATAGATATCCTACATAAGTCACCTATATCCTATATAAATCACCAGAAGCTGACACTGAATTCTTCTCTCATTTGTGCTCATGCAACCCAGAAACACTCTAGCAAATTCCCAGGGCAAATTAAGCCAGTGATACTCTTCCACACTTACCTGTACACAGAGTAAAGTGCAGAGTATTTTCACTACATAGAGTCAATTTATTTACAGGTAGGTGTTGGTATACTACTACAAAACATTGAGACCCCAAAATAAAGAGGGCTGGGTAGGGTGAGTCTGCATTTATTCTGGGTTCACCTTTTAAGGAAAGAAAACAAGAGGCAATATTGGTGCTTAAAAAAAACCCCAGCACTAAATGGACATGAAAGCAGTAGCTTTGCAAGAACTTTTCCTCACAGCAGAGCATCCGTCTGTGATTCAAAAACTCACCAAAGTTTTGGTCATGACTGATCTAGCCAACTCTGCTTTTGGCTGGACACAGCATCGGTTTTCCCTCTCTCTCTGTTTATAACTGGTTGACACCTTAAAAAGCATGGCATTTTGCAGGGGATGCTATATGGAGATGTGCAACATTTTATAAAATCATTCTCCTTGTTCTTCTTTCCATTTGTTCTACCCTAAAGCACCTGTGAGAGACATGGGTGGTTATAGGTGGCGGTGTGAGTGCTGGAGCTGCACCACAGACTAGAATTTATTTTAGGAGGTAGACCTGATGTACACAGAGCGTGGGCCAGGCACTGGTGGCTGCCCCATGGCAATGTGGCAGTCATCTGATGTCACCGTGAGCTCTTACACCTGCTCCAACGGTGCCAGGAGCTGAGGGCTGTCCCTGATTGATGTGTGCAACTGCTCCTGGGCCCCTGTGGGTGGAGGATGTGGGCTGGCCCCGCCACCACACCGACCTGAACTTCCCTCTGACATTGCATAAGAAGACAGACCGAGACTCATACCTGCCCACCCACACAGACAAGCCAGCAGATATAAAAATATATGACCTTAAAAAACAGTACACAATCTCTCAATTTTAAATTTTTTCCCCCCTTTCTCACCAGCACCAGCTCTGCAGACTTGAAATCAAGCTACACACACAAACAGGGTTGGGCTGTTGCCTCCACCACAGTTGCTACCACATTCTTATGGCCACCCTCCTAGAAATTCCCTCAGATATTTCTAACTTCCCACTTCTCTATTTAATTCCAAAAATAAAAAAGGGGAGGTGGGGAAGAGAAAAAGAAAAAAAAATGCCCTATTCTCTGTATGAAAAGTACAAGTTTGGCTGAATAAAGTATCTATAAAATACAGAAGGACCAACTTTTCAAGTTTACAAAAACAACCACTTCTATCACATATGCTCACCTATCTCCTGAAAGGAAATTCACTGCTCAGAAACCTGATATTCCACATGCTCTAATTAAGGAAAAAGGAAATAGCTTCCAGTCTCTTGTGCAAGGGCCAATGAACATAAGTCAAACACTCACCTAAAACCAAGAAAACACTTCAAAAAGAAGTAAAACAAACATTCTGCTAATTTCCCAGATGTATTTCCAGCAATGTTTCTGATATAGACACAATGGGTAGGAAAGAGGAAAATAATTTAGTGATGTGGAAGACATACCTTTATAACCCAGCCTCAGCCCTTATTATGCATTTGTGATGGAGGGATTTTCTCTTCTCTGCTTTAGCAGAGACATAAAATGAACAGTGTCACATCTCAAAAAAGCTACTTTCTTAAAAGCATTATGGTTCTCTGGCCACACTTTTTTCTGTAGCACCTGTTAAATGCTTAATTAAAGTTAGCAAGAGTCAAGGTTTACACAGTAAGTATTCATTTACACCCTGAAGTTTCAGGAAGAAAGTATTCCTCCTCCATGTGTTTAGGAAACTCCAAGACTTCCTTCACATTGAAAAAAACACTGTCTGTGGTGTAACCCTGTTGCTTTGCTTGCTTCCAAAGTGGAGGTGATGTGAGTGATGGTGAGTATTCATCACATTTGTACCAAAGAATAAAAAAGAAAAGCACTAACCAGAAATATAATTTACATGCACATTTCTAGTTCCACTGAGCATCAGAGCTACCTGCCCAAGTCTGGCCCCTTTGGAGTCATTGACAGTGCTGAAAGAAGGCAGGCTTAGAAATTAGGGATTGTTACCAAGGATTGTTCATCAAACAAGCCAGCTATGAGTTTTTTTCCAAATCTAGCAACTAAAAAGAACACACTTCAGGTTTTCAAAGTGAATGCACTTTATTTTATTTCAGCCAGTGAAATTGGAAAGGAGACAGTGACAGGAAAGAGATCACTTGTCGAGAGACAAGGCCTGATGCCAAGAGATGGCCATGCATCCTTATGCCCATTCTGCCTCAGAGTCAGCCACAGCAACAATAATTGTGATGCAAAGGTACAAACAGGACATGTAACTCTTCTTATCTATTATATTCCACCACTGCTAGTGCAGTGTAAGACACACTGTTCTTTAGATGCTAATGCTATGGGACATCTAGCCCCTTCCATCTTGTTTTGCAAAATACAAGCCACCTTTAAAAACAGAAAGTAAATGCTAGCTTCCTTTCTCAGTGTTTTTCATTTGTTGATCATTTCCTGGGAAAGTGCTTAACACTTCTGCTGAAAAGCATTGATCTGAAAATACTTTACAGCTATGGGCTATGCTACACACCAGAAAAAAGCAAGGAGCTCTGGAATGTTTACAGGTTGTGCCTATGAAATACATTCAGAGAAATTGCAATTTTGCATCCTTACAACTTTCTGTATCTTAGCACTGTCAACAGAAAAAATAGACATATTTCCGTCTGAATTAAAATTATGGTGAGAATAAATCCATTATTATCATTAGAAGTACTAAAACAATTTTTATACAGCACCTTTTTATTCACAGAAGTCAAAGCACCTTGCTTTGTCCTCATTTTACAAATGTAAGACCTTGGGAACTTTGAGATGCAGTTTCTTTATTAAGGTCATACAACATGCCACTGACAGACCCTGGGACACGGCACAGGCTCTGCAATCCTTCCAGATGGTAGGCAACAAAGCTAGATACCCTGGTTTTTTCCTTCTGTGTATTTTGATCTGCCTCATTCAGCACTTAACATAGCACTGCTTCAAATCCTGGCTTTGCAGGAACACAACTGCTTTTTTCCCTAGAACTGCCCTGCTTTGTGCAACACTGATCATCTACACGTACAAACACACTGAACCTCAATTTGTGCCTGAAGAGTCATCCTCCCCCTGCTATCACAATTACCACTAGAGCACATATTTGGAAAAAAATAGATTAAAAAAATACTCAAAAGTTTGAGATTCTGCCGTCTTTTTTCTGGCAGGGTAAAAATGTAACATACTATTGCAGTTTTTTTCTCTTGGTCAGAGTGCATAATGCCACAATCATATCTACAAAAGTAGCATTTTTTTAAATAATTTTTATTGGTTGTGAATCTATTCTACCCCTAAGACAGCAGCACCTTTGCCTTTCACCCTCAGCTGATCTAATAAATGCAGGCTTGGAACCGACAAAAGACAGCAAACATGTCAAAAGCAAAAGAAAAAAAAATCCAAGCCACAAAGAGCTACACATTTCAGGAATAATAAAAAAGCTCACAGTGATTCCTCAATTGCCGATGATACCAGCAGAATGTCATGACTATCTTTTTTCCCCCCACCTCCATTTCATCTTGAATACCTGGGACTGCCAGAACTCCCTTTAACAGAGCAGAAATTTCCCTGCCAGCTACAGCTGTTGAAAGCTTGAGCCAACCAGCCCAACACAGCTGGATGAATTATAGTAAGTTATAACAATTTCAAGGACCTTCAGCTACGAGCTGCACATCTTTTCACTGCAGAGGTTCCTCCACAAATGGAAAAGTTGTACAAGTCTGGCCTCCTGCAATCCAACTGAAGCAGGAAGAAGCATCCTTTAATCTCACAGAAAAGTTCTATAATTTGCAGTGTGAGCTCCACAACAAGGTCTTTGCATTGCATTGCATTGCATTGTCTTTTTCCTACACTTACAAAACCTCCCATTCCAGATAGCAGCTCCAGATTATGAGGCCCCAGTATGTTGGCACTACTGAGTGAAATAAGATTGAGTGGATGCAGTAACCAGTGCCTGCCCAGCCCTACACAACCTCCTCCTAAGCCAGGTGTTCTCCTTTGCCTGGAAAAATGTCATCAAGCTGGAGAGTAGCAAACACTGTGGTGTTTAACCTTGTGGCTAATAGCAGAAGAGTTTTCTGTAGCTGGGATTTCAAAGCAAGGGGCCTGAGAAACAGGAGATCTTTTAAAGCTCCTCTGCCTATAGTTTGCTGAACTTACACTTTTGAGACAAAATGTGAACTTTCCTCATCTATTCATCTACTAAAAAAACCCAACCAACTCAAGTTCCTGTGTAACCTGTGACTTTGGAAGTACTTCTCTAAAGTTTCACTGTGCATTTTCTGACAATTAACACAATAAATCAGCTATGAGCTTTTTCAGACTCAGAAATAAGTATCAGCTATTCAGACACATCTGCAATTACTGGTGGCAGGACAATGAACACTATGTGAATTGTCTTGTTAAGCAAAAAACAAGTGGAATGGATGAAATAATTATCTTACATCAAACACATAGTCAGATTCTGGCTCATCTTCCTGCTCATGTCTCTACACACTCTCAACACAGAAGAAATCTCACCTTTTAAGCAAACAAACACATATAGGCACCAACTAAACAAGAAACTCCATGGAGTCATGGAGTCAACAAATTATGATCTTATCACTTCTTTTTTTTTTTTCTCCTTTCTGAACTGAACTTAATTCATTTGAAAAAATTTAAGCACAGAGTATATTGACCTCTCTGTAGGAGGCAAGTTTCTCAGTCATGACTACACTACACTTTCAGGTTTTAATTTGACTTAAACCAATTTATTAGTTTGATTTTAAGCAACACAGAAACCTTGTAAGAGTGGATGCCACAGTACTAAATGGCATACTATTAAAAACCAGCAAATATAAATGCATTTTAAAGAAAAAGAACTCTCCTGTCTTGAGCTAAATGTAGCATATGAAGAGTTAAATTTAGAACAATAAACCACGACTTTTTTTTTCCCCCAAAGGCAAGAACTTGTAATTAACCCTCAAGGAAAATCATCAACTTCCACATTGCTCAGTTCTCTGTCCTTGAGACATTTATGGCAAAAATAAGCCCTGTGAGTCCCCACAGTGCAGGAACGCCCAAGTGCAGGTGTGTCTGTGGATATTTGTCTATTTTTTTTTCAACATTTCCACACTGTGGCTGCTTATCTAGACTGTCCTCTCCTTTCTATATTAATCTCTGTTTATTCTCCTGTTTGGCAGTGACAAAAACACTCACACACTCCCGTTTATGGCCCTCTGGATCCTGCCTAGTAGCTATGCTTTGGCTCAACAAATTTCAGGAAAGTCAGTGCTGAGAAGCAATGTGCAACTTCCCAGACACATTGCTCTGGAAGGAAATGAGCTGTGCTCTGTAGGGAAAAGGAAATTGCTTTGGAAGTCTAGACCGAACCCTTCCTTTCCATCCCTCCTCCTGTTTCCCCCTTGAATATATGTAAGACAAAACAAAAGGAAACTGAAGGATGAAAAAGAATGATTGGGCAGAGTTTCCACCTCTGTGTGTAATAAAACCACAGGTGGATGTGGATTTAAACACCAGTGAAACATCAGCTAGAGGAAAGGCAGGAGAGACACAGGACTACTGAAGCACCTCAGACACAAGGGTGTTGGCAGCATCTGGCAGAGCCAAATGGGAATCAGCAATGTGGTGAAAAACAATATATTGTAGGCAGCCACTCTGATCCTCCTCTAGGCTGGATTTGTCTTTAGAATGAAGTGAGTAATGCAGCTGCTGATCTAGTCGCCTATGATTGTGACAGTGAGAGGTAACAGGCTGCAAGGTATTTAGCAAATTTCCTTTGTTCCCCCAAACTGAAGACACAGTAAGAAAAGCAGGTATGAAATAGGACTAGAAGTGCAGAGAAGCTTGAAACAATCAATTGAACTAAGCTGAACTTTAGAAGAAGCCCATGGAGATTCTATGAACAAAGCTAGAGGTCAGACAGCTTAACCAAGAAGGCCTCAATTTGCCAGGGAATGCCATCAATATAAATAATGAAACAAAAATATAAGTATATTATAAAAGAAAATCAAGAAATCACCATGTAAGTTTGGTACTATTTGATTCAACTGTGGACCAGAAAATACAAGAGCAATCTAAGTGAATTTTCCTAATTCAAAGAGCAAAAGACTGACCAAGGGAATGGACAAAGAAGTTTCTGGGTAGTGAGGAAATATGACCAAGGTGGGAAAAAAGTTTGATTATAAATTTAAAAAATATTAAATGTTATGGCAGAGGAATTTTTAAAACATCTGCACAAGGGGCACCAAGGAAACAATCCTGTGAAGGAGAAAGCAAGAAAATAGAGGTGCCTGTGGGCATTTAAACTAAACTGCAGCGTGGGCAAGAACTAAGTTTTTTCACAAGCTTCCTTTATTTCCTGCCTAAATGAAAGGATATGTTTTGTTTGAGTTTGTTTGGTTTTGATAAGAAGCAACAAAAGGGGAAAGAGTGGGAAACCAATCAATCATAAAATTCTTCTGGTGCGCACCTTGGGAATTGTGCACAATCTGAGTACGCTGAATTCATGCTGAAGAGATTCACTGCAGCTTATGTGACCTTCCCCCCTCACAAACATATAGGAAAAGGACACCAGAGTTACATCAAGTGAGCAGTGGGGCTGCAAGATCACAAATTTCTCATACCCAAGGTGAGAGCTCAGGCACTGCCCTTGGTCTGTCTTCTCACAGACATGCAAACCAATACACAAGGCAGCACTCTCAGCGTTTTCTGTCCCACTCCCTTAGGACAAAATATGAAAAGACAACACTTTGAACAACCCTTCAGCCCCTGCTGGCACATGTCTCCATATGGAGCGGGGGAGAGGAAAGGGAAGCAGTGATGGGACAACGTATTAGCCAAGAGTTCACAGGGAGGAGTGCTGCAAACGCCTGCTGAAATCACACCACTCATATCCTGAGATTATACTGGCCTCCAGCATGTGCTGGAGCTTAATATTTAGTTTATTAGTTGTGCTACTTTCCAGTAAAAAAAAAAAAAAAAAAAAAAGAAGAAGAGAGAAAAAAAAATGAGAGAGAGGTTTGAGTTTGTTTTCTTTCCAACCAAGTGCAGGAAAGAAATTTTATTCCTCAAGGAAAGTTCTCAGGAGTGGGAATGAATGTGAGGATTGTATGTCTGAATCATCCTGTTAATTCCCTAAATCCCACACCATGTGGAGTTCAGATAATGTTTTCAGCTAGGAAACTTTTTTAAAAAATAATTTAAATTTATTTTTCTAGAAGAAAAAAAAAAAGAAAGAAGTGGTTTAGAGCTCCTCCCTTCCTAAATCACAGTTGGACCCAGAAAGACCAGTTTTGTTTTTAAACAAAAGTCAGCAAATTGCCCCTAAGCTGGTCAGTTCCAGTAATTGGCATCAGGGTAATAACAGTCACTCAGTCAGTTTCCCCTTTGCCAGACCAAAAATAACCATTCAGCCAAATTCTTCCCAAAAGTGTTTATTTCAGCTGAAGGAAGTACAGTTAGGTTGCAGACATGTCTTTCTCACAGTTGGAAAATGAACACCTCTATACATAGTGTAGGTGTTTTCCCACCCCTATCTATATACTGAGTTACAACTAGACATATTAGATATTCAAAATAACTAAAAGCACCTCCTCCCTTTCTTGTTAGGAACAGCAGCAACAGAATAACTTGTATCAGATGCTGCCTGTAAAATATAGCCTTTGTGTTGTTTACAGCATGTTTGTAATGCACTAGAGGAAAAATACACATTGGAAATACACTATGAAAAATACACCCACCCTAAAATCATTGGAAACTTATGGTGATTACAGGGACTAATAAATCAATATAAAAGCACCTTTCATATTTATTTGAGGCAGGTACAGAGTTTCATCCACCTAAAAAGCATAAAATCATCAAAATCGTGGTAAGTTTTCCGGAAGTTAAGTACTTCCAGTTAAGCAGCTTGGGCATGCCAAGTAGCCACAACATTATTCAGTGTACTTACAGCACAGAGAGACTCAAGTGCAGAGATAGTGTGAAGCTTGATCTGCACAGTCCTTCCAAGACACCCCACCACAAGGATACTGAGGATGTTGCTGAGAGCAGGGACTTTACAGCAGTATTGGCCTTGACAGCTGGTAAAGAGTGATCCATCTGAATCTCCTAAGAGAATAGAGACATTAAAGAGATTTGAACAATAATAATTTAGAACTGTTAAAAACGGGTATTTCACACCATTATGGCCACTTATGTCCCCTCCCAGTCCTTCCAGAACAGAAGAATCACACCTCAGTTTCATTCCAATATATATAAACCAGCATTTTTCCCAGAGCTTGGAAAGGAAATGAGTGCCAAGGTTGGGCATAGGAGAATAACATGGAGTTCACAGACAGAACTGTTTCACACCTTTTGAAAAATTTAGCTGAATGTGTCTACTGCAACAAGAACATTAAGTAAAAGGAGCAGCTGAAAACATTTTTTCTGCCCATGGTCACTCAGCATGAGACAGTGGAAGGAAATAACAGTGAGTCAGTTTGACATAGGATGGAGCAAAATCTGAAGCAATACTGAAAATAAACCCCAAGAGATAAAGGCCAGAGTAAGCTACTGATGAATCTTGATGAAGTCACATCCAAAAAGAATTGATCTTTAAACTCTGGTCTCCAAAATACAATACATTTCTTGAATCACATAGCTTTAAGTTAGCTTTAAAAATGTAGTAGGAAACTAAGCATTTTTATTTGTTACATTTCTCTTCTAAAAATGGATAACATGCCCATAGAGTTTCAATGCAAATGAGACAACATGGTAGCTGTTGTTGCATCTATAGAACTGCATTTGTGTAGACACATATATATGTGTACGCACACAGTATAAGCCAATTTTATCTACACACAAACTATATAAGGTTTGTTTTAGACCTGAGAAATTGTTTGTGCTTCCAAAAGATATTTAGATATTTTTCTGCAGCAGGTCATGTAATAGAAGACATTTCTTCTCTGATCCACATGGTCTGAGACACACCATTTCCATTGTAGTGGTATTTGCAAGCATGAAACACATGCTTAGTCCCCTCTCCTTCTTTTCAATTGGGATACATCAGTTGACTGAAAATAATTACTCATTATCAACTCATAAAAAAAGAGTATCAACACATAAAAAAACAATAAAAAATAAGGTGTTCTTCTTACTAACCCTTTTGGCTTCCTAAACAGCACTTTAAAAAATATGTATTTAATTTCCCTGAAAACAAAACAGTAGTATTTATCTTCTGTACATAAGCAAAGGATAAAACCTTCACAATGCAACTCTTTAAAGCCTCTTAATTTACACTCTGGTGTCATAAAACAGCAATAAAATATTTTAGAGATAGCCATAAAATTGTGATCCAAGTCCTTTCTTTTCAAATCTCTGCTTCAACTCAGCTGTTAGACTCTGAGCTGGATTATTTACATATAATCAGTAGCAAAGTTCCCATGTAGTCTGAACTGTTCCAAAGTTTGCCTGTTTTCTGATGGAGCCTCCCAGCTCAGGTTCAGCCCCGTGCCTGGAAGGGGCTGGACATTTTGCTGCAAATACTTTCACCTAAAGAAGCATCTATCACTGAACCCAAACTGCTACATCTGAAATAACATGGAAGTTTGGAGTAAGGAAAAGAAAGACAGGGCTGTCACTGAACCTCAGATTTCTGGTGGGCTGTGGTGGATGTGGAATGTGAGGGCTGGTTTTGTAGAAGGGTTTGCCTCAGCTCTGAATTTCACTGTTTCCAGAGCATGCATCTCTGAGGTGATCAAGCACTGCACCAACTAAACCCAAAATTTCCCCCACTTATCTGAAACATGATAATCTGTGAAATCTTACAGTCTTACCCATGAACAGATCCACTGAATCTGAGAGTGGAAACCAGAGGCAGACCCCCGAGGATCTGATTCCTGCCTTTGCCTTTTGGGCTGCCAGAAGCCATTATCCCCAGCCCCAGAGGTGTTCAGGGCAGCTAGAACCAGCTCCATGGGCATGGATGACATACCTAAAGGGTTCTGTGTCTGCCTTACAGGCTGTGATCCAATTCCAGCTACTTTTAGACAGTCTCTGTAAAGGAGATGTGTTTGCTTTGGCTCTCTCATTTAAAGTTTCAGGTCCAAATAATAAATTAAAAGCAAAATAATACTCCAATCCAAAACAGACAGAACAAAAGTTGAATATATACAAGTAAGGTGTCACACACACACCAGGAAGTTTATTTCAACTTGTTCTCAAACAGGACAAAGTAAATAAGAGGAAGTATGGAACAATCCACATTCATACGATGCTTCACCAGAAATCACAAGTTCTTTAAAAATTATTTGAGGTTTCAATCTACACTCATTGCAGTCAGCTGGAATTTTGCACTTTATTAGTGGGGATATAAGAAGATGAGATATTGCAGAAGATGAAGCAGTGAGCTCTGACAATTCAACATACTAGGACAGAAAATACCAAGTCCACGTCTCATAGTAAGGTGTTTAGACCTGATCTACAAGCAGCAGAGTGGTTATGTTAATACATAATTCACAATCAGTGAGAGATTATCTTTGCTTCTGCTGTTGACCCACTGAACTAGAGCAAGGACATTTGCCTATTACTGCAATGAGTTATCAGTAGGACATTACAATAGCTGAACAGATGTCATACAATAGAAAATAAGCATGGGAAAGTTACATAAAATGCTAAGGCAAAAGCTTGAATTTTGGTCTTCCTAATACTCATTCCTTTACTTGACCACAGGAAGCAGGCTACAAAAAACAACCCTGTCCAGTGAGAAATATTACAGTCAGGAAGTGCATAACAATTCAATCACTCGCATTGCTTCTTTCTTCAAAGAATAAATTCATTTTACCAAATTTTTTTTTTCACCATTTCCAGATGACAAGGTTGTATCATTTCTTCAATTTATTTTAGGATTTCAAAAATATAAAGAGTCTGCTGGCATTTTCTTGGCAAGACAAGCATCAATGATGACCAGATATAGATTTTAAAAGGTTTTCCTGCATGCTTCACAGTCACGTGTTGTGATTTTGTTTTTCAGTTGTAGGTTTTACTCAGCTTGGAAACCATCATAGTCAGTATTTCAGGATATTCAAGATTCCTGGAAACCTCTAAGAACCATAACATGTCAGGCCCTGATTTGGGAATGTGCCTACCTGTTTAACCTCAAGCACAAGACCTCACATCTTCATTACACAAAACTTTAATCAAGCATTTAACTTTGAACATATATTGAAGTGCTTTGCTGAATCAGGAAGGATCTGGACCTTTTTAAAGAGCAGCATTGTTAATTGACTGCAAAGATGTTATATCCTGCAACTAGGCTCTTAATGAGCCGTGCCTGCTGGCAAGCAGCTCTGATAGCACCCAGCAGCCAGCTGGTCCTCAGCAGCAGGGCACATGGATTGCTGCATTACTCATGGGGTAATGAGTACATGCTCCCCTCTGTCAAATAACTGCAGGACAGGTTGCTGCTTGCTCCAAATATGCTGGTTTGTGTGCATACCTGGCCACTAGTCACGGTAATTGAAAAAAAAAAAATCTCCTTTTTACAGTCATCTATAATACAACACTGAAGTGATTTACTTAAATGGAGGAAGAATACATAAGGCAATAAAACATCTTTTACAGCTGGTTAAGCACTGAAACAAAGCTGAGACACTTGATAACTGCAGGAGGGTTACTGGTGAGGATATTCTAATGCAGTGAGCACTCACAAAATAAAAGGAGATAAAAAACCAAATCTCATGCTTGTTTCCTTCATGTTTTTCATCTTTTGGAGCTGCACAGAACTGCAGCTGCCACTTCCCTCAGACTTTCTGCAGAAGCTGGTAACAAGGGCATGCAGTTTGGGCACAAACTGAACAAAGAAAGGTTTTGAAAAGTGTAAATATGTATGAGGACAGGTAAATAAATAATTGATCAAAGCCATATCCTTGGTGAAAAAGGAATTCTATGATTAGGAAGCATGTTTCCAAAATATTTGCTTCAGTATCTTCAGCAATCTAACTTTGAAAAGCTGAGGCAATCACACTCTGCCATGACACAGGCATGTGCAAATAATTTGAATGCGAAGTTAAACCCACTACAGCAGCTCTAAATTCATCCTAAGTGTGGAATTATCCATTTTGTGCATGTAAATGTTACCATCCATCATTACAGGAATTATTTTGAAAAGCTGAATTGCCTGCTTAAGGAAAGTGTTCCACGGTGTTAATAAAAACTTTGGTTCGTCAAGGGAACATTTGCTGTTTCTAGGCTGTGATTCTTCTCTTGTCATAGACTACCATATTACAGAGCCTGAAAGTAAAAGCATGTTGAAATAATGCAGCTCCTTTAGGCTAGTCCAGATTAAAATCAAGCGTCTCACACCCTTCTCAAATAAAAAGCAAAATTAGAGGAATTTAAGCAAAACTTCATGTACTTTTATTTTAATTGTAACATATCGTGGTTTGAGAGGAAGTAAGTTTTCTGGGATTGCTGTGGTCACCAATAGGTGCTCAGATTTGAATATTGGCAGCTGGTGTGGCCACTGGGGACATGGATGTGCCTCTGAGAACACAGGGGTTAAAAGCAGAGCACTCCCGTGGGAAGCTCTTTTGGGTTCCAGCGGGGGAAGCAGGTCAGGCCTCCCCCGGCCCAGCTGCTGGCTGGGCGGGGCAGGGGAAGCCATGCGGCCGGGAGAGGTAGGCCTGGCCCCGAGGATGGAAGGGTGGAAGAGAGACCGAGAGGCATCGGGCAGCCCCCCCCAGGAGACAGAGAGAGAGAGAGAGAGAGAGAGAGCCTGTGCCACCTTGAAATTTGATATCATGTGCTGGCAGCGCAGCCCGGCCGGCTGAGAAGGCCAGGGGTGCAGCGAGAAGGTGTCCGGCTGATGTGGGAGTTCTGGGCGGGCAGAGCCCGAGCTTTTAACCCTTTCTTGGACAATGAAAACTTTGCAGAACATTAACCTTTCCTAGAAGAGAGAGAGAGATGAAATGGAAGAAGGAAATGTGCAACTGTGAAGGTCTGGGCAAGTGAAAGATGTCGGGAGAGTAGAGAGGAATCTTAGGTGGGAAGAGATGATGGAGTGGCCTTAGCTGGACTCTTCTTGTTATAGCCATGGACAGAACCATGTTTCCTGTGACACAGAGACTGCATCCAGGGGGAGGCAATGGCTCAGAGCCAAGAGGGTTCCGTGTTGAGACCCCTCGGCCCCAGGGGGTGAAATGTGGGGGGGACAGGTGTCCGAAAGGCGAGACTGTGCTCGTTTTTGGAATGGGACAAAGCATCCTTAAAAGGAAAACCCTAGAAGCAGCTCTGGTCCGTGTTCAGGTGGGAGCACTGGACATGGAAGGAGGAGGTCACAATGGCAAATGTTCTCCGAGCGGTGCCACGTGTGACATGGAAACACACGACGTTTCAGCGGTGTTCCTGGGGAAGCCTATGGCACAAGAAGGACTCCTCTCCTCTTGGTGAACTGAGAATTGATTATCTAAAGGGTGGTGATGGACCAAGAGTTGGTGATTTGGGGGATGGATGTATTGGAAATTTGGTGGGGGGAGGAGGAAATGTTTTTGGAAGGTTTTCATTTTTCCTGTGTGTTCCTTTTTACATATGGTTGCAATGTAGTTGATAAAGTTTTCTTTTCTTCATTTCTAAGTGGGGGCCTGCTTTGCTTATTCCTGGTCACATCTCACAGCAGACACCAGGGGGAGTGTATTTTCATGGGGACGCTGGCATTGCGCCAGCCTCAAACCGTGACATAACAGAATCCACTTAACACCTCTATTCCTTCTCTTTTCCCACAACTCTTTATACAAATTTCTCAGGTTAAATAATTACTGTGTGTACTCTTTGTGTTCTCTCTACACACTGTGCACTGTTTTTGTATTGAATCAAACCATATAGGCCCTCACTTTCAGATGGAACTCTTACAAAGCATTGTAATTCAAATGAAAGAAAATATTCTACCAGTTTAATCTGGTTTTTGTTTCTTCTCCTCCAGCTAACTTTGCTGCTTACTTTGGATAGGCAACTGGTCTGTAGTTTCTAGTTACAAACTTTTACATGACTTAAATAAAGTGCAGAGGTTAATTAAAAAAAAAATTGGGCACATACTGTGTGAAAATACTTTTCTAAACTTCTCTGAAAACCATGGGCCAAATAGTGGAGCTGCTCTTACAAATAATTTCTAATATACCTCTGATGAACAAGGTTATCTTCAACCCTTTCAGCTGCTGTAGAATAGTTAGATTTCAGCACAAACTACCACTTTAACATGCTTCTGTTACCTTATCTGTGGCATCTTGAGTAAGACCATTGCTGTTTATAATAATTAATTTTGTGTTTGAAGAATTCTTGTAGAAATCCACAACTAATGGAACACATCAGAAGACTATCAGATTTGGCATGATTTTCTTTTTTCCCCCTTGAAGATGGAGTTGCTTTGGATACAGTGTCAGAATCTCTTAAGTAACATGTGACAAGGAAGCATATGTTCTCTTAATGTCACTTTATTCAGAACTACAAATCAAGTTTTTTTTTCTTCTTCTTTATGATTTTCAGCAGTAGTTTACACATGGAAGAGCAGTGTAGCTTTCTGGTTCTTCCACCATCTCTGGTGTCCTGTAAATGATATCTGAAGTATGGGAAGAGTGTCAGCTCTTCTATTACCGTAATATTTGGAATCCTAGTCATACATTCATACAAATTCAGAGAGATTTAATTTAAACCAAGCCTGAGCACTTGTGGTTTTTTTAGACCACAACCAACTTCCAGGACTTTCAGTTTGCAAAAGTCATTGGAACATTAATAATTCTTCTCCCTTGAATCACAGATACTGCATTCCCATTTATTCATCTTCGTGTAAACACATCTTTTGCTTCAACAGAAATCAGGTACATCCTACACATCTAATCAGCACAATCACAGTACTTCAAACCCAACTTTAATCAAAGCTATAGTGTCCAGACTATTTTTATACACAGCTACCACAGTGCCTATTTTAGTTCTAGTGGGGAACTCTGCATTTTTCACACATCCCTCTCTACTTATCAATGAATAATATATCTCTGTGTAATTAACCTTCATATATACCTAATACTCAGGACTTAGAAATGACACAGATGAGGCATGATGGAAGTAGGTTATTCTGGCAGTGTTTACATCATGCCTCCATTTAAACCTGATCCCCAGGTTTACCAACATGTCCCCCTTCCTCTGCCCAGGAGGATCCAAATCTGGAGTAGAATGTCGATTCCAGTGCATTTAAAAATCATCTGCTCTTCTCTGCATTTGCTTATTTTAGGCTACCAATAAATTCCCCCTAACTCGGTGCTTTCCCTGTCCTTCTCTACTCCCACCACCTCCTTTCCCACAGGTTGTTTTTCCCTCAGTGAGATTCCAGTGGGTCTTGTGCACAGAACTGTAGACATACATTGATTTAAACACAGAAGTACTTGGGAGGGGAGGAAGTGTTACAAAGAGAGGATTGTAAAGCTACCAGTATACCAAGCAAGGCTTTTTTTTTTTCTTTAATTCCATCCTCCACCACAGTGGACCCTGGAAAACAAGTGTCCCCTTTCTCTCTCATCCAGCCTGATTCTGGGCTGCTCTCTCTCTTGACATTACTGCGAGTCTCATGACTCAAAGATGCAGTTCCCAAAGAGAAATGCTCAAATGAGAATGTCATGACCAGTTGACCACAAATGCTACCATTATTCATCGTTAGGCTGAATTATTCCTGCCCACCATGGATCACATCATTATGCAAAGGCATGAGCTAAGAATATGGGAAAAGACTGGCAAAAGGCCTCTTTAAGAAGCATGCCAAATTTCACCAATTCAGTTAAAGAACAAAGCATATCTATTAAGGTAATCTTTATATATTCGGAATACTTTCATGTTAAAAGAAGTCCAGGTATTTATTTCTGAACTTCCATGCACACATTTCCCTGACTTACATTTTCAAAAGAGGGGACTAAATATTATAACAACATCAACATATAAAAAGATTCAGCTGTTTTTTCCATAGCTTCATACACTACTGCGGTCATTTCTCTTGGCAGAAACATTTTAAAATCTGCAAGAAAAGACCAGAATCAAACTTGACTTTCAGACTACTTTTTTTTTACCTCTTTTCTTTTTTAAACTTGAATATTGTCAGACTCAGGTTTAGCAGGAATATTTAGGGTTCTGTCAGTCCATTTCTTTTTTCTAAGCTCTGTACAGAGAAGTAAGTTTATAATTAAAAAAAAGTGTCCATTAACAAAATAAATGAAGAAAAACCTCCCTCAAGGGAAGACTTCTTTTAAATTAGAGAGGAGACTAATCAAAATAAAATGGCAGCAGCCCATTTTCAGGGCACCACCCCATGAAGACCCAGTTAGCAATTACACACATACATCACAATAAGCCACACACAGCTTGAATATGCTGGAGCTGGACCCACACAGTATTGCAACTCAATGATTTCATTTCTCTGCTTCCTGGGATCATAGGGAATGGACAATTGTGGTAGGCTTTGGCACACATGCACAATCAGGAATGCTGCAGAACTGTCATCACCCTCACATTGTCATTTGTGGCACAACTGAGGGAAAGCAGAGGAGATATGAAGGGGAACAGCAAAGAGACCACAGCTCAAGATGTGCATGTGCTGCACCCCTATGAGCAGCACCAGAGGATGCTGAGATACAGGAGTTACAAGCAAATGGTTTATTAAAGAAATGCAGGATCTGAAATGAAGCCACCAAGGATCCCAGTCTGTGATCACAAACACATCATTCCTGACTTCAAACTGACCAAGCAAAAAGCCTCCTGAGGAGCAGCATTAGCAGTACAAGCTTCACTTCTCCCCTTTCTGCCTCCATGCACTGTGTCCTTGGTGTGTTCCCCACAGGAAGATACATGGAGCAGAGTTGCTGCAGGAAACACACAGGAGGGAAGCAGCAGCCACAGTGCAACTTCCCCAGCCAGCTCAAGGCTTCACCTTGCACTGGCACTCAATTTCCCCTTGACAAGTTGTTAAACAACCACCTGACTACAGCCAGCCCCTCTCAGGGGCCAAGTCTAAGTGTGTTATTGCACATTTATGCAAGGCAGGTTCTCAGATTTGAAAGTATTTTTATGGAACAAAAGATAAAAATAAATTTACCACACTTGGAGATGAAGTGCATATATTCTCAGATAAATACCAACACCCAAAGGAATGGCTTAATGCTTAAAATATTTTGGTAGAATGGCACATAGCCCACAGGCCCCACAGGTTGCTTGAAAAGCAGGAGTAGAAACAAATGTGCAGCAAAGATTTTGTTAATATGTTCATCTTAGCTATACCAGCTAGTTTGGGCTGATTAACAACCCCAGGAAAAAGAGCAGAAGGCACAGAGAGGGAGAACCTTTAAAGCTGCACTTATCCAAGGTTTGTATCATGCTCAGGTTTCTAAACCTTTAGCCATGCTCTAACCTTTTGCCAGTAAAACACAGTCAGCAGTGTCCACAACAAAGAAATCAGACCTCTTTACAGCAGCTAAAAATGTGATTTGCCTCCTTCATCTGGAGGCAGTATTAAAGGGGCTGGGGTGGCTCTTCTAGCTGTGCTGCATCCTCAGCACATACAGGGGCTCTGGGAAAGGGAAGAGGGGAGGAAGAGGGGTCAGAAAGCAATAGCTGCTCTCCCTAACCTGAGCACAGAAGCCATGAAAAACTGTGCACATTGTGAAGGCAAGCAGCCTACACAGCATGCCTGTAAAGTGATGTTTTAGGATAACAAAAAGCTACTCTGTGATGAGGTTGTTTAAAAGCCACCCACAGGTCTAATATAGTGGGACTTAAGGAGTGATGGAAGAAGTTGCTTATGCCAAAGGAAAGGAAAATGTCTTGAAGAAAACAAAAAAACCCAAATCAGCTCTCCTCCCATTCCATTTTTTTCCCTTCTGTAATGTTGAAAAGAAAAAGCCTCACATTTTGTAATCCTGCCATAACATTCCTAGCAGGTAGGGAAAGACAAATATAGGGGAATTCCATTTACCTCAAATGTTGGATTTTGTTTTATTTCAGTTCACTTTAGGTTTTTTTTTTCTTTTTTTTTTACCTCAGGCTTTGAACTTTGTTTTTTCTTTAATGTTTCAGGAAACCTTTCAGAAATCATGTCCAGGTTTAATCCCTATGCCAAGTTCTCCACCTCTGTGCTTCACACGCTGCTCGTTCAGTGCACGCCTCACTCGCCCAGAGCTCCTCTGTGCCGCCCTGCTGAGACCCAGGCTGAGGGAATAAGAAATGCCTCAAGCACCTCCCACTAATGTTGCAGCAGTTATTCATTTCCACTGCTGTTCTGAATCAAAACAAACCCCAAAATTAACAAACTACAGCAAGAGAGTACAATCTGAGAGCAGGACAAAATGGTTGATTTTTCACACCTCATTGGCCATTTTTGCTTCCTGCACTATTGTTTTCCTCTTCCCTTCTGTGAGACACCATCCCACTCCCCACTACCTCCCTGTGAGGAGGGCTTGCAAAAGACCCCAGGGCAGCAGAGTGCAGATGCCAGAGCCACCCTCCATCCGGTCGGTAGGCAGTCAGTGGCCTGACCTCCATCCCTCCCAGCCAGACTGGATGTGTGAATGAGGTTTGGTGCCAGTTTCCATGGCAATGACACCACACACGCTGCCCATTGGGCTGGCTTTCTCACAGAGGTAGGCAGAGAAACAATAGACTGAGCTTATCACATACAGCTAAGCTTAAGGCATGGATGGAGGAGCCACCACTGTCACGTGAAGGCAGAGCCTTCCCTTCCTCTGAATGTTTTCCCATGACTGCCTCTGGTTTTTCCAATCTGTCCAATTTTTTTCCAATTTTTTCCCTGCAGCAATCTGTCCTAAGCAGGCATTGAGGAGCACCAGTTTCAGCAGCTCACACATAGATATGGCTGCATTTAGTCGTACATGCCTGCAGACAGGAGAGACCATGCCATCTATATATGGTCAAACAGTGCTTCCAGTGACCCCTCTTTACCCTCTTATGTCTGAGAGAGTTTCTTAAGGGCTTTCCTCAGAACCACAAAGCCGGAGCTTTAATTCCTGACCTATTTCCAAAGCTCAGCAAAAGCCAGCACAGATGTATGTTCACCACAGAAACATCCTGTGATTTTGTAAAGCAATTAAAAAAAAAATAAATCTGAAGTTGCAAGGCTAAGCACTCTGAAAGCTCTTGGATCAAAAAAGTCATTAGGAAAAAAAAATAGTTATTGTTTGTTAATGTTTTCCATTTTAAATGAAAGTTATTTTCATTAGATGAAAGAGTTTAATGGTTTGAACAAAAATCTAAGGGTTTCAAACCTCCAGCATGGGTGTAGCATTTGATAACTAAATATTTCCTAAGCTCATGGAAGGGTAGAAAACCCACATTGCACAGGACATCCCTCAGCTCCACCACCTTCCTGTCTCGCTCCTGACAAGGGCCTTGAGACATACCTTGGGGACAAGCACAGGTTCCTAAATTCAGGGCACATCAAGTTGCTATTCTCAAAGCCATATTTTTTGGCTGGCCACTCCTGGATCAATCAGTCCCCAGGATAAGAAAATTAATTCATCCACTTTCTCGAGTCATAAAAATATTTTCCTGCCTTGACAATATTGGACTGTAAAGACCTTTTTCCAGAGCTGAATATCTTACTCAACCCTGCCAAGTAACAAACATACTTTTCAGGGCTTTTTAGCTCTCTCATATAACTGTCTTCTACAAATGCCAGACATCAAAGATTAATGTTGCCTGACGAGCCATAATTGACACAATGACAACCAAGTATCTCAGATCATCATATAATCTTTTTTTAAGAAGCGTGGCAACCTTTCCAGCTATCCACATTTCCTTTAAACATTTCACTTTAAACTCAGTGAAATGAATTTTAAAATTGGCAGTTTAGTATAATGAAGCATTGGCAAGAGCTGTAATGTCTTTTTCTCATTTTGTTCCTAATCGGCTCCCATAATTTGCACTTAATTCAGATTATCAACGTACCACTACTATAAAGGGGAGAAAATTGCACAGTTTGATTGTAAAAGATTAAAAATACTGCTGAAAACTTAGCAGGTAAAATATGAATGCACAAAACAATCAGAAAGTTCTCACACCTGGCGTGAGAAAGTGGACATGAAAATATTGAAAGTTTCCAAAAATCTTGGTCTCCTTCTTTCACATATATAGAAGAGCATGCCAAACCCCAGAGAAACATTCCCAGTTCAGGGGGGAGGAAGTAAACCACATGCCTTCCATAAATAGCACTCTCCTCCCTTAAGTAAACCCTGTGACTATGCTACAGTTTAAATATTTTGCTAACCTTATGCTATATTTTCAGCCCAGCAAAAACCAACACTGCTAAACATCTGCCCCCAAGTTATAAGTGGGAGTGCTTAAGAGGTAGCTTTTCTTCTGTTTAGGGGAAGGGGTGCCCTCGCTAGGAATGCAGCCCAATTCATCCTAGGTCATCTGGAATGGCTTGGCTCAAAGGTCCTGCTATTTATCCACAGCTGAGAAATTGCCCAGCTACGCTGCCTTTAGAATGAAGCTGCCTTACCCTGCACAAGGGAAAGAGAGAGAATAGCATCAAAAGAATCAGTCTTACTGGGACTTTTTAATGAGAAATCAGCTGAGCAAGCCACTATCCAAGGAAAGAGGAGGAGGCTCCTTTGCACACATTATACGATTTAATTAATTAAGGCACATACCAGCAGCTATTTGAGTGCAAAGACACAGCTCGACTGAAACGACAGGCTAGTCCAGAGCCCCTCAGCAGACTCAGTTTGGCTGCACCTGGGAAGACACAGGCATCAGGAAAGGCCACATTCAGTCTGCTAGGGAAAAGGCAGACATTTCTCCTTTTAAACTTTGCATTGCCTCACGACACCCTCATCCATGGAGTGGAGCAAAGACCAAAGGAAGCTGACAAGGAATCAGCACCCACTCAGCCCTCTGCTAACTCTGACCCACTGAGAGAACAAATTCACCCTTTGGACAGCCCACTCTGGTGGCTGTATATCATATATGTCTCCTTTTCCACTCTCTCATCAGCAAAACATCACTCTTGATTTTAAAACCTCAACGATGGGGAGATTAAAAGCAGGGAAAGAGGGAGATTACAATGGCAAATACACTGAGCTTGACCTTTCAGTATAGGAATTCTGGGTTGCAAAAAGCAGGCTCTGGGCAATGCAGTGTAAAGAGGAAGAAGCAGAGATAATCAGATAGGTCAACAAAAAAAAAAAAAAAAAAAAACAAAAGGGGGGGAACCCCAAACACACCTCTAAATAACTAAATTAAAAGAGTGAAAATTGTCATCTTTTGATCTGCCTGTATCACAGACACAGCTATCAACAATCAAGCTTGCTTAAAAATTGTGGTGTTTAAATAATTCTCTCAACTCCTTATTTGCACTGGAAGAGGATTCAGCAATATAATACACACAGATTCTTCTTTCAGTATTTTGCTTCACAGAAAATTAGTACCAAGAAAATAAAGGATGAGTCATAGCTGATCATATCATAACTGAAAGATAGCTTGAAATTTAAAAATAAATTAGGAAAACAACTGTAAAATAACCCCAAAC
This sequence comes from Molothrus ater, assembly GCF_012460135.2. NCBI lineage: Eukaryota > Metazoa > Chordata > Aves > Passeriformes > Icteridae > Molothrus > Molothrus ater. The sequence goes on from NC_050478.2 coordinate 61,351,764, forward strand.
AAACAAAAAAACCAACCAAACAAACACACAGAAAACCCAAACCAAAACCAAACACACCACATAAGTAAAGCCTCCTGCAAATACTGCTGGCAAATTATCATTTACAAGTTGGCTACCTCAGATTTCTAAACTCCAGCAGCCTACCTGGGCTCCAACCACATTTGGCTTCATGGGTTACACAGAACAACTTTCCTTTTATTAATGTTTCAGTTAAGGTCACAAAGAATGTCATTTCCCTCTACCTTCTTTACCAATTTTCCCAGAAAGGAGGGGAAGAAAATTTAAAGCATAAAATAGCTATTTGGAGGAAAGTGAGGACTTCGCCTGAGCTGACTGTGATCTGAACTCATTCTTTGCATTTCCTACCACAGGTAGCTGCCATGGCTGCACAAATCTTTCCCAGGGTAGAAGGCATTCCTGGGTTCCTCATTCAATGGCTCTGCTTACCCTCTGTGAAATGACCCGAGTCTTTCTTTAAAAAAATAAAAATCAATGCTTCAGAGTTGATACATGCTGCTAAGGCAGACCCCACAACAGATCCAGAAGGGCACACCACAAGTCATATTCTTCATACACTTTAATTACAGTTTACACAAAGTGAAAGGCAGGTTAATGAGCTCAGTTCATAAAAAAAAAAATAATAAGAAATGGCATTCTTGTATGGAAGAACAGGGGACCTAGCCTTCAGAGGGCTGATCAGAAAATATATATTACATCCAAGAGTCACCCACAGTCCTCAGCTAAGAAAGAGAAGGGAACAAAAGGGGCAGGGAATGGAGAAAGGAACAAGGGACCTTATTTAATAAAATCCTTTTAAAGAGAAGTGTTTCTCATTAAACTGGTCCCTCTATACCAGAGCAGCAGATTCAAAAGGTTTTCTCCCATGTGACGTTTCTCAAGACCATTGAACACACGCAAATCTGCTGACAGAGGAAGCAGAAGAAAAGCATTTCAAGCAGCAGAGCTCCAAGAGCAGACAATAGGTGCCACCTCCAGATAGCAAGGCAGTGCTTCCCCGAGAGACCTGTGGCCACCCATATTCAATGTGGGTAACTGAGAACATGCTCCATTCTGGCCAACGTGAGACCCACCACCACAGCTGCTCACTCAAAGCACTGGGTGGCCCTGAATGCTTTTAAATGGAAAACATGAATGCAGAGATCTGGGTGGTGTTCTGTGTGCAGTGGCCTGAGGAGGAGGGGGAGGCCAGCCTGTCCCTTGCCAAGCCCTGAGTCACAGCCCCATGCCAGGGAATCCCATGCAGAGCCCTGTGTGCTTGAGGTGCTGGGCTGAGCAGCAAGGAAATGCCACCCCAAACCTCCTGGATACACCACCAAATTACCCAGCTGTGAGACATCCTGTCTTATGTCATGTTTTGGCTACCCTAAGTGTGACACTGGTGTTTTGGGTAAGCAGAGAGCATAAGAAAGGCGCTGTGAACCCAGCTTACTCTATACCCTTTTCCTCACCCCATCCTCACAGCTCCACGTCCAGGGTTACTCATCACAGGTCCCCACCTGTCCCTTGGAAGTTGCTGTGCCTGCAGTTCTTCATACTAAATTTACTTCTAAATGTGCAGTGGGGAGTATTAACACATGGTCTGGTCTATGATTAAAAAGGGATTACTTTTTTTCCCACCAAACAGGGTGAAAGGGAAATTATAAAGTTGCATCCAGAAGGATATCATTTCCAAGTTAGACACCTTCAGTTTTAAAAAACCCTATGAGGTTCTCATTTATTAATGAATAGCTGCTGTCTTTGTAATTTTGTCATACTTATTCCATTACTGTCTGACACTTCCTATTGTCACTGCTTGAATTTTTAAACACTTCCACATGACTAGTGCTAATCTCCATGTTTCATGGAGGGCCGCTAATAAAAGGACAGAGATGCATGAGTGTATAAGAACAATTATAGCTAAACGTGCTCTAAAGCCTGCTCTTAACATCTCTCCATTTCTAGCATTTCTCCCTTCCCCCTAACTCCCAGCATCTGAAAGGAAAAGAAAAAAGAAGGAAAGATATCTTTCCCCTTTATTTTGGGGCTTGAATGGGATTTATTCCTGACCAAGAGAAAAAAAGAGAGCTCCTTCTCAAAGCAAAAGGCTCCCAGAACAGGGTGCAAAGATGCAGGACTCCTGTGTGAAATAAACCTTGGCAAGCAAACAGCGAGCTTCGTATCTTGATTTTTCTTTCAGAAAATCCTGTAGAACTGGTACAACAAGCTATTGTGAACAGCTGCTTTGACGATACAGCCTCACAATAAACAGCCTCTGATTTAAACACAGGACTACACTCACCTAGACAGTCTTTTATTTGTTTATTCCTAAGATTTCAACACCTCTTTTGTCCTGATTCTCTGCACCACAGATTTCCAGCATGTAAGTACCTAGACATTATGCATTTGAAAGCACAGTTAAAACACCTTTTTAGACTTATATTTTCCTAAAATCCTCCTATCCACACCTTTTAAGAACCCTCAAAGAGCAATACTGTCTCTCCACTTCCCTCCCAGCCTGCTCTATTGGGTCTGTTTCCCATCCCTTATTACTGGCCCATGTAATTCCACACACGCTACATTAAATGCATAAACGTGAGCAGGAAATTTTCTTAAAATTCTATGAAATTTACACCTTTACTGCAAAGATCACCATGGTAAACAGGGACAAATGACCCTGAGTGCTGCTTACACACATGTATTTTGTGCAATCAACATTGTTTTTCACTGCTTTATTCCAATAGCACCTTCTCCTTGTTCTGTGTGCACTGTGTTCACATGAGAAACCCTTGATCCATTTAACAATTTGCAGGTACCTCTTGCACTTGATGTGTTGGGTGAAGAAATATTCTCTACTTTACTGTGGTCCCCTATGTTCAGGTAAATGGGGTTCAGCTTATTTTATATTTCTGTCTTCTCAAACAGAGAGGGCCTGAATTCCAGTAGCTCAGCTTTAAACCAAATGAAAAGAGGGAGAAGTAAGCATCACTCCTAATCAGCCCAGAGAGTCCACTCCTAATCACCTAGAGAGCTCTGATGCAGGGAGTAGGTTTTGATTAGATGTTAGGAAGAACTTCTTTATTCAGAGTGGTGAGGCATTGGCACAGGTTGACCAGAGAAGCTGTGGATGCCCCATCCATGGAAGTGTTCAAGGACACAACCTGGTCTAGAGAAAGGTGCCCCTGCTCACGACAGGACAGTCTAGATAATCTTTAAGGGGCCTTCCAAACCAAGCCAGTTTGTGATTCTGTATCTGAAAGTCTTGCATGGCACACCTGCTTCAGAGAGAGGCTAATACAACTGCTAAAAGACACTGCTTAGTTGTCTGGATATTAATCTAAGAGCAATCCTGAGCTGGTAACAGTTCATAAGAAATAAAGAGTTTTGGTTTTCTATGACTTCCACAACTCTCCCCCACCCCAAATCCCAACTCACGGTCAACCCACTTTACTTCCAGAAAAAGTAGTATTTTTAAATGCTACTCCTACAACTAACAGTGCTGCACATAAGTCAGAGCTGTCCAATTTTAATGCAACTGGCATACACACTGACAATTTAACAGCAGCCCCAAAGCTATGTCTAGCTTGCATATGCACACCTATTTACATGAATTGTTACCAAAAGAAATTCAAACCATCGTGAGAGCTGATTGTTCTCGTGATTTCTCTTCAACATTAATGAAAAGCCTGCAAGCAAAAAAATGTTCTTCTCACCTTGAAATGACAGGGAAACTGAACATGCAGGCCAGGCTTTGAGGGCTATACATAGCTTTTAAAGTTCAACCTGGACCTCCCAAAACAAAGTTTTCTAAACTCAAAGGCCCTCAGATCTCATCTACTGGGCTCTTTCAAATACAGGACAAAGTCCAAAATGTACTACTGTTCTCACTACAAAGAAAGAAATATTGCCAATCCTCCAGGCAATGCTTTGAAAATTTATTCCTTCGTGCCTTTATATTTAAATAGTGACATTTGTCAAAAACTTACAATGATTGTATTAAAGACCTTTCAATTAGCTTTAGGTAGCAAGATCGCACTACCAGGGGTATCTTTATTCATCCCTAGGAATCCCTAGGTAAACTGTCAGACAGGACAAAAAACTCTGAGAGTCGTGAGGCAACATGATCTACTTGTCCAGGGATAAAACAAGAGATCTTCTGATCATGAACCCAGGGCAGGCTGAGTTTACAATGTGAATCAATTTTCTGAATGCAGGGATTGAGCATAAAATGGCTTGCACTACTGTGGTCCCCTAGTAAAATGTAAAACAGTAACTTCTTACTTTCTAAACCCCTCTCTCTTTCATTCCTCTACTCCAGGAAATAGTTACAGACTATTTTTTCCAAAGAGATCTAATTGCCTACTGCAGTCTCAGATCAAACAGGTATTTGCATGTTTTAATTTATGTCTACAAAGTTACTTCTGGGCACAAAATAAGAGCTAGACCAAAGCTAGCTAGCTTAACCAGTTTTTGACAGCCAAATATACACCAACCAGCCTTATTGCCTATTTTGCATTTGAAATTTAGTGTTGATTCACAATTAAAAAAAAAACAATCAAAAAACCCCACGAAAACGGTGCAGTCACAGAAGAGCTGTGTTGTAAAACATAATTTCAAACATATCTGCCCATTCAATTCATGCTCAATATTCAAATGCCAGGCTGATTTTTCTCTCTGCCATGATAAGGGCACATGCATAAGGCAGAGGAGCTCATGAATTCACAGGCCAGCAGGTGCTCTTGGGAATTTCCCTGATAGGCACTTCTGGCACATGGGAACCACCTTGCACTACTTCACATTAACCATAGGTCAAAAACATGTACTGAGGCAGTAACCAACACTGAATTTACAATGAATTCACACCACACTAATTTGTTTTTATAGCCACAGCCACAGCTACGGGCACTAGTGCTGAGCTGGCTCCTCTCCTCCTCCTGTTATTTTAACATTCACATCCTTCTACCTGTTCTCGTCTGTCCTGTGGGGTGAAAATACATTGCACAGTTGTAGATAAATTTTGTCACATTTGCCTTTTTATGTTTTGACAGTGCAACAAAATGGAATTATCCTACATAAGAAATACCACTGCACTTACCACACAGAGGTCTGCCAGCCTCCTTTCCTCCCCTGCAAGGCTATGATGAGCAGCAGTAAGAGCACACCACCCTTGCTTGATGAGGTTACTCCCTAAAGTTTAAGCCAAAAACAAATAAACAATTAGGATTGCTATACAAACTCTGTGAAGTTTATATACATCTCAGCAAGTTTGAGGATCTATAATCCTTAAGCTGTTTTAAACTTGTAACATTTTCCTGAACTCAAAGATTAATATCTGTTCTAAGTTTCTTCATTCAATTCCACTTTTTGGGTTATCAAAGTTCATAAGATTGCCTGTCAGTCCATCTATAAGCTACTGAAACATTCCTCTGACCCCAAATGACAGGAAGCCTGTGGTAAATTTTACCAGAACTTTTCAAGTTAATTTTTTACCTTTCATTTATTCCTTCACTTTTCCATACTCCCTGGTTAGTTTATACTTTGTCTTCAGTTTCTACTCTTTTTGTTTTTCCTCACAGGGTATTTTTGTTCTTTTTTTCAGAAACCTGTGCTCTGTTCCCATCTCCCACATCTATAATAATGTCTCTCTTACAGACCTGAGCTGAGCAGTCAAGATGAAGTTAAGATCTAGAGATAATATTGTCCAAATGGATTTCAGGAAAAGAAAACATTTTTCTATCACTAACAGCAACATTGTAAAGAATACACACACAATTAGAGAACTTTTTAATAGGGAAAAATGGGTTCCTTTTGTTTTAAAGTTATTCTTACACTAGACTTTGCTCTTAAGTGGGTATTGAGATGTTAAACAGAATAGAATTTCACAGAGATTTCACAAAATACTAGCTATGCTTAATCATGTGAGTCTCTCTTTTTTTTAAGCTGTCCAATAGGTAGTATTTTTCCTCCTTACTTAATTTTTTAGAAAACATAAGGTGTTACCATCACCCAAAACCAGTTTGCACTTGTATGGTATTTAAGTTGCAAGCTTATGTTTTGATTTTCTGACATCCTGCCAGTGATATTTCTTCCTTGGGCTGTTGAAGTAAGATGCTGGATCTCCTAAGAGTGTCATGTGAATTAGCATTAGTTACAAAAGTGCTTCATGATCTTGACAAACCGAGGAGTTTGAGAAAGCACAGATCTAAAGCTACAAAACCAGAAGTCTGTCAAAAGGTGGCCTGCTGCATGAACAGCAAATTAAAGGGATCAATATCAGTGTCTGGATTCCAAGTACCCAAACATTCTGTATCCTGTGCATCAGCAAACAGAAATTTAAAAGTCACAGAATTGTTAGGGTTGAAAGGGACCTCTGGAGATCATCTTGTCCAATCCCCTCAAATGTTGACTTCATCTGCAGATTTGGATACCAAAATATTTTAATTATGTGCTCAAATATGGAATAGTATGGATGTTGGCAGAGAAGGTTTTTAGAGTTTGTTTGGAAGTTTTACATTCTCTTAGTAATTTGGATGAAATGTCAGAGAGAATAATGATTAGAAAAGAAGACTGTTCTCTTGCAGATGCCAACTGTATTTCTTTGAGTTACAGAGAACCATCTGGTCATCTGGGTTTGACATTATGTCAGTTATGTGCTATGATTTTATTAGACTGCTTAGCTTGATGAATGAGAAGGATACAGATTTAAGGTAAATCAAAACATGCCCCATATACACATATTTTTGATGTCCAACTATGCATTACTTTGGGGCTTGAAAGTTAAGGATTAATTTCACACTGAGTGAAGCCAAGACAAAACATTCTCAGTCCAACAATTTCTGAAACAACAAAGGTAGATTTAGAAGTGATCTTCAGATTTTTTATTTTTACAAAATAAAATCAAAAACAAAAGAAAAAAAAAACCCAAAATAAAACACAAAACAAAACAACCCCTCAATAAAACTTTGCTCAAACACGTTTATCTACTTCCACTGGAATTCCTCTCCGTCTCTCTTACACACATAAAGCTCTTGCAATCCCTTCTTCTCAAAACACAATTTCAACATCAGCTACCAGTGTTTTGCTCCTGGATGTAAGAAATTAGCGTTTTACAGCAAGAAGAATCATTCACTGGCACAGCCTCTCCAGGGACATGACAGAGTCCACATTGCTGGAGGTTTTCAAGACGAAAGTGGACAAGGTGCCAGATAATCTGATCTACCTTTGCCACAAAAGAAATAGCACCTACATCTAATATTTAAAGTAGCCAGTGAAAGCATCTTTCCCCTAATTTGTGTTTTAGAAATCACAGAAAACAGAGGAGCAGTGTGTAAGTAGAAAGACTTGAAAATTTACTTCAAAAGAACTTTTTTACAGAGGCACAAGGGGTTTTTTTCAACAATATTTACCATGAGGCAACAGGCAGAGAATTATGTATTTGAAGAATAACATGTTTTTAAGCTGCAAGAAGTAAATCACCTAGAATGTGTATACCTCCAAGGAAAATTCTACTATACAAGATAGTCACTGCAGATTACTGATGCTGTGCAATTTCCAACTGTTCCTCTTCCAAAGGTAAGTGAAAAAAATATTGTTCAAGATCGTGGCAAGAAGGGATTTGAAGCTAATTTTGTACTTTCATCTCCTTTTTCCTCTACTCGCCTTCTTTTCACCCAAAGTCAAATTTTCCCATAGGACAACTGGTACTTACCCAGGAAATATAGTAAAAAGCTTTTAAATGGGTATGTCATGACCATGAGCTAACTCCTAAGGAGAAGGAACAGAAAGCATCTCACAATTCGAACTAAGGCTAGCATGCTTCTAAACCAATGTCAAGGTTATGACATATGTCAGAAACCATACGTAGAGTTCTTTTGATATTGAAAGAATAGTTTGCATCAAACGAGCTGGAAACAACAGTAATTTTCTTTTTCTCATGTTACTATTTGTCTACATCATTGTTTGATTTTGATACATAAGAAGTAGAATAAGTTGAAATGAGGAGTTCTGTGTCTGGCAGGCAAGATATTTATTATTTTCTAGAAATAATTTATTCCAGGATGTCGACTCCAGTTCAATGATTCCTCCTCTGCCCCTTTCACTCTGCCCCATTTGAGAAGAGATGAACATGTTTGGAAAAAGAAGGGAAAAAAGTTGTCTTTGAACAACACAGAGAGGGTGGGGACAAAACTATCAAAGATGTACAAATATGAAATAAAGGAGAAATAAAGATAATACTATTTTTAAATTACCAGTGGAAATAATAAGCAGAGGGAAACGTTAAGAGGTCAGCGACTAAAAATAACTGCCATGCTAATTAATACCAGAGTTATGGTTACCAGGGCAACAACAGCTCCCCTAACCTTTCTTCTTTAAGTGTATTTATTATTTTCACTGAAAACTCCTTTCTTTTTAGTAACTTGGAAACTTTAGCATCTCTATTGGCACAAAGCACCTCTGAGCACTGCAGGATTCTTTAGGAATCCTGTATGTTCAGCACGGAGTTGTCAGATTCACAACACACAGTTTTACCTTCTCAAGGGTTTAGAATGTTAAACTGTTTTAAAAGCTAGAGCTCCATATCTTTCTTTTTAACATTCATTGCATATTTCTAGCACTTGAAAGTCCCTAAAAATTTGTTCTCTCAAGCATTGTCGTCCCATTTCAGGACCAAAAGGGCACATACCTCCATCTGTACGGTCACCCTTGAAATCCATGAGCAATGAAAAGCTTTCTCCCAGCACAGATTAAACAAACCACACAAGTTTGTTCAGACCAAGCCTGGGAACAGAAACCAGGTCTTTTGCATGACTGCACGATGCATTACTGAAAGGTTACTGCGCTGACCTTTGGTCTTGGTCACAAAACATTACTGATAAATCATTTTGATTAATATTTTTTTTTGGTTTTGCTTTGGGGCTTGGCCTGCTGTTTATTTAAATGATTCTCAGGTATTCCTGTCCTTGTACTCACCAGTGCCTATTTGCACTATCTGGTGAGGAAGAGTTGTTGCATTAAATCTCAAAGGAGGTTCATAAGATAATTCTTCAGAATTATCTTAGGCTGAAAATTGAATTGAATAAACAAGAAGGTAAACTTCTTGCTTATTGGATGATTTGCAAAATAACCTGCAGAAATGGAGAAAAGCACATTACAGCTGGGAACAAACATGTTGGAGGGACAGTAAGAAGCAGCAGTATATGCATAGAGTTGTCTTTCCCTAGGATTTCCCAAAAGCAGCTTGGGGAAGGCCCACTGTGGGGAGAGGAAGCTGGTGCACACTGATGAGGAATGCTTGAGTGGAATAAAGTTATGCTAATCATAAGGCTGTAAAATATGTACCACACAGCTGGAGGCAGAAATCAGAGCACTGCTCTTACTGAGCTGAGCGTGAACCAAAGAAATCTAGATACAAGACTGAAAATTTCTTGAGAATTTCACATTGTGTGATCACACAAAGAACTAAGATTTGCTAAAACTGATAGTCTTAAGTTTTGTCATTTAATTAAATCACCCCAATACTATATTTGTGTTCTCCTGATAATTACAAAATATTTCAGACTTTTTTTAAAGATCATTTTGTGGAAATATTGAAGGGGGATTTTTTTTGTCATTGTTTTGCAGAATCATACTAGAACCACGATTATGATCCAAATACTATCACAGCTTCATATTCAGACAAAAAATATGAACAAAAATTTTGTACAGGAGAACATATTAATTTAAAAAAAACTTTCAAAAAGGTAATACGAAAAATACTGGCAGCTATCTTGCAGCACCAGAAATACACACACACCAATCCTTCCCAAGGACTGCATACTGTAACTGCCAACCATAAACATATGACCTCATTGATAAAAGTATGATCTCAAAGCTCATACCCTGTATCTCCTTTCTCTAAATTAGCAGACATTAAGGACAGAGTCCAGATCTGAGGAAGCCAATCAAGCTTTGAAGTGTTTGCAATGCTGCCCTAGAAGCTGTTTTGATTTTTACCACCAGGCTGCTAGATAAATTCTAATCTCACCATCAATTATGAAAGATTCTTATGACAACCTTGATTTTACAAAATTAGGTTATCTTCCAGCCTGTGGACATTTTCCTGTTGCATTCTGGGTTAATCCACATGTAGAGCTCACTTCTGTCAGAATGACAAAAAACAATTGATTTTGTTTCATGGTGTATTCTTATCAATGCTCTCCGCTGCTCTTAGCCAGTCTTTGACTGATAGGGTTTTAGAGGAAAGGTCCATTAATTGATTTGTAAATAATTACAGCAAAGTCTTCACTTTTGACTAGATATCAATAAAGGTCTATTCTTTTTTCACTGTTGAATGCTTTTAAATAAGTTTCAGTGTTCAACTTTCAGCCACAAAATTCATTAAAATCATTGAATACTTTTAGAGTAGCACCCACTGGTGATAGCAGAGGCAAGAGAGTGTCAGCATTTCTCTTATACCATCTTATTGGAATGGATTAGAGGGAAGAAAAATAAATAAACAAATAACATGCCTGGGAAAAAAAAAAGGCAAATCAATTATTTCTTAAAGTGTGATTTAATTTTCAGACCTGGTGGAATTTCATCAGCTGTACAGAGTTAAAAAAATAATCATGTGCAGTACTTGGTACATGTGTTCCTACACATGCACAGTGTAACTGTTCATTACCTGTAGGCACACATGGGCACAGGTAGTCTGTCCTCCCATGTTTCCAGCAATTTTTGAGTCTGCTGACTAAATTCAGACGCATTTAACAAAGGACCCAGAGTCTCAAAGCCAGCAAGTTCCCACAGATTTTGTGAAAATAAGCAGCAGGGTATGCACAAGGGAGACCCACTTAGCGTCCCAATGGAGCAGAAGTCTGCAGAATGAGCTCTGCAGCACTGAACGCTTGAAAATTACACCCATCTGGGGAAAAAATACATAGCCAAAGAGGCTAGAAAGTACACACACACACACACACACACTGTTTTCTAGGCCCCCAGCTGAGGAGACGAAATAGCAGTCAGAACTCACGTGTCAATCAGCATCTGTCAATCAGAAACCCAGGTTTCATTGATTTTAATAGTTCTCAGTTTAAGGTTTTTATCTTCTCCTTAGCACCTCATGCATAACAGAAAGCCCTGCACACAAATGTGAGTTTTCAGAGGAAAGTAGAAATTCTAGTCTAAAAAGTAGTTATATTTTACCAACCCTTTCATAGGCTGTTAATATATTCAAGCTGCAACAAGACCATATTGAAGTTGTCACACACACGAAGTACAAATACCATTAATACAAGTAATTGCATCATATTTTGAGACTGCATTTCAAGTGATCAGCCCAAGGCAAGGCAAGTTTTATTTAATTCTCTGTACATAATGCCAAAAAATGAGATATATAGTCATATTGGGAAACTGCCTGTTCAGCATTATAAAACAATTGACCAGAAACCTTCTTTACTGCTTCTTTCCGGTGATAGCCACCCCCTTCATATTAACAAGCACATAAGATTTCCACCTAGTCAACAGAAGCAAAAGGTGCTCCTACAACAACTGTGCGAGTTCATTGTATAATTTTTGTTCCTAATATCTGTTCCAGTTGTCAATCCATGCTTTCTACCTGGCCAATACCTATGAGACTTTCAGTTCCCCCTGCCTTCACTGGAAGCAACCTTCCAGAAAGAGCTCAAGCTGCACAAAACCTTAACAAAAAACTGTGTGTCAGCACATGAACGTGTGTGTGTGTCAGCACACCATCAGGTCCATGTACGAAGCACAGAAATAGCAGAGATTTGTGGGTTACAGCCTCTTTCCTGTGACATTTCCCATTTTATGCCCAGCCAGTGTATGCTGAGCATCCCACACAATGAGCCATTTCAGGTACATTGCTCACAGGGTAAATATATGAGTCACTCTCACAGCACATTTGCCCTAAGACTCATAAAGAGAAATTCATTGAGAAAAGAGGCCAAAATCCCCCTTGTTCTAATAGCAGAAAGCTGGAAAGCTCAAAGATTCCTAGGCTGACAGATCCAGGGGAGGCCATAGCTGGGGGCAGCAACATCACACTTCCCAAAGTGTGATTCCCAAAGGTCTCCCAAGGCCATTGGGAGACCTTTGGGAATCCTAATTCAGACCATACTTTTTCAGCTATAGCAGCACCTGTGGACACTGTTCTGCTACCAAGGGGAAAATGCATAAAAGACAGAGCAAGCCAAGCCAGAGGGAGGCTGCCAGTTACAGCCTGGCCATGTTGAATGATCCTTGTGCCCTTGTCCCACTTACAGGAGTCACTGGGTTGTTTCAGCAAGATTTGGCAAATGGGCAGATGTATGAGGTATCTTCATTCCACCTGAAACATAAATAATCTCACATTTGACATCAGCCCTACACATGGGGAAGGTTTTCTGAGGAATACTTTGTCAGGGACAGCAGTACAACCTGCTACCCATGAAGCAAGCAGACCTCTTATCTAATGGCTATTTTTCCTTGACTCAGTCACAGCAGGATTCTTGGGTATTGTTAAGGACTTAATTGGAGACCCAAATGTAACTAAGATAAACACATCAGGAAAGAAAAGCCAGCAATGTGTTTCAGTTAAAACTTCACTAACCTAAGAGTCTCTCTTTAAGCCACTCAGAAAAGCCTTTAAAATCTGATAATCACTTAATAATATTTCACACTTGCTGCTCAACCTGAAAACCTCAGCTACAGCTTTTGTAAACTGTGGTATTCTTTTTCCAGATGGCTTGCAAAATAATTTATAAACAACAAAGTTCAGCAGGTTCATAGCAGCTGTTTAATTCCAGCACTTTGGCCACCCACTTCAGCATAACTGAGAGCTTTCAATCAGTTTCTTTCTCTCATGGGGCCTTCAAACAGCATCAGAGCATGTGTTCAACATGGTCTCAGAAACTAGCCAGCCAAATAGGGAGGGTCAGTCATCTCAGCACCTCTGTAACATACCCACAGCATGCCCACGCTGCCTTTTTCCTTTATTTCTTTTTAATACATAAGCCTAGTTGAGAGCAAGTAGGAAGATGCCCCAGAGTTTAAAAAATGCCTTTGTTGAAATACATAGTTCCTACAAAACAATTCCAGTTTGCCTTAGTCCAAATGCTGAATATAATCGTCCCAGCAGGAATATAATCTTAATGCAAACATAAAATCTCACAGGATCAGAATGGCTTTTTTTTTACTGGTTTAACTAAATGTATGCTAAGTGCTATAAGAAAGAGAATATGTCAAAAAGGGCCTTCTCTCTACCTGACAGATTTTCACTGCTATTTCTGTTTCTTCCTCCCCACTCCTCTTTCCTTGCTGGTGTTTACTTTGGCTTTGTTTTTCTTGTGTCCCTTCACAACCTCCTTGTCCTGGATTGGCCTTTGGGGCGCAGAGGAAAAAGGAAGAGGTATTGCTTCACAGTCTCTTTAAAGGTCATGCAGTCTGAACTGGACAGGGACAAATTCCAAGTCACTTTAAGCTCTTCTGATCACAGGCACATCCACACAAAGTATTCTGGAAACAGCATGACAACATTAAGGTTGCATTAAGCTCAATAAAATATACCCTGCCTGTCAACATAGCTGATTAGCCCAGGTTCAATGCCCCATGAATCACAGACATATGGTTTCCAGGAGGCTCAGGATAAACAGAGCAGTATGGAGGCATGCCCTAAGTACTAACTTCATCTGATATCTGCAAAGGGTGTCAGGGCATCAGCACATCCAATCGATCCAGGACAGCAGCCCCCAGTGTATCTCATCATTTCAGCTAGTGAGGGAAAGGCAACTTGTCTCCTGAGGAGCCTAGTCCTAGCTTGGTAAGCTTTTTACAAATTAGGGCTGATGTGAGCTTGTTTGCTGGCCACTGCTGATAAGATGCAGCATGCTGTGGTCTGTGGACATGTTTTCTTGCTTTCGCTTACACCAGCATGCTGAGCCTGAAGGGATGACTGGCAAGAATAAGGTGCTTGTGGTGGAGGAGACCATCTCTAGGCAAGTATGCAACTGAGAAAAGTGTTCCTTAAAAAAAACATTCAGCAGCCCACAACTCCTGGAGCAACAAACAAAGCCAGTCTGACGCCGAGGTTTGTGTACCATCTCAGTAACCAACAGCCAGTTAATGCTGGATTCTTCTCCAAGGCATTCTCCTCCTCCCACAAATCCTGTGGTTTCCACAGCATACACAAATTTGTCAAACAGAAAATAGCACTGTTTTGCTTTATGCTAATGTTTAAACATGATTTGTATTGAGCTATTGTACAAACATTGGTTAAGAACTAATTGGGGTTTTTTAATGGGTTTATGTCCTGCTCACAATTGCCAGGAACTATCAGTGTGTTGAGGAGAAAAAAAGATTCCTTTAGTTTTGACACACAGCAGAGGTTTTTAAATAAAGCAGACAACTGAAACAATCACAAGATCTCCAATATGTCAAAGAGATTATCAGTGTAAGAAGGGTCTGCTGGCTGTCTCAGTAGTGCCCAGCAACCTTAAAAAAACCCCACAGGCAATAAATTCCACCAGCAGGAGTAATTTCAGCAGCACACTGCAATAAAACAGTGTTGCAGAAGCTGGAGGGCAACACAAGCAGGTAGCAAGCCCACAGAGGAATCCCAAACTGCAAAAGCAACCCTTCCAGCTTGTGGAAAGAGCCCAAAGGTCCCCGTGACACCTGCTGTTTCTGTGTTGCTCTTGTGCTCTCAAGGAAAGGTTGCTCCACTGGGGCTTTCCCACACCACATCAATAGCCAGCTGCAGGTTTGGACAATGGGAGCAATTTGAAGCTGGACAAATTGAAGAAGCCAAAAGCTTCTCTGGCAGGAAGTCAAAGTTTGATGAGCTGTATTTAACAGCCTTAGAATCTGGGGGGTAATTAATAAGTAATTTAATAATAAAAAGGAAAGAGAAGGAGGGGCAGAAGGAAAGATTCTGCAAACAAGGATAACTCTCTGGAGCTCACGGAGCCCTGGAAAGGTTTCCTAATATGACAGTGAGGGCAACAGAATACAGTAAGGCATTGTGAGACAGACAGTTGTCAGGCATTCTGGGATTTGAATCCTACTGCTTCCTGATGGACATAGCATTAAATTCCCTTTTTCAAGTGCAAGCTGTATTTTAACCCTTTGCCCAGGGAGTTATAATTCCTTTCTATTAAAAATGTAATTAAACAACAAAATGCAGAATTGTCTAGGGATACACAAAACAGAAAGCTGTGTAGGTTTAAAAAAACATAGAAGTCCATCTCGTAAGGGGTCAATTACAAGGAATCTGGTTGTTGATTAGCATCTTGTGTAGTAAGATCAAAACCAACAATTCTGGTACCTGGTTATCTAGACAGTAATAAGAGTTAAATCTGCATTCATGGAACAGTAAAGTCAGAATTTTTAAGCACAATTGCCTCTTGCCTCTGTTGTAGGCCTGGACTTATGCTTGAACATGATCCCAAAGCAGCAGATTTTCAGACTGACATCTAAAATTACACAGAATAAAATTTTATTATCATAAGGGGGTTTTCACCCCCTTTTGCTTAAACTAGGGCAGGCTGAATTTAACTTTTTGCACAGTACTAAATATGAAGAGGTGGGATTAGGGGAAGGAGGAAGGAAGGCAGGAAGGAAGGCAGGAAGGAAGGCAGGAAGGCAGGAAGGAAGGAAGGAAGGAAGGAAGGAAGGAAGGAAGGAAGGAAGGAAGGAAGGAAGGAAGGAAGGAAGGAAGGAAGGAAGGAAGGAAGGAAGGAAGGAAGGAAGGAAGGAAGGAAGGTTGGTTACAAGATAACCACCTCCCCAGTCCTGCTCTGTTGTCTGCTCCTCACTCCTCTGGGAGATGTCAGACTCCACAGCAGTCCTTGTCCTCAGTTTGCAGAGTTATCAAATGTAACACTAAGTTTTGGCACCAGTGGTAGTGGAAGAAGTAGGTTGGACTAAGCTCTAGCTGACCACTCAAGCACTCCATGGATGCACTTTCTCACATGCCATGTGCTAAAACTCTGCTTAGGTAAAGATAAGGCAGCAGAGCAGGGTCACTGTGCCTCACACACGGTGTTAGGCTGAAGGCAGACAGCTTGCAGCCACAGAAATAGCTCGGGTAGCCAGTAAATCAATATTTGTGTGTTATTGTTCTCGCATACATCCCATTTGCTGATCCAACACTTGTTCCCGCAGAAACAGGATCAGAGCGGCCGCCAGCAGCCAGCAGGCAACCAGAGCCAGTTCCCCCTGGAGCCTGCCACAGGTGTGCTGCCTCCAACCAGCAGGCAAAGATCCACGACTCCTTTTAATTAAGGAATAACCCCTTTACATTACAAAAGGACTTGTAGAAGGGGGCACGGCTTCCTCCAGCATTTCTGCTCCTTGGCAAAATATCACAGCTCTCTCTCTCTCTCCAGTGCACAGCAGCTGCTTTGCATGACTCCTTGTCCTATTTCTAAGCAAATCAGAACAAGAAGCACCATCTTCCTATGTGACTGGCAAAGAGGTTCCTTTCTCTTACAGTACAAGCAAACAGAAACTAAGAGGAAACCAAGGACGTTTTCTGATAGTGTGCATTCAGTCATGCTCTACATCTCAGTCTAGCAGAAGTAGTCATCATTTTGGGAAGTAGTCATCATTTTGGGACAGCAGCAACTCAGCAGCTGTGAAGACATCAGAGATGGGCTGCACCCAAGGGTCCTGAGAGAAGAGGTTGCTGTTCTAGTGGTGTGCTCTCTCTTGTCTTGGAAAAATCATAGAGACCAGCAGAGATGTCCCACACCTGGAGCAAGGCAAACATTGCACCCATCTCCAGAAAAAGCTTAAGGATAATATAGTGAGTTGTCAAAGAATGAGTGTAAGGGATGGCTGGCCTGCCTTGAGTACAGCTTTTAATCATTAGCCCCACCAGTCCCCCATTGTATTCTTGCATAAGGGGAAGTTGTGGATGCTATTACATTATCAAAAAAAAAAAATAAAAATAGAGAAACATGTAATTCCGCCTCTACATTCTCAACTATATATTTGTAACTATTGTGCAAAATAAAAAATCTTCATGTGCTTAAAATCTGCACAAGATAAAACAAACAGTCGCCCCAAGTAATCCATCTGCAATCCAGCCCATTAGAAAAGCTCATGTCAGGAATATCACACTAGATCTGACAGAAAAATCTTCTAGAAAATATATGCATGGATGACCAACTTCTAGAGCTTTTGTCAGCTCTACAGACAATTACTCCAATAGGCCCAACACACCAGCCTTCTTTTTTTTCTCTTATCTCAGCCAGCAAATTAATGTTATTAAGTACACAATCTTTCTTCAGTGGGCTACACAAACAAAATACACACAGTTAATTAATGCTGCAGTCATTTCTTTGATCTTCCAATGAAAACAAAATTTAAAAGTCATACTACTTCAGCCTAGAAGCTTAGAGTTAAAAAGCTTAGGAACTCATCCGGGACTTTGAATCCAAGAATCATTTGGCTGATGTCATTAAAAGAGCTGAATTAGACTTGTAATTATTCCCTTATGAGTTCTGCTGTCTATCTGAGAAAGAAGGGTATTCACTTCTGTCCTTAAAATTGATTTACTTTAGTGAAAAAAACAGAAGGGTTGGGGAGAGCAAGAACTTGGTTTTACTGTGCATGTGATAGAATACAAGAAAATAATTGTCAATATTGAACAAGATCCCTGTCAGTCAATAGGATCCATACCTTCTGTTTACATGGCATGGCAGTTTCCCTGAGATCCCCAGCATAAATCCTATCTCCACAGTTCCAGCTGGCTGTCCACTGCTTAGTGCAGTAGCACTTCATTAACATGCAAATGCTTGACAGTTATTGGGCTTAAGTACATCTGCATATTTATAAACAACCATTCCAAACCACATCCCCATTTAAGGAAACTGCTTAATGACACTGAACCTAAAGTCTCTCTCATATCCATTAAACAATAAGCTGCAGCCAGTACCATATTTGTATGGTACTTTTTAAAATACTTCTCACATAGCTAGGTCAAAAAATGTGTCAGTCAGTTTGTTCTTTTGTGGCAATCAAGCTTTTCTCTCTATTAAACCCCACTTTTCTATTGAAAGGCAAAAATAACTCAAAAAAAGGTTATGCTTTAGAAATTAATATAAGGTAAATTTATGGCAATAAAATACAAACATCCAGTAAACCATATTTAATGTTTTATCCATAATCTATAAAATATTCAATCAAAATAGACAATCTCTGTATTTTCAAATGTTTGAGAAGCATCAGACAACCAATGCACAGAATTGAAAGTTGCCTCAAAAATCTACAGATGTAATTTCTTTGCTCACAACAATAATTCTGCACATCTAAGGATGACTTCTATGTGTACCCCAATGTCACATCATTGAAGGCACATATCAAACCCAGCAAAGACACCTCTACTTCTAGCAGCACATTCTATCCAAAGCATCTGGAATTTTAATTTATGAAGTCCCATAAATTTGACCATGAGCTCCGATTTCTCAAAAAATTTCATGAAAATTACATTTTGTGATAAAAATATTTTTAAAAAACCCCAAAATTGAATTTATTTTTAAGTGGACAAAAACATGCCAAAACCAGCATGACCCAAGCCAGCTACAAGCATCAGAGACACCTACATGGACAGTTTCTGCACATGAACTGTAAAACTTGAGGATGCTGTTACAGACAAGAGGTAAGCATGAGCTGAACTGCTATGTGTAAAGAAAGTACAGGTCTGAAAGCCAAATACCTTCTCTGTAGAGACCTAATCTGGACAATCCCTGCTATTGGGATTACATAAAAAGCTCCATTGCATCTCCTGCTTCTGGCCCAATATTTAAAGAAACATTTTTAAGGATAACAGTGATGAAGAGAAACTGAAATATCTGAAATGCTAGCACAATAATCTGAAGTGTTACATAAATACCACAGTAAAATACATAAGCATTGCAAGCTTCATTTTGCTCATATTTGGATGTATCTATATCACTGCATCAAGTATGTTCTCAGCTCTCTCTGGAATTCTCTAAGAAACGTCCAACAAATGAGAAGTGAAGTCCTGGAGAGGAGAAGATATGTCATAATAACTACTATTTCACAAAAAATTAATTTTCTTGGACAAAAATACAAAAATCTGGGAAACTGAACCTAAGAATTCATGGTGGGGTTCTGGAGGTTGGTTTTTTTTGGGTATTTTAGGTAAGAAAATGTGCAATATGCCCAAAAGAACAAAATATGAAAAAAAATCTAAACCGCACTAATTAATAAGTAAGTATTTTTCATACACAGGAGCTAAATTTGCCTGCATATTTCCCATTCTATGTATAGGAAATGCTGCAGACCAAGAGTAACTACAGCAACACAGATGCACATATTTTCATCTACACGTGGGATGTTGAAAGTCAATTACAGGATAATTCCACATACAATTCACATTATATACTATGATCATTCTCAAAATAAAAGAAAAAAGTGAAGATAAAACATTTTCATGAGAAGATACTTATATTGGCTTTGTGTATATAACACGAAATTTGTGCTGTCTCTACACTTTGATTCATTTTTCATAGCTTACAATTAAGAATAGGAATGCACCCAACAAAGGACTTCCTTTGTTCCCATTGCCTAAAATTTGGCCCCATTACAGCACATGAAGATTGAAGGTAGCATTTTAAAAACTCCCAACGCATTTTAGCTTTCAAGGCTCTTGTTCAGAGCCATGCTCAGAAACATTGTTTCACTGGAAGTCAGTGAAGCAGCATTCAGTGTCCAAACTTTTTATAAAATATTTGCCTTAGAAATCTTCAATCCATTTGTAATTTCTGAAAGTTTTACCACCAGCCTAGAACTTTTCCCTCGGGTATATCTTCTTATAAAGACAACCAAAAGGGCAGTTGTTTTATTGAACAAATACTTCACAAAGAAAATACTAGAATGCATGGTGGGGTGGTTTGTTTTATGAGCAACTGGTTTGGGGTTTTTTGAAGATAAAGTTTGATGTTGTGGTTTAAGCTGGCCTGTGTACCACTTGGGCATTCATTTTCGTTCTTATACCAGTGATGACACAGCTGATAAAATAAAGACCTTATTGGAGGTAATATACTAATGGAATCTCATCATCAGGGCAATTTAATTTTGTGGCAGCTTACTGTTAAGACAGAGAGCTGGTTCTTACACAGCCCTTTGGTGATGCTGACCTTAGCTTTCTACCTCAACCTCCAAATGAGAGAATGCTGCCTACATGAGATTTAATATCAATGTGACAAGTCACAACTTCACATAAATGATAAACATAGTTACCAAAATAATATCAGCAAAATGCTGTGGGCGATGCAACATCACATCACTGAGATTCTCACAGAGTTTCTTCTCCTGTACCTCAGTGTGTGCTTACAACTGAGCTCTCTCTGATGAAGTAAAAGAAAATAATGGATCAAAGAGACTGCAAAAAGACATCAGTGTCTTGCACTTGGGACAGACCATGACCTCTGAGCTATGTAATATGTGCCTAGTATGGGGCAAAAAATAAGGACACTGAGTAGACTTTTTGGAGTACACTATGCTTAAAACAACTTTTTATCAGGAGTGCCAGGTGGAGAGGTGCTTGGGAGCAGTCCCTTCTAACTGAGACTGAGCTATGTCTGCTCCTTTCAAGCTTCATCACTTTGTTTAAGGTCAATACCAAGGATTTGGAAGATAGATAAAATCCAAGAAAGCAAAATATCTGCTCCGAAGAAATACTCCTTACTTTCTTCCTTTGATATGAAGTGTTAACCAGAATTTAGAGTCTTTGAAAAGACCCTGAAAAATAATATTACCCTTTTAGACAAAGCTAGCTTTGAAGAATACTGAGTAAAGAATCTCTTTTTAATAATGAGCATGCACACTGCCTTGGATTATGTTCTAGTTTATTTCTATTACTGAACATAATAAAAAAAAAAGTGTGATTATATAAGGCACAGACAGGAATCTGATCTACCGAATGCAGGTCAGACACAAGGCATATCTGACCAGCATACTCTTACCAGCATAGCACAGCTGATTATTTCCCACTATGTGCAGAATACTTTGAATATGCAAACAATTTGAAGAAAATCAAAGTTTAGTACACTTCTTAGTCTTCTACAAAACTAAAACTTTTAGCTAAACAGCACCCTCAATTACCAAGTGGGTTAGATATTTTTACTTTTAAAGATCTATTTTCCAGCAAATTAAATTGTTTGGCCTGAGGTTTTGCTTTTCTATAAACATAAACCTCAGTTTTCACAAACAAACAAATTGAAGAATACACACTGCAAAATCCTGGAGGCCTTTACTTTGGGAAGCCTTAGAAGGCACTTGCTTTGGATCAAGAACTGGCAACATGCCTGTCAGTTATGAACATGCCTGCTTTTTCTTCCTATTTTTTTTTTAATTCAGGATCTTCTCAGATGTCTCTGCCTGGTAGAAAATTTAAATCTGTGCACAGACACTTCATTAAAATAACCTAAATTTCAATACATAAATTCTCTAAGTTTGTCCCGAAAGGACTTTCCTTGCAATTGCAACTAAAAAGCTGGTGTTAGGCTGTAGAGGACCACTCTGCTCCTCAGTTGGTGAAGTACCACAGAGAATTGCAGGAAAGAATTAATTATTTTGCCCTCATACCAGGGCTGGAACAGCATACAGTTAGTGCAATTTGCTCTTATACTACATAAAGGGAAAACAAAACATCAAATAGCTTGTCAGTTTAAAGAGTGTTTTCTCTTTGAGGGGAGGGAGAGGTGAGAAGGGGTGTATATGTAAATGAGGCAGAGAAACTACAGAGGAAAAAGATGCAAGCAAATAATTAAAATCTGTATCATAATGCCTACATAAAACATACCCACTGAGATTACAGGACCAATACTGATTCTAGCATCAAACTTTTCAATGTTACATTTTACAACTTAATAACTTTCTTTTAAAATACGTGCTTCGTGTGTAATCTCTATTATAGCACAATGGGCCCAAGATGATTTTTCAAACATAAATAGACTTTTATCAAACAGAAAGTGAAAACTCCTTTTAAACTCTGATCCCAACTCTTTGATGTGATCCAAGCAGTTGAATGTCTGAAGCCAGTTTCATTTCAGCTTGCACAAAACCAGAAGTTCTTCTGCATGTTATGGTGTACACCTACCTAATGAGCTACATGGCCAGGTGATAAAGATAGATTCACATTCCAGTTTGA
Organism: Molothrus ater; assembly: GCF_012460135.2. NCBI lineage: Eukaryota > Metazoa > Chordata > Aves > Passeriformes > Icteridae > Molothrus > Molothrus ater. The sequence goes on from NC_050478.2 coordinate 61,373,920, forward strand.
CCTGAGTAAATTTTTCAATTTTAAGGTGACACTCCTGAAAGTATTTTCTGTATTCAAAGGCAGTATTAAAAAAGGGGAAATGGTCCTCTGATGTGGGGAAGGTATTTATTCCCCAAGCATTTTTACCTGTGTTTTGTTTTTCCAACAAAATGGGGACTTTTGGCTTGGTAAGAAAGAGATTTCTTCAAAAAAAGGAAAAGCTGCATCTTTATTGAATCAAAACACATTTGGACACTTGTCATTCCCCAAAATGCAGATGATTATGAGGCCTAAGACAAGAAGCATAAGCTTAGCAATGTTATTTTTTTTCTCAAGGCTCTGGCTCACTCATATGTCAGACAGGCATGTGTATTATGCACATCCAGCAGGGGACAAAGATCAGAAATTTAAAGGAGCTGTTTGTGATTTTGCATGGGATGTGGCACACAGATGAAAGAGCAAACATTTTTCCCCTTAGTTTAATGCTAGCACTAGATTCCTAAATTAAGCCCAGCAGGAAATAAACATCCACCACAGATTTCAAAAGCTATCTCACATCTTTGTATTAAAACGTGTTATTTTAAGAGTCCCAAATGTTGCATGTCTGATTTTTATTAAGTCCAGAGCCAACATAGGAAGTGTTATTTGACTTTAGTTTAAAAGAAAGCAGAAAATATCAGTGGACAATGGGATGTAAATTGCAGGAAGCCAAAACAAAATTGAAGAGTATCAGATAATGGGCCTGATGTATTATCTATAGGAATACTAAGGCCACAGGCTTCAAAAAATTACTTTGATGACCTTGAGAGCTCGCTCAGACTACAGAATATCAAGTTAGAAGGTTTTCCAGAGAGACTGGCGGGACAACAGTCTCAATTTTTCTCTTCCAAACAAACTGGGGACATGTTTCTGATATGCATTTCTGATTTCCTTCTATGCTAAATACCTACAAATACCTACAATGTTGTACTCAAAAGGAGAACAAAATTAAACATCACTCCACATGCTCCTCACACATTTCATGTGTGTAGTTCTTGGTGAATAGAGTAATTCTATGTCCATACACCAATGTAATTAAAAGTTCCAACTCTGAAAATTCCTTATACAAAGTCTAGAACTATCAGGATAGGATTTTGCCCAGCTCAATCACAATACACTAAACTTTTATTTTGGAGTTTGCAGATACTATTTTTTTCCTTTTCTTTCCCACTGACTTTGAGGATGTTTTGGGATTAAATCAAGGAGTAGACAGTTCCCATGAGATGAAAGACATAACTGCAAAAAAACACTTACTTAGAAGATTTTTTTTAAAAAAGAAACAACCTCTAGGAGTTTTTTATGTATTTATTTAAAGAAACACTCCCTTGAAGGGGCTTAGAGTTCAATATTTTAAATAGGTTTCTGCTTTATCAACTCTAGTTGGAAATAAAATGCCTTTTTTAATTGCCAAGTTGATCAAAATTATAACAGGACATTCCCAAGTAGCCTAAATGTATTTTTACAGGCAGAAAGAATAGCTCCAAGTTCTTCTGCAAGCAGTGCCAGTAATAAAACCTAAGCTTCTCTCATTTATGGCCAATTACAACTCCCAGCAACCCTTACTCCAGTGATAGCATTTCAACAAGGTTCCACATATCCCTCCTCCATCAGCTAACTCCCAGCTGGGCACAGAGGCAGTACTGCTATGGCAAAGCCTGAGCCACGGTTCAAGAGGTTCAGCCAACCTCTCAGGCCAGACAGAGCACAGACCTGGTAGGCTCACACATCCCTCAGAAAGGACTAATTTATCTTCCTCTTCTAGCCAGTCCCATATTTCATAACATTTTTATTGCTTTCCCCTTCCAACTCTGCCCAAACCTCCTAAGGCCAAGACCTTAATAACCTCCAAAGGTTATTGGGTGAAGGGATGAGGAAGAAGAGGTAGAGAGGGAGAAAAAAAAAAAGAACAAAAAGGAGAGAGGAGAAATAAAAAGGGAAAAAAAGGTCTTGTTTTCTCCGGGAAGTAGGCTAAAGACTGACAGCAGGCAGAATTGTGTGCACATGAATGATCTTTCTCACACTCCTGAGTCAGCTGACCCAGAGAAGAAAGAAGACCTTTGGTTTCTGCTCCTGACACCACTTCTGCATGCAGTGTAAGCCAAGCTGATTTATGTTTCCATTTGTGCAGGCTTAGAATAAGCCCACAGTAACTTACATACATCTTCCACATTGTGGACAAGCGTAATTTATTAGGGATAACAGGCTTTGAGATCCCTGGGTAAAAAAATGCAAAGAACTAAGTCAGTAGTTTCTAACTCAGGGCCTGATTGGCATCAGCAGATTTGCAGACTACTCCAGGTACCTACATTGACCAGCTTGTGTCTCCAAGTTACAGGTCTTATTTTAAGTTTCCAATACCTGCAAACTTGAGAAATCCACCTCTGTGAGCTTTTGACTATGAGGCTGATGAGGTATTGGATTTACTATGAACTCAGGTTAAAAATTACACAAGACCTTAAGAAAATGCAGACAAAACCAGAAGTAAATACCAGTTAACATCCAGAACTCATCTCTCATAAAAGGCCAGTGAAACTACACTTAAAACTTCCTGAATGTCTCAACCTACAGTGTAATAATTTGGCCAGTCTTTGAAAAAGATGAGTTCATCCTTTGCAAGTTTTCTGTTCACATGCACTGTAGCAAAAACCATAAATATTGTGTTTGCTGTTCTTTGCCAATTTCAGAATATAGGAAAGAATCTTTCTTCCTTTCATTACATTTCTTATCTTGTTAATCTGCCTAAAGTTCATATTTCTCTACAACCCTAAAATGCAGATTTATCCCTTTATATTTGATCCTGTGTTTCATTCCAATCACTAAGCTATTATGCAGGCTTTGCTCTCAAAATGTGTCCAAATACTATGAAGCAGTAGCACTATGTTAAATTGTTCCAGAAGTGTGAAATACAGAATTGTTTTTAAACATGATTTGCTTTTGTTTTCAAAAGCGGGTGTGACATAACTGCTATTTATCACACTGAGTGATGTCATTGCATTAAAATGGGCTGTGGCTGTCTCTTGGACACTTCTGTGCTCAGTGGTCTTGCATTTAAAACATAAAAAATACAGTTAAAATACTTTTAAAATTATAAATGTGAATTATAACAGTTCTCAAGGAAATTCTGGTTTATTTTTAATGCTGCACTGCCAAAAGATTTGTCACTGGAAGCAGTGAAATGTTAGAAGTTCGGTATCATTACCTCAGTATATTCAGGAATTTAAACTGATCAAATTGTGGAATTGATTTTTAAAGCTTCAGCTTAGGGAAGTAGGGAGGAGATGCCTGGGAAAAAACTATTCGTTCCATCTGCAGAGTGGAATTGATTATATGTTCTGGATGGCTTATGCTCTAGGACTATAAAAAATTGCAGATGACTTTAGTTACTAGAGGAGCTATTAGTCAGCCTGAATTATTGACATATTTTTGTGTAGTGTAGCTGCAAATACCTCCCTCAGTTTTCTTTTTCACTCTCAAAATGTAACCATTCAGAGCTATCATGGAAAGGAAGGTCAAAAGGTTCAACACAGGAACAAGCTATTCCAAAACATAAGATTCCATCAAAACTAAATTTTATTTTGCAGCTTGTACACAGGAGAAAGTTTACATCTCCTCTGCCATTAGCTGCTCTTAAGATAATTTCATCTCAAGATATACATGATACATCAAAATTAAAAAAATATATCCAAAGACTGTACCACAGTGTCCAGAGAAGTTGTTACACCCTTCATTTGATGCCTAAACACCAAAGACCAAAAGGATTCACTGGGCAGTAAGAAACTATGAAAATAGAATTTAAGAAGAGATTAGGATTCTCCATTTCTATCATATCTATGTAATGGGAGATACACAGACTTAAAATCAGGCAGTTTAGGAAGTCTAACACACTTCATCTTTGTTCCAAAACACACATCATAACTAATACTAAAGTTCCTGAAAGAAAAAAATAAAAGAAAAAAAATAAACTATTTATTTTTCCAATCATATACTAACATCCAGTCCCCTAGGACTTGACTACACTCTTTCCACAAGATGCCATTCTCTTTCAATACTCTGAATCAACCATGATAGTTGAACAAGTGATCATTAATTATTTGGCCTTACTCTTACTATTCAGTGTGAAGTCCCATGTCTTGTTTACCATGTACTGTTCAAAGCCTGATTTGAACAATGAATTATTCATTTGCTTGTGGGTTTTCCTACAGTGCTCATCACAACATCTGAATGCATTACAAACATTAAGTGACTCATTTTCACATCATCTTTTTGTGATGATATGAATGATATCATTGTATGCACATTACAGAAGCAGGGAGCATGACAGAGGGAGAGTAAGGCATCTGTTAATTTCAAGTGTACAAATGGAGGCTTGCAGGGGCAAGTTTCTTCAAAATACTTACATTTGTCACACCATTCTAGCCAGCTTCAGTAGCACATGGGGACCATAACCAGAGGTGGTCTCAGAGCAGGCCTCTAGAAAATGAGGAGGAAAATCAGAATTCCTTATCACATTAAGACATTTTGGTTTTAAACTATACTGTACATTAGACTTGATGAGTCAAAAATGTAGACAGTGGAAGGAAAGAAATTCTTAGAAGAAGCTGTTACACTGCAGAGGTATAAAAGAAGGTAAACAGCAAAAACTCAGATACAACAGATGCATCAATGCACAATAAGAATTTGCTGCTTTTTCAGAGACCATCGTATTTCAGAGGATATCTCTTTTTCATTAGACATAAGGGAAACAGAGTGATAAAGGATGAAGAAAAGGCTGAGGTGCTGAATGCCTTCTTTTCCTGTCTTTCACAGTCAGAGCAGTTATCTCAGGCTGCCCAGCCCCTTGAGCTTGAAGAAGGGAGCAGAATGAAGCCCCCATAGTCCAAGGGGAAATGTTCAGTGACCTGCTATGCCATTTAGACATGTGAGTTCATGGAGCCAGATCGAATCCACCCAAGGCTGCTGAAGAAGCTGGTGGAGGTGCTCACTTGAGTGGCTTACCATCATTTACCAGCAGTCCTTGCTAACTGGGGAATTCCCATTGACTGGACGTTAGCAAATGGGATGCCCATCTACAAGAAGGGCCAGGATCTGGAGAACTACACGTCTGTCTGCCTAACCTTGATGCTGGGGTAGGTCATGGAAGATCAGCTTGAGTGTCATCATGCAACATGTACGGGATGTCCAAGGGATCAGGTACAGCCAGCATGGGTTTATGAGAGGCAGGTCCTCCTTGGCCAAACTTATCTCCTTCTGTGACAGGGTGACAGGCTTGGTGGAAGAGGGAAAGCCTGTGGATGTTGTCTGCCTGGATGTTAGTAATGCCTTTGCCACTGTTTCCCACAGCACTCTTTTGGAGGAACTGGATGGTAATGGATTGGATGGGTTCTGTTCACTGAGTAAAACACCTGCTGGATAGCCTGGACCAGACAGTGGTGGTGACAGGCCAGACAGTGGTGGTGACAGGCCAGTCCTGTTTAGTAGCTTTATTGAGGACCTGGACAAGGGGACCGAGAGCACTCTCATCAGTTTGCAGGCAACACCAAACTGATGGGGTGTGAGTCTCAGTCTGGGGGAGGGTAGGAAGTCTCTGCAGAAGGATCTGGACAGGTTGGATTGATTGGCTCAGGACAGTTGTATGAGGTTCAAAAAGATGAAGCTCTGAGTCTTGCACTTGGATCACAACAAGCCCAGGCAGTGCTACAGGCTGGGGCAGTGGCCAGAAAGTCGCCCAGCAGAAAAGAACATGGGCATGCTGGTTGACAGCAGCTGAACATGAGCCAGGGGGTGCCCAGGTGGCCAAGAAGACCATGGGCATCCTGGTGATGATCAAAATTATAACAGGACATTCCCAAGTAGACTAGATGTATTTTTAGTCTATTTTTAGTATCAGGAACACTGTGATCAGCAGGACCAGAGCAGTGATTGTCCCCCTGTACTGGCACTGGTGAGGCCAGACCTCAAGTGCTGTGCTCAGTTCTGGGCTCCCACCACAAGACATTGAGGGGCTGAAGCCTGTTCAGACAAGGGCAATGGAGTTTGGGGAGGGTCTAGAGCACAAGTCTGATGAGAAGCAGCTGAGGGAGCTGGGAGTGTTTAGCCTGGAAAGTAGGGGGCTCAGGGGGTCCTCTATTCCTCACTACAACTGCCTGAAAGGAGGGTTTAGGTAGGTGGAGTTGGTTCCTTCTCCCATGGGAGAAGGACTCTCTGCACAGCCAGGAGCACACCAAGATTGCCTTAGGAAGATTTTAAAAGGCTTGGGACTGTGTGTTTAAACAATAGGGACCATCTTAACCTTTCCTTGCTGGATGTAATTCACTCAAACACATCTGACCTCATTTAAATATAATTTCAAATCTCTACATGCTAGTTGTAGGTATAGTTTCTACTATGACAACTTCTTCCACAGTTTGATCCTTTTCCTAGTGTCTAAACAAAATTGTACATCCAGACCATCTGCCATTTTACTTAGAGTTCCAATAAATGGCTATCCTTACACAGGGTTTACCTTTCTACAAGTGAAAACAGCTCCAAATGGTGTTAAACTTCCCTAAGTGGCAGACATGAAGACAAAGCTGCTGTAGTGGAAAAAAATCCTTTCACAATTACTGTACTGTACAAAAATAAAGGGGTTTCTGCTTCAATTCCAATAGCCATGGTATTTCCATGAGAAACACACCTGGATATGCAAGGCAGCACATGTTTTGTGTTCAGCAGCTGTAACACAACCCAACAGGCTGCTAGTTATAGACCAACACTGATTTTTCAGATGTGACCCAGAACCTCTTCTCAGTTCTGCAAAAGGTCTCTTACAGACTGTGAACAAGTTATTGGAAGATTTCTTCTTTCTTGCCTTCAAAAATCTGTTTTAATTGCAGTAATCAAATTCAAATTATAGAGGAAGGGCAAGCAGGTTTGTCCTATACACACTTGCAGTGTCTTTCATTCCTTGATGCTAGTATTTTTCATGGTTTTCCAGACAGCCTGGGAAAACTCCCTCTGAATTCAGTAATCCAAATGAATTAGCTACAAACTCAAATGGCTCCTCTAGTCTTTGGAGAAGTCCCCATTCATGATTCAGGAAAACAGAATTCAACACTAAAAGTAGTGGTGCTACCACAGCAGGAATAGGCAACTTTGGGTTTGTGGCTCTCTGTGAAAGACTTTTGAAATCACCTGGAATGCCTGTCATACAGCTGACAGTATCACTGTCACACACCAGGCATCAGTGCCAGATGTACAAGTTAATTCTGAATCAAGGTCTAATGGGAGGGTTTTCCCCTGTGGGAAGGCAGAATGTCTAGGAGAAAAGGTTGTAAGAATTCAGCAGGGAAGCACATAAGACAGTCTCCCAGCATTTATGTGTTATCATTTTCTTGACTCCAATGCTTCAATTTCTGTCAGTCACTGGTTTTAAAAACGCTGAGTTTAAAGTGCTAACCACTGCTGAAGGCACAGGCCAGCCACCAGGCCACACTGACACTAAGTCAGCTGGAGAGGAGACAGCATGGAAGAACTATGCCCCCATGGCCATTTCTGCTCAGGACTTGAGCTAATGCCCCAATCTTACTAATTCATATCACTCATGGTCACTGTGTCTTCATATAAAATTTTCTCCCCTTTTTTTTTTTTTGGTCTCATTACATATTACACTAAACTAAAAGACACTTTGGCTTAAGTAGATCAAAAAAGTAAAATTTGCTTTGGGAAATAAACTTATCTCAAAAATTCAGCTCATCCCAATTTTAATATAATACACACTCTTAACCCCTCTACAAGCTTTAGGCTTGTTAGGAGACTGTCAGGATTTTCCAAACACCATTTTTTTCTTATGTCTGACTGTTTCAGAAGCAAAGTTGACATGAGTTACCAGTAAGCAAGCCCAGGAAGAAATCAGATCTGAGCACTTCCTACCCAGAAGAATGGAGAAGCTAAAGCAATAAAAATGAATTGAGGGCTTTATGATAAGACTGAGATCCCAAAGACTACATGCTGTGCTTAAGAATGAGAGAGAAGAGAAAGGAGAAATAGTTCAAGACTCAAGAGTGTAAACTGGTTTACACAAGAGTCACCAGTAGGTAGTTTTAACTGGAACAAACCAGGACAAATGCCAGTTCCACAGTAGATGTCTATGAAACACCAGTTAGTTTAGTACATTCAGACAAAAATTCTGCAGCACAGACATTTGACAGTTATAAATCATGTAAAAATTGTATTTGTGCTGAAATCTGTATTTGCAGTTACGTTTTGTTCACCACAACATTTGTAAACAAAAGAATTTCTTAAAAGAATTCAAATACCTGCTAATTCATAATTATGTAAATAGTTTCACTATGCACTGGTATTCAGTAATAAAAAAATTCATTTTCTAATGCAGTCCTACTCTGACAATAGCGTTCATGTCATTTAAAACTTCTATATTACATATATATATTTTTCCCTTCAATACATAGTTTAGGTTATGGTTTATGTCACACCATCATATAACACAAATCAGCTTCTGCTTAGGAGGATAACTAGAATAGGAATAAGGAGAACAGGAATAAAAAATCATTTATTTCTATCTACTTAATTTAAAAATTTGTAATTACAAAAACCCAACAACATTATTAGAAAGCAATTTACATATTGGGCTATTAATTTGACAAAAAAATTGTGTAGGCAGTTAAAATATTGTAAGCAATATCACATGGTTTTAATACACTACTTGGAAAACTCTTACATAATATTAGTATAAATAAATACGGATAAAATAAATAGGGTAAATTTATAAACCTCAAGAGTTGCTGAGTTTGAATACAGTAATTTTGCAACTGTGTTTTAACATGGGGCCTAGGTCCCATGGCTGTGACAGATTGAGCACTACAGAAACTTTACTCTTCCCCTCAGTAGCTGCTAAAAGATCCCTCTAATGGCTCCCTCAGGCTGGGTTCAAGGAGCAGCAGCAATACCATTGGAAGGGCTGCAAAATTTGATACCTCCTTTTGTAGCCTACTTCCCTCAGGCCAAACTGCAAAGCTTTCACATGAAGGAGTGAAGGGAATAAGAAGGAGACTTTTGTCTCTCTTATACACAACAAATAAAAAGGATTTCCAATCTCACAGTAGAGAAAAACACCTTCCTGTCCCATCAGAGGTTGCAAGGCTGTGGCCCTACTGAGTAAGCCCCTGAAGGAAGAAGCTTTTCATTTACTGTGAATGTAGTAACACTGCTAATCCATGAACATTCAAACCACACCAACAAAACAGGAATGAGAATGGCCTAAAAATCTCTATTCTTCAATAGCATTTTTAACACATTTTTTAAAAGATGTTCATGCATTTTCTCCATCTTCTCTCCCCTGAAATTTTATAATAAAATTCTGTCTTACTGTCAATTTTTTTTCACCCCTCTCCCTAAAACTGGAAGCACTTGAAAGAAACTTTGCTTTTTGTAAAAAGGAGCAGCAAAACTTCACAGAATTGTTCCTCTCCAGGTGCAAAGATCACAAATATCAACCAATATCTAGAGGCTACAATCCTAGATTGAAGCTAGATTAAGTGTTTTGGAAATTACTCACTTCATGTTTGAAATTAAATTTTTTAAAAAGCCAGCCAGTGACTGATTGGAAAAATGCTGGAAATGTGCCAGGTACTCCATTCAAAACACCTTGAAACAAACTGCACCACTGACTATATTTGGAAACAATAAAAAGTTGCAAAACTAAAACCATATACTTGTAAATATATATGTTCAGCCTTCATGATTTTCAAAGGAAGCAAGTACAGATAAACTACAAGAATAACATACTTGGGTTGGGTATGAATGTGGTTTACATCTGTTACTGGTTAATTAACTCAAACTTTACTCACAGTGGAGTTTCAAAGATGCAGGGACACATGTTAAATACATGAGATATTTTGGAGCACTGAACAGTCCTAAGATCCCAAAATCCAACTGGTAAGTCTTTCAGCCTTGCAGAAACACCTTGCTTGGTTGGAACACTTAGTGGGTTAGGCATGAAGAACCCTGTCAGGGAAGCTGGATCCTTAATCCAGTTCCTATCCATTTACTCTTGTCTCAAGTCAGTCACCCACAGGCAGTCTCAATTCTGTCACAGAGAAAGGACACTTGATGTCACAGACTAGCTCGAGTAATGCACATAACCAAAGCCAGGAGACAACATATCTCTGTGTTTCTTGACCTAGGTTTTATTTGCACTCAGTAGTCACAATGAGCTTCACATACACACCTTTCAAAACCAGCAAACAGAATTTTCCCAAACTAGCCTTTGGGAAAAGACTTTACAGTTTAACATAAAGCACAGTTTTCTTTTTTTAAAAATGCATCCATCTATTTTACTATCATAATGAATGTGAAAACAGCAAAACTGTGTTAAAGCAGACTGTTGAAATGGTCATATCCTTACTCTAGCAGCTATTTTTTAGCTTAGCTAAGAAGTGAAAGCTAGCATTAATATGTATTCAGTAGAGGACATGCTGGCTACCTGGTGATAATACTAACCTGTGATAGGGATTGTTATAAGGCAACAACTTTCCATCTCTAGAACCTGATTTTCCATTTTTTACATATACAAAATAATAGCTATAAAATGTCACTAAGACAGAAAGAAAATTATGTAGCATCATGATCACCTGTCATCTCCTTAAATATCATTCATATATATCTAAACTTTCAAACAAAAAAGGAAAGATCTGATTGTAAAAGATGGGTCATAGTAACAGCCAACTTTTTTTTTAATTATCTTAGGATTCTTCAGAGGTGTTAATTTTGATGCAATGCAAGCTCCTTAACCCTAAGAAAATCTTCTACCAGCTGTGTCACTTGGTATTGATTGCTGCTGAAAAAACAAATGGGAAAAAGAGAAGTTCCCAATACTGGGATCAGTATTCTGAGAGCTAACTATAGGACACTACAATTTATTGATCTCTTTTTACTGCAATACCACATCTACATTTCAGAACTGTATCAAGGAGTAACTGTAGAGGATTTCAGAACCAAAAAAATAAGAAAAGAAAAATACTCCAAAACCTAAAACCAAAAATAGATTCAGTCAAAAATGGTTCTATTACCTGTTTTTCCATACACTCAATATACGCATTTTGGAAAGATAATCAAGTGCTGTTTCTTTTTTGATTTTCTTTTATTTTTTAAAGGCTAACTGTTTTAGATTAGCAATTCACACTGACATCAACACTCAGCCATTTTAAAGGAGGAAGCTATTTTCCTCGCACAGCTTTCCTTCGTGAAGTCACCTGGTTGAGTTATGAAATCCTGTCAAAGAGGTCATTTAAATAAGACATAAATCAATAGAAAAAAGGTCAGCTTTCCTGCACAGGTGTCATTGCTATTTATTTTGAGTGCAAACTCCAACAATCATAAGTCCAGAAAATTTATACTGCAACCCAATCCTCACAGCCCATTGTCAGCTGATAGCTCTTTGTTAAGCAGAGGAAAACTCCCATCAGATCCTGACAGTTTTACAGGACTCTTAGCAAGACTTTCCAGCAATAAGACACAACCAGGCCTCACAGTCTTGTTCCTCAACATAAGCTGATGTGAGCTCATCTTTGTGCTATGCTCCAGTGATACTCTCTGAGCCCCATGAGGTCAGATAATTCTGAGCACTCTGGTCCCTAACAGATCTCTGGGCACACGTGGATCATCTTGAAAGGGAAGTATTTAAGTGCAGATGGAAACATCCTTGTACCTAACCTAACCAGAACAAAACCATTGCGCACCTCACTACCTTCCAACACAGCACTCAGTAAGTGAGCGCCCTCTCACCAGACTTTATTTTGCTGTGTTCATTGACTGTGGAGGCTCAGCAGTGTTAGCAGGAGGGAGTTACAGGCACAGCAGACAAATGAACTGGGGGAAAAAATCCCAGGCTTACATGTGTCTGAGGGCTGAGCAGGTACGACGAGGTGTGCAGCTGCTGCCCTGTAATACACTGTTAGATGTGCAGCCTGCTGAGCAAGAAGCTGGAGGCAACACTTACGTTCCAAATCATGGCAGCCAGGCAGGTGGGCCTAGAAACCTCTTAATGCTTCTTCCCACCACTTCAGTCAAAAGCAAGGGAGATATTTTGTCCCACAGCATTCTAAGCTTTACATCTGAGCTGTGATAATCTAATAGATCATTTGTTACTTCCTCCCCTTCTCCATGCTCCCTCCCTCCCAGCAAATCAAATTGTTTCAACCCTGCAACACATATCCTATCTCACTAGAAGGACACATATCTATACGGATGCAATGTTTATTTGAAATCTCAACAGGATAAAGGTGTTGTGGTAACAGAATGGTTTCCCTTCCGCACAGAAAGTGAAAAGACCCACCAAGTACTCAAAAGCTTATCACAAATCGAATAAAAATGATATTAATAAAATAAAAATTCTGATCACTAGTACTGGAAATTTTACCCTCGTCCCAAAACAACGTATTTCTGCCAAAATCTTTCTGAATCTGAATGCTCCTTGCTGAAGTATCATTAATATGCTTCCATCCAGTAGCACAGGAAATGAATTGTATCTGGTCTGCATGGAATTCTAAAAATTATGCACATATTTATCAGTCTTGTCCTACATGCATAAATCTACCTTTACAATTTCTGGAAAACACTGATAAACACTGCTTAGGAGACAAGAAAGGTACAAAAAAAAGAAATGGGATGAATTTACACGGGAATTTACTGTGTCTGCAGGTCATACAAATGGACCCATTTTTTTCCCACAATTAAATCTATGGTGTTATCAAGACAATCAGTTTATTTTAAGACTGTCAACCCAATATATAAATTTCCTTTTGTGCTTGAAATGCCTTTATCAGATAAGATAGCTTTTGTTTAAATTGCTATTTTCAGCCTTTGCTTTGAGGGTTTTGAATATACACAGTGAAGTAACTTGAGATTTCCTACCCTGTTTTAAAATGTGTTTCTTCTGTCTGTTTGTATTTTGTAATTTCCTGTCAAATAACCTCACCATAACTAACTTTCCTTGCCCCAGCCCACTTCTTTTTTTTTTTTTTAAAGCCATTCCCACTTCCTGAGGATGGTAATAAAACACTGATTACATTCGGCTGTTATCTGTCTTTTCTTCCCGTGCTTCCCCCTCTCTCACTCCCTTTGTCAAAGCCAGCACTCAGGTTTCAGCTCTTCACGGACTGAGAGAGGCACATAACCAGGAGAGGAAGCAAATCAGACTGCAGGAATCCAGATTCATTAGAGTTTATTGGGTCAATCAGCAGCTGGAGCAGAGCCAGACAATTAGGCTGTGCAGCCCCTGAAGTCTGGATGCATGGCTCTCCTTCCAGAGCCGTTGGCACCACGCCTGCCTGGCTGCTGCAGGGGAAAGAAAGAGGGAAAACCAAGCAGCAGCACCTTGCTGCTTCAGATCAGCTACCACTAACTGGAGAAAAAAGTTTGTTTAGCCAGTTTCTGCTTCATTAAGCATGAAGCTGCTGATACTTCCAAATCTCTCATTGGTTTTTGCCAATTACTACCAAAATCCAGTTTGTTAAAGTATCACCACACAGAGCCTTAAAGACTATTCAACTTCATCTGAAATTCTCTGACCAATTCTATTTCTCTTTGCACATTTCTGTTTCAGCCAAGCTTAGTCCCCACTTACTGCTCTCTCTCTCACTCTGCTTCCCCTTTTCACTATCCACAAGAATTCAGCCCTACCTATCTCAGCAGTTCTTCTTTTCCTCCTTTCCCTTGTCTGTAAACTTGTTGCAAGCACAGGCTAAAGCCACCACACTCACTTCCTCTCTTCCAACTCTATATTGGATCATGTCCAGCCCAGTTTTTGCTGTTTCCCTTTGAATGAAAGTGGTTTCACCCACGTAATTCATGATCTCTTCCTGGGCAAATCTCAAGGATCTCACTCCTACACAGCCCTTCTGGCATCGCTGGTCATCATCCTTGCTCTGACATCTTGTCCTCACTGAATTTCAATTCAGTCTCCATCTTTCCTATGATACTTCTCTTTTCTGGGCAGCCCACTACATTGATGGGCACTTCTGAAATTCTGCCACAGTATTCTTCCCAGTTTAACACAATTAGGGGATCTCATTAGGACTCACCTCTGCACTGATGGTTCAGATTCCATTTAAAGATTGCCAAAGCAGTCTAAGGTGGTCTGGAAGGAATAGAATAGGGTCACAGACCAGGAGCCTTAGATCAGATTGAGAATCTTATGAAACCATGTCGTCAGACACTCCTTTTCACCTTCCAAGACATCTCCTTTGCACTTAAACACATGTATCATTTTACCTCCCAAATGTTCAAACTCTACATTTTGCTACAAACATAAATGAACTTCCCCTAACACTAAAAGCCTTCCCTACTATTAAAACTTCTTCCTCTTCTTCAATTGATGCCAACTCTGGGAGTTGCTTGCACAGCAAATTTAACGTCACTTGTGATATTTCATTCTCTTTTTCCTAGTAACAAGTTCAGTCGTACCCTTTCAGTCATTTTCTTCAAGTCTCAGCATCTTAAAGCTCTCACTGTGTACTTTATTTTAACCAGTCTGACAGCATTCTCCCCTTGACTGTCCCAAAAATCTCCACTTAAATGTCCCAAAAATGCCACTGCCTTCTGACAGGGCCGAAAAGGTACAACAGCTGGTCATGTCACCATCTCTGTTCAGTCAGAAAACCTCCAAGTAAACCCTTCAGTTTCCTAACATGGCATCACATTTAAGGTTCTTTTCACACCCTCTTCTTCAACTTTTCCCTAAAGTTTACATACTTTAAACCTTCCTGAACTGATGCAGTGATACTCAAGAACCACAATGTCAAGCAGTGTGACACCACAAAACTACTCCTGTTCCAGATAGCAGACACAATTAAGCACAAAGCATAGAGCCCAGAGCTGGGCAGTGGGTGTTGAAGGATCTGATAAAAATCCTTGCACTCCTACCTTCAATTTCCGAGTGTGCACTTATAAAGTTTATCTATTCTTATGTGATTCAGAAGCACTGCCACTTCTTTCCATCATATTCAGATATTTTTCTCGCAGTGGTCACCACATGAGTTTCCTCAGACAGATATGAAGGGGTTGGCTTTTTCACACAGAGGCCACTTCTAAATTATGCTTAATCCCTGCAGGAGCAGCAGTGTTACATAGTAGTCTTCTTGTTATTTGAAAGTTATTTATCTGGCTCAAATGTTCTTTTTCTATGCATATAAACATCACTTGTTAGCTTCCATTCAGACTGAGTTGTAGCAACTCTAACTTTCACCCTTTTCTGACAACTTCTTCTTCAGGAGACAAAATTCAGACTGTTAGAGTACTTGCAAGAGCTCCCAGTTTGTGCACTATTCAGGTCCATGAGTCCTCAGTGCAGCCAAACAGCATTGCTAGCAGTTTGGCAAACTCAGGTTAGCTATCTCTCAAAGACAAATTTTAATTAAGGACAAACTTTTAATCCTCCCTTCATTTTAATTACATCGATTCCTGATCACTTGATCTTAAGTTACTTCCCAAGTCTAGCTTTTCTATGATCTCATTATTAGCTGCTAAAACCAGAACAGATACTCTTTTATTCACTATGTCCTTTCTTGTTATGTTTGTGGGGAGGGGGTAGGGTGATTTGGGGTTTTATTAATGATCTTTCACAGTTACACTCATGGACAGTCTAGTACTTTTTCTTACTGTTCTTCCTGAACACAGCAAGTACTTTTCCAGCAAGATTATTCTTCTGCTATGCACCTATTGTTCTCTACCACATTTGTCCTCACAGGTAGTTCAGATTCCCCTTCTCTAACAATCTGGCATTTAAGTACAAACCTTTTCCTTGTTTCTAATTGACCACAACCAATCACCTTGTCAAGTTAAGCACAAACCTTTCATTAAATTACCTGATGGTGCAGTTAACATCACCGCCATTTCTATCACTTACATTCTTCTTTTGTTATTCATTAATATATCTTCTTCCTTTTTGACATCCTGCACACCAAAGCCAGGCATGAATATCATATGACCATCTTTAGACCCTTTCCCATCCTTTATCTTGACATATTCAACTGTTGTAATAGCCTCAGAAAAATTACTGCCACTCCACACAGCGACACAGACTATCCCTTAAAAAATATTCTAATTTCTTGAATGTAACCCAGAAGAAACACAGTCCAAGCTTTTCTCTCATCTGCCAATCTACCTTCTCTAGGACCTGAGGGAATTCTGATCACTAGAATCCTGATTTTCTGCAGAAATCATGGCAAAAGTGTAAATGGGAAGGGATCTGCGTACTTTGATGAGGTTTTCCTAAGAAAGAGCAAAACCACTGAAGTTCCACTTTAAATTGTAGCAAAAATCTGAGGGAAGAAGGTACCATGGGCTGATGGAGTGCAAGAGTCAGTCTCCAAAAATTGTACAAATTACAGATAAAATCAGGATAGAATGTTAGGTGCTTCTAAAATAAAGTTCATTTTTGTTTAAGGCAGTGCAAAGTATAGGGAAATCTAGAAAAAGATTAATTAAGGCAATATGTCTGGAAGTCTTTCTGTAGAAGCAGTCTAAAGGGACAACAACAGAATGAAAGGGCACATGCCAAAACCAGCAAAAGGAACAAGGCAGAGAGAGAATCATAAGGTGAAGAGAGATGGGGCAAGAGCTTTAGCAGTTTCTTCTTAAGTCCTCAAGTATCCAAAAACACCAGATAACTTTTTTTGCGAAAGACACCAAAAAAAAAAGTCAAACTGAAGATGACATTGGTCAGAATTTTGATGTGTAACCTAAGCCTAAAAGAATTGGTGAAATTATCACTAGGAAATATCACAAACACATCTGAGTCATCAGAACAGGAGGTACAGAGAGTAAAGGGAAAACTGCAGAATTATTCCTACACTGAAAGCCATGTGTAGAATATCCTCACAGAGGTACACGGTGATAGAAGGAAACAAGTCATAAAAGTGTAGGGAAAATATGCCCGTTTTAAAAGTAAAAGGCATAGTGTCTGCTGAAGGTGACTAAGGGATTCTCAGTAGTCCTTAAATAATTAATTAAATATTCACATATCCACTTACATGATTTTTGTTTCCAAATCAGCAGCATGCCACAACTTATGCTGACATTCTGTAGAACAGATCTGACCTTTCAAAACCTTTGAGACTTGTTTCTGCCATGCTATAATTCCACAGAGCTACACTGGCTTGTCAATATAAAGTGAATAATTTTGCTTACACTGCATCTCAATACCTGTGGGGTCTGTCCAACTGAGTTCCCCATAGGGACAGAGAGCTGCTGAATATTTCTTATGTTTACCATTGGAAAAAGTTTGTGTAATACCAGTTAGAGTGATATTTACCAACAGAATAAACATGCAGAGGGATTCAGCACTTGTAGTCTGTAGTGAAGCACAATGTATCACAGCAAAGACATCGGCCCAGTGCCTAACTCTACTTGAAGAAAGAGTGAATAATTTAACTTATTTCTAAAGATGAAGCCTCTGTAATTCCCAGCAGAGTAAATCCATGAGATTTAAATAAGTTCTCAAAAAAAAGCTGTAGATTATTTCACATCACCAGCTGTCAGCCAATAGCCTGGATAATGAAAATCCAGTTTCCTGCCTTCCTGTGCAGCTCCTTGCAGGGTCCAGAGTAACTGTTTCTCTCATTTGCCTACACTTGCTATGATTTCCTTTCTCTTTACTTCAAGAATTTATTTTATTTTACTATGTCTGTAGGAGATGACAGGAGGGATTAACACTACCAGAGATGTTGCATATGACTTCTTCTTTTATGGGCACCATTTGTCACAGAGGTTCATTAGACTTGTGTTTCCTAAACTCACTTCAGTCAAGGAATGAACTTTTAAGATGGATGAACACTCACAGCATAGCTGCTTTAAACAAAACCACCCCAGTTTGTAAATAAGAAGTGATTAGAGAAATTTGCTGCAGAAATCAGTCAGACATTAATCAGCTGGTTGTAAAGTAGATTGATGTGCACCAAACTAGAGCTGTCTAAACAATTATGTTAACCTTTAGCAAAAATGTGAAGGAATATGCTGCAAAATAGTTCAGTTTTACATGGATAGGACATGATTCTTTTAGGAGAACATTTAAGTTCCAAGATTTTTATTTTGTTCAGATTTCCCTAGAACAATTGGCCCAAAAAGAGTAATTTATAGTTACAGCACTCTCTCCACAAGTTCATTCCAGGCTGCAAAGAGCAATGGCCCATGGCAGGACAGGGACTGTTTATTCAAAGGCTGATTGTAGATGAGGACTTGTGGAGAGAGACTAATCTCAATGTACAAAGAAAAACTGATCACCAGAAAGCCTCTAAGAATTTCCTCCAGCATTGCTTTACCTCCCATGTTGTAACTAATTTTACTCCTTTTTTCAGCCAAAATCACAGTGGAATTGCAGAACAATCTGTGAAATCATTGCTGATAATAATCCAGGGAAGAATGGGATGGTTCAACACCTGCAGCAGTGGCCATGCACACCTGAAGATAATGAATGTGAACATAAAACACCCTCCCTTCCCCCAGGAATAATTTAAAAATAAGACTTAAGAAATATATTCCTTTTTTTTTTTGAAGGAAGCATTTTATTCATATTTCCAGGTTTTCTCCCACAACCAACACAAATAAAAAAATGATATAAAAGGTGAGGAGCAAGAGAAGAAGAAATCCAACAGTCTTTTAAGTACTTTTCTTCCAAGGGGTACCGTTTTCAGAGGAACATCAAAGTAGGCATTGATAATATCATTCTCACATCAATCATAGAACGTGTCAAAATACCTGGAAGCTCTGAAGCTGACATTCTCAGACAAAATCCTTATAAGAATGATCATGTCCTATCTTTAACATAATTTTGCCCACACTAAAAACAGCAGCCAATAAAGGCCTATTCTTATGGGTGCAGGTTGCCAGACACAATCACTAGAACTTCCAAAGCAGGATGTGCATGTTAAATGGTGTGGGAAATTTAGGCAAAGTCAAGGAATTACCTTTTTATTTTTTTATATACATCTACTTCCAATAGTTATCAAACCCTCTTTACCCAGGTAGCCCAAAAGTAAGTTTGAAGTCAAATTCACAGTAAGTTTGATTTAGATTTTAGAGAGTTACAAGCTAGAAGGTGTCTGATAACACCACTCTTCTGTAAAAATCTCATCTCTCACTTATACTCAGCAGGGATATTTGTTTAAGCGACAAAAGAATTTGGTATCAATCCCTCTTGCTGAGTAAGCTGCACTTGATCTGCACAGCCAATGAATAATAAATCAATGCAAATTACACCACTTTATCACTAACAACCATTTTCTGGTCAGCTACACCACAGAATACAGTCTCTCCCACAGGAGACAAATAACCCCCAGTGTCTTAAAATAGGAATTATTTATAGCCTGCAGAGAAACAATTGTGCTCTAACATATAATTTGCACCACTGTTTGTATTTCCAGTGAATTTGGCCCTTGAAATCTTCGGCTACAATGAAGACACAAGCTGCTTTCATCATTAGTGCATGATGCTGCAAATTATTTTAATTGATATTTGAACATTCAGCTGTTAGGCAGCTCCCCATGCACCACAAGTACCACCTTACACTTGGCAACTGGGTCACTTAGACACTATTTCTTA
The DNA here is from genome assembly GCF_012460135.2 of Molothrus ater. Taxonomy (NCBI): domain Eukaryota; kingdom Metazoa; phylum Chordata; class Aves; order Passeriformes; family Icteridae; genus Molothrus; species Molothrus ater. Next base: position 61,393,531 of record NC_050478.2, read on the forward strand.
ACCATCTGTAGCTTTTCTAGGTAACAGTTTTTGACAGAGATTGCAGCTGGCTTAAGGTAGGAACTATTGAAGATAAAATAAATTTCCACATCCGGACAGCAGAAAACTTGAGAGAGGAAGGTTTATAACTCACTCTCTATTAGTGCAATAGAAAGCCATTCTTCTTCCAAAAGATGGATGGGTTTAGCCCCTCAGAAGTGTCAGCAGCTGCACAGATTTGGAGAAAGAGGCCTTGAGGGCACATGGAGGCCAGTCAGGGCCTCACCTTTTGCCAAGAAGATGGATGCTTTTTGTGTAGCATCATTTTCACAAGCATCTATCTAGAGCTCATCCTTGAGCACTAGAGGAAAATAGCACATCAGTGCAAGCCAAAGCTAACTTCACCTATTCCAAAGACACAAGCGTGGAATAATACAGCACACTTCCAAAACATCATGCAAATCATCCACATTCACTTACCCACAAAGGTACAGTTCTGATGCATAAATTTCAATCTGAAATGAAGTTCTCTCCTCATGCTAACATTAAAAACAGCTTTGATAGCACAACCAACAGCAGTTCTCTACTGAATTCTGGACACCAACACAAACCCACAACATGCAAGGCTTTGGATGCCACTCTGAATAATCCTGTCACAGGTAATGGCACTGAAGCCTTGTGAACATTTGAGCCACACTAAGAGCACCAAGCATGGTGACAGCATGCACAGAAAACCTGAGGGATGTGAGGGTGGGAAAGATGCCTCTGAACCTGGAAGCACCCACCTATATCTCCCACAGCAGGGAAACCCCTGCCTCCACTAGGCTGGACATCAAAGCCATCTGGCACACCCAGCTCCATCCTGGCTGCAGTGCACGGGTGGATACAGCAGCTACTTGGAGACCCGCCCAATGTGCCTCTGAACCACTCCAAACTCAGCCAACTTCAGCTGCTCTGGGGTCTGAGGTTATCAGGGCAGAGATCTCTGCAAATAAAGAAATACAAACTGTGGGTGTCTGTTCTGACTCTTCTCTCTTTGTGACCAAAAGCTTCTTTCAGGGCTGGCTTGACTTGCCCCAGAGGCTTTCCAGAGAGCTGTATAATAAAGATGATTGAAATGCAGACTATGTCAACAGACACTTCCTTTGAGAGAGGTAAACAGGAGGACAGCACCTTGTTCATCAAAAACAGCCAGACATACCTATAGGGCATGCAGAGCCAGCCAAGATCCTTTGGGGTTTTCTCCTTCCTTTTAAGAAGAAAACAGTTATTAACTTTTTTTCCCAAATCTAATATTAAAAGAAAACGCTGGCAACGCCCATGGTGATGTTATGTCAGCTGCTTATGTCAGGTCAAATACAGAGCGACAGGAAGCAGGGGCTTCACATGAATACTATCCCATTCTGCTCCTCCCTCCCAAACACAGACTGCTAAACTATTCTCAGTGCCCAGACCCACAGCTTTCTGCCCAGTCTGCCCAAGAGAAAAGCATCGTCCCAGAAGGAAAAGGTAATTACACGCCTGCCAACACCTCTTTTGACCTCATATGCTCAAGTTCTCCCATCCCAGAAAGTAAAGTAACTAGACATTCTTCCTTGGTCTAAAGGCAGGGGTGAAAACAGCACAGTGTGGGATTGTATTTTCAGCCATCCAGGTCCTAAAAGCAAGAAGACCTGGGAAGTAACCTGGGATAGCATTTCAAGAGTCATCATGATAGCCAAAGCAAATGAATACAGCGACTGAGAAAGTAAAAATCAGAACCCATGCAGAAAACTCTTCACCCTCCAAGTTTCTATTTCTCTACTTGTAAGATATGCAAATCTATTCTCTAATCCCTTTATTAAAATGCATATTTCTTAATGTGTTGCCATCCTTGTTATCCTAGTTCACAGGTTTTCCCTACTGTGTCAGATGAACGAAAGCAAATGCACCAGGGCAAAGGCAGCAGAAAGGTTGAGCCTTTCTGAGCAGAAAGGTTTTGAGCCTTCTCAAGCTCCTTTTCCCATGGGAGCCTAGTGGATAGGAGGATATGACTAGAACCTCTTTCAGGACAAGGCAGATCTTAATTCCTCCAGTATCCAGCATTACTGACATTTTCTTTTCAGCTATTTAGCAATTTTCCTGGTATAAAGCACCATAGGTGGTGCCTTAATAGCATGGATGGGACACAGGGGCTGGGCTGCTGTAGCCATCTACACAAGAGCCCTTGTTTGCACTCACTGCCTTCTCTGGGCCTCTCCTCCCACCACCAGGAAGTCTTGGCATGACCAAAATTTACAGCAGTTATAGCACACCCCGCTAACTGCAAATTTTAATTAGAGAACTTGCCTCTGGTGTAATGCAGTAATAAAGAGAAAATGGGTGTCTCTGCTTTCTTCTGAGGAGCTCTGTATGCAGGCAGGTATGGACAGACCTGAGCTTGCTCAGCCTATGCTCCAAGCTGGCTCCCAGTTGAAAGCTATGTAGGCACAGCATGCAGTACACAAGCAATTAGGCTCTGCACTCAACACACCTCAGCTTGCCTAGATGACTGCAAATAGAAATGAGAATTGTGCCCCTGTAGCAAAGGAATAAAAAAAAAAAAAACAAAAAACCAAAAAACCAACAAAACCCACACTTTTTCTTCACATTCAACACTTGTTCACACTTGCCCTAACAGGCTTGCCTTGTGTTGTCCTCGTCTTCTCATAGGTGTGTGCATTTAGAGAGTTTTTTTTGGCTTGACATTCATTATATTTAGGTCATTTGCAAGTATTAAGCTATCATCTGCACTGAGATGATAGTGGGTAGTGGATTATAACAAAGAACCAGTGAAGCCTGGATGACCCTTATCAGGTGAGCCACCTCTTGCTAACACCTCTAAATTAAAGTTTACCACTTCTGTTTTACTCTGGCTATTAAAAAAAAAAATCACAGAAGAATAGCAAAACACGAACAAAGCAAAAACAAACAGTGCAAAACCAAGAGAAGCACCTATTCTTTTTATTAGGAGGTTTATCAAGTGCCTAACCAGTCAACAATTAAGCCACTGAAAAAACATAATAAAATTGAAGTTATAATTTGAAGACTAGAAATTTTAAGTACTGAGCAGCCCATATTTCGTTGTCTGCCACTGATCTTCTTTTAACTCCTGCTTGGAGGATGTTACTGGAAAAAAGAAAAGGTTAGGAACAGCAGGGCTCTTATTAAAAGCAGACTTAAAACTGACTTCTCCCTAGCACCCCAGAACCACATGAAGGCACCCATCTTCAGGCAGGATGACAGACTTCTCTCCTTGCTGTTGTTTCACCAGCTGAGCAGGAGCCAGGGGATTTCCAGCTCTGCCTGGGGGTAAGTAGCCTTCTCTGCCCCTCCCTCAGCTTTCCTACCCTGCCAGGCTAGTCTTCCCAGCAGGGCAGCTACCTAGCTGGAACTACTAACTGCAACTTCCAGCAGGATCCTGCAAGACCCTCCTCATCATCATCCCCACCTCCCATCTTTGCAGCAGCAGGTTTTTGGAAGTGCTTTGGAGGGTAAACAAGCCCTAGAGGCGGCCCAGCTGGCAGATGTCCTCCACTCTCAATGAGGGTATTTGGTTGAGCAGCACAACTTTGCTTTTATACTTGATTTCTGGACCCCACCTGTACTGCAGAACATTAGAGAGATGCCTTTGATCTCTCTTCACTTTCCTACTTTCAGGCTCAAGATTAGCAAAGATTATATCCTAATGCATGGTACCGACTCATGGTTCTGAGCTGTCATTACTGGTAGAGGGGAAAAGCACCAGAGACAAATAGAAAAACTTCAGGGAGGAAGAACATACATTATTTCAGTAATTTCATCAGATAATATTAATTAATTCAGGAAACCCCCAGATTTAAAAAAAAAAGAAAGAAAAAAATCTCTTTCACTTATGGCAAAGCCAAGATAACATAAGTCCTGAATACCTTTTTCTCTTTTTTACTTGGCAGCAAGACTGGGATAGAGCAGGTCAAGCAACAACATAACAACTTTGCATGCTGTTGGGCTGCTATTCAAAAAACAGGACAGAATATGAATGCAACCTGATTCCAAGTGGATCTGGGAGAGCCTTAATGCTGAAATTTGTATGCCGGCTTTGTAATTTCTAAGATCTCAGACCAGCACTTATTTCTGAATACTGGCCTAGATTAGCAAGTCACCTGAAAGTTTACAGTAGGAAAACCATATGGATCTATTCCTGTAGCTACATGTGTACAGTAATTAAGGCATAGGTAAGCAATAACACATGCCCATGGCATCATACATGGTGAGGCACAAGGCTTACATGCATATCTTATTATGACTTCAGACTTCAAAGTACCTTATTGCTCAGACAAAATTGGTAGCCTACTTCCTTGTAAAACACACATAAGGATCTATATAAAACACTTAGAGGTGTTGATATAACAGAAAATTTAAAGTGTGGGTACCAGAACTGTGAAAGGGGGAAGGAGCATCTTAAAATATTTTCCTATATTGTTTTACAGGGAATGCACTTTAAAGTAGCGGCCAAAACAAAGCATCACTTAACTTTAAAAAATGCCAGTTTCATGCCAATGACTGAAATCTGGTTACTTTGCAGGCACTTTAAGCTTATGTTCCCCTCCGAGAAATCTGGTTTTTTTCCTAATACATCATCTACTTGATTGCTTTCAGACTTCTAATCAATCAAGAAATCCCATCACAATCATATGATCAGCAGCTGACATTTGTGCATGACAATTTATGAAAAAAAAATCAATAGTAAGTGTTTCCCTTTTACACGGCTTTTTCAAAATAGCACCACATTTTACAAAAGTACATTTTTATGAAGATTGGTCTCTAAGTGAATAGCACCAACTTCAAAGCAAATGTTTCTGCAAGGGCTGTTGCAACATTCTAGTTCTTACACGATCTCCAAGGCTGCAGTGACCTAGGAGGCAGCCATAATGAGACACAGACAGTGAATAAAGCACTGATTTAATTATGTTGTTTGATATATGATGACCTCATCCACTGCTGTTTATACTACTATAGTGCTTGAAATACTCTATCGACATATGGGAAGGCACAGGCTCCAGCCTGAAGAGCTTACAGCCTCCAAGACAGAAACCAGATGAAGGGTGTTCTCTTCCTGTAGCTTACAGTAGGTTTTGAAGCTTTGTTCATATCCATCAGGTCTCAAATGTGCACTGAATGCTGGAAGCAGGTTGCTGAGCCAGTTTGCTGGACAAAATATCCACTCCTTTGATTACAGAAGAGATTTCTGACATGTGAAATTCTGTGTTCTCTTGTACAATTAACAATGGCGAGAAGCAAACATTGGAGAGAAGGAGGGAACTTATAGCTGTTTACAACATTTCCACCAAACTACTCGAGTTATGGAGATACCTCGTGTCCCTGTGGGAGCTTTGACCCACTCTTGCTTTCTGCTACAAAAAAGAAGAGTGGGAGAAGGAATCAACACAGCCTGATAGATCTTACACCAAGGCAACTGTGCTGCAATCATCTCCTTCCAGAAAATTAACTGTCGAGGCTCAGAGTTTGGTTAAATATATGTGTATGTCTTATTTTGCACTCCTGATTAAGATTCCCTGAAAAACATGCAGTAAAGTAACTCTTTATGGTGTTAATGCCATGAAAATCTCCATGAGGAAATGAGTAGTTCTGTATTCAGTGCACCATCTGCCAACCATGCAGTAAATAAAGCCGTACAAGAAATGGTGAGAAACAAAACATCAACAACCTACCCACTCATTAAGCATTAGCCATGCTGTGTGCTGAACAATACACAGGCCTTGGGGGGTGGGGGGGGGAGGGGGGAAGCACGAAATCCTCTAATTAAAGGCAATCAAAATGAATATTTACCAAGGGGATGGATTAATAGCTTTAAATGTAGAATTTTCTAGCGTCCGATTGCTTGGGTTTGCAAGTTCAGCCCTTGAAGTTCAGCCCTGTTCAGTAATCTAAATGCCTAACTTAAGGCATTATTTATCTTATTTCTGTGTAGTAGGAGACCCACAAAACACATGTAGTTGACACACGTTTACCCTTATTAGGTACACACACCCCTGCAAGGACAATTGTTTTCAAAGTCTCCTGTCACAGAACCCAGACAAAAAGACAGGTTAGAGATTTTGTTTTAAGGTCATTTTGGAATAGCAGCAGGAACTCAGTATGTCCTCTCTCTTGTAGTGAGTTTTCTCTGCAATACTAGATTTAAAAACTTCTATGTAAAATGAAATCCAAGGAGTTCTGCTAGCAAGGATGAAAAACCCAAAGAGTATAAATTAAATACTTTAGAAAGAAAAATATGCATATATATACACACATATATTTGAAAACATTTCAAATGGTACTCAGAACTTAACCAATCAGAAAACATTTGTCCAGCATAGCTGAAAAATAGCTGAGAGACACTAACAGTAATGTGTTTTCATTTTCTTTTCAAACTCTGGTACAAATTCAGCTAATATCACTTTGTATGATCTCATACTGGGATAGAAGCCAAAAGTTTCACTTGAAATCCTTGCAGTTATCAGATCTGGAAAACTTTTCAATCACTTAAGTTTGAGAAACATTTTTAAAAAAGAAAATCAGAGATAAAAGGCCAGGGGCTTGAAACATTTATCGCTTCATCATACTCTTCCATTTGATGCTAGGTCAGCATCTTTACAGATACAATAAAATGCTTGCTTTACCTATATCTTGAGTTGTTTTGAAAAAATAAAATAAAATTGATGAATAGACAGGGTTAGAAACAGACAAAGAGTAACATGGCCAGGCAATTCATTTGGAGGACAAGCTCCTTAGTGAGCACATTTAGGGGTAAGAAGGTCCCAGGCATCAATGGAAGTTTCCAATACTTGATCCCAGCAGTGGAAAACTGCAAACACACAGCCACATTGCTTTGGTGTCAGTCTTGCAAGCCCCAGCCCTGCCAAACAGTGGGAACAGCCATGGGATAGACATATGGGATAGGTGTGATGCTCCCAGAAAAGTCAGGATTGCTGCAGCTGGACCTGCTCTTCCCTTCCCTTTTCACAGCACTGGGCATTCCAGGCCTGCCTGTGCTACAGCTCAGTCAGCACCACCTCCCTTTTACCACTGCCAGAGGCCTGGGGAACCAGGACAAGCTCCCAAAGCCCTCAGACTGACCCAGAAACAGGCTGAAAGAGGAAGATAACAGGATATCCTGGAGAAGAGTGTCCTGTTGGAAGCAAACATTATCAACATATTTTAGTGACTGCTAAAACAGAAGACTCCCAGCTCCATATGACACCACATGGGGAATGAATGAGGAAAGATGAGGGTACTTTTCTGGCATGTGGACACAGTCTCCTCCTGATAAAGCAAATATACCACAAACACCTTGCAAGTACAACTGTAGCTGAAGAAAAAGCAGACACAAGCTAGAGGTTAATGCAATCACAAGCACAGACCAGCCCATACCTTGCTAAGCTGATCACCTTTTTGAAAGACTATGCCAATTTATGAGCTATTATGTCAGCTTCCAACCTGCTCTGGTTTCAGGCAGGAGTCACATTTTGCCGAGAGACAGCCAGCCTACCCAGCACAGGACAAAAGGTACTTATACAAAGCCCAAATCTTTAAAACATTCACGGCCATTTTAATCTTACCATCAAGCAGTGAATATTCAGGACAGAATATAGCTAGACTTCATTAGGACAAACTTCAAAATAAAGTTTTAAAACATTTCTTTTTCTAAGCAATCAGTATTTGAAAGGTAGGGAAAAAAAATAACATCTTTTCAGAAAAAATCTCAAGACACACAAGGGTGGATTTGTAGGCTGATGGTTACCCCAGGTTGTGTTACCATATACATACACCTCTTCAAAAAATAGAAAATACAAGAAGTACTACCAAAATGTTTCTATTGCCTTCCCACACTTACATTAAAGCATTCTTTGTGCAAGCAAGCAAACATAGTGAGATTTCTCCACTTCCTTGATGAGAAAAGTGATTTTTTCCTTCCCTCCAGTAAGAGCTACCATTTACACCATGCTGGTAAAAAAACCCAAGACAGCAGGAAATCAAATTTTACTACTGTGTTTTACTACTGTGTACTACTATTTCCTGATGAAGATCCCTGCTCTCCCATTACATTCTAAAACTTCCCCTCAAAACACTTGTTTTCTCATTATTGCCTGCACAGTTCTCACCCCTTTGTTCTTTCCCTTGATTCAAAAAGTCCTGATTTCTCATTCCCTGAATTTCTCTCACCTCTCTCTCTCTCTTGTCAGCTGCAGGGGAGACTCCTTAATACTTGGTTTCAAACACAGCCCACCAAGAAACATCTCTGGAGGGAAAAAAAAGTGTTTGGTGTAGATGGTTGAACAGAAGAATTCCCACCCACTTCACTTTCCACTGCATCCTTTCATCCTACTCTCTGTTCTGGAGAAGCCACACGTTACTATTCCCATTTGTTTTCTTCCTTCACCCACTGAGCTCCAGATGCTTTTGATACACACTGACACCCTCTTTGCTCTGCTGCCTACACATTTACCCCCTCCAAGTGCTGGGATACTCCTGAACCTTGTTGCAACCTGCTCCTCTCCAGCATATATGTGCACCTGCTGCCTATTTCCCCTTCAGGAAAAGCCTCAGGCATTTTCCCTGACACCTTCAACCCAAAAATATCATTGCCTTTTCTTCTGACACCACCCAAGGCATGTCCTTTGGCTTTAGGGCTATAGGCAGCATGGCATCATCTTGGTTCTGGTCCTCTGAATCTGAGAGTGCTGTCCAGACACACTATTGCTTTAGGTGTTACCTGTTCCTGTGTACAAATGTAAAAGTCTCAGAAGGTCACCCAAAGCTGCTTTGGATGGTGCATCCTCCATTTTCAGCCCTGTACACAATTTATACATAATGAATCTAAGCTAGATTCAAGAATTACAAAAATGTTTAAACTAATAGAAAAATTCTGCTGTCACTCTGTCAGTTTTAGGGTTCATTTTTACTGGCTCTTAAATATTTCTTGTATCACAACTTGGTGAAAGAGCTGTCTGGTCAGCAACACCTGCAATTGAAAACTCGTCCTGTTATGCACTGCTCAGCACTGGTACATCCAGAGGACCACCTGCATGGTCTTGTGTGTATTGATGCAGAAGGAAGAAACCTCTGCCAAAAGCCAGGGCTTAAACATCATGTGCTTTTCTAACAGGACTTGTGTCTTTTCACTTTGAACAGGTTGTACTAAGGAGCACAGATCTTGTTCATTGCTCAGCATCTGAAGGTGACATATGTGAGGTACGCACAAAGTTGAAAGCAATTAGAATGTCAAGATTCCACAGAAAATTCCACAGAAAAGTCATGTGCTCTTTTCTAATAATGGCCCCACATATCTACAGGCAGAGGCAGAGAAAGACAACCCAAAGTGAAGTCCTGTTTATCCTCCCACAGGTTTGGCCTTAGAATTTCTTTCCTTCCCACTGTGGGCAGAGATATAGCAAGGGAGGGAGGCAGGAAGACCCACAGGCTGGATTTGCAGCCACTGGGACAAACATATCAGCTGCACTCCAACAGGCTTCAGGAGCAGCCCAGATGTGACATGGACATTTCTGCTGCTGTTTCTCACTTGTCTGTTTCACTAACAAATACATGCAGGGGCCTAATAAAGCTCAACCTTGCACTCTTCTCCAGTAACAGCCCCACTCAGGATCAGTTCAAGAAAGGTAAAATTAATTTTGTCAGTTCAGCTTTCTTTGACATTGGGCTAAAAGCTTTCAAATACAGAACATTTAAATCAGAGAGTTGGTGGGGGTAGGAGGGGTGAGATTTACTACAGAAAGCTCACACTGTAGTTTTAATGGAAAATCTCATATTACTAAACAGGAACAGCAGATTCTGAAGGCTGATGTTTGTAATTAGTACCTGAAATTTCTTCCATTCTTACATACAGCCATCTGAATTGTATCTTCCTGTTTTGACTAAAAACCTTCTGAGGTAAGGACTGAGTTAATTATAAATTATTTCATAATACACTCACTCATCTCTCCTGGAGCAAGAAGAAGTCAGAATCCTCCATGGAATTCCTTCAATCCCATTCACACCTATTTCAGAAGTGTAAATTCTCACATTTCTCTGTGACCCAAGCCTGAAATGAAGAAAAACAGGACAAAAGCACTTAGTAACTTTATGTTATGCACTGATAAAAAATTAAATTATAATAAGAGGTGCCTTAAAACAATTTGTTCATACTATATTATGTCTTACAAATACTCAAGTCAAAGAAATTGCTGTAATTCAAGGTCAAATGAGTGTAAGATGACAGAAAACACAATGCTTTTACACAACTACATAGTCTTATATTTCAGGGCTTTTCCTGTTCAGTTACAATAAATCCCATTTAGGCACTACAAGCTCTCTCTCTCTCTCTTTTTGTCACTGGACAAAGTTCAAAATTTCATTCAGGATGCTTCCTCACTAAAATTTTTTTTTTTAAACAGGAACACAACCTGGAATGTGCTCTTAAAACAAAGACTTGAGAAATAAAATTTATTGAACATTCATGCTGCGAAAAGGAAGCTGAATTGTACTAGCAGAAGACAAATCCACTCTCAGACACTTATCTTCCTGTTCTCTGCATTCACTAACTTCCAGTGTTCATCTGCTTATTTTCCCAGACCAGGTCTAAACACACAACAAAGGTGCTGGGCAGCAGCAGGGGCAGATGTCCCTGCAACACTCCCGGCACACCTTCACATTGTGCCCTCTGCTACTCCCCACACACAGACACTGCTGCCCAACTTGGAAACATGGGCTACAGCACGATGGAGATTCCAACAGCCAAGAGGTAACACCAAGACTTAAACCCTCCTGAGTAAACAGTAAGAAAAGATTCAACATGGTAGCTAAAATTAGGTACAAAACCCTCCATATTTGTAGATCACTCTTGCAAATATTTTCACTCATGAAAATACATTCTCCTTCCATTTATTTCTTATTCCTACATTTATTATTCATTTTTATGCAGAATTATTACACATTATACAGTTTTCTTAATCATATCGTGTGCATTTGTACAACCTTGAAAGAAAATCAACATAAGCAGGCATTGCAGTCTGAAGTCAGGGAGTTTTCCAGTACATGTCTGTAACATTGAACCATGCAGCAGGAACTGATGACACAGGCCTGGCAAATTTGTGGAATCCAGGCATTCAGGCCTGTGAACAGTATTAGAGATTCTTCCAATGCTCAGAAAGTCAAAAGCTGTTTTTGAAAAACATTCTGAAAATCCTGAGAAGGATAAAAGAAAGGACACTTTGTCAGTCATAAACTTTTGTTATATCCAAGATATAGCACCTTCGCTTTTTTTAATAGTATTTCTTCCACACGTGATGAAAACAAGTCCAAAATAACTGCACAGAGCTCAGAGAGCTTTCTCTTTGCAGACTTCTGGTGGTTAATTTACACCAGGAGCAGACACAGCATTTGCAAACACAGGTTACGAACTTCTCTAATTCTATGTGATTAATCATAATTTGCTGCATTCAGTTACCTTGCTCAGGAATGTACAGTGCATTAAACTGGTAATGGAGAAAAGATCACTGAACTTCATAATTGCAAAGTCCTACCTTCAAAATGCACACCCTCATGTTTTCTAATTTAAATAACTAAAACTGCAAAAACAAAATATACCATTTGAAGCCCCTGAGGAGTGGAAATCACACCAGTTTGGACCCCTCTAGCAGCGACAGAAAAGATGAAAATCCTAATTTGATTGATTAATTGAATGTAGCATCATAAAAAATCATTGCTCAGATCCTTAACTTTAGCAACTAGATCATTTTTTGAGGAACATGATGAAGTCATGAGCTTCCCTAGCTCAATTAGTCAGGCTCATTATTAGAAGACTTACATATGAAGCCAAGTATGGTCCATAAATGTCCATGACTCACTCCTCATGTACTCTGTGTTGACTGCAAAGAGCATTTCAAAGCCCAGCTGTCACCAATATCTATGATAACTTCTTCAAACACAGAGACACACACCTTGAAATCTGCTGACAGCTGGAGTGAACAAAGAAAGCCAGAAGTTTCAGATAGTTCTGGGAAAAAACACTTGAAATGTATGCTTTGTTGCTCAAGAGTTAAAAAAAAAAAAGACTGGCTTCAAAACAGAGATGAGTTCTTTAATGAGCAGACTTTGTGCACTGAAACCAAAGGACACCTGGATTTCTTGAACTGGCCCTTAATTCTAACAGCTTGCTCCAGGTGCCTCATTTTTAGGCAACCAAACATGCACACACAAATCAACCTATTACATTCCCTTTATCATAATCTCTGCAAAAGAATTCTGTTGGTTTTGATATATTCAAAACAATACCATCTTTATTGAAGACTGAAAATGGCCAGATAGAATGCTCACTCTTTTTTATGCAATCATGTGACAGTATTTCATGAGGAGATAACTGAATAATTAAATCAAGATACATGGCTGAGATACTGAAGAGTAAATTGCCTTCTCTAAGTTATACTATGCAAGCAACCAATTGTGACCATGTTCACAGGGGTTCTTGGACGAGGGAAGAGACAAGAATGTTGACTCCATGTTCAGAAGGCTTGATTTATTACTTTATGATATATATATATATATATATATATATATTACATTATGACCATACTAAAAAGAAAAAGAAGGACAGGTTTCCTCAGAAGCTAGCTAAGCTAAGAATAGAAAAGAATGAATAACAAAGATCTGTGTCTCAGACAGAGAGTCTAAGCTATCTGGTCAGTGGTTGGCTATTAATTGTAAACATTCAAGATGGCCCAAACACAGATGGACCTGTTGCATTCCAGAGCAGCAGATAAACCATTGCTTACATTTGTTGTTGAAACTTCTCAGCTTCAGCAGGAAAAATCTTAAGAAAGATTTTCACAAAAAGATGTCTGCGACAACCAATAGTATGTATCTTTCAATACTTTTATCTATAAAGGGGAAAAAACTTTAGAATACTCACAGAAGCTCAAGCCTTGTTTTCAAAAGCCTGCCAAAGTCATCTGAAACACATTTGCCAAACATACAGAATAAAGAAAATGCCGGGACTTCCTAGCATTTGGGAAAACATGAAGGAAGAGAGGAGGAGTCAAACCCATCAAATAAAACCGAGTGGAATAAATCAGGCCACTTAAATACAAATGTCCATACACCTTCCCCCACAGGATCTTCCTACAAAATGCTCACTCAAGATGTGTGTGCATACACATGGGTGTGCACCTGGCATGGGATACAGCCCTGCTTGAACTGAGCCAGCTACCAACCACATCATTAGCCAAGCAAGATGGGGAAATTCCCTTTTCTCCCTGTTTTTAATGCAAGGAAATCATAGAAAGTAAGGATCCTGCCCACCCCAGGCCTGCAGCTGACAGGCAGCCTTCTGTTAGGGTTACGTGGAATGGCTGCACACATGATGGAGATGGGAGTGCCTCTGCAGGGGGAACCTCCACCACAGCTCCTCTGCCTTGGCACCACATTTGACAGGGACCTGCCTTTGCACCCTGGGCATGCAGGGCTGCACATGAAGGGTCAGTCAGGGCCAGGCACATGCCAGGGTGCACAGAATCAGTTCATATGCCCAAAAAGAAGCAGCTTCAGATGGAGAAAGTCAGCAGATGCCAATTGCTTCTTAACACAACACTTGCAGAAACACCCTCATGCACACACATACACACACAGAGGCACAGGGAGGAGGGGCAGGGGGGTTGCAGAGCCCCTTCTCTGCTTTAAAAACACTGTGAACTAGAGTAAGTCAAAGATCAACTGATTGTGAGGTTTTCCTGGAAATGTAAATGTACTTCTAAAAAAATCTGTCTTGATGTTTTTCCCTCATTCAAAAAGTGCTATGCCTGCTCCCACAACCAGAAGGTTTCCCAAAAGATTTCTTTCCCAATCATCACTACCACTAATGATCTTTTAACAGGTTAAAACAGCTGTTTTAACAGGTAAAATAATATCTCTTAGTGAAGAACACAAAGCTGACGTGACCTAGAGTTCAGCTGCATTTCTTCTAAGGATATTATCAGAGAAGTGGCAAATTGAGCCTCAGAACCTTAGAAAAATAAGGAATACTTGCTCATAGCTATTTCAAGTCTGTCCAATGCAACTTGATTTTGTGGAGGCAGAGAGGGAGGTTTTGGGGCTTGCTCTCTTAATAAAGACCATAAATAATGTGACCCACAGGGACGTCAGGAGAGAAAATAGTCTGAATGCCCTGTTTCAGCTCACTATGAAGAAACAAAATAGCATAGAAGGCAAACCCTACAAATCTGGGTCACATCAATACAAAGTCCACACATGCCATGACAGGCACCCCCAGTGCCCTATTTCATACTGTGACCCCTATCATCCCCCACTGGTATGGAACAGGAGGAGGAACAGCAGCAGCAGGAATCCCTTCATCCCCCATTACAGAGAAAAAGTAGCATCAAGATTGCCTTGTTGTGCCATCTCCCATAAGAGCAAAGAATCACATACAGAATGTGCTGAGTTGGAAAGGACCCACAAGGATCCCACCAAGTCCAGCACCTGGCCCTGCACAGCGCCATCCCAGAGAGTTACAGCATGTGCCCAAGAGCATTGCCCAATCGCTTTTGGAGCTCTGTCAGGCTTGGTGCTGTGGCCACTCCCCTGGCCTGTCATGCATGCCCTTGGCTCAGAGCACAGCATAAACCCAGGGCTCAGGATGAACGAGATAGCCCGAGGGATGTGGCTGCACTGGGGCTGCCCCAGGCAAAGTGCTCAGCAAACAGGGCTGCAAGAAACTCCTCTCCTGGGCCACAGCTGAGGGACCTAGTTGAGGTCTCAGGGCAAAGTTCAGATTAGAGACAGAGCCAGGTTGAGAGGAAAATAAAGTGTGGGGGCTGCAGGACCTCTCTCCCACTGAACCCATCTGCATGAGGGTGAGATGAAAGACGTAATCTGCCCCTCACAGCTGCCACTGTAGGCTGCAAATACCTTCAGGCAGACATCATAAACTTCATTACACCTGGCTAGCCTCAGGTTTTTAGTACAGCATCCCAAAACATTACCCCCCTCCTGCTCCCCACCTCACTTTCAAAGGGGAAATATATATATATATATATATATATATTCTAAAACCATTTAAAAACTTCCTGAAGACATGCTGTACCCTAATCTAGCCTTTCAAAGCACAGGGGCCACAGCTGAGCTGCTGCGAGAGCTGAGGCAGGCACCCAGGGGCCCTGTCTGCCAGCAGCTGTGTGTAACCCAGCCCTTAGACCATCCCACTGGGCTCTCTCCCCATCCACTCCGAGGCCTCTAAAACCCCTGGCCAGCACTGCTCTGTCCCACCTACTCAGCTCCACTGCTACAAGAAGAGCTCTGTTTCTCCAGGGCTTCTCCATGGGAAGCTTAAGGTTGAAAGGAAGGCATTCATGCCCAGCTGCTCACTAGTTTTAAGTTGGCCTGTTATACAGTAGCTGTAAGGGCATACTTTGCATTATCAGCCACTGCATTGCTGGTCACAGTCCTGAATTGCCAATCCAACTCTTTGGCTGGATTTACAAAAACTTTGCATTATGTAGCTTTTCATCTGAATCAAATTAAAATGGAAAAAAAAAGTGATCTATTTTCCTTTCTCTCATTTTCTTCTTGATGGGAAGATTTTTTTAAAATAAATCTATAGTATACATGGAAACACATACATTTCCTTGAAAACTAATTCTAAAGCTGTGAAACAAGCCTTGCATCTGAAATTTTGTGTAAATTTTGAAAAGACTGAAAAAAAGTTCTTTAAATATATCTTCACATGAAAGTCCACAAAGATTTGATCACTAAATCCAGCAGAATAGAAATCCATGAGTAGAACTCAGGAAATTGCTCAGTTCAAATCAAAGACTAGCACCTCCATGTCTGGGGAAGAGTTGCACAACCTTCACAACTTGCCAGCTAAATATCTGTTGTGGTATTTGCTCTGTTTTTAATTTTTTTTTATATCTTAGGTATAATCTGAATAACAACTATCAATGGACAAGGGCTTAATAAAGGAAACAATATTTTATCTTTGCTGATGATAGCAAAAGACATCCAACAGTGTCTGCACTATTAAATCTTTATACACCCTTAAATGCCTTATTCTATCAAGTTCTAGCTCAACATGACTCTGAGCAGAGGCCAGTAAACTATCCCACTTCAAAGTGTTCAGAGAAGGGACCTTCACATAATTTTATCTTTTGCATCAGCTTTTAACCCTTAAAGAAAACACAAGCAATAAATCCATAATTAAAATAATCTATTGCCTTCTTGCAGTTTTCAGTCTTTAAAAAAATATTGATTATGTGCACCAAGGAATATAATGAGCATAGAAACAAAACTACAGTGCATCAGCTTTCAGGTTTCCAGACATTACCAGTGGTCACATTTCAAAAAGGAACAGCTTCCTCTGTTCCAACGCTTTCATTTATCTATGAACTTTCCTTAGAGATGTAAATAATTCTGGCAACAATTAGTCCATTACACACAGCCCTCAAAAAATTAGCAGCTACTCAGAAATAAGCTAAAATGATGGGCTTAATCACAACCCATTTGGGGAAGAAGAATAAATCTGGCATATCTTCAGCTATCATTTTTTAAAAGATAAAGTTAAAAAACATTAAAATGTCTTGAACTCAGGAAAAGACCATCAGTTTCAGAAGATAAAAATGAGGTTTGTGTAAAAACTTTTGCCATGGCCAACCTAAAACACGGGGTAGGATTTAACAACACACAATTAGGAATATACTTTTTGACAATGTTAAGGAAGCTGCCCTCCATAACTAAAAATTTCTTGTGCAATGTTTAATTAGTAGCTCATTTATGTATAATATTTGATATCAAATATTCAGTAAAGTCTCAGGATACTAAGACTCCAGCCTTGTGCACTGTAAACTTAAAAACTAAGTGAATTTAATTTTCTTCCCATCAAAAACCATGAGAATTGAAGCAAGTTCTCTACAAAGCCTCTTGCAATACTTAACATATCAAATTCTTCTTAACCTATATCATCCTGAATCTCACCTTCTGCCATAGGTTATATAGCTAGAGTGGAAATTGCCAGAGATAAAAACTCACAGCCTTCATCTGCCAAGAACTTTGTAACTTCTAAGACTGGACCAGATACTGTATTATTACCAATATGGACACTATTTTGATCTTTATTATTTTTCAGCAGAAAAATAGTTAAAATAAAATACCAAATACTAAATACCAAGCATTTCTGTTGCAGAATTCAACACCACACAGATGAAAGGCACAAATTATGCTCCTCTGACCCTTAGCAAAAGAAATCAAGCCCTGCATTCAGATCATGCTTGGAGATTTTCTCTGGTATTATTACAACAATATATTTCTGTGAAACTCCTTTCCCAACTCTGGCTGGTATTTTCTGACAGGAATCTCATCCATCAGGAAAAAAAAAAAAAACAAAAAAACTTCATCAGCTGAAAAAAAATATTTTGTGAAAACATAACAGAATCAAAGAGATGATGAGGAAACACATAAACACATACCCTAAGTTCTCTGATTCCCACCAGTCTTTCCTGGCTCCCCAAAACAGGCTGGGGAGAACACAACCAAGGGGATTTAGAGGCAGACATCCCCAGTTTGCAAGAGGCAGTGTCCTTCAGATGTGAACTGTGTGCCAAGCAGTTTGTTTCATCAAAGGTGGCCTAGGCAGCAGCAGCACAGTGGGCATTGATATTTCTGTGGTCCACCCAAACCTCCAATGCCCACAAATGAAGGGGTGGAAAAGTGTTTGCAGTTCTGTGTGGGACAGGTTAGAAGTTAGCATTGCACATTACTTCATTTTGAGCTGTTATTTCTATCTTAAACTACATAAAAGCACAAATTTGCTCTGGCATGGCTCAGCAAGCTCTGAAGAAAGAAGGTCCTGGAGACACAGGTCCTAAAATCTCCATCAACCTTTCCTTGCAAAAAAATGGAAAAGCTATTCCACCCATCAAGGCAGGAACAGCCAGTTCTGAGGCTTTTGCTTATCAGTCAGTGGTTTAGGGGGCAGAAGAGGATAAAGATACAAGGAAGTGGGCGGGAAAAAGGGTTTTTTAACAGGGCCAGTACTAGGTCATCCAGAGTTCAGATCTCAAAAAAAAAATCATCATGGTGCTTTGCCAAGATGACCAGTATTTCTGAAGGAGTTGCTTTTGAAATTATTTTAATAAAACAGACTTTAAAGCATGTCTATATTCAGTATTGGTGCTAGCCCTTGATATTAAAACCTTGGCTCTCCTCCTCCCTTCCTGACCCACCATTAAATACAATTAACTCCACTGTCTTTCCAATGCCTTATGCTTTCTTGGCATATATCAGGTTGAAAAGCCTATCAGAAAGCAGAGAATGGAGGAAGGAAGGAAGAAACACAGCAGGAGAGCTGTGCCTAAAGCTGATGATTTGAACAAAATTCAGCTTACAGTTAATTCACAGCAGGATTTTTCTAATGTCCTTTATCACCTATGAAGCCATTTCCTCATTATTCATTATCATCACACATAAGACAAGGAAAGATGTTTCTGCATAAAATTGAAAACCACTAGAATAGAATCAAAAACCACAAAGGCTCAATGAATTTTAGAAAAGTAACCAATTCTTTCTTCTCTTCACTAGGTAAAAGTAGTAATACGATATCCCACTAAGGTGATCTGTAGCAAAACACCTGAATATCCTGGGCAAAACTTCCTCCAGACTTGTCAGAGCTCCCCTCAGACAGAAATGAAGAAGTCCCACCCAGCCTGAACCCTCCAGTTCTCACTCTTATGTCACACAGAGTGCATGTTTATGGTCCCTGTCTGGCCTGTTACATTTTAATATGGGGAAGTCATCTACAAAGAATAAGAGGAAATAGGATAATACACATTTCAACTTTGCTCCTTCCTGGAATCTACTGCTAATGCATTTCAGTCACAAAGTGTACCAAAAACATTTAGCTTATTGGTATTTTTTAAAGTCATGGGTAGTAGAACAATTTTTAGTCAAGAGTCATCAAGATCTTCCATAACATTCATTTCTAATAATACATGATGGAAAATTTGCTTTCACCATCACAGACAAGAAATCTGCCTCAGTAGTTAAAGAAAACTAACTCATGAAGCTAAGAGTCAAAATTATTTCAGAGGCAGCCACAGGTCAACATGACATTTCCTTTATCTGATCTTGGATTCTGCTTGTACATGGCAGAAGGAAAAACATGCTGATAATATTTGTGGTGTCTTACTATTGAAATTGCATTTGTGTGCACCTGTGAGAAAGCCTATACAGATTGCAAACCATTAGCTGCCTTTGCCAGCTGAAGGAATTTACTTTGTCAGTGAATGGGAGTCTGAAACTGCCTCCACAGAGAGTTCTAGAAACTCACTAAGTCAGAGGTATGTGGTAAAGGCAATATAAAAGAAATCAGGTTTCTGTATTTCTACAAAATAACATTTTGAGCTTCAGGGACAAAGCTAAACTTCTGTATATTGATGTCAAAACAAAGACAATTTACCTACACATAACAACCTCATTGAAAAGCCTGGCCATTAAACTTCATCCCTTCTTTTAATCCCCTGTACTATGCACTTTTTTAAACTGACTGTTACTTCTCATTTGACCTGTTTAACCTCACTGTTTAATCTTTCTACTTCCAGACCACTTCTGCTGCTCTCTCAGCTCACAGACAGCCTTCCATTAGAGCCCTTCTCAGCCTGGAGGAATGTTAATTGTTGTACAAATCACCCTGTAAAAGTGAGTATCATGAAAAAGAGCTGAGCAGCAGAAACTTAACCACTAGTCAAACACATTCAGCTTTTTCCATCGTTGAACAAAATATGAAGACAAGTCAAAAACAGAAGTTTTGTTTTCAGGTAGGAAAAAAGGAAAAATATAACACAACTGGGAAAAATTGAACACAGTAAAAAGAACACATCTTTGGCTATGGAACAGCACAATGCAAGTAAGCAAGGAAACCACAAACAGAAATCTTGGCACAGATTAAACTCCAGAAAACAGATATGTTTTTTTCAAAAAAATCTAAGAGAAGAAGTTTATTTTCCCTTATTGTGCTATTAATAATTTACCCCAGCTTCTTCTTTCATGTGCACACTATGAAAAGAGCCATTAGTTAAAAAGAAAAAAAAGGTATATTTTGATAGTATAGTACAGTTCTGGTAACTTCAACAGCTCATCATGAACTTCAGTTAAACACACAGGGAAGGGAAGTGGACAAGAGCACTCTTCTGCTCATGCACTCATTGCATGAGCTGTGAGGACAGGCACTACCAGGAACAAGTCACTGAGTAGTCGGGGATAAGACAGCAATGTCAAGAGAACTTGTGAAGTCAGCAAACAACAAAGAGGCCCACCAAGGTTTCCACAGAGAAAAAAAAAACAAGAAGAAGTATTGAAGCAGTTTTGAGAGACCCAGTAGTTAGAGGTAAACCTTTTTTAAACTCAGCCGGAAAAGCAAACAGCAGCAGATTACAGGAGCCCTTACACCAACCTGCTGCAACTGCAACATTGTGGCTTCTTCACTGGGCTGAATCCTGAGCATCTGCCTCCACTTCCTCCCACCATGAAAACCTAAATGCTCTGTGTGGCCTCTAAACGGACTTTGTGGCCTCTCTGCAGTCCAGCTGAAAGTAATTCACTCTTCCATTTCTCTCCAGCTACAAATACTGCACCAGATTTTTAGATTTCTTCTGAGTTTGAGGATGATAAAAAGAGCTCCTGTCTCCTTTGGAGATGGTACATCTCCTGCTGCAACCCACAAGCTGGAGCAGATCAGCAGGCCAGATCTGCAGGTCTGACCTGAGTGTGAGGCTCTTACAAAGGACATCGGCATCAATGAAGAAGCAGAGGGTGAAAGAACATGCTGCTAGCATGGCCTTTCCTATACTCTTATAATGAGTGATGGCTCAAACAGAAACAAATGTCTAGTCAGTCAAGGAACAACTCCCTTATTTGTTTCACTTTTAGAGAAGGCTTTATTTTAATAATATTTTTAACTACTTAATGAGAATCCAGGATATCTGCTATACTTCTATTCTCTCCATTTCCCTTGATTACAACAGCACCTTCCTGCACAGAACTCACTGCACACCCTATTCAGGAGCTGACATATGAGTATTTTGGTGGGTTCTAACAGAGTTTAACGTTTTCCCTTTCATTTTCTTCCTTTGAAGTCTTAAAAGAAATAAATCTATCTTCTTACTATAAATACAGAAAAGCCCTACAGGTCATAGGTTTGCTACCACCTATGGGTTTTCTAGAAAGGGCAATGCTATATGGTCAGAAGTGTGTTTTCTGCCCAGAAACACATGGGGCTGTCAGAGTTAACTCCACAGACCAATTCCCCCCACCCCTCACTGACAATTCACCCTGATACTATTTTGCCCCCAGAGGATCAAAACCACTATGAACTCATGCTCCCCAAAAGGAGTAATTTTTATCCTGTGTTGATCCTACTGTTTCATCAATCATAGAATGAGAGAATGCAGGCAAAATCTGTGCATGCAAAGGGGGCTTAAATCCCTCTCTCTGACCCTGAAGATTTTTATTGGTGTTATAAGTCAGAATCTCAGCTAGACTGCTTGTTTCATCATGTCACTTGCAGACAATCAGTTGTACCTGATAACAAGCTGCCATAACTTCTCCTTTCAGAATCCAGGACTGTCCAGCCTAACCTTGAAGGGGGAAAGTAAAGTAAATGTTATCTCTCTTAGGGTTTGCCTTCAAACAGAAAACAAGGAGTAGAAATGACTGGGAATTGATACATGGAGATGTGAAAACATTATGAAAACGTTCAAACCTCTTTCAAACCTCTTCCCAGGTAACTTTATAAGAGACGATTTCAGACTTGAAAGCACTGCCTTGATTAAGCTACATCCACTAAAAAAAAAATACTTCAATCAAATCAAGTGACTGTGGAAACCTCTTTTAAATACCACTGCCTGCAATCTCTGCAATTGCCTGCAATAGAGTCCCAGGCAAAGTTCCCAAAGACTTCAATAAAACATTTGTCTGGGATAAGGAGTGCCAGATTTGGCCCACTTTAATACATTAAGTCTGTGGTAGGTGAAAAACTGAAACATGCAGCAGTTGTGAAACTACCCTCATAGCCAAGGAGATAAGAGAAAACAGCACTCATCCTTCCCCACAATGAGAACATGCAGAGGGTGGATGGGAAATCTAAAGAGGAGGAGGGAGCAGGAATTTTAGGATAAAAATTATTTAATATCCTCCCAGTGTGGGCTGGAAAGGATTGTGGTATGCCTGTTAGAGAAACTGGCTGGAGTGTAAGGCTGAGAAAGTATCCAAGGACATGTTTGTGTGAGTGTGTGTATGTATGTGTGTACCTGTGTGTGTGTGTGTATGTGTGTGTGTGTGTGTGTGTGTTAAGGGTCAGGTCTGTGCAAGTTCACAAAGTTCATTCCATTCTCCTGCCAACTCTTCCGGGCCTGAGACAAATACAGATAACCTTGGCTTAACCCAACTTCAAGCAACCCTTCCCTTGTCACTCCCACCCTCAATTAGCAACTTTCAATCCAAAGTGCCTAAAAATAAACTATGAAATCACTTTAGTTACAGCTCTAGTAACGCACTTTTCCATAAACTTCTCCATGGCACTGAACTGATTCAAATACCATTTGCTAAAAGACAAATAAATGTGTGAGAGGGGTGTTGTGTTAAAAACCTTAACTCTCAGGTTTTTACTCCTGCAGAATGGTTTTTCTACCTCCACAGCAAACAAGGTATTCCTGACTGCATTAGTGTTACCTGCTGCTGCTTAAAGATGAGCAATGCTAAAATAGCTGGTTGGATTGCTTTTCAAACAAGACTGGTTTCTTGCACAGCACAACACTGTTATTCAATAAACACATTTCATCATTTCAGGACCTTTTTTTCCCTCCCTGTCCCCCAGCTGGGAACATCAATACTCATGGCAGTCTCCAATATCAAGACCACCCAGATTCATCTTCGTCTCTCAACTGTCTGCCTCTGCTGCACCGAGATAAAAATCTAGACAGAGCCTTTATTATTATTTTATCCAGAACTTGTCTAAACCTTCACCTGCAAAACACTGACTCACTCTGTCTTTAACCACCTGAAGAATGCAAAGGAAGATAAATTAACTCATAGGCATAGAAACTCAACAAGCAACAGCATAAACTTGCTAATCAAACAATGAAAGTTAGAGCAACAACAAAAGTTTTTAAAAAAGATAAAAAGGACTCAAGTCCTAAAAATAGAAGCCAGAGGAAGCTTGGCTGATCTGTTCCTTTTGCCATAGTTCTAGTTTATCATCAGATAGCAAATAATATCATCATGATAGCAAATAATATTTAATTTATTAGTGTCTCATCAATCCCAAATTATAAGCTTTGAATACTAAATAATCACGACCAAACACACAATTTTAGGCAAGGATCTCCTAAGAAAACAAGATATTCACCAATAAACAACTCTTTCACCTCAGGTCTTTGTAGAGAGGAAAGGTGATGTAAGCTACAACATTCCAAGTCTTGGTAAAAATCTGGTGGATTGCCAAGTTACCACTTGAAGCTTATCAAGTGAAGTTTAATGCTACAGCACGTTTGATTTTCCCTCATGTCTCCTGCATCAGCCCCCATTGCCAAAGCTCAGTGACAAATTGCAACATCTCTGGTTTGAGTGTAATCACATTGGTCAGAGTCACAAAAGATTCTGTCGAGTGTTAGGAAACAGGAAGCAAAAACCACTGCCTTTCATTCTGACAGTTAGGTTTCTGTATCTGGAAAAGCCTCCTGGCCCAAGACTATTAGCAGGTCATGTTTTAATGCCCACCACCTTGATCAGTGGAATGCCTTGTAGTGGTGGCAACATTCAAAACTTTCCTGTTGCTAAGGAAGCCAACAGTACTGTCCTACTAAAAGATAAGAGTTGGGCAAATGAAAAGACAGAGGAACCTCTGAAAAATAGGTATTAAAAATCTAAATGTGACCATTCAGATTACAGGAAAACCTTCACCCATCATTTTGACACTTCATACATCAGTGTGATAAGATTATCATACCAGAACGAGCATGCTACATTAGCACGCTGGAAGTAAATACTTGAACAATTTTCTTCCAGACCTCACATGTCATTGAAATTTAGCAAATATTTACCATGTTTTGGATGCTCTAGGAGTCAAAATGTTTAAACTTTCACCATCATAAAATACAACATACTATCAAAAGGCTAAGGCAAGTACCATGACTGCATAAAATACTTCTATAGGCTTATTACAAAATCTACTTTTGCTGAATTGTCATCATCAAATAGGGAATTTACACCTGCAACCCCCATTCCCAATCTGAGTAAGAGGGCAACTGCTCCAGACTGTGATTGTCCCAGTGCCCCAGGAGAAGGCCAAATAAAGCACATTTAGCGGGACAAGTCAGGAATTCTCTGGCTTGATCCTCAGCAGTAGAAATGTAATTTTCTTTTGTGTTGTTTGGATTATCATGAGCTGTTATCATTTAAAAATCCACTGTAAACCATGTTACAAAAGGCAATTGTGGTAATAAATTAGTATTATAAACTTTAGAGTTTAACCACTGCCATCCACACCTAATTTCCTTTACAGGTGAAGTTAATTGCTTCATATCAACACTGGTTTTGCAAGAAGATAACCAATTATTAATTTGTGGCACTTTGGGAAGGTAGGTGAGAGAAGGAGAAAGACAGACAAGGCACTGTTCATTGTTATACTTTCTCAATCAATTCTTTTCACCCCTGAAACTCAGTCTTCTGCAGAAAATGGATATGCTTGAAAGTGTTTGGAATAACACCTCCATATGTAAATGAGAAATGCTGATTTCTTTCAACAGAAAAGAGACATATTTCTACCACTGTTTTCTCAAGGAACTAAGTCCTCAGCTGCACAAGGGAAAGCAAAAAGAAGTATTTAGCATATTTTTGCTTGCAACATAGAATGGGTTGACAACACACATAGATCTCATGTAACCCTGAATCCAAAATAAACATTAAGGAAAAGGTAAATATTGGAGAGTTTAATTATTTCTCTTTTTTCCTCCAGTAGCTACATACATTTTGTCTCTTTTCTATACATTCTGTCCTTGCATTTAGCATTTTGGGAGGAGAAAATACAACAGTGTTCAAAACAATTCTCTGCAATTATTCATTATGATTCTGGGAATAAACAAACATTTTCAACTGATTAGAAAACCTCAGTGAAACCAACTTATCATTTTATTAATCCTTCATTCAATTATAGTAAACAAGTAGACTTCATGTGAGGTTAGCTCCAGGGTTTACTCAAGTCACATCTGACATGAATGTCTTACCCAAATGCATTATGCAGTGATTTTCATGACCTTCGTCAGGAAAAAAAAAAAAAAACAATAAAAAAAAAGGCAACCTCAAAAGATTTGGGAAGGGGAGGCTTTGTGTTTTTACAGTCCTGGGAAAAACTTGAGGTTGTCCCACACCACAATTAGAAGGAAAAAAAAAAAACTGGAGAGAAAAAAAAAAAAAAAAACAACAAAAAAAACCCCACCACTCCCTCTAGGAGTGATGCAAAACTCCCAGACCTCACGCCTGAGCAGACAGAGCAAGTCCAGATGGCTCCCAGATTTGCTGCTATTTCACAGGCCCTAGCTAAGCCCAAAACCGGGAAAAATACAGCAGGCCTGCTCCATACAGATTGCAACCCTGGGCTACATGCTGCTCTAGCTGCTCCATGTAGAGTCAAGGTGATCAAAGATCTGCTACCTCCCAAAAAACCCCAGCACATTTATCACTACAGATATTCCTCTACAGAAGAAATTATTAGTTTGAAAAAGTGGGAACAAAGCAAATATACCACAATTATAAAATATTGCAGTGAAAAGCAATACTTGCACAAACTGCTTCAGCAAGTGGAAAGACAGGTTTTCAGGAAGTTTAGATTTTTCACCTGAAGTGCTAAGAGCCCAAACAAAAAAAACACTGTTCTGCAAGGGCAGGAAAAAAAGCCATTAAGCAAAAGCAGTTGAATTCTTTAAACCAAGCTGCCTGACAGGGTAAAAGTAAGCCAGCAGATAAAATGATTAAGTAACTTGCTTGAAAATAATACTTCTTAATAAATCCAAAATAATTTTCAACAGAAAATTATAATACTGAATATATATATGCATACATATACACACAAACACACACACACACACACACATATATAAAGATTTAAAACTATTATCACTGTAAGCTTCCTGCCCAAAACAAGAACCAGCTTTAGTGGAAACATTCCTTCTTCATCTTTTTACCATGTGTTGTCCAGGGCTTATCACAATTGCAACACAGTGAAAAGCCTTCTATAACACACAATTTCTATTCCATTTCCCACTTGTCATGAACTTCATGGAAAAAAAAAAAAAAGATTGCCCTTATCTGTGTTTTCTCTATTGGCTACAACTTCTTTGCAGTCCATCAAAAACACTGCAAAAATGTCTTTTGCTACACAGCTCTAAAGGCTAATTTTTCATAGCAGAAATAGAAACAGTAGTGTGGAAGGTCTGTAAGACACAGTAGTTTCCTTCCCAGTGTACAAATGGTGAAAACAAACAGGAAATAGTGATTAAAATAGGATGATTAGAAATAGACTTCTAACACTTCTGACTCTAACAGAAAAATAAGCTTATTTGCAAGCAATGTTTTTCACAAAATACATTTGTTTTGTATGCAAATTCATATTCATTTTTCTTTTTTGTATATTAAGAAACAGTATTTTAACCAGAAGCTAAAATGTCTGCATTTAGTCTCAGCCTATTCTTTTTCATAGCCTAGGCTCCACTCTATTATATCAGATCTTCATACTTTCCATTTCCCTTACCAGGGGGATGAAACATTTCATTGCAGGTGTATTCTGAACAGCATCCAAACCTACAGGGAAAGAGAGAGCTGCACTCCTGTGGGACAGGGCTGCAGCAATCTGCAAAGCTGAGTTTGCAAACATACTGCAGGGTTAAGACAACAATATAACACGACACTACAAGCAATGTCAAGTTGGAGACATTCAAATGCCAAATTCCCCAAGGGAACTTCTTGCTGGTCAATCAAAACACCCCCTGATATGCTGGGGAACGTGAAGCTGCTCTTCACCTTCTCGTCTTTTGTTCATTTCTTTCCCATGATGCCAAGGTGTCATCTTTGGCTTTCTCCTCTGCCTGCCTCCATACACCTTTGACTGGCTCAAAATCCTGCCTGCTTTATCATTTTAGTGCCTTCCCTTCCTGCTCTATTCATAAAACCAAAACACTCACCCAGTCCTTCATTACTGTTGCTGAGATGAAAGATAATCTCTTTCCTTCTGGCTGTGACAGAAGCAATCTTACCCCCTGAAATCCATTCAAAATGCAAAAATCATTTTTTCTGGATTACTGCCTCAAGCACATTACCCCTATTTCATCCTGCCATTCCTCCTACTGACTCCCCCTTTTTCTACTACATTAAGCACAAATTGCTTGCCTTCATCTTAAGAGTTGTTCTTAGATGATGACAACTGATCCAACTGCCCTACACATCCACTTAAAACCCAAGTAATGAAGCCTAATAACTACATACAAAATCTCTTTCATGAGGAGTAGCTAGCACTCAAAGCCTTGCACTTTAATAACCAATACAGTGAGAGTACACCTCACAACAAAATCTCTAGCACACAGATAAGGTGCTCTCCTCTTTTTGCAGGTTGAACCCAGCACAGACTTTTAAAACAGTTTAACTTCTGAATCATTTTATAACAGACTACTGGGCTTCTAAAAGAGCCATTCTGGTATGTGGGAAGTGCTGGGGGATCTTCTTGGCGAGAAATGCACACCCAGAAAACCTCACAAAAAATGGCATCCTTCCTCCCCCTCAGACCGAGTTTACTCAGGGAAAACTTTCAACTTCTGTGATACACAGTGTCATTTTATCAAGCTGGTAGAACTTCAAAAGAGGTAATTCAGGCTCTAGGAGACACACTTCACTACATGACAGTGCACACGTGCTTTTTCCACAATAAGTAAGGTCCACCACAAGTAGGTATTTAAAATCAATTTTTGTGACCATTCCCTAAACCCTCTGCACCTAATGGTCAAAATAAGGGGAATAAGAGTTCAGAGGGGCAACATGTCATTTCAGTTAATCTCCAAACCAGGCATCTGAGACCAAAATGATTTTCAAGTTCTGCACATCCACCACACCCACAATCCAACGCTCTGGCTGGCCAACCTCCAAGAACACATCAGGTTTAAGCTGGCCAACCTTAAACCTGCCTGACCCGGCTTGAACAAAAAGGAAATCCAAAGTGTTCAAATAGAAACACAACTAGGACGTATTCTAACATGGTTTCCACAGATCATTTTAGGAGGTGGCATAGTCCAACAACTGGAAAACTCCAAATATATAAGGTAACGCTTAACATTATTAAATGGGTTCAAAAAAATCCCAACAACTAATGGTTCTTTTTTATGTACTTGAATGAAAACTTGAAAGATAAATACCAAAGGAAAAAAAATCCCCAAGCAAACGTATGAATGTATAGATTGTGCACCAAAGAAAAGCTTCCACCCAGAAACCCTTTTAGAAGACAGCACATTTCACCTTTTAGTCATACATCTCACCAACAGGCTAATTTTCATATACTGAGACTGGAGTAAAACACTTCTACACAAGAAAGAAAAAGAACCTCTCTTTTGTTAAGAATAGTGGGGAATTGGAATAATTTACCAAGGACAACTAGCAAATTGCTGTTACTGGAGGTTTCTACAAAGAGTTTCTGAGTCAATCACCTCTCAGGAATGATACAGGGCTGTTACAAGCTCAGGTACAGAGAAGGACATGTTAGGCTGTTTTCCATGACCCAGTGCAGCACTTCAAGTTTTTGTCAAAGTGCATCAAAAGCTGGGGAAGTCTTAGACTCCCAAAATAAAAACAAGATGGTAGAAAATTATGAAATCACTGGATCAGCATGGCATTCATATGCCTGCCCAGCCTAGGAGCACTCTGTAAATCATAGTGGGGGCTTTGCTACTGTCATTTCCTGATCTCATAGGGGAGGTGTCCTCCTCTGAACCTTCTCAGACTTGTGGTATATGCCCTGTATCTTTCTGCCCTACTAGGATCCAAGATGCTCACAAGGTCAGGCAGGCTGTTTACTTTGTTTAAAAATCACAATAAACCTCTTCGGATTCTCCCTGTGCATTTCCTGCCCTTTGGAATAATGGTGTAGGAAGCAAGTTGCTATCCTGCTACCTGCCTCTCCTTCCTGTCAAGTGTGCCATGAGATCCAAGTGGAACTCCTATCATTTCCTTCTAAGTCCTGTATATGCTGCAGCCCAGTATAAACCAAAGACGGCATTCTGATTTTGTTGGATCAGGGTATGTGATTTGGGAAAATTTTTTTAAAAGGAACCAAAGTTTGCTTTTGGACGCCCAGACACATTTTTACTTCAAGGCTATTGCAAATGACCTTGCATTCAAATCACCCTTTTCAAATTTACTGCATCCCTGCTTCTAATTTTTGTGTGTCCCATTATGTAGTAAACCCCATAGATTTAGGAAAAGCACCATGGAGAATATGAACAATAGGAATGCTGAAACAGCAGAAGAAAATCCCTGTTTCCCTGTCCTCCGCCCTTAACCTATCTCTGTAACCCTATAAGGCAATGTCATGTTAACCCCTTACCCATTGGTCAAGCTTGGATCCTTTCCAACCCTATAAAAGAAGCATACTGTACCCCATTAGTTGAGAAAGAAGAAGAGCAGAGACCCTTCACAGACCTCCCCAAATAAAGCCATCTCCGTGGAACAGCCTGCGCCTTCTCCTTCTCCTCTCTCTCTCCGTCTGCTGCAGCCTCAAGCCAGGGCACCACTACCCAGCAAGCAAAGCTGAAATCCTGAGAGCTTGCAATCACTATAGAGCTGATAATCACCATGCTTGCTAGATGGTAGCCCCGCGGCGTTGGCATGAGCGAGCTAGCCTCGGGCACCCGGTCCCTACTCAGGGACTGAGCTCCTGAGCCCTATTGCTCTGCTTTATGATAACACCAATGAGAGGTTATTACCATTACCCAGAAGTTTCCAGAATTCTGAAATGATTCTGTGAAACTGCCAACCTGCAACATATTATTCCTGTCCATAATTTACTTAGCAGAGTTAGAAAAGTCAAAGCCCTTGATTCTAGCAAGAGAAGGAAAAGCAACAAGAAAAGTGCTGCTAGCAAAAAGTGTCAGCAGCACAAAGAAAACCAGGGGAAATGTGGGTCCTTCATGTGAAAAGGCCAAGTGACCTGGTGGCAAAGGACATGAATAAAGTTGAGGTACTTCACTGTTAAGACTTGCTTTCAGAAATCCCAGATCTTTGAGACCAACGGGAAAGTCTGGAGAAAAGAAGACTTAACTGTGTTGGAGAAGGATCTAGTTAGGATCAAACTTAAACCCTGCATGGTCAAGGCCTTGGGGTCTAATTGGATTCACCCAAAAGTGCTGAGAGAGGCGGTCAATGCCATTTTGAGGGTTTCCTCAATCTACAAAAGGTCACAGCAACTGGCAGAGCTTCTCAAGGACCATAAGAAAACGAATGTCACTTTGAGAAGGGCAAGAAGGACAATCCAAGCAATTAGAGATCAGCCAGTCCCCACTTCAATCCACAGGAAGGGGGTGAAGCAAGTAATCTTGGAAAACATTTCGGAGGGATTTCAGCAAACTGGAGATGAAGCGGCAGGAATCTTACAAAGTTCAAAGAGAAATGACAAGTCACCCCTGGCAGGAATAATTCCAGTCACTTCTGTAAATGAGGGAGACCAAATAAGCTGAAACTGCTCAGTCTGGAAAAAAGACTACTTGGGAGAGCTCACACAACCTCACACCAGTGAGAGCAATGTGGGATGGGTAAGGAGGGAAGACAGGAAGGTTGACACAAATCTCAAGACAATTCCAAGTAACCATTTGGGATACCTCCTACTAGAAGCACAAGAAAAGCATAAATCTGAAGACTTTAGTATGAGGGGGGCCTTCCATCAAAAATTAAAGCTGTCATCTTAGGATTAGGGAAACTAATATATAACTGCGATGATGGTAAATAGAAATGTCATAGACTTTATTAGATTAATTTTTTCTAATCATACGAAATATGTGATTTATGAAGACAGCAATTACATTAATATAGCTAAAGAGTGGTTTGTATCATTTTACACTGGCCTTGCTAAAGAATTAGACTCCTTTATCTCAACATTTCTACAAAACTGACTCCATGAAACCACATCTATCAGGAGGAAACAGATTAGAATGATGAAGAAAGAAAGCTGGTTTATAGCAGCATGAAAAATTTCACAGTTTAACATAAGATTACAGATTTCATGTGATATAAAGACAAAAAGTTGACAAAAAATGCCAATAAACTAGTATTTTTTTTTCTAACTCCTACATAAGCACAGAATAATCCTTACACAGAAATCTGGGCATGAAGCACAGGATACTCATCTCAGGCAGTGAAAGAGTGTTTCCTACACACATTGCAGAGACATACAATTCTTCATATACATACATACACAAAGACTAGAGACACTTTTATCTCTGTACTAATATACTAAAAATGCCATATACTATATATACTAAGACTAGAGAACTTTTTTTTTTAGATAAATATCTCCTGCTGATTAGAACAAATGCTTTGATAAATCCAAGTGTTTATCCTAGCAGCAGGAAGGAATGACAATTATAACACTCTCTCCTCACTCTCAGGCATAACAAATTTTGAAAAACTCCCCTGTTCCACTACAAAAGACTCTTGTGAGCATTTTCCTTCTATATACAAGCAAAGACTACACTAAACTGGCTGGAATAAATTAATGCATTTATGGTTGTATTCTCACAGGAACCAAGAATGCACATGGTTAAATCAAAGATCATCCTTTACATTATCTGTGATGACAAAAGTCAAATAATACATCTAATTGTGAAAAATGTCACAGAAAATACAACACAAATACTCCAACCGAGGAGTCCATTAGAAAAGCTCAGTCCTTGATCTTTGCATTTACTTTCCTTGAAGTATATTTGATAACCTGAACAAATAATCACCCAGTCAGCCTTGACCCAAAACACACTATGGTGTGTTAGGCACCATAACTGTCCTACTAATTAAACTGCTAAATAACCCTTACAGAGAAAATAAACATACTGTGCTAGAAGTTAAATTTCGTTACTTTCTTAAGCCTTGATTCTTCAGCACTTTCAGCATGCAAAAATCACTCGTAAATGCTGGTTATTATGGGTGTAAAAGAGGACAGCACTCCTGCTGGGAACTCCATGGTCCTCAACTCAAGAATAAATAAAATATACTCAAAATAATGCTGCCACTTATTTTACATCTCATGAATCCGGCTGAAAGAAGCACCTGTTTAGGAATGAAGATTCCTCCCATCCTTCTAAATCACTCACCACTGTTCAAAAAAAGATACTCCAAACAGCAGCTCTGCAGCACTGGCATGTGCAAGTCAAATGCCAAAATGAGAGCTGGCAGGACCAAAATACAATGGAAAGAAAACATCACAGATCTCACTGAATGATCTCATTTGCATGCATCAATGAAAATCCCTGGAGTGAATAAAAGGCCTTTAGGCCTTTCATTAAGGTCAGAGATGGAATCATAAAGCACAGGATTAGATACATTCCTGGTTAATTTCATTTATTAGTTGTGGTGGGGTTTTTTGGTTGGTTGGTTGGGTTTGGTTTTTTGTGGTGGTGCTTTTTCATTTTTTGCTTGTTTTTTGAAGGGTGGGGGGTACAGTTTTTTGGAGTTCTTTTTAAGATATACAGAACATAGAATAATATTACTATTTTTCAATCCCAGATATCTAGGCAGATTTCTTTTCCAAGCTATAAGCCAAGGAAACATGCAAAGGAAGATGGAAATTCCTGGAGTCTGAAATTGTTGGGTGGTAGTTAAATATTTAGGTGTTGCTTTCCTCCTTCCTAGCCATGACTTTTTTTTTCCATCTTTTCATTGGATTTAATTTTTTCCTACAGAGTTATTTATGAAAAACAACAGCTAGCCAGCAGCAGAAGCAGCAACAGCATGAGCTCCAGGTGTTAGGAAAAACCCCAACATAATTAATTTTCTCTTTGACATATTATCACTTCCTAAAAAATATTATGCTTGCAGATCCAAAGATCTATTTGCACATCCCAGTGCAGTTTTAATCCGTGTGTAACATTTTCCTTTGTCTCAGGTGACACCACATACCCCGAGAAATACAGATAGCAGGATTCAAGAATGGATTGTTTTGTGGCAACTAATAATATATCAAGTGGTGCTTCAAGACTGACACGGTCTGCTAGTGTTGTTTTAAGGCAGGATCTAGTAAAACAGATGGCATTGGATTTCAAACTCCTTTGTCAACTCAGTTCACCAATGAGCTGAACATTGATTTTCCATTGTTTTTTACAGCCTCCAAGAAGTTACAAACATTCAAATCTAAATTCAACTTTAATGGGTATTTTAGGCCCCTTGGTAGTACTGCCAGTTTTAACATGTTCATATAACAGGCCATATAGTTCTGCAAGTTGACTCTCAGTGCCCATAGTGGCACTTGAAACTGGGATTTTTTTTGTTGGTTAAACCTTCTTACATAGACACCTGAAATGCATAATTGGAGTAAGTTTCTTTTTCTTCACGGTGATATACGCTTCTCCTAAATAAGTATTCTGGTATTACTTATATGCAATTTATCATCTGCAAAATGCCACCTCTTCCAGAAATATGGAAGCATTTTAAACAAAATTATCAGCTGCCAAAAGTTGACTGGGGCAGTGAATTTTTTTCTTACTCCAAGTATGAATACAGAAAGAGATCAAGCAAGGTGGGGTACCTGAGGATAACTTGGCACTGTAATAAATTATGAGCTGGAAAAAGCCATGCCAAAAGATCCTGGAAGCCTCAGAATGCATATTTCAATAGTCTCAAAAGCAGAATAAGATTCATGGAAAGATTTTGTAAAGTGGCAATGCATTTAAATGCCAGGGGAAAGCACCAGATCTCCTGAAAATCTGAATCAAACTGAAAGTACATATATAGTCTCTCTTCTCAAATCAAAAATTTCCTAAAATGTGGTACACAAACTTCTTCAAAGGTATGTGCAGAGCAAGAACCTCACTTCACTTCTGCTCTCTGACAGAGTCAGGATCTTTCTGTCACAACATGCAGCTCTGGGAACTACATAAAACCATCCCCAGCCTGCACAAGAATAAGGCCTGTGTCCCCATCTTTGCAAATACCACTGCCTCTGCCACCCACAATCCACGCTCCAAGTGTCCGTGGAAACTTCTGCTTCAACCTCAAAAAATCCATATAAAAAATTCCAGGTATGCACTCCACCACAATATTCCCATGATGATTTTTTTCCATCTTTCTGGTAAATTTTTTTAGATCTATCAGCATGTTCAATATGTCATATTGTTAATGAAAAACAGCTTTCTTCCCCTGCTCTTTTTGAAGAGACAAAGTTAAAAAAGCATTTCTAGTTTGAACAAAATGCATGTGGCAGTGAAGACTAACAGAAGTCCAGTTTCCAAGATGTGTTGTTAAATGCATTTACATAAGCACTGAGAAGCCATATAATTATATCCTTATCACTGGAATAACTGTTTCAAAGAATAGGCAGAACATTCTACTTTACAGATAAAAAGAGAGAGAGAGAGAGAGAGAGAGACACCTTCTTCCTTTTGAAAGCTGGCAGATATTTCATTTGCAGCTTTCTATTGAAGAATGATCAAGTTGGAGAGATGCTGCTGGCAGTAGCTCTGAAAGAATGAAGAACATCAAAAAAACAGCACATCTTCTTTTTTAATCCTAACACTTTCAAATTGAAGGAATTAAGATTCCATTATTCCCCCTCTGAATCTAAACAAGGACACTTTGAAGCAAGAACCAACTAAGATAACTCATTTAATATCCCAAGTGCTCTGTGTGTAAGAGATTGCTTTCTGCATTCTTGAAGGAAAAAACCTCTGAAGGACAGGCACTGGCAGAACAAGGCAACAATATCCAGTAGAGTAAAACATGAAATCTACACAATGAGTGCCCACACTGCACCTTTGAGACATCAATGTACAATACACATCCCAGCAAACAGAGAGTTTGTGTCTTAGTCTTTCCCTGTGCTTTGCCCACCCCCATGAAAGATCTGACCATCTCAACGCACTGAGAAAACCCTGCCATTGACAGCACTCAGAGAAGGTGGCAGAGGCACAGAAACCCTCTTGCAGAGAGGCAAATTTAAAAAAGCTTTCATGAAATTTTGCATTGTAACCTGAATCAGTGGCAATGTTCCTTCCCTTTGGAAGAAGGTTATCAGGACTTCATTTTATTTTCTTCAGCAGCTGAGAAATATTTCAAAAGTAAATGAAAACTGGCAAGTGCAGAAAGCAAACATTCTCCTTCACCTCCCTGTAACACATACAGCTGTTTAAGGACAGCACTATACTATATTGCAATTTTTGACATAATTTGTTTCCTCCTTTTTTACCACACAGAAAGTTTGGAGACTGGGGAGAAAAAGTGGGTGGTTTTGGCCTGAAAATAAATAAAAACTCTGCCAGAAAGAAGTTCACATAAAACCTTCCTAGAATTATGTATAGGTTGCATGTAGAGAAGAGGCAGCCACATGCTGAAAATCTGAATAGGCCATTTTTCAATGAATAAAGTCTTTTAAAACATAATAATATTTAAGGAGCGGGGGAAGAAAGGGGGGGCAGCAGAGGTGGGCAGAGAGGTAGGAAACCAAACTACACTTAAACTTTGCAGTTCTAAGCATGATTTCATTCAAAGACAAACTGGGCTGCAGTGTCTATTTTTAGCTCCTAAGTGGGTGCTCATATGCCATATGTAGCTTTTTA
Organism: Molothrus ater; assembly: GCF_012460135.2. Classification (NCBI taxonomy): domain Eukaryota; kingdom Metazoa; phylum Chordata; class Aves; order Passeriformes; family Icteridae; genus Molothrus; species Molothrus ater. The sequence goes on from NC_050478.2 coordinate 61,429,398, forward strand.
CCACAAAGTGTGGTGTCCTAAATATAGGCTCATGCTCCTGTTCACAGCGTAATTGTGGAAATCCTTGCTCCAGTCTGAAGCCACAGAGGAAGCAGCAGTTCTTAGCAGCAATGGCTCTGAGGTTAGAAATCCTCCCCCAAAAGCCTGGCCAACTTTCTTCAAGACTCGTATTAAGTTAAAACTTAAAGGGTTTTAAGGATCCTTTATTCAGTGCCCAGATTCTCTTTAATCACAGCTCGTTTGCTTCCCTTGCCAATGCTTCCTAAATTCTCTCTCTCTCAAGTCTTTTCTGCTAAGATAGCCCTGTGAAGGCTGTCTCTGGTGTTTCTCAGGGGAGGGGTGTGTAAAGGAGACATGGCAGCTGAAACTGTTCACAGAACCGTAACAGCACCATCACAGACAGGACCTCTCTGAGAAAAAAGCCATAAGCAGCTTTTAACACAAGGATTGGGAAAGAATAGATCACTAGGACTGGAACGATGTGGAGGAGTCTGGCAAATTCAGCCTCTTAGAAGAGGAATGGCTCTATTTGGAGCAGAGATACAGCCAGTGGCAACATCCTGCCTTTTTTTCTTCTCTCTTTTTTTTTAAATCACCCAGTAGAGAGAGGAAGCAGATAGAAGAACTGGTTTAAAGGGTAGACCACCAACATCAATGAAAGGAAAGATGTCTACTTGTCTACAGTTTCCTTTCAGTTGCCTACATTTTTACATAAAAACTATAAACAACCTACAGTTAACTGCTTGCTTGCAAAGCAATATTCACCTCTGTGGCTCCCCAGAGCTGCTGCAGTGCTGTAGGAAAGCCTTGTGACAGGCTGTGAAGGGCGGAGGGAAAGGGGAGGAGGAGGAAGAAATGGCAGAGAGGAGCATGGACCCTCCAGATGTCAAACATTAATGACTCTCATGCCTCCCACCCCGGCCATCCACAAGAGCCAGTGTGACCTTGAGCCCTCTGTAGTGCCTTGAACTGCACCTGCGTGGCATTAAGAATCCTGATAGTGAGTGATAGCCCTGCCAGCTCAGGCTGAAACAGCTTTCATCAGATCAAACAGCAGCAGCAGGAGGAGGAGAAGGAAAAAAAAGCAGCAGAAGGAAGAGTGGAGCAGTGCCTTCCCAGCTGGAAAGAATAAGCAATAACATTGATTTAGGTTGCTAAACTTGTCCAAGGCACCACCTGCAAAAATCTGTGCATGAAATTCTTATATGTATGTTTGGATCACTGTTGGTTGCAGCTCACCCAGGAGCTACAGCCTGACAGACGTGTATCTAGACTGTAACTCGGAAACGTCCCCCATGCACTTTGTAATTACTTTTTCACCTCCTTTTGAATCAGCAAGTTTGTGGTAACTGGCCATTTGAAATTCAGAAGTTTTTAACTAAGAAATTTAAGTGAGAAATTTTCTAAGACATCCATCAGGCTGCTTGGGCCGAATTTTGCTAGTCCTAAAAAGAAACTGTAACATAACAGCATTCAAAATGTTCCTCAGCAGTCACGTGAATTGAGTTTGCCATGATTTTTTTTAGTCCATTGGAAATACAACTCCTGCAACTACACAAGGGGCTACAGCATCAGTTGAAGACTCACTTCTGGTCAGTTGAGAGAGAGATTACAGAAAGGGAGATTTTATTAAAAATTGAAGAAAAGTATTGAAATAACCCATTTCCAATATGTTTCTACTTATACAGTCAAATTAATTCTACCAGAAGTCTTTGTTTGAAAACAACATTTCCAAACTTCCAGAAAAAAACAATGCTATTGCTAGATTACAGTGAGAGGCATAGAATGTGAGAAGATCCAATTAATCCTAAAATTCAAGAGGATTTCCTTTTTTTTTTTTTTGTTCTCTTTGCATCCTTTATTAAGAGCAGACTGCCACTTCTTAGAATTTCTATTTCCACTCAAAAGTGTAAAAAATATTGACTGATTTGACCTGCATGTCATGGAATACTGGCATGCTTAATAAAATAACCTTGAAATGCATTCATTATCTTACAACTCAGCACTCAGTAGGAAATCACTGTAGCACTCACACACTGACCTAGATTCAAGAAGAACGGTGGATAGAAACCTGAACATTTCCACAAAGCTACCTTTAATCTACTCATCTGCATTTACCCATCCTCCCAAATACACACACCTCTTCTCTAAGCTTGCAGTCATAGCATGTGAGGCATAAACACTTCTCTCACCTATTTTATCAGGAAATAATTCAGAGGAAAGTCAACTGCTAACACACTAATGTTATGAGAAAAAAGCAGAGAGGGAGAGCACGGGTGCACATTTATATATGCCGAGACAAAATACCTACAGGCTCAGGAAAAGGCCTAGATGTCCTCCAAAACTCAAAAAGTGCAATAATGCCCTAAAAATGTGCCACTATGAAATGGAATTTATACACAGAAATAAGGAAAGTTGATCTGTTCATCTGCTGGGTGACATACTGATCACTTCTGACTGACATCAGAATGACATCAGTAGCAGCCAATCAGAGTGCTCCATATGCATCTGGTGTTCTTGTACTGTTCCATATTTATGGATAAACACTAGGAAAGTGTTAACCCTAAGCTGTGTTTTTCTTCCCCATCGTGTTCTAAATAAAGAATCTGTTTCCATCAGCATCAAACCTGACCAAAAAAAATAAAAGAAAATAGAAGAAATTAAAAAAATAACAGTCTCTCATCTCAGTGTGTTCCCTGACAAATCCAGAAACAATACGTGGAAAGCGGGGGAGAGCAGCTGGAGTCACATGTCATCACTTCCTGAAAACCTGTAGGCAGCCCAGAGCTTCAGCTCAGCTCTTCCTTGGCTGGGAGATGGCAACACATGAGAAAAAAGCAGGTAGGGTCAAACATCAGGTCAAGGCTTTTGTTGTCACTAAAAAAACAAATGCAATTGTTATTTCCAACTAAGGCATTTTAAACTGTCTGAACAACTGAAGTACTGTTCCTCTTCCTCCAACATCACTGCCTCCTCTGACATATTTTTTTTGAAGGGGAAAAGCTTTTGTAAGGCAAGAAGTTCAGCCTATTTCCCACTGACACAGCGCACACTCTCGGGCAGGTGCAGCAAGAACAGTTTCAGGCAGACCACGCAAGGCTGCAGCTCCACACACACCAGCACCCAGGCCCTCACATGTGGCCCTGGGGGCACAGCAAAGGGCAACAACCTGCACATCTGTAATTGCCAGAGTCTCTGTGCTCCCAAGCTGGGTGCTGCTGAAGGCTGGATCCCTGGCAGCTTGCTGCTTTGGCAAAACCACCACGCAGCAGAGGTGACACAGGGGTTCTCCTGCACTGATTGGAAGTGGTGTTCCTTGCAAAAGAAAAATTTGTGAAGCTTCTCTTGGTGCCAAGCAAAACCACAACCAGCCTGCCACTCTCCTTTCCCATAAACATGTCCGTGAAGTGACCACCTGGAGGCATGTGCGTGTGAAGGAATGTGCCTCGGCACGCACGCGCACACTCCGGGCACACACAAGCCTAACAATAGACTCCTTTCTCAGTTTTCAAACCTTCACCACAACGGCAGGGTTTCTGAAGAAGCAGCTGTAGCTGGAAGCAAACATGAGCCTGAGTTCAGGACACTGGCTTTGAGGTGAACTGGCACCTCTCAGACTGGTGTCCCATTTTAACCAACAGATTTAGCAAATTTACAAAGGGAAAAAGAAACGGTCAAAGCTAACTTCAAATGTATCTCGTACAGGTACTTCAAAACATACTGTTTCTCCATTCATACAAAATCCATGTATAAGCATTCTGATTATGTTATGCACCACTTTATAATTAACATGGCTCAAAGGAGCAGAGGGTGCCATATAAATATAAAGCTAATGAGCTGACTTAAAAGCAGAACACATAATGCAAAAAAACACAGTTTTTATTGGCCAGTACTTTATTCCTGTGCCACTTAATCAAACCCAGCTCATTTTACTCATACTATATTGCTCAGAGCAAAAGCCTAGTGAGCTGGCTCTGCCATTTAACTACTTTTTGTTAGTTATTCATTACATGTTCATTACATGTAAATAGCACCACATTATAACCAAATACAACTGAACTGCATCATGTTAGGATTAAAATATATATTAGTGCCAAAGATGTAATTGCCTTCTTTCCTCCAGGACATTCTCTCTTAGTCCAGGAGCCCACATTACAGCCCATCAAGATAGCTTTATTGCTGCAGGGAGGGAAATTCCAGTCTTCTACCAAGCTTTCTCTTTATATCCTTTGTGGGAATGGTTCATGGATAAAGGTACAGGAATGTATCTGTGTCCACAGCTTAGAGAGCAACTCAGCACCATATACAGAGTATTACAGAATATATTGAGATGCTTTTTAGAAAAAACTAGAAGGGGAAAAAAAGAAAAATGCATATCAGGTGGTAGGGCCTAGAATTACAGCCTAAACCCCATAAGGGAGATTTTAGATAACATGGAAATTTGCTGCAAGAAGGAAATTAGTTTCTAAAGGCACATGAAAATACAGTAAAAGCCTGCTTTCCAATGCTCTGCTGCCAAAGGACACAGCTCCTTTCTCAGAAGTCACCAGCTCATCTCTGCGAAGATGTGCTACCAACAAGGTCCACCCATACTGGGGGGGAACTAAGCCTGAACAAATCAAGGTGATTTATAGTATCAGTTAGAGAAAGTTATCCAGAGATACTGTTTTCACCGCACCCACAGCACTTCTCTATTCTTGTTCTCCAAAATATCCAAGATTCTAAAACTTAACCATGAAAATGTAAAAACTGGTTTACTTAACAATAGCACAATAGCTATCCAGCTTCTGTGGTTTTTTAAAGGAAAAACACATTTTCAGTGATCAGAACTGTGTTTAGTATGCACTTATAGCTAAAAACAATTTAAAGGCCAATGCCTTTTACCTCAATGTTTCATAATATTTCACATACATAAAATCTCATATGTTCTTCAAGTAGAATCTATTATTATGTCCAAGTTCAAGGCTTTCTCATAAAGTCATCTGCAAACACTACTATCTGAAAAGTGAGCAGCAAGAATATTGTACTTATAACTCTTAGAGGGGAACAGAAAGGTACAACATAAAAACAAGGAAAAAAACAAACACCCTTACCCTTCCCTGCCTTACTGATCAGAACAACTTCCACCAAAAGGCCACATTCCTGCATTAATCCCTCTTACTTCTTTTCTTCCAGAACTGTTGAAGCATTCACAAATCACAAATACATTTGTGAAATAAGTAAGTAAATTAAGTAAGTTTAGGCTAGAACACTTGGATTACTATTTTCTAATGATTAAATAAACTCCAGTAGCTGAAGGGCAAGACTTCTGGCTAACACAGTCATTACAACTTTTGATAAGGACAACAGCTGATAAACTGGGCATGGTTCCCTTGACTTCTAGGGAGGGGGAAATTTTGTTTCTGTTTTTTTCTGGGTTATTCTTTTGGTTTGGTGGGTTTTTCCTTTTGTTTTTTCTTTTTTTTTTTAATTGAAGTGGGAGTTTTTTGGGTTAGTTTATTTGTTTCAGAATTTTTGAGAGAGAGAGGGAGTACATGTGCTATAGTTCTCATAACCTGCAGAAATCTGCAAAATATTAAAACAGCAATGTAGCTTATGCATTCAAACTTCTCTGTAAAACCCTCCAGTATTCACATTTCCTAGTATTTAGTCCAACAGTAAATCCATAGTTAATGTAGATGGAGTAGGGTTTCACAGAAGGGCTTTTCATTCTTTGGATGGCCAGAAAATTTTGCAATATGCTAAATATAGACACTATAGACCAGTGACCTGGGCAGAATAATTAGAGGACTGAAACTTCAGGAAGGGTCCGAATTTAAGTGAGGAAATATGTAACAGCTGTACTTCAACTGCACAATAACAAACTTTTTCAATGACAAAGACCCTTTTTGTACATTTTGCCATTTCCTGAACAAGCCTTCAGAAGAGACAGGAAGCCTGGCCATGCGGCTGCACAGTTGCTCTGACACTGGAAAGAATAAAGAATCGTGGTCATTATTATTTTAAGTTATACTACCAGAGCAGGATCTCAGTTCTTTTATTCATAATGATTCGAACCAGCTTCTATAAACTCTTATTGAAAATGCCTCTGATTTAAATCACGTGATAAAATAAGAATCTGCTGGCAGACCTGCTTTCTCCTGCTCTCACATCTCCCAAAGAGACCATGCAGCTCTTCAAACACTTGCTGTGTTAGAGGAGAAAGAAGGGTGAGGCCTGGGTTATATCATAGGCACCCACTCTAAAACAGAAAACAATATGAACAGTAGGAAGGCAGTTTTCATTCTTACAGAAATATGTCTCAGCTCATTTCAAAAAGCATTAGTAAATCTCATCCTTTTACCCAATAATTTTCTAATATTAACTAGGCCAATCTGAGGGTGTGTGTTACAGTATCAGCATTCAGAGACAGGAAAAATAATAAGCAATTTATCCAGATGTTTATTCATAACTGATTCCTGAAGGACAGCTACTGAACAAGTATTGGCAAGCCCCTCTGGAGCCATGCCAGCCACCAAAACCTCTCCACCATGCCACAAGTTCAGCAGGACACGCGTGCCTGGGCGCTGCCCTGCCACAGAGCAGTGACACACACACACACTCATGCACCTCCTCGGCAGGCTCACTGCACAGCAGCCACACAAGGCATCCAAAAACCAGCAGTGCTATGTGGGCAGATACTCCAGAGGAGGAGGGAGGCCTCCAGAGTTCCCTCTGGGCTCAGACAGACAGGAGCAGATGTAATGAACCTCCCCATCCCTCCCCTGCTGCCTGCCTGAGTGACTCACCAGCCATCCCACTCGCCCTGCATTCAGCCTGGTGGGGCTGGAATAAGTGACTGGAATAAGTCCTGCTGGATTTGTGTGACTGGCATTCACACAGCTGGCTTCATAGAGCAGGCACTAAATTTTCATCCTATAAACCCCCTTCCACCAGAAAACAAAAGCTACCAAAAGGTCAAGTGACAAACCATTGACAAAATCACTTCTGACACAGTTCACTCTCATAAGCCAGTCATCTTCAGACTCAAAAAACAAATTTCGTGTTGTATGATAGTTACTAGAATTCAGTATTGAAGAGGAAACACTGCCAATTCTGCTGGTCAGTTTTTCTCCCCATATCCATTGAAATCACTTTGTATATGTAATCAACTTTAAATGGGTTGGGTGTCAAATATTTGACTCTCTAAACTTTCAAGATGGAGCATTATGTGGTACAGCTTTAAAGGCAAATTACTATAATGACAGCACTTGCTTTTGTCACTAAATACTTTTTTCCCCCTAAATCTTTTTTTCTTCCCAACACTATTGCTGTTTGCATTTTTTACTTCAAAAGTGGCATCAGAGTTGCCAAGATATGCAAGAAAAGCCCCACAGATAGAAGCTTACTCAAGAACAGCTGCATGTTTAACTCCCAAACACAGCAGCAGGATGAATCCTGCTATCTACTCTAAGGAAGAAAGGATCATCCTTCCGCTAAGGCTTCCTTGTGAAGAAAACAAGAAAAAGTGTCAAATAATGCCAGGAGTTCTGGCATCAGGCTGTGAGGACAGATACTTGCCCCCGGGCAATTCCATGCAAGAAATTTGCCCCACATCAGGTAGTTGCTGGGTGACCTAAATTACCTCATTAAGAACAGGATCCTACTTGTCTCAGCTTCATCTGCCCAGAAACGAGGCATCTCCCCGGTGATGACAGATGAGCAAGGCAGCCTGTCTGGTGCAGGTCACCAGCTGAAAACACCTCATCAGGGAGAACAGAGATCCCTCTGCCTGCAGCTCCACTACTGCACTCCATCCTGCTTTGTCCAGCTGAAGCAGGTTTGAACACTCAGCATACTGATCTATTCAGCCTCCCGATTTCTATAACAACTTTCTTTCATTTTTCTTAAGGCATATGATGATACACGTTCAGCTAGCTTAATGTATAAAATTTTTATTTTGTAGCCATAGAACTGTGAAATAAATAACTACTGAATGCATTCCAAGAAATATCATGACAATGTTATCAAGGAGGTGTTTTGTTTTCTCAGTTTTTTTTATTAATTCATTCCATCTCCTATTCCAAAATACCTGATGCATATGTCCACAATGAAGGCTGAAACATAAGTAAATTATGTATTTTTTTAATATCAGTAGTGTTGCCTAACTAATCATTAGACTAATGGTTTTTATCACATTCCTTTGGGCTGAAAGTTACTTTCGAGGGGGGGAGGGAGAGCTTGCTCCAGGCTTAGTCCTTGTATGCCAAGTTTCAGTCAGCAAAGAATTTTAATGGCAAAGTTATAAACCCTTGAAAGCCAAAATTTATAATGGAAATGCTGACACAGTAACAGCTATAGCTAACAGCACAGGTGACACCACTCTAATATATTGATTCTTTGCAGTTAAACTGTTCCTAAGGGCTTAAGATTTTGTGCATTTAGAAGTCCAACAAAAAAGATTTCTGTAATTGTATTCACTCAGATTTGAAGTCAAAGACTCTACATATGCACAGCCCACTTTCCCAAGAACCTGAAGTACCTGATCAGTAGGATGTGCCCCAGGTTTGGGTGTTGTTTTCAGTTTGTTTTTCTCAGCTGGCTGACTATTTTGGAAAAGTACAGTGAAGAGGAAAACCTAACCAAGGAATATGAGCAGAGGACAGAAAGAAGAATGAATATACAGCTTGAAGACTGTAAGAAATAGCAGGTGAGGAGAAACAAGGAAAAGAAAAAGGGATTTTAAACCAGCTACAAATTGTAATTCTGAGCAGGAAGTAAAAAAGAAAATCCATGTTGATGAAAGAACAGGGAAAAGTGCACAAGGGAGCAAGAGCACTCCTGGGAGATAAGAGAGAATGCAGACAGAACCACAGAACTGGAAAAGAGAAGAGGAAAAAAGTATTTTTAACATAAACCTAACAAAATCATTGCTTAGATAAAAGGAAGAGGACAGGCAGCCTAAAGTCCAAATAATCAGAGTCATATAAAAGCCTACTTTGGTTTTGCTGGGCTGGCTTTTTTTGTTAGGTTGTTTGGGGTTTTTTCTGTATCTTCCTTCATACATTCAAATTGTATTCCGTTTCTCTGGCAGAAGTCCAAAAATTTCTGTCAATACCAGGAAAGAGGTGACCAAGACATTTTGCACTTTTAGCTGAAGTCAAACAGCTGCTTGTTTTGGGGTAAATCCTGACATTAATAAAGGACTTTTTTGATCTACCTGTCTCAATTCCAAGAAAATATTGCTTGTATTTCAGATTCTGTGTTAATAAATGTCACTGCCATCCAAAATGACCATATAAATGATTCTAGGATGCTTTCAAAGCAAGATAGAGAGATTCACAAATAATCAAAACACTCTAGAGGAGTCATTTTTGAACATATGCTCACAAAAAATACAGCATATAAAACTGGAGCTCCAGATGCTTACAGGTAAGCATAGTATTTTACGCAGCACGGGAAGAGGGATTTTTTTATTTTGTTTTTAATAAACAGCATATGAACAAAAGAACAATGTACACACTGGAATTAGGAAACGGGGAAAAAAAAACAGTATGATCTGGAGAAATCCAGACCAGGGACATGGCTGCAAAGGCCAGCACAAAGCAAGCTCTTTCTTCAGCTTTGAAAACTTCAAGAGGCCAAAAGTGGGTCCCAAGGTTCCTCTCGGTGCTCCACATTCACAGCTATTTTTATACATCACCTGAATTATGGAAGCACTACACTTCAAGAAGAAGACTCTTCTCTTTCTATAGGTTAAGATAATAAGGCATTATTTTAAGAAATGAAAAAGCCCCTTTCCTCTCCTCCTCTGTAGCCACTGCATTTTATTTAAGGACTTGTTATTCTGAAGCTAATAGCTCTGACAGCCCGACAGGCCAAACAGCCATAAGCAGCAGTAATTCTTGAGCAGCTCTGAAGCTCAGTCTTAAATACCACTGGAGTCCTGTGTGCTGAGCTCTCCCTCCCAGTCAGGCTTATCCCGTGATCTCACCACTATTACCCTTCTGCTTAAGAGCAAAGGGCTGCAGGGTAGAGGGTCAGGCCATATGTAAAGCCTGAATTAATATTTCAGTCAATACTCTGGAATGGCTGTGCTATTTCCTCTCAAAAAACCAAAACACTGGTGAATCTCGAGTGCACTGGGCATACTACATGACAGGAAAATGATCTTATTTAATCACTGGGGGGGAAAAAATGGCATGCAGGTTTCTGCTGGTGTGCTACTGTAACATTTGGCACAATCTCATTGGAAGGATTGTGTCATGCTGACAGATTAATGAGCTCTGAGAGAAACGAACAGATAAATACAGAATAAGCAAGCGACCTGCACTGACAGAGCTGCTGCAAGTAAAGGCTCTGTGTCTCGCCTGTATTTGTCTGTGCTCAGCAGACTCAACAGATGAGAAAACATAAATGGAACACAGCCAGAATATAACTTTACGGACAGAGATGATAATTTAATAAGAATTATGCTTCACCCCTCTAATTTAACAGGTTTCATTTACACTGAGAGAGAAGGAAAAAAATTCCCAAAACACAAGAAAAAACAAAACTGACCTAATGAATGATATAAGGGGAAGATAAACCCGCTTTCCCTTCTTTCCATTCCTTAAACATTAACTTTTTAACTCAATAGTACTTTATATGACTTCAGGTTAGTGATTTAACCTATCAAATTAGTGTAACATACACTTTCTTTTCTATAAGAAACAAAAAAAAAAAGATAGTTTTTTATTCTCCTGTAAGTTTTATAAGTAAATTGCTTTCTAACACTTAGCCCATGCTAATAAAAAGTACTAAATTAAACAGAGTAAGCAGGAAATGCTGGTACCAATGGGATGCCTTGTGTTTATGATCTATTCCTGAATTGTGTTCTCTGACCAAAAATAACCTATTCTAAAGCCAAATAAGGCAATCTATAGTTCACAAAACTTTATTAAGTAGTTAAAACCAAGAGAATGATCTGAACTGCTTCTGCCTACACCAGAAAATTGGAACAAACTATCAAGCTCAAGACTATTGAGAAATAAGAATTAAAAGGAAAATGTTGAAGTATTTCATAAAAAATGAGAAAGATTTCAATTCCCATATCCAACTATCCAGATAGTTGGATATTCCCATTCCAACTGTTCAAGGACAACAAACCCCAAAAGCATAAATCTCACAGTTAGCTCAAAAAAAATAAAAATCCTATATTACTTCTTATTTCAGTCAAACCTGTTTGCTCACCCTGTAATCAATATTTTTAGGATGTTTTGGAAAAAAAAATAAAATGGAAAAAAAATTAAAGTCCTGAAGTGTTGGCACTTCCCTGGTTTTGCAGCTATGAATTGTTTGTGTTTTCTCCCAGGACAGCTAAGTTTCAGAATATTGGATTCCTGTTATGAACTCCTGGAGAGAGCCACAGCTGAACCCAGGCAGTACCAATGCAGGAGATCACTGTGGTTATTCCCTTGGCACTGCCCACCCCACCCAGCAGGAGCTGGGTTAGCCTCAACAGAATGCTGCTCTCAGCTTCGAAACACCACTTTGGGTTTACTGCACTGAGCTGAGAGCCACTGAAATGAAGGAGTTTCACAGGGGTATTTTCCAGGTGAAAAGAAACTCTTCCCAGGGGAAGAGAAGGGCAAACTACATCAGAATTTTACCATTTTTGTCACCTGAGTTTAGCTCTGCTCTGATCCTGAGCTGACATGAGGAATACAGCAAAGGCAGAGCTCACTGTAATGATAGCAGCATGCAGAAAGGAACAGCAATTATGCCAACCACAATCTTAATTATTTATCAAACAAGATGAATGCAGGATAGCAGAAGTTAAAGACTACCACCAGTGTACACTGCTACACACCATGAGCATCTTCCTGCAATTTTAAAGATATTTGATCCAGAAGTTCAAAATCAATCATTTAGGTTTAAATTATATGAATTTTAAAACCACAGAGTCCAACCTTTAGCCAGGGACTGCCAAGTCCACCCCTAAACTATGTCCCTAAGTGCCACATCTACACACCTGTTAAATATCTACATGCAGATTGTTTCTGGTAAGCAAGTTTTGTGAGGAAGAAGCTCCTTTACACCCTGCAATCCTTAGTTTTTTACCTTCTCTAGCAACAGAGGTACCTGGTACTGGAGATCAACCCTGTCACCCCTGCTTTCAGTGGTATTAAACACAAAGGAAATGAGGTAAGTTCAAAGACTGAATTCAAGCAAGAGCAATGGACAATGAAGAAGTGTTGGCTTACATAAACCAGCCTTCCACTTCTGCAGAGCTGCAGATAAGTATCTCTAAAATAATGAACTGAGGCAAAGCAACAACATACCACCACAGCCACAAGAGTCCTAAAACAGGAGCCTCAGCAATAATTGTAACTAGACATTGGTTATTTCTTGGATTATGCAGTCAAAAGATTTGTATTTCAGATTTCTTTCTGTTTATAGTCTATGCTCTAAGATATCATTAACATCACCAAGCCATTCTCTGTTTAGGTAGCAGCAGCAACTTCTTTCTCACTAACAGAATATACTGATAATTGAGAAATGAAAAATTCAGGCAAGATTGCCTCAGCAGTTCTTGGGTGCTTGGCAACTATTCTAACACACACTCCCATAATACCACTACTATGATAAGAGATTGTGATTCTTAAGTAACCACACAGAACGTTCAACCTAGGTATAACCATAAGACACAGCTGATAATCATTGTGAAGTTACTTGCTTTTGCTCAGAAATCTTGGGGGTGGTGTGCCATGTGTACAGCAACAATAGGTAAAGCAAGGTAAAAGCAAAACAATGCCATGAAACCTTTGAGCCTGAGGATCTTTGAGTTGCATTTAGTGGTAAATACTTTTATATTGCAACAGATTATCCCAAAATTTTCATTATACTTTCACAGCAATGGCAGATCACCCTTTCAAGACTTCAGGGGAAGGAGGGAGAAGAAAGAGGAGTGCTTATGATATTTTTGTTTAATTCTGTGATGCATTTTAGGTTCTAAGGCAATTAAATGGCAAGGTTGCAGGAGATTCACAGTGTATGCTATTAGAGAAAAAAGGTTTAGCAGATTACCAAGTGACATGATATATTTGGCAACTAAAAATTCAGGATCCTTTGGCCTAAAAAAATGGGAGTCACCCCCCCTTCCCATATAATCAGGGGTGTTCCCTGAATACCAGACAGCAAAAATCTTGAGGCATTTGCAAACAGAACTTGGAAGTTTTTTGGCAGAAGTCAAAACATCTAGCTAAACAAATTGTTTCTTTCTGTGTCTCCTATTACTTTAAAATCTCCGATCTCTTCCTTTTTTCTGGGGACACTGATTGCAGAATTTTTTTCTGGGGACACTGATTGCAGAATATTTATCTGGGAGGAGCATGAGTTTGTTTCATTGGGAAGTTTTTTAATGGTATTTGATGATTCTTTTGACTCCTTTCTGGACAACAATTTTTTTCTAGTTAGTTTCAAAAATAACATGGGTTTTGTTTGCAGGCTTTTGGAGAGAACCTGCTTTAAAATTATTTTGTAGGTATATTCTCCTCTCTAATCTGTTCCTTGTTGGGGGTCCTGCCTGAGGCTGTTGTAGTATTACAGTGGCTTTCAGTTTCCAGGGGCTGCACTAAGACAATCTATTAAGAATGAAGGCATTGGAGTAAGAAAAGGCAGGTGGGTTTTGCTGTTAGACCTAGGAACTAGTTTTAAGCCAAAGATGTGTTTGTAATAATTCTCTGGCTCTCAATGTTTTCTACTATCACTGTCTATCTTTAACAAATAGCATCTCCCCAGGTAGTACAGACCTCCAGATTTCTAAATCTCCATTATCAAAGTGAACCCAAAGTTCCCAAGACACAAAACAAAAATGAAAGCATTTCCTTGATTTCACAATTAAACAAACTATAGAAAGTTAATCAGTGGTCTCTATTTTGACCAAGAGTCTCCAGAAAATAAGGGACAGAACCACCAGCAAACCAAATGAATCTTCTCTATTTCACAGAGCAGAGTCTCCTCTTGGCATTGTGAACCACAAGAGAGAAGTTTACAAACAGGTGAAGATGAGTAAAAAAGTTTTGGCAGCTGTGGAAGACAGTATCTAGTGGTAACATGACTACATTTTGACTGATGGTTTTAAAGACACAGCAGAGCAATGCCTGCTATCATGATGATGCTACCGACAGCTGCTAAAATCCTGAGAACGAGGAAGTCATAAAAATTCATCTTTTTCTTTGCTCCTACTCTAACAAGTACATTATGGGATAAAAGATGCATCAAAGGACAGCGCTGCCACATACTCATGACTTTATCAGAAGTCTCTTGGTATTTTGGGAGATTTTCTTACATACTTAAACACCTAGCATGGCAATTGTATGAAGTAATTAAATAAGAAACTCAGCTTTCTCAAGCCTGTTATTTGTGGAGAAGAGTTCTTAAAATATAGATTTCCAGTACAGGTCACTGACCAAGAAAAAGTTTCTCAGAAGGCATATAAAATGTAAAACTTTTATGCCCACAGCTAAAATGGACCAACCCTTCCTGAGAGAGAGCTTCCTGAAACCAGTGGTGCAGCCACTCCTCTGACAAAACTCAATACCCTTCTAAAACCATACAGCCTCAAATCCTGCTTACAGCAAGATAAATTGTGTGGGAAGAGCTGACTATTCTTGTGTGCAGGAAAAAATACAATCTTCATTAGAAGAGAGGTCAGAGATTGTCACCACTCATATGCATGCTAGATCTCTGCATTAAACTATATTAAAATATGATGGGCACTGGCTATGATATCATTTCCTAACCTTGTATATTGTCACTGCCATCTGTTTCTGGGTTTGAGAGGATTTGGGGTTTTTTTGCTAGTTTTCAATTCCAGTGTAACAACTTTGACAAACAATTCAATCAAATTGATATTTTAAGTAAGATTTCACAAGAAAATATTATATATTACTCCCCCAAAATCAAGTTAGAGTTCATAAACTTTAATCTCTTCCTCCTATCAATGTGATAATTTTGACCAAATAAGGATTTCCAGTTTTTTCTGGCCCAGTTTCTACATTTATGTAACTAAACTATTTAAGACCCATGATTCTGTTACAGGTTCTCTTTCATGTTTCTCTCATTGACATAGGCACAGAATTACAGAATATGCTGAGTTGGAAGGGATCAATAAGGATTCACAGAATTCACAGAATTTCCACAATGACTAGGTTGGAAGAGACCTTAAAGATCATCAAGTCCAACCCATCCCCCAACACTTCAACTAAACCATGACACCAAGTGCCACATCCAGTCTTCTTTCAAACACATCCAGGGATGGTGACTCCACCACCTCCCCGGGCAGACCATTCCAGTCTTTATCACTCTTTCAAGTGATTATCCAATCCAACTCCTGGCCCTGCACTGCACCACCCCAAGAGTCACACCAGCTGCCTGAGAGTGTTGCTGAAACACTTCTTGAACTCTGTCAGGCTCGGTGCTGTGACCACTTCCCTGAGGAGCCTGTTTCAGTGCCCAACCATCCTCTGGGGGAACTTCAACAAGAGAAAGTGATGGATTCTTGTCAGATGCTGTAAAGCAATGCCACAGAGGGGGCCCTGGGGGAAGGTTAAATCTGAGCCAGCAGTGCCCTGGCAGCCAGGAGGGCCCCCTGTGTCCTGTGGGGCATCAGGCACAGCATGGCCAGCCAGGCAGGGGAAGGGATTGTCCTGCTCTGCTCTGGGCTGGGGCAGCCTCACCTCGAGTGCTGGGGGCAGTTCTGGTGCCACAATATAAAAAAGACATTAAACTGCCAGAGAGTGTCCAAAGGAGGGCCATGAGGATGGTGAGGACAGTGAGGGGAAGCTGTGTGAGGAGCAGCTGAGGGCACTTGGTCTGTTCAGCCTGGAGGAGAGGAGACTGAGGGGAGACCTCATTGCACTCTGCAACTTCCTCATGAGGAACAGACAATGATCTCTTCTCTGTGGTGATCAGTGACAGGATCCAAGGGAAAGGCCTGAAGTTGTGTCAGGGGAGGTTTAGGTTAGATATTAGAAAAAAGCATGGTGTATGTGTTTACATGTAGACTTAAAACTGAGACTCACCGAGTCTGATGTTTAGTTGCCCTCTCTCTTCCTGTTTGATAGGGAGGACAAAGATGACCTTTTCTTCCTGCTTCTCTTGCTCAACTCACTATTTGTTTCACAATTCATTCAATATAATGGCCAGTTGTGTTTGAAATTCATTCAGATAATCTCCCCAAATCCTTTGGATCTAGATGGTTTGAGCCTGCTAATTTACATGGCAGCTCTAATTTTTTTAATGGCACTCTTAAAATCCTTTCCGTGAGCAGCCAGGTTTGCATGCCTGCCAGTCTCTCCCTTTCCTGGAACCTGCACTCTCTCATTAGAAGCATTTTGAACTCACTCTTTACTGGCACATGACACCCACAGCCATTAAACAGTACAGAATATGTGAACTAACTATTCACAAACACACACAAGCTCCCCTTCTCATTTGGAACAGGAAAATTAGTGAAAAAACTTTGATTATCTCAAGCACACAACTTTTCTCATTTATAAGCAACAAGTTTAAGTACTACTCTACACGCCTACAGTGTGCACTTGAGAAAAATACCATGGACATGATATTATATTTTGATGCCTGATTTTACAGATCTGCACTATGAACAACTTATTGTATAATAATGCAGTTACATTAAAAGCAAAAGAGTGTTGATTTTTTTTGTTAAATGGTCCCCCAGCAGCAGCTGCCCATACACAGAGAACATGTGGTTCTGGACAATAGGCCCTGTGAAAGGCTAACCAAACATCTCAAAAAGGAAGTTTTCAGTTATCACAGTCCAAGTACATCATTTCTGCTGGAAGGATATTGCAATCTGCAGATTAACTATGAATTAAATTTATATTAAAAAATAATATCCTGCATTTTGCATGCTAAATTAAAACAGATGTAATTCAAGCCTTTGAATTCAAGTAATTTTGGCTGGTTCTTCATTTATATCTACAGCTAAAACAGACACTTTCTCAGGCATTTGTGCCAAATTTGACTAATTTTTTCTGCTCTGTGTTTTAATTACTGTGTATGCTTTTCTGTTGCAGTTAGAAATATCCATTACACACTTGAATAGCCAACACTGTGAGAAAAGGCATGCTTTTTTTTAAGCGTAGTGGTATTTCAAATTGTATGTGATAATGGCAGATCTTACAGATGCTTCTGCTGCTCACTGCTGCAGTCTGTACACAGACACACCCCAGCATGACCCACAGCTGACCTTGGCTGCAGCAGCACTGCACACCCAGAACAACCTTACAGATGTAAGAGCAGCCACTCAGCATCGTGCTCCACCTTAGGCTGAAACACCACTGCACTTCTCCTGCTATGGCACTTATGTTAAAGCCAACTTCAACAAACATTTTCTTCTCAAAGAAGACTGATTTGTTTGCAGTTAAGCTTCCTTGCATCCCCATCCCTCCTGTGCAAACACACAAAAGGCGTTCCAGCCAAGAACCCAGTTCCTGCAGCAAAGCCCTGTACCTGCATCCCCAGGGAATCCCAGCCTCCTAATGTATGGGTTGAATTTCAGGGTCTTCATAAAAGCTATTCCTTAAGTTCAAGAAAATGTGTCAGACAACACATTTTGGGGATCACCCCTTCCAGTGCAAGTTCAAGGTTTCAGTCCACTTGCAAAGTTAAACAGGAGGGATTTCAAGAGCAAGAAATCCCATAAACTGCTGCAATCCATTTCTTGTTTTACTTGGCTTAACTGCTGAGTTACCTCCCCAGGCAGCCAGCTACAAGCTGTTAGTGGAATTGGAGTTTTAGATAATTTCGTGAGATCTTCCTGCAAAAACAGCGTTGTTCTGCTCCTTGGCTTTGTAGCCCAGACCACATGATGAAGTCACTCCTAAATGCGTGTAGCACATACTATAGGTATGTGTGTACTTACACGTTGTCTATGGTTAACACTGACAGATTAGTGAGCAAGTTTCCCCTGAATTAAACCAACGATGTCAACACCAAATGCTTCGATGAGTCTACACTTCAAGAAAACGGGAACAGCTGCAAGCAGGAGAAGGCAATCACAGCTGTCTTAAAGTGAATTATGTGGAAGGATTTGCAGATTAAAAAAAATGAAGTTGATTTAGAGTAGCAATTTTTGAAAGTTTAAGATTTTTAAATAAGGATAAAATGTATACTTTTTAGAAAGTTATGAGTCAGACTCTCCACTCAGTCGTATAAGCAAAAATTTTAACTCATCACAGAGACATGAACAGAACTGTTTTTAAACCTCTGTGGATTTGAAAAAGTAGAATTTGGCCAATTTTCTTTTCTCTAAGAGGAAATATGCCTTTGCATGTTGACTGGTAAAAATAAGACAAGCTATAGATGTAAAATGCTCATGTCCATTCTACCAATATTTACATAATAAATATTCTCTTCATTTCAGTAAAATTCAAAACAACTGTGTGATAATGTAAATTATTTCCTTAATGTGAGGAATATTCAAAGGACCTAATGCAATCTAGATTTTGTCCTATGAAAGTGTCCATATTCAGATTGTATGGGGTTTTCTGCAATCTGTTTCAGTGAAAGATGATGTTGCCCATGGCAGGCAAGCTGGACTAAATGGTATTTTTACATGTCCCTTCTAAAACCAAATCATTCTGTGATTCCATGACCAAACAGAAGAATGCATCACTGTTCTCAGAGTGGAGGTTTCAAAATTAAAGTGCTCCTTATGAACAGTGTCCACTACAAAAAGACAACATTTTACACCATGTTAGAAGGATTTCTCAGTAAGAATGTCTAAACAGGGAAAGAGAGTGAACCAAAATATGAAAAGCTACTCAAAGCAAGTCTGAAGTTATCAGACATTTTCCTGATGAACAAGCCACACACATGTTTGACCCACACTAACCTTTACCATTAATATCTCTATGCCTCTGCTGTGGAGATTCAGGCCCACCTAGGTCTGGATCCTGGCCTGGAGCAGAAAACCAAGGCAATACCCAGCCCTGTGCCAGCAGACCTGCACTGCTGGAAGGACTTGGGCACCCAAGTCCTGGAACTAGTTTCAGATACAGGACCTGGAGCATGGCCTTTTCCTTTATGGTGGCAGTGTTTACCTGCTCTAAAACTTAGTGTTTACCATTACAAAGCAGTGGAGCTGGGCTGTAGTCCCCTTTGAACAAGCAACAGCTTGCATGCTATGTTTTGTACAACTTTTCCAAAGCTTCACAAAATTCTAGACTGTCAAAGCATCAAAACCTCATTTTTTGCTTATTTTCAGACTCTCCCTCAGGAAGTACAGCATGTGAATCAAAACCTCTCTGCTTTGCCTGCCATTTGTGGATTTTTAATACATTTTAGGGTAGTAAATACTCAACTTTTCCTTATGATAAAGGCTCTGTTTTGAAACATAGGGCTCAAAACCTTCAATACAGTCCTGAAAGAAAATAAGATCAAAGTTTTAAACTAGTATGTGTTTGGAAAGCTCTGAGTAGTCAGCACTTTCCATCTGCGATGCATATTCGTATTTTTATTGCATTCATTCCATATCTGCAATGCATTTCTTTCTCCCAGCTTATCAGTGCACGCCCTTGACCAAAGTACAAAAAACACCATTTACCAACACTCTGCAGGTGAAAAACTATTCCTCTGTATAAATTATACATCTTGGAAGCTCAACATTTCTTTCATGCTGAAAACCTATTCAAGCTTTCCCACATCTGTGGGCTAAGTGGTTTGCTCTAGCTAGGGGGGCCGACAATTGCTGATATTTCAAGAAACCTAATCTCTTAATGTTTGGGATCAGACGAAGGGCATGGCCATAAAAGAGACAGCTTGAAACAGGCCTAATCTCCAGCATATCTGAACCTACAGATGGCAGAGGCTCTGAGCTGCCACCAACATAGATTCCAGTCTGCCTGCCTAAGGGTGGTCTAAGCAGAGCAATTCCATCGCACACGGAATTCTCTCACGCCAATATTTCTGTCCTGGGCAAGTGAAGAAAGGATTGGTGCTGGCTTGAATCGAGCATGCAGCAAGCACTTCCATCAGACAGCAGCAATGCAAGACTGTCAACCAGACAATATTCCTGCTCTGACTGTGCCTAAATTCCTACATCTTCATTTCTAGACTGCCAGTTTCCTTAGGTCTGCCACCTCACTGGTGACTCTGTGCCTGATGATTTCCTGAGCAGACAACCCTGTGCTGCCTTTCCCAGCTTAGTGTCACAGACACATTGATACTTTTACAGAGACATGGAACATTTTCTCAGGCAGCACTGATCAGTGCTGGGACACAGAGCAGAGACTCAGCTTCCCCATTCAGCCCACTCCATATGATGATGGGTACAAACCTTTGTGTCTCCTCCAGCAGAAAATAACCACAATCTTTCATTCTTTGTAAAATATGAGCATTTCCACCTCAGCTTAACTTGTCCCTACTCTGTGCTAATTGTAGATGTTCTAAAACAAGTTTAAACTTTCAAGCTGGATTTTCAGTTAACTGCAAACTAAACCTAATAGTCAGCACATGCACCCCAAAACCAAAAACAATGATATATGATGTGCAACACAGCCCTCCTGAAGTGGTCCCTGAAACAAGAAAAGAGACCGCCCTGGCTGTTTGCAGGGCAGCAGCGTAACCAGAATTAATAAGTTCCAAGAGGGCTGATCTGAGGAGCTCAGAGCCCAAGAGAGGGCCATCCTCCCTGGAACACAGCACATCTGCAAAGCAGGATGTTTTCCAAGTGAAGAGCTGATGTGTTTTTCTGGTGAGGAAGCAGGAGGCGTAAGGATTATGGTTACTTTTGCAGGCCCTGGGAACGTGGGGGAAGGAGGTCAGGCACATGGGGCACATTCACACAATTATCCAGGCACACAAAAAAAAAAAAAGAAAAAGCTATTCTGATCCCTCCTCCAACAGAGCAGCAGCAGTGCTGAACAAGTCATGAATTTACTGCGTGGGAGTTGTTTCAGCTTTCTCAGAGAGCTTTTTCTGCCTATACTGCATATACTGGGTTATGTGTCTAGTGTGTCTTTCATTAACTTATAGAGCCCAAATATAAGTGAAGGCTTATGGGACCTGGGGAACTGACAAAGCAAAGCTGATTTTCAGATTGGCATTTCAAGAGTTAAACTGAATTTTTCAAAAGTACTCATCACCATAAAGTATTTAATAATACATTAGCTGAAAGAAAAAAAAAGTGAGTTAAGGCTATCACTCCCCATTTAACTTGATTTAACAGGTTAAAGGTCAGTTTTTAAATACCCCAAGACAGAAAGACTTTTGTTACTAAAGTTTCAAACACCAGGGCTCATTCTAACTGGCTGAATACTCATACCTATAATTAAAGTGTAGATTACAAGGGAAAAAGCAATACAGAAACCACTGAACAGAAAGGCAACATGACAAAATTAGTTCCATGCTCCTATTAGAAATCCCCTCTAAATATCCCACAGCTGGCTAAGGAACCAGCACCTAGCTGTACACCTGAAAGAATCCAAGTGCAGTTTAGACAAAAAAGGGCCAAAAATTTGCATTTACCAATTACTGAGTTTCATTTTAGTGGTAATATGCTTGTTCTCTAAAAATGTGTCATTTAAGAAAGTAACTGCAAGTATAAGCCCAAAGACAACACAGAAGAGTGTGGGAGTGCATCCTGGGGGGTAGGCTGGAAACTGGCCACACAGCCACACCACAGACAACCAAGGTTGTGCCTCAAGAAATGAGAAGCCACAACTGATGACATCCAGGCAGATTATGGTGAGGAGCAAAGGACTCACCAAGGACTCTGGGGCCAGCTGGGAGTGGCCACAACATCTGTAGTGGTTCTCACTACCTGCTGCCAATAGCAAAGGGTGCATAATTCTTCCTCATTAGGACCATCAAAGCCAGCTTTAAGGACAAGGCTGTACTTTAATTGCTGAATCTGAAATTTACTACTGTACCTCTCCCAAGCAATTCCACTTTAATAATTTGCTACATGTTAGGATGCCTGAAAGAATTTAGAATCCAAGATTGTCATCAAAAGAACAGTAGGTTGGACCAAAAATCTGGTGGCTGATTTAAAGAAAACAATTCCTCCCATTCTGAAGACAAACTAGAGACACAGTGCAGTTTTCTTTAAAGTTCTAGTATTAGACTCTGCTTTTTACGACAGATCAATGAAACTTTAAGACCGTTGTTTCACACTGCGGTGCAGAAGATACATTTTGATTCATTGTTGAAGGTGAAAGTGGTTGTGATAGAACTTTTGTGCTTTTTGACCAAACCCTACATCCTGAGACCTTTAAATCTTAAAAAAAAAAAAACATATAATACTATTCTCCAACAAGGACTAAGTATTCTCTGGCAACATGAAAAGTTGAGCTTATGCCACGGGCACCTTACTTTTACCTAGCAGCTTTACACTTTATTTGTACCTTACTTTAACCTCGTGCTGCTGAAGCAGTGGCTGAACAGCACTCCTGAGCTCCTGCAAGGGATGAGCTTGCAGGTGACAGATGTAAGTTTATAATAAGATGTGAACAAAGTTTCTACAGTCCTCTACAAGATCAGAGAGTTGTGATATCACATATCAGGAGGTTCAGAGTTAGGGAATTCACTTAAAAGGGCAGGAGAGCACAGGGAACCTCTGCCAGATCTACTGGCAGCTCAGTTCTCACCCTCTGGCTGCTGCTGCCCTGCAGCTCTTAGAGTGAGGCATTTGTCTGCATCACTGGGAATACACAACCATTTAGCAACAGAAACAGAGATAATTCATGAATGCACATGAACTGGTATTTCCCATGGAACACAGAAGACCATGAGTAGCCAATTCTAAAAATGAAAAGTTTCTTATATTTCTTTTTAGACATACTCCCAATTATTGTCCTTGGCAAAAACCACAGTCTTTAAGGCAGCAAGCCTGTGACCAAGTGAGCCTGTGGCCAAGCCAACAGGAAAGCACGTGACTTTTTTTTTTTGAAACACATATTGTGAGTCAAGAAGTCAAACCCCATTATTTGCTGTTTAGCAACATCACTGCCATAACCAGCAGCCTTTACACAAGTTAATAAATAGATATGATATTAGCATTAATTTAAAGGAAAACACTGGACAATTTATTTTCCACCATTTTAAACCCCAGGTTTAAATTCCATCCCCTGAGAAATTTGGGTTCTGATTTAAACTATTACAGCCGACAGCTTGAGTAGAGCTGATCAAAAAGTTTATTTAAGATTTGTGTTAAACAATTTTTTTGCCAGAAGAGTTTCTGAAAACTTGAGCATTTTCAACCTTAACTGTGGGATAGGAGGAATGCCCCAAAGGGCTCCCATTCCACAGCACTTGCCTGAATTTCCAAAGCCCTGTCTCGCTAGGGTCATGGCAAACAGTGAAAAACAGATCTGTTCTTTCACCAAGGACTACTTCTTCATTCAGCTGAACACTGATTAGGCAAAATAACTGCATGTTATAATTGTGACAGAGTGCAATGACTGCGCATGATGAAGAGAAAGTTCAAGACCCAAAGTTGATATCTAAGTGCCCACTCTCACGGATTCTCATAAGATTCAAAAAGCAGTTTTGATGATTTTCATCATTTTTTAACAGCTGCACTGCCTGAGCTGTTCAGAGTTTTAATGTGATAGCTACAATGTATTTTGCTACTGCTTTCTTCTTATTACAGATGAAATGCCCAAGCCATATTCTTTCAATACCACAGAGAAAAGAGAAACAAAGAAGAAAAGAGAAGAAAGGTCACTGTCAGGCCAAGATCAAATCTGGAAAATTTCAGTTTGAGACATAAGCAGTTCAGGAAGTTATAAGCAACTGAAACAATAAAGGAATTATAATTGAAACACTGCAAGAATCTTAACTATAGCTCTTTTCCATGCTAACCAAGTATTATTTAATGTATTTCAACAGCATTCAGAAACTCTTCTTGACATGAATGATCTGTGCTTTCAAGATCACTCCCAGCCTCCTTAGAAAAGCAGAAAAAAGGGATGGTTGGTATTAGCCACAGCTTCAGCTGATGGAAGTCAGTACAGCTCCCTCACTTTCAGTTACATCAGTGAGTCACAGGAAAAGCAACAAAAAGGAAACAACCCAAAACTTGTAACAGCAGATCTAGTTTACTTCTGCATCGCTTCCCTCCAGCACAGAAGTGGTGCCTCCTCCAGCCTCTCACCAGAGCAGATAATTGAACTGTGGCCTGTTCTGATGCCTCCTGCAAGGCTACGTTTCCCCAGCTGAAGAAAACTGGATGTGCAAATCCCAAGTGGGATTTGCAGTGATTTTGTTCCCAAGTGGGATTTTCAGTGTTTTTTTTCCCACCTTCTCTGAGCATATTCCCATCATGTCCTTTCCCTGCTCCTGACAGGAGGGCCATGAATGGAATGTAGCCTAATCAAAATGATCTCTATCTCTCCAAAACAGATTTATAATTGTATGCAGAATAAAGGCACCTTTATTTTTCCCTTCACTGTTCCAAACACAGGATCTAGAAAGGCATCCTATAATTGCTAAATTCCTGTTGAGATAATCCTAGAATCATGAATCATCATTTTTCCAAACAGTCCTCTGCTAAAAATTTCAGACATCAATGAAAATTCTGCATGCCACCTCAGGCATTTAACTGTCTACACCTACTGAAAAAAAAAAAAAACCAAACAAAACAACCAACCAAACCAAACCAAAAAAAACCCACCAACCAAACCAAAAAAATAAGGCAAACAATGTTTCAAATTCACTCTACTTGACTCCAATTAAGAAGCATTTGCAAAGAGCAATGCATTGAGTTTCTAGTGCAATGTGCTAGAGGAACTGCCACCAGCATCTTCACTTCTTTCTAAACACTGTGATACTGTGTTTCAGTCAAAAACTAGGTCATAAACTTCTCTATTGGAAAGTGTTTATAGCTGTTTGGACGGGATTATTCTGTTCAAGAGGTTATAATAATAAAGGAAGCTTGCAAGTATACTTTTTCCAAACTCTTGGTAGGTTGATGCCAATTTGGGAAATTGGCTCATTATTTATCCTTGTTTGACTCCTCCAATCTCAATTTCTTGTTTGTTTTGACCTCCTTCTGGACAAATATAAAACTCACTGTTTCATCTAATTAACAGGAGGGAGACTATAGAAAAAAAATCTCTCATTTATTCTAGTTCCAGAATCAGTTTTACAAAAACATTGTCAGAGTTTCAAGAAGCATTCAGATGTTAAAGAGTCCTGCCAAAGTTTACAATCTAGTTATTTCCTGCTACAGAAAAAATAGAATATTAAAAAAAAAGGAAAAAAACCCCACAACTTGCTCTGTTTTTATAATTTTATACAAATTCTGGCAAGAAACAATCCACCTCCACATATTCACATGCAACCAGAGGATCTGTGGAAAAGCCTTATTCTGCTTAGTCTAATCAAATTGTCCAATTCACTTTCTCCATTTCAAGTCTCACAACACACATTTTTCTCAGCCACTCCTCCCTGTTTTCCTGTTGTACAGGAAAATAAAGCAGATTTTCCCTTCTCCCCATCACATCTCCCTTTTGATGGCTTAAATCAGCGAGCAAACAGTTCACCCACAATTCTAGTATTGCAAAGCTTTTTCATTTGAGGTTCCTTCTTTTGGTCATTTTGTACCACAAAGCAAGTTCACTGTCCATCAGCCTCACAAAAGGGATTCAGGGGAAATCCTTTGCCCATTTTCTGGGGGCTTGAGGTGCCCAACAGTTTCCTCTAAGTGAGGAAGCTGGCTTTGCAGTCTTTTACATGTTTTTCCATGAGTCATCAGAATGCACACAGTGGAGTCATCCTCAAGTGAAAAAGCCTTGAATGCTTCATTCAATTTGCCCTGTATCTCATAAGGATTTAGCCCCAAATATGGACACAGAAGGTAAAATAAGGGCACTTGGGGTAGAAAAAAGTGTACAACATTCATCTGATTCTGTAATCACTAATTAAGTCCAAGATCTCCACTGTTTTTAACAAAAACAAAAATCAAGAGCAAAAATAAACCAAACTTCTATCCAGCTGCATAAATTCTGTCTCCCAAATATTCTCTGCCAAGAAGGAGAATCAGAATAATTAGATTATTCTCCTTCAACTGGCTCTAAGATTTTAGCTAAGAGCTGTTTTACTTTTTGCTTGCTTTTACAGAATTTGAAATCCCTTTACATGGAAAAGTGTCGTATTCTGAATTCTGTGTTTAGCACATTCACAGTCTCAAATTTTAGGTTTTCAGAGAGGCCTGCCTTCAGCCTTTTCCAGTTCATCAATCCTACCAAAATAGTTAACATCATATATACTGCATAGTGTTTTCATAGTGAGACTCCATCTAAGCAAGTCAGGTAGATTTATGTAATATTCACACTTTCTTCCATAGCCTCGACACATCAGGTGCAACATGAACAGTCAGGTACTCAGTGCAATGATTTTGCTGCAAAGGCATCATTGGGCCATTCCTTTTTTATTTCCTTTTAGTCCATCTAAAGTTTCTGCGAACCCAAAAGCAATGTTTTAAATGTGGAAAAGAAAAACAGCAAGAAAAACTATAGTTCAGTTCTGATTAATGGTGTTATATTTTAATGTCTTGCTGGGAGGCTCAACCTATTGAGTATGTATCCTCAGGATATTTTAAATTTATGGTAGTTTCTTCCAAACAATTTTGAATCCTGTCAGGAAAAAAAATGGCAGGTTGACTGCTTAACAGATGACATAGCATCTTCTCTGTAGCTTTCTCTAACACTAGGAGGTACAGAACATAAACCCCAAATTCCTATTAAAATAATGGGAAATAAACTAAAAGATGAAAGCAAGACAGGTCCAAGTAGCTGCCTCAAACCTATTCATTAGGAAGGCACTAGCAGTGAGAGGGCCATAGAAAGCCCACAGTTTCATTTCACTTCAAGGAAATCTTAGTCTAGCTGCTTTTTAAAATCTTTAAAAGCTTTGCACCCATCATCTTTTCCTACCACCCCACTAGAGCAGAAAATGCTCATTTCAACTCCTGAGTCTCCTGGCATGTCAACCCAGTCTCCAGGTTAAATGAAATTAGCAAGTAGGAGGTTCAAAACTAACTTCAGGGACTACTTGCTTCCTCCCTCCCGGAATTCAGCTGGGGCATCCAGAACAGCGCAAAGTGGCAGAGCCTAAAAATCCACCTAGGATCAAATCATAACCTCACAAATCCACAGAAAGGGAAAGCATTGCCAAGACTACTCGTCAAAAAAGCCAACACTGACACATCTCGAGGTCTCTCGCTGCTCAGAGTGACCCCGAGATGCATTAGAAAGTCTCTTTTCCCTGCCCGGTGCTCAAAGAATGAGTCAGAGCTCTTTAATTCTCAGTCTCAAGGTTGTTTATTGTTCCTTTTCTATAAAATATTTTCTCCTGTCTAGCTGAGGTCAACTCAGCAAGACAGTCCAGGCACTCTGCCTGCCCCCAGGGTGGTGTTATGTCTTTATACTAACAATTATGTATACAATGTTTACACCTACTTTCCAATACCTATCACCTATGTTAGACAGTGAGTTTCTACTCTAAACCAATCCAAAAGTGCCAACATCGCAGCAGAAGATGGAGGCCAAGAACTAGAAGGAGAAAGGCTGGACACACCCAGATTCCTCCATCTTGCCTCCTGAACCCCTATTCTAGAAAATCCCAAAATCTACTTTTTCACCTCAGAGTAAGTTCACTATTATTCTACTTACTTGTCGTGGCCTGCAGATCTTCATCTAAGGTTGGTAACTTGCTCCACCAGTCATAATCAAAACCACAGGTATCTTAAGCTCTGTGCCAAAGTCTCTGAGCCCCCTAGCAGGGGTCTTGGCTGCTCAAGACAGTCAGAGGGATGTCCTGGGTTCCGACAGACACAGATGTCCATCTGTGGAGCATGAGAGGTTGATCTGGGAAGAAATCACATGCTCCACTCTCCTCTCTTGGCACCAGCCATCAGTCACTCCATGGGACAGGAGGCCACTATGCCTTCCCTAAATCTCTATGCCTAACCTGGTCCTTGATCCACAGATATTATATTTCATGTGTTTTATATATTTATGCTCTTGCACCCTGAAAGCTGGAAAATAAAGTAAACTCCAGGGTCTTTCCTTTGTATATTTTGTGTCCTTGCCTTAAGACAGCTCCTTAACACATCTGGCTCCAACCTGAACACAACGCAGTCTCCACCACATCTGTCTTCACAATGCTGTCACAAAGGAAGAGGAGACAAGGGCAACTGGGAGGCCAAAGATGCCAAACCCCACGTGTGACTCAAAACAGCACCTACACATAAGGCCAAGCCTTTCACTGTAGCTGAAATGTGCACTCAGCAATACCCAGCTTCCCTTTGGAGCCCTGGCAGCTCCACCCTGCCAGCACAGCAAGGTGATCCTCAGGTGCACAGAAAAGTCAATATAGCCCTGGGAATATCAGAGTTGTGCAAAAAAAAAAGCACTCTGGACACACTTGTACCAGAAATACAAGCATGTTGGTACCTAGGCACTTAGTTCCCACTGATATGGGAAACTAAAGATTTTGTCCGTGTTTTCTCACAAAGCTTGTGGCACAGCAAGCATTAAATCAATACCAACTTTTGCTTGCTTTTGTGCAGGCTTTAACAGGCTTGCATTAACTTCCAAGGATATCAAAAACTTGACAACTATATCCTGAATTGGCACAGCCTTAAAGAACAAGTTAAGTTACCCAAACCACACAAGAAATGCTGAAATCATTCTTATATTCAGACCTATAGTTGTAACCACTGATGTGAAATAAAATTCTTAAGGAAATTTATACAGTAGCAAGGGTAAAGATAGTAACAGCAGCAGCATCTGTTACCAGGGTTACCAAATCTAGAAGGAAAACAAGAAACCTGCTGACACTGATTTACAGAGAGATATATGTAAACATTCATGTAGACAAGAGATTTATATTTTATATTCAGTGAATTTTAGTGGTGTAATATTAAATATTGTTGCTACTGAAGCTGAACCAAAACAATGTGAGGAAAGTTAATAAACAGCCATACCAAATGGCATATATCTGATTTCTTACCTGAAGTGTGTTCTGTTCATCCATCCATCATTACTGCTGTCCCACGACAATGCTTCAGCAACCACATAAAAAGATCTGGTAAACTCCTAAGTGTTTAAAAAGAAATTGCATGTTACACAATACAAAAGCCACCAAATCCACTGCAAACAGAAAAATAATGTTTCAGAATCCAGTGTGACACTGAATTTGCAAGGATTTTTTTAGTTCCAATGACTTAGAATTTCTCCATGCATTCAAAGTTGTGATACATTTTGCTGAGGCAGAATCAGAGCCACAAGTAACACAATTATATACAAGACTAATTATAGATGGAAAAAATCAACATGACATGTAAAAATAGAAGAATCAAAAGAGAAACAGTAATCCACAGTTGGTTTGATGATCTGGCACTTCTGCTGCATCTACCTATTCACTTGTTGATACTAGTTCACAGTAGTTCTAGAGAAGTTTTTCAGTTCTCACAGGAAAAGAAATAACATTTCCAAATTATGGTTGCATTTTATAGAAAGAATGACTTATGCTAAATATGAAATGCATCTTTCCTTAATACTTTTTATTTTCAGTTGCAAAGCTCTGTGTTTAAGTGTCCAGGTACAAAGAATACTTTAAAATTCTGGACACAGCTATATTTAGTCCTGCATTTTGACTTTAGAACTGCAAGATGAGTACATTAAAAAGCTGTGTAACTTACATCAGTTAAATGGTATCTCTTCAAAATCTCCTTTTTATAAATCAAATACTGAATCAGAAAAAATGTGCGCTGCTAGTGTTACATGTGCATTGCTAGTGTTACATATGTCTTGATTAACCGAGTAACGGCGCAGCAGGGAAATTAACCTTTCAGATTTCACATACTGCAGTTAATTCCCATGTCTGCAAGCATAGCACCATAAACTGCAGGGCAAAACATGCTTTCCAGGGCACAGGAAAAGTCCTTCTTCATAACAGCACACAGATCTTACAAAGCACAGCATGCTCTATTGTGAGCTTCCTCTGTAACACACATCTCCTCCCTGCTGCACGTTATAAAACTATCTCCATCCGATCTAAGGGGCACAATGCAATCTCCACATATGTCCCACTCAATTTCCAGCAATCTGCAACACACAGAAAAACATTCTGATTTCTGCTGCTTCAGTGCAGTTACTTCTCATGGACAGTCCAGCTACCTACTCCAGTAAGTCAGGCTTAGTAAAGCATCACTCAGGATAGGGCTACAACTGTGTTTGCCTGTACTTCATTTACAAAGAGATGAAGCTTACAAAATCCACAAGCAGAAACCAATCTCATCATCTACAAAACTTGAAATGCTTTATCTAATATTAGCTTTTCTATATTATGTCTTTTCACATCAGCCCAATTTTACAAAACTGCCTAAAAGCCTAGAGAACCTCACCCCGTATTTATGCAGCAGAGGCTTCAGTGTATCTCTGTGTTAAGAAATAAAATACAGCAGGATCAGGTAATATTCTTATTTCATTAGTGACTCCTCTGATATTTCTTCTGTTTACAAATTAAATCAATAAATCAATCAGATAAATGTAAGTTAGCCTTATACAGAATGCATCTCATAAACCTGGTGTACATGCAAGCTATTATGCAGCAGCGGGAGATTCTAAATTACAGTTCCCTATTCACATTTAAATCCCACTGGTGTGAATTCAACAATGAGCCAATGAAGACCTAACAAATATAGAGACACCTGACAGTTGTACCATTACCTGCAGTGGCTTTGATCTATAATTTTCATCCTATAACACTAAGGTCCTGAAAATCCAGCCAAAATATCAGCCAATTTTTCCCAAAATACATGCTTTTAAAACTGGAGTCTCTTCCAACAGAATGTCTGCAATTTCTCTGCAAGGAGATCCAACATCACTGAAGAATGTAGGAAAAACAGAATCCTCTCTAAAGCACAAGCTGCCTACCTGAATTTAAGGCATTAAAAAAACCAAAAAACAACATGATAAAATTAGTTGATAGAAGAGCATACCTAATTTATTTAACTATGATTCCTAACTTTAGAGGATAATTGCCACTTGTGACTAATTAAAGCCACATAAAGTATGGAACAAGACACCATCAAAAACATTGAGCTCAAAGAGTGCTGGAGCAAGGGTATAGTGAAGAACAAAAGTTCATGTGGAATTCTATTCAGACTGTGGCTCTTAGGCCATCCCTATAGACTGTTGGTAGTCTCTACAATTTGAGAAGGTGCTCCACAAAATAATCGTGAAGAGGGGAAAAAACCAAAAACCACATTCCTGAGCGTGCAAGCAACGAAAATGGAGAGAAAAAAAACAAGTAGGCCACCAGTCAAAGCTGAGTGTGATTCTCATCTGGTCACAAATGAGAAACATTGTTGAAACAAAGCACAATGTTATCCATATATTTTTCTTTTATCTGAAAAAAGAAAAAGTATTAGGTTACCTGCTGATGAAAGACAGATTGATGAATACTTTTGCAAGTTATATTTCTTTGAAAATATATACTAGGTGCATAAACATGCCTCATAGGGGCAAAATCTTTGAAGCAAAAATAAGGAACACAAAAGCACACGACAGAACCCAAAATGCTTTCCAGCTCTTGGTGCCAAGTGTGGGCCCAAGCAGAACCACAGACCATTTTTGGGGAGACCAGCCTTCATGCCTTGGCTTCAACACCAGGATCTCCCAGCAGGGAACAGATGGGCACTGCGGCATTTTTTAGACAGGGGCTCATGATGGTCACCAACCTATCAACCAGGACTTGTTCACCACCTCCAAAGCCCAATTAAAGCAGAAGTCAAAGCTAATATCAAGATTTAACCTTTAAATTAGACAATTTTCCTCTGTTTGATTTCTTAAGCCAATCAGGGCAGTCACATTAGTCAATTTCAATTACCTGACTGCCTTCCCAAGGAAATGGATACAAGTATTGCTTTGTCTACTCAGACAATAGCGCTGCCTGAGGCTGGCACCCCTAAAATGCTGGGGAGTCAAATCCTTCCACCCTCTCCTTGCATCCCCATCAGAGAGAGGAAAGCCCTGAAGGATCAGGCTATTGCCCTGAGCAGTGGTTTAGCCCTCTACACCACTTGCTTGAGTGGAAAGCAGCTGTACCGCAGTCATCAACAGCCAGCTGAGGTATTAGTGAGTGAGGAAGCCCCTGCCAGCAGCCCCTCTGCTCTCCCCCATTCCTGAGCAGTGGTGCTGCTTGGAGATGAGACAATGAGGTCTATATAAGCAACTGAAGAGAGCTGCTCAACCTAGAATTCCTCCTTTTCTGCCAGGAACCATGAAAAGCTGTTTGTGCTAGCTGTGGAAATCAGTCATGCTCTTCTGGAGCAACCAGATGTATCCTGTGGGTATTGCTGGCTGCCAGGCTCAGTTCCAGCATCACTGTCTACGCGCTGCCCCTTCTTCCTTCACACCAAGCAGAGTTCTGTGGCAGAAGATTGTGTGAAATGCACCAGAAAACGTTGTTTCTTTCATAAATACTATCAATGCTTCTCATAAGAACTAGACTAGGAATTATTTTACAAGAAAAAGATCATTTGTAGGCCAGGGACAAAAGCACTACCATGAACTAGGTCAATCCCATAATTTGTTACTGTTCAAAAGTACAATAACAGCAGGAAGAGAAGGTCAGGGTGGAATAATCATTTGTTAACAATTTTAATAGTAAAGCTTTATTGGTTTTCCCTATGGATTCTCATAGTTATTATAGTGAAATTAAGTGTTTTTCCTCCAAGTGAACTCTTGTTAATCCTTTTATTTAGGTTCAGAGCTACAGTACATGACCCTGCAAGAACATTCATCTACAGTCACAGCTGGAGCTGCAGACTCACTGGCTTGAAGGAATTAATTTCTTTGCAAGGCAGAAGCAACTGAAAAGCCAAAGGCTTATCTACAGGAAAATCTGAATTTCACCAACTTGTACAAAGAACAGCACAAACCAAAAATCTATTATCAGACACCTCATGAAAGAGCAGATGAGAAAAAATTCTGGCACATTAGAGGGATACAATCTGGGGGGGAAGAATATTCTGATGGTTTGTCATACCACATAACAATCCTTAGGTTTTAAAAAAATCTGAATTTTATAACCAGATTAAATTTTACTCCAATGAATTGCCACCAAGAGGTCTTTCAGACTTCACAGTGCTTAACTTCAGCTGTCAAGGCTTTCTATTATCTCATACCTTTGACAGTAACTTATTCATTTGCAAGACTTATCTGAAGCCATTTATAACGTTACCAACTAAAAAACCTGTTCTTGCTTCACTTTGGTTGTCAACTTCTCAGTCCATTTTCTCCCATGTAAGTAAATAACAATAGAGGTGGGAAGAATGTTGGAAAGTCAGACTGTTTGACTGGGCATAATGGAAAAGATTGTCACAAAAAAAAAATGCTACAAGGTAGAACCTTGGCCATCGAGTGTAGGTATTGAAGCAGGTCATGAGCAGGCAGAACTTAAAACATGAGTAACAATCTGCACTTGGAATATAAAATCTGGATTTTCTGCTTCTGATGGTATTCAAGTACTGCAAAAGCAGTTTTTAGTAGTTTAATTTTCTCAATATTAAAAAAAAAGGAAAAGAAAATTTGTAAAGCAGTGTTCAGATTCAACACTTCTTAGAAGAAGCCTTAGATGAGCATTCACCAGGTGCATCGCAGTCCTGTTTTATACAGAATGCAGTGAGACATTATTCACTTGATCGTGCATGAGTACAAGTCAGCACCTTCCTAATTATATGAAAGTTTGACCCATTAAACTGATCAGGAATATTTGTATATCCACAAGCATTCACAGCAATTTATTTTGAGCATATTGCACTGAAATATTTATTTATGCTTTCTGAAGCTGAGCATCCCTGACATTTTTGAGACCTCAATATCTTAAATTTTTCAAATCATTGCTTTCCTAATCAAGGAATAAAGAGACATAAAAGCTTCATTTAATGAAAATAATTTAGAAGCTTTTTTTTTTGAGGGGGATCTAAGCACAGAGAACCCAGAGTACTTTTAATCCTTGCTATATTTTAATTTAAGTATTGAACTTGGTTACATTTACAATAGATTTCCAGCACATTCTCTCTGAGAAAATATTACAGTCACACTGAAATTCTTAAAAGCCTCTGAAACAACATGAGCAGGTCTTTACTAGAATTTTTTAATAAGTAGCAGCTGCCAATTAAAAGAAAAAAAACAAATTTCAATTGATTTGATTTAGAAATAGGGTTTTTATCAGTATGAAGTGAAAATATATTTAATTAAATCACACCAATGATGGAGCATTCTCATTACACATTTATTTTATCCTACTACTGCATTTAGCATAACTGCCCTCAATAGTGCGTTCTCAAAGAGACACTACTCAGATGATTCAGGTCAGACTTCCCTGATTAAAATGATCGCATTGACACAAGGCATCCACTAAGGAATCCACATACAGGAAAGAGCAAGTGCTGTGCAGCCTTTGGAGGTTTCCCTGCTGCTCTCTCCTTGGATGAGGAGCACAAGATTTCAGCAGTTAAGGCCCAAGGGAATACTGAGCCCCTCCACACCAGTGCTGGAGGGTGGGCTGGAGCTGCCAAAGCTCCACAGATCCTTCCTCCCACTACACAAAGAGGTTCCCTTCTAAGCACTACTTGCTAAACAGCTTATTCCTTAAGAGATATCTATCAATATAAATTCACATTGCACCAGCATTGCTACACACATAGCAATCATAGTAATGCTGTTCTGATGTTTTTCCTCTTCTGGTGTCACTTAATAGCACTGATTCCCCCAATGGAAGAAAATCCCTGAGCAGGAGCCATCAGGTTACACAGATTTGAGAGGCCTTTGAAGATGAGCTGTGCCAACAGGACTCCCAAGTTAATAAGGATGTGAGCAACGAAACCAGAGCTTGACACAGAAATATTAAGGATCTCCAGCAGTAACCTGGCTGACCTAGTAGCAGCACATTGCCAAACAGTCAGAAAACTCAATCGCAGTTTCTTTCCTAAGAACCAAAATAATAAGCAGCCTTCAAGTTAAAAGCTGACTTAATTCACTTACAAAAGTCATCATGAGCTATAATGGCACCACCTCCCCCTCGTTTTTAATTTTGTTCTTTTCATTATCATTATCCCAGGTGGCTTCCAGGAAGTCCCTTGCAAACTAGTCACTATTATGAAGATGGCCTATTTTAATCACAGTCCCTTGACAAGAACAGCTAATTATCTAACTTTTCTCTCTGAACTACCAGATGGCTTTAGTTCTATACTTAACTTTTAGTTTTCAGTAACTGGTGATACTTGCACATTATTAAATGTCAGGGATTACACAGAACAAAAATAATAGCAGTACTAACACCAGCACCTCAGACACAGGCAGGATAGAAACATATGTATCTACTGCATTCTTCCACTAAAATAATAAAGTTACTTGAGATGGTAAGCATCTGTCACATTTTCTTTTCTCATAGGACTTCCTAAAGGTGTGCCAGTAGGCTTCTGTAGTTATTACATTGTTTGTTTTTTTGTCTTTAAACAACATTAGCATCCATTCCAAGGAAAGCAAGGGGGAGCTTCCATGTTGTTCCCACCAACCCCTTTTGCACTTTCCCGGTTGTCCTCCTCCTGAGATCCCACTTTTGGCTGCACCTACTTGCCTGAGAGAGCAGGAAGCGTGCCCACGCTGCATCTGTGCCCAGCACACCTTGGGACTGAGCAGCCAGAAAGCATCTAGGCATGGTGTCCCATGGGACTACACAAATATCCAGGTTCAGGGGGTTGGTATTGCAAGACATCACTGACAGTGCAATTAGCAAGTACAGCTTTCACGTGCCTGCCAAACTGCGTACCAAAGCAGGCAGATATCCGCTGGTTCCAAACACTGCAGTTCAGGCAGGGTTTGAGAGCATCCCTGTCCATGGCATGGTGTAGTGTAGACATGAAACAGGGAAGGAAACTGGCCTGAGTGCATTGGGGCAGTATTTACCCCCGGTGTGCATAAGGAAAATACAGCTAACTCTGACTAAAGACACTGAAGATCAGCCAACAGCAAGACAAAGCCAAAGATCTGCCAAGTGAAGGAGTTTTGTGCATAGGACACTGTATCACAGGAGGGCAAAACACACTGGATATTAACTGTAGCAAACATATCCCTTAGGAGTCATACTCCTAAAAATACAAGCAATTTCCTTTTATATTCCTCTCACTATACTTAAAACCTAGAGCTTATTACATACACCTATTCTGCGCTGCCAAAATTTTCTTCCAAAATACAGCAGCAACACAAACATTGATTTTTTTCCTGTTGGTTACAATTTGTGTGACTACCTGTAGCCATTCATGTTGCAACATTCACAACATTGAAGAATCCAGACTTGAGAAAATTCCAATGACTCTGAAAACACAGAGAAGTTTTTTCTTTTTTAAAAAGAGTAGAAATTGAGTCTAGTGTCTGGATACAAAAAAAAAGAAAAAGCATCAATAGGTAAGAAGACACCATTTTCAAGACTCTAAAAAGGCACTACAAGAAATAACAAATAAAATTTCAAAGAGTAATTTTTATTATTTTTGTGTCTGTGTATCTTTAGACAGTCACTCACTTTTAACCACCTGCTCTATAAGGTTTAGGATGTATTTCTAGAACAAAGAAAATATCTTCACAATCAGAAAGCAAATTTTTAGTCATAGTTGATCTAAGAACATATATACTTAATTTAATTGTACTGATAACAAATTCAGAAAGGAGAATCACTGGGGTTTTTTTAAAAGATAGCAGTCAGTTACTTCTGTGAATAACTAGAAACAGCAACACAACCATATTACCATAGTTTATAATATAGCAAACACAATCAGACAAGTGCTCCTGGGTACCATCACAGCAACACTAGGATGCCTAAACATAAATAACAATCAGAGTTTTCTCAGGTTTACAGCCGTGGCTCTGGAAGCTGTAACAACCATTACACCAGCAAAAATCAGCTTTTGTCACTGCTGTGGCAGGTGTTCAGACAGGCTAAAAAAGCCTGTCTGAATACCTGCCACAGCAGTGACAAAACTGAGTTTTGCTGGTGTAATGGTTGTTACAGCTCCTATTTGTAAGTCTGCTCATCTCCAAATTCATCGTGGCAAGGATGCTCATTAAATTTATTGAACACCTCTAGACTGATGAACTTGGGACAGTTCTTAGATTTGGGTCTGGATTCCAAAATTGGTTGGACCTTCTCAACCCTAAGTGGAAGTTATGTCAGGTTTAATTTTCTGCCACTAGAGTCCAACTGAAGTTAGTTCTTGGAACAAGTACTCCAAGAGAAACCCAAACATAACATACTCCACCCCTTTAATATTTTCTTGAAGGTATTTATGAGAGATTTATACATGCAAACCTTCCCAAACTGAATAATAATTTACATCTGTGGAATCCATAACATTAATCTTGCAACAATCACACTGTAATGTCTATTTTTAGAGTTTTTGGAGCTAATTTAAGAGTCAGGGCTGAGCATAAGAGGTCTTGGGAAACTAGCTTGTAATGACTATCTCTAGTTATATTCCACAGAGCCCTAGATCCTCCTGAAATGGAAAACAAGGGTAACTACTGCCAAGAAAATTAAGTTTGCTTGATTTTTCCCATGTAGTGCTGTTGAATGTTCAGTTAACCACAGAATCACAGAATCAGTGATTCTGTGGTTAAGAATCACATCTGATCTTAAACACCTTCAGGGACAGTGGTTCTGCCACCTTCCTGGGAAGGCCATCCCAATGCCCAACCAACCTTTCTGTAAAGAAATTCTCCCTAATGTCCAACTTGAACCTTCCCTGGCACAGCTTTACACTGTGTCCTCTTGTCCTGTCCCTTGTTACTTGGGAGAAGCCACCGACCCCACCTGACTACACCCTCTTTCAGGCAGTTGTAGAGAGTGATAAGGTCCCTCCTGAGCCACCTTTTCTCCAGGTTAAACAACCCCAGCTCCCTCAGCTGCTCCTCATCAGACTTGTGCTTCAGACCTTTTACCAGCCTTATTCTGGTAAAGTTCTGTCCTCTTCTCTGGACACACTCCAACATCTCAATATCCTTCCTAAACTGAGGGGCCCAGAACTGGACACAATACTCAAGGTGTGGCCTCACCAGTGCCAAGTTCAGGGGAGGGATGACCTCCCTGGTCCTGCTGGCCACACTATTCCTGATACAGGCCAGGATGCCCTTGGCCTTCTTGGCCCCCTGGGCACAGCTGGCTCATGTTCAGCTGCTGTCATTCAGTACCCAAGGTCCCTCTCTGCCTGGCCACTGTCCAGCTTCTCTGTCCCCCGTGGTGCTGCAGGGGGTTGTTGTGGCCAAAGTGCAGGGCCAGCTTGGGTTCTGGGCAGTTTGTAATACTGCAGTGTCTGCTGCCACTCCTCAGCTTCAGTTTGATTAAATCAGTGGGGGCGTGACTTCAAGTTATGATTTCAAATTAACAAGTCCTGCATTGGTTAGTTTCTGCCACATTGTTATTTGTCCAAGCAGCAGCATTGGAGAGATCTCATCTGCCTCCCCTGTCCCGGCTGCCCAGGCAGCTTTGGCCAAGCCAGTTTTAGGCTGCACCCCATTACTGAGCTCAGCTGCACATCATCTCACCTAGAAGAACCCCTGGCTATGTCCTATCCTAGTGTTGGGATGAGATCCCTCTCTTTCTCCTACATCTTGGTCCACACAGACCCTGAAGGAGCTCAAAATCAGCTGTAACATCTCTGCAGCACGCCCTTAATGACAAACTGAAACACTGCTTGGGTGTTCTGTAACTTCAGTTCCCCACTAAAACAAAGCTACCTCACCTCAAAAGTGATATAAAGTTTAACCTATTAATGAACATAAATAACCCAATCAATAATGCCTACATAGGTAAATATTGACAAAGGGCAAGGATTTCAAAGAAGCAGCTCAAGTACATGGAGTCATTCCTCTGTGGGATTACTGCTCCATGGTGACTTTCTTTCAAAGCCCTGACTATCTCACAGCATCTTCTCATGCATATGCATGATGCCAGCGTCCATTCTACAATCTGAATCACTTCCTCTCTGCAGGAAGTGGAAGCCTCCTAAAAGAAAAGTGAGGGGGTGGAAGGGTGGGAACCTCAGGAGAAAAAATATTTACAGCTAGAAAATACAAGGACAAACCTTTTTTCTTGACCAAGAATACTAGATATTTTAAAACGTAGCAGATAACACCTCTGAGAGCACATATAAGCAACTGCATGCTAATAATGTTAAGCATTTCCTTCCTTTCTGGAGAAGAGAGTCAATTGAATAGGACAAGAGAAGAGAAGAGTCAATTGAATAGGACAAGAAATAATTTCTTGAAATTTCTATTTCAAGAAACAATTTCTTCCTTGTATTTTCATCCATCCTTGCTACGTATCTGTGCACCATCATTTAAACGTTAAGAGTCTTACATGGTCTATAAAGACCTGTGTTCCTGCAGACATTCATAATATCATGCTAGAACTCTGATTAACAGCCATATCTTAACATCACCTCATAAAATAAATAACATGGGTGATATACAGCTAGATCAGAAGGCCTCCAGATACAGGCCAGCTTGGACAAGCCACATGAGGGAGTTATCTTTAGTTCTGCAAGGAACTGATGAGGTAATTCCTTCAGTAACTTATCAAAGAAAAAAAAAAGCATACAGCTTTAAATCCTAACTCACACTTTAACCCACATAGCAGCAGGAGGGTTTTACTAATTGCAATCTGCAGAACATATGGACTGGAATACATCCCATCATCCAGCACCTCAAAACTATAGGCATTAAGTCGCTAAGCTTTAGCACACTGTTTACAATTTGCCTTATGAATATGTCACTGCATTTTACATTACTAAGACATACATGTAAAGAAAAGAATGAAGCTTTAATGGCTGCAACTAACACAAACATCAAAGAAATCTATCACTACACTGCCTTTCCATTAAGGCTAAGCAAGGACAGTGGCTTTACAACCCTCTTTTTACACAAAACAGATTCAGAATCTTTTTTTCCCTGCCTTCACATTTCCTGACTGCATCCTTGTGTAAGGAAGCCTGTGAGCCTTTGAAGCCTCCACCCAAAACAAACATGAATCTTTATAACTTTTGTAATCTGCTTTTTGGCCACCCAGTGAGAATTGTACAGGATCCCTTGTTTGAAGGCCACCACAGAATCATACTAGCAGGGGAAAAGAAAAAGACGAGATCCAAATATAATCATTACACAATATTTTCCTAATGAAATATAAAGCTGCTTAAATCTAAACAGTATGCTAAGATCTTTGTTAGTCAACTTCAAATGAGGGACTATAGTCATCAATTTAGCAGAGTGAAACCAAAACAAGCAGAAAATAAATGTTTAGGTAGGAATTCTAAAAATGACACATCTCTCAGATAAATAGGCAGTATTATCCTAAATTTTGAAACCTCTCCTAAATAGGCATTCCCTGGAGACATCTGAATCTGTGACTGACGTGAGTCCTTCCTAAGAATAATCAAGCTGTGTTTCCAAGAGCACATGCTACACAGGACTAGGGTGTTGAAATCCCAGACCAAGCTGGAGAAGAAGCTGCCTCAAGTTTCTGGAATCCAAGAAATATGTTTTGGGATGTCTCTCTCAGCCCAGCCACCATTCCTAGTGCAAATGGAACAGAATAGCAAGTGTGGCTGCGCAGGTGAGAATTCAGTGCCAGAGGGATGCTTCCTTCCATCCTGAAACAGGTTATGCCTCCCTACAACTTTGAACATCTTCACTCTAAAGAAGGTATGGATTGAGCAGTACAGCTAAAAAGGTATTAGCTGTCCCTTTATCATGATCCAATACTGTATTTGGCTCCTATTTATTTCATACTGTCATGATTTACAACTTCACAGTCCCTTTTTATCTCCCCTCCATTCACATTTCTGAGAGCATTTTAATTTCCAGTTTGCAAAAGAAAACCCAGATGTAATTTCAGTTTAATGTCTTTTAACTACTAAGTTATGTGACCCTAGGAAATCCTTTAAACACAAAATTCATACTCTCAGGATTTTTCTTATCAAAAACAACCTGTAGCTTTTAGATATTTCAAACTCTCACAAGTAGTCTGCCTTACACTCATTTGTTAGCATTTTTATTCATCAAACCACAGGTGTATTTAAAAAAAAACTTTAAAAAACACTCAGAAGTGCACTGCTATGATATAATGTAACAGTTAATTATTCATTACAATCATTAACTGCAAAGGCAGAGATATTGAAAGAACCCTTATAAGTGAAACATTCCCATAAAAGAAACAGGAAGAAGCACTGATCAAGACATATGGACACATTTCTGTCTCATATAGGCTGCTTTATTTCTTCACATTCATATGAAAGTTGCAAAGCACGTTTCTGCCATTACTCGTAAAGAAAAACAAAAAACAAGCAGAAACACAGATCAATATGTGGAAGCTCTGTGATTCACCTATAGTACTCCTTCCCAGCTCACAAACTGTCAACATAACTCAGGAAATATTAGGAAAAAAATTGCACTGGTAAAGTGCTCTCAGACATTTCAGAAAATTAAATTATATGTCCTGAAGAAAAAACACCCTAGACTGAGGCCTCTTAAAAATATTCTCCTTTTCCTACATCTTCTGATTTGATAGCATCTCTTCACAAAATGAAACCCTTTGATCTCCAGTTACTTGCTGTGGCACCTGCATCCGAGGGCTGGGTTTTCCTTATTTGCGGTTTCAGAAAATCATACTCTAGGGATACACAAACAGAAGTGTCCATCAGGTCTCTTTAAAGTGCAGAAAAAACAAGGAGGACAAATAGGCTGCCAGACACAGCAATTCTGCAGTGAAACAGAGCCACATGCACACACAGTATAGGTCACACCAGAAGTGAGAGAAAGTGGAGATGGGAAATAACTGCAGAAATGAATGCCACAGCCAAAGAACACATTCTGCAAATCAGGGCAATGAATACGCAATCCAACCCCTGCTGTTTCTTTAAAGTGCAAGAAGAACTTTATGATATAGTAAATACATCACGCCTCACATGTTATCTCATGTAAGAAGGTTCTGGGTGTCAGATGAGCCAAAGGTAGGAAATAGCCTAAAGGTGTGTGTACTGCGATGCCCTGACTCAAGTAGCCAGCCATGGCGGGGCCTAGACTCCTGGAATCCACCGATACCAGGCAGGAATTCATCTGCAGAGTAAACATGGCACCACTCAAACCTACAAGCTCAAAATACCATCCAGGGGAACTTTGCTGTGGGCTGCATTTAGGTTTGCAAAAAGGCAAATTGATACAATATTTTGTATCTTGAGCTACTTTCATTCAGATGCTTACATTCATTCATACAGATCATCTGAGAGGACTTAGTCACATGTTTAGCAATAATATTCAAAGAATTGTTAAGAAAATAAATAAAAGTCTTATCAACATCTTAAGCATAAACATATCTCAAACTATATTTGAAAATGTTTAGGATTTTTTTGAGAATTAAATTTTTTTTTTAAGCAGGTCATTGTAACATACAGTAAGTACCACACTGTGTGAACAAACACAGTTCTGGGGAAACACTACTGTCACCTTTTTTGCCCTACAATGTCTGTCACTGCCATTCTGGAACCAGGCATTTGTCTCCCTTTAAGACAGTGCTGCTCACAGCTCCCTACTTAGCATATGGGAAGAGAAAAACTTTCCTAAAGGGAACATCTTGAATACATGTTAG
Organism: Molothrus ater; assembly: GCF_012460135.2. Lineage (NCBI taxonomy): Eukaryota > Metazoa > Chordata > Aves > Passeriformes > Icteridae > Molothrus > Molothrus ater. Next base: position 61,472,097 of record NC_050478.2, read on the forward strand.
CTGCTGAGAATTTAAGGCATATACACTACAGAATAACCAGTTTTATTAAAACCTGAAAATACAGGATGTGCACACAGCAAGAAGAGGATAAACTTGTCGATTTCTCACCGTATTTCCATTTTTTTGAAGCCTATACAAAGAATGAGGGATTCAGCATGACCCACTTTGCTGCTGTCTCATCTTCCTTCCATCACAAGAACAGTTCAAGTGAAAATAATCCCTTCTCACTCAGTACATATTCTCTGTTAAGCAATACATCAGCTGAACAACCCACATCATCCCAATGAAGCTGCTGAATGGTTATCTCTCAAACTGAATCTTTTTTCTGCTAGATGTATATGGTGCTAGATACCAGTTGCATAGAAAATTCTAATATATATATACATATATATATGTATACACATACACACACACACACACACACAGTCCATGAAAAAGAAAGGCTGTCTGTGAGATTCTGGCTATGCACAAGCATTCCTTCCCTTGCCAGTAACCAGAATGTAAAACAACTCTCCTCCCCTGAAAACTTCCTTTTATTGGGATATTTGTTTCAAATTCATCCAAAAAAACTAAATCAACTGACAAATCTGAAATAGCTAAACTGCCATTTACAACTGCAATCTGGCTATGGTCAAACATTTGTTATTTTTATTTGCAGAAGATCAAAATTACTTTCAGAGTAAAGCACTTTTTCAAAGGCCCTTGGTGCAAATTCAATTTATGAAAACTCATCACTGACAACATTAATATATTTCTTTCTTTGAGATCCAGTTCTGCATTTCCCATAGAAAGTACATTAACTTCTTAAATAAGCAACCCATATAGGCTTTCTTCCAGCTGCTTGTAAGCAGATGAGACTGAAAAGACTTCAGACCTGGAGGCTAGAACTAGCTGCTGTCTTTTAAAGAAGCCTTGGTTTCATCCCAACATCCTTGTCTATAAGATAAAAAGAAATATTCTCACAATTCAAAAATTTCCTTTCCTGAGTCACAGAAAAAAAATTAAGCTTTTATTTGCACAAAAAGCGCTCTTCAATCTTAAGAGAAATAATAAGAATTAATAAGAAAAGTTTTAAGATGCCAACAGAATTAATATGAATTAAATGCGCAGCTCACAAAAAAAAAATTGTGTGTCTTTGGTATTTCCAGAAACCTTGAAATAGATGTCAGTCAGAACTTGGCTTTTGGGTAACTTAATGTTGTGATTTTGAAAGAAAAAAAAAAAAACAACCTAAACAAAACAACAGTTGTCATACCTGAGATTGATAAAATAGTAAACTTTTTCATGAGGTAAAACCATCCATCTTCTGTATCTCAAAGCATGGATTCCATGTATAAAACATTCCATGTATTTTTACCACCAAAAATGTTAATTTCTACACCAGAAGTCACCTAGCTATCAATCCTTGGAGGGTAGGTATAGGTATTAATCCAACACCAATGCATATAAAGGATCATTTATTTTAAAAAGTGACAAGGAAAGAAGTGGCAATGACTCCTCCAGAAAGAGCTACCAGAGACCACTTCTCCAAAGTGTTGATGTCCTTGGGAGATTCTCCTCCCACTCACAAAAAAATTGCAGGAATTAAAGAGCACTTGCTTACTTGGGGGAGGGATGGGGGTGCTGGGAGAGAGGGGAAACTGGCAGGGGAAGCATTGAGAGAGTTTTTAGCTGCTTTCTTGCGTGATTTGATCTCTGGCAAGAAGCCCGAGAGCAGCTGCCATGGTGTGTCAGCTCCCTGCAGACCCAAAGTGAGCTGTGAGATCGTGGTTTGGTAAACTTCAGACCAGGTCACAGGGAAAAGCCATGAATAACACAGTAACAAGCCCCAATCAACAATGGCATACAAGTTTAAGCAAAAACATCCTTTCTAATTTCAGCTGTTTGCACTCCAGTTAAACACTGACATTTAATAAGTCTCACACCTAGAGGTCCTAAGAGAGTCCTAAAGAAAAATACTCACTAAATATTTATTTTCATTTAAATACAGTATGACTCAGTTTTGGGTAGGTCTCATGACCTCCAACTGGAATTCCCCACCCGGTCAGGGACTGGTGATGGAAGCAGCAGAGCTCAGTGCAATGTCCCACAGCAGATCCAGCCCAGCCTCCCCTTCCCACAAGGACTCCCTGTGAGAACAGCTGGGCTGGGCTGGCTCTGCTCTAGCTCACGCTCAAATCTGCATGAAATCACCCCTGAAGAGGCTGCTGGGTACTGAGGGAGGAATTTCTCCTCTCCTCCAGCACCCAGGCAGACGCCTCTGCCCTCTCTGTATTCTTCACAGCACAGTGACACGCTGCAAGTATGAAACCTTCTAGATTAATAATGAGAACAGGGCAATGACCTCCCTGGATTGCATCCATTTCATGTGAACTATGAGAACTTGGATTCATTTCAGTAATGGAAAGGAATGAAAAGCAAGGAGTAAGAGAGGGTTTTCCACACAGGCATTCTACATCTTCAAGGAAAGCAAGGGACAAAATCCACACAAAGACATTTCTGGTGCATGTTGTGGGCCAAATTTCTAAACCTTCAGCCTTTTTGAATTTTCAGCTTTGTGCATTTAATATCATTCCTCTTACTGATTTTACACAGTACTTTCATTGTGCTCTTTTATTATGCTTAGATAAATCTGTGTGATTGGCACAGAGCAACATCTTCACTGAGGAGAGGTGCACTCAGGTTTGAATGAATACACAGAGAAAAAAGACATTGAGAAAAGGTTGGCATGGTTTTTGGTCACAGTTTTTTTTACAAGCCACTATGTCCAGAAGCAAGCCACATGCATCCTATTTCCAGTGGTGTCAGTGTATCAAGTTTAACCCTGAAATTACTAGGCTAAAATAATACAGGATATTTGCTTTCCTAAAAAATAATTCACTTATTGAAAGCATGGATAACTCTCACACACATGAGAAGGAGGGAGAAAGCCCAAAAACTGTTCCACAGGTCCTATCTCTATCACAGTACTTCTCTTCTTTTTGCTCTGGCTCTTCAGCCTAGAAATTGCCAAGGGTGCTCCTTGCTCCTCAGGCAGGTTGCCAGCTTTGGATGCAAAAGCCTGATGGAGACTGTTTGAAACATCCCTGTAATGCATCAACAGGCCACAGACCAGGTGCACAGAGGTCTTGCCTAACCTGTAGAGTCTTTCAATACTGAGTGACTCCAGGCCTGCTGCAGCTACTAAGGTCAGTGGATGCATACAAACAGAATTTCATTAATGACAACTTCTACATGGAACAATTTCTTTTTCCCTTTCTGACACTACAATGTGCTGCTTCTTTTACTTTGTTTGATAAAGGTTGCAAAAAAAAACCAAAAAAACCCAAAGCTATTTCCCCCCTATTATATAAACAAGGAAAAAATGACATAAATCTATTCTAGCCACTGCTTTAGTGAAAAGCAAAGATTGGATAGAAAAGTTGACTGTCAAAAGTTGTTGCATATGTCAATTTAGTGAGAAGGATCAAATAGACAAAAGGAGATGCAATGAAGACTTTAGGATCTCAGAATGGTAAATTTTAAGAAACCAAGGAAATGACAGAGGCTATGCTCAAACACTTCAACTCAAACACAGAAATATCTCACTTGAAAAAAGCAAATGTTATTCACACTCCCATTGCAAGCAGGAAGGGAAAAAATGGTCAGGAAAGATTGGAAGCTTGCCCAGATGAATAAACACTTCAAACAGGATATTGAGAGGAAGTCCAGACTCTACAAAGAATGAAAAGATTAATTAGGAAGAAGACAATGTCTCAGGGCTACAAAGTGTTGAAACTGTAAAAGAGGACAGAAGCCCAGCCAGAGGGAACTCAGCCCAGGCAACCCAAAATGAGTTTGCCACGCGTACAGGGGACGACTTCCAGGATTTCTCTGTGGCTGCTGACTGATTTGGGAGTGCTGGCAGCCAGGCACAGGCACAGCATGACTGGGTGGGAGGGATCCCCTCCTCAGCTGCTCCCAGCCCAGAGTAATTTAGACTTACATCTACACAGCCTACCAACTCAACTAGAGCAATTACTCCAGATGCACCTTTTCTCTCATTGGGTGAAGAGAAAGGCAGGTCCAGTTGCACTGGACTCAAGTCTCCCACAGAGATAAGTGAAGCAGACTGAAAGTGCTGTAAATGACACAGACAATTTTAGAAGCAGAGTGGAAAGGTGAAAGACAACCACTGCCTGGCCATTTTTGTCATCACACAAATGACACAGGCCGAGGCAGTCGAGCTGAAAGCCTCAACAGGTCACAGGCTCAGCATGGTGACTGCCAGAGTGTTTCTGGTGCTCACAGTGGGCTCTGGCTACTCCTCTGAGCAAAACAATCTGCTGCATCTTCTCCCACACATTTCCTGCCAAGCATGAGGCCACGGGGCCCAGAGAAAATTACTCTAGATAGATTTTTCCATAAACATAAGTTATAATGTCTCCTCTTCACAGTGTGCTATGAGACAAGGGAAATAAAGATGCACTAGTAGCCCCTTTGGAGCAATAGCTTTTTCTACTTTTCTCTCTTTTTTATTACAGTTGCAGTACCCATAGTATTTCTCTTCACACTTCACTCCCTTCATACCTAAAACATTTGCTAGATTTGTTTGCTAGACAAAGCAGATTTAGAACCATACTCATTTCATCCTCTACCTATTCCCCACCCACATACAAAAACACATTCCATAGAAAATTTTGTTTTACTAAGCTCTCTAAATATGTACATATATATACTGGGGGGGGGGGGGGAAGGCTGATGGTGTTGGTGATTGGAATTATTGTTAGGAACAGTTCTTTGTTACTAACCAAACCATTTCTGTCATTCTTACCCAACAATAGATAACGCAGAGCACAATACAAATCTGACTCCCCACTGGCAAAAGTTAACATGGAATATCATCTTTGGCAAAAGAAGAGTACTTCTGCCAGTGTAATTTGGTCAGGTCAACAGACCCCAAAATAAAGTGATACATTTGCATATTCAATATGCATGACAACTAAAATGGAAACTGTAGCTGAACTTGAAGATATGTGGAAGCGGGAGAAATCCAATATCCTAATTGAAAACTATAATACATCTCATTTCTTTAATGCATTTAAATGCTTTTATGTGAATACAAAACTGACTGTCCAGTGTTGCTGTGGGTGTCAGTCAACTTTCCAGGTTTGTGATTTCTCATTAAATCATATCTCATTCTATTAATTTCTTATTGGATTTGATATTTTCAGGTTTTCCTAGAATACTAACTTATCAATTAGTCAATCAAAAGTATTTTGAAGTACAGTCATCTACAGAGCTTTGTTCCTTCAGGGCCGAAGAGCGCTCCTGCTATGGCCAAGGTGTACATATAAAATTACTGCAAAGACACATCCATGCATCAACTGAACCAAAAGGGCTGGTGCTACCAGAAACTCAAGGCCTCAGACACAATCTACTCCCTCCAGCCAGCAGGCTTTAAAACAGGCCATGAAGATCAATAAATATCTGGTCTCCCCAAGCCTAAGGAAAGGAAAAAGTAAATTCAAGCATATGACATCCACAAAACCATACTACTCCCCTCTGAAATGGGCTCTCAGACACTGAAACCATCTTGCTGTAAGAGCAGCAAAGGAAAGGGAGAACAATTTCAAAATCTATCTTGAATGGTACTCAGAAGAAGACAGTAAAAAATAAAAAAAAAATTAAAAAACAGAAAAAAAACAAACAGAAACATCAACAACAAAAAAAAAAAAAACCAAACACACATGGACTTGTAAATAAACAGCATATTTTACAATAGAATCATCTCCTGTGGAAATCATGGTAAGCAGCCCCAGATGGAGCAGGTTAATGCAATATCAAATGGCAGGAGCTGAGAACTGTGTGAAGGCTTTTAAGGAAGCAACATCAGCTCAGCCTCTTCACTGAGGAAGGGCTAGAAAGACACAGCAATAGTGTGCTCTGCCTTTGAAACACTTCACAGGACAGTGTTCCCAGCAGTGCACCTGTAGATGGAAAACTTGTGGGGTTGGGGAAGAAAACTCAAAACAAACCAGAAGAAATTTGTCATTTCTCTGCCTAATCATTTCCCATGATCCAGCAGGTATCATCTTAACCAAACGAGTTCAGCTGCTTGGTTCTGATAAACTCTAGCCCTGCCAGGGGTGCAAGCATCTGCAAAGCAGCTGTTCTTGTGCTAAGAAACACAAGGGCAGGTGGCACAGAGCCACAAATAGCCTCAGTGCTCTGCTGAGTACTATGGGCAAGTTACAAAGCTGTTTTTACCAGCTCTGGACCTTGCAACCTCAGCAATTACCTACTTCCCTGAACACTCAAAATTAGGGTTAAGCAAAGTGATGAAGGTAGGAGAACTTCTGAAGAGATAAGAATAACCATAGACCTGAATTTTCCATACAGGGCACCAGTTCTGAACCTTTCTTCCAGACTTGGTGCATGACAGCACATATTTGTCAGAATCTCAAATAATTGCAAAGATGATATTGATTTCTATGTATTCTGCTGGAAACCTGAGGGAAGGTTAATGATTTGCTTTTATTGCTTCCTTCTAAAATTTTGGTCCTGAACATCTGGAAGGAGTTATCTGTTTTCTTCTTATTTTCTCACCCTCTTGTATCCTCTCTAAAAACTAGTGGTGTACAACTTATCTACAGAAATATTTAACAATAAATTTAAATTCTGCAAAAAGCAGTCCTGCAGAAATATGAACAGAGGAACTAATACAGAAAATCTTCAGGAGTTTTTCCAGGATTCCTTTGAGTTAGAGAAACACAATCCAAGTCTTGCTACTGTGAGGAGCAGCACCTTTCTATAGACACATTCTGCTCTCCCTGTAATATTACTTCATCAAACCAAAAACCAGGAAAAAAAGTCACTCTAGTACAGAGTCACTCTCTGTACTAGTCCATTAGTAGTAGGATTTTGTCATGAAACCTGTATATAAAATCCAACCGAGAAGTAGATTAAAAATTTCCAAAGACTCAAGCCCATGCCTTTAAATTATTGAACTAGAACTAAGAGAGATGAGGATAAAGAGTCACTTCTAAATAATCCTCAGATATTTCAGCCACTCTAGCAAATATTTGCTGCTTCTATAAATCTCCTCTCAGCACCTGTCAAGAGTACAGCCAGCAACATGGGGGAATAAACACATTCAGCAGGCACAGATTTCCAATAAATCCAGTGAATTTGGGAGCTCACTAATTCCCCTCTACAAGCAAGGAAAAAAAATCTACTAAAATCCTTAATCTCCCATGTGCTGATACAGCACTTCCCAGGTCTAAATCACAGGGAATTTTCCCAGCTGTCAGCACTGAGCTCAGCAGGGGCATCAGCAGGAGAGCAAGGGCAGGAGCAGGACTTACAGAGCACAACATTCACTATGCTGAGACTGGAGGTTAATGTTGAAAGACAACAAGTCATAGTGGGAGGAGGGAAATGAAGCAATGCATCAAAGCCACATATTTAAACTGGCTTGGTTTTGCCCTCCTACCCATCCTTTAAATCTGCTTTTTTCCTGGGTTGCATCTTTCACCATGTGAAAGGGGGGGCTTGTTTGTTTTCTTCAATATTTACTTATTCATTCTGCTGGTGCTTTACTCTCCTCAAAACCCTTGCTATTGAAAGATAATATATTTCTTCAGCTGAGCACCAGTGTCAAAACTCACACAGGGGACCTGAACTGCTATTTTAAAGCAAGCCATATTCAAGAAAAATCATTAAAAGGAGACACAGATAAAGCCCTGTTGGTGTTTACAACCATGTTGTATTAATGCTACTGTGTTTTCTGCACCTGTAAAGCCTGATACCATTTGTGTCTACAAGCCACTATACTGACACACAGCCAGAAAGCCTGACAGGGCTGCTAAACCCTGGGAGGAAAAGAAAAAGACATTGAGTAAGCAGGTCTTTGTGTAATAGATAAAAGAAAACCTGAAGGTTGCAAGATTATTTTTTTTTTACTTTTCCTTAATGCCATAGAGGAAATGGAGTATGTTCTTGGTTGAATTGGACACACTTATTTCTTCTCTTATTCTGGTTTCCCTAAATCTTTATAGAATCATACAATCCTTTAGGTTGGAAAGGGCATTTAAGATCACCAAATATAAGAGTTAACCTAACACTGCCAAGTTCCCCATTAAACCATGTCCCCAAATGCCACATCTGTACATGTTTTAAATACCTCCTGAGGTGGTGACTCAAACATCACCCTTGGCAGTCTGGTCCAAATGTGACTACCCTTTCTATGAAGATTTTTTCCCAATATCCAATCTAAATCTTCCCTGGCACAACTTGAGGCCATTTCTTCTTGTCCTGTCACTTGCCCCTTGGGAGAAGAGACCAATCCCCACCTCCTTACAACCTTTTTTCAGATAGTTGTACAGAGTGATGAGTTCCACCTGAGCCTCGTTTTCTCCAGCTTAAACAAACCCAGCTCCCTCAGCCGCTCCTCATATAATTTGTGATTCAGATCCTTCACCACCTCTGTTGACCTTCTCTAACAGCTCCAGCACCTCAATGTCTTTCTTGAAATGAGTGGCCCAGAATTAAACACAGGATTCAAGGTGTGGCCTCACCAGTGCCAAGTACACAAAGAAACATTAATTCCCTACATAGTAGGGAATACTTCTGCTGACCACACTACTGCTGACACAGGCCAGAATGCCACTGCCCTTCTTGGCCACCTGGACACAGCTGGCTCACAGCTATTGACCAGCACCCCCAGGTCCTTCTCTGCTGGGCATCTCTCCAGCCACATTCCTCAGCCTTTAGCACTGCAAGGGCTTCTTGTGAACCAAGTGCAGGACTCAGCACTTTACCTTATTGAGCCTCATATAACTGGCCTTGAGCCATCAATCCAGCCTCTCCAGATTCCTCAGAAGAGCTTTCCCACCCTCCAAGATCAACATTCTTGTCCAGCTTGTTGCCATCTGCAAACTGGCTAATAGGTGCCCTCAGTCCCCTTGTCAAGAGGGGACATTAAAGATATTAAACAGGATTGGCCCCAGTAATGAGCCCTGGGGAACAGCACAATGGCACAAAGCACAGGCATTGATGACAACCCTCTGCAAAAATTACTGGCAAATGTTTGCAGTGTACAGTAATACCAGAAGCTGTGAGCTACCTCAGAGGAAGGAAAAACAAAACATTAGTGTGGCCTGAAACAGCCAGTCAGTGCTACATGCTATGAATACAAAACAAATAGAGTGCAGTATGTGTCAGGTTTTGACCTCTGTCACTTGTGTATTTGCATCCTTTCCAGTCAGCCTTCCTGATTTCACAGCCATCCTACCAGAAATACCCTCTGTGTCTGTTCAACATCTCTGCCAAGCTGAGCTCATGCTCTTATCAAAGGAAAACATTTCAAGAGGGTTTAGCTGTTGATTATTCACCTCCAGATCCCAGGAAAGGCTATGGTCAAATTCTCTGTCTGACTCACAGGATTGCTTGAATGCTTTTCACAAGGCATTGGAAAAGCACTTTGGAAAATCCCAAAGGGTGGGAGTGTGCACCTCAAATAAAGCTTGGTGGAACTAAAAGGCCTGGTGTGTCCCACATGCCTGCCACCTACTATGCCTGGAAGCCCATGGACATGTGTACTTTCACCATTAACTTCCAAACACCAAGAATACCTCCTTTCTTGCTTTTTCACATATTTCACACTACAAGGTGGTTAGGAGAGAGCATGAGGAGCCCCAGGCAAAGGGAAGCTGTGGGAGCCTGTGGCCAGGAGTAGGACAGGATAAAATGGCAAGACATAAAACCATTCAACACATGCTGGCAGGCCTTACCTGGAGCTTCAGGAAAAATATGGCATCAACTTGAATAATTTTCTCTAAAAACAGTCCCAAAAAAAAACCCAAATAAATTTTAAAAAACCAACAAAACAACCAAAACTACAACCCCAAAAAAAAAAAAAAAAAAAAACAAACAAAACAAAACACTCAAAAGAAAAATTCACACAAACAGTTCCACTGACAAGGAGAAATGCTAAGTGTGCTCTGTGCACCACTTGTGGCTCACAGATGCCACATCAGCTTCTCAAGCCCACAGTCCCTCCCCTCCCTGAAGGACATCAGACCCACAAAATACATCAGAACAGCACTTTTGTGTATCATGCCACTTTACAGAACAGCACCCAGAATTAACTCAGCCAGGGAAAAACACTATGGTTTATCAGGTCAGAACACTCCCTAGGAACACAACAACATGGTTTGCACTATCAAACTGTGTATGGCTTTTAATCCCATGATAGTTAAAAGTCAAAATACATAAACTAATAAAACTAATACGAGGGAAGGAACAAAGCCCTTGGGACCGGTTGCTCACAGTGTGTCTGGGCTAAATGTAAAACTGGCACCCCAGCAGCTTTGCCTCCACTTCACAGCCAAGCACTGTGACAACCAGCCCACATGTTGTAGGAAACAAGCCTCACATGAGATCCTCACATTGTGCTGGGCCGCAGGATGTTAAAAGAGTTAAAAATGAAGGCATGCATGCATTGGTGTGATATTACTCTCAGTGTGTCACTTGTTCCACCAGTAGCCTGTTAGACAGCAAAGGCTGGAAATTAATTAACACAAGCATCCTCTTCTCAATTTAAAAAAAAAATATAAAAAGTCTTTTAATGTGCCTGTATGTATAAAAACCCACACTTCTTTCAACAGTTCAGATTTTTCATTAACAAGTCCTGTTTCATCAAGCAGTAAGAGTATGCAAATTATGCATTTTGATTGCATAATTTTACTATAATAATTTACACCACCACCATCCCCCCCCAAAGAAAAAAAAATCACAAAATCAAGACCAAAACAGCCTATAACTTCAGTTGAGAGAACTGTATACATTACAATCCCTCAGACAGAAAGCATTCTATGTGAATTTGGCAACAGCTTTCCCAGTGCATCTCATTTATAAGCTTTGACAGGCCACATTCTGCAAGTGAGAGATTTGTTGAAATTTTACTCTTCTAATGCTCCTTCCAGCTGACAACAGGGCTACAGGAATGAATTCTTTCTCATGCTTAGTAGGCCTACTTCACTTTTAAAGGAGCCAGGTACTGGGAAGCAAATCGGTAGGAGCATCAGCTTCCTCTGGGCATTCCCAGCTGCTCTCCAGGATTTCCCATGGAGATGCCAGGAGTTTATACCTGATGATACATGGCAGAGGAGGAGCACAACCTCAAGAAGCCAACCTACTCTCACTTCTGTACACTAAACACAGAGCAAATGGACCAAGAGCCTCAAACAGAAGTGGTACTGCCAAAAATACTTTCACTCACCTTGAGTAAGATCTCCATGGAATCTTCTGCTCTGTGTACAGACATTTCTACAGACCATATGTCACCAGTAACGTGGCCTTTTTTCTAGTACTACTAACAGGACAGCACAAAAATTTAGCAAACCATATACATATTAAAATTTGTAGTACCATTACTTCAATACTATTAAAATTGAGTGGTTCAGGAAACTATTCTCACTACAAACCCCTCCTTCACAGATCTTTGATGGAATCCTGCCAGTTTGTAAAAATACTGGGATTAATATTCAACCATCATTTAAGTAGAACTCCCCAGAACAGCACCCATTTTTTTCCCCAGGTAATAAGCACCCATTTTTTTCCCCAGGTAATAAGCAACACAAATTCTAATCTGGGGAGAAACTTTGTGTTGTCAATACAAAAAATAGGCAGCACAGCAAAATGGAGGAAATACACAAAGGAAGGAAGAGGAAATATTTGTACATTTTTATGAGTGAGGAATTAGGCACAAAAAGTCACAAGAAAGGATGAAGGCATCATAAAACCTACCCTAAGTGGAATTTGAGTAACAAGTAGGGAAAAAAACATGCAGCCAGGAAGTGGACAAAAGCAATTTTTAAAATATGAATCTCCTACATTTGAAGAGCTTTTTTGCATATGTCACCTGTCAAAACAAATGTAGTGCAACAGAGAATAACGCCTTAAAGCTAAGCTAATTATCTCTACCTGTGGCATCTTATGGATAAATTCTGTGTTACTGATTATGAAATAGCATAAATTTAAAAAGAACAGCACTGTTATGGTAAGAATTACTATGCTGAAACACTACACTGAATTCAATGTTGTACAAAACTCCAAAGTGGTTCAAAGGACGAGGGGAGGTGTCTCCAGTGAGGAAAAGTAACAGCTGAAGTAAACTTTTTTAATCATGCAGATTTCAATGCATTGCCTAGAGATATTCTGCATCACAGAATTAGTAAACTATGCAAAAGAAATGTTGCAACCAAAGTTTACTTAAAAAGAAAGCTTTTTTTTTCCCTGAAGTACTAAGCCATTCTAGAGGTTTCACCTTTCCCCTCCCTCCACTGGCCTGCAGATTCTTCAGAGTAATGCAAATTTCAAGCCTTATTAGCAGTAACTCTTCTGGCCATGGTTTTTTGTTATTAGTCTATATTAACTTTAGAAAAATTGTTGAAGGTTCATTTTCTTTTCTAAAACTGCTTTGAATGCAGCACAGGTCTCAAAGAAGATAAGCTGCTTTATCTCACTTTTCCAGGCACTGAAAAGAATAAGGACAAAAAAGCTGACAGGACATATCTGGGTAAATTATGTACACTCCCACCATACACCACTTGGAAACAAGCAGAATCTGGCCATGGAAACATTCATCAGTACTTCACTTAATAGCATTAAAACATCATTCCTTAAAAAAAAGGAAGGAGAAGAGACAGTGCTCATTGATAACACAGCTAATATATGAAGCTGCATAATCTTACCACGGTCACAGTCAACAGAGACATCTAAACACTGCACATTCATATGCAGGGAGACTCCATTTACTGAATAATTTGTCTTTTGCCTAGAGATTCAGAGCCTCACTTAGAAATAAATGAAGAGTAATGACTTCTCATGAACTTTCCCTAATTTGTAGCCAGTTAATTTCCTCCTCCTGGTGAAAGTCTGTTGTATGCCACACATCCTGCTTCAGGCTATCACTGAGATGTGGAAACTGTGATTCCTTTCTTCCTATTACATACTTCAAAACCAGGAAATACATCCGTTATGATTTTTTAAGAATAAAACAAATATTAAATACATTAGCAGAACACTGGAAGAAAATTCCCAAGACTATAATTACACACATGGGGAAAGAAACATTTAAAAATATATTAACAAATACAATGCTTTCAAATTTATCAGGAAACAGTGATAGAATTAACACCACAAACAACTGAACATTCCAAAAAAAAAATAGTTCAGCAATTCAGACTGGAAAGAAGGAGTTGGCACAAGGAAAATACACCCAAAATTAAGTTTTTCATTGCAGACTGCACGAAGGCAAGAATGCTGTAGTCCCAAAGGAGACCTGACCCCATTCTCCCTCTTCCATCCTTCCCTTGGCTGGTGGGAGGGTTCCTCATTAATACACAATTCCACAAAAGGTCTTCAAAGGTCCTGCAATTTAAAAGTAGTTTCTAGAAATTATCTTGTAATTAGGACAGTTCATTAACTAGCCTTATACGTGTAACTTCTTCACAGTTACACAAAAAATAGTAAAAGTTCTTCATAAGCCCATTGAGAAAAACTGGAACAACTTGGAATTTAAGCCTGGTGGCCTCAGCCTGGGAAGCTTGGCAAGAGAAGGTATAACAGTGATTCACACTTCAGCTTCTCACTTCCCAGTACAGGGCCTCTCACTGGGAAGACTCCCAAAGCATTTTACAAGCAAACTAACAGTACCAACGCCATTCATCATTAAAACATGGTCCTTTGCATCAAGTCAGAACCTTCTCAGCAATACAGGGCAACAGAAGTTCAGCAGAAGAAGAAAGATGACTGCAGCACCACACAGTTGAGACTCAAAGGAGAGTTCAGGGGAGCAGCACTTCCCTCCTCACACTGGGACTGGCCCCATCAGATGAGATTTGTGCAGGAGAACTGCTGCTGGCAGCTTCCAGCAATCTTTTATTGACAAGTGGTCATAAGCACAAGTGGAGAGGCTCCACACGGAGCCATCCTCAGCATCCTACTGGGTTCTGGAGTCTGATTACAGGTGATTACACAGAACAGCTTCCCACTGAGCTGACCATACCTCTCAAGAAACCAGTGTACACACTCCTCTAAAGGATCAATTACTACAACTATGCTTTTCTTCACACACTATGGCACAGACTCTGCAAGGGAAGGACAGACACCCTGACGTGTTACAAAATTAGTTTCCTCCTACACAAAGAGCTAAAGCATCTTCTACATCTAGAGTTACAACACACACATCAAAATTCAAAAAGTGAGTTAAATGGTTGAGGACAATGCTCCTGACAGACATTATTCTGGACCACAGACCTGTTCATGCTAGGAGGAGCTTTCAGAGGTTAGCATCAGCCTCCTGCTGAAAGCAGAGTCAGCTGTTGGATCAGTTTGCTCAGGGCTTTGCCCAGTTGGATCTTGAAAATCTCAAGGTTTTCAAGATGGCGCAGTCTCCCTGGGCTTGCTGAGCTCTCAAGTAATCCATGACACTCCTTGGCCCAAGAGAGATTTCTTGCCCTCCCTGAACTCCTTCAAAAAGTACAGAGGCCTAAGAGATCTCATTGATGAAAACTGAAGTGCACAAGGCACAAGTACCCCAGCCTTACCTGTGCCTGCTACTACCTGTCCCACTCAACAGCAGATCCACACTTTCCTCATTCAACCTTTTCCTATAAGTGGTAGAAACTCTTCTGCAGCCCTTTCTACCACTTGTACACACCAACACCAGCTGAGCTTTTGCAACCCCAGCCCTTGGACAATGTTTCTAAGTTCCTCTTTTACTGCTTCCTCCTCCTTTTTGTGTTGGAGTTCTATCATGTGCTTCCTGCCCAGCCAGTCTGGTCTTCCAATACATCCTTTTGTTTCTAAGTAAGGACTACTCCTGCACTTTGAAGGGATTGTCTAGCTTTCATGAACTCTTATGTGTTTTAAAGCTTCAGTGTTTACTGGTACCAGTTACCTGAATAAGCTGAATCCTGCCTTCCTGAAGCCCAGAGTCCGTCACTCTGTTTCTCATGCCCCTAATGACCTTGAACTCCTCTATTTCATGGGGCTACAGCCAAGGCTGCCATTATCACTCTCTTAATCACATCTGCCTACTTTGTGAATAGCAGATGCAATCAGATATCATATCTGTTTCACCCCTCCAAGGCCTGTATCAAGAAGTGAAACCTGATATCCTCAAAAAAAGCCCTGGCTAATTTGTAAACAACCATATCACTCTTCCAGCAGATGTCAAAGATCTTCAAGTCACTCAAAGGAACCACAAGGTTGTGAGACAGAGACTTCCTCAAATTTTCTAAAGACTTGGATCTGTTTCCTTTTCACCATCAGGTGATCTGTAAAAACTCTCAGCATGATACCCCTTACCTATGGGTCATGACCCACAAGCTCCCCACCTGCCTGTCGTCTGCTCCACAGAAGAACTCCATACATTCAAGCTGCTCCTTCACTCACAGTGAAACTCCCTCAATCCTGCCTTTGCTCCCTGTCCTCAAGAACCTGCATCTGCTCTCCACAGCAGCACAGTCCTGCATGTTGTCCTGTAACTGGCAGTGTCACAGCTGTCACCACCTCTGCAATGCTTGCTTCCCAGGCTGCATGTGTTTCTGCAGGTGACACTTCCCTTTCTTACCCAAACGCTCTCCTTACCAGGCTCACCATCTGGCTGGACAGTGTGCTTTGCTCCATGGTGTCAGGTGGGAATTCATCACTGAGTGATCACAAGAGCCCTGTTGTACTACAGACAGGGCACACAACATTCCCTGCCCCAGAGACCTGGCAAAACAGACTAGGAAGGGGAAAGGCATGATCACCTCTGCTCCATAAAGGGACACAGAACAGGGGATCAAGACAAACAGGAAGATTATAGCAGTGTGCTTTAACCACAAAACTGTTGTTTCTGCCTCTGGCATAACTGTCTAACAATTTGTGACCACACAAGGTGTCTAGGAGCAGGCTGAGGAGCATTTATAATCCCACTTTCTTAATGAGTTTCCTCAATCTGCTTTAGTTCCCTCTGGTCACCCATTAAACATTCAGCCCTGACTGTGGTCTTTGGTGACAAAGTGACAGAACAGCTACAGGGCACATCATATACTTCAGACCTTCAGATTTGCTCCTAGGAAGCATTCCATATAGAGGACATTCCTCCTGATCACTGCAGGGTGAGAGGTGTGGGAAAGCCACCAGCACAGCACCCACTGCAGCGGCTCGCATTTTAACTTTAAGAGCTTTTGACATGCACTTACTTAAACAGCTGCAGTGGGTTAGGCTTTGATATGTCTCCCACCCTCCCTCTCCTTTCTTGCCTGTTACCACTTGCCAGAGCAGCAAGCCAAGCCCAGGAAGCAGCTGCATGTGTCCATCAACACCAGCTGCACTTCAGGCTTAAGACACCGGACACTGAAGCACCTCAGATGCATTCCCAAGCCCTGATCCCTCTGCAGTGACCCTAGGAAAGGGATATAACAACCAGCAGCACCTAGCAGCTTCAAAATCAGCATTAATTAGTTGGCAATCCCAGGCACAATACTACCACTCAAGCCACTGTGTCAGCTTGGGGCAGGATGACAGCTCCACCAAAGAGAAAAGCAAGGAAATAGTATGCTGAACTGTTGATTCTCTTCACAGCTCTTACTGTATACAGTCAACAGTCATTTAGGAAGTCACTTCCACTAGTAGATTAAAAAAAACCCCACACTCAATTCTACAATGCATTTCCCATTTTTAGAGTGTGTGTTGACATTGCTACCTTGTTAAGCACATCTGAAAAATGTTCTTTCACTGGCTATGAAAGCCTAGAGTATACAAAAAAAATCACTTGTTACTATTTTAATTTAATGCAGGAATGCACCAAACCAACATTCACTCTGCTACAACAACTAAATGCGTGTAATTACTTGTTAGGAAAAAATGGTTAGCTGAGTAGTACAAATCCTGAAATGCACTCTTCACATAGTGGTCCCTGATATCACTGCTGACTAGGGTTAAGTTCTTGTTCACACACTTGATATCAGGGGTGCTGCAAGCTTTTTTTTTTTTTTTTTACCCAAACTTGTTTCCATCACCTTAAAACAGACTTGCTCCCCAATTTTCTGAGTTGGTACTACTTAATGTGGGGGAAATTATAAAGTGAAGAGGAAGCAGTTGTATGGTTGTTTTAGCAGTTAGCATTTACCTTAAGACAATCCTAGGGAAAAATTAAAAAAAAACAAAACACTGCATTTGAGTTAATACACAGAAACCAGTGGACAAACCAGTTGAGAATACATATCACTGAGCACAGACTGACATCCCTGTGGCTAACTGAAGAACTGTGACAATCACTTCTTTTGTCATGGCAATGGAATGAACTCTTACAGCTAAGATTCTTGCTTTGATACCACACTGCACATTGCACAGGTTGTGCAATAAGGACATTCCAACTTTGCATTATTTTTCATTATAAAGGTCTAGTATGTCCCTCTAGAAATCACAATAATTATTCAATGGTATTCAAATGAGCTGAAATAGAAAAGTAAATTTTTTTCTTACCTAATTGCATAGTTTTACATTAAAAGCTTGGCTATTCCTTTGCTAATGATTCAATATTTTTATCTAGAGCAAGATCATCAGCAGAAAATTTATTTGCTATTGAAGGAAATGGACTGACTACTAACTTCAGCAAGCCAAAAGCCTCAAACAATAAAACTCCAATGTCTTACTCGTCTGTTCCGTATTTACATCATAAACAACATAAACACACATAAGCTGATTTCAGGACTGTGATTAAATTTGACCAGCAAGGTCATATCCATGCTGTTCTAGTCTAAGGAAAGAAATTCAGGATTTCTCCTACTATAAGGATGAAAAGGCTTTTATCAAGTTTTAAGAGTTCCAGAGAAACTGCCTTTTGCCCAGATGTCTGTGGGTGACACTTCCAAATCTTGTTCAATTAGAAGTAAGGGCCTCTGGTGCTTTCAAGTACATGACAGCTTGGAGCTGCAGTTACATCAACTTTTCCAAGGCTTTTCCCCCTTGTTCCATTAATTTTTCACTCCTGTGACCCTGAGCACTCACCTATTCCTACCCCAACACCTTAGTTACCCCCCCCAAAAAAAAAAGCAAACCCTAACCTACACACCACAGCATCTAACAAAATATACAATATTTGGAGAAAGAAGAAAACCAGAGAAGAGCTGTCAACCACCCTATATTCCAAAATTGATGTCTGGGAGGGTGGAGAGGAAGAGAAGAGGAAGCAATGTAAAAAAACCTGTTTTGCACAAACAAAAAAAAAAAAAAAAAAAACAAAGAAAGAAATAACCAATTAAAAAAAAAAACCAAAACAAAAGAAAAACAAATCCAAGCACAGCCCACCAAACACCACCAGCTGCTGCTCTGCAGAGGAAGGGCAGAGGGAAGGAGGAGCCTTTGATACTCTACTCCACCCTCAGATTTCTGGGTGCTATTGTGCAGCTGCTGGATGTCACATCTGGTAGCAATACACTGACACACACCACCCAGCTTTATCTCTCCTTGTTAGAGAGCACACCCAAGCTATCATGAAAATGTCAACAGAACAGCAAGAGATCTGTGTCCACATGGAAAGGAACTGGCACAAGAGAAGCCACACTGATAAAAACAGAGGAAACATTTGGAAAACCAAACCCAAAAATCAACCTTCCCCCTCAATCTAAGCCACATGTACTGCATCCATCACATCATTATGAAACCTTGAACCTTATTTGATTACAGTTCCTGGCAACATAAACAATGTCCTGGCAACAATTGCGGGTCTCTCCTGCCTCCAGCTCACCAGGAAATGAGGTGCCATTGGGGTTGCTATTGTGTGGGACAGCATGAAAACAGCAGAAGCTCCAGTGTATGTGTGAATACTGACCAAGTAGGAAGCCCCACAAAGAGCACGTTAGAAGGTGCAGCATATACTCCAGACCAGCTCAAGAGTCCCACTCTTAGCCTTCAGGGATTTCCAGAGGTTTGGCTCTGAATACATTCATGGGCCACACAGGTAATCCTGGGCCAATGCATCTATCACCACTGAAGGCAACAAGAGCCAACAAATGAATAGTTCATACTCCCCACAGCAGCATAGCAAAGAGAAACAAAACTGGGACTGAAAAACAAAAGCTGCACAATGAACCATCCTCAGAGCCTCTTACCTGACATATTTAATTTTAAGATTCTGGGAAGACAATACTTTTTCCCATAATACCACACAAATGCAATTGCCATGACTGAAAATAGACTAGACCTTGCCTTACAACCTAAAATATTTTCAAAGTGAAGACAAAAAGCACTGAAAGACATTTATCACCTGAATCTCTAACTTTTTTGTAAATACAAAAAAAAGTCTCAATTTTTTTATTATTTTAGTATCCCTACAGCATTTTATTTCGTTAAGACAACTGATAGTAGGAAGGTTTATGCCTATCTCTATCTCAAATTACATCAGGTCTCTAAAATTTCACTAATAGCATTACTTAAAACAAGGAGAAGTTTTTATCAAAATTAAAGGCCATATGCTTCCTTCCTCACTCTCCAGACATTAACTGCTCTCAGAAGACAGAATATGAACTTTAGGTCCATAAAGTGATTTTTTCATCATCTGAAAACTCTGCCAGGAGAGACTTACAGAGGCCAACAGAGGAAACATCAACATATCCTATAGGCAATTTTATATTTAACTGTCATATTTAAAACCACACACACCATTTTTTTTTAACTGCTGTAACAGCTACCTATTTACATGCAGGCAGTGTAATCAACACATACTATCACCTTGTTCCATTGACTGAAATTGTCTAAGTTGTCATTATAGCCTCAGATAAAATTTTTGATAGACACTCTGACTCTCCTTGGGAATGAGATTAAATGTTACCCAGTATTTCATCAGGCTATTAGCAGCACCTCTTTCGATAACCATATATGCAGAACATTTGCCAGAAACTGAAAAAAAAATTAGACTGTATATTTTTCCCCTCTAGAAGGCCTATACGAATGCCCAAGGAACCTTAGAGGTCTTAATATTTTTAGGGAGAGGGCTACCTATTTAAATTGCTTTGCAGATCTAACAACCATGAACACCCATCAGAAGACCAAACCAACTTGGGCTAAGCAAAGTGTTTCTTAAATATCTTCAAGAATGCTGCAATCTTTAAACTCCCAAAAGTCTACTCAGAAGTTAGTGCACCATGAAAACAACTGCATACAAATCATGTAGATAATATCAAATAAATAAATAATGTAGTTCCTTCCCAAAATCAGTATGCTATGGTTTCCTGTCAACATATGGGCGTTCTGTTTCAGTGTGCCAAGATGCAACATTTACAGTCTTCCAGAACTGGAAGAAACTTATGTCATTAACTTCTTATTAGTGCAATATACTGATTTACCACAGTTCCTGCTTTGCTTCTGTCAGAGACACCTCTACAAGCCAGTGCAGCTATGTACTAAAGTACCCATGAGACTTACATGAGGAAGGTTTTTGCCCCTTCAGCAGGTCTCTCTCAGAAGGAGGCTTTGGGTACAAACAGCTATTTTACTCCAAGCACATAAATGTGAGTAATACATTTGCCAAGGCAGAAAAGAATATTTGACTAAATATTTGGGCTTGATGAAAGAAGAGAAATAAGAATTATGCTTCCAAGGATAACATTTGCCATAAATCCAAAGCAAAGCCATTAAGGCCAGTGCTGCATTTCAGCAGCCTTGCTCCCTCTCCTCTAACCATGATCAGCTGCATTTGACAGCCAAAGTACTTACTGCAGTATCACTAGAGTAATTATATTAGCAGGATTACATCAGGAGATAAGCATCATAACGAGGCAGGTTATTTTTTACCCTACCCCCTGCCCTCAGTTATAACTGCCCTCTAATTTTAACAGATAACACTGAAAACAATTAGAGGTTTGCAAAAGCAGTCTAGCAAACAAATTCAAATTTAAATTAGAACATGTTAAGAAATCAGACAGTAATAGAACAAGCAAGCACCAAGACAAAGCATTCAATACCCAGGAAGGCATACAGTAAAAGCATCGAAGGCCCCATGCATTGCACATCAGACACTTAGTAACGTTCAAGACTGGAAGCCATGAAGTGCTAATATTTTTCCTAGGAGACCTTTTACCTACTCTAGAGTCCTATAAACCTGATGGTTTTGGACCTGCTAAAATCTCTCAATTCTCAACTCAAGTGCCAGTCAGTGGATTTCTGTGATGAGACTACAGACCCAAAAGGGCATGCACACTACAGCAGTTGGCTTGGAAAACACTAACAAGTTGCAAAAACATGAATGAGATGTCTCATCTGAGCATGGTATTTTTGACAGAGTAACAAGCTCAATGAATGCCAGTATCACTGATTCTTTTGAGAAGTTGGACAGAAACTACAGCAATGCAACCATACTGCTGACAGGGGTAGTTTTCAAAAGAGTTAAAATACACCAGCCCCGCATCCATTCTATCCCTGCATACAGTCAGAGACCATAGAACTGTAAAATGGTTTGGGTTGGAAAAGATCCTAAAGATCATCTGATTCCAACACCACTACCATAGGTAGGGACACCTTTAATTAGACCAGGTTGCTCAGTCTCATCCAACCTTGCCTGGAGCACTTCCAGGGATGGCATATACTCAGCTTCTCTGGGTAACATATTTTGGAGTCTCACCACCTTCACAGTAAAGAATTTTTTCCTAATATCTGATCTAAACCTACTCTCTTACAGTTTGAATCCGTTCCTCTTTGTCCTGTTGCTACCTAGTCTTGTAAAGTCCCTTTTCATCTCTTTTGTAGGCTCCCTTCGGGTACTGGAAAGCTTCAATTAGGTCCCCCCAAAGTCATCTCTTCTCCAGGCTGAATGATCCCAATCTTCTCAGGCTTTCCTTGTACAGAAGTGCTCCATCCCTCTGATCATCTTGGTGACTTCCTCTGGACTCACTCCAACAAGTCCATGTCCTTCCTGTGCTGGGGACCCCAGAGCTGGATGCAGCACTGCAGGTGGGGTCTCACCAGAGCAGAAAGGCAGAATTCCCTCCTTCACCCTGCTGGTCATACTTATTTCAGTGCAAGTGCGCATTGCCGGCTCATATCCAGTCTCTCACCTACCAGTAGCTCCAAAAATCTTTCCAAACAATCTCCCAGCACTGCCTCTTACAAAGCCACTTCAGCTTTCATGGGATGGGTTTAGTGTGTTACTTTGCTTCTCTCAACAGTGTTGAGCAGTGCTGCTGATGGAAGTCAACCCTCCTGTACCCAAGGCTGAGTGTATGACCAAGGATGGAGGTGCACTCTTTGTCCTTAGCTCCAAAATACTTTGTCAGTCCTGGGGTAGAGTGAGGAGCAGGGTAACTGAACAGAGTTTCCTGCACCTCTGAAAAACGAAGCATAAGCCTTCATCCACATCTCTAAGAGCCAAGGCAAAGCCTGCCCAGGACTGCCATTACACAGACAGGCATATGAAATAACTCAAGCAGCACCACCAACCTGGATCAGCATTAATTCTTCTGTTTCAGAACACCACCATTTCCCTAGACACTGATACAGTCACCTCTCCCAAGTAACAAAGTTTCATTAACTTAAAAAAGTCTGAGCGTGTATGGCAGAAATTAATCCAGAACAGGGATAAACTACACCCGCAGACCAAGAAAGTTGTACTTACTGAATCTTGACTGAAGTATGAAAATGATGGCAGAAATTAGATGCTGGAAAAATAGACTCAAGTTTATTCCTTGAAAAAGAGAAAAATTACACTCATGACATTAAAAAGGCAGTGCCTATCTTAATTCCAAATAACTAGTCTAAGGATTATAAACCAAGTCTTTTCAGGCTGAACTTTGATAAAAGTTCTCAACATGAGACAGAGTTCCTATCTTTGAAAGGCTAATTGATTTGGGCAACTGAAATGGGTTGTATACACAATGTTCACTTTAAAACCTTTGTTCTACTTTCCAAAGGAAAAGAAAGCATTTGCATGAAATTATAGCTGGTTGATTTTTATGTATTTTCATAAATGTGTTTATGACATGTGGGTTCTTGGTATTTTATTCTAAAATAAAAAGTATATAAACTATGGGGTGTGGAACAGAATTATGTCTGAGATACTGAACATGCAGAAACTACTGCTAGTTTTTCAGCCTTCTGCATGATTAATCTGTTTCACTGCTTTCCTGACAGTTACTTGCATTTGCCCCCTGATGCATTAGTGTAGGACAGCTCTTTGAGATTGTTCTAAGGTGGCTAATCCCAAATGAGGGGTTGTGACCCCCAAGCAGGGTCACAGCAGTTATGGCTGGGGTCATGAGCACAACAGAAGTACACTTGTTTATAATGGTATCTGCACTCACAAAACCAGCATAAAGCAGAGCTCATAACCGGAAGGCTTTGGAACAGCTGATGTAAGAATGCACTGAAGGCAGGCTTTGCGTGACAGTCTCACCTGATAGCAAAGCAGGAGAAATGCTAACTATGCTTAAGTGGTTATTAATAATGAATATTTGGTGTTTTATCTGCATTACTGTAGCAGTGATGGTGTTAAATTTTAAACTACTCAATTCAGTAATGAACTTTAAAAAGTCAGAAGTAAAACACATTATATCTACCATCACAGGAGAGAAGCCAGCTGGCAACTGCCAAAATTCACTGAGAGGGGCTCCAGAAACCTCACAATGCAGTAATTCCAAATAAAAAGAAGTCTTGTTTAATTTAAATATTGTTACTCAAAGCCGAAGAAGTATTCCAAGTGAGACACTGTTACAACTTGACAAAAATCTCCATAAAGTCCAGAGTAAACAAACTTTTCCAGAGAGTTCATTCAAGCTAGAGAAGAAATTCAATCTATATTGCTCCTCTCACTCTATTTCTAGGCCATTCAGGCAGCTTCCTGGCTACTCCTACATTATCTCATCACTTTGCCCGCTGGAAGGGGGTGAGTAGAGCAACATGGTTGATATTGAGGGCTCAACATTTGGCACACACTATATTTCAGGAGTGTTATTTCAGATCAGCTCCACTATGTCCTCTTGATGGAGCAGGATCTGGGGGGTGAAGTGCTGAAAGTACTCTGGATGAGAGTCTTTTGACTTGGCATTATCTGAAATTAATTCAAATTGGGCTCTCGGGCTTTCCCCACAACAGACCAACTTTCAGTGCCCCAACTTCTTTCCAAAACTAAGCTCCTGAGCCAAACCAAAATGTTAACATGGCAATGAACAGCTGTAACTTGTAACTTTGACTGCAAAGCATTGCAGCCTTTGGATCATTATGGGATGAATGAAAGATACTTTGATGAACTGAAAAAATGACACCTACTTTAGCCAAACAAGAAGGAAAACTCAGTAACTCAACTAAAATGGAATGCATAAATCCAGATTCTTTCCCCAGTCCTTTCCTCAAACAGTCCTGGGAATTACTTTCCTCCTATGGAAAATACACTTCATACTAATATCCACAAGCATATGAAAAGTGTGGATTGCTAGAAAATGGAAAGAAAAGCCTATGCCTTCTGTCACATATTCTTAAATAAAATATGTTCACACTTAGAATTTAAAGATGCTAAAAAAAGGTTGGTAAAAGCATGAGCAAACTATTGGGAGCTGGTCTAATTTTCACTCTGCCTGCAATTTCCTCATTTAGGAGCAACAGCCAACGCAATACTTTTTGCTTTGGGGCTGAGAAGAATATATGACTCTTTTTTTCTTTTTTAACTACCAATCACATATTATGAGCTTATATATTCATTTTTACAAATCTTAAGTACCCCTCATTGTGCAACATGGTTACAGGAAAATTTAGGAAACAAAAAATTGCACAGCTTCTTTTGGGATTTCTGCAAAGATGATTGCCAATGTTCAAACTCAAATTTTCAAATAGGATTCACAAGCTGTCCCTTTTTGCCACAGTCAACTAAGCATATTGACCTGATACCAGGTGTATAAGAACCATTAGCCAACTACTTTTCCCTGAATGCAACTTATTTTAATATATCAGTAATACAAAAATTGTCACAGAAATAGTGCACCTGAAGGGAAAGAAGAGTCTAACTCTGGTGCCTGCATCCAAACTCAATATGCACAGACACACAATATGCATTCAGACTCACAATCAAAAGAGACTCACACAAAATCAAACAAAAAGTCAAAGTCACTCATTCAACTTTAGGGTGACATATGCAAATTTGGAATTGCCCTACTTCTACTTCCCAAGGTAGAAAATCCCAATTTGCACACTGCACTCAGAGTTGCAGAGGCAACATTAAAACAAGAGATAACTGCAAACTAATAAAGTTGCACTTGCAGGGCTGCAGGTATGGAATCTGAAGCAATCGGCTGAGCTATGAGCTGCCTTAACCATCTCATTCATTAAAATTCACCATGTTCCAAAGCATCCTTCAAAGTCTGTACAACTGTCAAAACACAATTTACCTTTCTCTGACTTGCCAAAGTACGTAGGTTTCCCCTGCTAATTTATACAAAACAGTGAGCTGTCAATATGAAAGGCAGCAAAACACCATAGTCAAGATATGGAAACATGATCAAATATTTGGAAATTAAAGATGTATCTTGCCCTACATTGAAACTTGAGTGCCAACAGTTTGGCAAAAGAGAATAGAAAAAAACCAGCATGCCTGGGAAAAAAAAAATCATGTGTGGAGGCCTTTGTGCCACAGGTCCAGGCTACCACAGGAGTAAGAAGTCGACATTATCTGTTGAGCATAACTATTATTTCTCAATAAATATAGTTTTCTACTGATTGAATTTGAAAGGGCAGCAAAGAGATTTTAAGGGTAGGAATTATAAAGAGAAATGGAATATGTAAGAATTTAGACTCATTAACACTGGTGATGTGTTTGGTCCAGAAATCAAGAGCAGAGGTAAGAAATAAGCTGAATAAAGCACAGTCAAGTCTCAAAGCATAAAACAAATGGCCCCCATACAATTTCTGCCACCAAGTGTAAAATTCAGATCCAAATCTGCAGCAAGGGATACAAAACCTCTATGGGAATGTAACATGCTCAGGCAGACTCAGCTCTGCTCATTACTCAGCTCTAACCTTTGCATCTGCACAGGAGCCCTTTCAAGATGTGCTTAGTGTACATAAAACCATCTATGATCCTAAATGACAGAAGTCTTAATGAACTCATCCTAAGAGAAAAAGAGATGAAACAGAGCTGAAGACTTAGTGTCCCCACTTATGACCTATACTATACAAGGTATGAGCCCATCCACACCCTCACATCAGGCTGAAGGATTTCTTAGTTCAGAAACTTAACACCTTAAATTGACACCTCATATTGCCTCTTCCTAGTTCACATAGCCTCTCTTCCTGCCCCATTACCTTGACATTTTAGCTCATGGTCTCTAATAAGTATGCAGAATATAAAAAGTGTTTCACGCCACATGAAAATTTTGTTATCATACTTCTAGAAGAAAAAGAAGAAATTCTCATTTTATAGCAACCATTCAAGCAGCTAAGTCTTTTAAAAATGGGTCAAGAAACAAGCTGAGTGTCAGCAAGAAAAAATAATGGCATAATCAACCTAACATTATTCTGTATGTTATTTGTTCCTCTCTGTGTGCTACATAAATACACAGCTTTATTTACCTACTAATGCTGATGATCAGTTTAAAGATGTAGTTGTATCACATGTATAGAAATACATTCCCTACATTTGTGAAAGGTAATTTTCAGTTGAACAGACAGCCATGGCTTAAAACATCTCCATTGTACAACTGTCAAAACACAATTTACCTCAGTTCCTCATTCTGCAGGCCTTTCTCAATATATAATTAGAATACATATTGGGTAACAAGTGCCCTGAAGCAAATAATAACTATTGGAATAGTACAGTCTACTTCATCTTATAGAATCATAGAATGTCCTGAGTTGGAAGGGACATGGCAGCATCATCGAGTCCAACTCCTGGCCCTGCACAGGACACCTCAAGAATTACGTCATGTGCCTGAGAGCATGGTCCAAAACCTTCTTGAACTCTGTTAGTCTTGGTGGTCTGACCACTTCCCTGGGGCGCCTGTTCCAGTGCCCATCCACCCTCTGGGTGAAGAACCTTCTGCCGATATCTAACCCAAATCTCCCCTGGCTCAGCTTCATGCTTTTTCTTTCCTCAAGTCCTATCTCTGGTCATCAGAGAGAAGGGATCAGTGCCTGCTCTTTCTCTTCCCCTCACAAGGAAGTTGTAACTGCAATGAGGTCTCCCCTCAGTCTCCTCCTCTCCAAGCTGAACAGACCAAGTGACCTCTGCTGCTCCTCACTATCTTCCACTCAAGGGTCTCCACCATCCTCATGGCTCTCCTTTGGATATTCTCTAAAAGACTAATGTCTCTTTTATGTTGTGTTTATATAGGGCTCTGTTTTCTCATCATCACCCCCAAAATACTCTGACTCTATTTTTAAAGATAAAATCACAAAAGCACTGTTCCACAGAACATTATCTGTTACTCCCTAGCACTGTGAGGAGCACTGCTGCTGGTGATGAACTGGAACTACTGTTGAGTTCCTGTGAAACAAAGACTTCTCCCACCTCCTAAAGAACACAGTTCACAAATCTCTTTGAAGGTATATAGCATATAAATATCACCATCAAATATGATCTGATGGTATTTTCAAATGAAAGTTGTGTAACTGTATGTCATCCACTCTAATGACCAAATGCAGAACAGATACATCTTCTAGACAGAAAACAAGTATTTTAGTCTTTGTTTCTAGCTTAAAACAGAGGTTTAACAGTGTCATAAATATCCATCACACGTGGCTCACAGCAGTAGCTGTGTAAGAAATAAAACCTGTGCTGCTCCTGCTACCCTGCAAACTTCTGCCAGCTCTCCCTGCCCCTTAAACTGAGATACTCTCTTCCTGAAGCTGCACAAAAAGAGCACAGCACTGGAAACTCAAAAGCACAAGGGACTGCAAATCCCATGGCTGCTCCAAGTCAGAGAAAGTGAACAGTTCAGAAATAAGTCTTGTCAGTCCATCCTGATGTGTACAGCAGGTACAGCTGGCTTGGCAGGACAGCCACCTGGGAACCAGGAAACTGGCATCCATGGCTTATGAAGTGGTGAAACTTTATGCTTGGTTGGAGATTTTTGAGTGCACCACTTCACGACAAGTTATTTCCTGGGCTTTGTAACAAATAGAAAGAGACTGAAACAAGCAAAAAACACTCAGCAGAAAGTTAAAGTAAGTGCTAATTTTGATTAGGTTTTTGCATTGTTGATTTTGTGCTGGTTGTTTGGGGGGCAGGGATGGGGATGGAATCATTGCCTTGCTCAGAAGTGTTTGTGAGTGGAGTATGGAATCTGCAAGAGACTGGGCTCTGCAAGAAGCCCCTCAGCACTAACTCAAAATAGCCCCTTTCTGGCAAGCTCCAAAACAGTTACAAATACCGCAACAACACTTACACTGTAAACTCTGTGGGGCAAGAACCATGCTTAAGTTTGCAAAGTTCTAGCAAAACTGCATCTCTGCCTGTGACAAAGACTCCCAATGCCTACAAGATCACAAAAAGTTTGGGTGAACCAATTTAAAGAATGTAAGTTCACAAACAGAGCATTTCCATAGAAGTAAAACTGAATACATGCAGTGCTAAAATTAAGCATATAAATTAAATCAGGGCCTGACTCATTTTGGCCAGACCAGTTCAGTCATCATGGTCTAAAGGTCACATAAAAACCAGAAACAAACCTGGAACTCATATCAGTTTCTTGCATTGTTGTGGACCACCACCTCTTGCCACTTAAGAGTAAAAACTATAGTTTCACTTATATTAGAAACTCTACCTTGTGACTAAACCAAGATCAAAAGGAGGGTGCAATACTACTAACACATCTTCTCTACACATATTCTCCATGTACAAACAAGTACTTTAGAAGTGTTTTAAAAATTAGGGAAACAGCTTATGCTAAATGTGACATCAGCTAAAGAGGTTTATTTAGCTGGAAAATGCTTTGTGACAGAAAATCAGTTTTAGTCATTTTAACTGGTAATGGACAATTTAAGCAAGACTTATTAACAGTGTAAGCACTTCCATATCATGAAGTGCTGTGTTTTGTGATGTTGTATTAGAAATCAAGGGAAACTGATCCCAATATACAATTGTGATAAGAGCATTAGATAGATGCAGACTAAGTTACCCATTGTATTTTGCACACTTCCAAAATCAGCTTGGCTTTTCTGACCATTCAATTTGTTTCTGCAATTGCCTAGATTTTATTTCATGTTTTTATTCAGTTCCATTTTTCTAAGTTATTTGGCAAGCACGTCTCAATTTCCTGTACACTGAGGGCACCTTCTTCGTAATCTTAAGCATATTTCTGCCTTCTTTTTGAGAGAGCCAATGAAAAAGTCTTCTCTAAATCATCCACAGGATTCAGTCTGCTTTAACAGATGTCCTGGTTCCAGCCAGAACAAGGTTAATGTTTGCAGTAGTCAGGAGGCAGGAAGATGGCTGGGACCTGGAGGTTATTCCATATCACCTCACATGAGTGCCCAGGGTGGGAGGGAGTGAGGGAGAGAGTCTCTTCCAGCAAGGAGGGCTCCTTCTAGCTGAGTAACCTTGGCAGAAGGAGCTGTGGGATGGCCCTTCCAAGCCAGAGGGAGCAGTCAGAGTGGCATGGCTGCTGTTGGGCCAGGTCAGGCTTGGGGAGCATTTTGTCTGTGAATCATTCTCTCTCTTTTGTACAATTTTGTTATTAATATTGTTGCTGTTCCTCTTCCTTTCCTCATCTCATTGCTGTTTCCACTAAACTGTTCTTATCTCAACCCTGATATTTACCTTTTGTGCCTCCAATTCTCCTCTGCAGCCTGCCATAGAGGATGGAGGAAGGGGAGGGAAGAACAAGCAGTGCATGGTTTTAGTGGGAACATTAAATTGGGGAACACCATTCCTAAAGCACAACAATAGATTATTAGTGTGAATTTGAGAACAGTTTTAGAGAAAACAAGTTCTTTTACAGCCATTAAGTGAATGCTAATCAGTCACATTCATTGTGTTTAAAGTGGATTTTGGTGTTTTCTGGAGTTATTTTTCTATTCTTATGTTATGATATTGTTTGTGACACTGAATCATTTCTGATTCATTTACAGCAAGAAATACAGTAACAATGTTCAAAGTATTCTAAAAAAGAAAAAAAAAAATAAAAATTTTGGGAAACAGAAGGGAAACTACAGTCCAAATAGCAAGACACGCCTGCCATCAAGTCCACCAGTCACTCCACTGACTGAAAAAAGGAAGAAGTTTCAGCTTTAGAAATGAAGAGTAGTAGTATCATCTTACAGCATGTATTGAAAACTCCTGGAATATACCAGCATTTCAAAAATCAAGTTTTATAAACCAAACTGGTTTACATTTTATCTGATTAAAAAAAAAACAAACTAAACAGAAGTCGTATGAAAGCAGAAATAAAGTGAAAACACATTACAGACTTGGGGTAAATAAAGCTAAGTTTATGTATCTGAAAAAGCAGAACAGCAGAATTTCTAGAAATACAGTGCAGTAAAATAGTAAGATAGGAGTGATTGAAATAACATTATATTAATTACCATAATCAACTGGAGGGAAAAAAAATACTAAAACCCAAACTCATGCTTTAAAATCCTTGAAAATTAATGAAGGGCTAAAAAAGATCACTGATCAGTCAATCAAAAGCAATTTGCCCATGTCAGACTCACCACCTTTTGGCAACCTGCAGCAGCAGGAAAATGCACAATTACAACTTTTGCTCCTCTCCACTCATACAGGCACAAAAATATATTTATGGGCATTCTGTTTGAGGAGACTGACATGTAAATTAAAAATAAATCTCTCCTGACACTGACAATGCAAGTTTGAATCCCTTGGTACCGTCTCAAAATCATGAAATATTCTTGAAGTCTGGTGGCTTTTAGATTGACTGTTTGCAACTTCTCATTACTTATGAGAAGTTGCACCACTCCTTTTTGTCTCTGGCAAAGCGGTGAGAAGCTTACACAATCAAGACATTAAACAAATATACACCAACTCCTACAAACACTCAAGCAACATTAAGGCTACTGAAGGGATGGAATAAATCACTTACAGCAAAAAAGAGTTTTCCATAGCAAGTTTGAGCCCCAAAAGGAATATTCAGCCTGTGAATACTCTCCCTTCCAGGGGGGCAATTCAATTGGACATACGGGTCATGAGATAATTCCCATATGCACATCCATACAAGCACAGAGATGCTCTCATTTTGGTAGTGACACACCACCTGAAAATCTACATGATGGTATATAGAATCCATGGGATTATTTTTGGAATAAAGATCTTACCATTTAGACTCTACTTCTGAAGCAGATGAATTCGACTGTCTTTCACTATATACAAAAATCAATTCATGATACAGACAGATATTTCAAATGCCCTTCAGTGCCTTCAGAAGGAACAAAGTTAGGATGACATGTCTTTTAGTGATTGGTAATTTCTGAAAAACTATCACAATCTTACATGACGTCTAGTCTGACTATGTAGGGAAAAAAAATTGTGTAAAGAATCAATAAAAGCATTTCAATCACAGCTGACATTATGAGTGAAAAACCACATGACATCTGTGGTATTTTTGAGACCCTGTCAAAGGGAGGAAATTATGAATTTGACTTTATGTTCTTAGAAGGGCTAATTTATTATTTTATTATCTATATTAAAGAATACTCTACTAAAACTACACTAAAGAATAGAGAAGGATACAGACAGAAGTCTTAGCAAGATACTAATGAAAACTCATGACTCTCTCCTCAGTCTGATATAGGCTGACCGTGATTGGTCATTAAGTCAAAAGCAATTCACATGTTGGATAAAAAAATCTCCAACCACACTTTAAAGCAGCAAAACACAAGAGAAGTAAATGAGATATTGTTTTCCTTTTTCTCTGAAGCTTCTCAGATTCCCAGGAGAAAATCCTGGGCAAAGAGATTTTTCAGAAAATATGACAATAACAGACATCCTATTCAGCACATTACTAAACAAGAACATCTTATAGCGACATCTTATAGAAAAATTTCAAGTTTTGTTTTGGAGGCAGCACAGTAAACAAAGACATGCCTGGACACTATATTCTTATGCTTATGTTTTTTTATCTTCATGGCCTATAGATCTAAAATTCAATGCATTCTGCCATAATAGTAGAATTTGAACAGAAATGCCTACAGGAGGCAAGGGAAACATCTCCAGGCAGTCTTTGTCAAGGCTTGGAGAGAAGAGCCATGTGAAAGGCTTTCATTTCTGCTCCTTGTACAACATTTCTTGTTCTTCCTGTAGTTAAACTCACAGGTGAGGGCCACCATCACCTTCAGGACAAGAGCAGCAATTCTCAGCTAATAAGCAAAGCATGCTTGTGGAGGGATAAAAAAAAAAAAAAAGGAAATCATAACAAAAAAAAAGGCAGACCAAGATGAACACTAGCAGAGAAACGACCTGAGCTGCAATAAGCACTTGTGGGGGAGGGGGAGTGCTTGCCACGGCATCACCGTCTTGCTTCTGCTGCAACAGCATCATCTAGCTGATCTCACCACCGAGCTGCATTGAACAAACTGAACAGGAAGTATAGAGGAAAAAAATTGACAAGATATGATTTATTATGTACTATACAAGAACCACTGGTTTAACTGTCTGCATTTCAGCATCCTGACAGAAAAGGAGAAAAAAAAAATCAATATTTGTTTTAAAAGCAATGGTTCTTACAAGAAAAGGGGGAAAAAAAAGGTAACTAGAAACCCAGCTGCACTTGCTGTTCAATTAAAAACCAAATGAAAGCACAGTTTGGGAGAAGTGATATTAAGGCACTGATAGATCTTAGAAAGTTACAAGTTTGTTGCTAACAGATTAAGGTAAGACAGACCATCTTTTGAATGCTATGAGAACTGCACATGTGTCCCCCTCTAATGAGTGGCAAGACTCATAAATCATGAACAGCAAATCATGAGCTCCAAGGGAGGTCTACCTCTTCATCTGTGACAATTAATGTGTCACCCTCACAGCAACCCAGAGGCAAATTCCTTATGCTATTTTTTATGCATGTATTGTCTTAAAACATATCTCTTCCAAAATTACACTTGACATTTCTTTAATGGACTGACTTGCACTCCAGCCAACCAGCATCATAGATTTACAGACATCAGACACAATAAAGATCTTATAAAATTCATCTAATGTTCTATTCCCCCCCCCCCAAAATGTAAAGGGACAAAAGGCATTGAAGTATATATTTTTTTACTTATTACCAGTAACACTTAGTCTTCTCAAGGTTTGTCATGAATTTTTCATGATTAAAAGCAGTGTAAAATAATCTATGGTTGTGACCTATATTCACAAAACAAGGGAACATAAATGTAAATACAGAATAACAAGAGAACAGCAAAATGTAAATACCCATTCCACAGTATGCAGAGAAATCAAAAGGCTTACCTTAGGGTAAGCTTATACTATGCCTAATTTTTAGGTTAGTCCCTGATAAAGGCTGATAAAGATCACAGCCTGCATCATCTGCCTAGCACTTTAAACTTGCTTCAGTGCAATTTTCTTTAATACCTTTGCAGAGTGCTTATGTGCAAATAGACCTCGACTCGTGCTGTTTCCCGGGGTTTTTTTCCTCTAACTTTCATCATATATTTTGTGGCATCTGCAGACAAGCAGCACTATTCACATAAGTTGTCTTACTAAAAAAATCAGTTGGATCATTCAGCAGACAAAGCCTGAAAGCTTGTCTCTCCCTATAAACAAGGGGAGAGGAAGAGGTTTATAGCAGTAAATGAGGGCTTTGACGAGGAAGCTGCAGCAGTTTTCTGCCAGGGGGTAGGACACCGTCCTCTCCCATCCCATTCCTGCCCAAGGACTGCCATCTGTATAGCTGAGACAGCAGAAGAGAACAAATGCCCTTGCCACCCTCACCACTGTTCAGTCTCAATGTATTCATTTAAACCATAACACTATGAGCTAGGACAGAAAATAATTGCCTGGATTTTATGTTTATTCACCTTACAGGAAATTAACAGCATTTTTAAAGTAACAGAACATTAATCCAACTTTGTTAATCCAGTACCACACTTTAAAAGCTGGCAATCTAAATGTTTTGCCCTACAACCTACATTCATAAATGAGCATGTGGCAGTAGGCATGCTATTAAAAAAAATAGTTTTCTTTCTGCAGGTACTATTCTCCATAGTGGGAGATAAAAAGAAATCAAGAACTCTTTAACACCTGGGGTTTACAGCATTGGTATCTCTTACAGATAGGTAAAGCTTTATAAAGCCTTACATATCTGTCATCCATCCAAGCAGTGGGAGCAGGTGAGCATCGACAGGGAAGCATTGAGTGGATCTTGGACCTGTGAGCTCTGGGAGCCAGCACACCCCTCCTCCTCCTTGGCTGCTGTTAGAGGAGAGGAATGAAGATTAAACAAGGAATACACAACCTGGTTCTGGTGTCCTACCCAAAGGCTTCAAAACTCCAGCTCTCTCACAGCAGACATAATTTTACTGCCTCAGTGACAACAACAGGCAGTGATCACAGATGAAAAAAAAAAATCTATGATAAAGAGCTATAAGATCTCCAGCTACCACGCAAATTATTTAGGACTTTAAATCAATATTTGAGATACATCCAGAAATTCTGAATCATAGAGGTGAAAAAAGAAAAACCCCAACTTTTAAAGACAGGGAAAGATGGAAAAGTGTCTCTTGCTAGTTTTCAGTATCTCACTACTATTTTAAACGTTAGAGAAAATTAACAAGAGCATCTCTTCTTGCATCAGTTCTGTGGCTGTTTCTTTCTCTACAGGGACTCTGGAAGTGACTAACACCACAGGCACGTGAATGCCACACTACAGCACAACCAGTGCCTACATGCTGGGACCTGAAAGACTTTGGCACCAGTCAGAAGATGAGAAGGTGAGATTTGCATTTACATGTCAGAGGCTGCTATCATGTCTCTGGGGGATGGTCACACATTTTTCCAAATCCCTACAAGA
Organism: Molothrus ater; assembly: GCF_012460135.2. Classification (NCBI taxonomy): domain Eukaryota; kingdom Metazoa; phylum Chordata; class Aves; order Passeriformes; family Icteridae; genus Molothrus; species Molothrus ater. The sequence goes on from NC_050478.2 coordinate 61,507,079, forward strand.
CTACTCGGAACTCAAACCATGCAAATCTGGCACTCACTGGAGAGGAGACAGCTGCCCTGCAGAGACTGCAAGCCCAGGAGGATAGATACTTGCTATTGAAAGCCAGGCCTATTTTTCACATCCCCTGCTACTCCAGCAGCAGGCCACCTGGCACCAGCTGGCCAGGCACTCTCAAGCAGCACAGAAAGAATATAATTTCACCAAATTGCCTGCTGCCTCCAGTCCCCTGCCTGACATGCATGTCCTTGTTACATAGGTAGAGTAACATTCATAGGATTCCTAAAAGCTTCCTATTGCAGCCTAAAAGAAAAACAGAAGTGGCAGAAAACCCTGGTGAGGGTCCTGTAGAGCAGATGCAAGCTGAAGAAAGAGAAGAGATCATTATGACTTTTATTTCTTCATACTTACACTAGAGCACTCTAGTGGGCTACACAAAATTAATGAGGGCCTGTATTAAACATACAGCCACTCCCTCTATATAATGAATATGTGGGCATTAAAAACCCCTGCTGCTCTTCTCAAAGCAGATGGGGTAATGCTCGGCAGCCCTGGCTTTGAATGCATCTGGTAGCCTACTGTCATCCTTCACAAAGCTCCTTCTCAGTCCTCAGGCAGGGGCTGCGGGTGTGGGACACAATACAAGGCTCCACATAAGCACTGCAGAATGGAACTCTAACACACTTCAAACCTCAGCAGCATAAATAGGCTTCCTCACGCACCTTGCAACAGGAAAACGCAAAAGATGCCTTGGACTGGATTTGTGGAATTGCTGAAAAAGCTTGTTGAAAGAAATTAGGTGATATGAACCATGTACCTGCAAATACACCAGAGACCAGCACAACAAACAGGAGTCATGATCAGAAAAGCCAGGCTTTCATTGAAATGCTTGCTTCACCACTGGTGAAAAAATCATCACTGCCACAGCACAGAGGACCGTTCTGAGAATGCATAACTTCACAATGAATATTTTGTGTGACTCTCTCCACTCTGCCTTATAGCTTTTCTATATGTTAACTAGTTATTAAACAAATAATAGTTAAAAATTAAATTTATTGTTAAATTAAGTTGTTCAATAATAACTAATATTAAATAAAATTTTTAATTATTCTTCTTATATCACTGGAACCACAGAAACACCGTGGCTAAGAACTCTGCACCAGAGATGTTTATGAAGCCACGCATGTTAATGAATACCCAGGGACTCTTCATTACAGGAATGGGTGACAATGGAGTAACGGTTGGAGCAAATGCAGATGTACAGCCCCATTCATATGCATATGTCCGGGTCCAGGCAATCCCAGGCTGGCTGGGGGGATCCTTTGTCCGGCCGTGCCCACCCTTTGAGAAGCGAAGGGCTGTAGCAATGCAGCACAGTGACTCCTTTGGAGGGGCAATCAGTGGCATTAAAGCACAGCCATAAGGCTTGGGCCAGGCGCCTGTGCAAGACCCAAATTCGCTGAGCACATGTGCAAGGGTGAGAAATAACCCCTCAAACAGAGAGAAGGGGCTTCAGATGCACATGGCAGGGAGCAAGGGTTCAGGCAACTCTCCAAGAGCCTCACGAGAGCTCAAGATGTGTTTGTAGGTGTGTGTGGCAGTGCACAGGGAAGGAAACACAGCCACTGTGAGATGAGAAGCACAGCATTTCAAAATGGCAGTCTCATCCCTGCACGGCTTGATGCACAAAGCAGCAGCAGCACACGCTTGCACTTCAATTTAAATGCATCCAAAACCAGAAGCATTTGCCACCAGGCTCCCACCCCCACAAAAAGGCCTCTCAGCCAAAAATAGCAAGTGACCAATGTGAGAACACAGCGGGGCACACCATGCAGGAAAGGCTGTCGAAGGTGCTGTTTCAACTAGCACAAGACTTAGAACAGAGCATTTTATTCCTCATCCCACCTTGAGATAACACTACTCTGCAAGTGCAAGGAAGTCAAAACAGTTTTTAACATTTAAACTGTAATTTTAACTCAATTGCATTCCTTTAAAACATCAATTTCAGCACAGCGCTCTGTAAAAATTTTGTTCAGACTAGGATCCAAATCCATACCACAAATGCTTCTTATATGACCAAAATAGCGTTAATCAAACATCTACAAATCTTTAAAAGAAAACATAATGGCTTTAGGGGATCAATGCAATGAAAAAAAACCCCTTTATATCAATGCAATGAAAAAAAACCCTTTTTATAAATGTGTTGCCCTCAATTTGCATTTGCATGACATTTCTGGCTCCAAAATCTCCAAAACGCAATACAATCCATCATTCGCCAAGCCATTATCAACCTGGAACGTGTAATATGTATTTTAATTTCATGCCACCCTGCATTGAAAAGAAACCCTTTGAAATATTAAATAATTAAAATATATGACTTGCCACCAAGGTCCAAATAAGATATTTGTATGAAATTCTGCCAGTTTATTGCTTTACCAGCTGCTTATGAACAGGGATAACGCTTTCAAAAAGGTCCTTTAAAGGCTTATATTATTCATCAGTTTTCTGAAACTATTAAGTTACACTCCCATTTCCCACCCCCATCACCAATTGTAGGTCTTTGTTAAACATTCTTTTAGCTTTTACCATGGCAAAGAAAAAAAGCGATGAATTGTGGGATGCCTCTTACTCCGGGGGGAAGGTTTTGAATGGAACAGCTGTCCAGAGGTCAGACAAAAACGCATTCCCCTCTGACAATAAGGGGCTTTTTGTGGGGAAGGAATAGGAATTCAGAAAAAGAATTTATGGAATTGGGTAGATACAATAAGAGGTTAAAGAGAGAACTTCAATCAAGAGGAATGGGGGGGACATAAGGAACTGCAAAAGGAGAAAGGAGACATCACTAGCCACACCAGAAGGGAGCAAAATGCTGAAACAGTTGTTCTATAAGAAAGAAATAAATATACATATATAGAGAGAGACAAAGAGAGAGAGAGACAGACAGACAGACAGAGGAAGAGTTGAGGATAGCTGGCCCTAGGAACGCAGGCCTGCACCATGGTAGGGGCTCCCTTTCCCTCTCCCTTATGCAGACTGAAAGTCTCTCAGCAAAATGACACCCCCATAAAAACAGACCATGCGAGTGGGTGGATGAGGCACTCTCCAAGAAGGTGGGAAACAAGGACTTGACCGCTTCTGCAGGGAAAGAGCAGTGAAACCAGCATTTGCTTCAAAAGGACCTATTTCAGAGGAAAACTGAGGCCACAGTTCTGTTTATGTGGTTCAGATTTGAAGACATCTGCTGGGCACACTCTGGGTCCTATTGGCTGCATAACATTAAAACAAAGCTTTTTTCACATTAAAACAAACTTATTGCACCTCTTACATGCACCTTTCTTGCCTCAGAAAGAAGGAAAAAAAGGGAGGGTCATTCTGAGACAGTGAACACGTGTATTTCCAAGCTAAACTGCAAGCAGGTCTCACACTTGCCAAAGGCATTATTAACAAACATCACCAAAAAATCCTGTGTTGTAACATTTTTGAGAGGGTATCCTTGTGTCAGGGTTATTTAAAGCTTATCAGCATAAGACACAGGATAGTGCTGAGGTGGAAGTTACTTCAGTTGTTAACCCATTGTGTTGCCCAAGAGCCTATCAGCTGCTTACATGACTTGGAGCAAGCACAGCATCCTGCTCAGAAGGACTGTGTGCCACTGCAGCTACAAGACAACTACATAAATACACACACACCCCATTTCCAGAAATTTATCCCAATGCAATGTATCCTATCACATACTTACACAAATACTTTATTCTATATGCTGTAATAGAAATTAAAAAATGTTAATGCAGATGCAATTTTCACAGGCACAAGCCTACACCTTCACATGATTTCAAAATATGATTAAAAATAGAGTTTTCAGTTCAACTTCTTGATACTTCTCAGTCAAAACAGAAATGAAAGGAAGTGACATGTATTGGAGCTCATGAACTTTCTGAAATCTGAGCTATGAGGTTGGCTAAACACACAGTGCTCAAATGACTGAATCTGGATTGGTTTTGTGATGGTGAAAGACTACCCAGCACTCACTGCTTCAGAGGCTACACTGCATTTATAGTGGGACTAAGAATGCAGCAGTCCAGAGAGAAAGTGGATGCTATCCTACAAGGAAAGAAAACAAACCAACAAAAAACCCACACTCAACCTGGGGCCGTGATTCACTGAAGCATTTTCATGCCACTGAATTCTAATGTTTTTTAAGCATTTATTTTCCACACTTGGCTGTGAAACATGGCTGGTACACAGTCCATCCAAAATGCTGAGCAGCAGAAATGAAGCTTGCTAGCCTGAGCAGAACTGGAACTCCAAGGCTTGATGCATCAAGAGTGCTGAGAAATGAACCTCTGGCTGGTCCTGACAGGCACCCCAGTGCTGCTGGCACCCACAGCAGTGCTCTCCAATCCAATGGAACAGGCACCGGCCTGTGCAGCACAGAATTATTTTCACTGCACCTGCAGCGCACAGACAGGAGATAATTTACAATAATTTGTCAGGATTAACCTTTTGATAAGGCATAAATTTTTCCTAGGTTTAAAGCACTTTATAGAGGTGCAAAGGTTCATTTATATTAAGCAAATGCTGCATCAGCAGTTTGACAGTAGCAAAAACTGTGATGCTGAGACTGGTTACAACTCTGTTGGCCTTAATCTCTATCGCAATAAAACCAAGCTTGGCATTTCAGCGTGGCAAGATATGATTCATAACTAACCATCATTCTTATTTAGCTTTGGAAATGTCAAACAGGATAATTAACAGGAGATACTCGTTGGTTCACACATTCCAGATGTAGAGATTTATGTGGCCTCTGCATCACCAAACACTGACAAGTTATTTGTAGCCACATGTTTTAAAACTGCCTTTGTATTTCCCTTATATTCAGTGCAGCCAAACACAATGAGTCAGGTCTGAACAGTTCATGCTCCTGACCTTATCCAACATAACAAATAAAACACAGAGTTGGTTCTCTATCTTTTATATGCCAAATCCAGCTATTTATAAACATATAAATAAAAAATAAATTCTATGGCCTGCTGTTCACATGTGAGTTTCATCATTTCTCAAAAAACAGCCCCAAGGAGCCTACAGTGAACGTTACCCAGTTCTCAGCCATTCACACCACCTACGTTTATATTTACAGTGCTGTTCTTCACTCTACTGAAGTAGGCAGGTATTTTTAGCCATGCCATGATGCATGTTTAAAAATTGATTAAAATAAATACTCCTACAGCATTTGCATTTGAAGAGTACACATCCCACACACTCTTCTGCTGGACCAAACCACACATAATAAGGTGCCAAAATATTTTCTTGCAAGAGAGACACTTCCAAACATTATACCAGCAGAAGCTCCCCTGATACTTTGCCAAGAGCCCAAAGCAACAACTAGAAACTATGAAATATAGTCATCCTCCTGGATAATATAGAGAGGGAAACTCTTCCCACGCAGAAAACACAGGCTCTGGTACAGCTCTGCACTGCATTTTGAATCCATACTGAGCACAGGCCATACCCATATAATAGAGAGGCAAAAAGCAGGATTGCTCAGTAGGTTATCATGTATTTCATTAAACCTAATCCATTTCTCACTTTTTCTTTGTAATAAAGGAAAAAATATACCAAGGCATAGTTTGATACCTAAAAAGCAACTTGAAGGTTTTGGTTTGACTTGCCATCAATGATTATTTTTATCATTACATCATTGAAACATTTTAACAGTGTCTAGATTCACGCATAAGAATATGACTGATTACTAAAGGAGTTAGGTTTACAAGCCTTCACACTCACTGCTATGTCCACAATATTGTTTTCAGTACATTCTCTTTTGAATTACTACCATTTTCTTCTTTAGAGAGTGCAGAATAGCTAAATATACATCAAACTGTGAGAATCACATTTGCAATTAGTAGAGCATCAGAAATACAATTTCTAGACAGAGTACACATGCATCTATCATCATAACAAATGCCAGACACTTTGCATCCCAAACTCCAGCTCAATAAAGTAGTTTCTATTCAGAACAAAATCTAAACCTCAGTATTGGCCTTACTGGGAATAAATGTAACCACACGTTTTAATATTTTGTTAAAAGTCGATTCTTGACACTTACCTCAACTTCATGGACAGGTCTACCAGCATGCACCAAGGCAATAGATTCCAAAACAAAGACATCTAGGTACTCTTTTTTGTTTGGAACTAGAAAAGGGGAGAGTGTGGCTGTGTGTGGGTGTGATTTGGTTTCACCTTTTGAGCTTTGAAGAAAAAGAAAGCAAAGCAGGTGATGGAGAAAAAAAACACTATCTAGAGGTTTTGTTGGGAGAAACCAGTTTTTAAATGTTCTATTTAAAAAAAAAAATCTTAAAGTTTTCTTATGACTTTTGCCTTCTGCTTTCTGTTTCTGTACTTGAGCTATGGAAAATTAAAGAGACATTCAAAAGAAAACATAACATTATTTGAAAATCAGATAAAACACTGCTAAGCAAAAAGAAAGCTTTTGATTGACAAAGTGGAAGTGAAGGAAAAACACACCCACAGAAAGCATTCATGCCACAGATGAATCTTGGATGCCAGAGAGAAAGAAATTAGGTTTATAACTTCAAATATTTGTACAGATCCCTTACTCCTACCCTATTATTAATGCCACTAAGTTCACAAGCTTGCACAAAAAATTACAAAATATAGATACTGTGTTCATCCCTGAACCCACTGAAATGGGTCTCTAACTTCAAGGGACAGATGATAAAATGCAGCTGAAGACAATGGAAGAAATAGTGTTTATCTATGGCCTAACGTGTTTATTTTCTAATACTAATAAAATAAATAAAAAGTAAATACTCTTCAGAGACTCTTACTTCCATCACATCATTTAAATGAAGGAATTTAAAAACAACAGTTTAAATCACCATTTGTGTCAATGTAAAAAAAAATAATAATTCAAGCTTGCTTTTCATTTATTCTTCGTTATTTTCCTTAAGAAAAAAATTCTGTTAGTAATCTTCAAGACCTTTTCATTTGAAATTAGCTATTATCCTTACATTAGCTCCAGCACATTGCCATAAATTCTATTTATATTTAATCAATGTGATTGACTCTGTTGGTGACCATGCACAGCAATGTTTAGAATTAGTACATCCTCACCTACTACACCTGCTGCTGTCTTATGCCAGAAGATGGAAAACAAGCTCTCCTGCTTTCTCTTCCAATTTTCTCTTAATTTTGAAAGGAATAGCTACTGTACTGAACTAAATGGAAAGAAAATATTTCCTCTTTATGAACAGGCTGGCTTTGTCAAATGCTCACACCTCAGGCATAAATCCAGCAGAATCCCACCACTCAGCGAGCTGATTTTTCTCTCCAAGTTCAACAAAAAATTTGAATTCATTTTTTAATTTCCAGTAATTTCCTCAAGCCCAAATAAACTCATGCCTCACTCTCCAGTCATTTTTAAGCTCTACATTATTCAAGAAAATATTGAACTGTTACATGCTTTTTCAAAATAAAAATATTTTTATCAACTCAAGTCTTTCAGGAAAAGGCCTTTTCAAATAATAAATTTTGCTTTTATCTCTAAACAAAAGTGTAAGTATTGATTTTACAGCATTTATTTCCTTGTTCACAGAACCAACTGTTGTAATTTTATTAGTGCATTTGGGTATTTAAAAGTAACAGGAAGAAATGAAGCCTACCCAACCATTCTGTACAGAAATCACCCAAACCTCCAAACCAACAATTTCTCATCCTGTTTCTCTTAACATTTATTCCTACCCTTATAACAATTTAGACTTTTTGCTTTTTAAACATGGAAATATTTTCCTAAAGCGGCAGCAATTGAAACAACACTGCCATTTCTCTAGTTTTGTACTGACAAACAAAAACCCCCCAAACAAGAAGCTACTGTAAGTAACAAAAGCAGAGTAGCTGTATTTACATGCTGCACAAGGTGAAGCCAGAATAGATAAGCCGCTCTACCCAAATCTCCATGACAGCACAAACACATTTCATAGCTTGACTTCTCTCATAGCACCTCAATCCTCCACTGAGACCATTTGCACTACAGACAATTATATGATCTGTAAGTGTCCTTATTTTTCTGCAGACATGGTAAAGCCAGGATCCCAGTAACTCCACCACAGAAAAATTCCGAAGGCCCATGGCCAGCAGGCTGGAAGGGAATAAGGGAAGATTTCATGTGCTCTCTGCAGGACTTGCATTTCAAGGTCTGCACAAGTAAAAATCACCAGATCAACAAAATGAGAATACACTTGTTTTCTAGGTCCTACAGCTCGTGTTTCAGCAAGGCAACAGATGATGTAGAACTGGGATCTGCTCTTCTCCAGTCCTCACAGGCACAGGCAGCAGCCCATCTTTAACCTCCCCCAGAGGAGCCTCTCGCTAAGCTCGTCACGTGCAGTGGGGCACAGCACAGCTGTCAAGGACAGCAGGGACACCACACAAAAAGCTGACAACTCCTCCCTGCCCCACTCCCACCCCAGAGCAGAGCAGAGCCTGGCACAGGCCAGCCTGGGGGGCAGCAGCAGCTTTAAGGACTTCCGTGCTCCCCAGGGGGACAGCCCTCGAGTCCACCCCACAGCCTCTGGCAGCAGCCTGGCAGCTCCTCTCCTTCACCAGGGCCAGTCTAAGCTGGTTTAAAAGCAGGTAGGAGATCCTCCAGTTTTACCATGACTCAAAGCATCACATCGTACTTCTAAAAATAAAAAAGACTCCTCCTTTTATGGCAGAGCAGGAGGTGACAGCAAGATTACTGTGGCATTTGGAAAACATATGAAAGGACAGATGTTTTTGAGAAAAGAACTAATTCCTCCTTCAAATGCTAAGCTAAAATATTTTGTCACCTTCTAGAGAGGAATTTTTTTTCTTCTGCACAAGAACACAAGATTTTTTCCATTGCAACAATAAATTAAGACCATTGGATTCAGAATCAGTTTCTTAGTTTGAGCTACGTAAGTTTGTTAGACAACACTTGGAAACAGAAGTATGACCTATCTTCTCTAATGACCTCTATTTAAAATTACATTTTTTACTTCAAGTCAATTAATAAATTTCTAAATTCTCCAGAATTTTTTTTTTTGCCTGATTGATATACCAAAGGATCCATTTTATCCTTCATTACATAGCAAAGAAAGATCTCAGTTTTAAGTGCCAGATCCAGCTGTAGAGATGTAAACTTAATTACACTGTGTCACAATTTCTAATTTCAGACACACGTCAACATGTAAAGGTTCCACCTAGATACAGACTAATGCTGGAAACAGAGGACAGATTTCATTTCAATTTAGATGGGTTTGCTTGCAAAGTATATTGTTCTTCTTAGACAAGGGAAACGATTGACAAGTGAAAATACCCTACTAGATTATTTAAGCATTAACTGTAAAGTTGAGAAATAAGGCACTGTGTGAATACAAAAAGACAGAGTTAGTAAGGAAAGTATGATCACTTACAGGGATATTACATTGATGCATGTGTTAAACACACCAGTCACACAGTATGGTATGACTATCAAAAATAAACTTCTGATTTGGACTCCATTAAAAGTGCATATTTTTTTAATTTTTTTTTAAATGTTCACAGAAAGATTCACTGGGTTTTTTAACTGGATGGAGAAATTAATTATAATTCTCTTTAAAAATATGTTTTTAAAAAAATGCTCAACTATATCGCTGCATTTCTTCATTGAAGAGAAATTTGAAAAAAATCCTTTCAACTGATCTGTTTCTTAGGAAGCGGCACCTTTCAAAATGCAGTCTTGGTATCCTTGGATTCAAAAAGACTGTTATCAACAGATATCCTTTATTCAACACAAGAGGTATTCTTTAATATTCACTGAACAAGAAAAGAGCTCTTAATAAATCTGATACCTATGCAATATTCAGCTCACATTTGATACCATGGACAAGACATGATTCATCAGACATGCTTGGTTCTACCTCCATTTCAGCATGCTAGCAGGTACTGTTTGAACAGGCAGGTCTCTGGATTATTCCCATTTCATCCTTTCAGCATTGCCCCAGTGATCTAGCTCACAGCTATCAAGTGCTGACAACTTCTCAGAAGCCCTGTCCTTCCCAGGCTCACCCTGAACGGGAGAGGGCAGCTTGCAACAAAGCCATCCATCACTTCCCCCTAACAAGAATTTTGAAAGCAGCCACCTCTCAGGCAGGCCCCCTAACACAGTCTGGAGAATACCATTTGCTCTTGGAGCCAAGCACTATGGAAAAAGAACCACACACTTGGGACTCACTTTTCCGTTTTGGAATCATCAGAGAGGGGCAAAAAAAAAAAAAAAAAAGAGAGAGAAAGAAAAAGAAGAAAAAGAGGTAGCACAATGAAGAGGTAACTAAATACCTGTGCAAATGATTCCTGGAACTCAACATATTTATTTACAAATGAGCACAGTTTTGCAGCTCACACCGAGTAAACTGGGCTCATGGAATTTGCAGAGTAGGTTGATGTCTGTGGGGGCATTCACTCAAAATAAAGGCTGCCCTACAGAGCACAAAGGGTTTGCCATTCAAAAACCTGCTTGACAGAAAGTAAACATCCAGCATACTAATCTCAACACTGCAAAACATAACTAATTCTGAGAAGTTCATGCCAAAGTCAGTATAGTTCCCTGCATCAGTCTTCTCAAGGCAAACACGCACCACTCAACCATCATCACTGACAGACAGCTTCCAGTACTTATTACCAGATAACCAATGTTTGGTTTTGGGGTGCAGTGTGCAATAAACAGACCCCTGCATCTCCTACAGGAAATCACCATCACTGGTATTGCAACATAGAAATCAACCAGCACTCTCTTTTTCTTTCCTAATTTGTTATAGTTATTCCCCAAGGCCTCCATGGGCAAAATAACTGATTGATCTTTCTTTCCTGCTGTTTAGGGTTTGGAGAGATGATGCCTATTTTTCCTAAACTGACACACACAATTAACAAGAGAGTCTCAAAAGATGCCCTGTGTTTCATCTTTGGAAACCAGTTTCCATTTATAGCCAAGCAAAGTATAATTTTCATAATGCAGTGGAAACACCCAAGAACAGGATTTCAGTTTTGCCTTCCTTTTCTCTTTACACATCTACCAGCGTCTGGTGACTGAGATCAGTTTCTAACTGCAGACAGAGTTTCTTCTGCCACTTTTTGAAGAGAGTGCCAGTAGGCAATTGCCCACGCCCTGTCAATGCTGTTCAATAATTTAACATGGCTAATACAAGATCAATCTGATCCACATTCTTTTTAAAAGGTACTGCTTAATTTTTACACAGATGCACCAACCTGCTAGACGTATCTACTGAAGTCTAAACATTATAAATTTAAATCCCCAGTGCCTGAAACTCAAGTTCACTGAACTTACAAGACAACTTGCACACGTTATAATCAGCTGTACCATCTCTACAGGGGAAAAACACTTCTAGCAACAGCAATTTAACTAACTCATGCCTGCTTTGCTCACAGGGCTGTTTTTCCCTATACAACCAAGATAGGTTCTTTGGCAAGGTTTGAGTTTTAGTTCTGGGTTATGCAAGAAGAACTAATGACTTCTTAAGCCACACCATTCCTCTGAAACCAGTTCAGAAGAGCTCTGATCTTCCTGTTACCTTTTTGATCCTAAGTGATTTTCATACCACTTCTTCAAAAACTTTAACATCTCATTCACAATTCAAATGTCTTTAATCAAAATACTGCCCAGAATAGAGATAGTTAAATTGGTAATAAAGGATAGAATACACTGGCTATCTGCTTTATACCTCTCTGAAGCAGCTCTAGTGGTTGAAATCCAAATATAACCAAACCAAATGTGTAATTTTTAGTTTTCTTTTTAAACAGAGTAGAACACACAATCTGACTGACGTTTACCTTTTTTTCCCCTTAGGAATCAATAGAAGACACATCTGCAGCTATCAGATATCACCTGGGTCTGTATGCAATTTACAAACCATACACTGAAAGCTCACACAAAAATACTTCTAGCATCTGTAATATTCATGGGAATGCTCCCTGTTCCTAATGCCTCTCCTCTCAGCTGCTACATCACAGTTCCCATTAATCCCTGAACTCTTCCCTGTCTGTCAAGCTCGTATCCAGGCATGATGACAGCAGCCTCCATCTTAGTATGCTGTAGCTATACATCTTGCTCAGCTAACAAAGAAATAACGTAATTTAATTGACTTTGGCATAGTTTTAGGACAGCACCACCAGCTCTTTCCAAATGCACTTGAAGCATCTGGTTGCTTTCCTTCTCCATCCTCAGGATGTTTTATCTAGATGAAAAATTTAGGTGGATTTCATCAGGAGAATTATTTTACTTTTTTTTTTCTGTGAAACTCTCAGAAGTCAAAAATGTATGGCTGTCAGAGAAATAACTTAAAAAAAAAATAGCAGAAAACATGCAAAACACCACACACCAATTTTCTGCTACAAATACTTGTCAAAATAGTAACGACTCAACAATAAGATGATTTGTTTAAAATCCTTTGTTCCACCAATGTCTCTAAGTAGTGAAAAATATTCCTTTTTATTTAGTTATACTAGATACAAAAATAAAAAAAAAAAAATTAGCCAAGGATGAGGACAGATAAGCTCTACTCAGCAGATTTGTGTACTTGTTGTCCAGCTCCCAGAGGAATGAGCCCTTCCAGCTCCTCTTTGGTCTGCACTGTCAGCTGAGACAGCTCCAGAAGGGCTATGGCTTTTCAGCTTTATTCTGATGAGTGTTTCTTTAACCTCTGAAAAATGTTATCAGCATCTTCAGTGACCACAGCACTTAAGTTATGGGTGAAATTGAATAAAAAGCAACAAAATATAAATGTGGAGTGAGAGGATGACATGGCACACCCAGTATTCCCTTTACATAGCCATGAGTCCTACCAGTAACAAACAAAATTTTGTGGCAACAGCAGATTATTTTAATAGACAGTTTAATTCTTTGTAGCAGTCCAAAAGGAAACACAGAATGTTATTAATTATCATTGTTATGAAATGCATATGGAATATGACAACAAAAAAAAATTAAAGCTGTACCCCTACATAAACCTCATTTCTTCTTCTACAAGATCCTTGCTGACAGGATAAGGCAAGCAGGAAACAATTGCCTTTTACTGTTACAACAGCAGAGGGGCATTGGAAGAACAGGCTCATTGCAGGTTCAAATCAAACAAAATTAGATTTCTTCACATGAAGTCCATTGTGGAATTCAGCACCACTGGGTGCAGTGAATACTACCAGACCTTATTGGTTCTAAAAGTGATGGGAATAAAAATCCTGAGATTATTAAAAACTACAAAGACACTTTCACTCAGGCAAGCTCAAGACTCACAAGCCATAAATCACTGGAAAATGTGAAAGCACTAATACAAACTCTTCCTGTTCCCATACTCCTCCTGAAGTGCCCACAACAGTTCAGAGAGGATCTTGAGCATTACAGCCTTGAATCAAACCACTTATACCCGCTACAATAAAGCCTCTGAGCTACCAATTACATAGTCATTGTTTTTGTGCATACTCTTGCATTTGAGTGCACCACAAAAAAAGTTCTAGCGCATTTGTTGTAACTTTTTCCATCCAAGAGACAAAACTTTGACTAAGTATCATTATTCCTGCCTCTGACTCCTTCCCCCTCCTTACCAATACCGTAAATTCCTTCCTTTTATAGGTGGGCAAAATATAATTTTCATATTCACATCTTCAGATTAATTGTAGTTACAAATAACAAGGTAAAAATTATAGTCAAGTAGACAATGCAGTGCCAAGCCAATGCAGATGTTCACTGAAACTCCCCCTCACAAAGGACAGGGAAAGATAGCAAGAAATTGATAGCTTGCTTCTCCTTCATACTAAATTTGTGGATTTCATTCACAGCAAACAAGACACCTTCAAGGACTCCAATTTCAACAGTGATATTACAAAAGGAAAGGAATGAGAGGGGACAAAGAAATCTAAGCAAAACATAAAAAAACAACCAAACAAAAAAGCCCAACCAGACAAACACACACGCACACAAACTAAACAACAAAACCCCAAACAACAAAACATTGCACACAAAACATTCAGAAATCCTGATCATAGAGCACACAAGTTGAAACCAGGAGTTTTAATCATTATACCAGGAGTTTTTGTTTTAGTTTGGATACCTGAGTATCTGAACTGAAACTAAAACTCCTGGTATAATGATTAAATAGTTTCCACATAAAAGTGATAGACAGTCCTCCCCTGTGCATTACCTCTTACAGCAAAATTATCAGAACTGATGGGGAAAAAAAATCTAATTCCCACCACACAGGCAAAAAAGAAAAATCTCAGAGAGGGATGTAAAATTCTCAGCTCAAATACTCTACAGAGACAGACCCCCGCATGATATTCCCATTCCAATTGGTACAACTGGTGCAGAGGGAAGCAGGATCCTTCCTGGGACTTCAGTGCTCTGCATTTCAGAAGCATCACTGAGTCCAGAGAATAAAAGGATCCAGCTGGAGAAGCAATATAGGAAAGCCCTAGGCAATGCTGAAAGCAAAGCAAATGTTTTTACCCCTGCCACAATGCACCCAGGGAGAGGATGCCTGTTTTTCACAGCCATGAAGAAAAAGCTACATCCACTGGAATCCAGCCAGGGATAGGTGTCATCAATTAATCACAACTGTACCACAAAGATGATCATGATCCCATGGACTGATGTGCCCACTTTTAACCATTTCCTAACATCTACTGTGGTAATACTTCACTCCTCTAGTGTGCAGCCTAAGTGCCATCACAGAGAGACTCCAAGCCAAAGCTTCCCCCACCACCATCCACTTTTCAAGCTGAAAAAGTTCACACTCAAAAATATTAAAATACATTGGGTTAGATTTATTACATCCAGACCTGGACCAGATAACCTCAAGCAACTAATCACACAACCTGAAGTATCACAGCACTCATCAGGGGTATTGCCAGATTCTGAGATCATCTTATGATGGGGTTACCTGGGATTATCCCATCAGAGTTCTTAGGAAAATGAGATACACTGACCAACTGTCAATTGGATTAAACTGCTGTGGAGGGGTCTGTTTTCAAACTGAATTCCAAAAAAAAAAAAAAAAAAAAATTAACCAATTCCACCCCCCCAGTGCTTCTCAAAACCAAGAACAGAGCAAGAACATCTGCTCCCCATGCCCCTTTTCAACATAATCAGAGGAATGGTCCGAAAGATAATGAAAAACACGAAGATAGATAGCACAGAAAAGCTGTTTTATGTGCATGATACCCTGGTCCTACAATCCAGTCCTCAAAGGTCAATATGCAAATTTTAAGAATTCTTTGAGAACCTTGGGCACTCACTCAGATGTGTGAATTTACTGGAACAAATCCCAGGCACTAAGATTAATTGAGTGCTCATAAATCAGCACTTGCTTACTCACTGCAGTTTCTAATGACAGTTACAGATATTAAAACATCTTGGAATTCTAATCCCTAGAGATTACAGGCAATGGTTAAAATTGGACCAAATCAGTCACAAATCACTAACGATCTGGGAAGTGGAAAGTGCACAGACACTCCCTAAACCTTTGGACAGAAACCAGAAAACTGCACCTACTGCACAAATAAGTGGTTATACTCCAGAGAACCCCAGGCCTAATATTCCACTATTATTTTTGGAATGCCAGGTTCTTTGTTTAGCTTTTAAATGAGAAATGGGCACACAATTACTTTAAGAGAGAGAGAAAGGCTTAGTAAAGCAGAAACGCTCTACCTCTGTAGTAAATTAAGCCACATAGCATAAGCTAATTGCAGACAAAATCCAGGGACCAAGAAAGGTATTTTCCTACCTTCTACACAGAACTCTATGCACAGGATTCTTTACCAAAAGAATCCAAATCCTACCTCATACACATAGGGAGTTAGGTAAGTGCCCACTGTGACATACTGAAATGATTCTGTATCTCCCAGGAGATGCCCCAGTATGGTAAAATCCAGGTGCAAATGAGCAGAAACAGAGCTAGAGACAGTATAACAGAAAACCAGCTGGAAGGCAGCACACCTGAGACATACAGCTGAGAACCCAAAACCACAGAACCATGTGTTCTCCTCGTATACGAAAACCACTTATCTAATCTGACTACAATACAGGACACCTCTTCAATACATTTACTACATGGATTCAGTGTAAACCAAAACAATCCCATTTTTTCTCCTAAACAACAAAACAACTCAGAAATCTAGAGAATACTATGATTTCCTGAGCTAAGCAGCTACTTCATAATGAGAACTCATAACGATTCAGAAAAGCAGCACAAGTGCAACAAAGCAGGCATGGAACCGAAGACTGGCAATATTCTCAACAGCTAAAGCCAAAGGAGCAATAATGAAAAACTAAGAGAACTCCATACTCAGCCTCCAGTTGCCTTTCTACCAATAAAATCTTACCAATAAAATTATTTTTAGGGTGCTCAGAGGTGTCAAAGAATTTTTAGTACATCTAAGCCCTCCCCAATGATCAGAAGCAAGAGTAAACAAGAGCACATATATTGCTACAAGCTTTTGGGATAACATGAAAATCAAAGTTAATGAGATCCTTGTAGCTTCACTTGTTCTTTAAGCAAGTAGTCTACACTGCTGGATTTGCAGTTAGCAAACAGCCACCCACTGTATTAAAAGAATGGCTGTCAGGAGCAGCTTTAGGACATGAAATTTTGCTTCACTGGAAATCAAATTCTCATTTTCTCCCTACATTTTGCTTTCTTATCTACATTACCATCAAACAAGCAAAAAATATGACAAAAGGTTTTATAGTGCACTAGAAAATCTATGTGCAAATGGAAGAAACCTAGGCAATTGATAGAAATCCCCAGAAATTTAAGTTCCACTGAAAGAATTTTCCAAAGCTCACTACCTAAAGAACCCTAGAGAAAATGTAAAAAAAAAAAATCAAAGGTAAACACACAAATTTCTTTTAAGTTCCCCTGCCCCAGCTCACTGCAGTGCATACACACAGAAATATATGCACAAGTGTTCTCCCTTTTGCTTAGGTTTCCACTTTCTTTTAGTGGTTTTGATATATGCCCTAAAATCAATATATGGGAAATAATGTTTAACGTAACCCAAGTTTTTCTAAAAGTCCATCTTCTCTTAATTGTAATGTATAGAATTACTGTATGTGTCCTATATATTGGCACTTAAATTTTGAGATTTGAAGCATGTAACAAACACAAAACAAAGGCAAACCTCCAAACTCCTCTGATGTAAGGCATTCAACCAGAGCAAGCCAGTCACCTGGTGAAGTTTAAGGGTAAGCAAACAAAAGGCATTACAAAAAAAATCTTTTTTAGTCTCTTATTTAACACAGCTATATTTTTCCATATGTTATGTGACATAATCTGCAATATATTATACACTTCAAAAGTTCAGGAACATAAGAATCAGAGCTATTTTATTTTATTATAGGGGAACATCACTGATCCTCCCACTTTCAAGAAGATTCAGAGGTAAAAAAGTGACATTAAACTAGCTAACAGAAGTTGCACTAAATTTCTTCAAAACCAGCAAAGATTCCTTTCAGCCTGACATATCTTGCTGCCCTGGACCTGACAGGCAGCAGTAATTTAGGAAGTGCAGGTGTTTATTTGCACATCTTGTGTGTATTTTATAGCCCTCAAAACACACAATGCTTCCTATTATACCACTGAGAAGCTGCTCTGACAGCAGGCTGTTGAATCTGAGACACAGCATTATCCTAAGTGGTAGTAATAACCACCTCCAGTGTAGCTTTTGCTACACCAGTAGGATGACAGACTTCCACAGAGGCACAGTTAAGCCGTTTCCTGCATCCACAGAAATTGTCCAGATACCTTAATTTTCCTCAGACATGTTCCACTAATTAATATTTTAAAACAAGAAGTAGAAGATATCAAGGTTACTGCATCCCTGCTCCAGTTTTAGTATACCTTTCTGCATACTTCCAAAGATGCACACAATTTAAAAAGAAAAAAATATATTAAATACAAACCATATTCACAGGAATTTGCATATGGATTTCTAGTTAAAGTTGTTATTATTAATAAGCACAGCAAGATTACCAGCATGTGCATTACTACTCTGCATGCATTAAAGATGCATCTTTGTCTCCCTTTTTCTTCTGCTTATCTACCCTGTTTAGAATGTTAAACTTCTGTGCTATGTAAATGAAAATATTTAATTATGCAAAGCAAAGTGGAAAGGTTTACATTATTATAATTGAGTTAAATTCTTTCTGCTTTAAGCTCAAATACTGAGAACATAGCTGAGCATCTGTTAAGAATTTCAAAGTCTTAAACTGCTGCTTTATAAATTTTAAGAGCTACATGTGAACAATTTGAAGGCTTTTGATGTTAATAAAATTACTGTAATATATTCAGTTTTCATGGTTAAAATTAAGGGAAGTCTGAAAGCTTAATGCAAATCCAAGGTGAGAAGCAAATTCAGAAAGAAGTCGCTTGTTTGCTGCAATTTTTCAAGTCTCATGGTAACCAGAATTTATAATTGCAAACAAATGAACAAACAAATGGCTAAGGAAGCTAAAATAGAACTATCTCAGGAAAGCATCATCTTAAGAGCAACCTGTTCATAGGAAGAGATCTCCTTTAGCAAGAGAAAACCTAATGCTCACAGTTTCACACACAACAGTGACGAACTCATTAAAAGGTCAGGGTGACATACTGATGACTGTGGTCACTTCAAAGGGATGCTTGTCCTAGGTCTTCACCTGACTATGCTGGGGCACTCAGCAAATACACCAGTGTTAAGAGCTGCAAAGCAGGATGTCAAAGAACTGTATATTTTTATTAACAGAATTGCATTGAATCCTCACACTATGAATAATCACCAGATTGGCCTTCTACTGGGGTACAGAGTACAAGTAGTCCAAAGGAGCTCAAACACACAGAATTTGAAAGGAGGCAGAAGAAGAACACTCCTGTTCTTCTGCCAGCTTCACCAGCTGCAAAGCTGTCATTTCTCAGATCTGAAACACTGAATTAAGCATGATACTTAAAATATTAAAGAAAAAAATCTAATTTATTTGGATGTTCAGACTGTGAGCATGCTGGCTGTTTACATTCATAAATAGCAGTAACCCTCCTTTTTTTCTCCGATCAACCTCACCATGTCTACTTGGCCAAAAAGCCAGAGTAATCTGCTGCACAGGGAAACAAATGCAGTTTGCAAGAAAATACATCTGGTTCACTAATTTGGAGCTGCACTCCAATTTTCAGACATTCCCTGTCACACACTGGAGTGACTGGCCTTGCTCCCGTGCCATGGAAGTGCTTACAACCTTTAGCAATGGGAGAAGGTTTAAACTTTTTTACATTAACGTTTTAGATGCAAAACTCTTGACCATGCCTTCCTGTGCTGTTCAAGTGAAACTCCAACCTTCAAGATCCAGCACCTCCTCCTCAGGCAGAGGAAGCAACAGCATCCTCAAATATTTACTCAGTTCCTGGTTTCCATCCAGATGCTGATGGTTTAAACAAACAAAGAAATGTGGGCAGCAGATTATGGCTAGAGGTTTGATCAACTGCTCTGCCTTGCCCATCCCATACCCTGGAATACCTGTACCAGCTGAGCAGGATGATAGGACTCAATGCAGGCTCACTGCTGTGTTGGCAGCATCACAGCATCACCTCCTCCGAGCGGCTGGGGGATTATTTTGAAATAAAGTATTACAGAATCACACCAACCACTCCACAATCACAACTGAAATTTTCTTTCCACTACAGGCCCAGCTCTAATGCTTCTCTCAGGGCACAAATAGATGAAACAACTTAGCTAATTACAAGCCTGCATACTTAGCTGCATTGTTAATATCTAATTACTTGGGCTCTAAATATAAGCAGATTTGAGCTTTTTACCACTGCTTATGTGTGCTTTCATTGGGTAGCCCAACACTGGACAGTTGTGGGGTTTTTAAGGTTAAATCATTATAAAAGTATACAAGCCCCAACCCCAGCCCAAGCCAGCATTTCTGCTGAGTTTCTCACTTGGCACAGGCTACACTTACTACTGACTGCATAATTTGAAGGCTCTGCCTCACTTGCTTATCCCCCACTCAGCCTCCCAACGAAAAACCTCACACCACTGAAGGCATTAAAATGCATTAAGCTAGATAACTGCAAAATGTCATGAGCCCTTACTGACTCCACGGTTTAAGTGTGGGTTTTAATAGAGGTAATATTTCTTCATTGCTAGCCAGTGCAAGATTTGTTACCTACACAATGACTCAACTATGACATCTTTTATGAGTGATATGTTAAACTAATTAACATTAACCTAGCAGAAGAATCAAGCATAAATTAGAAACCATTTCAGTTAAAGATACAGAGGACTTCTTTACTGATAATTTTCCACAAACAAAAGATGCTGGCCCTTGAAGTATGAGACTTCCTTTTAAAATTAACTGGTTGAGAATTATTATGGCTGCCCCTTTTCAAAATACAATTTGTACTTATTTCAACATAAAATAATAAGGCATGTGCATATAGCATAGCAATTCTAAATCCAAGAACTGAAGAGCCAAGACAAAACAAGAACCTTACAAAAACTATAAGACACATTAAATACTCTATTATGTTTAATGAATTGTTTGTTCCCCTACAGTCAGTAATGCCTATAGATTTTGACAGCTTTCTATACAGCAAGTATGGCCCTGTACCCAAATGCAGGCATCAACTGGTTTTGGCAATATTCTTTTGAGTCCATATTGCTCATACTTTAACACTTATTTTTACAATAGGTACATTAGCAAAAAATTCACCAAAAGTACACATTTTGTCCAACAGATAGACCAAGATCCTTCCAGTGAGAGCACCCTGGCACTCTTTAGAGAAACACTAAGTGATTGTAACTCCCTCAGAAACTAGCTACTATCAAGTATCACTCTGGCAAGTGGTTATTATACTACATTCAACACCCACCTCTCCATAGAGATTCTCCTTTTGTTTTTCATAGAAGAAATTGATCCTACCTAAACAGAGCTAGAGATATCCTGTCTGACTTACTGTGTTTTGCAGTGATGGCAGTACATGATCCATAACAAGTTTTTGCCAAGAACTTAATCCAGGCACTGACCTGAAATAACCAGATCTTCTTCATCTCTCTCTTCAGCCTGAGAGCATTCAGAAAAAAAAATTAAGAATAAAGACACCCTGCTCCTCTTACAAACCACGGACATAAACCACTGCACAGGGTAGAAAACCACACGGGAATGTGCTAGATGCAAAATGGCTCCTGGCAGCTCCTGGGGTGTTAGCACAGCACTGCTCACACTAAGCAACCAGAAGCCTAAAATATACGTTGCTTTAATCCAGCACCCATCACTCACATACATCATTTCTGATACAGCAGAGCAGCAAACCAGAGAGCTCCCCTCCACTTTGTGTTTAGAGACAATCCACCAGACTACAGCAGGTGTGCAAATCCTTATTTTTAATAATGACAATTTTCAGCATCTACAATATTCTCTCCTACTAAGTCATCAGTCAGCCCAACTGTGCTTCACAGGACTGCACCAACACTATAAGAAATGTTCAAGATGTATAACCCTGGGCAACAATCTCAACAAAAGAACAAATTCTTATTCTGCCACTTTACTGTCTTATTCTCTCTGATCTGTCACATCTTAACTTACTGCCTTTTGCAACAGAGTTCAGGGGAAAAAACCTATTTCAACTGGAACACACAACCCAAAGTCAAAATGACAGATTGATTTCTTTGCATTTGCAAATGCGAAGAAATCAATCTGGAAATGGTTCTGGTCCTCCTTGCAAAGATCCTTTCACTTGTGTCAAATATAGGTCCACTAATACACCTACCCTGCATGAAGTCCACAAATAGCATTCCATCCATAGTTTTGATTGCACTCAAAACAATTGCAACTGAAGATGTTAAAAAAACCCCTAAAAATAGTGACCTCTAGCCATTTAAAGTATTACACTGTGTATAATCTGAAGCAATGAATTCCACAAAAACCAACACACATAGTGGAAACATACATATATATATATGTTGTACATACTCACACCAAAAATTAATCTATATTGATTACAGTGGAAGAAACTAATTTTTTAAGTGCTTGTCAAAGGTACATTTCAGCTCTGCCTTGGTGCTCTTCAGTGGTGCCTTTTGGAAGGGTGAAGGGGAGGAGTGTGCAGTGTGCCTGGAAGTGTTTTACAGCTGATTACAGTGAATTCTTTCTGCTGACACTTTTCCATTATATGTTTTTTAACTCATCAGAATATGCACACAGGATGGATGTATTTTAATAAACAAATTGTAAATTGGAATTGGACACATTTTGAGTACCCAAAAGTCCAAGCCAAAGAGGGAAGACAGCACTGAAGGCCACCAACAGAAGACAACAAGAAGCAAGGTCTGAAAAAAACCAAGAGACTGCTCCAAGCAGAGAGGAGAAAAAAAAAAAATCACTTTTCTCCTTCATGAAGCTGCCTCAGGCACACCTTTGGTTCTGGCTACATGGTATGCCCTTATATTTGTTTATATCCAAAATATAAACATGTAATGTATGCCCATACACACATGGGTACTCTGGTGTCTGTTTTGCTTTTCCAAAAACTCTATCAGTATCACCACTGAATTCAACAGCAGCTGTTATTTGGCTCCTGAAAAATTGACCTGGATGATTGGATTTAGACACAACAGCTCAAATTGGTGGCTAAACAAGAAAAAAATGTGCTCTGGAAAACCCAAATTGGCTGATGAAGATATTTCAGGTATTAATTTTGAGCTACCACACACAACAATGAATACAAGGAAGGTGCTAATTATGAGTTTTATTTAATAAGGTATTTAAAATAAACTAGTATCAAATTAATCTTTCATCTAGATGCATTATGTGGTCTAAGATGAATCTCAGTGGACATTAAGCAAATTGTTCACTTGTTTCTTTGGGAAGAGGGAGCGATTTCTCTTATAGGTGCCTTTAAAACTTCCTTTTCAGTCCTATTACTAGGTGAATTGCTGTCAGAAACACACACGAGGCTATAGACCCCTTCCTACACTGCCCAAGCACTGGAATTCCTGCAGGAGATATATATCAAACACTGCCATGATCTCAGACACAGATTTTAGCTGCATGGAAAAGGAAAGCTGTAAAGCCATACAATGCATAGACTTAATGCTATAAAAATAATGTATACAAATCCTGAAGCTGAGAGACAACTGTGTGATAAAGAACAAGCTTTTGGGTTTAGAATTGCATTTCTTTAATTCTTTCTTTTTCAAGTGTAATTTCAAATTAAAAAAAAAAAAAAAAAAGGCACCAAAACCACAAAGTTGTGAACCTGAACCACCCTTCTTTCCAGTGTCTGATTTTCAGTGAGGAGCCATGCCTGTACAAGATTCACAAGTCCAGCCCAGGAGGTTGAATGAATAAACCTACTGGTTACATGGTATCATAAAACTTTGAATATGACAAAATTAAGCCCCAGAGACAGATGATGAAAAGAGTGCTATCTTATCCATCTTTTTAACAAAAAGGCAATGCATCTTTTGTAAGGGCAAGAGAGCATGTCTTTCAATGCTTGAAGCCCAAAGCCTTGAAACAACAGCCTCTCTATAAAGAACAATTGAGTTCACGTTCACACACACCCCCAGTGAAGAGAGCCCAATGAAAAGCCCCCTGAGCTACCACCAGATCAGGTCAGCTCCAGCCCCAGCAGAGCTGAATTCACATCCTACCCAAGCCTAGAAGAAAAGCAACAACTGACAGAAGAAGTAGCACAATTATACAAAGTAGCTTACAGGCCTAATTTAATACCTGGCGTGGCAGCACGCCAGCCTGCACCAAAGCATCAAGTTGCTAAAAAACACCTCAGTGTTCGCTGCATAATCCAGGGTACCTTCCTATATACTCTGGCGCCACCACAAATATCATTAATTTCAGAGGACAGGCACAGATCAATACTGGCTCCAATCAAAAACCAAATTTCAAATTCTAAAAAATAACTAAATGGCAGCCACACAAAGTTTCACCCCTGAGAAAATCTGGAAACAACATGTGCAACTCCTGAAACACTTACCTAAATAAAATGTTGCCTTGAACAGTGTTGCAAAGAGGAAAAAAAAATAGTAAGTGTATCCTCAATTGAAGGTTGCACTGATTCGGGGAGTAATGTAACACAAAATGTGCAAAGCAAAAGTTAACTTTGTTTCCTTTCACAGCATTAACTATCACAATTTTATCACACGCCAAGAAGAAGCCGACGCTACTGATGTTTGAGATATTTATTACTTATGCCACATCCATTTAGAGATTTCACTCCATTTTTCTATTAGAAATGCTGTGATGGCACAGGAGTCCTGACACATAAATTATGACAAACAGCTTCTCATCCATTCCCACAAAATCCACGTCTCTTTCCTCTTCCCATCCATCACTAGCAACTAGCCCTTGTTTTCAAAATGTCTCACCACTTCCTTTCCTCACCAATCATCACTGGCTCAGAACCAAACCAGACTCCATCCTTATCAGCCCAGAATACCCACTCCCACTGCTCACTTATTTATTTTATGGCAATCACATGCCTCCTCCTTCCATACCCAGCCGCCTCCCAGGCCTGCAAGAAATTCCATGCAAACATTCATGATTCTACTTCAGCACTCTCTCTTATCTCTGCTGACATGGAAGTAATGCTGGCATCCAGAGGAACACCACACTCATCACCCCCATGGGACTTTAGGCCTTAAAATAAATTTTCCAAAACAAAAAAACAACAACAAAAAAAAACCCCAAAAACAAAAGCAAACAAACAAAAACCCACAAAACCAAACAAAAATAAAAACACAGAAAAGTGACAGAAAAATTTATACTGGAATCTTTGGAACCTTTCAGCTGTATCAAAATGCAGTTAATTTCATAGAGTTGCAACATTATTCTTAAATAGAAGGACTGTAGCTTTAGTTTACTAATATAATGAAATTAAATCAGTTTTCAATTTTTAGCAGTAGTAAACACATCTGGACTAGGTAGGAGCTTTTTCTCTTCTTTCTTCTTTGTACAGAGTCAAATTCAATTTCTTCTCACTAATCTACAATATTCACGGATTTAAATATAGAATCCACATTTGTAGTAGTCTCATAAACTTTCAGGGGAAGTACCGTCCCTGTCCTCGAAGGCCGGAACTAATTTTGTGTTAAAATATTCTAAGTCCCCCCAGCTTATCCATTTCCCCCTACCAAACCCAAACACATCTATGCATTTCAATCAAGGAAAGGTCAAGATGTCAAGCACAATGTGGCCCTACCTCAGGCTTCACAAATAGTTTGTGATAAATTTCATGTTATGACAATGCAAGTAAAAAAAAAAAAAAAAGAAGAATAAAAATAGAATCCATTAGTGACTTGGAAAGCTTCTTGCTACATAAAATAAATCCAATCAAGAAAGAGAAAATGATTCCAGACACCATATGCCTCTGTCCTGACATTACTGAGAGCACTTTACAGAAAAAGCAGGTCGCATGTTGGAAGCTTTGTTTTCATTTTAACTCTTCATGCTATTATTTCTCAATCATAACTGCAATACAAAGGTGTAGAGGATTGTGGTTTGTGTAAACCCACATCCAGATTTCAAGTGGAAGCTCTCTCTTTCCAGCCTTGGTTGACTTCCTTGTACCTCTCATAAAAATTTCCTCTGACAAGAAAAGAAATAAACTGTACTCCAATGGTTATATTGCTTCTGTAAGAATACTGTACCTCGAGTTGCATAATAAAGGTGACAAACCAGTGAAAGGAGAAAAGTAATAAAAAAAGAAAACATCATATTTACAATTATGACTTCTACTATAGTAAGCTATATGATTTCACACCCAGCCTTGAGCAAAATACAGAAGAAAAAAAAAAACAGACACAATTATCAATATCATTTTCTATGGAACCAAAGATACAAAAACAACTCCATTCTAGTAAGGTGCCCTGACCTACAGCTTCCATCTTGCTTTCTCAGTGAAGTTCATGAAGTGAATATTTACCATGCCATGCCCCTCATAGTTGCCCAATAGTCTTTGGGCTACCTGGGAGCCCTTTCAGGGACTAACAATCTTATGTCCAAAAGCTTTCTCCCAAAATTTTACCCAAGAATCAAACTGTGCCTCCAAATCCTGAGGAGGACACTCTGTTGAAATGTCCAGAGAAGAAGCAGGGCTTCCCAGAGGAAGGTTGAAAGGCAGTAGGCCT
Source organism: Molothrus ater (assembly GCF_012460135.2). Taxonomy (NCBI): domain Eukaryota; kingdom Metazoa; phylum Chordata; class Aves; order Passeriformes; family Icteridae; genus Molothrus; species Molothrus ater. The sequence continues at coordinate 61,533,284 of NC_050478.2, forward strand.
TCAGGAAAGCATCCCTATCTCCATTTTGTATCAGGAACCCCCCAAGATGGGCACACATGGGTCTACAGAAATTTCTACCTCACTTGGGAATCCATTCATCAAGAAAAACACTTCAACCAAAGAGAAGGAACAGGCAAAGAAATCAAGTCTTATCACATTTTCCTTTCTACATTCCTAGATGTTAATGGATAGGAAGTTACTCCGTGTGCCATCTCCTCTTCCACATAAAAATCTGGCAGTAACAAAACCTGCCCTGTTCTCATCTGCCCATTTTTCACAATACACAAATCCAACAATGCCACTCACCTGCCTACACACACTTCACTGTAAAATTTGCACTCTTTACAGCCTGTTAAATCTCTTCCACACTCAGGTTGGGTTGGCCTGAAAGACCCTCATGCTTACCCTCACCTCAGTTACACAGAGCAAAATATTTTCTCAAAAAACCAAGTACATTGGTTAGAAGCCTTCCTTAACTGAGAGCACAGCTCCAAAGAGGAATCACTGTTTAAACTGTGTGGATTTTTTAAATTTGTTTTAGGTGCAAATTCTGCTACCAGATCAAAATACCAGGGTAGGCTTGTGAGGGGGAGTTCAGAACTCCCTACCCCCCAAAATAAACCACACTGCCTCAGAACACCTGCAAGAGTTTCAATCACCTCCTGAGACTGTCACAAGCAAAGCAAGCAACTACCAAATTGCAACCAAAGAGAAATCACAGAAACAACCTCTTCCCCACACTTCAGGCTCCCATACCCAAAAACCTTTTCTCAAGCAGCAGCTCCTCCCAACCAGCCCCCTCTGAGAGCATCAAGGCTCCTTCCCACCCCAAGTAAGGCAGGTGGTCCCCATCACCCCTCCCAGACCCAGGTGCTGCTCCTTCCCCACAGTTCTCATCCTCCACCCAACTCCTGCTGCATTTGGTGCCTTTGCTGGGACTGCTCCCAAGAGAAAGGTACAGAGACACTCCAGCCAGGGCCCCCAGAAAGCATTTCCCCATCTCTCTGCAAGCCCCAAAAGGGTCTTATCTCCTACCAGTGCAACACACCTCTCAGCTGGGAACTACCACTTTCTATCTGGCCCTGATTTTCCTCTCTCTGCAGATCTCATCTCCAAATAGGAGTATGATTCTTTCTATGATTTTATTGGAAATAGTCCAAAGAAATTTGAAGACAGATAAGCTGTAAATTTTAACAGTTTGTCACCAGTTATTAATACTGGAAATGTTCAAAGTACAAACAAAGGCAAATATATCTAATGATTTGCCTACTATACCCAGAATCTTATGGCAATAATGAAATTCATTCTACACAAACTCTCAGATTAAGCTAAGGAGTAATTTCTCCTCAGTAATTTTTACTCCTTAGAGAAAAAATTCCCTTCCATTTTCAGTGCTGATGAAATTAATAGCTTTCATGCAGATAAATTAAGTGTACCTCTAAGTTCAATTTAGTTTTCCTAAAGAGCGGCAAGTGCCTGAGAAGAAACTCAGCTAGAACAAAATCTTCACAGAAACAAAAAAGGATTGCAGTTTTGATTTTCTTTAAATAGACAAAAATAACTAGGGTTCTTTTCCAAGATGACACTAGATAGCAGCTCTAAATATTTTCATCCACACAATCTATTTATTATTCTCTGTCTTCTCTTTCCACAAACAACCCAAGACTTTCCATTTCTGAGACTTCAAATTAAAGACTTTCATATGGCTAGCTTCAGTCATGCGAAGTTCAAAAATAGTATAAATGCAGAACAATATAAAGACCGTAAATCTAAATGTACATTAATTACATCCAGTATGTAACAAAAAGCTTACCCACAATAATCAAGAAAATTAAGAGTAGGTCTTTATTAAAACACAGTCAGAACCAGGAAATTAGAACTGTATTGCTTCTTGTATCTCTGTTTACTACGGAAAAGGATCACAAGTGATTATTTGTTCAGATTTCTATTTTGCTCTAAAGTAGGCCAGCCAGCTCAGCACTTTTCTTAAGATTATGAATACTTGTCTGCCCTACATATGGTTTAGGCTGAAACCAATCAGTTGAGCTGAAACATGTAGCAAAACCGACTATTTTCACATCATTCATTTTCAGCTGTAGTGAAGAAGTGCACAGAACAGGTATAAAAGGATCAGATTTTAAATACTTTTAAAATTTGCTTTGCCATTAGCCCAGTTCACTAAGGAGCTCACGGATTTCCTCACTCTTGGATTAACACTTCATCTAGATTCAAGAATAATTTGTTGTTCATTAATAACTCTTTAACCATTTGTTTTTTCTGCTAGTTTCCAGTTCATTTTTTTACATTGATTATCTCATTTAGTAGGAAAACTGAGTGCTGAACTGCATCCAGTAGACTTTCATATTACTAGTACATTCAAGATGCAAGCACGTTCTGCAAGAAGCCTTACATCAAAACTTTAAAAACATATGAAACAAAATAATTTATTGGATTTTTAACTGAATACTTTTGTTTGCTCTTTCTTCCCCACACAAGCCACCCTTGAGAGTTTTGTCGTTATTTGGAGGAAAAGAGGTTAAATCATAGAAGGTTGCTATCTTGAGTTCAAAATAGAAAATAGTAACATCTTCAAACAAACTGGGCTATTTGGAAGATTAGAACTGCAGAAAGAGCTTTGCTTAAATTGGTTTTAACTTATTTTTGTTAAAAGTTAGGTAGTCCCTTTTTCTAGAGCTGCTAAGCTCTCATAGACTCTATGAAGTCATTATCTTCAAAATATAAGTTAATTATGGGGAAAAAAAATCATATTTGGGTTTTCCTTTTCTATTTAAGATATAAACATTATCAAATCATTAGTACAACATTTCTGTCAGATTAACACCACTCAAAACTCTTGGCAGGTATCAGTAGCAAGGCAAAACAAGAGGAAAGAAATAAAAGGCTACATAGCAAGTTTGTTTAAAACAAAGGCAAGTATTTGTATTTAGTATTCTGATGTATGAGACAGTATTTTTGCACCAGGGAGAAGCATACCTTTCAACAGCTGCAAAACCTTGGTGTCAGATGGTGATATAATCCAAATGGGTCTCAGCAGCATGTCCCACAATATCCACAAGTTCCAGCACGGGGCTCTTCCACTTCCCCCAGGAGACCATTAACCATTGCTATGAATCCAAACAGCTGAGATATTAAGCAGCTGTATGGTCCAGTTTGAACCACGATATGCAGCCCTGAGGAATCCCAAGCTGTATTCCACCATCCAAAGAGTAGTGCAATATGGCACCCATCACAGACTGATGTTCTGGCAACCATCTCATTTTCCCAACAATCCTGTTGTGACCTGTTCAAAAATGAGGAAGAAATGTTAGTTCAGCACAGTAACTCTGCCACGTGACTCAGGAGCTAACATACAAATATAAAGTTATGCTCTTCTGAATAATTTCAAACACAAATTTCTTCACAGATTTAGACACATCCTAAACTCAAAGCCTGGTGGTAACATTTTGCTTTAAAAACATTGTGGGGCTGGAGTGTAAGAGAAGAAGATTTAAGAAAAAGGCTTTCATATATTTCTACAGATTGCACAGTCTTACCTTCCAGAAAGCACTGAAGTGACAGGGAAAAAAGGTAATATAAAGGCTCTTACTGCCCTGGTAGGTATGTAAAAACTAATGAAAACAGTAAGTCAATGAAAAAAAAAACCAAGTAGCAAAAATAAAACTCATCAACCCTTTTGAGGGAAACATATGTGATCTTCTCTGCCTCCTTAGCCCTGTTGCAGTGTCTCCCCACAGCACCTCCACCAGCAGATGTGCTACTTCAGCTGAGACCTAAACTTTGAGCACTACTGATGCCATTTGGCCCTGGAAGAAGGCAAAGCTGCCCAACCCACATCAGTCTGCTCTGGTAGTCCCTCTGTGCAATTCCTCCAGAGGTGCAAAAAGCAAGTTTGACTTAGGTTGGGAAGGGGACTATGAGGAATGGAGAGAAAAGTCTGAGTACTCTGCAGAGGAGGCAACAATGACATTAAGAACAGCGTCGGGTCTGTGAAGATGGGGTGGGGGAAAGGGAAAAGAACAAACTTCCACACTAAGGACAATGGAGAGGAACTAGAAGAAGCTTTTAGAAATTGGAAGATGCATGTACACAAAGATGAGGAGAAAGGAGAAAGTGAATATTTGTGAACAAGAATTACTGCTAGAAGCTCTGTCTGCATAACTGGGTAACATGGATGTAGGGCAGTCCACAGAAGAATAAGTTTAGGAGAGAACAAGAAGAAGCTTTATGTTTGCTTCATATCAGGAGAAACGAGCATTTCTATGCATGGAGGAAAGGAAAGATCCTGGCAAAAAGAGTTTTTCATGAGAAATGCAAGTATAAAGGTAGAAGAGTAGGTGGAAAGAGATTAAGGAGGAGGAGAATGTATAACAATAAAAAGTAAAAAGTAGACTTCAGAAATTCTGAAATGGGTAGATCTAAGGAGACGGGGGGACAATTAGAAAATGGGACAAGAAAATGCAAGAGAAAGTAGAGGACTAGGATGAAAAAAAGAGAAAAATGGATTATTATTATATAGCACAGGAAAAGAAGATGGGGAAATAATAAGAACTAAATTGATCCCCATAATTAAGAAAAGTACAAAGAGCTCACAAGTAAGTTTTGTGGAGTTGCAATGCTTGCTCTAGAAAGCGTGAACCAAAAGGAATGGAACAAAACCCAAGGCAACTATTGCATTTCCAAAGGGACGAAGGGAACTGAAGCCCAGCCGAGGAAGGGCCAGCCTGGACTGACCCTTCCCACTCTTCCTTCACTACGATCAATGCAGTCAGAAGAACAAAGTCTTCCCTCTGGTCCGTCTCTCTTCTCCAAAAATTGTCCCTCGGCACTTCTGCCCACCTTGGCTCCCTGGGATGGTCCCATAGCCACAAAGTGTCACCTCTGTGGTGTCTCGGGCCCCGCGACCCAAGCTGGCACACAGAGGAGCACCCACCTTGCCCCTGCTGCGCGCTGCCCTGCCCAGCCCAGTCCCACGGCCTTCGCCAGCCCCCCACTCCCTGGCCAGGGCCGCCAGGACTCCCTACAATCCCAGCAAGTTTTCCCCGTCTTCAGCTTTTCTCTGTCCCGACTCTTAAAAACACAACCCGATCCTACGAGTCCACTGCCGTCCCCACTAAAAAAAAAAAAAAAAAAAAAAAAAAGGGAAAAAAAAGTTAAACCTCTAAAATAAAACAAAGCCGGCACGAGAAGGAGGCAAACCCGCCCCCCCCCACCGCACCCCGACTAGTGCCCCCCAGCCCGCATTAGGGGAGTTCGGGCGGAATGACTGCCTTACCCTCCCCAAATATACCTGCATGTGCTCCCAAAAGTACAAAGGAAAGGCTGGGCTGGCCCGCGGACGCCTCCGTTGCGCTCCCAGACCCGGGCGCGGATGGCAGGGCGGAGGGGGGAGCGACGAGGGAGCCGGGGAAGAACAATAAACCCCAAGTCCAAACGTACCTTCTCCTTTCTCTAAACTGTGAAACCAGATTTCCTTAGAAGCCTACGGCGGGGCTCTTTGCTTTTAAGCGGCGGGAGAGCTCGAAGAAAGTTGAGCAAACCTCTTCCGATAAAGTTGCCGAAGATGAGTTAACCCGGGAGAGGCGAGGAAGAGATGGAGAGTTCATCCGAGTTTCTCCTTTTGTTCAAGTTGCCCGAGCAGACAAAGAGCCGGCAGCGGCGGCAGGTCCCCCGCGCCCCTGCTCCCCCCGCGGTCCGGGCGCCGCCGGGGTCCCGTACTGCCCTCGCCCCCCGCCTCCTCCCACCGCCGCAACTTTCCGTCTGCTCCATCCCTCCTCAGCCCCGACCCCGGCTCCGGCGCAAAACTTCCCTCGAACTGAACCTCCCAGAAAAAGAAAACAATTTAATTCAAGGCGGGGGAGTGGGGGGTGGAAAGGGAGAGAACCATCTCTCAAATCATTATTTCCGGTAGATGCACCTCTTTGTTTGGATTCCCCCGACTGTCAGTGAGGACAAGCCTCTGGGGATCTGCTTTCGGACAGTTTGATCTGCCGGAATGAGACGGGCAAACGGAGGACATAAAGAAAAATAACTTTCAAAGAAAGAAAAGCGGGGGGAAAAGTAAATAGAAAACAATATAAAACTCCGGAGTTGCGAAACGAACCCGTTTTTCATGGACACGGGAAGTACATAAATAAACAACTGAAGGGGAATTTCGGAAAACTGTTGGTTCTCCTCCCCCTCCCCTTCGCACTTTTCCAGAGAACGTAACAAAAAAAGCCCCCCGAAACCTCCTGGCCGCGACTCCTTGCCTCCGCCGCCAGCTCCTGGCATCCCTACCTGTTGCGTAAAGCGCAAAGATGGGCCGACCGCATCCGTCCCAAAGAAACCCAACGGGAAGGAGGGGACCTCCCGCACCCCACGGCCCTTCCACCTGCTCTGGAGCAGCCCCCACGGGGACACCGGGCACGGGGGTCGCTGGCAGCCCCGGCGGAACGCGCGGCCCCGCGCCCTGCCCGGCCCCGCTCCAGGGCGGCCGTCGGGGCGCCCCGGTCCCCGCCGAAAGTTTGGCGGGGCGGGGCCGGACTGCGCCGCGGCCTCGCACCGAGACAAAAGGAGCGCGGAGCAGCGCTGCAACTCACCTTGGAGGGAGAGAGGGAGGCTCAAGAGACACCTTCCGCCTCAGCCCTCCTCCTTCTCCTTCCCACCCCCCAGCCCTGCGGGACAGGCTCATGCTGGGGACCGGGACGCGATCCCGGCTCAGCCCGGCCAATGGTCCGCTCCCCGGCGCTGAACAAAGCGGGGGACAGCGGCCCTGCCGCCCCCGCCCCGCCTGTCCCCGCTGTCCGTAACTTTTTGGTGCCCACCTGGCATCCCGGCGGGCCGGCCCCGCGCTCGGGAAGGACGGGAAGCGCGGCGGTGCGCCCGGAGCGGGACCCGCACGTCGGGGCAGCGGGCCCGGGGCTGCCGGCAGGGCGGGAGCGCGGCCGGGAGATGTCGCCGGCTGGGGGGGCCACGACACGGACCCGCTGCTCATTGTCTGTCCCCGGGTGTGTCCGTGGCAGAGCGGCCTGGAGGGTGCGTGGGCGTCCACAGCACACGTGGGGGTCTGGAGAGTTTGTGCGCTCCGTGTGCACAGTGGACATGGGTGTCAGAGGCTCCAGCCCTCAGAACCTTGCCTACCAGGCCTGAAAGATGTCCCCAAGTGCTGTTTACTTTATTTTCTTTTCTCTTTCTGGTTGGTTTGTTTGTTTTTGTGTTGATTTGGTTGGGTTGTTGGGAGTTTTTTCTTGTTTGTTTTGCTTTGGTTTGGGGTTTTTTGCCTTAGAAACAAGCAGAACCTTGGAAAAGTTACTAGGAAATGGTAGTTAATAGCAGCCCACACCCAGTATGGTAGGGCTAGTTTTTCAAAGTCAGATAACAGAGGATGATCTTGAGATGGAGGATTTTTTTCAGAAGGGAGAAGAGAATGGAAAGGCACACTATTTAGCCTTTGGTTAAGTTGCCCTGTTGACAACTTCTACAGTCCCTGCCCACCTATGACTCTTCCTATTTTCCTTCAGTTCATGTTCATTTCATACCAACAACCCCCAACTTGTCCTTCTTCCAGCTCCTTTCCCCCTCCCCATCTTCCCTAGCCTTGAGACTCATTCAAACCATTTCCTCCTACCCAATGATGTCAGCCTCAAAATTTTGTTCTTCAAATCATTTTGCAGCTCCCCACCCAGGATCAACCTTTTTATCCTCGTGCCCAGGAGAAACTGCCCCCAGCTCTTCCACTGCTGCCTGTGATTTATGTTGCTCTTGAGCATGGTCTTGCTATGTTCTGCTGCAATGTACACTGCTGTTGGTTTTCATTACAGATTTCTGTGGTGAAATGATAATACATAGAGTGTAATGCCTGGCATGAGAAGTGCATCCTTGTAGTCATTCTTTACTACTCACCTTCTTCAGCTCTTATGCATTGAGTGCTCTGGAGCAACTATCCTAACACCTTTAAAATCTCCTTCTAAATTATTTTCTATGCACTGTTTCTCCCTTCCATCCATTTCTGACTTTTCACAGGTTTTTATTTTCTCCATCTACACTATTTCTATGGTTGTTTTGTCCATGTTTTTCTTTCCACCTCTGCACTTTGTTTTCCTTTATCCTTTGGTTTTATGGTGGAAGAGGAATGTTGACTGCACCTTTCCTTACTTCCACCCTTATTTTCTCTGATTTTCACATACACTCTCTTAGCAGGGCACAGTGAAGTCCAGCAAACACATATTCTTCTGCTAACACATGTATATTTTTTTGCTGTATTTCTTTGCCAGATGATTCCCAAATCCAGTGGAATACAGTCCTGTTGTTTGCTCATTGTGCATTGTGGCACAATCTGCAAACATCTTACAAAGGGCTGCTCTTGGTGGCTTTCTGGAAAAACACAAATTGTACAAGTAGCTCCTTGTGCCATGGGATTTTGGCTTTGGCAGATGTGAATGGCAAGTTGCATAAAGGTATAACTTGCTGAGAATTTGTGAAGATGTTGACTTACCCTGTGGTCTGCCAGCTGAGTTGAAGTTTGTGGGCAGGTAAATATGATCACCCATGTGCCCTTCTTTTCTTTCCTTGGAAGCAGGAGGCCAAAAGCTTCTAAAAATACATATACATTTTAATTCTCTGGTACTGGTGCTATTTAAACAAAGTATGTGTCTACCTCATAATTTCATTATGAGTGATAAAAGTTACTAATCATTGGATCAGAGGTCACCAGTTGCCTAGGGTCCCATAAGCATGGATCACATTCAATACACATAAAGAGAACAGAGTCACTATTGAAAATATCTTGTGAAGAGCTAACTGAGCAAGGATGAGAAAAATAGAAAAATTGTCAGAAAGAACAAAAATATCAGAAACATTTCAATAAAAGCTTTTGTGTCTTATAGAAGGCTTATTTGATGGGTAAGTGGCCATCTGCCATTGAGACAATAAAATTTTGTTGAAATTCCCTCATGGTTCATTGGGCAGGTAAAGAGAAGCATTAAGCAGTAAAAAGGAATACATAAGAGGCAATAAAAAAAGGAGTAGTTTATGATAATTAACATGAAGTAGAAATTATATAATATAGAACATCATTTGCAGAAGTCAAAAACATTACATAAAAATCCACATCTTGAATGGATGAAATTAAAATAATTTTACAGTAAGTGAGGAATGAAGCATCTCCTAATAATGTTCATAGGCCTTTCAGTTCTAATTATGAGACAAAATATTCTGCTAATGATACCTGTGCTCTGTAAGTGGGAAGATAAGTATTGCGCACAGAAAATAACCTATTTTTTGGTCTTTGGGCAGCACCTATCTCCAATAAACATTGAATCCTTAGCCCCAGATGCCTTGCACCCTAACATCAAAAAGTACTTGGTACTTTATGTCACAGCGATGTTCAGTTTAATAAATCCTGGAATGCCATGGAAATTATGGGAATCTATTGCTAACATTGTGCCAATATGAAAAAGGGGCAAACAGAAAGACACAGATTACAATACTCCATTTTGCCTGACATTCACCCCTTAAAAAATAGTGAAAGCCTGACATAGGACTACATTCAAGGACAACTAAGGATAAGAATAATGATTCTAAAGCACTGCTCCTTTATCTTTAATTCCTTTTTTGCCTTTGTATTTAAATTTCACAGTGGCTATAGGGTGGGTTGGAATACAGATCTAGTGGCAGCTCCACATGCTGACTGATCTGGCTTAAAGAAAGTCACAGCAGTGAAGAAATTTCCCATGGAATGCCAATATGTAAACACTTCCAAATGGCAGGGACCTAGTCTCTTCTGGCTCCCAATAATAGGAACAACTAGCCTGTGCTACCTGTGTTTAGTTTTTAAATCTCTGATTCCCACACTACACAGTCACATTTTTCTTAATTCTTTCAGCTATTGGATTTCTTTCTGTCTCCATATGACTTTTACTCTGCTTCCCAAGCCTCCTCAAAGAAAGGCTTTACCAAAATTAACTCTAGACATAATTTCAGGACTTTTAAGATCACAAAAGTTCATCAAATCATCATATAAAAGTCAAACTTTTTTCCTTGGCAAACGAGAGAGAAAACATAATCCAATTCCTCCTGTATCTATCCTGGCTGTCCATATTCCAGAAAAGTGTCCCATTTTGCTAAAACATTGAGTCAACACAGTCAACCACTTTTATTAAGAACAAAACTAACTATAACTCTAGCTGTTAAAAAAAGAAAACAACAAAACAAAACCAAAAAGGTCTGGGCTTCATTTTAAATCAAAATTTGTTTGGCTTTATTTTCTAGTTATTTTTAAAATTTATTTTATGTCTCGCCGCCTCATTAAATTAGTGTACAGTTAATTTTATAAATGAGGGCCTGAAAGCAGGGCTGGCTGCACAGGACAGGAAACCTTCCTGCAGAGATAATGTACTTACAGGATTGTTTTAATCTCTTTGAGGGATTACTTACATTAACTTGTTGAGGTTCCATTACATTTACCAAGAAAACATACATTTGCTTGAAGTTTCCCAGCTGAGTGGGCTTCTGGGGCTGTGGCACTCACTCAGCATTTGGTTGCCACACTAAGGGCAATGGCCATTTAGAAGCACAGTCAGGGCCAAACAGTGATGTGAAGGCTGGAGCTCCCCAAGCCCTGTATTTTGTGTAGCTGCTGTAATCACCCTACCATGCAGATCAAAATGAAGAGCAGCCCAGCCTGCAGCAGGGAGCTGGCTGCTGATTATGTCTCACTCCCATTACCACAGAGCACCCCAGAAGAGGGGGGCTGGTTTCAGTTCTTTCTATTTCAATACATCAGTATTAAACTCACAAAACTCATAGAAAAGTTAGTGTAAATCAGCAACAGTAACTGTCTTTGCTTTCACTGTGAGAATAAAAAACTACAAGAAAAGTTCAAGGTTGCTTAACCTTGCTTCCCTGAGAAGTGAACTAGCACTCATCCTCCAGGAGCATCTGAAAATTCTGACTTCACTGTGAGCTTCTGGACGTTGGCATGTGTAGGAAGAGGAGCAGTATAGCAGATGATCAGCAAAATGTGGTCTCAGGGGATAATTCAGATCTCCCAGCAATTTTTTTTGCTTCTCATTTTATTTTTCTATATGCAGAGGCTGATTTCACCACTACTCTCTTTGGTAGAAGTGTGAATCAAATCAATAGGCCAATCCACTCCTGTAAATGTGAAGACCAAGAAAGACAAACCTGCAAATGAAAGAATTGTTTTGGCATGAATTCTTCTCTACCCACACATACCCAGCAAATTCATAGGATGCGTACTTTTTGGGGAGAAGGAAAAACTCAGAACAAAAACAAAAACCCAAACCAAACTATATTATTTCAAAAGGGTAGAAAACCATGAGTTTTCCATTTTTTTTTAAAATCACCTAAGGTTCTTCATAACATCTGCACTCTGGAGAAAGAAAATGCAATTTGTAACTGATTTGCAACCAGCTGTATTTTCCTAGTGCCTTCTCCCAAGCCAGAAAAAGGGAAGTGAAATCCTCTCAGGGCTTCTATCAAGTGTCCATTTTGATCACGCCAAGAAAAGTCTTAGCTTGTAGACCTCATAAAAATAACCTTTTTGTTTTTATTTGCATATATCAGAGCCTCTTTGTCACCTCCATTTATATCTTATTTTGTTGGGATTTTGGAGGGATGGGGGGGTCTTGGGTTTTTTTGGTCCAAATACACTCTTTTTATTTGGCAAATCAATAATCAGGCACAGACCTGACTCCATTCTCACTGTTTCTTTCACTTTTCCATCCAGAGCCAATGGTTTTACAAATAGATCTTGTACAAGAGTCCCTAGAGAAACAGATAATTCCCAAGCAAATTCAAAAAAGTGTTTAGTTTAGCAATATGTTCATACATGATGATTGCTAGTGCAGTTTCTATTCCTCACAATTGAAAATTTTTGTTATGAAGAATGAGATCTCCATAGCAAGCTGAACAAATGAACAGGTCCACTTTATACTATTCTTACTAGATAAGGTCAAAATCATCACTTTTCCATATTCTTGTTCCCATTTACTCTATATATGCATACTACTTAAATAAATTATTTTCAACAAAATAAGACTAAGTTTGGGGAGTTCTTTTTCATCCTTACCTTCTTCAACCTGAAAGCTTTAAAACATTAACTCGGACTTATTCCTTCCTGAACATTTTGATTTGTTTGACAAATATTAAATTTCAATATAGCCACAAAATTAGATAGTGTATAGAGATTATCTAATGTATATACCTTCACCTTCAAAATTTTAAGAAAAATATGGCAATTTGTTTTGAATGTTTGAGCCTTACATTCTGAATATAGTGTTTGATAACATCCATTCTTCCCACCCCCAGACAATGTTCAAGTCATTTCTAGTTGTTTTTCAACTGATTTAATTAATTGTCTTCCTCTTTGGTTTATAGTAAAAATGTCTGCCTTTTTAGCTCACCATGTTGTGATTTAAGAAATCACCCCACAATATTGACAAAGATGCTGGACTAGAATTATTGTCAATATGAACTCTTCGGTTCATAAAACTTCTTGAGCAGTCACCTGAATATTTGAGAAGCAGGAAGCAGAGAAACTACAAAATCCTTGTTCTGAACTCCCTCATATAGCAAATATACAGGACAATGCCAGAAAAAAGATTTTAATCCTATTTACAATCTTGGCCTTGTTTAAAAGGGCTTTGCGCACCTTGTTTTCATATGAAAAACCTCTTTGCAGCATAATAATATATCTCTGTGCCTTCATAATATGGCCAGATAGATACACAGACAGAGGTTCTTGTGGCCAGCACAAAATCTAATTTGGGACTTCCCCATCACTGCAACCATAGCCAGTCCTACAAAAAAAATGCGCTTCCGCTTCATGTGGGTGCGGTTACACTGTCTGCAGCAGCCCTCAAAAAAAAAAAAAAAAAAAAAGAAAAAAAAAAAAAAGAAAAAAAAAGTTCTATGAGACTTCCCCCACAGGCACAAAGGGACAGGAGAAAGAACCAGCCCAGAGAGTGCAAAGCTGCTCCTGGTCTCCTGGCTGTGGACATTCCCAGTGTCACCAAGGGCCAGGGCACAGGAAGCTTGTGCAGCCAGAGGGGGCTGCAGCTTTTGGGACAGCTGGAAAGAGCCAGATGAAGGAAGAAGCAAGTGAAGAGCTGAGGAAAGGGAAGGGGATGAAGGACAGACTCCACTATCCTGTCAGAGGCCATGCAAGCAGGCAAAGCCTCCTCCAAACACAAGACTGCACTGCAGTTCCACCCACACAGCAAAACCAGGCTTGTTTACCCTGCAGAGTGCCACATTCTCCTGCCACAGATCCAGCAAACCAACACAGCCTCCCTGCTGTGATTTTGGCATGTGTAAGTACCAACCTACTGTATCTTTAGGTCTTATGAGTTTGACCCTTTCCACACAGAAATAAGTACAGCAAAAATGTGGACATACACCTGCTATTCTGCAGGATCATGGAATAGAATTTGTTTTTGCAAGAAATATCAAGGTCACCTAAGAGATACTATACAGTTCTGGTAAAACCAGCATAGTAAATATAGATGTGAGATAAACTAACTGTCTGGTTTTCCATTTGCCTGTGACCTCTATTACTGTTCTTTGTTCCTTTGCCTATAACCTCTAAAATTGCCTTTTTGATCCTTTAGGTCAATATGATTATCAGTCTCGACACTGCCACTGCTTTCAAATTTTTCAAATAAAACCTCATGTGGAAAGCTACAACCCTTTTCTATTTGTGAGTTATTAAAAAATTAGTGCCTTTGACTAAAATAGAATACTTTCAGGAGTAGATCCATATTCATAAAAAGGTAGCTATTAAGTCTTATTTATCATTTTATTTCTCTTTTGTCACTATTTACACAAATAATTTACCAGCTTTCACCCCTCACCTGTGTTTCACATATTTAAGCAGTATCATTAAAATCCACATTCATCACAGGCTCCACTCACAGCAACAAAACCAAGCAAATAAAACAAAACAAAAATCCCTTACACAAAGAACAAAATAACATCACAAAGCCAATTTACGCAAAACCCACCCCTTGTCCCTTCCCCACAATTACAGCAAAAACCTATCATGATCATTCCAGTCTCTAACATCGTTCAGTACTTCTTTTGCCTGTTACTTCTCCCTGTTACTAGCCTTGTCTCAAAATCCTCATGAGCCTGGGTTTTGGCACAAAAATCACTGTAGTGGGTTGACCCCGACTGGACACCAAGCACCCATCAAAGCTGCTCTATCACTCTCCTTCACAAGTGGACAGGGGAGAAAAAACATAATTTAGGGTTCAGTATTGAGACAAGGCCCAGGAGAGATCACATGCTAAATACCATCAAGGCAAAGCGCACTCAAATTTGGGATATTAATTGAATTTATTGCTAACAAAATCAGAGCAGGATAATGAGAAGTAAAATAAATCTTAAAAACACGTTCCACCCCAGTTCCTCCTTCCCAAGCTTTACCTCCTACTCCAGTGGTGCAAGGAGGTATGGTATGGAGGTTATGATCAGTTTATCGTGTGGTTTCTCCTGTGGCTCAGGGAGAAGACTCCTTCCCCTGTCCCAGCATGGGGTCCCTCAGTTCTCCATGAACTTCTTCAGCTTGAGTCTATCTCACAAGCAATGGTTCTCCATGAACTGCTGCAATGTGGGCCACTCTTCCATGGGGTACAGTCCTTCAAGCACAGCCTGCTCCAACATGGGTCCTCCACAGGGTTAAAAGTCCTACCAGGAAACCTACTCCAGTGTGGTTACTCTCTCCACAGGTTTGTAGGTCCCTGCTCCTGCTCAGGACACCCACAGGGTCACAGCCTCCTCCCAGGCATCCACGTGCCCCGGCACGGGTCTCTTCCATGGGCTGCAGGTGGATCTCTGCATCCCCATGGACCTCCATAGGCTGCAGCTGCTCAACCGTGGTCTACACCAGGGACTGCAGAGGAATCTCAGCTCCAGTACCTGGAGCACCTCCTCCCCCTCCTTCTTCAGCGACTGTTGTCTGTGGAGTCACCTCCTCTCACATGTTCTCACTCTGCTCTTCTTCGCCACAATTACATCTGCATAATAACTTTATGTTCTTCTAAAATATGTTATCACAGAGGTGTCACCTCATTCCTGATCAGCCCAGCCCTGGCCAGCCGTAGGTCTGTCCTGGGGCTGGCTGGCATTGGCTCTGCTGGACATAGAGGAAGCTTCTGGAAGCTTCTCACAGAAGACACCCCTTTAGCTTCTGCCTCAGTAATGAAGACTGGCTGTGCAAACTCAATGCACTACCCTGCTAACATTTTTCAAAGCCTATCCTAGTTTTAGTAAGGACTAAAATACAAACTGTACACTGAAGGCCAGCATCTGGAAGAGTCCCAGTCTTGATAAAGGTTACTTGGTAGGCATGAAATAAGTGTAATAACAATGTCTGTCTGATAAAAGTTGAATTTACCTCTGTATTCCATGAGTAAGAAGATACAATATATAGTGTCAATGAGAGACTGCTCGTGCTGCCTCAGGAAAGCTGAGGTGTATATTTGTCAGTATTCATAAAACAGGAGATTGTTTTGCTTAAACCTATGATTTCTAAGCAGAGATTCAATCCAACTGTCAGTGGAATGACTGAAAAAAATGTCATTGACACCAATATTGATGATGTCTGTCCACATGCAAACACAAACACAATGTGAGGTCAGTGCTCTCTCCAGCCTCACTCATGCAATCTCCCACACAAGTGAGTTCATGTAAATGTATGACTAATACATGAAAGCTGTAATTTTGGATGTTTCAGTCAAGTTCTACAGTGAGTTCCAAATGCAACAGCTTGAAACATTAAAACTTATCCCCAGCCTCTTTTGCCCCCCTCCATATTTTTTCTGACCTGTCATTTTTAAGATAATGTAGCAAATTAAAAAATAATAAAGCTCAAATAAGCCTATTTTTTTCAAATTTGTGCTTCACACAATGCCAGAGGTGTCGTGAAGGGAAAACATCATTGATGACCGCTTGCAATCAGATTTGAGAGATGCCTAATCTGTCAGTAACCTCTGCCTGTAAATTCCAATTACAAATTTTGTATTTATTACACATGAACACACTGTGTTTCCAGGTTCTGCCTCCACAGACAAGGAATAACTTATGGGGTGTGTAGGTCAATTGGTATTTTATATTAGACTCCAACTATACAAAACTATTTTCAATAATACATTCTCAGGGTAATCAATCAATTTTTTTAATATTTTTTATTTTTACAAAGTGAAATAAAGTATGGGAGAGGATAAGGAGAGGCTGCATCCTTGGTGATGACAAGAAAAGCCTGGAGAAAATCACCATATGCATAAAAAGAGGCAAATATTTACTAGACAAAATCCAGGCAGTGGAGAAATTACTACCTAAAAGCTGCAGCTGGTTGTCTCTACAGATTTAAAGGATCAGCTACCAAGACTATAATTCTAAGAAAATCTCCTATTAATGGATAAAACTCAACTGCACACTGTTTAGTACAGGCTGGGCTGTGAGAAATGAGATATTCCTTGAGAAAAAGAAAAACTCTGGTTTCCATAATTACAGGATACTGAATTTTCTTCACTGGTGTGACACATAACCACATCTTGGTGGCAACTGGTGGCTTCCATCACCAGTTCATTTCATAGGTCACCAACTGGCCATCAGATTGTAATGACTTCTGGCTATTTCTAACTGGGATTTAAATCAGTGACCTGAAGTAAAGACACTCATCCTATTATGAGCCTCCTGAGCCCTGTAAATTCCAGTGGAGCAGGGTTTTTTTTTTTTTTAATTCTTCTTAAGATTACTTCACACAGATATAAATGCTCATGAAAGATCTGAGATGAAGAAGAATTGAGCCTTAGATATTGATAGGGAGCCTCATTCCTCCTCTCTTCAGTGAAAACTCTAGAAACCTCTGGTTTGAATTATTCTTTCACTAAGCCACCTGCGCATGCGATGTGCATGTGAGAGCGGTTTTGGCAATTTATCAGCTTTAGTGATGGCTGAATACACAGATTTTATATTCTAAGGCATCTATCAGAAACACCTGGATGCAGATATCAAAAACACTGGGAGTATTTCATGTGGTGGTTTGCTTCATGTAGGCACACTGTACTGAAATGGTCAGTTTAAAAGCACTGGAATGATTTCTGGGAAATTTCCTTTCCTCTTAAATCATCTACCATCACATGAAAAAACAGTCCATAAGCTCTGCACTTCCATTGCCACAGACAATTAAAAACATAAAATAAAAGAGGAGTGGAACCAATTGCTCCCATCTTCATTGAAAAACAGAAGCTGAAAATTCCACTCTAGGAAAAAAAGTTTCTGCAAATTCAGAATACAAATTGCAGGGAAAGATTTAGAAAAAGAAATTTAAAAGCTTTTTTAGACAGCTACATGTTTTAAGTTTAGGTCACTGTATGCAATCATATAAAATGAACAAATAACTGAAAAACTGAAATTCATGAAAATTATATTGATAACTAGCCACAACCAGAGGCTGCAGAATCATTATTAAACTACTGATGCTGAGCTTCCAGCCATCATATGATCATCAGACTTTTAAAATCTATTTCAGTTAGAAAATGTCTACTTACATCATTCCTGCATTTCTTTCTGAAAATTACATAAATATTATATTTATACATCCAGTAAAAATCAAGTTATTTTTCTAATAAAGAATTCAAAGAAAAATAAAAATCCTGAAGTTAAAATCAGTGTGAAAAGTGATACTTTCCTTGTTCTATCATCAAGGAAAGAATGTTCTAGTGTCATAACATTTTTAAATATTCAATATTTTAAAATATTCTTGATTTTTAACTATAAATAAATATGAATATCTGAAGAGGGAAATATCCTTTGAAGTGACCACAGACAGCATGGCTTTCTAGAAACAGGAAACATTTTACACTGTGAGACTAAACACCCAGTGGCATGACAGATAGCAAATAAAGTGTAGACAAACTAAATTCTTAGCCAGGCCTGTGCTGATCTCTGTATGTAAAACGTTGTACGCACATACACACGCCCTTCAAACAGAAATGATTTTGTAAGAAAATTATCAGAACTTACAAGGCAGAGAAGCATTTAGATGTAACTGCAGTCCAAACAGCACAAACTTCTTAAATTATGTCCAAAATCAAAAAGAGAACTACAGAGAGGGGATAAAAGAGTAGCATGAAGCTATGTGATTAATTTTCCTTAGGAAATTCTCTCCCATGGGGAAAAGCTGCTGGTGCTTACAGGAGGGTATCTGGGCATTGTGCGAGGGGCAGGGCAGGGGAGAAAGTCGTGTGTGAGCCCTCTCTAATGAAGAAAGTCTTGAATAATCAGTCCTGACTGCCAGAAAGGGTGGGCATGATGGGTTTCAGATGTTTATCAATAAATCCCACTTCTCTGCTTTGTGCTCAGATACCCTCCTGTAGGCACCAGCAGCTTCTCCCCATGGGAGAGAATGGGTGCACAGAGCTGATCAGCCAGCAGAAACTGGGTGTTATGACGGAATAATATTCTTCAATATTTTATAACACAGGTTTGGGTTTTGAAAGGCAATGATGAGGATTCTTGGAGTCATGGGATTGTGACCTGCCCTTGTTTGGAAGAGGCACCTACATCGGTGGCTTAAATTGTGCAGTTGGATTTATTAAAAAGAAAAAAAAAATCGTGATTCCCACTTCTGCACACTTCCTAGCTTAAGCTAGTTTACATCACTCTCTTCCCTGCTGAGTCACACAGCCCCAGCTGGAACTGTCACATGGTTTATACTACATCCTGCATGTCCTGCAGGAGGTTTTTCCTGCACTAAATTATTCCTCAGTTTTCCAGCCATTGGTGAAGAGAATTGTCTTAGCTTTTACTGGCAAAAAGTACCTTTAAAATCAGAACACATATGTATGAGCAAGCCCTATGGAACAAAGTAGACAAGTTCAGAGGGAGAATTATTTTGGAAGGGAAATGCTTGACTAGAAAGTTACTTCAGGTCCCACTATGGGCGTAATCCAGAGCAGATTTAAAGCACTGATGCCTTTTATTCTTGAGTTCAGCACACATTGCATCAAATTGCATAAAATAATACTTTGGGTGTTCTCTTTAGAAAAGTATGAAATATTAAAACCAACCTGAAACACCAAGGCATATTTTCACAATCATAGGTTGCATTGTGGATGATAAGGTGAAGCTAGCTAATTAGCAAGTGAGCCAATCTTCATTTTTTCATCTCTGGTGCTGCTATTTAAGTGATTTTTGGGTCTCATGGTGTTTCAGCTGAAGTGTAGAATAGAACAAATAGAGCACAAAAGGCCTTTAGCTGTGCAGGAAGGACAAGGCAGAGCTGCATTGGGGATCACTTCTTGCTCCTCCTGAGCCTGCACAGCCTTTGTCAGGCAAAGCTGTTTGCCCCCAGGAGTGGGGGATTAGGATACTTATTAATAATTTATTTCATTTTGAAAAGCTACGGTCAACTCAAACCCAGCTTCAAGCCAGCATAAAATGACAGGGACAGAACAAAAAACTTCATTGCCTTGTGAGGTTTCTGTAGTCCCTCTCTGCTGTTGCCTCTGCTATCAAATCCAAAATGTTCAGTTGGGTGTGGGTGCATTTGAGAAACTTGCATTGTTTCACTTATTGAACAAGACTTCTATAGCAGAACTAAAAGTAGTCTCTCTTCCTTCTTAATTAAGAGCAACACTATTTCGTTTACTTTTCATTATAGCCTATTTAAATAGTTCAAGCCCCTTTATTTCTTTATTTTTGGAATGCAGTTTCTAGGACCTACTTATATTCCACTAAAAAAAACAAGAAGTATTTGATCGGAGTAAGTAATTTCTGTGATAGTATCAGAGGTAACACATTATCCAATTCAAGACTTACTACTATAAATAATATATTAATCCCTCCTTTAATCTGAATGGCTACTTTATTAAAAAATTCTTTGCACAAAGGATGAAATTAAATCTAATCTCTGATATGACATCCAGTAAAATGGACAAGGCCTAAAGCAACTTATATCCTCTTTCATCTTCCATTATATATGGCAGGAAACCTTAGTGAACTGTTTACCAGCTGTTAATCAAAGCTCAACCTACAAGCACAGCTCTCTCAGAATTTTAAACATTTCCTAATTTCTATTTCTGTACACATTAAAGGAATTTATATTCTACCTGTGCAGAAGATCTTGTGAGATCCTCTCCCTATAACTCATACCCATTGGATATGTTAATTTGTTGCAGAGAAATATTTGGGAACAACATTGAACTAAAGAAAGTGAGAGGAAAAGAAATAGAGAGGTCCAAGGTGTTACTCATAAAGATATATAGGGCTGGAGAAAAATCAAGATCCTAAGCAAAAAGGCAAGAAAATTTCCAAGAGTAGCTGCTTGAGGATCAGAGGAAAGGGATGTAGGGATGTTTTGAAGGGACTATATTTATTCCTCTACAAAGTATTATAAAAAAAATCAGCATCTCAAATTTTATAGACTTAGTCATGGCTATGACACATAAAGACAATCTCATTAACATAATTTTCATTGCCATATAAAGTGTAATTTTGTTTTGTTTTCTGAGGTTGTTTTGTATGTATCTCTTTTTACATTGGCTACATGTTTAAGACTGAAGGTTCAGGCATTATGTGCCCTGCCTTGACAGAGAACAGGCACTACCAAACACTTGGAACCACAATGACAGAAATGCTAACACAAATATGTGAGATGAGTAGCTTGTTCTGCAAGGGCTGAATTAATAGACCATTAATTTCAATTAGCAGAGTTGGCGGTTTTAAGTGCTTATTGCCTTTAAACCTGAGAAACATTATGAGTATGTATGGCCAGATAAGACTCATCTTAGACAGGACTTAGATTAGACAGGACTTAGATTAGACAGGACTTAATTAGCACTTTGTTACATTTCCTAGGTTTGACAGTCACATGAAAAATTTTAATAGGAAAAAAGTCAAACTTACTTAAGCAGAAATCAAGAGTTAGAGGTTAAGTCTTTTAAAAAAAAAAAAAAATTTAAAAAGTTTCTGGCAATTATTCATACCTGAAACAACCTTGGTCAAGCAGTTTAAGAGGACCAAAAGATTTAGAAGGTTAATTTTAGGGAAAGCTTCAACCAACTATTATTTAAGTTTGTCCTTTTATAATTCAGAGGATCCATTTTGTATACATCTTCCATGTTTTGGAATATATTCAGTGTTTTGTTTTATCACATGTAAAAATGAAGGTGACACTGAGGGTCATATAGACCTTCCAAATAGTTTCATTCAAAGTTTTCTGTCAGTTCCTTCACTACCTGAAGGAACAGACAATGATTAATCGGTCCACACTCACAAGAAATCTTTTGTCACCAGGATGAAAGTTAAAACAATTTTTCTTTTACTATCTAGTTTATAAAATCAATATGTCCAAGATACCACAGTTAGCAAAGCAAAAACTGTCTTCCCCATTACTCTATACATAAAAGAATGTTAAAGCACTATATATGTATTTAAATCTAAAAAAATGAACTGTCACAAAACTTGGCTGCATTTTTGCCAATTAATAAACATAAATGCTTTGTTCAGTGTCAAAAATTAAATAACTTATACTTCCCAGCACAACAAATCAAGACCATTCTCCAATAACCAGGTCTTCCAGGAAAGAATAAGATACACAAATTAAAGAACGGGAATTAAAAGTAGAGTGGTCCAGCTTTTTCCTATTCTATCATGCTAGGACACATTATAAGACACTGAAATCTATCTCTAAAATATTGGAAGACACAGTGACAGTTCAGCTCACCAGCCACAGATTATGCAGGCAATCTAACAGCCACTTAGGACACACTCTGCAGAAGCACTTTGGCATTAAATTCCAAAATGGTGAGGTGGTAGAAATAACCCACTTTTGTAAAAACCACTGTCACAAGCTGCCTCCAAGCAAGCTCTGAACCAGAGTTTTTTGTCCTTGTCCTGGAGGCTCAAGATGGCTGGTGACCTTATCTCTCCACTGGCACCAGCTTGGCTGGAAAAGTAACCATGGACCTTGCAGGACCTTGCAGGTCCTGTCCTTGGTGGCTTACTTCTCTTTCCCCTGGAAAAGACAGGGGAACTGCAACACAGCATCTCTGCACTCTTTAAGAGTTGTGTGAAGGTTCTAGAAATGCAGCCCTTCCCAGTTGGGTAACATTGAAATTAATGCCCTGCTAAAATAACTTATCAGATCTACAGACTGAAGGGCACAGCTGATCTAGACCTTGTTTTTTAACAGGAGCACATTGTAACAAAACTACTTTCTAGCCACCCAGCATATTCTAGCTAATATCCCCGTTCCCCTCCAGATTTTATGTATTTTTAATGGAAGCCTAATTACCAACCAAATACAGTTTGAATGAATGCATGAGGAAAAATAAACATAATTTAGAAAGTCAGAAAATATTCATTAATAATTTTTCTGGCATGATAAAAGTGTATAAATTAAGAATCTGAGTAAATATATGTTAAACTACTTGAACATATGCAGACGTAATACATACTTAAGCCTAATGGTTAGCAAAAGGAAAAGCTGAATTACAACAGCCAATGAGAATCAGTCCTTATTTAGAAAAATACTTAGGAAGCACAAATGCAAAACAAGATGAAAATCAATTATTTAAATCAAGGTTTCCAACTTGACAATTTAAATCATGATTAAAATTGGCAATTTAAATGGCTTTGATCTAAATCTATCCCCTTGATGTGAAACCAGCCCATTTTGTTTCTCATCACTGTTGTTCTCAGAGCCCCTGATGAAAAAATGATTTGTAAATGTGCACATGTGGATTTTTTCTTATAAGTACACTTTGCTCGACAAGTTCATAATTCACTTCTGACAAGAAGAGTATTAATTCTACTTTAGCATACCAATGGCACAATTTTATTCACCAGGAAATAATATTAAATGTGAATTGTTTATTTTAAGTAATAGTTTTTCCCATTCCTGCAAAATATTCCCACATTTCATAACATTACAGGAAAATTTTGTACTTAACTGAGTTTCAGATCACCAACAGACCTGCCAGTAACAAGCAGAGCCACAAAAGCTTTAGATCTGCCATTTAACATCCTTCAGGGGAGGCCACAAGAAGACACATCCATGAAGCCATAGGACACCAGATCCTCCCTTGAATGCCAGAGTCACTCAGAGTAGCACAAAGCATAATCTTCAAATGCTTCCAAAACACATTTCACCAGCTGGGGGTGGCTATAGGCAAAAGGCTCTTTGGACTTGCCTTTTTAACTTGCTTTCCTGAAGAGGTGTTGTGCACTTCTCTCCATCCATCCATCCATCCATCCATCCATCCATCCATCCATCCATCCATCCATCCATCCATCCACTCAGCTGTAAGTTTTATAGAGGGAAGCTGGATCAAGAGCCAGTACATTTCTACAGGTTTTGCACAAGGAGATACCTAGGAGAAAGGAGAAAGTCCCAGACTTCAGCCTAAATGAGCTCATCAGGACTGGGTGAGATCTCCAGGTAGGGCTGGCCAGAGGAATGAAGATAATATGCTCCAGGTCCTGCCAGATGGGTTGCAGCAGGAGCTCTCCTAAGATATGGATCTGTAGAAACCACATTCCACTGGCTGACACAATGATTTGCAGATATCCTCACCTCACAAGAAATTAAAAACTATCCTTTGTCTCTAACATTGCCTGTGGATACTCAGCTCATGTGCTCTGCTAGAATTAAACCAAGATACAATTTTTTTACCTCCACTAGGCTCTTAAAGCATTCCTCCTACCTCTTTCTCAATTGCTCCCTTCAGATACCAGCAGTATCTATATATATCCCTAGTCACCAGCAATATTTCTCCTTTAATACCCGGGGTATGCTTTAACAGTACTGTTTTTTTCTAATCTTTTCTTGAAGTTCACCTCACATTGGGTCCCTGCTACTGCAATAGGTATTCTCCTCTTCTTTCCACACATCCAGACTTTCTGATGACCATTTTCATGGCCTATGGGCTATACCACGTTGACCTGATTTGTGGTCTTTGAGCCCTTTTCCACAAGTAAGTTTATCTTGGGTTCCATTCCAGCACCACCACATGCTTATCAACTATCTCATTGTTCCTGTGTAGCAGTGAAGAGCTGGACACATTCACTTCGTGATCCCAAATTCTTAACTGTTTCCTTGTTATGTTTTGTATTTTCTCGTATCAAGGCAAATACTTTGGAAGGGGTCCCTGTTCACAGGGAAATTTAGCAAATTTATATGTGTTCTTTTCCAAATCCCTCTTTAATAAGTGTCTTTATCTGTGACACCTACAAAAAATGAAAGCGCAGTTAACTCATGATGCTTCTGTAGTGACATCAGTGCTGCCAAACCAAATGGCAATATTAGTTTGTTTTCTCCTCATATCCATGGCTGCTCTTCTGTCCTACATTTACATCATAAACAATCTAAAGTGGATCTCTTCTTTTTGTCCTCTACTAATAGTGCATCCAGGCCATGAGCTGCTGATCTAGGATTAAGGGCACCAACACAACAATAATAATGCAGTAGAAGAGGAGGAGACTATGATTTCATTTCTATCTAAACCTGGAACAATTTGTTAATGGAATTAGGAAGCTTCCTTTATGTAATTATCACTGAGTGCGTCAGTCAAAGTCTAACTCATGGTGTGTATCTTTCACTGTGATAATACAGTGTTTTAGAACTACATGGAGTACACCATTTAGATAAGCTGAGATGGAATTTATGACTCTCCATTTGCAAACAGCTCCAGAGCACTAATATGCATTTTCAATTCAATACAGAAAAGCAAAGGACTCAGTTGGTAAGGCCTCGTGCTAAAAGTGAGGAGAGCTCAAAGAACATTTACATGCTTTCTTTCCCTCAAAGCTGATACAAGAGAACAAAATATTATTAAAATACTCAGTATTCCTTCTCCTTATTTTTAATGAGAATATACTCTCCTTATTTTTAATGAGAATATTATGTATTCTTACTCTGCTCCTTTACCCTGCTTCCTGGAAACCTTCTAAATTTATTAGTTAGAAAAAAAAAATCAACAACAAAAAACAAACCACAAATAAACATTTAAACCAATCCAAAGGAAAGCATCTTAATATGATTTTCTGAATGATGTTGAGTCTTGGACAAAGTTTGCAGGAAGACCAGGAATTAATCTGAAGGTGCCTGTTTCCAACTGCCTGTTTTATCCTCTCATTTCCCTACAGCTAGAACTATGCAAGTTCTTTCATTTGAAAATAATTGTGTTGTTTTCTTATTTACAGAAAATATGCCCTCTCCTTGAAAATTTGGCCTGAAACAATTAGAGCACATAAGTACTTACATGTAAACAGGAACTACCCCACATAATGATAAATTATTTTGCCTTTCTTGGTGCCCTGAGTAAATCTGAATCAATGGCATCACAGTCACATCAAATGCCACATTTCTGAATGACAGCAATCTCCAGCAAAAGGTCTGATGAGCCTGAAGATATCTGAATTTGTTGTAATGGAAATAAACCAATCCAGTTCCTGGTGTTAAAATCTGGAGAAATGCCCAGACTCACCTTCAAAGTGCATTTCATTTGCCAGTCACCAGGTCCCCCCTGTCCTGTCTAACTCACTGCCACCAGCACAGAAGTCGCTTTATGCCTGGCCAATGGACCCTCATTAGCAACCATCCCACTGTGGCAGGAATTATGGCTTCAGCAATTCTAGGAGCCTGGAAAGATTTGAGTATTTGCTTCACTTCTTTGAGAGGGACAGACTGAGGGCTACATGCAATCACAAACTTCAGGCAGGCTGCTACAGCAAAGGGTCGCTCTGTCCTGTTTCCTCTGACACATCAAGAATGTGACTATTTGAGAGATGCAGTCAGACTTGAACCTGAGTGTACAGGTTTCAGTGAACTGTGCTGAGATCACACAGTCAGATCTTGTCTAGTTTCATAGCAATTTCACTTCTTCAAAACAGCCAACCTGAGCAAGCACCTTTTAAATTATTCAGCTAGAAACCAGCTGTTTTCATTTCGCTTTCAGAAACAGAATCACAGTTTGTACCCAGATTGGTGCTATTTTTGAGTCAGTGTGCAGAGATACCCTCATCTGAGAGCCTTGGTCTAAGCTCAGGATGATAAAGTAGCATGGGCACACCTTGGATTCATCTTAAATCAGATTCTTTTCACTCTACTAGAAATGCAATATGCCTTTTGCAAAGGAAGGAGATAAATTCTTAAACATGAGAAATATGAGGTCTGGGAAGGAGGTAAGACATAATGTTCTGGTCCACTATTATACTGTCCTTTGGTTCAAATAAATGCACTTAGAGGGAAAGATGTAACATGAGCCATTTGGAACCTCATTATGTTCTTTTGCCAAGTAGGAGGGTTAAGCTTTGTTTTCAAGAAACATGGAGGAGCTAACACAGTGGGAGAAAGGATACTAGGAGTTAGTGCATACTGGTAGGAAAAAAAAGGCATAGGAAGTGACTCAGACTAGTATAATCTGGTCAAAGATGCTATATTAATCATGCTGTAAATTATGCCTACTGAGGGGATTTGATTCTGTTGGTGTTCTATAGGTTGGTTACTATAGATTCAGTGAATGCTACTCCTTGCTTTGTGATGTTTATGTACAGTGCACAAAACAGAGCAGTTACTGACCAGGAAATTACTGAGTCATCTTTTGTGCCATGGTATACCCATATTGGAGAAAACGACATGTGTTTTCCTCATGTTGGT
Organism: Molothrus ater; assembly: GCF_012460135.2. NCBI lineage: Eukaryota > Metazoa > Chordata > Aves > Passeriformes > Icteridae > Molothrus > Molothrus ater. The sequence goes on from NC_050478.2 coordinate 61,559,973, forward strand.
GGCAAAAATCCTACCTGATGCTTAGAGCTCCTTTGAGGGCCTTGGAGAGGAGAGGTTGAAATGGCAGGAGGTAGATAATAATTTTTGAACTCTAGCATATTAAGATGATTACAACATGTGTAGACCCAGGAGGTCTCACATTGTAATAACTTGTTAATGTCTCCAAAGTTTTACAGAGACCTTTATGGAGTTATTCAACATGAAAAACATTACCCCACATAGGTACATTCAATAACTAGATACAATATGCAGAATACAAGAGCCCTTGGGAGGAGGATTGAGCTCAAATCTACTTCTTTTTTTGTGGAGGCAGATGTGGGAGAGAAGGGGCCGGCCACATGAAGCCTCTGCACTCACAAGGCTGATCCTGTGTCACATATGATGAAGTGTGTATGTCACAACAGCTAGCAGAGAGGCTGGAGAGGCCTCTGGCTCCATCCTGTCCTTCCCACTCAGACAGGCCATTTCTGCTGGCTGTGTAACACAGGAGCACAAAGCCTGCAAATGTGTTCAGCACTGCTAACTCTCAGGGAACCCTACACTGCTGTTGGGAAAGAAAGAAAATACAATACTGTCTATGTATGCAATCACATCACACACTGCTTCACAAGGATGGGAAGGAAATGAAATTATACACAGGGGAAGCAGATCTGATTACTGAAAATTATATATACACTCTTGAGGTGAACAGTCTTCATCTAATTTGCAGGTAAATTAATGATTAACAAAGAAGCATGATCTATTAAAAATAAATTTTAGTGACAGACATATGCAGCCTATTATGCTGATTTTTTTCATTTAAATCTTCTACTTTAATTCTTTTCTATATCTCTCTCTGCACTATGAAATAAACTGATGTAGAAACAGCAGTTAGAAAAATCAGTGTCCTATCAAAGGTGAAGAGACAAAATTGTCAAGTACAAGAATAAACCAAATTATCTACACTGAAGTTAAAACGGAAATAGTAACTTCATTTTTTCACTCAGCACACAGATGAATTCCCTTAGCATTACCCCAAGAAGTTGCAGAGGCCACAGGCAGGAAGGGAATGCCATGGAGGACAGAATAAATAGTTAGTGGTGTGGGATTCACTGGTGACAATGACCACGTGTGGCTGTAGAAATCCCTAAAATGCTGACTACTGGGGTGAAGGCACAGCAGGTAAGGAGCAGTTTTTCTTTGCCCTGTGTGCTGAAAAGTGGCTACACCTGCCAGTAGCAAGGCTGGGGCCTCTCAGAGGAGCTTTGGCAGAGGCTCTGGCAATGGTGACAGGGCAGTAGGAGGGAATGATAGCTACAGCAATCTCAAGTTGGAGATTCCACAAAGCTGTGGAAATACACCTCTTCATAGGCATCCACCACTGGGGCCCACATCCAAGAGATGATCCAGTGTTAGGCAATCCTACAGTCAGACACCAGTTGCAATTCCTAAAATCTACTTTTCTTTTACATTTATCTTCATTATAAAATCCTTTCAGTAAATTTGCTTTCTTTCTCCTTTGCTAAAGGGCTACTACTTTTCTTTCCAAAGCAATTACACTGGAAATATGGTCTATTAGGAAAAAAAAAGAAGAAAGAAAAGGGGAGGGGGAGTATCTTTGGTGATACATCCTCGTGAGGCTTTGTTCTGGGTACTTCCTGTAGTGAGGGACTTGTCTTATTGCAAGCAGCAAGGAACAGAGAAATATTTGTTATTCATGTACATATGCACATATGTAACTGTTGTGCAGCCTGACTTCCTGAAGCTATCTGGAAACAACAATTTGTGTCACGGAAGAGCCCCCAGAGAAACAATCCGTTTACCAAGACTGGACTTTATTATAATGGAGAGCACAAACCACATAGGCAGGAAACCATAAAACCCCTCAAGTTAACTGTAGCCAACGGCCCAAGGGCCTGGAGTGGCAGCGGGAACCGGAGCCAGGCAAAGGGAGGGATGCAGTCCCAGGCCTGTTGCTCGCCAGTGGATGCAGCCGGATGTTGTCGCCTGTCCCAACACCACGCCTGGCCCTTTTCTCCGCTGATTTTAATCAGTGCCCAGACCCAAGAGGAAGCTAATCGCTAACCACACGCCTGGACACAGCAAGGTGCCGCGGCCGGGCGGGGCTGGGCGCACCCCTCCGCTGGGCTGCCCATCCGCCCCGGGCCGGGCGGGGATGCTCGGGAGACCCGCGGGGCCAACGGCACAGACATGGGATTTGCAAATGACCCTGGACAGGAAAGGCGTTGTATGCAAAGGGGGCTAACCGGGAAAGCTGGCAGGCAGTGAGTGGCGTGGAACTGCTGATGGGGTTTTTTGCAAGGCAAATACAACCCAGGAATTCACGGGGATAAGGCAGAGCAAACATTAACCTCCTGCGCCGGTGGCTTTGCGAAACAGCCGCTACCACGGCTCTTTTAGCTTGCTGCTCCTTTTTCATGGAAAAAGAGCTCGTGGCTCAAAGCCAGCTGTAAATTAACAGCTAAGTGAATCCATTATGTCAGTGGGATGCGTTAATCGGTTTACAAAACACTGCTCGAGGTACGATGCATATTCGCAGGCAGGAAGGGAATGCAGGCGGGTACCCAGGACGTCGAAACCCAGCGGGGTCACCGGCCTCGGCCCCGTCTGGCGGCCAGCGGGGAGGAGGGGACAAGGACTTCCCTATGAGCCTCCAGCCTCCCTACAGCTGACGGCCGGGTTTTGCTTACGCTTTGCCTTAGGAAGTCTTCATTAAAGTGCCCCGGAGAAACTATTTTGGATGGGGGGGGATGGGGGGTGGGTGGCGGGGCCCCACTGCCGCTAGCTCGTTCTCACCCGGACGGCCAGGGCAGAAGGGAAAACATGAGGGGAGGAGGAATCTCTTTAAAGAGAAAATAATCTCAACCCGCGGTCCGCCAGGGCGAGCTATCGCGGGAGGCGAGGTCGGGACCCCCTTGCCCTGGAGCCCCCGCAGCCCCCAGCGGTACCGGCGCCGTTCCCCGGTCCCGGTCGGGCGGTTCGGCAGCGCGGCCGCCCCTCCCTCCCCGGCCCCTCCCGTGCCGTCCGGAGAGACAAAACACACCTGCCCCGAGGGGGCTGGGGGCGTAGCAATGATGACAAGGGCAGCCCGGTGTTAGGGTTCAGTTCCAGCTGATTTTATTTCCTTCCCGAAGAAAAAAAAAAAAAAAAAAAAAGAAAATAAAAACAAAACAAAACAAAAGAGAGGTTATTTACAGAAGGTATATCAACAATCTGACAGGCAGTGAACTTGACATGGTTAGCTGGCATGATTTTTTTTCTTTTTTTTCCTTTCCCCACGTTGATTTGTGGGTGACCGTAGACCAAAAAAAAAAAAAAAATCTACACAGCATATTGCACAGGATGGATGACCAAAAAAGAACAAAAAAAAAAAAAGAACAAAAAAGTTAAACCCTTAACGGAACCACCTCATTAGGCAGACGTCCTAGTGCCTGTCATGTTATATTAACATACATAAACACACAATCTTCTTTTTTGCTTATTATAATACAGACTTAAATGTACAAAGATGTTTTCACTTTCTTCATCTTAAACACAACAGCTATAAACCTGAATACATATGCTATCATCATGCCATAAGAGACTAAAACAATTATATTTAGCGACAAATAGAAAGGATTAAATAGTCAAATACAAGAATGAAAAACGCAGTACATAGTGTCGCGAACTCAAACCGGCATTTCGATAGATCCAGTGGTTTAAACGGCACGTTTTTGCTTAGAAAAAAAGTGCAAAAGATGTGGTTTACAAGTTAAAGGTACAGGATCCCTTCTGTGTAAATGCACCAGTTGCTTCATTCATCCGGGGCCAGGTGGCTCCCCAAAACGGTAGCATCCAGTGTCAATCCCTTCCCCCGGGCCCCGGCCGCCCCCTCCGCGCGGAGGCGGGGGGCTGCGGAGCGGGCAGCGGCGGGGGCGGTGAGGGATGCTGTCACTTTAAGATGCCTGCAGATTGGAGTGTAAACATGGACAGAATAGGGGCTGATTCGTGGGTGTGTGAGAGTGTGAGTGAGCGTGAGCGCGCACACGCGTGTGAGATACTAACCAGCGGCCCTGTTGTTAAAATCAGGAAATCCAAACAGCGATTTACACCGATTTACACCCCCTTTATATATTTTTTACAAAAATACACTGAGAAAATAATCAAACGTTTTCATCTCTCTTCTCTTTTTGTTTTTAAAAGTGTCAAAAGTCTACATTTAAATATAAAAAATTAAAAGTTAAAACTCTAGCCCTTCAGTGAAGGAGACATAAAAATGGTGCGGGTAACAACGAGAACTACCAAAAAAGGACAAAGAAATACAAAGTCAAAAATGTTTGGCCAGTATAAATACGTCCACTTATAAAATGGCATCCGATTACATTTACAAGGAAAAAAAAAAAAAAACAATACGAGGATGGAGCATCGGTGAGAAAAAACAGTCTTTTCATTTACAGCTATAAGGAACAAACACATACATACTCTGAGAAAAAATTTGGTCCTGAATTTTCATTTTTTTAAAGTCCAGCACAGATTTGAGTTGCGTTTGAATCCTTTAAAGAGTTAAGAATGAAAAAAAGCTGGTGATATTTTTGTAGGAATCAAACATAGCGCCATCTATCTGCTTTTATATTATCCTAACACTAGTTTTGTTTTTTTTTAACTGTTCAACAGTCTTACAGAAATCTTGAAAAGATAGACAGTATAACATGCTATATTAAACCCCACCAGTGAAATAATCCAACACCATCACGATTCTGAGTAAGAAGAAAAAAACTACTTTTTTTTGTATTTTCGGATTTGTTTTTTTTTCTTTTTTTTGCAAAAGCCATCGCCCTCAGTTTCCCCTGTACCACATCATGACAGAAACTGTTCCCACTCGGTCTCTGTTTCAAAAGAAGTTTTCAGTGTTCTTGAAGTTTCAGCCTTATTTTTCTCTCTACATATTACATGAGGTGACTGAGAAAAGCGCTGCTGCCACCTTATCTGTACGTGCAAATCCATTTCAGTTTATTATTATTTACCCCCACCGTATTTCCAAGACAGCTCTCAAGTGTAAGTCTGGCTCTTCTCCACTTAACTAGGATCTCAGTCCAGCTCCATCCACCTCCTCCTCCTTCTCCCAGCATTGTTGCCTCTTCTCACCGCAGAAGAAACCGGGACAGGATTTCTCCCCACAAATGTGAACCTTGCAAAGGATTTGGGTGGATTTTCTGTTCTTTTTTTTTCCCCAAGCAGTTCTGATCGCTCTTTCATTGGAAAGGGCGAATGCTCAAGACATCCAGTGTGCGCTCAGCACAACGCATCGCTCCCCCTCCTCTTTATTCGTATAAAATGGGCAATAACAAAGAACCCAGAGGTGTGTGTGGTTTCCCCTCCCTCCCCCTTTCTCTGTCTCTCTTTTCAGGAAATAAAAAAAGGGAAAAGGACAGCGTCTCGCTCCCGCCAGTCTCTCAAAAAGCACCGTCAGGCTCCTCTCTCGGAGGGGGTGTGTGCGGGTCCGTCTGCAGCCGGAGGAAGGGGACTGCTGGCCTTTCCGCAAGGAGAGGGCGATCCCGCTCCTTCCCCAAGCTCAAGAAGCAGTCTTTCAACAGCCCCTTCCCAGAAACAAACAAAACACTTCCTTCCCCCCTCCCCCCCAAAAAATATCCCAAAACACAAACACCAAACAAAACAGAAAAAGACACAAAAGCGCCCGGCGGGGTGGGCGAGTACTGCCGACAGCCACGCGCGCCGGTGCCTCCTCCAGCAGGGCCCGGCTCTCGCCTCAGTAAGTGAAGACCAGGTTGGAAATGCTGGACTCCAGCCAGTCCCCCGAGATCATCTCACTTACCTCCGGCGTGCAATAGTCCGGGAACTCAAAGTGCGAGCCCGAGCCCGGCTCGAAGTTAAAATCCAGGTCCCGGTCGAGCACCGAGGAACTGAAGCTGCCCAGGGACATGCTCTCAAAGCCGGGGCTGGGGTTCAGGTCCAAGAGGTCGTCCTCAAACTCGTCGTCCGACGAAGAGGAGCCGGAGGAGGAAGAGGAGGAGGAGTGGGAGGACGCGGAGGAGGAATGCGCCGTCGAGGGGGCCGGGGAGGAGGCGCGCAAGCTGGTGTAGCTGCGGTGATCCGAGGGCGAGCCGGAGCCGGAGGGCGAGGGGCAGGCGACGCCGCCGCAGTCCCCGTCGGGCCGGCCCGCGCCGCCGCCCCCCTCCTCGTAGAGACTCAAGGGGTCGCCGGCCTCCGCCGAGCTGCTCAGCGTGGGGCTGCCGGGCACGGCGCCGCCGGGGGAGGCGGAAGCAGCCGCCGCCTGCCCGCTCCCGAAGATGTAGACCCGCTTCAGCTTCTTCTCGGCGAGTGGCTTGCCGGGTCCCGAGGGTGCGCCCGCCGCCCCCCGGGGCTTGTAGAGCGCCTGGTGCTCGGGCGGCAGCAGCGCGGCCGAGGGCTCCCCGGGGAACGGGGCGGCCTTGCCCCCCGCCGCCTTGCCGTGGGGCTTGCCGCCCGCGCCGCCGCCGCCCGCGGGGGAGGGCTTGGAGCCGCCGCCGCCGCCCTTCTTCGGGGCGGGCTTGGCGGGGGCCGCGGGGCCGCCGGAGCCACCGCCCGCGCTGCCCCCGCCGGCGCCGCCCCCGCCGCCCTTGTCCGCCTTGTCGCCGGGCTTGGCGGAGCTGTTGCCCGACTTCACCTTCTTCCTGGGCCGGTACTTGTAGTCAGGATAGTCCGCCATGTGCTTGAGGCGCAGCCGCTCCGCCTCCCGGATGAAGGGGATCTTGTCGCTGTCCTTGAGCAGCTTCCAGCGCTTGCCCAGGCGCTTGGAGATCTCGGCGTTGTGCATGTCGGGGGACTGCTCCATAATCTTTCGCCGTTCGATCTGTGACCATACCATGAAGGCGTTCATGGGCCGCTTTATGTGCCCGCTGGGTGTCTTGCACCAGCTCGGGTCATCCGCCTTGCCCCCCGTGGAGGCGGTGGAACCCGGCGTGGGGGAGGAGGCGATGCCCAGCTCGATGCCGGCCCCGGAGTCGGAGGTCTCGGCGGCCAGCAGCGCCTCCGTGTTCTCCGCCGTGTTGGTCTGCTGCACCATCGCGGCGGCGGCGGCGGGGGGCTCGCCGGGGCTCAGCGCCGCTCCGGAGCTCAGCGCCGCTCCAGCGCGGGGCAGGGCGCGCAACTTCTCACAGCGGCACCGGGACGGCGCAGCCCCCCGCGGCCGCGCCCCCGCTCCCCGCACCACTTGTACTTCCACACCGGCGCCTCGTCCCCAGCGGCGCGGTCCTCTCCCCCTCGAGGCAGCGGCGGCGGCAGCAGCAGCAGCAGGAGCGGCGGGGCCGCCCGCGGTCAGACAAGAGTTCCTGCAAAAGCAGCGCCCCGAGCCGCCCGTCCAAGTTTGCTTTTTTTTTTTTCTTGGAGTGTTAGGCTTTTTTGGGTTGTTTTTTTTTTTGGAGGGGGGGATGTCGGTCTGCTTTTTTTCCTCACCACATCGGGTTTCCCCCCTCCCCGAAGCAGCTGGTCCAGTTCACAAGCGCGTTCCGCCTGCCCGCGGCGTTTCAGGAGAGCGGCACTCCTGCCGCCGAAAGTCTCTCAGCGCTGGGCACGGCCAGCGTGCACCGCCGCGGGGGAGGGGGGAGGCGGCGCGCCCCCGAAGCCCCGAAAATCCCGGCTCCAGGACCCGTGGTGGCGGCGGGGTCGGTGGCCAGGAGTTTGTGCAGGTTGGATTTGGCAGTTGCGAGGTACCGAGCGACAAGGAAACCCCTCGGGATAAGGCAAAAAAATGGAAAAAAAAAAAAAAGAAAAAAGAAATAAGAAGGCAAAAATAATAATAATTGAAAAAATCGCCGTAAAAAAAGAAAAATAAAAAAGCGCTCGTGCATGAACGAGTGTGTACGTCCCCGGCAGGAAGAACAGCGAGCCGGGCGCCCAGCTCCGTTCTCCTCCTCCGTCCTCTGCCGACGGCGGTGCCGCGCTGCTGCTGCTCCGCGCGCGCGGAGCCCCGCGGAGCCGCCGCCGCCGCCCCCCGCGCTCGCTCGCCCGCCGGGCGCTGCCCCGCGCCCCCCGCACGCCGCGCTCCGCCGGCCGCAGCTGAGAGCGGACCCCGCGCCCGCCCCGCGCCGCTTTATCCTTTCGCAGCCCGCCCCGCGGCCAATCGCGCGCTGTATCCAACGCCCTCCGCGTGCCAAGCCCCGCCCGCCGCCCCGGGATTGGCGGCCGGCGCGGAGCGGTAATAATGGCCGCGTGCAATGGGAAGCGCCCGCGCTGACCTCATTCCCGGCGGCGGGGCGAACTTTTTAAAAGGGGCAGGAGGGCAGCTCCGCGCGCCGCCCCGCGCCTCGCCGCGCACGTGCCCGCGGCCCCCCGGCCGCGCTCCTCCCTCCCCTCCTCCCTGCTGGGGGGAAAAAAAAAAATCAGGAAATCAGCAAAAATCATCATAATACAAATAATTAAAAAAAAAAAAAAGAAGAGAGAAAGAAACGGAGAGCCGGGAATGAAGGCGTCCCGCCCCCGCGCGCCGCGGCTGCGGGGCGGCGAGCGGGGACACCTGCCCGCACAAAGGGCCGGGAGGCTGCTCCTGCCGCCCCGCAGCCGCCGCACGCCCAGCGGGCAGCGCTGCCCGGGGAATGCCGCAGGGCGCCCCGCGCCCGTCCCCACGCCCACACGCGGAGTGTCACGGCGGGGTCGCCAGCCCTGGAGAAGCGCCCGCCAGGCGCGGCCGTCACGCCCCCTCCGCCACGGAGCTGGAGCGGAGCTCGCAGGGGTGGGACGGGACCGGCGGCGGGCACCGGGCACGGCGCTGAGTAACCGCTGCCGCCCGTCCCGAATTCCCCGGCGCGCAGCGAGGAAGAGGTGTTGCCCTTATCGCGTTTTTAGCCTCCGACCCCTCTCCTGCGTTTCGCTGCATGCCGCGGTCCCACCGAGGCGCCCGATCCCGGGGAGTGGCTGCGACTGGGGGTCTCGGCCCGGCCCCTCCGGGTCCCCAGAGAGCGGGAGGGGCCGCGGGAGGAAGGAGCGGTGCGCAGCCGGCAGGCAGGTACCGGCCCTGGGGGGAGGTGCTGCCGTCCCTCTGCCAGTCCGCCCCGCCGAGCAGGGCCCCCTGCTCTCCGCGGTTCTTCCCTGGCTGTAAGGTGCTTTCGGGTATTGCTGTTTGGTGTCATGTGCCCCTCCCTCTGTCCTGCCCTGATCAGTAATGAAGAAAAGCAGGGCAGCGAGGTCAGGCGCTGTGCAGCGCTCCTGCAGGCCTCGTGGCATCAACCCCCCCCCCCCTACAATATTCAGGTAAACGGGGTAGTTAGACCATAAAAACAGTGTCTGTGTTGCTTCCCAATGATTCCTCACATCACTTATCAGGCCAGAGACCAGAAAAGCTATTAGGCAAAACAGCTGTGAAAATTTTTGTTCTACATAACACCATTTAAAAACACCTTTTAAATCAGAAGCAAAATAATGGTTGGATTAAGCTAAAATATCTAAGATAGAGATCTAAAAATAAATTGCATATGTTTGCAAGAAAATTTATGGTAGGATCCTTTAGTAGAGTTTCTAGCTGATTGAGAACAGGCTTTGGATTTTAAGATCTCACACTGTACTCAAAGAACACGGCTGTGAAATGCTGAGAAAAATCCTGAATTCTCAGTACCTCCCTGGGTAGGCCACCTACATTACTGAGACTGTTTACAAAGATACAAATTAAATTATAGCTTTGCATGCAAAAATAATACATTGGTTCCTCATACAGCCTCTGGATAAAATACTGCTTTCCTCTAGGTTGACGACATCCAGTGACATCAGTGGAGTTTCTCACCTTTACTCTTTGTAAGTAGTAAATCACACTGGTTTTTTTCCCTGCAGCCCCAAAGCTAAGATCAAATCTCCTCTACCCTATACCACCACCAACATCTACAGAAATGGAGGTTCACTGTGGGTTTGGTGTCAGGAATAAGCACTGGCTTTTGCTTACACTCTTGGTATTCATGTGTAGCAGCGTGAAAAACTGGGACTGGGAGCAGTCAGTAGCTTCTGGCTGCTCCACCTGTCAGCACAGTATCCAGCAGGATTTCAACCCCCAACTGTTGTATTTTACATATAAATATCAATTTGTTTAAACTACAAAGCAAGTAAAATATTCCCATGTTTCCAGACACAAATTAAAGCAAAACAAACAAACCCCAAACTGATAGGCAAACATAGAAAGAAGAGGCTTAAGAAGCTTTTCACTTGTTTGTGTTAAGTTCTGCAAGGTCTTGACCACCATGAATAAAATTCATCTCCAGGTGAGGAGTTAAGTGTCTTTCCTGATCAAAGCAGCCACATCAATTTAATATTGGTTCACAAGGTGGGGATGGACAGAAGACTATTGTTTCCTGAAAAAAAACTCCACAAAAGTGAAATTTAGGGTTACTTAATAAAACAAGTAAAGTGTAAGAACATTATGTGAAACTCTATAAAAAGTATTTTACAACAATTTCTTAGCTGTTTCCTCAAAGTTAATTGCTTCCACCCCTAATCCTCCAGTGGTGGACTGAAAGTACTTTCCAGCTCCCCAAAATTTTTAAGCCTAGGCATAAAGCGCGAGCATTCAACTTCCGTCTAAAAATGAAGTATTTAAGAGTATTGGCAAGGCTTCTCCGCGTTTTACAACTTTAAAAGCCTTAAAACTCCATTCTGTTTCCTGCAGGCTCGATGAGGCCGGGGGTGCGGCGCGGGACGCAAGGTGGCAGCGCTGAGCCTCTTCTGCCAGACGTGGGAAAACGCGGAGCTAGCGAACCCGCGATTATTATTTTTTTAATTTTTTTTCCCCCCCTGTAGTTTTACGGAGCAGCATAACGCTGCAAGTTTCTGACTGAAATTCGGTGGGTTTGCATCAAAGAGCGGCAGTGCCCACGCAGTCAGCTGTGCGCCGCCGGAACAGCGTGCGAGTGATGCCAAACCCCAGTGCGGGGTTTAAGGCAGGGGCACTGAAAACATCCCTCTCACACACCGGGACCTGCAGTTCGCCTTGCACATGGAGCAAGAGAGATTGCTCAGGAACAATACTCTGGACAAATCTAATGCAGGACTGGGCAACGCAAGCATTGATTCCATCATCCTATCCCTGGAATTGTTCAAGACGGGGTTGGATGGGGCCCTAAGCAACATGATCTAGTGGGTGGTACCCCTGTCCAAGGCAGGGGGGTTGGAACTAGGTCATCTTTAAGGTCCCCTTCCACCCAAACCGTTCTATGAATCCCGTGATTGATTGCAGGTGCTCTGTGTGAATCAGCACGCAGTCCCCACCGGCTAAAACGCCTTAAGGACACGCAGATTTAGCACCGCTCTTTCCCCCTCCCCGCTCTTCTGTTTTAAACAGGATTTCCAGCGCACAGGTTCCTTTAACTGCAGCCCTTGCCGTTGGTCTTTTCCACACCCCCAGCTCCGTAGGCTGTGGGAAATGCTTTGCAGCCTGCTCCGTCTGAGCTCTCGGGAGCAGAACTTCCCTCCCGTGAGCGTGTTCCTGCGTGCCCTGGCCGGCGCGGAGCGCTTCCCTGCCCTGGCGCAGCGCAGCCAGGAGCCCCCGCAGCTGCTGCGGCCGCCCCTTACCCCTGCACCTCCCCGCTCCGCAGCCCGGCCGCTCGGGTTCATTGTCGCGCACGTCAGTTCCGCGCTGTGTCCCGAGCAGTGCCCCCGGCCCGCAGGGATGCGCGGAGCGGCGCGGTGTGCCCGCAGGGCGCGGTCGGCTCTCCGCGCCCCGCGAGGTCCCGCGGCGGGGCGGGGCAGGGCAGGGCCCGGTGGGGGCGGCCCCGCGGGACTGAACCCGCGTGGGCCGAGTTCACCTGCACGGGAGGGGCAGAGCAGTGACATCCGAGGGTCGGCCAGCCATCCCAGGGGACACGCTGCGGGAAATAAGTGAATGAATGAAAGGTGATTCACGAACACTTTGCTTTCCGTGCCCCCGTGACAGGCATCCACAGGGTGGGGAAAGGTGGCATCTTATTTATCTCGAAGAAAGCCCTCTATTATTTCAGAGTGTTTTCCTCTCTGCGAGCAAAATTTGCCTCTGTAACACATATTTTTCCTGACATTTTGTGCCGCATTTGAAATAGGTGTATTGGGGTTATTTTCAACCTTCTTGAACTGCAAATGTCAAGGCCAGAGCAGAGGTATGGTGCTGAAGAACACATTCCCCACCACCTTTCTATTGCCTATTTTGATCCAAAGAAAATAAAGTAGACATAATACTTGCCATTAAGGGGGGAAAAAAATAAAAAAGGTATGGTTTTTGAAATAACATGATGATAACAGACATTCATCAAAGATCAAAGAGCATGCTTAAGGATCAGAGGTGTAAACTGAGACATGAAAGAGGGCCCTCCTTCTTCGTCCTGTTTGCAAGAAGAAAACTCCATTGTACAATTGCATCACTCCAATTCATAGTGTACTTTTATTTAAGGTGATTCATAAACGCTTTGAACTCTCTCCGATAGCTTTGTGGAGAAGAATTTTTATTACTGGGAAGTGTTTTATGGAGGATTTTATTTACTTAGGAGTGAAAATCTGTTGCCTAAAGTTGTATGGCATTGTTTCCTTCCAGACTGTATATTCACTTGCATTTTACTTGAGTACAAGCCTGCACATAGACACCCAGTCCTCCTGTTATGAAATGCCAACACATTTCTAGCTCATTTAATAAAATAAGTAGGTAGGAATCCATTTGCATATACATATTTATATTAATTCAGATATTTATCACTTATATGTAAATGTTTGGTTTGGGAAGGTAGAACACCTCTCCAGTGATTTTAGTAAGAAAATATGATAATGCTTTCTATCCTTTATCCACGTTGGTGACTTTTTAAGTTTAAACTTGTTCCCTAAGAGTAGCACCAGTTCAAAAAGCTCTGCTAAAAATATTAATAATAAGGAAACTTGGAAAACACATTGTTTGCATTTACTTAAAAGGAGAATTGCACCTCTTTTTCAATCCTGTAAGATTTAGTAGACTTTATTTGGTTTTTAACAGCTTCATATAAGAAGAGCTTTTAGTTCATTTTAAAAAAACGTTTTGGCAAGCCTTTTCTGCAAAGCGAAAAGCCACAAGGTTGAAGAGGAATTACCGGTCTGCTGCATATGTAGCAGCAGATTGCATATGCATGAGCTGCAGCTGCGTGAAGGCCACCCCGGGAAGGGGAGCCCGAGAGGAGAGCCAGCGGAGGGGAGCCGGCGGTGCCTGCAGCCAGCGCTCTGACAGAGCCCATCCTTCCTCCCTGCAGGAGGGGCAGGCAGGCAGGGCCCCACTTCTTTGGACCACTGCACTTTTTGAACGTGTTCCTTTCCTCTGCCCCTTAAGTTCCCTCCCAGCCATCTGTGTTCTCCTTCCTGCTTGCCCTCACCTTCCCCTGCCTTCTACAACCTTATCACCACCGCCTGTGTAACGTTCAGCTCATCTTTTCCTGCCATCTCTATGAAAGAGCAAACAGCTGCAAGCAGGCAGTTCAGCAGAAGCCCACACTGTACCAAGAATGAAGTAATATCTGTGCCCACTTCCACAACATTGTGATGTCACCCAGATTTTAGCATCACTGATAAGAGGGAGCTACAAAACCACTGTGCATTGAATTAAATGTGGGTTGTTTTTAAGGATCTTCAAGTGGGATGTTGCATGGTATTAAATTTGGTGTATGAATGTCTTCTTGTACTAAGAAAAATGTTGCTTTTGCTCACTCCTCCTGGAAAGGAAGCATAAGGTATTCCCTGTGCACACAGGAAAAAGATGTTTTGTAAAATGTAGATCTGACTCGGTTTTTGCAAGGTTATTTCTTGAGTGATATATTTAAGATAATTAAACTAAAGGGGGGGGAAAAGAAAAATATCTTGCATACTGTTTAGTTGTGAAAATGGTCCTTTCTTTCTTTCTTTTGCAAGCTCTGGGTTATTAACAAGTGATTATTGACAGGGTTCAACTCTAAGTAAAGAAAATTCCTCTGGCAACCTTCAGGCAGTTGTGGTTATCCATGTACAAGGTATTCTGGCAGAGGTAGACAAAGAGTGGTCCATCATTTCCAGCCTTAGAGAGTGTTTAGTACTTGTTATCATAAAATTGCCCTTGTACTCAAAAAAATCCATCACCTTCCATTCAGCCCCATAGTCTTCAGACATTAATGGATTAATTCCTGTCAAACAGTTTTTATTTAAATTTTCTGATTTGATGTTCCTGATGCACAGATCAAAAAAGCTAGATCAGTTTCTTAGGAAGAGGCAAAATACATTTAAATCTAAAATGAATGAGAGGAAAAAAGTAATTTTCTCTTTTCCCTTTTGTGCACTGGACAAATGGAAGTCTGGCTTTCATCCTGGTTCCTTCCATATAATTGTTCTTAATGATGGTGCTGGTCTGACAACTAGTAAGTAGATTTTGGTTTTTAATCTTTTCTGAATAGATTTCTCAAATGATACCACTCTGTACTTGCCAGGGTCTCTTCTATAATCTCTGAGACGTATCTCACTTAGGCTGTTTGTGCAGAAGTTTATTAGTTTGATGTTAGACATAAATATTTAGTTAGAAATAATAATTTTTTCAAAATCTTTTTTTTTCTCTAAGAATTGTACCTTTTTGAACAGAGTGTCAGAAGAAGGTGGTGAAATTCTACACTACCCTATGTAATCCTGATCTAGCTGTCACACTCAAGAGGTTTATACAGGAGTTATCTCAATGTGCAGGTATGCTCAACTGAGGGACAATGAATTTGTGTTGCTCTATAGAGTTTGTATTCAAGCTTGAATTAGTTGCTATGAGAAATAAATTGTCTGTATGGAACCTTGGGAAACTGGAGTATTATACACTACAGGAATCAGGCATTTTCTATGTATTTTCCTAAATTTAAATCACAAGCTCCTGTCTTTCCAACAATAACACAAAGTCTGTTGTCTTACCTAAGTATCAGAAATTAATTTTAAAAATCCCTGAACTGTTGAATTTTGCTTTATAAAATTATTGTGTTATTTAAATTACATAAGAGTATGCCAGTGTATAGTATTTTTGTGGATTATAAATGTAGCAGTTGAAAAACATTACAAATATTGCATTTCTGCTAATTAAAGCTCTTCCACAGAAAGATAACCTGCTAAACTTTTGTTTGTTTTTTTGGGACTGCCTTTGAAATTGGAGGTGTAAATTTTGTTGATAAGCTAGAAAATATCACTGTATTCAAGAAGACTGTGCACATCCAAATAGTCTCTTCTTACTCTCATTTAATTTTTCTTTTTTTTTTTTAATCCTTATTTTAATGTCTGGCTGATGGGCAGTTCAGGATGGGGTTGACTTCCACAAATCCGTAGTCTGCTTAGAATTATTGGTAAATTACAAAGTAATATGTGTTATAATGGCCTTACAACCCAAGCATCTCCCAGACAATACAGAAAGTCAACATTTACACCAATATTTCTCAGACTTCATTGAACCTGCCTTCACCAGGAGTCTAGGTCTACTCTTTCATGCACTTCTCCTGGTCTTTGTGGAGGCTCTGAGGGGGAAGGTGACGGTGCTGGTGGGTGATGCTGCAGCATCCCCACACATGGACCATTCCAGGACCATACCAGGAGCTGCCCATGTGTGCCCCAGGGCCAGGGCAGGGATTTGAGGCCCTTACTTTGTTTCAGTGCAGATCTTGCGGTTTTCCTCAGGCTCTCACCCCCGTGAGGTAAAGAAAGTGAGAAAGCCTCTGCTGGGGTGGCCCTGGTGTTATGTGGAAACAGTGCAGATGTTTCACAGGGTGTGAAAGTAACCAGGATACTAGGATACTGCATCTCGTGTGTCCTGTAGTTGATGTGTTAAGTAAGGCTTACTGTGTTAAGTAAGGCTTATTTCAGAGGTGTGCCACTGTCAAGGAGCAGCTCTGAGGCACCAACCGCGGTGTGTTGCTGAAGCAAGCATGTGTATATGCACAGCCACTGTGCTCAAGACTTCTGTGTATGACCTTGTCAAGGGGGAGAAAAAAATCGCTGGCAGAAAAAAATAGTGAGACCACTAGGGGAAAAAATCCCAATATTTAGACTACAGACCCAAAAAAGACAGAAGGTATCAAGTTCCTATAGAAATACACACTGGAGACACTTGCTTTTTAGGATAGATAAAAATACCTGTGGTGTGGTGTAAAAATACCTGAGCTAACAGTATATGAGCCATCTCAGGCACCAGAAACAATACTAGCTTTTTAGGTTCTCACCCTTGTTTAATGCATCCCATCAGCAGTGATTCCAGGGTGGCTCCAGTTCTCTGAGGTACTTACAGAGCAGCTGGGAATGGCTGTGGTGCTGCCTGGCTCTTGTCCTGCTGATCCCCTGTGCACAAATCTTCTCCCCATTCCATCCTGGGGGGAAGGCTTTACCAAGTAAGCACCAGCAGGCTTCTGGCTCCTTTGCATAACTTCACCAGCCTACAGCTTCTCGTGTCTTGAACTTTGTTTCACTGTTCTCAGCCTCTA
Source organism: Molothrus ater (assembly GCF_012460135.2). Taxonomy (NCBI): domain Eukaryota; kingdom Metazoa; phylum Chordata; class Aves; order Passeriformes; family Icteridae; genus Molothrus; species Molothrus ater. Next base: position 61,576,379 of record NC_050478.2, read on the forward strand.
GTACAACTTCTGCACTAATTTGTTACTAATCCCATAAAGGAAATTTAAACAGCAATGACCCAGAGCACAGCTCTCATTCCATCCAGCTTTGCAATAATTTACCTATGGGTGGTTTATTGATTTCATCTTCAGAATCACATACAGCAAGTAAGAAGAAAAATTGGCCATCTACTGATGAAGATAAAAATCATACATGATTAAAACTTTCTCAAGTAATCTATTTTTCTTTTTCCTTTTTTTATCCTAGAAATATATTGCCATCTTTACTGCTATAAATGGAAGAAGTTCTGCTGTTCTTACATAGATATATGCTGATGTATTTTGTAATCTTATATGCTTCATATCTATATTCAGTAAGGGAGGTTTGAAAATGCATGCTGCTGTACATCAGCAGCTTGAAGCTGCTTCTCAGAAAAGCTCAACATGTAATGCCAAATTACTGCAAACTAGGGGAGCAGAAGTGGTATCTGACTGCTCTTTGAATTGTTCACAGAGTTCTAAGCAAATCCAGCTGTGAAAGGATATCTGACACTCAACTATCTCACAGCCATGGTAAGATTTCAACTCAGACATTTGATTGTATTTACTTTTTTTTCCCTCCTGCAATTGCTCTTCTTTTGGAACACAGGGCAACAGCACTATATTAAGCAGTGACAGAAGCAGTGGAATCTGTTTAATGAAGGCTGTAATATTCATGCTGGCTGCTGTGATATGCCATTACTTAAATGAGAGACTTGTATAGCTGATACTGTCATTTGAAACAAAGACAAATTATAGCACCAGTACATTTTCAGGAGTATGGTTGAGTAGTTTTTTAAGGTTTAGTTAATAGAGTAGAGGACAGTATCTAGATGGAGTAAAAAAAATTATTCAGCTGGAGTAAGAAAAGGTTCTGTATTCAGGGCACTCATTAATCATGAATCATTCCTTATTTATCATTCTGGCTTTGGATTCTTCAAATTGACTTGTGACTGCTAGGTCTGGTTGCACACGTGGCAAGTCCAGTCAGGGCTGGTAGTCCTTCAAGACACTGCTCTGGCAGCATCTTCCCATGACAAAGCAGGAAATCATCCTGCTGGTTTGGTCTGTGGTACACCCTGTCACTGTTAGGCCGGATGTGACATACACACACATGATCAGGATCCAAGAAGAAAAAGCTTTTTTATTCTGTGTGTTCTCCAGCTTATATACTCTTAACAAAGCGTGATCTTAAGTCATTAACTACATCACAATAACTTATTATATTCATTGGTGCAAAGCAATTAACGTCAATATCATTGGCAAAAGTTTTGCAGAAATTTAATAAGGCACATATACACATCTACTTATGCATGTAACCTAGCTTACAAAAAATTTTCATGTATCCTTTCTAATCTGTTTCCATGCTGATGGCCTTGTCCTCTTCCTTGCTATGGATACACTCGAAAATCATCAATTGTTATTTCTTCTATTAACTCAGCTTTGCTTGCAGGCCAGCTGTCAATGCCCCCCATAACACCCCTGTCCTGCCCCCAGGAAGGGTGGCCAGGCCCCCCTGAGCCGATGGCACTGCCCTCCTGGAGAGGAGCAGGGGCTGCCTGGGTGCCTCCCAACCCTGCCTGTGCTCCCTGGGCCCACTCTGGTCTGCTGCCCACCCTGAGGAGATGCCCACCCCAGCACTGATGTGTGGAGGGGGACAGCAGCTCCGGAGGGGATGACTGCTGCTTTTTGGGGGGTGGCAGAAGTTTTGCATGCCTTGGTCTCTGCAATAGCCCCATGCTGCTCCTCACAGCCACCCTCTTCTGCTCAGCATTCTGACACCCATTCACGAGTAGGCAAGGCAGCATCCAAACACCACACGTGCAATGAACTTCCTCTTCTTGTGTGTTTTTTCTAGCCAGAAAATAAAGGATAACCATCATAATCAGTAGCACCATCATATGTTACTCAGGAGCTGGTAGTGACTCTCTCAAGCTATTGGTAGGTTAACCTGTAGTTTTGTTTAAAACCGTAGGATGCCTTGCAAGGCCTCTGCAGTCCTGAAGGCAATTTCACTACAGAGCACTATTTTCTCTCTCCGTCAGAAACAAACACATTTAGATGACTTGTTCCATCCACACTGGTGAGGTACAGTCTCATTTATTTGATTTGCTCCTTCTCTCTTTAAAAGCAGGAAAACACCAGGGCCAACTTTGCACAAACTATAGGAAAACAAATCCACTGCAAACCAATTTTTCCTTATTATTTACCAAAGGAAAAAAACACCCCACCAACAACAGTTACTCTGCATTTATCACAATGACTCGTAGAAAGCATGTGATTCTTATGGTAAGCAGCAATTTACAGATGGCCAGGTGCAAACAACATATCTAATCTTATCATGAATTTGCTTTATTCGCAGCTGCAACAGTTGGTGTCAGTTAATAGGTTACCAATCATGAAGTGTATTTATTTCCTTTTATCTTGCTTTGGGACCACAGAAATTATTTGTAAACTGTCCTAGATCTTGAATTTACATTTAATTTTTGTGTGCATGGTTTTTTTTTTTTTTGTTATTTAGTTAGTACTACTCAGGAAGAAAATGACAATGTCTTTCAGAGAACCCCTTTTGTTTTCATTTTATCCAGTTCCTTTTCTAGGGATTTAGAAACTCCAAAGTAGTGTGCTCTCTGGGCTTCTAATTTACAGTAAAACAGAGGGTTTTTTCAAGCCTAATTTTTCCTTTTTTTCAGACTGATCTATCATTGATGAAGACTCATTTTCACCTGTTTAGTTCCATCAAGTCATGTGATGAATTCACTACCAGCCATTCCAAGTAATCTAACACAATCCTTATAAGCTGAGTGTTAAATATTGGTCATAAAAAAAAGGTAAGTTTTAAATTCTCTTCTTAGCTCCATGGCTCACACTGTAGACAGCAGGATGTGTAGACATATATACAGCAGCGAATCAATCAAGTAAACTGTATAACCTAGAAAGCTTTCCATATCCTGGTACAAAAATAAAGATGCTGTTTAAAATGATTGTATATGGTCCTTACTAATGAGTCATTTCCAGTTTTTGTAATGTGTGACAGTCTTGGTTGTGTTATTTTGGGGTTTCTGCCTTCACTTACATCAAGACCATTTTGTGTTAGATAAAGAGTGACAAAATATTTCCTTGATACCTATATATGTTTTTCTTAAATTCATCTTCAAATCTGCTTCCCAACTAAAGGAGGTTTAATCGTAAAGAGCACAACAATTAACACATTTCCATGTGAGAAAGTCAGGTGTTCTTAAAAGTAATGAAATTGCACATGTAAATGAGTTAAAAAAAAAAGAAACAAAGAGAAAAGAATTTTGGATTTTGATCCTGAGGATGGTTTTAAAATGCACAACCAGCAGTGTCTTATCATTGGCACAGAGCACTCTATATATATGTAGTAATTGGAAATAGTTAAATGTATGAATTTAAGGGACATGAATTTAAGGCCCCCTTCTCTGCACACATTATTTTGAGGTGGATTGAAATTCCCTCTCACTTTTTATTCTGAATTTTGTTTTCACCTTTAAATACATTTTTATTGCTCTGATTCTTAATCCTAGCATTATATTTGCACTGCTGTATAAAATACTGAAAATAAGATCTTTAAAAAGCCTGTTTTTCATAGAGTCTTAAAAAAACCCCAGTTTTTCATAGATTGAGCATCTAAGATGAAGATTTTAAAGCATTTTGTAATTTGAAATAAATAATGTTTGGGTGCGTGCAAAGATTTTGCACAAACTGACCTTTTTTCACCACTGACCTTTTTTCACCACTGACCTCTCTTTGTAGGCTCTGGTGTTCATCCTCTTTATTGCTCATCACATTACTGTAGATGGGAAGACTTCTCCAGCTAAGGCTAAAATTTCCCCAGATATATCTACATCAGTTACTCTGTCACTGGGATTGGAGACAAAATTATCTAGATTGAAAAAGAGATTGTAAAAATGCATGAATTTACAGTTAAGGAAATAGGATCCTAATAGCAATTTTTAAGCTTCCAGCTTAAGGACCTCTAGTTGTTGGAAGGGAAAGTTACTGCATTATCTGACTTAGTTGTCAAATCTGTACTTAAATTTCACAGATTGACTATTTGAATGGTTGACTGCTTATGCTTGGTCACATATGTTACTTCCATTCCAAAGCAGAAAATATTAACATGTGTATGCACATCCAACTGCTGGGATGTTACGGACATCATGCTGAGTTCACTCCCTGTCTGCACTGCAGGGTGGGGACAGTGGTGCATGTGGCCTCACATCAACACTGTGGGGCCTGACTGTTCTCCTTTTTCACTTTTCTCTAAGACTGAGACCTGCTCTTACCAGCAGCAAGGAGTATAACATGCCTTCCTTATGTCTGGCCCATCCTTTTCTCCTGTGTCTGTCAATGTGATTTCAGTGTTTTACTCTCAGGACTTTAGCTGGTCAGAGTGACCCTGAGATGCATTAGAAAGTCTCTTTTCCCAGCCCGGTGCTTGAAGGAGTCAGAGCTCTTCAGTCCTTCATCTCAATGTTGTTTATTGTATCTTATCTATAAAATTCTTTCTCCTGTCCAGCTGAGGTCAGCTCAGCAGGACAGTCAGAGGCACTCTGCCTGCCCCCGGGGCGGTGTTATCTTTTTATACTAAACACTACGTGTACAATATTTACAATTACTTTCCAACACCTATCACCTATGTTAGACAGTGAGCTTCTACTCTAAAACAATCTAAAAGTGCCAACATCACAGCAGAAAGTGGAGGCCAAGAACAAGAAGGAGAAAGGCTGGACATGCCCAGATTCCTCCATCTTGCCCCCTGAAGCCCCATTCTAAAACCCCAAAAATTCTATTTTTCACCCTTTTCACTATCATTCTACTTAAACTGTCATGGCTTGCAGGTCTTCATATAAAGTTGGTAACTTGCTCCATGGGTCACAATCAAAACCACAGGCGTCTTGGGCTCTGTGCCAGGGTCTCTGAGCCTCCTGGCAGGGGTCCTGGCAATCTAGGACAGCCAGAGGGATGTCCTGAATTCCAACATTTTACTGCCGAACAAATCAAAGAAGAAAGGCGCAAGAGCAGTGCTCCATTTTGATGCTGGAGGATGTTTGTTAGGCAAATGCTATTCTCTGCCCAGGCCAGTCCACAGAGCTGGACACTCTGTAGAGATGCTCAGAGCATCAGAGGTTCCCATCAGCCTTGCACTGAAGGGAAGCCAACTGCAGAAGTGCAGGAGCATTGCCACTCCCAGCCAGTCTGGTTGCCAGGAAGGTCCACCTCTTCTCTGAGAGCTGGGACAAGATGTTGAAGTCTCCCATTTCTCACAATATCTTCTTGCTCACCAAGGTATGCATCTCAGCAGCTTTAACACCTGGGTTATGTTTTCATGTTTTTTTCTCTCAAAGCAAAGAGAGTGAGACTGTTTTGGTTGTTTGCCAAGGAGATACTGTGGCTCAGGTGTCATCAAAGGTCTTTAGGTATCAGGATTCTCTATACTTCCTTATTATATTACTATTTTTGACTGCAGCCCTGTGTAATCCACTGAAGTAAAATGTAATCCACGGCAGGAAGTTTTAGTCTTAGGAAGTGCAGGGTTCATCATATAATTTTCTTGAGGAACACAGGTGAGTGCATAGCTGAAAGGGGTGCCATGTCGGAGAGAAGTGCTGCTCTGTGCCTGCCTGCGACTGTCCCAAGTGCAGCACAAACCACCAGGTGCTGAAGTGCTCATCACCCTCTTTGTGTCTGTCTATTCTTTTACTAATTGAATGTGGGCAACTTCCCAATGCAGGACACAACTTACAGGGCTGCCTAATCTGATGTGTTCTCTAAGGGAGTGTTTTATTCTGTGTTTACCTTTTGTAGTGCAGAGCGTGGTCTGACTCCTAATATCATGCAGTCAGTCCTCAAGGCCCATATACCCTTGCAGCAGCAGCAGCAAGCCTGAACTGATCTGGCTCTCCTGTGCCATGAAATTTTGGCTTTTGCCCTTTGGTTGTAGGTACATAGAGTTGTTTTGGCCCTGAGAGTTCATCAGTTCAGAACCTGCATTACTTTACCCTGCCAGGGTCAGGCCTTTCTCCCTGCAGGTAGGTTAGGGAAGGAATGCTCCACTCCCAAGATGTCTTCTCAAGTCACTCTGAGGGCTTTCTGCAAATTTGCCAGTTTAGAATTTGAAATGATGTTGGATTAATTTTGCTTTTAAATGACTAAACACATAATTATTTTAATAATGACACTTCAGTCACCTAAGTACTCATTATTGACAGTCTACAGGTGGGCACATACAACTCAGAATATGATACTAAAATTATGTCCTGTCAGATTTCAGAGCAAGAGAACACAACTGACTTTTTTTTTACTCTCACTGGATATTATTTTTTTACACCTTAGAAGTACAGAATTTTAGATTTTAGAAGTAATCTTGTCTCTTGGCTTAGAGGAGAGATTTATGAGAGAAGGTAAGAAATGCATTCTTTCCTTCCTAAATTTATTAAGTTACACCTTGATTTCAAGCCTTAAAAAGACTTGTTACCAGTCTCAGATGCTGCCTCTGCAGCAAGTGGGCATAAATTTAAGCATTGGCCTCAGCTAAGGGAAGTGAGTGCTGTTATTTGAAGGATGCAGGAACTTCCCTTTCCGTTCACAGCAAACCTGCTTGAGAGAGACCGTTCCCCCTGGACTGTGCAGTGCCATTTGTTGCCCACAGCAGTGTGTAGGAGAAAATGTGGCTCTCAGTGGTGTCTAAACTCTAACAAACCTCATAGGTATCCCACAGCAGGGACCCTTCTGTTTGTGCTCCAGACTCAAGATTTCATATTGTCAGCCAAAGTCCTTGCTGGATATAAACTCAGGGAAAGATGGGATTATCCACCGGAGCCAGGAACCAACCTTCAGTTTTGACACAAGTCTAAATGCATGTGACACAGAAGGGACAGATGATACCACGGGTACCTTTGGTGCACCCAGTAATAATTGAGTTTTAGAACAAAATCAGATCAAGGTGATAAAAAGAAATGTCTTTGATCCTCATCAGTCCAGGCAGTGTAGTGTACAGATGGTAGATGGAACAAACACAGTTTAGGCTCCACAAAAGGCATCTTCTGGCTGAGTGACTCAAAGGCTGCATTAGATAAAATAAAAAATTCTCTAGGAAAACAAAAAGAAGGATTAAGAGGTCAATAAAGTATTTGATGCAGTGCTGCAGAGGAAATAATTAATTTAACTGGAGAAGATGAGGAAATTTTATTTGTGACATTAGTGAGGCATGGGGGCAGGGAGATCAGCTCTGGGGGCTGCTGAAAAGAAAAGGTTTGAGCTAGAGGGAAGCTCACAGTGAAGTAGACAAGGATTGGTCCTGACACTGTTTTCATTTAGTATTTTTATTAATGGTTTGGAAGCACATTAGGGAAATTTGCTCATAACTCAGAGATACTGCTATTAGAGAGCAGGACTGGGATAACTTGCAGGAAAAACTGGGTTACCATAGGAATGGGGCAGGAGAAAAAGGCTACAAAATACAAAGTGTGAGTCCAAGCTGGTAGAGATTACCAGCAATCATTATTACTGGGGGATAAGTGTTCAGTGCTTATAAATGATAAAGGCAGATGGAACATTCTGCATGTACAGGTCTGTCACCGTAGGGTTACTATCTGTCAAGGCACAGCAGACACAGAAAGCCATAAATTTAATAATTTTATAAATCATAATCATTCTAAGATCAATCTTATTTTTTTCAGCGGAGGTTTTGCAAAGCATTAATACTGTTATACACAGTCCTGGTAAGATACCAGTGAGAAACCTGGGACACTAGTCCTTCATTTTTCTGAAAAGATTAATTCAGATTAGTATAGACTTAGAGAATAGTCACTCCCTGAGGGAGTAGAGATATCTGATGGGTGTATGGAGGCTAAAAACGGTTGGTTTCTTTAATTTGGCAATATAGAGGTAGTGGATTGGACTTCTACTTACTTAAAATAAACAGCAAATAGGGTAAACAGCTCCAGCAGAGTTAAGCTAAGAATGGGGTTATCAAAAGTTTAAATGGCTATAAAACAGCTATGAGCAAGTTGAGAAGTAATTATTAAATACAAAGTTCTGTGCAATGAAATTATGTGGTGAAAGTGGGACTATTTAAAATACAATTTAAAATGTTGGCCCAGAAGTCTGTAGGATATATTAGTAATGCATTTCTTTAATTTTAACCTTAATCTTGGCATTCTGTAAAAACACTTATTGTATTTACTTAATATATATATTTTTATTATATAAGAAAATAGATTTTCTCTTGACAAGTAGTATGGCAATCTTCTTGGGATTGCAGCAGCCTTCAATGGTCAAAAAGTGCAAGTACAAGGAAATGCTGCAACCTCAGGCTATATAATGTTTCCTTGGACTGACATGGGCATTGGCCTGCCACATACCCAGAAATGCAAGGTGATGGAGCACCATCAGTCACTCTGGAGATGGAACAAGCAGAGCCTGTGGGCAGCTCCTAATTTTCAAAAATACTGAATATTAGACCTTATACCCCAAACACGTGAGCTTTGATATTTCAAACATTAATTATTTTGTCATACTATTTCACAATGATGCAGTTCTTGGGCTCTCAGATTTTCAGTCCCTGTTTCAACAAAGCAGCTTCTTGAGACAGCTTCTTGTAAAGTGGGTGGTGCTCCTAATGAGGATATGTTCTTTCTTGGTCACAATATCAAAATGGACTCAACTACAACTTCTCAGTAAATTGCCTGCCTCAACTAGATGTGTGCCACAAAATATTTCAGCCTAAGCAGTTTAAGTATTGCAACAATAAAATTAAGACAGTATCTCGCAGCAGGAAAGGAGTTGTTAATTCATAAGGATTGGATTCACCTAATTTTACACTGATTTTATTCTATCTTTCAGAAGCATTGGTACATATTTTTAAAATGCATTATGACTAATTTAATGGTATGGTAAATATACACAACTTTGTTTATGCTGTTATAGATGCACACTGTATTTTGAATGTAGAATTTCAGTCTCTAACTCAACACATTCGACTGCTTAAACTTAAAACCAAAGAAATAACAACCACATAGCAACTCACCAGCCCAAAAGTTGCTCACAGACCACAGAACTAAGATCAAACAGGAAAACAAATAAAAAACGTTCACCTGAGTGAACTTTCAGGAAAATGGTTAACAGAGACCCAAGAAACCTCTTTACAGGAAAGTGTTTTTAAGTAATTTTAAGCATATACTTAAAATGAGGCTTCTGTTACTTTTAAAGCCATTTAGTTCAGTTTTTAAACTACGCCAGAAAGGAATGAAGAGATAAATTTGAGGCAAATGTTAATTGCATCTAATAGCTCTACTAGAAGAACTGGTTGAGCTTCATTTGCTGATTTTTCTTTTTAAATCATTAATTACTTTATTGTTTAGCATAACAACACTTTATAGTTCCAGATAAGATCAGAGATACACTGCATTTTGTGTTAAGTCAAAGACACATAGAAACATGATTCCCATCCTCAGACTGCAGAGGAGGAAATACTGCACATCAAATCCTGGCCCTGTTAAGTCAATGGGAAAATAGAACCACTATTATTCTTTATAAATTTCAAACTAGAATGGCACATTTTTATTTCCTCTGAAATAGATTTAAATTCTGTTTCATTTTTGATCAAGCTATGTTTGATTTGCAGACAGAAGGAGGAATGACTAATTTTCAGGGGCTATATAAAACTACAGACACATTAAATAGAGCAAAACTGAAAATGTAAAGTGAAGAAGCCTGTAAACTGTGAGTGACTGTGAAGCACTCTCACATGGCTGGTGAATGAGTTGTGGATGTAAGTGCATGGCTGCTAAGTGATGTGTGCTTATATAATTGCTTTAGAGTTCCTCTGAGCGGGTGAGAGTCCATCAGGCAGTTTTCTGCTTCTGGAAAGAGGAATGTTGGAAAAAAAAAAAAGCATGAGAAAGTGGGTTAAGTCTAAGATGGTATTTCCACAGACACATCCCTTTAGACTTAGCAATTTGCATGTCCTACATGCATAGCAGTGAGTTTGCCTGCCTGCATTTGTGTCTTGGTATGAAATGTGGTGTGTAAGTGTGGTTTACCCCTGCTTAAAAAAGAAGGAAAGTTCCTGGGTGAAGGATGAAAGAGAGGTCATTGTGTGTAGGGTCTTTACCTGCACAGGAGCTTCCAGTGTTCCAGGTGCTCAAGCCTGAACCTGTTTGCAGGTGTGCCCACGTGTCTTACCCATGAACTGTGCTTGGGTTTTGGGCCTGTCAAAAATCCCCATACATGTATGGAAGAAGGTCTTCCAGATGTTACCTTTGGGTGCACTTGAATAAGAGAAGAGTTTATTCCTTTATACAGGAGCTTATGTACATCATCTTCTCTTAATTTAAGAAGTGAAACACAGTGGTTGCCTTCAGCAGCATCGAAACCAGTTTTAATAATCTTACTAATTCTGAGTGATAATACTTTATTGTACAAGAAACTTCACAGCTTTGGAAGAGTGAGCTATGCCAGGTGCAGTACAAAAGCAGTGCACAAGTGCAAGTGTTCTTACAGTTCAACAGAAAAACAAGTAACAAATCTTTATGTAAAGTGGTTTCCATTAAGCAAGTGAGCAGACCAATGATTTGGTTAATTCTAACTAAGTGGCTGTGTTGCCACAGCTCCACAGATCCCTGCAGACCAAACATGAAACCTGCATTACACTATGATTTATTGCCCTACTTACTTTAGAATGTCAGAAAGAATATTTGCAGAGAAATCTTGCTAAAGCTCATTAAAAATATGTATTTTAGTTTAGGAAAGCTAAGCTGACATCCAGGGTATGGGGAGCCCTGTGTCCAGAGAGGAGGACTGTGCAGGAGGCTTTAACAGGTTTGCCTGCAGCCAAGTCAAGCTCTCAGGACATTTTCTCTTGTCCTTTGGGGTTTTTCCTTGGAGCTGATGTGGATTAGCTCCTTGCTACCTCACAGCTAGGTGCTTCTTTTCATGCTCTGAAAGGCAGGGTATTTAGAGCTGAACTTTGCACTGCACACACGTAGGAGAACTTCAAGCTGGGACTTGTCAAATCAACACACCTGGGTGGGTGGGACACAAGGCTGAGCTCTTGCCCCTCTAGCAGGGGAGGTCAGATCGAGTCACAGTTACATCTCAGAACCAGAGAGTCAAATGGCAAGTGGCCATCAGAGTTGTGCTGTGAGAAAGGAAAAAGTAAGAAATATGCAAGTTAAAACAAGTAGCAATGCAATATCCTTTAAAGTGCTTATTTAGTAACTGAATGGGAGCAGGAAAAAAAAAAAAGTAACTGCTTTAATTGATTACTTAATTACATTACACCAACCCACATAGTGTTCCTACACAAATTTCTTTTTTTAGTTTTACACAAAACCCCAGGTGCTGATATACTTCTGGCTATTGGATACAATATTAAGAAGTTTTGTACCACACAGGGCCTTACTTAGGACATGCAGCAGGTGAAGGCTGGTAAGGGAGCAGAGGCCAGAATGGCAGGTCCCCAGTACCTGTTTCATTGAAACAGTCCAGTGTTATAGGACTGACCATAGGATGGGAACAGGGTCTCTGTCTGTGGCTGTACTACCACTTCAGCTTGGATCAAGAGGGATCTTTTGAAGCACACCTTTCAGCTGTAAAGTACCAAGTAAGCCTCACAAGCTCATACAGGGCCAGTCCCAGGTGCTCAGCATCAAGTGCTGTGCTGTATCAGCTGTTAGTGGGCTCCAGCCCTTCCCAACCACTGTCTGTCAGAGACTGCCCTCTATAAACCTAGCAAGATCCATCCTGAGGGATAATAACTTCTCATGGCTTTTTAGCCCAGCTTCTACGTACCACAAGCCTCTTCCAGACTCCTGCTGCTCCACTGATTAGGAACACTCTGCCATATTTCAGGAGGCTGCTTCCTTAATTTTGAAACCTAGTGTAGAACATGTAGAAAATTAAGTCAATACCTCTGTTTCTTCCCATTGGTAAATGAGTGAAAATAGAAGTCTGGAATGCCTCTAAAGAAAACCACTAGTAACTGCCATGAGTCCATGACCACCCAGTAGTGGAAAGGGGGGGAGGGTGAGAGTGTGGGGAGGCTGTTTTAAATCTGGAACTGATTGCATTCATTTTAGCACTTCCCTGCATGTTTGTTTCTATTTGTAATTTTTAATTTCAATTTTTATTTTTAGCTGTGTGTATTTTTATAATTTAACTCAACATATTGATTTATTTTCTAATTTTGCAAGTAATAGTGGTCATTAAAAATGTATCTATTAAGAGCAAGAGAATTTTAAACAAAATCATTACCTATCAAACACAAAAAAATACACAACAATGTAAGCACTGACAGCTTGGGGATCTGGATATAGGTGTGAATTTTTTTTATTAGAGGATTAGGTTCCTGAGAGTTTGTGGAGAATTTCAAGTTTCTGGGTGGGCTGTTGCAGATTAATGGCTTTATCTCCAGACTGCTGCGTTTGGCCAATACATTCAGAGCACTCTCTCAGTTCTGTCCTTTTATAGAGGTCCCCCTATTTATGCCATATTTTTCCCTTTTCATTTCTCTCCAGAATTGTTTCCTCATTCATCCCTGGCACTACTGCAGTCTTTCTCAGCAAACAGAACTACCAAGTCAAGCACAAACAAAAGCTGAAAAACCAGAGGCCCCAAATGGATAATCTCATTGATTATTCCGTGATTAATTATCCCAGATTTATCAAATGCCATATCCAAATAAGGTCAAATATGTAATTGTAATCTTCCTCAAGGCACGCAACCACCCCTTTGCACAAGCCTTGGTTTCTATCATGGGAACTTAAAACTGACTTCCAACAGTAATGATAGAAAAAAGAAGTAATGTTGATACATTCTGAGCTATATTCTCAACATGTCAGGAAGATCATTAGTGACTGACGCCAATGATGTGTCACAGACAACAAGATGTCTCTTTTGCGCCTGTCCTTTACTGACATTCCTGTCACATCCTATTCACCAACCTTGTGCAGTGATCCTCTCGCACTTTGGATCAAAAAATTTACATGTCATTGTTAGTGGGGCTTGTGTATCACCATTTTGTTCTATTTTTCACACAGTCTTGTTTGTATTTTAATCACTTGAATGAGAAAAGGTAATTCATACCAGAAATTAGCATTTATGTATATGTGTGTGTGTATATATATATATATATATATATATATGTATGAGAGGGACCCACAAATTCATTTAATTTCCCTGATTTCACATTTAAGTCTCCACATTAACTATAAATGTTTAAACCCACGTGGAGGTAGTTCCTATTTACTACATAGCTGAGGAGGCACACAGCTCTTTTTTTCCTTCACCATATGGCTGAAGTAACTCACACACAAGCAATTTGTTCTGATTCAGCTGTTTTAGCAGGAAGGATTTGCAGAAGCAGGATTGGGAAATACACAGGATTCTCTTTCACTTCCATGACAGGAGTTGCATTTTTAATTAGCCGGTTAGTCTTCCAAGGGCAGTTTGTAAAAGTTTAATTCTTGTCTCAAATTTGAGTCCCATTTGATAAGGCCATTTTTAAAGTGTATTTAGGGACTAGTACTGAAAGCCTTTTCTGGTTTTCAGAAAAGTCAGTTCCTTAGCAAATTTTGTGGAAGAAAAGTAAGGGTTTTTCTCCCAGTAGACTCAACTTACATGAAGCTTATTGAAGATAAAGAGACACAGGTGAAATCCTAAGAGAACCAGCTGTTGGGAAGATCTTATACAGTATGTGCTTATCATTTAAAATGCCTGAAGGCCCCAGGTTTGTACACCGGGAAGTAATGACAAAAAACAAGTCAATGAACAATGGACATGAAAAACCTGTAGGTTCATGTATTCCCTGTTACTTGCCTACACAATAGTATCAGTAAAATCAAGACAATCAGATTTACTTAAATCTGACAAGTAAAAAGAAAAAACCTGAAAAGGTCCATTTGTAATAAATATTATTTGGTGAAAAAATAGTGTTTAATTGTATGCATTGACTAAAAAGTATAAGCAATATAAGAAATACCAAAAGAAATATCCCTTCTGACGAATGGATATAGTGTTGCACATGTTTATAAGGGGGGACACGGGACACAGCACCCAAAAGACTTCCAAAACATTCTGAATTTGTCATTTATGTAGGATCATATGGGGGATATATTTGGTGATGCCTTAGAAATGAATCTCTAACACAGCATTCTGTCAGAAGTGCTATGGTTGAGAGCCTGGGAGAGAGCATACCTTAAATGTCATAATGTCATTGGCCCCTCAGCTTTCAGTTTAATATTTAAGCTGTTTCTAATTGTGTTCAGTTGAAACTTGGCATCCAATTTATGGGCTTGGATGCAATTTCCATTACAGTGAAAAAGAAAAAGGGGAGAAAAGAGGCAAAATTTAAATCTGTTCTTTTCCTGGAGTGCTTAAGTGGTAAATGAGGTAAAAGTTTCAACCTCTTTTCCCAAATTTGTCCAAGTGTGATTTGTTGCCCAAAACACAATGCAATAACATTCGGTGTAACATAGTATAAACACATGGATACATAGGCAAGAACTAATCAAAACACTCATCTTTGAACCCTCTTCAAGAAAACCCAATTACGATCTTGTTCATGGGGGGAAATGTGTGTGTTAATGACTAGAGAAGGAGTTCTGCACACATGGCAGGAAATTGCATTAGCCTTCATCAACACCAGAAAACTAAAGTGAAAAGTCAATCTCAGAAACAAACCCTGATGTGGGCTTTAAAAGAGCTTCTGAAATGTTCTCAGTGATATGTCCCATCCTGCATTTCACACATTGCTGACCCCCCAGGCACTGCTGGCTTTCCTCACCCTTCCCTCAGCAAAGGCTGCAAAGCATGTATCAACCTACAGGGCTTTGGGGGAATAAAATACCTCTACAACAGGATTACAGGGAAAAGAAACATGGTGGAAAATTCAGATTTATGATTGTTACAGCTGTAGTTGCCCCCACAGAGGTGGGGGCTGGAGGAGAGAAGTGCTCCCTCCTGCCCTCCCCCTTCAAAGGCAGTAATGATCGGCAGAAACACAAATTCTGCCATCTACAGACCATCCTTTGCTTAGGAAGAGCTGAGGCTTGAAAGGCCCCCGTTGGAGGAACAGCCATCCATCTTATCTCAAAGCCAAAAACTGGGGCTATGCAGAGCTCAGCAGAAAAAGAGCCTTCAGTCAAGACAACACTTGTCACTCAGCAAATCCTGCAAGGCAGGAAAACTGGAATCCCTGGCTTCCAGGAGTTTGCTTAGACTTCATGCTTCTTTCCTAGGCTTCTGTAGGAGATCCCAGATGAGCAAGTAAAAAGATAGTCTTGAGCATCAAACGTATGGGGCTGAGGAGGCACAGCCAGTAGTCAAGGTCTGGGGGTTGTAAGGCAGGGGGCAGAGCACAGGCATTTCCCCAGCTGACGTCTGTGCTGATTTGCTGATTGCAGAAATAGTGGCCTTCAGGGCATTTAATAAAAAATTATTAAGGAAGAGACAGGACTGTGGCTACATTACTCACCCATTAACCGTCTGCACATGAGATCAGACATCCCTCCCCCTGAAGCAATCCAGCAATGGACTACAGTCATTGCATGGGTGATCTGCTCTTTGAGTTGTCCAAGAGAATTGCACTTTAAAGATACAGCAGGACTTTTACCAATTTTATGGCTTTATTACAGTTTGTTTAGGTTTTGGTGCAAACTGCTGTGTTCTAACAGAATCCTGTATTATGTCCATTTTAATGCTTATGTAATTTAGCATGAGCATGGAAATCACAGGAAATACCAGCTTGGTGTAAAATGGCTGCTCCTTACTTGGCTGTTGCTAAACTCCAGGATAAGACTTTCTGTGTGCTTTAAAATGAACTTATAAACTGTCTCACAGAAATTGCACAGTCTACAGTAGTAGTTGTGCGAGCCAATTTAGCCCTGGCCTGGGCACGTACAACACATCCACTGAGATGAGTGGAAGATGATCTGTCCTTGGCCAAGGATAACGTGCTGTAATAGAAATTCTTTCAGTAAGTGACTGACAAGTTGATTTATGGCAATTTCTGACAAACCTGCTGTAGCTTTAGGTATAATTTAAGTAGGCAGACACATGCTGAAGGTTTTCAAGAGCTTGCCTGATGCTCCCCACGGGAACTTTCAAAGCCCCTGGTGGCGGTGGAGTATTTGACTCCTGTTGACTCAGAACTCTAGTAAGTTTCCATATTTGCCAGCTGGAAGTTTAAATTTCTCCCCTCTGATTTCCCAGAGGCAGGAACAAAAAGCTGTTACCAGTGAATTTAGTTGGGAGCTACAGAGAACCGTGAAAATCAGTCTAGGTAGTCAGATGCCTCAATTAGAATTCAGAGACATACTCTTGCCAGCTAGGATTTGCCTTTCAGGGGTGTTTACCTGATAACTTTCTGTCTCCTGGAGCATGTCCATAGTCACAGAGAGAGGGAAGTTAATAAAAACCTACAATTTCTTGTGGAAATGTAACCACAAGGAAAAAAAAAAAGCAATGTTTTTAAAACAGTGTACCCAAACACTGTTATTAATGATAATAGTTGTCATTGCCTGTACATGATCATATTGTGATGGAAGAAATACTGCTCAACAGATGACAAGTTCTGTTTGGCCAAGGAGGAAAGAAGAGAGGGAAAAGAGACCTTTAAAACCGACAGAGTCCCAATGATAATGCTATACATCACCACAAAATCACTCGCAGGTGTACACAAGTCTTGCCACTCCTTCTTGCCCAGTTTCTGTGTGCAAGGTCATCCTCCTGGTGCTACCTTAGAAACTGGCCTTATTCTATAGAGGACATTGAATGATAACACTGCGAGTCAGCTGACTGCTGTGTCACAGAGCTGCTGCTTTCTACATTATCGCAACTGCCAGAGCTCTTACTGCTGCAGTTTTCTAGTCGCAGTGCGGCAAAGCAGACGCATAGAACCAGGCACAAAGCAGCATAGATTTTTTTTTATTCTTCTCTTTTTCATATGAGGGGAATATTCCTGGTGTTAGCGTAGGAACAGACACAGCTTGGATGTGTTGGCTTCCGCCTGGCAGCATTTTCAGCTGAGTAGGGATTGCTCGGAGCTCTGTACCCAAATTGCCTCTGAGGAAGAACGCCTGATTTCCCACTTTGCGTACTAAGAGGGTTTTTTTCTTTATGCTACAGTGATGTACCTGCAGCAATAGGACAAAGGAGATGGCACTTGTCACTGTCCGTCCGACTGGGGCCTTTTGCAGGTACTCCACAGCCGAAGCTGTACCAGCATCCCAGGGTCAGATAGATTGGTGATACAGATTGCCGCAATTTCTTACATCAGTTAGGGTAAAGCTCAGACAAGAAACCAGACTCTCTGACCTAAATCAGTCCCAGTCCTTCTGGATACAGGGCAGCAGTCGACTAGCAATGACACAACCAGCCATCAAGTGGAGAGTCTCTGGGATTGCAATCTGTATCAGTTGGAGTCTGAGAGAATGAAACCCTTTCGAGTATCCAGTCGCTTCTTCTTCTAATACTACAAATACTACAACTGCAACTACTACTGCTGCTGCTTCTGTTTCTCTTGGCTGTAAGAAGCTGTTAATTGCGTTTGGTCTCTGCCTGTACATTTGCGTGGATTAGTCTGTCTATAATGCAGTCCTTATCTGCTCCTGCTGGAAACCGGGGCACGAAGTCAGCCTGCTTTAACAGTTGTTTCTTTCTGCGTGATGCTATGCAACTAGAATGGGTTACACTGACAACAAAGGAACAAGCACAAAGCACCACTTTCTTTGCTGGACTGTTACAGGAACATAGCTCTTCTTCGATATGACACCCTGGTCTCTTCTCTTTGCTGGCTTTTTATTTTTTTAAAATTTAATTCAACTAATCGAAGAGCCTAACAGACACCATCGTGAATGTGGCATTTAATGATTTGGAAAAGACAGCCTGTGGAGACTGCGATTCGAGACAGCAACACATTTAGGTTATTGCCAATTTTAAATACTTGGTTTGTGAAGCACAGCCCTAAGGGACTAGCTCAGTAACTGAGGGAGAGATTGTAGATAAAGAAATAAAAATGACAAGCATAATGGAGGCTCTGCAAAAGAGACTGTCAGAGAATCAGTTCATGTATGGCAATTTCACCAGTCTGAATCTGAATAATTCATAGATTGAAATTACCCTGCTTTCACCTTTCCATTTAAACCGGCATGATCTGAATCTCTAATAAATTTTCAAGATAAAGTAAAATGCCAATTTGAATCTGAAGAGCTTTTAAAACCAGATGCTACACCCTGAATCTTTCGATACCTTTCACAATTATCCTGTGAGAACCGCACTTCATCACGAAGCACCATTACCAGTGAAAATTACTGTGATTACAATAGCAACAATAGAATACCATCAAATGATCTCTAATCTACCTAATTTACCAAGGCTGACTGTGTGCCCATTGTGTTTCACCACGTCTGGCATTGGATCAATATCACAGTGGAACAAAAATGCCTTAGCGTGTGCTTCCTTTTGGTACCTTTGACAGCACAGGAAAAAATCCACCTGCTGTTAAATGTTTTTACAGCCAATCTACATGCCTCCTGTAGGATCTGATTGATTCTCTATGATTTTCTTTAGTTCTTGGGTATCAGATGTCTTTGTGTTACTAATTAGTTTATAATGTATACGCATGCACAAAGACTGCAGCAAGTGAGTGCCAGCACAGGGACCCTGCACTGCTGCTGCAGTTGTAGCACTCTCACTGGGGAAGCCAAAAAGAGTCCTGTGCCTTATGTGAATAATTACTCCTGTCTGAGTTAGAAATGCTTTGTAGCATCACCGGTCTTGGTTGTACTACGTGAAAAATGTATGCAAAAGCCATGGTCAAGAGAAATGATTGCGTGTAATACTAACAAGATTTTCCCCCCATTCAGCAATTAGCATGTGGTTGTGAGAGACAGGCTGTGACTCCTGCATGTGTGTGTGTGTGTGTGTGTAGGTATGCATGCACATACAGAAATGTAAAGCTACTGTGCTCTGTGAATGAATATGTGCTGATCTCTGAAAGTAACAACTTTCTCTGACAAGCCAGGCGCTGTGTTTTGCTGCAATCTGCTCAGTTGTAACAAATCCCTCTTTTGAAGGTGTAAATTTCCTATAGGATGATACGTGACTTCTGGAACAGTAAGTAACATTTATACAATATGTTGGTGGCTACGGCTATGCTGCAGAATAGTATTTTAAGCATAGTTTGAGTCCTTGTAGCATAAGTAGAATGTGAAGAAGTGAGAAACGTACAGAAGGCTAGAAGCAGGCATGGAGGCGACTGTATCTGCTGTTTGTATGTGTGTGAGTTGTACACTTCAGGCTTGTTTTTCATTTTATAATCAGATTTACTCTGCCTTCAGGGAATATTTTCTAAGGAAGGAAGGTAAGCAGTATTTCTTCTTATTTCTGTGGCGGTGTTGTATTTCTGTTAGGGGAAATGCATGTTTACAGCACATAGTTTTATAATATGGCATGATCTCATGACATCTAATTAAATGTTTCAATATTTGTTCACATTAAAACTGAGCAAGAAAGCATATTTAAAATATGGATTTTTATTGAAAATACACTTCTAAAAATGCTGTAGAAAAACAATTTACAGATTTTGTTTGCATTCATCTTTTGCTCTTTACTGTTGTTAAGTAAGTGCCTATTCTACCTAAATACTAATAGTCTTGAAGCCTTCGGTTTTTATATATTTTGTCTTTTCAAAACACATTTTACTGTACTTCCAAATTTTCAGTATATTAGTGGAGACTCTTCTCTAGAGATAGAAGGGGTGAAAGGTTTTACAGCTTGAGCTGTTATAACAAAGGATCTTGAAAGGGCACAAAATATGATTATACAAAAGTCTCAAATTTTAAATGATTCAGTAATGTGATTTAGCAAAATGCAGTTCTTAGACAACACACTCTCAAAATACTACACCATCTGGAAATAATTAGTCCATTCAGTGCTATATTTATATTTATATTCTTCATTTTCCCATAGTATTTGAAACTTAACAAAGAAAAAGCTGAGAGTAAATACCAAAAATTTGGTAAAAGTGTAACACCTACATTATGTTACTGTGGTAATAAAATCAAGACATTTAGACTGAACTTTGCTGAAGAGAACTAGTCATTGTGGTTTAACTATTTTATGAAGGGCATTTTATGTTTTTATATACAGAAATATAATATATACTGATATAAGTACTATACTGCAAGCACCATGCAAACCAGAATGTGAATGTTTTGCAAAATACCGTACAAGTACCTGGCAGCATTTACGGTATTAGTCACACTGCCACACTCCTCTAGTACCATATACTGCATTGAAATCATGGTTAACCAACTGGATTCCACGTGGTATTTACAACCCTAATTTTTTACCAGTCTTAGCTGCTGCAACAGCTTGTAGAGAGCAGCTGGCCATGGGGTGCAAGGTGTCCTCATTAACAAGTGCAGAGCAGAGCTAAGGGAGACCTCACAAGCTATTGGTGGCTTCACATAAGGGCCCAAAACAAATCCTTCTGTGGAACTGTGCTGGAGTCCTCTAACTTTGTGTTTCTGTTATTCAGCTTTAAGCATGCTGCTGGCTTTCTCCCACTGCTCCACACTGGCCTCACATTCCAAAACATGCTGTGCTGGTCAGGCTTAATGCTGTTTGCCAGTGTGAGCTCCTGCAGGATTTGCCAGACATTGTTAGGACAGCACACCCAGGAGGTGAGAGTATCCATGAGACTCTGCTAAAAGTACTCTGGACAAGTTTGGAAACCTTGGGAAGTGAACTCCGCCATTTGGGGTGATGTGTGTTTCAAAGGCAGCAAGATTGCCATCTGTCAGCAGGATAGACTGCACGTGCAAATGGGTAAAAAAGCCTTTAAACTTTTCCAGATGCAGGATTGTGAAGAGAATATTAGCAATATTACTTAATAGAAAGTATTAAAATGTAGTCAAGTTATATCATCCATGATTTTCTGTATTTTCTATGAGATAGCTATAGCTGAAGTGTTTTGTATTTATAATTGTATGTGTGAAAATAAATGGCAGACTACAACATGAAATTTCTAACGTAAGGCCACTAATTTCAGCAATAGGGATTCAACAGTTAGTATTCATCATATCAAAAGATGTATTGGTCTGGTTTTATACCTGCTTTTCACTGTTTTACACTTGTCTATAAATCAATCTGCAATGGCAAATGATGGACAAAACCCTTCCTTACATGAGTTTCCAACTAAACATAGATATCCACCCCAGTAAAATTACTCCCATGCATTTGGTGGACCCTTATCTGCAGCTAGGCAGCAAGCATGATGCAACCACACACATGAAAAACATATTGGAGCCCATTCTATTACCTTCGAATTTACTAATAAGTCTCCCTGTGCCATCAACATAAAAGATAGATCCAATAATTTCCTTCCATTACATCCTTTTTGTGAAAGTTGCTGCTATTTTGTTGGGTTTTTTCATCCTTGCTTACCACAGTCATGTATAGTTGACACAACGCTGAACAGAAGATCCTTTCTGTCCACCAGGACACAAGACCTGAGCAAAACATACACTGAAATCAACATCTCAGGACAGCTTTATTTGACAACTGAAGGGATCTTCTCATCCGTAGTTGATAATATTTGTGCTCACTTGTTTGTCAATTCTGCATTATCATCTGCTATAAAACACACAAGTTCTGATCTGTAATGTTTGTATCTATTTGGACAAGAGCCCTGAGGATAGGGAGTCTGTTGTGGGTTTCATTGCTGGTTTTTTTCACTGGACTGTTGCTTTGAATTAATTGCAACTGCCTATGGAAATATGATCCCTTAAGAATGTAGAGAAATACATTATTAATGATTATGTATGAAGAATTGCTAGATTCCCCTGCATTCTGGCTGCTGTGAATTTCACACCGTCATCTCCAAAGAAAAACATTAGGGAGAAAGTAAGACCAACGTAACTTGAAATGAAAACAGCAGCATTTCCAAACCAATCATTTTTGACACAGGAAATTCACAGTTAAACAGAACAAAATCCAAGTGGTTCACTGACACAATTAAAATACCTGAGCAGCTCCCTTACTCTTTGATGTCATAACTCCAGGATGTGATAAAGGTAAATAATTTTGCCATGTCAGTTTATACTATACATATAAGATCAACCCCTTCTTTTGGCTTTAAAAGTATTTGCACTGCATTTCACAGCATCAGTTCAGTTTCTTTGTGGACTACAAATGTACACCTGCTCTGTGCTTTTAGCTGAGTAACACAACCAGAAGTTCTGAAAATCAAATGATTTCTGACCAACCTAAAGAGGGAAACGAAAACCTAAATGGGAATTGCAGAAGAGGCAATGGGTTTCCCAGGTCTCATGCCAACAGAGATGCTTGCTGGGGTTTTTCCAGGTCAGGTTAAACTTCTTATTGTGTTAGAACTTGTTCTTAAAAACCCCCATAGTTAAAAATGAGCGGGAATTCAAAACATGGCCAAAGTTTTGCCCAAAACCATAAGGGAATTTTTTTATTTTCAAACTACATTTGAGATTATTTCTGCCACAGGCCTTGCCTCAAAGTTTACCAAGAAACTCTGTTCAAAATAATATTTGCAATGCTATATTTCATTTGTAGATGGTCATGCATAGTGAAGCACACGCAACAAATTAGTAGTTGTGAGCTAAACAGGGAAATGTTGAAATAGAAAAAAATATAAATGGATATATTATGGTGTTGCCACTGTACTGTTCAGTTATACTCAATACTTCACAGAGATAGTGCAGAAATAAATGTACAGCTAAATTATACACAATTACACTCAGTGAAATGCTCAATAGGCAGCTGCATAGAAAAGCCTTATGTTGGACTCACCTGTTTCTATTTCTTCTGCCTATGTTTATTCAAAACTCACCTCCAGTGGCACAGCAGTCACAAGAATTGGCTACCCCTCTAACCTGCAGGTAAGAAGTTTCACTGAGGTAGCCAAAGGATGAGATCCCTCATCTTGTGCTGCTAAAGGCAATGTCCTGGTTGGTGGGGCCAGGGGAGAGGCAGGTGTGCAGAGGGGCATGGATATGACACACTTCTGACTCTCCTACAAAGCAAAAGTGGGAAAACATCATTATTAAGTAATTAAAGAGGAATAGGAACATCTTTAATTTCTATCTTTTCAAAGGCAGCTCTTCTGCAGACTTGTCAAATTTATACCTAGCACGACTATCATGTGTGAAGCTCCAAGTCACAGAGAAAATTTAAATTGTCAATTGAGATTGTGGTAGAAGGGTCCATAACCCAAGA
This sequence comes from Molothrus ater, assembly GCF_012460135.2. NCBI lineage: Eukaryota > Metazoa > Chordata > Aves > Passeriformes > Icteridae > Molothrus > Molothrus ater. The sequence goes on from NC_050478.2 coordinate 61,599,677, forward strand.
GACTACACTAATGTTTACTCAAACATAGTGAGCATTACATTTAATTTGCATGTAAATGCAGCTGCCTATGCCACTACACCCATAATGTCTGTAAAGTGACTGTATATTTCAGATTTGGCTTAAGCAGCTACATCCCATTTAAAGTGGCCTTTTTGATAATGGTATTTTTGCTTTTCCTTTGAGTGACATAGCATGCCCTTTGCTATGCATGCAAGTAAGCATGAATTGTTGCAACTCCTTTTGTCAAAAGGTACAATTTTTCCTCAAAGCTTGTCCATACTAAACTTAGCACTTTTCCATAAAGAAAGGTGGCAAGTTTAGTACAGACATGCCTGTCTTTGCAAGCTGATGGGCTTGATATGGTTATGAATTGCTTGCAGTTTGTATTTTTTGTATTCTGTGTATGTTTTCTTATATTTAGAAGTTGGAGTGCACCCTTTCCTCAGCCACAGAACTTAATGCTAGGTAATTACTTAAAAAAAATTAAGGACATGTGCTTCATCTTCTGAATGCTTCAGAGTATGTGTGACTTCCTGAGCTTTCAGAGCAGAATCTGGAGTATGTGTAGGATGTATTTCATTGGGAAAAAAAAAAAAAAAAGAAAGTAATTTTCTGGTGCTTCTGACTGTTTGCCTCACTTTAGACAATACTTGTAGCCATAATCTTTGATTCTTTATTTTACTTTTGTAGATAAGTACTGCTAAACACAATTCTTTCACCTTACAGGGCACTTCATGAAAATAATTTCTTTAACAAATGTGAGTCACATAATGAATCAGTAACAGTTGGGGGAAATCCTGATGGAAAGTAGTGCTCTCATCATTAGTGCTGTGCATGGTAAATTAGGAGCAGGCTCTTCAGGAAATGAGGACAAAAAGGCGGAATTGCTGCTCATTAAGAGTTTGTCTTGAGCACAGAGTTCATGCTCTTTAAGAACAATAAGAACATCCTAAGTTTGTGTTTGAGATAAATACATATATATATATATACACATATATATACACATATGTATATATCTATATACACACATTCATACATAACTTTGGGGAATTTTGATCACTAGCAAATTCACAAAAGTTATAAAATTGGCTACTCCAAAGATTTTGAAGTTTCAGTGGTACTTTGGAAATGTTAGGGACTAAAAATAAAATATAGTTGTCAAGGAGTATCATAAATGTGTGAAAATTACTGAAGACCTAACTGTAATTTTTTTGTGTTTATTTATAAAGCATTAAAATGCTGTCTTAATGTAGTACTGAAAAAATCCCAACTTCCCTTTTGTTTCAAATTTGGAGAGGTCCTTTCATCTTCCACTACAGCAGTAGCCTAGGGACTCTAGGCAGGTACGTATTTCTACCAAGATATTTTATATTATTTGTGGATAAGTAGTCTATTTTCTTCCACAATTTCTGTGCATTCATAACAGCACAGTGGAAAATATTTGCATTACTATATATTTAATCACAATACCTGTCCAGAAAAACCATTCTTACTGTGCAAGGCACTGTATGAAGGGAAAACCAAAGGTCCATACTTTGGAGTAGATTTTTATCTGAAGGAAGAATAATCACTAAATATTGGAGAGGACAATATGCCATCTTCAGATAAAGAAGATAATTTTTAGAAAACATATAACAAAGGTATAAATTATAGCTGAAATATTCATTTTATAGGAGTAACCCAGGTTTTGAACAACCTTATTGCAAGCCTCTTACCTTTTTTCATCAAAAATTAAATGCACCCACAGTGATGAATTGATGATTGCATTTAAAAGAAAGTGTGACTCCCACTCCCTCCAAAGAATAACTGCTTTCAGACCTGATTAGATGTTAGAAATAACAATAATGATACCCTTAACCAGTCATTCTTACAGCATTCATAAACTTACATGTAGCAAAAAATAGTTTAATATGCATGGAAGTCTTGAAAAGCTTTCCTTCTGTCAGCACCAGTTTTGTAAACTTCGTGTGTCTTCTGCAGAGTTTTAAGAACTTATCAGGCCTGGACAAAGACTTCTAGATACGAGGTAGCCAATATTCTGTATATTTATCAGTGCTCAGTTAAATACGTTGTAAAAAACAGATATATTCATGCTCATGTAACAACCTACCATGGTAACAGGGAAGTTTCTGTATTTTCATTTAAACAATTCACAGTAAATTGCTGATTTTCCCTACCCACAGATGGAACACTGAATTTTAAGAGACAGATTTGAAATAAGAAAATCTAGAAAATAAATTAACATGTCAGGGAATATCAGAAGTAGGAAAACTTCTTGGTTTAGACAGACAAGCAATTTACACCAAAAGTATTTGTCAATATTCCCATTATGTGCATTTGGTTTTTAAATTATTGTAGCTATAAAGTTTAGCTGGGTTTTCAGTTTGAAAAAAGTGGTCATTAACCTGCATCAGGGCTGCAAGTTTAGTTGAATTTCTTCACAGTCCAGGTTTAGTCAATCTTGCTGTATCTGCATGAGAAAATGATTTAAATGAGTGAGGCAAAGCTATATGAAGGGACAAGGTGGCTTTTGCACAATCAGGAATGCAATTTTCATTGATGATGGATAAGTACCTAGTTATTTTAGAAGTTCCTGTCACCAAGTTTCTTAAAAGTATATTTACTCTTCTCTCCCTCCTTTTAAGATTCATCGCCACTTGCAAAGTACTTTTATTTAATATTCTTTCTTACTCCAAAACTGGTTTATTCAGTTTTCTGATAATTAATAGACACCACCAAGGGTATTGAAACTGTGTTTAATATCTTCCCAAATATTACATTTTCCTGCTGGATTAGAACATAGTCTGTTGAGAAAATTTACTTCAAAAATCTGCACATTCAATTGTCAAAGACAGAAATTCAAACTAGTCCAAAACAAAGATAAATCAGAAACCATGGATTACTGCCTCTATTTCACCATATTTCCAATGTTGATGACCACTAGAGCCTTTCTACTAATTTTATTCTTTGAGGCTCAGTTCGCTAGTTAAATCATGAATCCTTTCAAAGCTGGAAAACTACTCAAGGCAGAATTTTGGGTCTTGTCTGTCCCATTGCACCACAGCAGAGACATGAGTCTTAAGTAAAACCTAGAGATCATAAATTGAGGTTGAATGCAACTTATAAACAGAGACTGCGAGCAGTGGGGCGTGGAGTGCAGGACTGAGACATGAGTCAGAAGGGACAGAACTAAAATCTGGTCCTCTTAATTGCATTTTAAGAGTCAGATTTGGCAGGATTTGCTACTGAGTATAAGCCAAATCATCTTTTGGATTCTTACCAATGATTTGGGTTTTGCTCACAACCTCTTCACCACCAGCAAAGGTGTAAAACTTAATGGAGAGAGACACCTTTGCTTTCATCTCTCTGACCTCTTCTGAGCACTGATCACACCAAATGTGTTAAATTTCATCCCATATTGTAGTTGCATTTCCATTGTTTACAGCCTTCAGAAACACACAATAACCCAGCACTTACGGTGGCTTCTCTTTGTTTCTCCTCCTTGGAAACTGCAGTTTCACTTTCAAAAGCTAAATCAGCAGCTATTCATTTACAAGCCACAGTAAAACTTTACCGAGTCCCACCTGGTGGCTGGCTGCTATTGGGATGGGCAGACCAGACTTCACAGAGCAGAAACACATTCTTGTGTTTCACAGACAAGGCATGGTGTCCTCCCAAAAGATTACTGAGGCTTTCAGGCTCATAGCTTAAGTTAGATGTGAATGGCAAAAGCTGCTGAACACTGGAGCTAGCAAATACAGCTAAAAAGAGGTTAAAAAAAAAGAAGAGAAAAAACATTTTCATACAAAGGTGAATTGAATTAAATTGAACTGAATATTATGTTTTGACATTTTTACAAGAAGCTAACAGCTATGCAGCTGATAATACAGTTTCTTCCATAGTAGATCTTTTGCAAGTGGGCTTAGAGAGAAGACAAATTATGAATAATTTATGAAAAAATACATTTATGATTACATACATATGTGCACACATGCACTTGCAAATAAGAATTTTTATCACAGCTTTATGCATATGCAGTCATTTAACTTTATTTTCAGTAGAGTTCTGTCACTTATTTATAGTTTCACACTGATAGGGAAATATCACTATATTGCCTTTGCAATGTTTTGGTTTTCTTTCTGCCTGCTTGGCTTTGCTGATGAGATAACACAGATTAGTTTTTAAATAACTGTAGGTCTTCAGATGGCATAGTGGTATACCACAGATCTGAATTTCAAGAGCCACTACAGTGTTGGGTGAAACATATTTATTAGCTACTAATAGTGAGACTAAAACAGGCATCAGAAACTGCACAAGAAAACCCTAAGGAATACTTTCATGTTGGGTCTCTAGACTAAACCCCTGACTGCAATCTCAGCAAATTCTCTCTGTGTTAGTGGAAGATAGCTTCACAACATATTCCTTGTTTTCTTTGGACATCCTTTCTGACTTTAAGTAATTCTAACTCAAATATGTTTTGTTTTTGCTTGCTTCTTTCTTTCTGATATTCAGATTCCATCTTTCCATGGTGACCATCAGGGGCTTTTTTCCTTAGTACTGATTTAGACTAACAGCAACTGCTCATCTGAGGAACTCAGGGGCCAAATGTGGCTCAACTAGTATAAATAAATAGGCAGATGTTATTTTCCATCTGTGTCTCTCTGTTGTCCACACAGTGATAATACTGTTGTCTACACCTTTCAAGAAAACAAGGTAAAATAAAAGTAGTAGAAAGATACACTATAAACCCCAGGAAAATTAGAATGTGACAAATTGCATCTTCACATTAAAAAGAATTAACTTCCAACCATTAAGTACAATGCAATGCCTATCTATCAAGTTAAATTGTTTTCCTGTTGCAAAGCACAAATATAATTACAGAGGCCTTTTCATATGGATGGCACTTGCTTAAGGACTATTTTTAACACTGTATGCATAAATCGAGTTTAATTTCAATGTTTTGGTTTTTTATTTTACCCCACACTTTCAGGGCATAGGCAAAAAATGCTGGAAACAATCTCTTGGATGATCAAAATGCAGACTTTTGCTTACCAAGGGAACTGTGCTTGTGGCATTTTCCATGAACTCAATAATCCTTATCATTAAGTAGCTTGAGCTGTTATTTTTTTTGTCCCCACAACTTGTACTGAAAAACTACTCTAGAACCTCACCACTTTCATGGCCAGAATCTCTCTAGCTTCCAGCCTAAATTTATTCATGGCCAAATTACACCCATTTGTTCTTGTGCCAACATTGTCTGCTAGGGTAAATAGCTTTTTCCTTGCCTACTGTTTACCACCCTATTGTGTTTTTAGAGAATAATTATTTCCTGTATCAGTTTTTGCTTCTACTAGACTAAACAAGCAAAAATTTTTGAGCTTTGCTCTTAAAAGCATTTCACTCTGGTAATTTAGGCAGTTTTTCACCTGTTTCACCTTCCACAGACGTGATGAAAAAGATCTGTGAAAAAGATCTCTCAGGTGCTTTAAGCAATGGCATAAATTTTTACTTTAGTCTAATAAGAAATAGTTTATCTGGTTCACACTTGGGTGGCATCTGCTTTTTCATGGTTGTATCCCACTGGCAACGTAGCAAGCCTGCAGTCAGCTAATATGCATACATAGATCTATCTCCTGTGTTATTTACAACTGATAGGCTCCTAGTTTACAGCACATTTTTAAATTAATCCTTGAGTGCATGTCTCCACTGCCAACAGCGTGCATTTCAAGAGTGAATTTAGCAATGTGTATTTTTAATGTGCTTTTTCCAAGGGTAACACATGTTTGGGATAAGCTGATGCCAAAAATAATAAAAAAATAAAAAGGAATAATGTTGTGAGACCAAAGAGAGGTACTCAGCACGCTGACAGCACCAGGCGTGGTGTATTAAGGAATAAGGACTTTTCACAAATGCTTCAGTGTAATATGATAGAACAGAAAGGTTTGAGTGTGAGACACTGCATACAACACATTAGGACATTCTTTTTTGGCCTTGTATTCTCACAGCTGCTTAAATGATGCATTTCAAAATAATCAGGATTATTATATCAATTAGTTCCAGGGTAAAAAAAGCTTTGATACTGCCTGGTTGTAAAGAGTCCATTTAAGGACCATAAATTCTGGAATGAACACTATATAACTCCTAAATTTTAACAGACATGGACACTTTCACAAGCACCTTGATGATTTTGGACTACAAGTTCAAATAACTAGGAATTTAGAAACTTTGAATCCTTAAGAAAATGATAGATATTTCCTCATTTGGATGTGGAAGCCATAAATCTATAAAATACCTTTAGCTGTGCAATTACAGATAGCAGAAGGGTAGTAAATTCCAACACTTAGCAGCTTCACCCTTAATTAGAAAGCTAAACTAGATTCCTGAAGGATTTTTTAGAGAGAGAAAGGTTATTTTAAAGTCATGTGATAGCTTTTCTTAAAAAATTTTGCATAAGAGTGCTGGATGAGAAAATTTATTTAAAAGAGTTATCTGCTAGAGCATGCAGATTTTTAGAGAATTCTTGAAAAATATTTTTTGTCAGTTTTAAATTTGATGGGAAGGGAATCTGTATCTGCTCAGGATTATTTTATTAAGTTATTAAAAGGTAGTTTTACTTAGTGTGCCCTCCTTGACTATTGCTACATAATACCTTCTTTGATGTTGAAGTGGTAAAGCGAACACATTAACTTTTTGAGGCATTATAAATAATGTTTAATAAATTTTATTTTGTTAATAAAATTTATTGACAAAAATAATAAATTAATAATAATATATTCTTTATTATATATATGTAATATATTCTTTATTATAACATATAATAAATAAATAACATCATATAAATATAAATATAAACAAATATATGTATAATAAATAAATAAGCTATATATTATGATATGTATAATAAATACACAGGCACCCCTATGGAGCTGATAGCTATGCAATAATCACTGCTGTACAAAGCAGAGGAGTGCCTGGAGTGCACTGGGATGCAGCTCTGGCATTCCCAGCACAGGAAGGACATCAGCTTGTTGGAGTGAGTCCAGATGTGGGCCAACACGATGATCAGAGAGCTGGAGCATGTCCCCAGTGAGGAATGGCTGAGAGAATTGGGATTGCTCAGCCTGGAGGAGACTAGGCTTTGGGGTAACCCAATTGTGGCCTTCCAGTACTTGGAGGCAGCCTGCAATATAGGTGGAGAGGAGCATTTCCCATGGGCATGTAGTGAAAGGACAAGGGGAAATGGCTTCAAACTGAAAGAGAGTATGTTTAGATTAGGTATCAGGAAAAACTTCTTGACTGTGAGGGTGGGGAGGCACTGGAACAGGTTGCCCAGAGAAACTGTGGATGCCCCTCCCCTGAAAGTGTTCAAGTCTAGGCTGGAGGAGGCTTTGAACAAACTGGTCCAGTGAAAGGTGTCTCTGCACTTGGCAGAGGGTTTGAAACTAGATGATCTTTAAGGTTCCTTCCAACCAAAACCATTCTAGGATTCTATGATATGCAAATAGTGGCTTCAAAAAGTAAATTAATTGATATTTCTGTTATAAGCATTTATTTTCTTTACCCATAATTCACTGTATTTCTATAAATATTTGAGACATCAAAAACTTGCAGGCTTTCACTGCAGCAGCGTGCAACCCAATCACATTAACTTGACAAGATTAATTTTAAAACAGTTCTTTCCCTTAATACACTCCTTTCTTTTTTTGCTATTTGTAATTAGTAAAAGTATTTGTCAAACTGGGACAAAGGTTTTGTTATTAGTCTTTCCTCTTTAGACAATTATAGACTTTTTGTGTTGATAAAGGAAAGGGATTTGCAAAGTGCCTGACAAAGTGAAACACCACAGAAAGCAAAACATGTAGCAGAGGGTAACACTACCCTACGGATTTTAATCTCATAGAGGGTTTGGGCTAATAAAAAAAGAATTAAACTACACATGACAGATACCTGTCACATTGCTTCATATACTGCTGGAGGATATATAGGACCATAGGGGTCATTGCAAGAACATACAAGAAAACTAAAACACAGTTTCTGCATCCAAGTATGGTGGGTTTTGCAGGTAAACATGGCATACTTGTTTGACAAGATGTTCTTTTGCACAGCATAATTTTGTTATTAATAAAGATTCAATATAGAAAAATATTTTTAAAGTGATTTAAGATAGCTTGCGGGGGGGGGGGGAGGAAATAAGAGCAGAGAATCATCCTTCAACATTCATTTACATGTGAAACACTCAATACAAAATAGGAGTTTCTCCTCTTGTGCAGTACCTTCTGGTGCCATTTTGAAATGAAAATCAATAATAATTTCCCAAGCTGAGACAATTTATGCTTCTCTGAGAAGCTGGCCTCATCAGTAAGCTAATAGTTTTTGGCACCTATACAGAGAAGCATCCAGAAAATATTTTCTGTGTAAAACAGAGATTTTTTTTTCCCCTCAGTTGTTTTCTCTTTATTACTTGTGTTGGCTTCCTTGCCATTAGATTTCTTGGAGCTCTGATTTGGGGCGAAATAGATCTGTTGTTTCCTGAAAGAAGATTATTTAGTATGGAGATGATAAGTTAACTTTGGTGACATAAATCTGTTTTAAGAGGGTTAAGGTGGAGGCAAACCAGAAGGATATGATAGGTTTCAATTTCACATTGTAAGGAGTGCCATGTTAATTCAAGATAAAAAGTGGGACAAAAGTCCACTCAGGGAATTAGGAGCTGTGCATCAGTATGGATGCTGCTGTGCCATGCAGACTGATGGGACAGAGCCCTGTGCCTTGCTCCAGCACTGACTCCAGCTTCCCCTTCAGTCTGGGATGGCAGTGGATTAAAACGATATAATTTTCAATGATACAGGTCTACAATATGAGGGCTTTGGCACTTGGTCCTGCTTCAGAGTAGTTCAATACTGAGAGAAACTCTATAGCTGATGAGGATTTGTCTGTCTTTCAAGTGACACCTTAAATTCAGGTGTGTCAGGGCATATTTTGTGTGGATGACTGGAGTGTTGTATGCAAGTAGTTGTTGACTTGTGCTTTCAGAGAAGGCAGTATGAGTATGTGCACAGCCTATGTGTGACTATTGAAATGATATATTTGAGTCACAAATGTGCTCCCAATTTCACTGCCCACACATTTCCTGCTTCTTTGCACAGAACTGCAATAGGCAGGGCTAGTTTAGGAGGCTCTTTGGGACCTTAGTAGAGCAGGTAATCCCCAGTGGAGCTGGGAAGTGAAAGAAACTGTACCAACTGAGAGCCAAATAGCAGCAATGGTGAGATGCTGCAACTCCTGAAGGTTTATAATACCAGGTTATTTCCAATTTCTTTAAATAAATTGATTATTTATTTCCTGTTTCTTTAATAATTACAGATTACCATAATTATTAAAGAATCAGGAAATAAATAATCAATTCCTCCCTTACAAGAACTTTATACACGAGATGTGCAAAATGGTTGAGTTGAAAGGGAGATAAGGTTGCTCAGGCTGTGCACCCGAGCTGGATGTGGGTTACTCCCTTTCAGGTGTGTGGTCTAAGCTTCAGGTGATGGGAATGGTTCCATGTTTTTTGAAGTTTTTCTTCTTTTTTCATTTTCCTCCCGGCATGTCACAGGCCTTTCCCATGAGCAGTGTCAGCAGCAAAAATCAAGCAGATGTCTCACGGGGCTGTTCCCATTTTGGTACCAACGTATTACAGACACGGGGTCACCAAGCTTTCTTTTTACATGTTCCCCTCTCTGTCTGAGCTTCAGCTAAACAATTTGTTTATTTAAAAAACACTAACAGAAAGTCCTTGCAAGTTCACTTCCAAATTTGAAGCTGCTCTTTCTTTTTTTCCAATCCTGAGACTTTACCCTCAACTTTGTTGAGTCTTTGCAGGCTTTGTGTCACTTGCAGAATCCCAGATGGTGGATTACTGTAATGTAAGAATAGACTCTGAGAGGCTTCCAGTGTGACTATCAAGGTTGAAAGTCCTTTTAACAAACTTAATCAGTTAATGATTTAAAAAAAAAAAATTCAAACCATTTTTTGCTTTAATAGGAGAAAAAAATCCCCAATAAAACAGATAGCCTGACAAAATGAAAACAGACAGATCATTTACTACTAAAAAGTATAAAATGTTAACATAAAAGATATTTTTAAGTAACATTTATGAGTGTTATAGACATGAACATTGAACATATACACCCTTGAAATAATCTAGTAAGGAAATAAAACATCCATTTGCATTTTACTTTTGCACATAGGTTTATTAAGATAATATATGTATCTTTTTATATGCTGAGCCATTGCTTTGTCTCTGTCTCAGCCTGTCCAGGGTGTATGAATATTGACTTATGTATACCCCATGGTGTATTATTGCTTACTTGAAGCATAATATTGCATGACCTTGTTTTCTCTCTTAATTATATTTTTCCCTTGTAGGAAAGTAAGTTTACTCACTCTGAATCATGCCAAACCACATAATTTGGAAAAGAATATTGTGGCTCAACTTGGAAAGTACTAACTGGGCTCCAGCCATCACTGGGAAAGCTGTATAGTCTTTTATTATTTTAACTGGCCAAATGCCCTTTGTTACCACATTAACAGTCTCCCTATGGTGCATGTAACTTTGATATTATTTCTACTTTTAAGCTAAATTTGACCAGATGAAAGACACAAACCCTCCAATTTTGAAATAAAAAAAATAGCATGTTTTGTTAATCCTGTACTTCAGAAGGAAAGTCTGTGAAAACGATAACCTTTGTCTGCTGGCCAAAGTTTTTGTACAGTAAACCCATCCTGCCAGCTGTTCTTATTGGCAAGAGGAAAGATAATATTTTGGTATCTTTAATATCTCCATTTGGAGCGGAGGTTCTGCTTGTGCCATCATTTAAATCACGCATGTTAACATCGGTCTGGCAAACAATGCTGCCCTTTATAAAAAGACCTCAGTTGGGATGGTATCACCACAGTGTTGCAATAAAGCTGCTTCAGACTGCCACATACAGCTTCAATCACTCACTGCCCATGGACTCTTGCAGGTGCTCTGGACTGTGCTGCTGGAGAACTGCTGGAGAGCTGCTTTCAAAGGCCTAAAGAAGACACTGAGAGAGATTTAAATGTGCATTTTAGTCCGATGTCACCAGGAGCTAAAGGCGCAAAACACCTCAAAAGTCTGGGCTCCCACTCACGTGCCTTTGGTCCTCATCTCTTGAAGCAGACTGGACAAGGATCAGCTTGGTGACTAACATCCAGTGCCTAGCAAGTGAGGAAGGATGGCCAGACAGAAACAAAGAGATACAAAGTGGTCACACCTAAAGCTCTACGCCTAGACAGGGACACTTCCCACACTGAGAATATCTGAATCAACATGTGCATAGGGAATACTCTCTCTCCAGATCCATTTTTGATAGCAAGTTTTAATTTCTGCTGGAACATAAAGGGTGTTCTCATCATGTTTAAGAACATTTAAGAATGTCTTTCTCAGTTTACAGGTAACCTGAAGCCAGGGTGGTTACAGGCATATTGGATCCCACATCTTGGCAGAGGATTATTTCTGCACATGTTTCAGGACAGCTCAGCACTAAAGACTTATAAGGGGAGAAAAAAATTTATGATCCTGCAAAAATTTGCTTGGATCCCTTGAAGGTTTCAAAGATTTCTTAAAGTCCTCAATGAGCACAGGCAAAATGATTGGTATAAAAGTAGGTCTCAAGTCTTTGCCTGTCTAGACATAAAGCCTCTTTCACTAAAATGAAGCATGAGGGAAGACAAGATAGTCTCTTTAAACAAGAATTTAATTCATTTGTGCATTATTGTAATTGTACTACTATCTTAAATGCTCTTAGATTAATGGTGCTTGTGACAGTGCAACCTTGCACAATCTGAAAAAGAACTGAGCCCTCCCTGAACCTTACTGGCTCCTTTATAGCCTTCTCCTTGTATTTGACAGTGTAGGGCACATTCCAAGGAAAATGAGGATAGTTCCTGTGTCCTGGCCACCTACTGCTTTTGTAACACCTTGATGTAAAAGTTAATAGCAAAATAGATGGTGCATTTTGTTAGCAGGGCCCAGCCCAACAACCACACTAATGATAGTGCAATGATACCTGGGATGCAAGTTTTCATTTAAGTACATTTCCCCTGGCATCTCCAATATGTGATTTTTGGGGAAAAAAAAGAAAGTACTTTTTCAAGTTTTAATTTCCTCCAGAAGCATAAAATCATTTAATAGTTTTTCCTCTCCTTCAGTTTAGCTTTCATCACTGCAGATACAGCTACAAGTACTTATTTGAAATTTTCTTCCTTGCTGAACCGCCAGAGCCTTTCAGGGTACATTTCAGGTAAGGTAAATCCATCAATCAAATGCAAAGGCACTAGGGAAACATATTTTAAAATGACAAATACTTTTTGGTAGCACTCTCTCAGATTACTTCCCCGAATTTGGCTTTTTGCAGTTAGCATGCCTCATGCAGCAGCCTGCCCGCTCCCCATATGCCTCTATGTCATTATTAATGTGTACTGCAGCTCCACAAAGGTGTTCTGGGTGGAACTTGGCCCAGAGACCTTGGTCAGAGGGAAACGGTAAACCCTGGCCTCTCTGGAAGGGCAGTGTTCCTATTCTCCTACTCCAAACCCTGCCATGGGTGGCTGGGCACACCAGGCAGCATCGTCCTGTGTGGCACAACACCAGGGCAGCCACCATGACACTACCAGGAAACACGCCAGGCTCAGCCCCACAGCTTGAGTTACTGGCACTAACCAGCTGCTCCTTGTGTGGAAGAACTTCAGCACCTTTCTCTTGCCTTACAAGCACAGGTATTGTAAATAATACAATTAAGGCAGTAAATAAAGGTAGTGCGCTGAGTGAAAAAGAAACATCTTCCATTTTTAAACTTTGTTCACAACAACTTGAAAAAGGTAGATGGTCACATCATTTTAAATGAAAGGAAAAGTTATTGGGGAAAAAAGAATCCACAGACACAGTACATGAAGCTGACCATGAAAGCCATCTGACCTGTCATTTGAATCCTTCTGTATCAAAGAATCATGTTAACAATAACTGTAATGAAATTAGACTTATTATGCATGCATGAGGAATAAAAACCCCCAAAAAATCTACTATGGTAGATACTGAGGTTAAGAAAAAAAGTGGAAGCTTGTAAAAGATGTATCAAAAGTGACAAGCCCAAGAGGAAGATACCTCCCAGCAGCTCAAGGTCTCAGAGTAAGCACAGAAAAGGCTGCTGTGGTTACAGAGGTAGTTTATTGCCAAATATTATAACCCTCACAAAGTTTAAGGTGAAAATAAGACATAAACCATAAAGTGATCATATGCCCAAAAAGACATTGACATGTATCAAAAACTTTTAGTTAATACTTTCCTGTAGCAAGCAAGACACCTGAAAGAATGCTGCAGTAGATTGCCAAGATATAAAGGAGCACACAGGGGAGAGAATGTCCTGCCAGTGAGCTGCAGGAATTCTTTGCATCCCTGTTTGCTCTAAACTCAAGGAGGTTCCCTTGTACAGCCCTTTATACAGCATATATTGGAGAGATCACTGAAAATTATATATCGGTTTGTTTCTAAGAAAGAGAAAATAGAAGAAATAGAAAACTAAGTTGTAACAATTTCAAAGGATAACAAAAGCTAGGAATAGTGTGTGTGGCAAAGACAAGTGAACTCTCTAAAACATGAATAACAAAGAAAGGTCTAATAAGGAATGAAAGATTTTGGTGACATGGGTGGCAGTGAACAAGGATGCATCAAATCATTATCTGCTTGAAAACAAAGGAAACCAAAAGTATTCCTTCCAACAGCATGGTGGTAACTTGGAGCCTCCTTGCCACAGCCAGAGGGCTGTGGTTTACAGAACTTGATGTGAATTAAAGATTTCCTGGACAAACTCATCCATTGTTCAATAGAAAGATTCTACCTCTGACTTTGGAAGTCATCTTGCTAGAAGTTCAGAATATAAGGTGGGTAGCTGTCACTACAATATTGTCATTTTATAATGATCTTTAGTAATCACCCTTCATTTTTGACCACTTTTCATCACTTTTGGAGCCAGAATACTAGTCTAGATGGATCTTTTTCAGCCTGAGCTGGAAAATGATTAAAGATAAAATGTTCTTTCATATTTGTTCTGTAAAATAAATCCTCATGCAGTATGAGCTACTCAGGATTCACCCACTTCTGCAGATCTGTAACAAGTCACAGCAGCTGAGAACCTGCTCAGCAAAATTGGAAATGCAGCCTCACAAAGCACAATTTGCAGTGAGCTCATTGCACACAAGACTGTCAATTGACCATTTACTGAGCTTCCCGTGCACTGACCTGTACCAAAAAGGAAACAGAAAAGAGAAGCAATGGCACAGAGTCTGCAGTCCCCCTTTCTTGCAGCCCTTTGCTCTCAGGGGATTTTCTAGGATTTACATAATACATTGAGAAGTGAGGCCAGGACGCTGTGGAACCTTCAACTTTCATTTTCATGGATCGTTTTCATTAGAAGACTTGGCTGAAATATTCTGTTCCCTTTTCCCCAAGAAAATATCTCTGATGGTACATGCTTCTTCTACAATACTTAACAGTGAAATCTCTGAGACTTACATAGCTCACACCTAGTTGTCCCACCTAAACTTTCTTTCACTCCAGTCTCTAGGTCAAATAACTGCATCAAGTAATTTAAATAATACATAATTCATAGAAAACACTTTGCTTTGAACAAAAATGCAATAGTTTTGTTTTTTTTTTTTCATTTTCAACCAGTGAAGGAGAACTTCAGTCATTTAGCAAACACCATAGCTTGAAGTTAACCCGTGATATTTTTTTATTTTTTTCAGGACATACACGGAGAAAGAATTTTTCTATTGTAATGCAATTCCCTAATGATCCATAGTTAACATATTAGTTTGTTTTCTATATAACCTTGAGAAAAATACAAAAGCTATTTCATCATTGTATTAGATCTGTAAACATGCAAAAGTTTCCTGTTGCTTTAAGGAATGACTTCTGTAAGCAGTTATCTGTAGCACATCTAAATTAAATAGCCACCTTAGAAGGAAGAGAAGCCATTTTGTATTCAGTCATTAAACAGAATCAGGAACAGTTGCTAAAATAATATATCCCCATTATTCATTACTATTATGCTTCACTTGTAGGAATAGATACCTGATAAGAATTGTACCAGAACTAAAGATGCTAATGAATGATTAAAAGCTAAGGAGCAGATGTGAAGGCCAAGTAGAACAAGAATACCTCATTCCTTTTTTTTCTGAGAACACTTATGTGTTCTCCTTCATTCTCTTCCACTGAGTTTTGCATTCCTCTCTCTAGGAATGGCTGAACTAGTGCTGGATTTGGACTCTTTCCAATCTTGTGGAAAGCTGTCTTTCTTAAACTGTGAAAAATAATCCAAAACTTGACAAATTTTATTAACTAAGAGTAATAATAATGTCAAAAATGTCAATAGAAATATTTCATTTAGGTGATCTTTAAAGAATTTCAACTGTACTTATAACTAAAAGCTATTTTACAGAAAACCAAAATCTTTAATTTGATGTGTCAAAATCTTGTTTTATATAAACTAATTTTTCATGGCCTTGAAATCTGATTTGACCTATTTCTGACAAAGTTTTGGCTAAGACAAATAGAGGCCTTTTTGGATGAAACTCATTTTGTCAAAAGAGCTCCAGGCTAGCTCTGCTATCCATGATAGTCTACAAATATCACAGGAAACTTCTGATATACGCAAAGGCTTAATCAGCTGGAACTTGACTAACACGCAGACACATATCTAACTGATCCCCAGCTGACTGGGAAATCTGTGTCCCATATGCTGTTTAAAAAGGGAGCTCATAAAATTTAATTAGTCAGGAGAAAGAACTGGAGCTTGGTTTCCTGGGATGTTTAGTTGTTTGTTTTTTAACATCTTTTTTTTTCTTTTACTTTATATGCCTATTCAAATTCCATATATTCACCTAATCTACAGATTGCTCTCCTGTGCAGTAATCTGTGGCTCTCTGGGCTTTATATGAGTCCAATCCAGCTAGCTCAGGCTCTGGCCCACACGGACTTGCATAGACAGAAATAAAAGACGAGAAGCGCTCTTTTCCACGTGGGGACGAGTATCCTGTTTATTGGCTTGGGACAGGACACTGCTGGCAACAGCAACCACCCAGGTAGAAAATAGGGCATGGTACCCTTGCAGTGGAGTTTTATACCCCAGAGATGGGGGCGGGGAAAGAGGACCATGGCCAATGGGATTCCATTGAGGAGGGGCAAGGGGAGGGGTAAGCAAGGACCAGACCACCAGGAGTGTATAACGGGGGGGGTGAGGGAGAGACCATGTGAAAGGGAGGGGGAATAAACCATTTGCATGACCTGACATACCCAGTAAAAATTCCCCATCGGCCAGTGCAAAAACAACAACTAATTAAACTATTTAGTGCAATACAACACTTCTGCTCACAAGGTTTGTAGCTTGCACTACCTAAATTCACTGAGAATTATTAAATATTAGACCCCGAATGTTTTGGGGGTGTGTCCTGCCTGGCTTCATCTGGCCTGGCTGCTGGACCAAAGGTGGCAGCTGTGGCGTTTTACCTCAGAAATACATTTGGCCAGCTGGATGCTGCAGCTGGGCGCTCAGAACATATCCAGGCAAAATAGGAACTCAGTTTACCTTTGGTGGAACAGGTTCAGATGACAGTGAAGAGAAAAGGAGCGGGTTCTGCCGTAGAGTTTGAATCCAGAGTTTTATTGTAGCATGGTAGACTTCTGAATGCAGTAACAGTTCCAGACAGACAGAGACCAGGCTGCATGGTCTCGTGTCCTTTTAAGCCCTGGGGACAGGGGGAGGGGAGGGACAGGTGAGGGCCAACCAGGTGTGAGCAGGGGAAGGGTCAGGGGATGTGGACGCTAGGACAAACCAATGAGCCCAGGCCTGGGGGGCATCTGCCAATCACACAATGCCTTGCTGGAAGGTGAAGATTAATGGACAGCTCCCAGGCAGGAGGGCAAAGTGGGAGGGGGAAAGGTTGGCATACCTGAGGGGGATGGGATAGGTGAGACAGGAAATGGCGACACACTGCAACAGAGAATTTTATTTGCATCCCAAGAATTCAGGTCACAGAGAAACCATCTTGAGAACCTGGGAGATGAGTAAACCCATTATGGGTTTATTCACACATGCTAGCCCTCCCTGGGAAATTAGCACGCAGTCATTTATATCACAAATGAATACTTCACCAAATCAGTGTCTTTCAGTCATAGCTGTCAGCAGACTTCTTGTTTTCTTTTTCTTCCTAGCAAAAAGGCACAGTTTTCGGTAGGAAATTAAAGCTCCCTGAATCTTCATAGGTAAATTTGCACAGATCTCTTGTAAAAAGCTCAAGACCTCTTGAATACATGGACTATATGTGGAAAGCAGCACCAGCACTACAAATTTGTTTCCACATAGAAACTCCTCACAGGGTACAAGTACTGAATTACCTTTACACTGCTTTCAAAAAATCCATTTTTTCCAAGTTCAGCTACTCTCTGGTTACAAACACAGACTTGTGTTTCTAAGTGACTTGTCCAAGTGACAATGGGACATTAGAAAGCTGGTTGATTACCTAGTCCCATAGTCCTGTGTTTTCTGGTTCCAGCTCCAGGGATTTTGCCAAACCATTTTGAGAAAATTTTCCTCCTGCTCAATGAAAAATTGTGCTGGTGGTGCAAAATAGAAATCTTGCTACATTTCTTGAGCATAATGAAGTGCTCATGGCACCAGCAGAGACTTCAACTTTACACTTAAGCCTTATTAAGGCTTGGTTACTTGTTAGGGTGGTAGGAAAGCAAGCAAAGAGCCTGATGTGCTGTGCCAGAGCAGATTTATCAAGCCTGCAGAGTGTCAGCCCTCAGCTGCTCCCCTTGCTCTCCTGACTGCAGAACATGCACAAACACACTTGGGTCTCCTTGTGACATCTGCACTTAAAAAGCAAGAGGAAAATGCAGGGCCTGGAAAAGACCATCTCCCTGATGGCAGGGCACAAACAGCTGTCCTGTAGCAAATCTAACCACAGTCATCCCTGCACTGAACCAGGAGTGAGAGTCAGTTCAGGCTAAAAATAATCTGACCTTTTTTGGGAGTATGGCAGGGCAGGAGCCAGGTTCTTGGCTCCATAAACAATTTTACAAGAGCTAAAGGAGGGCATAGGCTGGGAATGAGCAGCTGGGGGCTGTTAAAATGTCATTGTCAGTGAATGACACTGCTTCCCTGAATTTTCACTACAACAGAGCTTGAGTGTTCAGATAATCAGCCACGACATCTGAGATACGGGAGCAGATGGGCCAATACCTGCTTGAAGTGCTCTAGTTTGAGTCACTGAAAAGGACATCTGCCTCTGCTCTCAGGCCAGGTGCCTCAGCAGCCCCAGTGCAGCTGGGCAGCATCTTCTGTGTGTTTATGAGTGGGTATTTCTCAGAAGCCTGTAGTCTTAGAGCTATTTTGAATGAATATTCACAAGGCAGCCAAAATCCCTCCTGCTGTTAAAATGTACTGAATATTGAGTCCTTGTTGTAACACAGGAAGGTACCACAGCTCCCCAGAGAAACAGTTGTAGAATGTTTTGAAGATGCCCAGCCCTGCAACCTTTTCTCTTAGCCTAGTTCAACAAAATAACAGTATCTGAAACTTTTTTACTCTGAGGCACACAAGTTTTCCAGACTTCAGCCTTCAGAATGAAATCTTACCATGGTTAGTGACATCTGAAATTTCTGAAGACAAATATTGGACACCTGTGGCTACATTATCCTTACATCTAAAAACTTGCCCTGTCTCTTTCCTTGTATCAAGTTCCAGGCCCACCATATTTTTGCCAGTAACACTCGAGCCAGCATACAACACCAGAAGCATATAGAAATGATAACATGAAAGGGCTGAATAAAAGGAATAAAAGGCACTAAAAAC
The DNA here is from genome assembly GCF_012460135.2 of Molothrus ater. NCBI lineage: Eukaryota > Metazoa > Chordata > Aves > Passeriformes > Icteridae > Molothrus > Molothrus ater. Next base: position 61,618,606 of record NC_050478.2, read on the forward strand.
CTAATCCAGAAACAAGTCATTGCTTAAGAATTATTGTTTTATTTGCTTGTCATTAGACATCTGTTCATAGGCACTGTAAACGTTCCACTTTGTGCCTGGGCTTAATAGTGTCAGCTTTGCAGGGATGCCTTCTTCTTCCTCATTGTTTTCACTTGGTTTCTAGGGCAAACAAAACTAAAACTCTTTTTTTTTTTTTTTTAGTCCTTTAATAAATTAAATCTGTTATAGAGTTAGAAGTAAATAATTGCACAGTATGGAAATTTCTATCCAGCAAGCCTCAGAACAAAACAAAGATCATTATATGCACCATATCCAACTCTTTCTTGCTCCATTTGTGCCCTCTTCCCCCCCCCCCCACCCTGGTAATCCCCAGAACTCTGTGGTGACTGAGTAGAATTTGAGGTCAAGTTTTGTCCTGAAAAAAATGTGGAACTAGCCCTCCTCTTCCTCCCCTCACCCTGTCATCTGCTGACATTTCCAGATGACAGTGTACTGAATCCGAACTGTTTCTTTTGCTGGGAATGCCATCTGTGAGGTGGCAGCTGGGGTGGGAGGGAAGGCACATGGCAAATGAACAGTGATAAATATAGACAGTAGACTAAATTAGAGGAAGTTCCACTTCTTTGCAGTCTTACAGACCTTTGCACACTTCCATTAAGTGGATATGGCTTCTCTTTAACCGGTGTTTGAACAGCTGGATTGCTTAGCAAGGGAGCAAAGTCAGAACATCGGAACAGAGATGTCAAAAAAGCCAGCTTGGGCAAAAATGCTCAGACTACTGAAATTTCCTAAGTCATTCATGGTTCCACTCCATTTCCATCATATTATACTATCCTAAAACTAGCAAAGGGGAAGAAAAAGAAGATGAGCGTGTGTATTGTCAAAAGGCATATGTCATAAATCATCCAAAATGAAAAATCAGTGAAGATCTGAGGGAATATTTCTTGTAAAGCAGAGATAAAACCAGTGTCCAGATCATTGACAACTGAACATGAATTCTACCAAAAAAAAGAGCTGGCATAACATTTTAATTTCTCACTTTAATACTCAAAAGGACCACTTACATTTGAAACATATTTTTCCCTGCATTACAGAAAGAATAATTCAATAATTAAAACCTCATCTTAAGACATTGAGTTCTGTAAATAAGGTGATGTCAGAGGAAATTCTAGAGACTGAAATTTTGCTCATATTTCTTCACTAGAAAATTGGTAACAGCATCTTGTCTACACAGAAACACAGAAAGCCAAGGAGGGAAGGAACCTCTGGAGATCTTCAGGTCCAGCTGCTCACAAAGCAGGGTCCAAAAGGTATCAGGTTGCTCAGGGCCATATCCAGTTGCATTTTGAACTATCTCCAAAAACATAGACTTCACTTCTCTCTAATTCAGTGTTTGATTACTCTCACAGGACAAAACTTTCTTCTTCTGTTTAATGGAATTCTCCCTGTTTCAATTTGTGCCCACTGCCTCCTACCCTTCCCTGGATAGCAGTGAGAAGGGAATAGTTCTGTCTTCTTTGCATCATCCTGTATTTATATACATGGATAAGATCACACCTAAGCCATCTCTTCTCAAGGATAACATATTAATAAATATTAGTAAAACATTAATAAAATATGTAAATATATATGTTTACTTTGGAATCACTTCAGGAATATCTGCCCTGATTTATCCATGGTTTTCACACTGAATACAGCTTAAAAGATATCTTTTAGGCAAGTGCCATTGTTGTTAGGTGTTTCATGAACTGGAGAAGAAGACTATTTAAGCAACATTGTATTCTTTCAAACTATACCTAGGTAAGTAATTTGGTAAGACATTTTTCATTTCCTTTCAGTGTTCAATTAGAAACGACACACATTTCAACTTTTTTTATCTCACTGCTGGGGTTTTTCTAAAGTTCATTAATTTTAAGAGCAAACAATGACAAGAAGTGAGCTTGATCCTTGACCAAGCCTACAGCTGCACTACACCTGAATGAACTAAACAACACAGAAGTGTTTTAGTGCATTTTAATTTATGGAAGTTGGATTCATATCCCAAATTCACTTGGTTTACCTTAACTTTCTTGGCTGACTTTATTTAGCATTGCCTGGAAGTAAAAGTTCCATGTTCAGTGCTGCAGTTCTCCATACACAAGACTTGAAGAGAAGGAAAGGACATGTCATACCAGCAAACAAACTTAGCTGATGTTGGCTCACTTCAGCAAAATCTGTGTAATCATAAGTGTAAAACTACATACACATGTCAGTTGTAATAATCTTCCACTCTACCCTCTCTTCAAGTTTCCTAAAAGGCAGTCCTCTGTGGCAGTAATATCTACCTATTGTGCAAGATAAGACTTTTTCTGTTATGATAATGCACAGACATCTTACATCTTCATTTAGGCATCAAATCTTTTAAAGCCAATACCCCATTCTGATAAACAGGTTTCTCAACAGACAGCATGAGGTTCATATCACCAGCAGTGCATATCTCATCTGGGTGGGGAAAACCACATAGCAGCTACCTGTACAGGCTGCAGTTCCATGCTTCCCCTTCAGGTGACATGGCAGCTCCCTCTTCCTGCTGGTAGAGCTGACCCTCCTTTATCCTTGCACCACTTTTGACACTCACCATTGAGACACATTTCTGCTTGGTTGCCCACCAAAAAATCCACAAGGTCTCTCTCTGCTGGGCCGGATTCCTGATGCCTTAGCACATTGAAACACTTCAGTGACCAGGGTCAGCCAGCACCTAGCCAAGCCACAGTGTCAAGAGCTGACTGTCTTTGCACTCTGAATGACACTCCTGGAACATTCCAATGGTATTGGGAAAGTGAGCAGGAAGTGTACTGGTTTAAAAGTGGGTCCCCAGTGTCAGAGAGCCAGCTGAAACAAGGGGACAGCATGCTACCAAATGAGCTAATTGCAAGCATCAGTCAATTTATAAACACTGGTAGAGTGTTTGAGCAAAGAATCTGTTTATTTGATTCTGTTTATTTGAAATACAGGCCATAGATAGATTTTTACGTGAGTTTTGGAGGCTCATTTTTGAAAGCACATCATAATTCCAGAATATTCTAAACATATACTATTATGCATAATTGTCCTCTACAGTGTCCATGATGGATTAGTAAACAAAGGTGAGCTAACATTCATCACATAAAAATGAAGAATAACCCACACCTCCAGTTTTCATGGGAGATATATTACAACAATTCAGATAATTCCTGTGGGCCCACTTTCTGGCCTTTGTGGAACAGTTTTCTTTGTCCTTTGCAGTTTATCTTAAAATCTTTCAATTAGATTAAGAACTTACAATTTTTCTCGAGGAAGAACCTGGAACAAAAGGTCATCTGCAATAAATTCAAGAAAGGTTTTTCACCATTTCTAGTGAGTGGCTCACAGAACAGTAAATAAAGCACAAGCAGATTATTACCATATCTCAAGAATATTCAATCCCATTGTTTTGCATAAAATTCTACCGAAATTCTTAAGGTGTCAAGTAAGCTTCTGAATTCTGTTTAAATAAAATTAACCCTACAAAACCCACTGTGTCCTTAGTCTATTAATTTTTCAGGTATCTTGAGACTGAAGACCAAAAAAACCCCCCCCACACAAAAAACCAACCAAAAAACCCCCAAACAAATACACTCATAAAAATATTAAATTTATTGACCCATTTAAGGTTCCGTGTGAAAATGGAGAAACTACATGACTGCTGATGTGTAATTAAGAGACAACCATTTGAGTGAACTGGTTCTCATTCTTGAATGGTTCATGCAGTTCATTCCAAAAACAGGAATGGAGTCAACATAATGCATGATGATCAGATAGTGATCATCCAAGGCTATTTATACCACATCAGAGACCTCCAGCACACACTTACACAAACTCCACAGTTTCTGCAAGAAAGCAGGAGTACTATCTGTATCCTAATTTTCTTGAACTCTTTTCTGACACAAAAGCTTTGGTGCTCAGAAAACACTTTCCTGTATCTTGGTGTTTGTGGATCTATTTATCTATTTTAAGTGGCAGGTACTACACATCTGTTTTGTTCTTCAAGAAATATTTGCCAATTCAGAAACTGAGTTATGATTGAGCTGGGTAACTAGTTTAATAATAAGTGGATTTGGTAAGAAAGCAATTTACTGAAATGGTCACAGAGGTTTTTTTTTTGAGGTCCCAATAGACTTTGTGCCTCCTCTACTGTAGGAACCTCTCATAGATAGTCCCATTTCCACCTCAACCGTCCAAATTACTTACTTCTAACTAAAATGCTGTATGTGGTGGATAACTGGGAGAATTGCAATTTTAAAAAGAAGCAAATTGCATTTTTAGTTGTGAAGAATGAGCCTATTTTTGAACATCTTACAGGAGCAGTATTCTGGTTTTTACACAGCATCCCTCCCCACCAGAATTTTCTCTGTATGGGAAGAAAATAAAGCAGCATTCATTCTATGTTGTAGGCAGAGATCTTAAAAAACCCAATGACCCAAACAAAAGAAGCCCCACTAAAACAAAAGCCCCCAAACAGCAGCCATTCTTGTTCTGGGAAAGATCTTTGTGACAGTTCCATTTTCCTAGAAGAAAAACTTCTCAAGAAGTTTTTGAGAAGATTTCAAAATTTCTCAAAAATTTCTTGAAAAGTTTTTGAGAAGATTTCAAAATTTCTCAATTTTCAGGGAGAAATGTCAAGATTTCAATAAGTACTTTGGCTTCCTGGGAAAGAAGGAGGAAATCCCTCACAGCCCAGAGCAGGAATGTTGACTGTGTAGCACTCTTCCCCAAACACTGGAGAATATTCCTTGCTGTACACTTGCAGACATGACAGGGAGTTAGGGGTAGGATGACAGCCTGCTTCCCTTCTGATAGTGGTGCTTGAGAAATGTCCGTGTTTCCTGGGATGGAAACAGGTACATGGTAGCACAGCAGCCACTCCAGATACACAGGAAGAAACCAGTCCAGTGAAACCAAACGCCTCAGCCTGACTCTTCCTGACCTTCCTGGGTCTGACCTCTGTGTGTGCAGTGCAGCCCTCACACAATTACATGGAAAGCAGTTTTTTGTATTGAAGGAATCCATTAGAGATGGATTTGAACTTTTGTTCAGTCTCCTGCCGCCAATGTGCACCGTGATTGCCAGGCATAGAAAACATAGCCCACTTGTCTCCATTTTCTTCCCTCTTGAGCCAGAAAGTTCACATGATGTGCTAGTAGTAGTCCAGAAGTGGTCAAATTAGTGAATGAATAAGCTTATAAGGTAATGAATAAGCTGTCATTCAAAGACTGATTTTTAAATATCCGTTTCCGTTGCTTAGTAAGCCTTGATAAACAGGTGCACCAGAAAACGGTTTATGCTGGAAATTGCATCCAAGCTGAAATTACCTCTTTGTCGGGAGAAAAGTTTACAGAGAAAAAGATAAATAGGGTGAAAGAGAAAGGATGGCAGTATGAACAACAGTGAAAAAAACCTAACAGTGAAACATAAGTGCTGTGGTTGAAATTATTTTCTCTGTTGTTCTCTTGGGAGAACATTCAATGAACCTGGGCAGAAATGCCTTTTTTGCCAGCTAAACATCTTCTGAGGTTTCCCCTCCAGCATGTGGAGAGGAATGCCGTCCTCTGAGAGGCAGTGAGAGCAGAAGTTTGGTAGGTGCACTAAACACTGCCTGGAGGAATCTTGTCCTTCACACACTGCTGAAAATTAGGACACTGTCTGGCTAAGTGAAGTACTTCACGTTGGGTGTTCCACATTAAAAAAGACTTGTTAGCATTTTAAAAGGGAAGATAGCAGTGTTACCTGAGTATAATTATTACAGAATCCTGGACATTCAAATTCTTGTTTTTACACATATTCATTCATGCAAATGTGGAGCCTGACCCAGAAATTTTATTCAGGTGAGTAATCTGCCTTTGACTTCAATGGGATTCTGCCACATATGAACAAAACAATCTAAGCATGTTTTGCATTTGCAGTCACCTCCATTTATCTTCCAGAGGGACTGTTGAGTTGTAAAAATGCCCAAATCATGCCAATTTGTCCAGACGAGATATCAAATCTCCTTTTTAATATTCAGCTTCAGCAATATGGAAAGCAACACTGCCAAATACTGCATAACCATTTTACTGGGATTACTCACATTTTGATTAGAAAATTCTCATTTCACATGGGTGTTGTCACCTGCCCTGTGCTAGATATATCATCTCTGCTGTGCAATTAATTACACAAACACTGAAAAATGAGTTTATGACCTGGAATGGAGTTTTGATAAACTCCTCTGAAGACATACCTGAAACACAGCCCAGTAGAATCCAGAACAGATAGAAATGATTTATGCATATACAATGGCACACACAACCTCCAAACAAACTGAAGACTTGCCAGGAGCAGCAGTAGTTCAATATCTGGTTTGAAATGAAGAATGTAAAAGAGACCATAACTGAGGAATGAGGCACTGAATCCTGCAGCAGAGGGAAGGTAAGGAGAATGCTAATAATTTGAGAGATTTACAGCATCCATGTACTTTCTGAGGCAAAGGGGTGAGGATGGGACACAGAACCAGAAGGGTAAGGACAACAGACATGGAAAGCTTCAAATCAACAGTGCTGTTTTGTTATTTGGGGAATAAATATTTGGCTTTCTGAGCCACAGGTCTAATTCATCTACCACACGAGCAAACTACACCTCTGTAAAAAGAGTGACCCTAACATGTCCCCTATTTTGCCTCCTTCCTGCACATGCTGAACACTGACTGTCCCACTACCTCAGCTGCCTGTGGGTGAGCTCAGCCCAATGCTCTGTCTCTCCTGGGGCTGAGGCTGTGGCTCCAAATGGCAGCAAATCTGAGGCAGCAGCCAGCTCCCACGACAAGGGATGTCCCCACACGTCGCTTGTTGTCACCTCCTCCTCACCACCAGTCGTGGTCCTTATCTGCCCTCTGAGTGAACTGGTGCAGGGGGAGGGACAGGACAGGCCAACCCTCTCCAGAGGGGCATTTCTCAGTGTGGTGTTGTCTTAGTCGACAGAGCCATTAAACAGCAGCAAGCACAAGCCATTGCTAAAAGCTCTCTGAGTGTCTTTTCACATGTGGGCTAGAAAAGTGGGAGGCTGTGGTACTGCTGCAGCAACCAAGAGACCCGAAATAAGCAGGATAGTGAGCACCATTCTGAAAACACATTTTCTTATTCCCTGGAGCAAATACATTCGGTGCCTCATACTGAAAAAGATATAAACTAAACAAACCAAAACAGCAGGTTAGAACCTGGAAAACAAAACAAGCTAAACATAAATAAATCATGGACATCTTGCAATATAGTAAAATACTTAGGCATTGTCATCTGTTGCTTATTACAGTTTCATTTACATTGGAATTTTCTTTGTTTTCCTGCAACAGTTGTGTTACTGTATTATTTTAAAACTAGTCAGTAATGTGAGTAGAGGAGTCTATCTTTGCATTATTCTGGCCAATATTATATTATACTGTGTAAGAAATGAGAGTTAAATCAATTTTAATGCACCATTTTAGTAAGATTACAACCACAGTTCTCGATTGCAATTATCGAGATAATTACAATTTCATTGGTACTGCTTAATATTAAGAACACAAAATTTACCTTTGATGAACAGATCATTATGTAAGATGAACCCAAGTTATTTTTCTTTCAAATTGTATCTTGGCTTGTTTTATTTCTTAACTTTGACTATTTAATAAAGGCATAAAGTGTTTTACAAGTAGGGTATACAGAAACAGGCTGACTGGTTCAACATCAAATTCCTGTACAGTGATTTGAGAAGAAAAACATTCATTTTGAAGCAACTCTGGAGGCTGAGTACAGAGATTATTAAATGTAAGTTTTATATATGCAGAAAAATTGCTTTTGCATGAATTTACTTTTAAAATGTTAATATATGCATAAGAAAATTGTGTTTCTTAATCTCTGAAGAAACACTTATCACTAGGAACCACTTAATTCTTTTCCTGTGCTTGATTTATTAGCTTATGAAATTATGGTAATAGTTTGCATGTTAATGGTTTTGGGGCTCAAATGACCTGATTTTAATAATGAAGTAATTTATGCAGTAAATGTAATCAGCATCTATGAATCTCACTTAAAAGAACATGCCAGTGATTACCTATGCTAAAAACAAATGACTGTCAGCATGGTACACGCTGTATGTTATGACAGGTAACTGGGATGTGTTCAGCTCAGCACACCCTTTAGGCTGGCTGGGTCCTACTCTGGTGAGCACCACTGAAGCTGGCAACTGCAGCTCTAAGAACTGTTTACAGACCTTCCATCACAGACTGACTTTGGCTCTTGGTCATCTTCTAAGGAAAAGGACAAGGACAGGAGATGGGCATGGCCAGAACTGAAGCTGGAACCAGTAAGAATTCCTGCATGAATAGAAGAATCCTGTGGCACAGAGACCTGACACCCGGACAAAGTGAATTGCAGGAAGAGAGGAAAATGTTTGTTTGGGAAGAAGGTGTAAGTCCTAAGAATTACAAGAAAAAGGAGATTTTTATTAAGGATTTGACCTGCATGGCATATAAAAGATGCAACCTCCTGCAACATTTGGTAAGCCTATGTGAAACAGATCCATCACAAGGATTCTTTCCTAAAACATCTGTATTTACCGACCTGCTCACTGTCAGGATGCATATGAACCATGCCTCTGTTCCCTTGTGTCGTTTACAGTGCTGTTCCCCAACATGAGAAGAAACACTAGACTGGGCTTTGAAAAGCAAACAGCAATGCCTTCTTTGCAGTAAGGCAAGCTTGTGTTTTGATAACCTGCTGAACACTGAGATTCATTTTGGTATAAAAGATTCAAAAATATATTACTAGCTGCCAAATATGATCTAACTGTTCAAACACACAGACAGAAGCTGAAGGAGGTCAGATTGGACATTAGCCAAAATGTAAAAGTCAATGGAAGAAACCCCATTAATTCAGCAGAGTTGGATCTTTTGTTCACCAAAGAAATCCCTAAAGGCCAGAAGTCCTCACCACTTCCAAGGACCAAAACTGTAAAACTACTTTTTGTAATTAATAAATGCTTTGCATGCAGCACCTCAAGCACAATAAAAAACTGTCTTCAAACACCATTTCCAGAGCTGCTCATTTTTCAAAGCAAAAAGGTGTTCTGTTCTGGAGTATGGCTAATGCTCTCTATTCCAGAATTCACACTGGTAGCTTTAAGAATTTTGTGTCATATCCTAAAGGGAAAACAAGCAGAAGCAGAAGGATAAGATAGTTTAGCATTTTTAAAGTTTTATTATCTCAGTCACAGGGTCCATGGAAGCCCAAGGAAGGTATGGATCACGCAACAGAAGCCCTTCAAACCCTACCCCTCCCCACTGTGTATCCAGGTGCTGAGCAGAACCTCACTGAGGGAATGAAGGCAAGCAAAGCCAAGGCTGCTGCCTGCACGCAGCTCAGAGGATGGCCAAGCTGACCCTCCACATTAGCCCTGGATAGGAACTGGACAGGGCAAAACGCAACCTGGTAAAAAAGCGTCCCTGCAGAGGAAGACAGGGCTTATCCTTCAAGCGGCCACGTCCCCAGCTCCCGAGGAGCCCGGGCTCAGCTGAGCCCCGCCGGTGCAGTCAGACAAGCCCGATCAAAGGCGGTGTGTTTGCTTTAGACGCGGATGCCATGCCCGCTGTTGCCATGGCGCCGTGACAGCTTAATGAGCTGTCGCCTGTCACCCGAGCCGCTGTCACCGGGCTCCCGCGGCTGCCCTGCCCCCCGCTCCCCGCGGAAAGCAGCTCGGGCAGCCTCTGGGAGAGGCTCATCCATGGGCCCGGGCTGCTCCGAGCTGCCTGCCCCGGCCCTCTCGCAGGCCCAGACATCCTTGTCTCGCCAAACAGGATTTCTGGAGGTGAAATTTCCCCTCCTCCTTCCCTGTGTTGTGCCTGGAGGACATTCCCCTGACAAGAGGGACCTGCTGTCGGCGGCAGAGGCAGGGTCAGGAAGGCGGAAAATAAAAGGAGACATTTCAAAGTTCAGACAGTTTTCTTGGCAGACTATGACAGCTCAAAGGGGTAAGGATCTGTCTGATGTTTACTTGGAAATCCAACAAGAATAGCTCGCCGCTGACAATCCGGGCTCAAACCCGAGCCCAAGCCGCAGAGCCCAGCACCGGTTCAGGCTTCCCATGGGACACACACACAGACACCCGTACAGCCAGCACCTGCCTTTCGAAAACAAACAGGAAAATCCCGGCCTGCTCTATCTTCCCTGCCTGTGGGAATCTCAGCCTCCCTGGCTGGGGCAGGACGGGGGGCCCTGTGGTTTCCCCGGCTGGGAGAGGAAAGGGAATGCTACCCGTGAGTGCCCTTTGCTCCCAGACAAAGGCGGGGTGCTGGGAAGGCGGCAGCATCCCCTGCCTGCCATTCTGGCTGGGAGCTTCCCCCGAGGGAAGGGCAATGGAGGCTCACATTTGTTGGCGGAAGAGTGTGAAATCCGCAGGGAAGAGCCGGGGGAGCTGTAGTGCATCCTCATCTGCTGCGCCTTGTGTAACCATGGCTGCTGAGCTGCAGCACGGAAGGCTGGGAGGTTTCATACTGGCATGTGAGCTCCTAGCACTGAAGCAGAGTGTTGACAAATGGACTAATTTGCTCTGGTAGAACACTGCATCCCCAGAAATTAGCTTGGTAGAAATCAGTTTTGTATTTGCTTATCTGTGTTAAAGCAGAACAGAAACATACCACAAAATGTTAGGTGATTTGAAGCTATCAGTTTGTTCATTAGCTGGCTTAACTAACAGCACGCTGTTAACACAACCATCTTTGTTTCATGCTAGTCTTGTTTCTTACATCGTGTCTTGATTTAATATCTGTCTTTAAATACTTCTGGGCAAGAACTTGTTTCCCTTTATACTCGTTCTAGCCTTAATAAATAAGCCTATGTTCCAACAATGCCTGTAGTTTCTAAAATGTAATCAGCAATAATATTTATTGCTTTTTTGTGTGCCCATCCAGAAAAAGAAAGTTGCTGCCAGAATAATGCTCAGAACAATAACAGGATGCAAATGTGCACCCTATTCTTCCAGCTTGCATGCTTCACTCAAGAATCATGTCAGTTCATGGGGAAGTCAGTGGTAAACCTGACCAAATGAGGACTTCTGATTTATGTTCCAGGCATCTTTTTGCTGGGTTTGTCATAACTAATGCCCTTTTGCTTGTCTCTCTTCACGTGCTAGAAATGTTTGTAGGCCACAATTGGAAATCTACAGAATTGGCCAAAAAAGTTGCTCTGATTTCAAAAGTAGGTGTGAAGAAAAACATATTGCAAGCTGAGAGGAGAATAAAAATATAGGATTTAATATCTTAATGATTTTTATAACAAAAATGAAAAAAAAGCCCATCTTGTAGTAACTGAATACCCTGATAATGCCTAGAAATGGTTAACCATAGGGATACAAGGTTTTGCACATCTCTGCCTCTTCCATTCCCCACTCCCACTCTTGAATCTAACATCTCCTGCCTCCTTCAGTGCTGTTTCATGGCTCTGTGACTCCTCTCCTCTGCCTGTGACCTGCCTCTCAGAGCATCTTTGTCGCTCCCCCCTCCCCACAGAGCAGCCCCAGGCCAGGGTGACCTCTCCCTTGGGATCCTTTGTCTCATGGTCTCAGACAGCGCGGAGTGACAGGGAGCAGGAGTGACAGCGAGCAGGATCCCCACCCCAGCGCCTCCCTAATCAAGCAGTGCTCACGCAGCTCACACGCCTGCCTGCAGGCTTCTCTCTTTAATGTGACATTGATCATCATGACACAAAATGGTCACAGATATCGCTTCCTAAAATTCAGGAATGTGACAGCTAGAGACAGAATCGCTAGTCTATGGCCTGGAGACTATACGGATTATTCAGGTCAGGATAAATCAGGATGGATATTTGCCCTACTTCCATATTCTAGCTATTAATAACCAAAAGCACGCCAGATTGTGGCTTGTTCTGTGTGACTGCACAAGGGAGCAGCGCTCCCTCCCCCACGCTTCCACATACACATGCACAGACGAATATTTTTGGCTAACATTCGAAAGCCATTCCCAAACCCAGCCCCTGAGCTCAGAGTAAAGCCCCAAGCACATGGAGGCCCTCCTTCACCAGGCAAGAAGGGAAAGCCAAAGCAGGCTGAAAAAAGATACGGGAGACCTCTCCTGGTCTACTGCCCCAGAAACCCTGAGGAATGCAAGCTGCTGCTCTCCCCTGTTTTCTTCAAGGCACAGCACAATTCAGTCAGTCAGGGCTCACCCCTTTTCCCAAGTAACACTGCCTCAAAGTGAATATCCTCTTGGGAGGATAGAGAAGCTACCTAGGGAACCCCAGCCACACTGCTCCTGGCAAGATTTCTCTCCATCACACCTATGCAAGATTTCAGTAGGAAGAAGCAGCACTTCCTCCCCAGTACTGAAAAAGAGAGACCATACAGCTACAAAATTAAATTAAGTTGCACCTTCCCCACCTCTAAAATAGCAAGTGCATTATCCTTCATATTGAGTCACCTTTTAAGGAGATGCAATGCAGAAATTGCACAGTGTCTCTTTGCAGAATACTAGCTTTTGTGAGCCACCTTTAAAATTTTGGAAGATCAGGCCTCAGAAGCCTGAAGCTCTGCTACTTTTAAAATAGTCTTTCAAAAGCCAGCTTTTGCTTTTGATTGCAAAGGGGAAAATAGAGATATTTTTCAGACCACTGACATGGAAGAAAAACTGCCCTGACAGCTGAGACAACTTCCCTGAATAGGATCCCTCTGCTCTTGGGAGTTGGAAAGCTATTCTCTGCCATCCCTTTTGGGGCATTTATGCAATCTGCTCTAGCAACTGGTGCCAGTTCAGTTCAGCTACAGACCAGACTCTCTGGACAGTCTGTCTAAATGCCATTCCCAGGATTTGCCTAGGAATAAAGCCTTTATACTTCTCTCAACCACCATATTCATGGTCTGTTACTTTAAACCATTATGGCTGGTCCCAGTCCATAAGATGCCACTGGTTCCCATTTGAATTCCAAAAATATAGCTCTTATGCAGCAACTGCAGCACCCAGCAATTATGCAGCACTAGATGAACTGTCTTCTGGCTGTGTTTCTAGACACTACTCCATATTTTATTTATCAGCTAAAAGCCAAGCAAAGTAACAATAACAAGAGTAGGTGGAGTGCCAAGAGCAGCACACAAGCCTCAACAACACTCATTTTCCCTCTCCTGCTTCTCTCCTGCTCGTGACTATGATCTTAGTTAACACAAGGCCTCAGTGACTGCAGTTCATAATCCTTGCATCTTTGGTCCTCTGTTGAGCAGAATGCTCGTATTTCTATGCAGTTTCAAACAGGTTTTCCTGCTTAGCTCATTTAATAACTAGATTTGCTAGATCTCTACACATTATTTGGCAGGGAGCATAATAAGCAGTTGCCAAGTCCTATCTTGGGTTACTCTTCCAGAGGTTCTTTAAGCTGGGAAAATGGAAAAAAACTGTCCTTCACTTTATTTCAGTAAGAAAACTTTTCCCGCTTCCTTTGATTCTTATAATATTATCCTGGACAGAGACATCATCAAATAAATACTGGTCAGAGCTTTCCTGAGGACCTGAACAGAGAAATGTTAATAAAATAGAAAGCACACTCTAGTCTTCCCTCTTTCTCCATTGGATTGTTCAGTTGAAGCAATTGTATTTTTGCTTATAAAGGTACAAGTTGGTCTAAATCCTCCACAGCAGTCCACTAATCTGGATGTTTGCTCATCTGATAATTGCTCAGTCACTCACTGATTAACACAGGTATCTCTATTTCCAGGAGTGCTGGAGCTTCCCCACTGAAAACGAGTAGAAAAATCTCCAGGCTCGTTACATTAAAAGGTCAGCAAGGAAATGAGAGCCAACTTGGGGAAAGGAGAAAAAAGGTGTAGCACTCCCATATTACAAATAGAATTTTAAATAGACTTTTAAGTATATATGTGAATGGAAAAAAAAAAAATATTTACTTTTTCTCTTTTCATCCCTGCTAACAGAAAAAACAACAATCTGGGTTACTGGCCTTTCTGAATCCAGGGAGTCAAACATATCATTAAGGACAGCAGAGGGAACAGCTCCTCAGAGGAATCACAGAGAAAAGGCAATAGAGAGCTCAAGGAGATAGGTGGGATCCAAAGGTTTTGAATTGAGCAGAGATAGAAGATGAGAGAGAGATTTCTCTTCTTATTGCTTGTCCCTATCAGTCAAAATCTGAAGCAGGAGATCTGATATACCTTTCCTTCATGGCTCAATGGCTATGATAGAATATGGTAGAATATATAGCTTTTCAGACCTAAGCTATACGAGTTAAGAATGACTTCTGGGTTGACAGCTGGAAGTGTTTGTAACATGGAAGAAAAACAACTTTGGGGAGACAATAAAGAAAAATGGGATTATGTACACTTAGAAGTGAGATTCAGATATGGGAAATGCTTACTCTTGAGCTACAGTTAGCTTCTGTTTACTGTAGATGCTTATTGCTGTATTGGATCCCACATTACAATTAGCAATTGAAGCATCAAATGATAATGATGAAAGTTTCATTTTCAAACATATGTGTATATATATATACATATATATTTGCACTGTATTTCTCATCAGTGCAAAATACAGAGGCTTAACAAATTGTGTACTTACACAGTATATTTTCTGCTACTTTTCATAAAGTATTTGGACATGGCTGACCATGTTATTAAGAGCTTTTCATTATTTAAATATTGAAGCAGGCAATTATCATATTTCTGAATTATAGAACTATGAAATTTCATGCCCTCTTACAAAAGGTAGAAATATAAAATTGACATTGTATGAGATGTCCTTTTGTTCAAATACAATACTGACTTTGTGGATAACAAAAACATATATAAATGTGGTTTTCTATAGTCACTACTTATTTTTCTTATTCCCTGTATCATAGAACATGTGCTAATATTTAGGGAGGCCTGCTGGAGCTCTTACCGTTATTTTTTCATGCCTGACATTACCAGTGCTATTTTCCTTTATACATCCTTCAGAGAAGCATTTGTCCAATAAAAACCTTTCTTCCTAGGGGAAATTCCCTTGCAGAATACTGTCAGCAAGAGCTGATACCTGGCAAACAGGAGGAAACCACATTGGAGCCAGCTTTCCAAACAAATCTAAACTCACCCTCATGTTCCTCTGCTTGGTGAGGCAGCAGCTCTAAGTTCCAGCTCTGTGAAAAAGCAATGCAAACAGACTCACACATTTCCTGGGATGCTGTTGGGAGACAAACCACTTTGCAGCAGCACACTATGGGTTATCAAATACATGCAGACATTTATCACAGTAATATTGAAACAACAGGCTGCTTCTTTCATGTGTCCATGTAACCTGTGCACAGTGGGTGTTTCTTTCTGTTGAGTGTCTCTGGGCGCTGCTCCTTGATCCAAAAAAAGAGAAGTGATGGCCTGTCCCTCTTTCTTCCTTCCTGTAAGTACTTGAGATTTACATGGTTTTGTTTGCTTCACTGAGAAATGGAAAAAAGACTAAAGAAAGGTCAGCTGCTCACAACAGCATATCTTTTTCTTGTTCTTATGAAAGGGTAACATTTACCTATCTAAAAGCATTTTATTTATTCACTGAGCAGAGGGTAGGAAAGACTTTGGAGGCAGAACATATAAAGTTAAATCTGGTTTTGCAAAGGCAATCAAGAAGGGTTCTCAGGAGATAATTCTGAGGGATCAAAAGTCAGTTTAGCTCTTACACACAACTTGGGTGTTCTTACTGACAAACATTGTCACCTAATTCCTATGAAGATTTCATCAGTGTTTCAAAGGATAGCAATAATCCCACTTAAGATGAAGTCTTTCTACAAAAAGACTTCTTTTGCTAAGGAATTGATTCACCAGCAAAGTCTCATTCCTCTAATTAGCACCATCCAAGCTCATGCTCATCTCTGATATGTTTCTGTAAAATATGTATATGAAACATGCATGCACTTATTAAATGCAGCTGCCCATGTATGCCAGTCCAAGATTAATTTATGTTTCAATTGAACTAAACAGGAAATCAAGGACTCTAAGAAAAATCTGTGTCATACAACCAATATTGGGCAGCCTTTGGACCCTGCCTAGAATATTATATAAGCTTCAACACTTAAACATGAGCATGTTTAATGAACAAATTTCTTATGAAAACAAAATGTTGAGAAGATTTTTCATTAAACATCATCCATGTCTTGAGAGTTCATTACACGTTTTGACAGTACCTCACCAGGCCCTAATAAATATTTTATTCAACTACCTCTGCTTTGAAGCTTTAAGCAGTAAAAATATTTTCCTTAAATGACAGATGAAGAACCTGTTTTGGTCACAGCATGATACTGAGCCAGCTTGGCAAAAGAGAAAGAGCATCAGCTACCACTGGGCCCTGATGTGCCCAAGAATAACTGATTTACAAGGTGAGTTAAAAGTTTGGGATATGTTCCATATAGAAATGAAACTGAATGTCTCCAGCTGGGTGGTGCGAATTTGTTGGGAGCTTCATTTTTTCTTGACCACATCAATCACTAGTAATTTGATTATTAATATTTAATGACTCAGTCACTTGGGAATACAAAATAAAAATAGTAGGTTTTTTTTGATACTTTAGGAACAAGTACATGAATCTTGAAGTTCAGGGATAGACTGGCTATGGCAGGTAAGTTTAAGAAATTACTTGTCCACAATTATTTTCTATCCCTTCATCAACCCTAAGATGGCTATATGAGGTTAGAATAACAAAACTAACTATTCATCAAACACTAGAGATTAGAAGGCTTTGATCTGCACCTTTTCCTCCTCCTCTGCCCCACACATGCAGTAGTCTAGGGAAAAAAGCAAATAATAACCAATCCTCCAGGCAAACAACCTCAGCCTTCCTGACTGCTGTAGGCTAGAAAAATAATCTTATATCAAGTAAGCAGACAGATCTTCCTGAGGAATCATCCTGGCCCGGGAAAGAGACCATACCTTGTACCATAAAGCTAGCTCTTAAATAGCTGGTAAAAGAACCATCTGTAAATCAGCTGTCCTGGAGGCAAACTGGGGAATATGAATGGCAAGTCTGAAAAAAGTGAACGATTCTTAGACCATCATTGCCTTTTAACTCACCAAGTGAAAAACCATTAGGACTTTCATGTTAACCCTGGCGTATGGACACTGTGTGGAATGCCACAGAGGTGAAGAGCCTCCTTCTGAGCAAAGTTAAGTTTCATTTTCAAAGCAGTGGTTTGAGGTTCGCCCACGCAGGAGTGAAATCACCAAACCACGGTCAGTGATGTCATTCGGGACAGTCCCAGACCACAGAGCACGAGTGTGACTCACTTCTCAAAGTCTAGGAGTGTCTGGAAGTGCCTAAGGTGCTGTTTGAACTTTCTTCTAGAGGTGAATTTCAACCACAGATGTGAAAATGATTGAGGGTCAAATATACAGTGAAGTGGATATTCTCGAAAGGGAAGGGAAGAGGGAGGAAAAGAAAAAAATAGTATTGTCACACTGGAGAGCAGGGCACCAAGGGAAGAGCACAAGATAGGGCAGAGAGCCACTATGACTTTGAGCTCTGAAGCTGATTATCCCAGGAAGGCCTGGCTCTCTTGCCTATGTCAGGTAATCTGAGCTAAAATCTTCAGTGACAGAAATAAAATGGAAACACAAACTCTTACTTCTCAGCCGTACATTCCCAAAGTTTGGCTCAGGATATCTAAAGGGGCAGGAGCCAAACTTTAATGGTTTTAGGCTTTTTAACCTGGGGCATACAAGCTGGCCAATGCTCTTGGTGATTGTACAACAGATTGCACCACCCCATGTGCCACAAAATCATCTGGTGAGCTGCAGTGCAGTTTGCAGCATCTATCCTGCAGACATCCAAGATGATAACAGCAGAGGCTTCTAACTATGGCAATAGGTGTCTTAGGAATAGCAAAGGAGGTGTAGGTGCCATCTGCCTCCCTTTTGTTAAGTTCAACCCAGTTACTATCTGTTCATCAGGATTGAAAAACTTTATTACACCCCACAACAAAACCAAGGAATTAAAAAAAATAACAAGAAGAGCAAAAATTCCCTCATGTTCAGTCACTGAAGGTGGAAAAAGAACAGCCCTGGCACAAATATTTCAGTCAAATAAACAGAGGAATTCAGTAGATGCCAGGAAATCTATAGTAGAGTCTCATTTAGGAAACTGTAACAGCCTGCACAGCAGGCTTCAGCACAGTATTTTCATATGACATCCTAACAACAAAAGCTGATGAAATTTCATATTGTTCACAGTGAAAAGAAAACACTGGTTCTTTTTCCACTGTCTTTGCATTGGTTTAATCTTGCCCCGGTGTATTTTAATTTAAGCCAATTTGGGATGTTAACAGCATCCAAATATGCTTCTCCTCTGAGCTGCTGGGGAAGGCTTTTTTGAGCTGAAATTGTGTTAAGCTGATTCTTCTTTTAATTTCTCCTTAATAATTGAGCATTTTTAATTGTTTGCATCTTAACAGCTGATATAGCTTTTAGGGAGTCAGGGGATGCAAATGAAGACTGAGAAATTATTTCAATATAAACGTATGAACTCTATGCCATGGCAACAGCAATTTTTCATTAAATTATAGATTCCTCAGGGTTGCTTTTTCCATATTGACAAGATCATTTCATAGGGAGAGGAGGTAAGGGAAAAGAGAGATCTTACTGAAGAAACAGAATTGTTATGACGAGCAATTAACAACATATATCTCAGCATGTCACAGTGGGTCTTCTCCTTTCATTTCAGGAAATAGACTGATTATAAAAATGCTTCCCATTTGAGTGCCCCAACCCTAATGCAGTTTGCATCAGGCTGCATTTTCCCTCAGGCTGAGAAATACTGACATTGACAGGAACATTGGATGTGTTGAACCTGCCATCACCAGCCTCAAAAACCTCTGTCCTCACTATTGCTCACACCTTCTAGGAAATGACCTGCTTGTGCAGATGGGGCTACTTCAGTTCCAGTAAAGAGTCTGCTGTCATACAGATTCAAGCTCTTCCATTTCCCCCAAATATATATATGTGTGTATATGTATATATATATGCTGTTTTCTTAATGTAATCTCGTCTCTTTCAAATCCACACAAACCAAACCAAACCCCAAAACCATTACACCAAAAGAAGCCCAGAAGCCTGCAGAATATCCACTCCACAAGCACTTTAGGTAAATGATCCACAAGGAGTGGAAATAATGTGAAGGTATATTTACATTACATTGCTTGCATTTACAGATCAAAGATGGTTGACAGAGCTGTGAAAAACTGTGTCTTGGTACATACTAAGGTTTTATTGTTACTTTTTTTTTTTTGTATTTTCATTGCTCATACAAACTGTGGTGCCTTTCTGTGTGAGTATCACAGCACATGGACTCCCTCCTCTCATAACACTTGAGAGGAGTTTGTTTGGTGCCTTTTGCTATTTTTGGTTGTGTTTGGGTTTCTTTATTTGTTTGTTTGCTTTTAAAGACTCCTCTCAGCCTGACCTATTCAGAAATCTGGTAAAAACACCAGAAAATGCTAGCAGAGTGATCTTGCCCCCACATTTTTTAGCTTCATGATACATGTAATTCTCTGCTAGGAGCACCTGGGAGATGATGGCCTCCTGCTGCTAGCCAGCCCTGCACCAGCCATGGCAGAGCATTAGAGAAAATTACAGAATCACAGCTGGCTGCTGGTTAGCAAAACCCAATCTTCTGCTCTAATTTTGAGAAGAGAGGCAGGACAATGTGCTTCAATTTTTTTTTTCCTACAAATTCCTTCAAATTATACATAGAAAGGAAAATAACATAAACACTTACAACAAGTTTCTCTCTTCCCTGTGCTTTCCAAATACAGTTTGTCCACACTTTCTAACCAATCATTCCACTAAAGCCAGTTTATTAATGGTGGAAGGTTTACTGACATGTTTGGAAATTATCCACTTGTCACAGAACAAATTCCCCTCTGTGTTTTACATACAGTGGGTCAATTTGAAGGCTTTGAATGACTTTAGGCAGAAGTGCACAAAGGCACAACTTCAGATGCAGTAGTGGCTTTGCCTCATTTTATAGCTCAATCATCCAGTACTTCAGCCTAAAATCTGTTCAAAATGATCCATCTCACTTTTGCTTCAGGTTGTATTTGCTTTGTTATTTCTACAGAGCAACCTAAAAAGGTTTTTGGAAGCACCAAGTTTGGTAGTTGTCTGCTCTAACAGTCTCTAGGTAGGCAAATGAGCTGTTTAGTACATAAACTATGCTCAGGGAGATTTATGGGCTAGAGTTGTAAAAGAAGAGCAATAAAAATTATCTTCTGTTATTTAGATAATAAAAATGGCAGATCTTTACTACAGGATTACTTCTAAAACCTGTTTTTCTAAGCATCCCACTTACCCAGAGTACAGGGCTGCCTGTTTGCACTGAAGTTTAGTGCTTCAGAAAAGCAAGGAAAGGAAAAGCACAAGCCTGTTCCCCTCTATAGATTTATTCATCATGGAGAGAAGCCACTGAAAATGGGGTGTGTTTTTCCCAGACTGTTTTACATTCAAAACAACAGCCCTGTCTGCACTGGAAAATTCCACAGTATGTGGAGACCTACAGAGGGACTGAATGAAGGGACTTGGAGAAAAAGGTACAAGTCTGAACTAAATTGAATAAGGATAACTATGCTCAGAATAAATCTCACTTAGACCTTCTGAAGTTCCTTCAGGAAAGTAAAAAAAAAAAAAAAAAAAAAAATCCAGATTCTAATTTCCCTGATATTTCTAAAATTAGTAGTATTTCCAACAACCAAAACACTCTCCCATGCTTCTCCACCTGATACCTCCTTTCAGACATTGCTATATAAGAAAATCAAGTTTGAGAATGGGGAAGTGGCATGGTCTCAAACAATTTTCATGATGGTCAGTGATGTCAGTGAAAGCTGATTGTGCTCAGCTCCCTCCACTAAACAGTGACTGTGCTGAACAAGATGTGTACACACATGCACACACCCCCACTTTGAGAAAGATAGAGCAGCTTCTTTGCCCTTTTCATCAGGTGTTCATAAACTCTCAAGCTGTATTGCTGTGAAATCATAAGCAACCTGAGAAAGGCTTTTATATTGAGTGTGGGCATTCAGTACTCTGATGCTCTCTGTAATACACACTTAGCACAACACATACCACACTCACATAGACACAAATGTCCATGCAGGAAACATGTTCACTACGGCTACTCAGAAAACTCATTAAAAACTACAAGGTGTGTTCAACTGGATCTAAATTTTTATTCTTATAATTCAGGTGCTAGTCGAGCAGGGAAAGTACCCTGAGTGTTGTGAGAGCATTCAGGGAGCTAAACTGAAAGTTAACAGAGCTTCCACTTTGCTTCTAGAATAGCCATGTTATAAAAATTTTACTCTAAGAGCCTTTCCAGATGTAGCTAGATAATACTGAACTCTGTTTCCACTAAGAGATTTAGGAATTGTATTAGCTCACATGGAAATAATTTTTTAACTAGCTGGGAGTGGTTCCCTTACAGTTCCTGAACCTGTTCCCCCATGCTCATATCCCCTCCTCTCTGGCTCATTTTAGGAGCTACACCCAGTGTGCAAAATGACCTCTGCACCTATTTGTGCATGGAAGGAAAGTAATATGGTCACTGACAGGCTAAAAGCACTGTAAGAGCCAAGGCCAGGCTTTGTACAGTTTTACCTGGCAAAAACCAACAAGATGGACCTGTTTGTATAATGCTGCAATGGCATACAATGACTTCAGCTTTGCAGGGTCCTTGAGCATTATGACTGATGCAGCTTCCTGCATGATGGTGTGAGACCCTGAGAAGCCTGGAAAAACTGGACTTGTATTTTCTTGAAGTCTGTAAACTTGAAAGATCCTCTTCATATAGTCTGAAGGTCAGAGAAACAGGCTTATATAAAGATCAGTGCTGGAGGAAGAAAATACAGTTGTATTTAGACATAACAGCAAAGATTCAGTGATGTATACTGAGCATCAGGATGTCTTTTCAATTGAACTTTATCTCTTGTCTCTTACCAGATTCTTTGGCCTACTGACATAATTTTTTTTCAATCATCAATCTGTGTATGTTTCCAAGATACTATACTCCAAAATATTACAGCAGTCAGGATAGTTTATAAAGAACAAAATACAGGCATGCAAGAAAGGGAAAGGAGAGGCTGAGGAAGGAAACTCATGGCGGACAGCAGCTGGATGACAGTCCCAATGCTGCAGAAAAAAGTGAGTAAGGTGATCAGATGGAGAGATTCATTATCTTCAATATAAGAAATATACAGAATTTTAGTCCAAGTAAAAGACTACACAGGTAGGTAAGACTGATTGATTAGAAGAACAGAACAAAGGAAAAAGCACAAGGAAGAAAATGGGACCACATTGTCTCTTCAAGGCAGTTTTAAATATGCTGTTCTCTGCCTAGGATCTGGCTCATATGAGGCCAAATACCTCAAGGAACCACATCCATTTACCTTAGGATCTCCCTTCTCTCTGCTCTCCACCACTCCAGCTTTTCTACACTGATATTTTGTGCAATGTCTATATGAAGGACCATCACTCTGTGGCCATGGTCTCCCAGATCTGTATGTCACTATAAAAACAAACCCACCACTAAGTATAAGACATGCAGCAGACAGAGTCTACACAGACTCCGTGCTTTCCTTGAGTTATCTAAGAGCACTATGACCAACACCAAGCAGCAGCCACAGCACCAATTTACAGTGCTTCTCTCGCTTAGATTCCCTCAAACAAGTTTCTATACACAAAACTGACAAAAATGAACTAACTTATTCTTCCTACATAAAACACTTATTACAGCTATTGTTACATATTTAGTCGCCCCACTCCTTCAGTATGAATGAATGGATAAAGATATTCAGCCTGCTTATGTTATTAATAATTTAATCTGTCTTTCAAACTGCATTAAATCTGCCCAATGCATAGCCTCTACTCAGAATTTAAATTGTCAAATTAGTTTATTGATTAACTTAATTTTCTGCTGAATACAGCAGCTGCATTTTAAAATGAGACTTCATTACTTCTGTATTTTTGTTGTTTATCATTCAACAGGAAACTGACCCCAGAAATTTCATAATTCTGTATTAAGATATAGCATTAATGGCTGTTTTGCTCACAATCCTCAGACTGCCAACAGAGGAGCTGTCACAGTGTTGTAATTGAATTTTACATGCCAGTTTGGAGTCACTTCCATTTAAATACGACTTAAATGTGGGTGACAGTTTGAATACCACTATGCTGTAAGTCAAAAAGACAAACCAGTCAACCACAGCCCTGCTAACTCTATGGATTTCCAATCTTGCTAACGTGATTCTCTCCAGTTTACACGTCTCATAAGCAGTATTTTTGGAAGTAAACAACTGCAGGAAGAAAACACTGGATTCAAAGAAGGCTTAACTTATTTCCATTGAAGGAATTGGCCATGTGAGATCTGGGGCCACGCTCTGGGGAGAGCAGAGCTGGCAAGTACCAGACCTTTGTTACATCTAGACCCATTGGTTATTTCGCTGTGAGTTGCTGAAGCATTCTTAGTTCCAAATCAAACAAATATGAGCTAGTGTGCCCTGCTGCCCTGAAACCATACAAGCCAAAGACAAGGTGTATGAAGCACAACATGTACACCACAGTCTCCCAAAACAAGGGGAGCCTGTGCTTCTCCTCATCAGGCTGGTTTGATTCAAAGTGATCATGTGCAGCCTGTTGAAAAAAACCAGGCAATTCTTATTATCACACCCCAGGGAATCAGATGCCCTTTCAGAGCTACATGCTCTGGAACAACCTCCACTGTCAGTCTCTCTTTTTACCCTCTTTCCCTCCTTTTATTTTCAAAAATTTAATTTTTACTGTTTACTTTAGTGTATGAAACAGCTGCTTCATAATAAGATTAACTTGCCAAGTCTGAGGCATCGAAGCCTGACCAAGTTTTGCAAGGTATGATTTATAGTTCCATTTTTCTGGTTCAGCATGTGGAGAAGCCAAGATTAAACAATCCTTTTAGATATCAGGAATCCAATAGTCTTGTATCCTAGGATAACCAGTGTGATGCAACTGGTCTAAATATATTTTTGTTAGATTTTGGCAATACTGTTTTTCACCAGACTCCATGTAAACCTGTAGAGATTATAGAGATATTCCCAATTCATTTAAGTGGTCCATGTCATATAATTTGCTTATAGGCAGTTCACAAAAATTAGGGAATGCCAGCATTGCAACAAATCCAAAATATTTTTTAAAGAGAATCCCATTTATTTTTAAAATGAATCCTAGAAAAAGAAACTCCCATAAACACCTGATTTTAGAAATAGGGGGAGACATACTTTTTTGGAGTAGATTTGCAGAGCCACACAGCTTGGATTTTATTAGCTGGCTAGGCTTTATTTAAAAGAGAAAAGAAAAAGGTTGGATTTTACAAAAGCACTACCTTTTTCTTGTTGTTGGTTTTATTTGTTTGTGGTTTTGGGTTTTGGTTTTTGTGTAGCCAGAAGTATCACAAAACAATTCCAGCTAATCTGGGCCAAAAATATTGAATACATATTGTATTCTATTTCCACATACCAGAAAATTTATTTTAAAAACAAAATTAACCAGAAAAAGATCAGTACCTATACAAAAATACATATCAGAGACCCAGGATCTGGTCTGAAGCAGTGTTACTGAGATATTTATTCCATAAAGGGCTGTACATGGCAGGAGTCACTCTCAGTGCCAGACAACACTGATGTCAGTGGCTCATCACTGCCAGTCTCCTTGCTGAAACGTGACCCTCCCTGTGACAATAAAGTGAAAGCAAAGCTCACAGTGAAAATGAAAATAGAAGATTTACTGAGATGAACACTCTTCTGCAAATACCTGGGCACGTGCAGCACAAACAAATCTCCTGTGTCTGTGGTGCCCACTGCTCTGCTGAACTCCCTGACAAGTGTAGCTCATTTCTGTAAGGGCTTTGTCTGCAAAACTGTGTGGGACATCAAAGTTATTCTCTCCAGATTCCCAATCAGTTCAGTAGGAAATAATTTCTCAAAGCTCAAGGTGTTTGGACTGATTTTAATAGTCTATATTGTTAAATTTTGAAAGGTACACGTTGTCAGCAGTCCTCACCTTTTTACTTGGATGCATGTGGAATTCTTGAAAAGCAACATGATTTTCAGTGTGGATGGAAGGACTTTTTATGCCACTGGAACAAAAACCTTCGTGTCAATCTTTTGTAAGTAGAGATTCCAAAAGTAAACCTGTATTGCCAAAAACAAGAAAAGGGAGGACAACTGGAAGTCAGATACTTGTATGTGAATTAAGAGCAAGGAAAAGAGCAGCAGTTGCTGGAGAGTGAGCAGAGATTCATGGGGAGAAAAGTGTAAATTTGGTGTGTCTGTGTGGATGTTTGTAAATGTTCTGTCATCTCAATTAAAAAAATACAAAAAGAAAATATTATCAGCTTTTAAAAGACAGGGCTTTGTTTTTCCAGCAACAAAGCAAAGACCTGGAAAGACAGAGCTGCACCAGACAGGGCACGTACACAGACCTGAGGTGGCAGTGTAGAGACTAAAGCCTGACTCCTTTTTTTCTGATTTACAAGTTACACATTCAGGGCTTGACAATATCAAATTAGAATAAGCACTCTTGTAAACCAAGTAAATCACAAGGCAGGATAACTTTAAAAAATACCATTTCCTCTACAATGAAGATCTACTTCTACAGTTAATATTAATTTTGCTTGGGAGATGAGGATTCATGATGAGCTAGAAGCAGTGGGATGGAGAGGAAATGTAAGATCTGGTCACTAGGGGAATTTGCTTTCAGGTCTTGTTTTTGACTGTTCATGAGTAGGGTTTTACACCTTTCTCTGCCAAACATTTAGCAGGGAAGCTGGCACAGCTACAATAGGCACAGTCTGTCCATCTGAACCTGCAAGACGCACCTGATGATAAAGGAGATGAAAAAACCTGTGTGCAAGACATGAGGTACTTATTAGGAAATAAAAGACTCTCTCACTCCTCACTCCACACAAACATGCTTTGGGTAATATTTGTGACAGCAATCAGACTTTATTTAATTCAAATTTATTAAGACAATTTCTTGTTCATTACTATGGGAAAGATGGATAGAGTATGAAAAAAGTAAATGAGAGAAAAAAAAATATTTAGTTAATTAAAAAAGAAAACTAGTAAAGACCAGGACCAGGAAACAGCAGTTTGTATCAACCTATTAAACTGATGGATAACAAGCTCCAGAGGGAGGAATTAAAGAAGTTGAATGAGCCTTCAAGTCTCAGAAGAGAATTAAAAAGCATAATGTCTCATGTTGGGAAGATTGAACCTTTCTTTTGGTTTAGACAAAATAAAATTTATAGCTTTGTTTGGCAGCCATCAGTATTTTTTTAAAGACTAAAATAAACATTTACATTCCATTTTTGCAGTTCTCATAAAAGCAATCTGTGTTTCAGCTGATGGGAATATTTCAAGAAATAATAGTGCCCTTCAACCTACAGGTACACAGACAAACACACAACTGCAAGATCAGCAGCTACCCATTTTTCTCAGACTTCTGTAGCCACAGTCTTTGAGGCTGCCCCAGAGAACCACATAATCAAAAACTCTTAAAAAACCCACAGACCCCAGACAACCACGGAAAACAAAACTGCCCCAGAGAAAGATGCAGCCATAGATTAATTTTTCCCCCATTACATGGTGGCCTAAGTGTACAAAGTGTCCCAAATGCAGCCAGTCAGAACACAGTTAACAAATATGTCAATGTTAGAGCTCCTTAGGATATGCCAGAAGGCAGTAGTGGCAGTAAACAAATGTTCTTGATTCAAGGCCCCTTTTAGCAGAACACTGTGTGGCAGACTTGGTGCAAATGAGAAGGCCAGTGAAATCAGACACACTTTGCTTCTCCTGAGCCAAATCACTGCTGAGAATTCATCAACAATCCATAATATGTTAAGGATGATGGAAATGATTCTATACCGTCTGTGATGTACAGGTGTCTTTAATTATATCTTCCAGGCATGAGAAACAGCAGTCATTGGCAAATAAAATAAGTAAGAAAAGAAAAGATTAGAACACAAGAACAACTGAAGTTTGGCAGCAAAGGGCTCCAGTGTTCCCAAAGAAAGAAGCACATTTCTATGTAGTCAGTACTGCCTGGAGAAGTATCTCCTCTTCCATTTAGAGTAGGGTGGGTGGAAGGGTGAATGCCCTTTTGCACAAACTTTTCCAGATGCCCCTAATTATCCCCCCAGATGTGAGGAAAACATCTTTCTGATGTGGAAAATGATGAAAATCAGAAAGTTCTGTAAAAAATCTCACTGAACTTTGCCACTAGATGTACAGATTTGTGCTTAAGTTTGTAATTTCTAAACAAAAGATTTTGGTGTTTACTTTTTATTAAGTATCTGAATAGAAAATAATAAGCAAGATGTTATTAATAAACAAGCATTGTTTACAACATTTTCTGGAAGTAAGCCCCAAAATTAAAAATGCAGTTTACAGAAGGACCAAAATTTTTTCAGTGATAAGGTAAAGCAGATTCTTCATTCAGCAACTTGAATGTGTTCCAGCTACAGAAATCAATAGCTCCAGAGGTCAACAATGCAGAGGTGCACGGGCTGAATCCTGAAGAGGCAGATAATGCTGGAAAAATGCCAAAGCTACATTGAAATTACTGGTGGCACCCTGACCTGACACAGGAAACAGAGGAGGGCATGTTGGTTAAGCTTTCAGTGAAATTGTCTGCAGTACTGGAAAAATGCAGAGCAGTAGCAGGAAAAGCAAGGTATTATTAGTCCTTTCAGTAAAAATGGGTCCTGTCAGGGCAACAGAACTGCTACAGTTAGAAAAAGGAAGTGTTGCTTTCCCTGGCTGATACCTTCTGTGAGGAGTCGAACCCAGAAGTACTAGGTAAGTAGGTAAGAATTTTTAGCTACAAAACTTACTGAAAACCAGCTGGGTCAAAGAGCAGACAGTCTATCCCCCTTTGAAAGAGTGCATTTATTTAGGAAAATGAAAAACTGGAGGTCTGTGACAATATGGACAGATGGACAGATGAAAATGGGGAATAGAAGCAACAGAAATTAGCAGAGTTAGAGGGGGAGCAAGTCCTTGTTTTATTGTGGGGCCCCTTGACTAGGCAGACAGCAAGGTGTGTCAGAGGCTGTGTGCAGCTCTGTTTTACAGTGCTGTGCAGAAGGGACTCTGCTATCCCACCCATTTTGGACCAACTTTCTTGCTAGAAGGTTCTTTCAGCAACATAATTCCTGAGGCCAATGACAGTGCCACAGCAACTGTCTCTGTGGGATGGCAGAACCAAGCAGTTTAATTCTAGACAGGTCCCTTCCTTCCACTGAGAACATGGAGAAGGACACTGCCACTGCCCTTTTCCCATGCCATGATAAAGCTCTTGCACCTCTGTGCTGTGGCTTTCCTGAACAGCCAGCAGGACCCCAGCCCTGGTCAGAGAGCTCAGCCTAGCACCTGCACATGGAAACTCTGGAGCAGACCATTCCTTACCCAAAAGTTGCCCAAGAACAAGGGGAAGGACTTAGCTTCAGTAAACAAAGAGCAATTAATGTTCTTTCTCTTAGCCACCACCTTTGCAGCTCCTCATGAGACCTACCTGGGGAGCACGGATTGTCTCCTTTCAGCTGGGAACTTCCCCAAGCTCACCTCCCTCCAGCATGAGTGGCTGAATGTCCCTCAAATGGTGAAGAAAGGAGGCCCCAGAAAGAGTACAGTGGTTATAGAGAGGTGCTTACTTTCACTGAAAAAAAAAAAAACATTTTGAATTTCTCTATTGAGAAGTTTCTCTATTCTCTATTTGAATTTCTCTATTCTAAACAAACTATATTTTTATATAATCCAACTATGGTAAAAGGGGAGAAGTGATCACACTGGACACAAACCAGCTGTGGAACATGTCTTCAATTAAGAATGAAGTATAGGAGGAGATGCTTTTGCCATCTTTGTTAAAGTGAGCAATAGCTTTGTCGAGCCATTGATTTCACCAGGATTTCCCCACAGGACAGATACTTAGCATCAGAAAGAGTGGACCAGCCATGCAGGTTGTAGCAATATTTATGGATGCTTCACAGATCAAAGCCACATTCTGCCAGGCACTGAGCTAACAAAGCACATAGCTCACCCAGTGAGCTGCTACTTGCGCATGTGCAGGAGCACTGGGAAATGCAGGTGCCTGGGTGGAGCATTGGGAGCAGCAGATTTGCAGCACTGAGTGTCCTCCTCCAGACCAACCATCCCATTAGGAGACTGCTGCTGCCTTTTGTAGAGCAATGCACCCAGGCTGTCCCAGCCAGAGGGTGCAGCAAGGTGGCATGGTCCAACAAAACAAAAAGTGTTGGGAGCGGAGGGTTTGCAAAAATTTCATCACAGAAAGGGTTATCAGGCCCTGGACCAGGCTGCCTAGGGAAATGGTTGAGTCACCATCCCTGCAGGTATTTAAAAGATGTCTGGATAGGGTGCTCAGGGACCAAGATTTAGTGGTGAGCTTTGGAGTGCTGGGTTAACAGTGGGACTTGATCACCTCATTTTCCAACCTAGTTCATTCTATGATTTGCAGGATAAGCAGCACCTGCAATATGCAATTATTAGATCATGATCAAATATTTTTGAATTTATCTTATTAGAGAAAAATGTAATCCACCTTATTTTCCTTTAAATTCATACCAATACAACTCTTTCTTGCCTTCACTTTTCCATTTTCAGCCAGCCACTCAATAAATCCCTCTCCCCAATATATTCTCCCTATCCTGACCCCTCTCTTTTCCCACTCCTCCTCACCTCCCTCCCTGAGAAAAATATACCTTTTAAAAATGTATTGTACTAATGCTTGAAATTTTCTTCCTGGTTCCCCCCACTAATGTGCATGAGAACTCCCTCAGAGTGCAGCGTCTTTCAGAATCTGGCATTGACCTCTACCAAACCAAAGCACAATAATTTGATATTTACTTAATTGCTAAAAATAAAATATTTTTCCTACATAATATGACAAAAGGTTTGCTCTGCTAATAAAGGAGACTGTTACTGAACAAGCAAAGTCTTGTTTTCTGACTCTAAACCTCAATATAACTAAACAGAGAGATTAATATCAAAATCCTAAGTAGCATAGCTCTGCTAATGTCAATTATTTTTTGCAATCACTGTATGAGTTCTGATTAATGAATCAAATCTGTTCAACCTACACCAGTGCACAAGCTCATTGTACTTTGTATGACCTTGAGGTGATTGACTGTATGTTCCTTTCCCCAAAGGGTATTTTGTGCTTTTTTACTTTCTTGTTCAACCTTTTTATGTCTCTGGACTGCAGAGTCAGTTGCGACAGTAACACCCAAAAAGGAAAAAAAGGAAAAAAACCACACAGATGGCTTTTAGCTCATGCATCAGGACTCAGACTTGACTAAGAAAAAAGCCTTCCTGAAGCAAAAGACCTGGATGTCACAGAAGAAAATAATGTATCCTCCAGACTGAGATGCAAAGTGGGAGGCAACATCGCACAGACAACACCTGTTTGTTCTCCTGAAGCCTTCAAACTCCCTGGTTATCTTCTCTGATCCCATTCTTGCTTTCCCTAGGGAAGGCAGTGCTTCATGTGTATTAAATTAATCACAGAGCTTTTACTGCACAAATGGGCACTGCTGCTAAGGTGCCTCTGGCAATAGTTTGAGGTAGGTGGCTGCATCCTTGCAACATTTTCAGAATTACCCTACTGGCTAGGAAAAGGGCAACAGCCACTCATTTTTCAGAGGCTGTCAGGAGACTACAGCACAATGCTACAGAAATTATCTTACACATATAGCACAGCAGACATAAAAGCTAGGGGACATTAGCATTCTCTACACCAAGCTTCTATCAAGGCAGTGTCACAAAGAGGTGGAAGAGGCCCTTGATTTGACTTCTTCACAAAAAATCCAACTCTAAACTCCTTAAAAAACCAGATTATTTCCCACCACATTTAATTTGAAGAAAAGAAGTTCATGTATATGACAGAGTTTACTTGACATGAAATTTTTAAAATAAGCTGAGTGCCATACCACCCATCTGCTAATCATGGTTACCTGAAGAGCAATGTGTACTCTGAGTCTGACTTGCTGTAGAAGACCCAGGGCTGACAGGATTACCTGGCACTTTTCAGATGCATGTAATCATACTGAACTTTTCCATGTTTCATAAAACTGAATTTTTTTGAGCAGTCCAGCCAAAACAGTTCAGCAGCCTTTGGAAAAGCACTAAGGAATACCACTCCAGCCTTGCTGCATTCCCTTCTGGGAGAAGGGAGGGGAGCAGCCAAACTGGTACTGCACAGGCAGTGCAGTGCCTGACAGATATAATTCAGCAATACAAATTTAACTCAGTTCAGGAACGAGCCCAAGATCATATTTCCATTTGATTAGCCAAGGCATATGGATTTTATGCTTGCTACAGTTAAAGAGATAACGACTTGAGTTGATAGTAAGATAAGTGGTCAAAATCCTAATCCCTCAACATTTTGGAAGAGATTTGAAATGCTAGTGTGAGTTCATAGTGTGTCAGCACTCTGCATTACGTGGCTGAGGCAGTTTTGATCTAGAGACCGTGAAATCCGACTTGCTGCCAAAACACAGACCCTTACTGCACCCCTACTGCTATTGCTCTTAGACATATCTTATCTATTTCTGGCTTGGAAAGCTGGGAAAGGAAGGCCTAGGGAGCTTTTGTTCAAACTTCTCTGTCCATCAGCCTGTTCTTGTTCTGGGTGCCCACACAATCAAGAAATTGAGCCAGATAACTGAGCTATGCAGTTCCTCTCAACCTCAGGAGTTCCTTTCTAAACTGAAACTACATTTTATAAGAATTTCATTAAGAGGGAAAAATAAATGTGCACATTCACCTTGCCAGGTGCCCACAAGACATGCCTCAATTTCCCTCCACAGAATCTCAGGCAAAAACATTTTCTAGAGGACAGGGAGAGCCAAATTCACCCAAGGTGAGTTTGGCTGAGAGACTCCAAAGATTAACATGGTTCAGTTTGCTGTTCTATCCTCCCTTCCCCAGGCTCCAATACATACCCAGCTGGGCTCAAAACACTACAGTGATATTTTCTTGGCAAGGCTCTTTATAACATGTTTAAGAAAACTAAAAACTGTGTTTTTAGAAACACAGCCCACCTGCTGCACATGTTCTTCTTTACTCCAAAATGAACTGAGGTATCAGACAGAAAGGAAATAACAGTAGGATCAACTATTGATTTGCAGGTTAAGAACAGGCTCATCAAAACCAAGGCAAATAACACTGTAATGGATAATTATATTAATTTAGCACACTCCAGTAAAAACTACAAGAACAGGTGGGCTGTAGTCTTCCTAAAAATTTGTTTCCTGTTGAAATAAAGCCTTAGACTTCTGAATGACAGCTTAAAATAAAGGCAATAATTTGTTTCCAGCTGGTACAATCATTTAATAAAATGACTGTTGTGCCTCCAGGAAAAAGATTCTTCCTTCCTTGGCAACAAACATGATTATCTTGGTTTTGGACCACCACTTAAGTCAATCCACAAAGTGTTCTCACTCTAAGTATATGACATTGAAAAAGAATTATTTGCCATATGGAATATAAGACAATTTTAAAAAGCATCTCGGAATGTGCAAATGATTTGGGAGAAACATAAAAAGTCTAGCAGAAGGTTAAAATCACTTCACTATTATAATTATTCACCTAATGCTTTAATAAAAATAACAAAAAAAACTCCAAAAACACTCTTGCTCTTCTTTCAACCAAATCTAAACTTCATACTTTGTAGGTGTTAAAATTAGCACCTTCAAGCTGCAGGGAGGTGTGGAGAAGAGACAGCTTCCAAACAGCAATAGACCAGATGCAAATACTACCTGGAGCTGTAGTTAATTAGCTTGCTGATGTTAATTGGCCTTGTTTGTCAACAGCCAAAGAAGAATGAGGTGCTAGGTGCTGTAGAAGGGTTAATGTAGCACTGTTTTAAGACTGCTTCCTTTAAAGATATCACTTACTTAATATATAATAACTATTTCTGTTCTCCAGGCTCCAGAGCAAATATTTGAGTAATAAAAACAATAGTGATGATATTGTTCCTTTTTTTATTTTCCTAAAGCACAAATAACAGAAGAGAGGGGAATAAAGCTGTCTATGGCAGAACTGTCCCAGTGGTACAGTACATTTTCCAACATTTTGATGAAGCAGTTTGTTCAGCAAAATAGCTGTGAGTTTATGAAACAAGGTTATTTAGTACATTAAGCCTGGAGCTGACATGTATTGTTTCCAAGCAGCAATTTGAATGGTATAAAGAACACACTTTATTTTCCTGTTTGATGTGTACTGCTTGTAAAAATGAAAAATAAGATAGGGAGAGATACATCTGATGGCATTTCTTAGAAATTCAGTCAACAGCAGCTTCATAATAGCCAGCATGCAGTGAGGTGATCGTGGCCCAAGCACACATTGCTAACAAAGGGAGCACAAAAGGACAAGGAGGATGGGAATAGCTGGAAGTGCTGCAACGAGAGAAGAAGCTCATGTGGTTAAACAAGGCCAAGTGCAAGGTCCTGCACCTGAGCTGGGGCAGTCCCAAGCACAAATCAGGCTTGGCGGAGAATGGATTGAGAGCATTCCTGAGGAGAAGGACTTGGGATTGCTGGTGAATGAAAGGCTGGACATGAGCTGGCAATGTGCTCTTGCAGTCCAGAAAGCCAGCTGTGTCCTGGGCTGCATCCAAAGCAGATCAGCCAGTGGTGAGGGAGGGGATTGTCCCTCACTGCTCCACCCTGGTGACCCCACCCAGAGTCTGCATTCAGCTCTGGGGTCCCCAGCACAGAAAGAACAGGGACCTGTTGGAGCAGGACCACAGAAATGATGTGGATGGAACACCTCTGCTATGAGTAAACACTGAAAGGGCTGGGGTTATTCAGCTTGGAAAAGGTTCCGGAGAGACCTTTTTGAGGCCTTTCAATATTTAAAGTGGACTTAAAAGGAAGATGGGGCCAAATTTTTTTAGTGGGGTCTGTTACACTAGGTCAAAGGTGAATGGTTTTAAAGTATAAGAGGGTAGATTTAGAGTAGATATAAGTTTAAAAAATTATGAATAGGTGTAAAACAGTGGAAGAGGTTTCCCAGAGAAGCTCTGGACGCCCCATGCCTGGAAATGTTCAAGGACAGGTTGGACAGGACTCCGAGCAACCTGACTTAGATGAAGATGTCCCTGCTCATCGCAGGGGATTGGACTAGATGAAACAACCCAAATAAATTCTGAGAAGAAATTCATAATCCTCAGCAAAAGCATTCATCTCTCCTTTAGAAGGAATGTAGCAGGAATGTAAAGTGATGAGGTTCAGCTGTTTAGATCTGTTTTCCTCCCTCTATAAAGTCTCTTCTGAATGTGATTGAGGAGAAGTAATTGGAATTAAATAACTTCAGGGAAACAATTTTTTCTGCATAGCTACAACTCATGATCATCTTTAAAGAAGGCACAATTGAAAAACACAGACACTTCATGAGAGAGTAACAATGAAATTTAGCATTTGCAAGTAACTTTGAAGAGATTCTGTTATCCACCAAGTGTCTAATTCATCATAGGTTTAGAGCTGCTCCATAGCTTTAATTATCTACAGCTTTGCATGTTCTGTCTTTGATAGGGTTTTCCAGTCCAAGCCAGTGTGGCCCTTCTGGAGAACAACCTCTCTCTTCCAACAGCCTTCTTCCTTCACACTTGTATGGGCTTGATGCTCACAACAGTACCAGACGTCCAGTTCCTGAAACCAAACCTCCCTCTTCACGTGCCAAACAGACACAGCTCCAGCCTGCTCCCTGCCTGGCCTGGAGGTACATGAAATTGCTAACAGCCACAATCCCACTCTGTAAAACATTCTTTGTGCTTGCACATGGGAGAGAAACAGGAGCAAGTAGTGAGGCCACTATTACAACTCAAATCCTTGCCTCTGAGGCTGAGTTACCAACCAATCTCTAAGTGGGTGCTGCTTAAACCTTTGTTCAGTGGGAAGTGGGTATCACCTGTCTGTTTCACAGGAGTCAGTGGCTCTAACATGGCAGGCAAGCTACTGTAGCTGACATCCATCAAATTCAAACCTGGAACACACAGAGCCTTTCTCATCTAAATTGCTTTTCCTCTGTTGGCCATGACTTACTACAATTACTCTTTTAGGGTAATATTCCAGATTTTCTGGTATCAGGGGAAAGGGAGCAGAGATTTCACCTTCAGTTCTCAGAATAACTGAATTACAGAACATTCAGGTTTGGTGGGGACCTCTCAGGTCAGCAGGTCCAGTCCCCTGCTCAGAGAAGGGTCAGCTTTGAAGTCAGAGCTTGGACAGCATAAAATCTTGTCTGTACTAGAAGGACAAAAATGGGTTGCTTTATTTTCCTGGAAGAGGCTTCCAAATTAAGGCATTAAACTTTTATAATTTTACATGTATCTATATATAAAAATATTCTCACTTTCTACTCTTAGATACAGAGAACCTTTTATGCCAAAACCACTCATCCTCTCATTGCAGTACAACCACCTGAAATGAAATTGCTACAGCTTGTTTTTTGCCCAGTCTCCTGCCCCCAGCACTCCTTCAGAAGCTGCTTTTTGCCTCCAGCCCTCAGCAATGGAGATTCTGCCTCTCTGCCTGCCCACAGCTGACTTCTTTTCTGTCCCTCGGGCCTGACGCCCAGCTTCTGCCCTTCCTCCCCCCAGGTGCAGCCACATCACCACAGAGCCTGAACTAGCAGCAGATTTATTAGGCTGGCCTCTGCTCTGCTCCAAATTCCACTTTTAATATTCGTGAGTCTCATTAGCAAGCACACATGGCCAGCCGAGAAGCAGAGGAAACGCAGAGATCACTTGGGGCTCCCATTAACAGACATTTTAAAATTTTGCTTTAAGTATAGATATGAGTGGGAGACTAAGGCATTTTATCTGTGCCTAAAGAAGTCAGTGGCAAAATTTGCCAACTCTAATCTATGCAGCATACAGGTCTGTTATCTGCTGCAAAATGCGAGATAAAACAAACAGCCCCCAGCAGAAACTCTGTGAAGAAACCCTCCAGTCAAATGCGTCATGAGAAATACAGCAAGGAAAGGTTTTCCCCAGATGAGGGGAAGGACAGAAGTGTAGAAGACAGAGGTTACACTTCCTTTTTTGGGAATGGTTCATTGTGGTTTTAAAAAGAACAAAAAATGTGGTGTGACAGCCACTGGCAGAGGAAAATGGTAAGTTATGCTATTTTCAGCGATATTTCTAAACCTTTGTTGTTTGGCTTCTTCCCCAATCAGGTTACTCCTTAACCTCCTGTCCTCAGCAATGCTGCTCCCTCCTCCTTCACTGCTTTAAGGCAGCAAAGCCCTTAAAGCAGAAGACATTGTGGGGAGGAGGAGTGTGACACACTCAGAAACAAGGGTTCATTTAAAATACCCCCAGCTCAGGCTGAGTCCTACTCTCTGCCTGCACTTGAGGGATCTCTTCTGATAGTAGGGCTGCCTGTACTTATTTGTACAAAATG
The DNA here is from genome assembly GCF_012460135.2 of Molothrus ater. Classification (NCBI taxonomy): domain Eukaryota; kingdom Metazoa; phylum Chordata; class Aves; order Passeriformes; family Icteridae; genus Molothrus; species Molothrus ater. The sequence continues at coordinate 61,655,141 of NC_050478.2, forward strand.
CTGGTGTTTTCTCATAAGGGTTGCAAGGTGATGCCATATTTACTCTTCCTGTATTTTGAATATTGATTCCACTTACCCTAGCCCTGTGCATCCCAGAAATTAACACCTCTGAGTTTTTGTACTCACAAGATTGGAAAGGATATTTTTGGAAAATACTATTGCTTGTACCACACACAAAATTTACTGTCCTTGAAAATTATGGCAAATTTCAGCTTTGAGGCTAAACAAACCGACCTCTTTGTAGGAAAATAAATAGAAAAAACACAACATAAATATATTACAGAAAATCAGCATTCTCTTGTGCTCTTCCCTGACAGACACACTCTTCTCTAGCTTTAACCATGTGCTTAGACTTTGATGACACAAAAGGGAAGAATTCCTGCTGCTTCTTCTCACATGTCAGTGGCATTAGTAACATCACTGTCTCATCACTGTCTATAATCTTGTCTTGCTGATGACACCAGATGACAATTTTATACAAGCATTCAGGTAACATTTTATATACCACAAAGCCAATAGGTTATTTTTTGAATGCAATATGCACACACATTCTCTATAAATTATTTTATCTGCTTTTATGACAGTGTTGGGTCTATATATCTATATCTCACAAGCAGAGAAAGCAGTGTTAGAAATTAGCCGTGTGTAAACACGGTGAGACCCACAATAGGACTTCAGCATTAAAAATGCTCCTATTTCCACATTCAACTCCTGGTAGTCAGCTTTCTTCTGGAGCTCTTCTTCTCTCCAGCTCTCATGACCTACTTCAAGTCTTGGCTTAAAAGACAAGCCTCCACCCCTCCAGGAGTAAACATAAACCTCAGAGCTCTGGGGACCTGGGGGTGCCTACACCTCCACTGCTCCTATGGGAACCTGCTCTAAGAGTTTTAGTGATGCTGAAGGGAGAGTTCAGTTCTGCACAGCAGGTTTGGCTCTCCCTGTAGCAGCCCACCGCCTAAAGCAGGGGTCCTGCTTCCCCAGCCTCCAACTCCAATTTCCTGCTCCTGGGGCTAAAACAACTTTTGAAGACACAAAGACCTCCAAATGCTGAGACCCTTCCTGCTACTGTAACTCCCTGCTCACTGCAGAAGCAAAGGAACACAGAAGGGAATAGCCTTTTTGAAGGCACTAAGCCTTTAGACTGGCTTAACATTACCCATTAAGTGCACTCTCAACCCCTTGTGGACTCACTTCCCTCAGTCAAGGTCCTAGCCCAGGAGTTTTGTCCTCGGCCCAGGATTGTTATGCTTGGTTTCCTCTGCAGTGTAATTCTATGATGAAAAATAGGGAATACATTTTTTCTTCATCTTTAGGCAGAAGAAAAGACAATTAATAAAGGGAAGGGTGGACAACAAACTTACTCGGATGCTTACTGCTCTCAGTGCCTGTGAACATATCCTTTTTGCTCATTCCCTTTATCTGCTCAGTTCAGTATCTAGATCTCATTCTGGAGGTTTTGTACATTGACCATTTGTTCCAATCTCTTCTTAATCTGTTTCTTGCTCCTTTATTTAGCCTAAGCTTTTCCTGTGTATTTTTCTTACCAGAACTGGTTTCCTCAGCTTCTTCTGCAGAGTGCTCTGCTGCCATGCAGGAGACACAATGCCATCTGCCTACGGTGACAAAGATGTGAAGGGGCCTTCATTGCTCCATCAATAAACCTTAGGAGTATCCCGTGCCCTGTGGGACCTCCACAAAAGCTCCATATAACTGGTATTCCAGACAAGTCACATTGACATTGCCTCCTCAGACCCTGCTGTCAGTCAGCTCTGACTGTGTGGTGGATGCTGGAGGCTGAGGCTGCATACTGTCACAGCCATGCAGTGTCCACAGGCCTGCTGTGGCAGAGGGACGACCTGCAATGGGCACAACTATCTGTCTGTCTGAAAAACACCCTACCAGTTCTAGTTAGGCAGTACTTTTCAGGCAGAAGTAAGATCTCTTTGTGAGGCAAAGGCTGTCAAAAGAATACACACAGGCTGTATTCCAGTGATGGATAAAAAAAGATAGCTTTCAGAAGACCAGGAATAGTAATTCTCCGAGCTGGAGGTGATCCTGCCTCCAGAACAAGCTGTCTCACATGGTCTTTGGGAAGAAAGCCATGATGATGATGGACATGCATCAAGCTATCCCTGAAAAGCAGCAGGAGGGGAAACACATCACCACCAGTTGGATGAGGAGAAGGACATCTTGAACATCCAAAAGGATTGTGGGAAAAATACCACTATGACCTCCATGGGACACAGCCTTGAGGCACGAGCTAAGTTGAGCCCTGTGAATCCTTTACCTGTACTTTACCACAAACACATCCTGAATAAACTAAGGACATGGCTGAACTTTCTGAAGTCACAAGGCTATGGCTGCATCTACAATATGGGGAACAGAGAATAGATCTGTTGATCAGACAGATCACTACACTGTGGTCTAACTGTGGGTGTTGCATAGGAAAAAAGATGCCAACCAGAAAGGCAGGTGCTAGAGGGCTGATGATACAGAGCTAGTGCAATCAGCACTATGGGGAATAAATAATCCATGATTATCAGCAAGACTTCAGAGTCTGACAGAAAAAAATCATAATGGTTATTAATATTTGAGGTTATTTTCAAAGTGCCCTGGAGCACTACATGTATTCCCTCAAGGACCATGACAAAGTGTGGCAGTGATCCTGTCCTGCACATCTGAGACAGTGGCTGGCTGATAATCTGCAAGAGCCTGGCACTGGCGCCGAGGTTATCAAGTCAAGCCTCAAAGATAAGGCAGCCAACTGGCCCTGCAGCAACCACTGAGAGGCTGCTGCTCACTGCAGTGTGTTTGCCTTTCTGCCTGTCTCCTGCTTCTCCCCTTCTCCTGGAGCTTCCTCAGCACGCTGGCAGGGCTGGATGGTGACAGGCGGGGTGTGGTGGGTGCAGGCAAGGTTCCCATGAGTGCCAGCATCACTGCTTAACGTCAGGGGCACCCCATGCAGAGCACCAGGTATCCCTGTGTGAGGAGGTGCCTTGGAAGCTCCTCACACGGACATATGTGGGGCAGAAGCATGGCCATGTTCCCACCTTTCCCTTAGCCCTGTGTCTTTGCTTGGCTCAGTCCAGCAAGAGACCCCATATCTTCATTTGCTCAGTCAGTTGCCCCACATGACCCAGCTCTCTAAATAAATTCATTCCATAAGCACTCACTGACATATTGCAGTGGGAAGGGCACATCCCAGCCTCACAACTGACAGGTAGCATATTACACAAAATAAGGTCTGAAGTCCAGGCTCAGTTGAAATCTGCAGGGCAACTCACATATTTACATTACATCCAAACTCAGTTTTCTTCTTTTCTGTAACCCATTATTAATTCTTCTCTGGTTTTACTGCTTTATGTTATACATTTTTTTAGGAAAGCGACTCATGGGGGGTTTTTTCACTACAAAGGGCCATTGTTATTTCAACTATCAGCTTTTCCCTGTGTGCCCTAACACCCTCTCACAGTGCTGTCATTATCAAAACTGCAACAGCACTTCAGGACCCACATACAGAAAATATATACTAACAGATTTAATGGTCTTAACTAGCAAAAAGTCAAAGGCTTCCCCACCCACCCACCTTTTTTGCTATTTGTTCCATTTGGTATCCAAATGTCAGCATTTATTGTCTGCAAAATGACTGCTGAACCAATGATTATGGTGTGGCACATTTCCTTTGAGTGACAGTGTCTGCACAATGACTTTTCTCCAGCACACTCGGCAGTCAGCATTAAATATTCTTGGCACGCAGCCTGAATAACAACACACATACTGAGACCTGCCAGCATTGGAAAGTCCCTAAGTCCCAGGAGCTAAGATTAATTGCCAGCTATTCTTAAAATTTTCTCACCACTCCACCCAGTTTCTTGGGTCTTCCCACCCACTACAATCTTACAACTGGCTTTCTGGAGTTTCATAAACCTTCCTGAGACAGTTTCGGATGAGTGGAGAGCACTTAAACTCCCTCTTGAACTGGCTGATTTCACATACCAGCAGTGATTTCCTAGACTTCACAGGGGGGAGGCTTGGTGGAGTAAACTTTTTCCCCTCTCTGGTACCACTCATGAATTTTCCCAAATTAATTTGTTTCTGAAGCAGAGGATGGAAAAATATGACCTTTATGAAAAAAGCAGCAGAAAGACCTCCTGCAACCTACTCAATTCCTCTTTTAAACCAGGGTATGAAGGCAAGTCCTGTGAGGTTCTAAGCATAATTTGCTTCCATTAAGCACAGATGTGATGAGGGCATTTGTAGCAGACTACAGCCTCAGTACTTCTCACTGCTAAGCCCAAGTTTGTGCTGGTGATGGAAAAACACAGAAGGAATGATAGTATGACCTATTTCTCAGCACAGATCAGCCTTTTGCTTGGGTCACATTGCTCTCTCAACAAGAAAAAGGTTTCACAATCATGAGCCACAACCCCCTTTTCACCAAGGACTTCAAATATGATGAGAAATGGGGGAAACAACCATGTTGTTGCATGTGAAATGCAAAAGTCCCTCCTCTGGCACTTCCAAATAAAAGGAAAGCAGGAATTATGAAAAACTTTCACATACTTTTCAGTTTGGCTTTCTACCCATAGTGGTTACGATCAGCTTTGAAGAACCACCAAAGTTTTGATCAAAGTTTTTGATCAAAGTTTTCTGGATAAGAAAACTTGGCCTATTAAAGTACATTGGCAATTTTTTAAAATGAAAGGTGTGGGTTTCCCTTAAACAGATGCCTGTAAAGGCATCTAATTCCTGAAGGCTCAAGCATCCTGGTTGAACCAGTTTTAGTCAATGAGTCAGTTCTCTGATAGAGCTTACCAACAAAAATGTGACTCATTTTCTTCTTCTTTCACAAGTTTCTCTCCACTGCTTACTAGTTCACCTGCTATTTTATTTAGGACTGAGTTAGGAACTCTAACAGAGGCTTTATATTACTCCCTAAAAAAGACTGTTTTGTTGTTTCTATTTCAGACCTTTGGCTCCAACCCCAGGCTTTCAACTATTAGAGCAAGCAATGCCAGACTTTTGTTTCCCTGTCAGCTTTTTTTTTTTTCCATAGGTGCCTGAGAAGCACTGGCAAAACATTTCGAGTAGCTGCCCATGCAAAATATATTTCCTAGCTACCCTGTGTGTATATAATTTCAACAGTCTGAGTGCAGTACTTCTAACTGCATTTGTATCTCTACATAACTTGAGCATCTACACCTGAAAAAAACTCTCAAAATCAAACAGGAAGCAGACATCATCAAGCTAACCTCCAAGCAGCTTTTCCAGCACAGTTTCTAGAATGGCCTGTGCACGCAAGCAGATGTAGATCTTTATTGTTTTACTATCTGATTGAAATACAATGCTTTTCAAAAGCAACTGCTCACAGGTAAAGAGACACAGCCACCTAAACCCTCATTCAGGCTTGGTTTATACTGGGTGGTGTTTTGAGTACACTATCAAAAGTACCAGATCTCCTTTCATCCTGCAACACTTCAAGTTATTGGATTATAAACCACGCTTTTCTAAAAGGAGTTCCAGTCACAAGATACTGTTTCAGTACAAATTTTGAAGTAACTGAGTGTTGATTAACGTATTCTTTTAAGGTTCAGTCATCAAGGTTAAGATAAAGAAACAGATTTATTTTTGTAATTATTCATAAATATGATGAGAAATGTTACCTATGGACCTTCTCTATAAAGTACTAGTAAGAATCATTTACAAAATAGTTGGGGCTTGGAAGGCAATGAAGTTGAAAAGCAGCAGTAAAAAAAAAAATTAAAAATTGTCAAAAGTGTAAATTTTAGAAACAAATATTTCAAATATTAGTGACAAAATGATGGCACCAAAGTACCATACTGATTCAGACTACTGGGCACATTTTGGTAGTAGAACATGTTTTGGCAGCAAACTGATCAAACAGATCAGAACAAAAATTAACATTTTGTGGAGAGCTCTCCCATTGGCTACCTGCTATTTGCCATGATGTCTGTTTCAAAGCTTCTGATGTTTTGGGAGTGCCATCTTTGCTCACTGCAGTGATTCCAATGACATCCTCTGGCAAGGGTTGAAAATATGGGACACAGGAAGCTTCCAGTACACTCCTTACCCATCCTAACACACACACTCACCCACACCCACACACCCACACCCACACACACACCCACACACACTATAGTATATATGAACAGCCAGCACTAGGCACCATACATCTAAATCTGTATTTCACACTTCCCTAAGGCAGAAATTGCCTTCTTTCTGCCTCGCTCTTGCTCAGTGGATGAGGAAAGCTGGCGAGTCCAGCAGCTGGTCTGGGAGGGCTGTGGATATGGGCATTTTTCTGGGAGAGGTCTCTCTCTGGGGAGGAAGTGAGTGCATTTGATCAAAGGGACTTGCTTTCTAGGAAAGAATCTTCCAGACATCTGGCCCTCCAAAAGCAGGGAAGGCTTGATCAAAGGCACGGCATTATGGACTCACGTCGCACTGACAAGAAAAAATGGGCCTGGTGGCAGTTCACACCAGAGAAATGGCTATTACATGGATCAATGCATTTCAATTTAGTATTTGAAAAATAAAAGGGCAAAAATGATCTCTTTTTGTAGTAGTTTTCGGTTTAGTGGCCATAAGTGCCCCTTTTAATAACCACACCACAGATGTTTTCAGACCCACAGAGTACATAAGCAGTGTCACGAAGTGTGCAATACTCAGTGCTCTCAAAATAGTGCTATTACTGAAATGGCACACTAGTTCAGGAAACTTACAACCACCTCTGCAATAGAAGATGTACACAACCTTCCTAACAGAAGAATCCAAATCTAAAGCAACTCACTACCCATAACTTAAGGGCATATGAATGTAAAGGACAAAAGGTTTTTCTTCATATTAAAAAATAGGGAATGTTACAATTGCAAGCAAGGTCACCTTCTCCCTGTTCAAATTGTTTGTAAGTACTACAATGTGAAAAGAAAGTATGAGACCTTAGAGTCACTTATCCTCTGGCTCTGTTTTTCTCTAATTAATTAAATGAGTGAAAAGAGGGAGTTCAGGGCCCATAGATCAGCATCACCACAATGCATTTCAAAACTGCTCTGTGAGGACAACTCCGAAAGCCAATCACAGGATACTTATTAAAGAGGCCTTCTGATGTAGCCCTTTATAGCAAAAAACCTGCTGGATGCCCCAAATTACTCAGTTACACCTCATTAAATTATATCAGTTGTTTGTCGCCAGCATATTCTCCATGCAGCCCAATGGCTTTGTAACTGAAGCTGTTGGAAACCTGTTTAATTGCTCAATTGGGTTTTTTTAAACTTCTTAGGCAATGGGTGGAATACTGTAATTTGTTAGAAAATGCATTAAAATAGAAGAAAAGGGAAAAAAAAAAAAAAAAAGCACGAATCAGAAAATCAGTGCTGTTACATTAAGGTTTTTACTAGGTTTCTTTAACCTACATTTGCTTTCATGTTCTTGACCAAAGAGCTCTTGGGTAAGGAAACATTCATAAGTTGCTTCCTGAACAAGTCTCCTCAATTACCGTGCTGCTGCTGCAATTCAAACACTTACAGAATTCTTTCGAAGGGCAGCAGCATTAGCACAGCAACTGGGGTGGTCTTGTTACTTTAAACCTCTTTGAAAATTCACAGCCTGCAATCATCTCACATGCCAGTGTCCACTCTGGCTCGGAGGCAGAGGGGGAAAAACTCTTTGGAGGGGCCTATTAAATAAATCCTGTTTTCACAACAGTAAAATCCCTAATAGTTTTGATTCACTGAAGCAGTGCTCCCAAACAGCTCCCTTTGTTTTCAATCACTTTTATAACTGTCTCAAACTAAAAAGCCAGACCAGAATACCTGTCTGTGTGTGTACACAGATATAAATTACCTCAACAGACCAATTTTTTAGGACTTCTTGTCAGCATGGAGTAATTTTTTATTTTTAATGTTTCAAGGAAATTTATTTGACTCCGAAAATAGATTTGAATCAATTTGCTCCTCCACACTTGACAACACTCCTTTGTTAGCAATTCTGTATTACTGGGAAGACATACATCACTTAATGAAAAACACAGACAATAAAGGCCTTGGAGTTGTGCTGCTGCAGATCCATTATCTGCCAGACACTCCTTCTGTGCTTATTCCAGTTGAAAGTTCCTCTTCACTGCAAACTCCAAATACATTTTTTATACATTAAGAAAAAGAACTTTAGAGCCAAAAGGAAAATTATTTAAAATGGATGGGCACCAAACACAATGCATTCCATTCAGTTTCTGTTCCTGTGCTTACCAATCTCCAGCTGAAACATTAAACACTTAACGCACAAGATGCAAAGGGATTTTGAAAGACCTCTCTTCAGGAATGAAAATAATTATCTCCCAGGCTTCAGGTTCCAAGGGCTTAGAAGCAGGACTGTACAAAGGACCAATTAAGTTAGAAATGGCACCAGAGTGTGGTCTCCTGAAAAGGTGAATTTGTGGGCTGCAGTGCTTTGTGAGGAAAGAAATTTTGTACTGCTTGTGCAAAAATAAAAGAGCTCTCTAGAAAGTGATTGTTTTGCATTCTCAGCCTCAAACCCCACCAATCTCATGCTTGCTGGAGACACAGAAGTGAATGCTAGTACAAGGAAAAGTGATTTTTTGGGGTCAGGTAATCCTAATGGAATACAAAGGAAACTCCAGAAGGCAGCACCCCAAAAGGGAATACAAAGTAGTTGGATGATAGGGGATCTAGAAAACCTTTCTTTACTGGGTTACAGCAAGATCATCTGAATCTCTCTTTCCCACTCTGCAGGGTCCCATGTGGTAAATTAGCACTGGTGAGACATTCAGATATCTGGGAAAACCTTGTCACAAAATTAAAAAGTACATTATACATGTAGGGAAAGGGGAGACAAAGAAGGGAAAATATGAATGTTCAATGGAATGCTTTTCACACCCTCATTCAACACCATGAAATACAAGTAAAAATTATGATGTAAAAGACTAGCAACAGCTTCTTTTATATCCTTACATAGTATATATGCATGCAAAGTATGTGCTTTTCTGCAGCATCTATGTAATGAAATTAACAAACTTAATTCTGTTTCACAAAATGGGCCAGATCCTTAGCTGAGGCAGCACAGGATCATTTCCACAGGGTTTAATATAAACTCTTTACTCCTGCCATGTTCTTTGGTTTCACTGGTTTTTTTTTTGAGCTTGGCAGGCAGAAGGAAAGAAGCTTCCACTTCTCTTATCAGCACAATTAATCACAGCAATGCTTAAGCCACTGAAAGCTAACTAGGACAGGTCAGGAACTGCTGGCCATAAACCCACTGAAGATTAGTCATCTATTCTTAGTGAATATCTAATAGGAGGAAACAGGGAAGGAAATGGAGAATGGAAATGGGCTCAAGACTCCTGTAGACTTCCTTGGTGCATTACAGAGGTGCATTTCTTAACCATCTTTTCACAGAAAGCCTTCTGATATTTGTGTACAATTTGACGTTTAACTAAGAAACCTTGTCAAAATTGACAGCATTTAAGTAAGAAGGCAATGTCAAATTTGCCTGAAAAGTCTGGGAGAATAAACATTGCAGATTGTTCTATGTTTATGTGATAAACTATACATTCATCTGATACTTATGCAAGATTTCTAATTTAAAATAAAGAAAGAATAAAAGAAAGAGTGTGTCTGTGCTGGAGACAATACCATTTCTAGTATGGAGCTAGAAATTAGAAGAAAAGGAGTGTCAGCATCAATCAATTTACTTTCCAGTTAAGTGAAGTCCCAAAGTCAAATTTTAGTAAAAGTCAATAAAATTCCTTCCAGTGAAACAGTACCGGCCACAGCAGTTGTGTAAAATCACACACTGGGCACACAACCATAACAGATGCAAACAGCAATTTGTTATCAGCTGGAGAGTAGCTATGAATTACAGCCCAAAACATGCAAAACAATTTTATCTTCAAGGTTTCACAGAAAGGCATAGAAAAGTAGGAAAAGCAGCTAAAAAGAACGGGGAGCTAAACTTATGCAGTCTTTTATATCCTTTTGCAGTGTGGCTCCATTTTTTCTCTACAGGAAAACTTTGCCAGGAACTGAATGGGCACATCAGTATCAAAAGAAATTGTGCTGATCATAGGAACTAAATTTATTCTCTGTATTGTACCCAAAAAGCCCATCGTCTGAAGACTAACCAGTGTCTGTGGTTTGTCTGCATGCACCTGCTTTCTGACCAAATTACAGTGAACAATGTTTATACAGTTATTTACCTCATTATCGACACAGACTTCCAGAATCTCAAGGGTCATCAAAAGTTTGCAGGAAGTGAGTAAGCAAAATTGTTTGACTGAACCAGACTGCCAGATCTCCACCCAATCAAGGTCAAATAGCTGCAGGGTTGTGTGTGGTGCAGTGGTTTGTGTCTTCTTTTCATCTGTGCTTTGGTGAAAACATTTTTCCTTGTTGGGAAAAAAAATCCACAAAAAATGTATTCTGTCCCTGTTACCTGACAGGATGTTAAGAAAGAAAGTAAATGCAGGTATGTACAAAGAATAGGATCAAGGATGGACAAGAAACAAGGTTTTGACAAGGTTCCACTTATAGTTTACAATAAGACAAAATTATAACTTCAACATTTTAGCTGAAACAAAAGGCTAAAGAATCTTTAGGGCAGCACAACCACTTACTCCTCTGAAAATGAGCAGCTCTGATTATTATCCTAGCCTAGGGGAAAAAAGTGCAATTCAAAAATTGCTTGTTCTTCTGACAGTAAATCTTGACTGTTTTTAATGAAAGTTTCTCTCCTTCATGAAGTATTTCTTGCTGAAAAACCAGGACAGCACATTAATACAGGGCTTTAGATATCCTTAAAGTCAGGTTTAATTGGGGCAATTCCCTCCAGCGAATTGAAAGACAACATTCGTCTTCTATGCCTGTTTGGAATGCTAAACTGAAAGCAGGGCTGAAATGTCAAGGTAAAATAATGCTAATAATTATTCTGAATGTTACATTCCCCATGACCTTGGAATTTAAGAGGCTGCGATGAAGGCCTTTTGTCGAAAGTCAGGAAGTCATCTGGAGACTTCATTGACATTTATGATTAATACAATTGGCAAGATTAGGGGAGGAGATAGAAAATATGTGATTAGCTTCCAGCACAGGGTAATTTCATCTTATATGTTGTAGGATCTTCAGATAAAGAGCACAAAACAACACATCACCTGCAATATTACAGCTAGCGCTCATAGGTGAGAACACAAGCAAGTTTAATGCAACAACCATAATGTCTATAAAACAAAACTCATGCCACTGCCATGAAAGAGAAGAAAATATTCTCCATTTCATACTAGTGATGATTTCCTGTAAGTCACAAAAAATGGGGCACAAAGCTTCACTATTATGTCTTGTTATCACAGAAGATTTTCCACTTCATTTGGAACTTAACACCAGAATGATAACTCTGTGGGGTGAAGATTTTATATATTAGTGTCCTGAAGAGACTCTTGTAGACTTTATTTGCACCTCACATGTCTCAGAAAATGCTTCTGCTTAAAGTCTTTTATTGTCAGTGCCAGAGGAGACTCTGTACACTCTGCTTCCATAAAAATCAGTGGAAGGAGGGAGCACTCCTTTGATTAGATCATACTCCAGGTAAACAAAACATCTGCAGCTGGGGAAAAAAGGCAGAGGGAAAGCAAGTATTTGTTAACATTTGCAGAGTTAACCCTTGCTGCAAGCTAAGGATTCAAGGAGATAATTTACTGATACTTCATGCTTGGCAAATTACTCTTTTAAAAATCTCTTATGAAATTTAGCTATTCTATTTTATAGAAAGAGGTGCATTGGAAGACATAATCCTGCTGAGGATTCTGGCAAGCAAAGATCTCATTAGAACATGCCCTGCCATGCTCTGGCCATGACAGGCAATAGTGAGAGCAGGTCTCATCCTCTGTCCTAATTCCTAAAGTGGTTGATCTTTACTCTTGGGCTTGGAAATAAAACCAGAGAGAGAAAGTAAGGAGCCATTGTGTAAATGTAATTTTCTTCAGTTAGTTTGGAGCTAAAATAATTTGAATTTTAGTGGAGATACTTCTTTTTGGAGCATGTCTACCAGGCATGTAGAAATAGCATATTTTCTCCAGCTATGTTTTTAATTGTGGTCCATACAAATCTTAAATAGGTATTTGCATAATGTAATCCTACAGCTCATAAAGCCCATTTTAGACTATTGAATAAACAGCAGAACTTTTAAAGATGGTCCAAATAATGATTCCAGTCCCTAGATGAGTTTAACTTATAGAGAGTTTATAGTCTTTAGTTTATTAAATGCTCCATGTGATCATCCTAAGAATGAAAATCCCATTAATAAATTTTATTAAAAGGAGTTTGCAATTATTACAGCATATTGGGGATTTTTGCATCTGATGCATCCTCTCTGAACTAGACATCTTTATGAATTTCTTTTGCGAAATGCTTTTCACTCTCAAAATATATTATTCAACTTGTGAATTTTCTATTAAAAGCAAACAAGATGAGACCACAGAAATGGTTAGTGTTCTTCAATTTATGAAAACTGACTTAATATTTTGACTTATGAATTCAGTAAATATTGTGCAGACATTCCAAAAGGAATATCCTAAATAAAGCAGACCAGATTTTTTAAAATGAGGGAACACATAGACTGTGCTACATGACTGTTCAATTTTAATATTCAGTTACTGCTATACAGATGTACATGAAGCAGCTCTCTGCACATGTCAGTACATTGGTAGGCACTAAACCAGCCATCTGTGTATTCTATATCCTCTTTACATAAATATAGTAATCGCCGTTTTTTTCTCTAGGAATATTTGCACCATTTTCAACATTCTTTTCTAAAAAAAACCTGCATAAATTCAGCATGTAACTGAGTGTTTTCATATATACAGACCTTATAATTTACAACTAATTTGCATTGAAATATCAGTGCTATCAGGATTTCTCCAATCGAGGACTGATCTTTGAAAGTGCAGGTACCTTTCCAGTCACCTCCAAAATCAGGCATGAGCTGGGGCACTACCCCTTTCCAGCACTGGCAGCCTGAGGGTTTAGCGTACAGGAAAAGCCAACTGCACCTTCACACTTCATTCTCCAGGAAACTGAGTGAGATCACAGGAGGATGAAAGTATGAGATTAACTGGAGCTGCCCGAATGTGCTGTAAAAGTCATTAAGCACAGAAAAGAAGTTGGCTGGCAAAACACACAAACTCCTGAGTGAAACGGTCCACCTGGTCCAGTCTGTCAGACATGAAAGACCCGTGGAAGCTGCTGCCAGACTGTTTTCTAACCTCTCCCAGTTGGAAAATGGCCAAAGCAAGGCTTTACAAGAGATGGCTCTGGCCATAAGAGACAAAAGCCACAGACCCAGGCATTTTTTCCCCATGACAGTTCCTGCAGCAGCAGGGACCACCAGTGGGAAGGGAGCACTGATCTCTTCCCCAGCTGGGCAGCATTTTGAACACACTTGGGCTCCATGAGCAGCCAGCATACCACAGCTTGGAAACACTCGGAGATTCAACCAAGAGTAAAAGGCAAACATTTGAGTCAAGAGCCCCTTGCCCAGATCAGAAATACTCTTGGGAGCTGAACAGGAAGCTGGATGAGGAAGGAAGTGCAGGTTTAAGGACAAGTGCTCAGCCAAGGCTCCCGAGCCTGTCTTCCTCAGCTGCTGCCAGGAGCATTGGCTAATAATCCCCAAAATCTCGAATCCAAATGTGGTGCAATGATCACACAGAGACATTTTACATGTAAGTAGTTACAAAATAGAGAGAGGAGTATCATGGCTGCAGACTTTTATCAAGCATCTGCAAGTACATTTTGACACAGAACGAACATGGGATTAATCTGTGTTTTTGTACAAATAAAAACATTAGCAAAGGGCTGTTACCATGACAGATTGCAGGGGTGTAAGAGGTTGATTGGGAGTATGTGGTGATGGTCTCCTTATTTTTGTGGGGCAAATACACTGGCTTGGCTCCAATTTCTAGGGGATGAGGCTGTGTAACAGAAAAGGGTCATGGGCAGATTGTCATGAACACACAGCAAAGGAAGGAGTCCCCAGGCCAGTCATCCCACAAGGTATCTGTGGCTTCTGCCATCTATGGTTGCTGTGGATACATTTGGCCCTGAAGATATTAAGATTGGGAACTCCAGGCCTGAATTTCCAAAGCTAGATGTTTCTGCAATTCTCTCTGTAATTTCTTCACAAGGCTCAAAGCAAGGGAAGGGGAAACAAGAACCATTGGTACAGCACTTCAGAGCACAGTGAGAGCTGGACATTTATTTCTCCACAGATGATGACTTCTCCACAGCAATAATGTTTTGCTGCATGTGAAGAAATAGGTCATGGATTCAATTCATTTGGTGGCTAACAACCTAGATAAAATGACAATGATAACAACAATTGGTATTTTTCTGAGAAATTTTCAAGCATCAACCTTACAACTGAAGGTGTCATTCTCAAATTTCTTTCATTGATGAATTGCACTGAGTTCCCAAACAGCACGATGGACCACATGGTTGTAAGAAATTAATGTACTTGTTCCACAGAGGCTAACGTACCCCAGTGGTTTCAGTGTTCTCAGCAGAAGAACTCTAAGCAAGTCAGTAGGAAACCCTGGAAGTGGAGCTTGAATTTCCTGCTCTAATAGATACAGGACATTTCTAGAGCCAGGAACACAACCTTTGGGATTCATGGTTAAACATCTGCATATTCAACACTGAGCCAGCCTGAAGATTACTCAGGACATAATATTAGGAGACAACTAGTGTTGAAAAGCACCTTCAGCTAGTCAGCACATTTTGCTTTAACACCTGTGGCTAAAAGAGAAAAGAGCATTTATTCATAAAACGTCAGGATTATGGAAGCATAAGTTTATTCAAAACAGCCAGTGCAAAAATATTCAGAAAAAGAGCTCCCAAAATTTCATTTCATAAAAAATATTAATGCCAACAAAGGTATTAAAGTCTAAAGAAATATAGGCTGGGGGTTCTGAAAGATACTGCACGCTTCTACAAGTTCCCTAAACCATATCTATCCTGGAGGCAAAAACCTGAAACCATTAAAAATACATTAAAATGAAAACAATGCCTGGAGGGCTTCCCAAACACTCATGCCCTCCTCAGTGTCCTCACTGCATCTCCTTAACTGACAAAACCTGATTTTTCACCAGTTCTCCTGGGAACTTTCAAGTTCTTCACTGCTTAGGCTCTGGCATGGGTTTCAATGCCCAAGATGTCAACAGGGCTCATCCATGCGGGTCTGACAGGGTTCACTACTTCTGTTTCTTCCCTCTGTTCTTCTAACAAAGAGCAAGTACCACCGTATTGTCTGTCTGAATTGTAAGTGGACAAACTTCAAAGAGAAGGAGTTTAAGAGCTATAAATGGTCTCTCTACACAACTCTGCTACCTATTCCCTATGAAAAGAATTTAGGAGCTTCAAGCTCCTCAGACCTTTCAGTAAGGTTTTTACATGAGGAAATAGCTTCTTAGCAACTCCTTTGCCCTGATCTGAACGACATTTTAAATTCTTTATAGTCCTTCTGCTTTCCAGTAAAAACAAAACAAGCTGTTTAACTTCATTGCAGCCTGACAGTTAATAGCTCCTGTATTGTCTCTTAATCACACTGAAATATCTGTTGAAGGATGTATCATTGTTTTAACTTCCTGCTAGCTTTTTTCTTACACAGCCTGCCATTAAAGTAAATTAACTGTGTTCATATTGTAACCATAATTTATAAGTTTTTAAAGAGACATGACAAAGTCCTTCTAAATCCTACGTGGCCCACAAAGAGGGTGAATGAGAGAAGGGTTATTCCATGTCTCCAAAAAAAAGAAAAAGAGCTAGGGGAGCATAAATGGGAAAGGCAGGTAGGGGGTTCAAAGCCAAGAGAAAAGGATTCTTCTTTACACACTGTGTTGAGACTGTTACTGTACTCTCCTTGCTGCAGAATGTTAAAATTTACCTGGCTCAGAAAAGTCTGGAACTCCTGGAAAAGAGTTTACACAAAGTCTTGCTTTGGCCCAGTCAGTCCTTGAACCATGAGTCACTGGAGCCTGGGACAATACTGTTGAGAAATATTGCTGCATACTCACCCTTGCTTGCACCCTTTTGTCTCTGCATTCACTATTCCCACCACCCTCTTCCTGGGGACACTGCATTGCTGTGTCCAGGCACAGAGAAAGCTCCAAGCTGACCTTCTGGTACCCACACCCATGCGATAATTGAGACCTCAAAGTGCAGATAGGTCTGGCATTAAGTTGACAAAATGGATATTATAGTAGATTTTGCCTACAAGGCCAAGATGTGATGCGGAGGCAAGCTAGAAAGTCTGATCTGGAATGGCCACTCCTATGGCCTCATGGAGTTGATCCATTCCCTGTCTGTGTCTCTGTGGAGAAGATCAAGGATTTCAAAGTCCAAAGCCACTGTTCTGTACTAGTGCCATTGCTGGTGTGAGATACTAATGAGTGGAAAATATATGTGCCTTCATCTTTTCCTCCATGTTTTAAAGTGCACAAGAAGGAAATATTGTATTATAGTGCTTGATAGTTCCTTTTGTTTCCATCCTAACTACTAATCCAATTAGCTTAGTTTCCTCATTTTTCCTTAGTTCTATGACATTTCAACACACCCTCCCATTCCTTCAATGAATCACACTTGATTGCTATAAACTCAGCTCTTCTGCAGCTCCTTTAATCCTAGACTCTCTGAAAATAAGCATATATTTGGCCCTTTGACATCCCCACATCCTCAAAGATTTGTATTGCATCGATTTGATTTTTGAGTAAGAAGCTGTGGTCAGATAAAAATTAATGTCTCATCCAGAGTCTGTGATATTTGTGGAAAAGAAGATAAGCAGGTACCAAACTACTTGTCCCCTCCTTATCTATAACATATTGCTGCACCCTTGAGACTAGAACCCACATAAAAATCCTTCTGTTATTATTAGTCTGAAGACTGCTTCCTTCATCCCCTTTCCTTACCAAATGATGAAAAATCCAGCAATTCTAGCTTCCTGAACAAAGTGACAAGGCTCAACCAGTACATCACATCCTTTTTGGAAAAAGGATTTGAACCTCCCTAAAACTGTGAATAACTGCTCAGTGAAAGAAACATACCTCAACACCATGGGACAAAGCAATAAAAAGCAGAAACTCTTTCACCCATAGGTTCACAAATGCTCCTAGATTCTATCTAGGCTGAAACAAATTGTCAGCAGGAGTGGGAAATGAAAGGGACCTGAGGTGTTCACACACCAGTGATGTTGCCAGTTAGCTGAACCTGCAACCTCCGTGGGCTTCAACACACTTTGTGCCAATTATATAATAGAGGTCCATGCTGTGTGAAACACTTGACTCAAAAATTGTTCCAATAGCACCAGTTCTCTTCATTTCTTTTGTACCAGACAATATACAAACAGCATCAACTTTGCATCAGATTTCCCCTGTTAAATACCCTTTCAACATTCCTTTTCTGATATTCTTCTCAACCAGACTGAGTAGGAACTGTCTGCAGATGGTGGTTACCCTTAGATAAATCCTGATAGGTACCAGATATCTGCAGTCAAGATGCTACTTTCATTAAATGAGAAAAGGCAAAGATCCCATTCGAAAGAAAATTAGTAACTTTTGAGAAAAAGGGAAAGGCTTGATGACATGACACCATACTATAAGCTTTTGTTGTGGGCAGACAGAATCCTATAGTTCAAAGTAATTATCTCATCAAGTTCCACCTCATTAGGATTGAAACTAGACATAATAATGAACAGTGGACTAATATTTCACCAATGAGAATTTGGTTTTAGTCCAGCTTGATATCTTCTCTGTAATATATTTGTTGGTTTCAGCTCATCACCCCCAACTTCTCTGGACAAGATGACACACCTCTTCATTTTCTATTCATCATAAGCCCATGGGTGAATTAGTAAATTAGATTAAATTTCCTTTCCCAGCGCCAGAGGGGCACTGGGAAATTTGCATGAACTCCCTTCCCAGGACAAGGCACGTGGAGAAAAGGGAGAAGCAGGAATTGTCAGAGCAAGTTCAGTTTTGCCCCCTGGACCTTCTGCATTTTTGTGGAGGAGGGCAAAATGCATCAACACACCCTCTCTTCCACTCCAAAAAGATAGTGCTAGGAAATTTAGGTGGTTACAAAATATTTTCAGACATTAAGAACTATCTGCAGCAAGACAAGTTTGTGATAGATAGGAAATGGCAGAGTACAGATTATGGAGTCATTAGTCATGCTATCACTAAGGGGATTAAATTTTGCTACTTTCTTTTCTTTAATATCCTTCTCCCCACTGTGATTTTTTTTTTTTACCCCTGCACCTGCCCTCTAGATATTAGATAACCTGAACATGAAAGAGAAGAACCTCTTTGACAATGAAGCTGAAATCCTCCTGTTTTGTCATGCATTCAAATAGGAACCAGACCAATTGAATCCTGACCTACTTATCAGACTGAAACTCCTGCTGGGAAGTATCAATAAAAAGACCCACTGGGAAGTCATTCAGACTGGTCATGGTTATTATGGGAATTGTGAAAGAGAGGGTTAGCTATAGTAATAAAAATTCATTTTTATATGGCCTTATTTCTTTAGTATGTACCTATTCAAAGTGTGACAACTTTCCATTGCAGTTTTCCTCTAAAATAAGCTTCCAGGTCAAGTTCCAGTGACAATAAATAAGTCTGCCTCATTAATCAGACTACAGCACTTAACGGGCCACTTAACAGAAATTGTTTCTCTGAGGGTGGCCAAGGGTCCTCACTGGCAGTGAACACAACATGGCTGAAGGCCTGACAGTGTCCCATCATGTGCACCACACTCCTTAGAGTGCATGAAGTGATTTCAGGTTCTTCCAGAAAATATTTTTAGCCCACATAAGGTGAAGTATTGGAGTATCACTGGAGCTTTCACTAAAAACTTTGTGAAGTGAAAGATAAAACCTTGCTGCTCCAATCCAGTGGGTAGCAGAGCGGGCTCCGCGCTTGCTCCTCACTCAGTGTGCATGTTCCTACCCAGCCTCTTCCCACACTGGGCACAGAGAAGGGGTTCTCAACATCCCTGCAAATAGCTGAGCTCCTGGCCTCTTCCTGCCTTCTTACAGTGAGCCTCACCTGAGAAGTCTCTGTCCTGCATCACATTTTTGACAATTTCTCTAGGGTGAGGCAAGTTGTTTCTCTCTGCAGGCCTCTAATCCCTCCCTGTGCTGACTTGACAGCAAAGGATAAACACTCCACCAGAGAGGCCCATGATGAGCTGCATCTGAAGGTCATGCTACCTTCTGCCATCCTTTCCCAAGTTTCCTATGGCTCTATGGACCTTTTAAAATCTGAGGTCATCTCTATGGTGGTGCCAACTGCTATTACATATGCAAAGCATTTTAAATGTGTATCTGCATACACACGTGTGTATTTTATATCTATATATCCATATAGATATGTATCTATACCTATACCTGAATGTATTTATGTACATATTCTGAGAAAACCCCATAAATAAAAATTACAGTCTCTTAATTTTAAAAAAGTCTGATTCAGGCACTTGAGCACACTGAGGGATCAAAAGGAAAAAAAAAAGGAATAAATCTCTCTCCACTTTTGAAATATAGCTGGAGGGTAGCAATGACTGAGTTAAATTCTCTGGTTTGTGTTATGTAGAAGGTCAAACTGCATGGCTGTAATGGTCCCTCTTGGCTTTAAATACCTATGAAAAAATATGGCACAGCTTTGTCTTTGCAGCAGATACTAGGACCTTTGCTTTACCCTCCATGTTGGGAGCCTGTGCCTGATATCTGCCGGGGCAACAGATATTTTTATTGGTAATTTCAGATTAAAAATATTAAGTGCAGAAGTCAAGAAATTCACAGAACCAGTCAATGCTGTTTTTAAAGACCTTACCTATGATCTCATTGTTTCTACTAAAACTAAAGTTTCCATGGCATTTTGGATTAGCCAGTGACCCTGCTTCTAAATAATTTAAATTTTTTATTAATATAAATTGAAGCATATTTGCAATTTATACACTTTTTTACCCATTTATGCTGACTAGTGCTCTTTTAGAAGTAAGCTTCAGTTTATTAGCTGAGGGCACTGTACAAGCCTCTAAGGCACAATACAGCTTCCACAGCAGGAAGCCCCTTCTTTGTACAACACAGGTAATATCCTACACATCCCAGCTTCTCTGTATCTCATGATAAACCTCTCCCATTGGCAAAACAGACTTAGCTGGAAATATCCCAAAATCATCCAACCGTGTTTATTTTACCTTACCATAAAAATGGTCATTTTATGTTCTGTCCAAAGGGTAGTGGGACCTAGAAAAAATATGGTTTTGACAGAAAATCCAAATCCAGAATGGTTTTTTTTCCAATGGGGCTCTGGTAGCATGAAAAAGCACTGCTGGCTTGTGATTTGGTAACGTAATTTCTTGATTCGGAGTGATTTTAAATACACATTACATAAATATTTATCAGCATTTTTAAATTTTGCACCTAATTTTAAACATTCTGCTCCACTACTCTGCCCCAGAGGCATAAGTGTACCTCATAAAGGTAGAGCTAGACAAATAGCAAGAGAAAATACCACAACACCATACATAAACGACAAAGATAAAAGATTTTTTTTGTGCTTGGTGGGAAGGGGGGGAAGTGCATGCAATAAGACATATACAGGGGCCAATATTTAGTGTAAAATATTTCTGCATTTCCTTCAGATTTTTGGAAGGGAGAAACAATATCCAAACCAGGTGAGCATGGGCTGTGTCATTTGAACAACACAGTTTAAATACTATCACTCTTCCAACTAATATGTTGCAGCAAAGGTAAGGGAAGACGTTCCAATAGTATAGTTTCATCTTAAGAGAGATGCTCAAATATATTTTTTTCTTGGATCTTGGAAGGTACCACATGAGTGGCTATTAGCATAATCACTCTCAGGTCAAAATTCTTTCAGGGAGAAAATCTCCCTGAGATCCTTTGAGCATCTAATGACACCTTTGCATGAGCTTAATTTTTTGGTTATAAGCATATTGCCTGCCCCATTGTTCTTTGTGAAATAAAGGTGATGAGCAGGGCAGATCTTGAAGGGATTTATCACTTCTTCTAGCAGGATTACCAACTCCTTGCATTCAAACATCATGAGTCAGTCTCTCTAAAATTGTTAGATTCCATTAAATGTAAAAAAGTAATATTGTGGTTTAGGTTTATTTTTGTTTTTTGCTAATTTACTTTGAAAGAAAGAAAAGAACTCCTGTGTAGACACTTCAGCAGTGTTTCCAACTCTTTCTTGGCAACCATAAGGCACAGAAATGTGCTTCAAGAAAATGCAAGCTAAGATCCTCATAAATTGAGGTGATAGGTGTTGGGGTTTCATGAAGAAGATTCTTAAGCGATCCAAGCTCACAAGGAAATATGATGCAGAAGGGAACAACCACAAATCTCAGCTCCTCTAACACTCCTTTAAGTCCTCCTTGACTGCCAAAGAATTCGCTTTCTTCTCTTATCCCAGCTAAGCAAATTCCAAAACTCTTTCCACAGGCTGAGGCACTTTTGTCCCCATACAGACTCCCACAGTGCTGAGATTCAAGGAAATGGGGATATCTCTGATTCGCTGTTTAGAAAGCTCACTCACTTTGTTAAAAGAAATGTTGTAGAGTTTTCCGGCAATTAGGGATAAAACTGCAGGAGCCTCAGCATAAACCCAGCAGAACTGCAGTGGCAATGACAGCCCGAGCTCCCCTGACCACCATGAAATACCACAACATTTTTATTGATCAAAATGATGCGAGTTGCAAGCACAGATTTACTACCCAACCATGCAGACTGAACAGAGGAAGTGAAGACCCTGCCAGTCTTGCAGCTGGCGTGCCCTGAAGGCCACAGGTGAGGACAATGCAGTGCATTAAAAAGGACCACTCACCACCAGACCAATCAATGACATCTCTAAACTGCTTATTGAGGTTGCCATAGCAGCCTTCCCAAATGGAAAGTGCAACTTCTCCGTGCACAGAGTACCTCCTTCTTTTTATCTTTTAAAGACTTTCTGAATTTTCTATAGAGTCCTTTCTGAAATGCTAATATTTTTTCTACTTCTATTTATTTTACCCAAGTTCCAGTAGTTGAGAAGACATGGCAAAAGGAAAAATTAGCTCCTAACAGAAAGGAGCAATCGTAGTTGGTAGGTCCTTCAGCTGTGATCCTGATTGAATTAGAGGTCAACAAACATGCTGTTCTGAAGTTAATACAGGTTTTTTCTTGATTTAGAAAATTGCACAGTTGCAAGCAGGACTTTCCCCTGCACGAATTTGTTCCACAGTCCACACAATAACTGGATGTTGGTGCAGAATTGTTCCACACCTCTGGCAGATGCTGTGCCTTTGAGAAGGACTATTCAGTAGTGCTCCTGGGCACAAAGAGGCAGGCTGTGTGAATACATTTTGGAGACTCCAATATCCTCAGTCTGCTAAGAGCAATCTTTTATTTCCCTTACAATCCTAAAAGGGCACTACTGGAGCATGGGGAAGCCATATTCACGGTGCCATTTGGAACATTTTACTGACTGCAGTGAAGAATGGGTATGAAAAAATAAAGAAAGTAAATCTTCATGAAAAACAGAGGGAAAGTTTTTAAACATTATTTTCAGAAATCTGAAATTGAACCACAAGCAACTATTCCAGGCCTGCTAAAAGAGTAGAGAGATAGATTGGGAAAGCAGGAAATACTTAACCCAGTTTCACAGTCAGAGGAAACCTCAACTTTCACTAACAAGAAAAGAAACATACATCAAATCTACTGCCAGAGATGAGGGGAAACTGGAAGCATAAATCTTAAATATTCCAAATCATGATAATGACAAATCAAAAGGAAAAATATTTATTTTTAATACTATTTTCATGTGATTCTCTTAAGAAAGATATCATTATATCCAAGTTATTTTTGAACACAGAGCATTGTGCTCCTTGTATATTCAGTACTGAATCTGTTTCCCAGAACGAAATGGGCATTTTTTTCTCCATATTAGCTAAATTCCTGCATTGTAAGGTGCCCTCCATGAGGGCCAGATGGATTCCTCCTGGTGTGTACCTGAACAACACCCAAAGCCTCCACTGCTGAGCCCTTGGTCCTCAGTGCAGTGATGCCCCACTTGGGACACCAGGTGCACACAAGCCTGGCCAAGGGCAGGCTCTACAACCTCTTTAACATCAAGTGTTCCTGTTGGACATTATCTTATAATGTCCTTCTATTTGTTAATTTGATTTGGCCTTGCTTTAAGAATCTAAATTAGGGGCTGGGTAAGAATCTAAATTAGGGGCTGTTTGGCTGGCTCTTTTTTGCCAGGCCTGCTTCTGTTCCCCATGCCCTCTTCCTCTCTTTTTTTTGGTATTTATAACTGCAACACTTTACAGTTGCGTAAGTGTAAAGCTGGGTGTCCGCCTGGATTTTCACACATCTGCCCATGTGAAATTATCTCATTAGTAATCACCTCATTATTAAAGTCAAAATGGGGCTAACATGGATTGCTTTTGCAGCCTTCTTACTTCAGAAAGCCTAAAAACAGTATAGAAGGGTACATATCAGTAAAATGTGTTTTCCAGAAAAAGAAACTGATTTTCTTGTGTATTCCTTGCATGAGCTTTATCTCTTCCCCCATGTAACAAAACTTAATATGGGATGAGCCTTTTATCACTTTTAACCTACATTGAAATATGGCATGGTTCTTACCATGGGAATAAAAACCATTTTTTTTTCAGACTAACAAAAAGTTTGGAGGCTTTTTAAGGTTGCACAACCCTAACCTTTTGCTATCCCATTTCTGTCCAGTATGGCTGCCAAGAACATACAGGCTCTGATTTCCAGCTTGTTTATACATATTTAACAGAGAAGAAAATGGAGAAGGCAGAAGTGAAAAAAAAAAGATTTTCCACGGTCACAAAAGCCAGTCATAGAAGCACAGCTGGGTGTCGGATCAGGATCTCTTGGCAGCTGGCCACAAGAGATGCACAACAGAGAGAAAACATTTCCTGTAAGGAAGCATTTGATTTTCAAAGCTGCATGAAATGTTCATGAGAAAACCATGTAAATGCCCACTGGATTGGGGGTGGGGATGGGAGGATTTCATTAGTAACTGGAAGCCCTCTCTTGTTTCACCAAAAGATTTGCTCGTCACAAGCATTGCCAGCTAGCCTGAGGTGATTTTCATGTTTTGTATCAAAACCAAGCAAACATGAAGTCTCTAGCAGTTTCG
Source organism: Molothrus ater (assembly GCF_012460135.2). NCBI lineage: Eukaryota > Metazoa > Chordata > Aves > Passeriformes > Icteridae > Molothrus > Molothrus ater. The sequence goes on from NC_050478.2 coordinate 61,679,391, forward strand.
TTGTGAATTTGCTTTGAAGTTCATTTCAATGTGACACCAGTCAAACTGTACGGATAATGAAGGCTTTCCGTTCCTATGGAAAGACAGCAATGTTTTCCTGAGTCTCTGCAAAAGGAAAGGACAGGTTTCTGTGACACACTTACTCTGCACACAGCTGCCAGGGCTGAAGACATTGCAGCTGCTCCTCCTCTCCCCCAGCCTGGCTGTTGCTACCACCCCACTGCTGGGATTCACTGCCCCAAGGGCTCCCCAGCGTGTCCACATGTGCCCCCCAGCCAGCAGCAGGGCACACCCAGCCCTGCCAGCCTGAGCTGCCAATAAAGCAGTTTGAGATAAGCTGGGGAATCTGTGCTGCAGGAGACGAAGGTGTGCTTGTGTCTTCCTTTCCATCAGCCAGGTAGGAGCAGAAGGAGATGGAACCTCTTCTGGCTGTGGTCAAACTGAGCGTGGACACCAGCAAATCTGCTTTTCTTCTGGATTGCTTATTTCACCAGGGGCAGGGTGACAACTTTACTGTGTTATTACAGTTATAGCACTTTGCTTTTACAGCTGCACTCCTGCTGCATAAGGATTTACTACCAAAGTGTTGTAGGAGCCCTTTCCACAGACCACATTCCCCTTCTGCCGTGTGCTGTACCTGGGCAGGACAGTGTGACAGTCCCAATTCCAAAGCATTCATTGCCTGTGCATAAAATGGTAGGACAGAATGGCCAGGGAAAGGAGCAAAATAAGAAAATGTCAGCCAGCCAGAAAGTCTTTTAAGAGGCAACATGGAAAGGAAGGGCCTTATGAATGGATGCTAAGAGCCAAAAGAAGCTGCTTTGCAAAGCTCCACAGGATGCTCCTTCTGAGTATGAAAAGCATTTATAAATGGAATGAGAGCTCAAAGAAGACCAGGACTGTGTGTAAATAGAGGTGAAAGCTAACTCTTCAATACGAAGGAGGAGATTATAGGTAGGGAGAAGACAGGCCATGATAACTTAAGCTACTTGAAGTAATAACAAGTAGCTTAAGTTTCAAGAGCAAGTCAGTGGGAAAGCACAGAGAACAGACAACATGGTTAAACTTAAGCATTGGGAAAGTTATCTTTGCAGGAGCACTGGGGATTGGTATGGTACATCTGTCACATTTATGACAGGATGAGTACAGTGATTGATCCGTAAGATAACAAGAGCTGAAGTTGTAACAGCGAAGTTGTAGTTTTCTGGGTAGAGAGAAAAGGATGTACTGCATAGATGGCATGCAGAATGAAGTTAGGAGACTCAGTTATAAATGAAAGGGATGTCAAAAAGAGTGAGCTTAAAAGAGAAGGAGGTGGTTCAGATTCACATCTTTCCTAATGAGGAAGGTGCATGGCACTCTTCATGCAAAAAAAGACAAGTGTGCCTTGGTCATACAGGTTTGCTGTGGCATGCCACTGGAACACAAGAGAGCCAAAGGAGTTCTGTGGCTCTGGGGCTGAGCAGCATTGTCTGGGGTCAGTGTCCACAGGGATCAAAGAAGGACAAGGCTGGAGAGGATCATGAAATATAAGAGTAGAGACAGTGGCACCTGAAGGGCCCACAAAGGAAAGCGGGTCAATGACCCTGTTATGGACAGAATGGATACAGAGCTGCAGAGGAGACGTGGGGAAGGTGGGGGAAGGAAGGAAGTGGTGGAAGGAAGTGGCGGAAGGAAGGAAGTGGCGGAAGGAAGGAAGTGGCGGAAGGAAGGAAGTGGCGGAAGGAAGTGGCGGAAGGAAGGAAGTGGCGGAAGGAAGTGGCGGAAGGAAGTGGCGGAAGGAAGTGGCGGAAGTGGCGGAAGTGGCGGAAGTGGCGGAAGTGGCGGAAGTGGCGGAAGTGGCGGAAGTGGCGGAAGTGGCGGAAGTGGCGGAAGGAAGGAAGGAAGGAAGGAAGGAAGGAAGGAAGGAAGGAAGGAAGGAAGGAAGGAAGGAAGGAAGGAAGGAAGGAAGGAAGGAAGGAAGGAAGGAAGGAAGGAAGGAAGGAAGGAAGATGGCACCTGTGCTCACTTGCTCTTTTGAGAAATTTGCAGAATCAAATTTGCAGAGGACCTGGTCCGAGGAGCCAGTGTCTAAAAGGCTGTCAGCAACAATAAAGATGCTTTACTTGTATAATGCAATTGTAGTCCCACACCTGTAAAATTCTCCTAATGTGAACTTACCTTAACCCTGCTGTTTAAAACTTTCTCCCATCACTCCTTTTCTGCTACAGACATACCAACAGACAGGACAGTATCCTGTAGAATGAACGCTGCATTAAAAGCAAATCTGCATCTCTTACCAACTCAGCACTAACACTTCCCTTGCCAGTGTTCCTTACATACAACCAACTAAACCAGAATGCTCCTCAAAGTGTTTTCCCCCTTCCATGGTTTAGTGGCACAGGAGTGTCAGTCCAAAGTGGCATCATCACAGCCCTGTCCATGTCACACTTGAACCAACATTGCTCTGCCACAGGCGCTGTCCCTGCTTACCTCCACTGTGCTGCAGTCCTTGGCTTCCCACAGCAGAGTGGCCAGGCCATGCATTGAGAGAAGGAAGGCAGGCTCTGTCACATCTCTGCCTTCAGAGACATCCCTGCTTCTGGGTGTGTTTTTGCCAGCTCCACCACACGTGTTCCACCCAAGTAGCTCCATGCCTGGAGACCTGGCTTGGAAGACCCTGCAGGTACTCTGTACCTCAGGAGTTCATTAATGCTGGGATTAATCTGGATGCCAAGCACATGGCAAGTCAGTCACATAATATTAAGCTGAATTCTTGCTTCTCTGCTTTAAGAAATAGGGCTTCCAGCAATTTCTCCTCATCAGATCCAGTGCTGCTCCTGTTTTACAAAGTTCCCCACCCCATGCTTACTTCAGCATGATCCCAGCTAGAGAAAACAGAAAGGGGAAAACAACAGCTTCTCTGAGTAAATAGTTTGGATGCCAAATATGGAGGTTGCACAAGATTTTATTCACCTCTTGGTGGAAAAAAAAAAAAAAAAGAAAATTGGAAAAAAGGTCTGAGAACAGAAAGTGTTTACCTCTTAGAGGAGTTACTTCTTGATAAACTTGGATCCACACTACCCTTGGGTAGAGCACAAGCACTTGTGTTATCTGCAGAGTTATCTGCACCTTGGCTCATGTTTCCTCAACAGCCAGAACCCCATTCCCCAAGTTCTCCTGCTACGTCCTGCAGCAAAATGGCACCAAATGACACCTGGCTATGCCCACACTCCAATTTCTGCCATGAGGATGAGGCAGAAATGCCAAAGGCATTGGGCTTATGTAGGACAAGAGATCTTCCTTTGGATTGTCTTGTATTTTTGCTGGGGTGTGAAACAGAAATCTGTCCATGTCTGTTCAGCTTCCTGCTGTTAGGAAACTACTCAATAATTCAGTTATCTCTCTCCAAAGGAAGCTCTGCTGGCCTGCTGCTTGCTCAAGCCAGTTTCTGCTGCTCAGCAATGAAATCTGAAGTGCCACACACTTCCAGGGGCCCCTTTGGCACCAGCTCTTTTGTATTCCAGTGGCCAGCAGCAGCTCCTTAACTCTTTGACAGCCAAAGCTCATTATCATTTTTATATAATTAAACAGTGCTGCTCATTCTCCTCAGTAGATTATCACAGCAAATTGATGGTTATTTGAAGGAACTGCCACAATAGGAGACAAAACACTGGCAACAGATAAAACAAAAGGATGCACACAAAGCTCTTTAATTAAACTCCATGAAGGGATATGAATTCTAGCAGAGATTTTAGTTACCCTGCTGAGTCTCCTTCTGATTAGCTACAATGCATCTGCTGGCTTTCCTAGTATCCATCTGTACTGTTAAAGAGAAATTTATTCTGGCTAGGGAAGATGACCTCAAAGATGTCAGTTGTGGATAGTCTAATAGTTTATTTATGTTGACAAAGTGGTTCTGAGTTCGCCTTCATGTGCTGAAGTGAAGAACCTTCCTCTTTACATATAATGATGGGTTTAATATGTGCACACACACACACACACACACACAACAATGCCCACACACAAATAACACTGAAAGGCTAACAAGAAAGCCAAAAGAGTTTGGAAAATTGTGAGGGAAAGGATATTTCTCCAAATTGCTAAAACTTCTTACCAGCACAATTACTTTTTCTTCTGGCATACATCATCTGTTTTCCCCTCATCCTGCCCCACCTCCTTCCCTCCAGCATCCATGTGCAGAAACTACAGTGAAGGCTAATGGATGGAACAAGGAAAAAAAGTCATAGGATATGTACTGTAAGGCATATTAATAACAAGTTAGGCTGTCACTTTGAAGTCTGACTTTTTTTTTCAAAAAAATTAAAATAAAATAAAGAAAAGAAAAAAAGAGAGAAAGAATAAGAATTGAAAACAGATCTGTCATGGAGCATTTGTAAGAGGCAATGCCACAAAACCCTTTGGGACTTTCCACTTAGGTCATAAGGGATCTGGTTCAAATTGCATTGGTCCTTAATCCACAGGTAATTGACAGCACAGCTCTCAGTGACTCAGTGTGGAACAGTGCTGCACTGCTCATTACTACTGCAGACCTTTAAGCAGAATATTTTTAGTCACATGCACCCTTTTGGCTCTACAGAGCCTATTGAGACAATAGACAATTTGCACGTTTATAATAATTAATTACCTGCTGGCACAATAAAAGCCGTTACCATCCATGTCCACTTCAGAGGGAAGTATCTGATGGAACAAGGCCAGACTATAACATGCACACACAGAGCCTCAAAACACTCCTCAGAAAGGGTTGTTCCCTGTGCTAAACACAGTGCAGGGTTTTTTCCCTCAGAGCCCCAGGAACTTGGGTGGATGAAAGACCTCTTCCTCATCCCTTACAGAGCTCTGAAAATATCCCAATTCTGCCTAATTTATACAACCCAGTCCTTAGGGTCCTTCTCAGTTGCCAATACCCTACTGTGAAGGCTCCATGAAATCTTTTATTTATTTGTCCATAGAGGCCACTGAAGAATGTCACAAGGTATTTCCCTTTCCAAAGTAGGTTCAGCTAAACATGAATGAGGCCCCTAACATTATTCTGGATAAGGGTGTGTACTCGTATTTTTGCCAGATGACTGGCCGGCTGCAGGGAATACATATTCCTGAGCTTGACTTCTGACCACCTTATGAGCAAGTAGGTGCAGATTTGTCACAGTCATGACTTGGCAGTATTTTATGTTCATTCTTTGTAATGTCACAAGCAAATGAACACAAAGTTCAAAACAATAGGGGGAAAGTATCACACCAATTCTCCCTGCATAGGCTCAACCTCTGCTGCCACACTGAGCAAGCTGAAGTCAAGGGCCAGATTTTTCTTCTAAAATTATAATTAAATAATAATTAAAATGTTCCAGCACAGTTCTGGCAGTGAGATTTTATGCTAGCGTTGAACAGTAGGTTTACTGGTAACTCAGACAGCTGTACACCTTACAAAAATTCTCTGTAGCTTAACCATCCCCAAGGATATCTGTCCTGATCTAAGTCCAGAAACAGCTGAACAAGAGACTCTGGCCAATTTCAAGTACCACTAAAAATGACCGATACTTTCCTATTATGAAAACACAACTCAAGAGGATCTACTTTTTCTTTTTCTTTTTTAATAATCACATGCAATTTTTATTACAAAACTAAAGTTGGTTTTCCATTTGACTCAGTCTGGGTAGAAAATACATTCCTCAGTTCTAAAGCCAGTAGGATTCTGTTGACTCTAAACTTAGCAATTCTTCTCAGCTATTCTGCACAAACAATAACTCTACCTCACCTCCAAATGCCCCAAGTTCAAGGTACACTTGTAGGGCTTTTTGTTCCTTTGCAACTTTTGTCTCCAACTTCTTATCCTCTAAGTTATTAAACTCTTGGCACCTCCTGCTTCATTAGATTATTGAAGTCCAATGTCTGAAGAAGGGATTTTGGCACTATAACTGTAAATATCTGGAAGCCAGTGTGATGACTGCTTACTTGTATTTATTTAAGTGTTCCTGTGTAACATCCAAAGTCTGTTGACACCCAGCAGCACTGCATTCTGCAAAATGCTTTAAAAGCAAGCAGAAAGTAAGTTTCTGTTGCTGGCAGCTAATTCTTTTAAACTTGGAAAATGATAAGCTAAGTATTACTACTCTGGGTCACAGCAACCTTTTATAACAGCATCATCTAGAAGCGTAATTTTCTCACATCAAGCAGTTTGAGGAAGATGAATCTGCTTCTCTATTTCCAGCGTTATGAAACCATGATAAAGAAACAAGCCAATAGAAGTACATAGCCCAAAAATATGCTTGCAATCTGGAACATCTGAGGTACTTGATAAAAGCATTTGAGGACTTATGCATAATGGAAGTAATACACTTCTCAATATAACATTAAAAACAAAGTTATATTGCTGAAAGAGATAATGCTGCATGATGTCCATGACCAGTGGCCCTGGCCTTCCTACTGGACAAATCTCTTACTACTGTTGAGTATTACAAAATCCCTGAGCTGTGAAGGACTGTGACTGTCCCTGGGACCTCAGATTCTGTGGGATGTTATTAACAAATACAAATACATTAGGTTTTGCAAATTCTGAAAAGTGGGATTGCAGTATTAGCCCACAAGGGTTTTCCAGAAGGAGATTTCAGTACTGCACTGCAATGGGGTTTGCAGAAAGGGTCAACCCTGTTGTTCTGTTAGGCTACATATCTTTCCAAGAGTGAAAAGAAGGGCAAAACTAGTTCAGAAATTATATGTTGTGGTTAGTTTCTTCCAGCTATAGCACATCAAGCCTGTGTACTTTAGCTAGGTGAAAGACTGTCTGAAAAAAAGCACTTCTGGGAGGCTTGTTCAGTAAATTGTTTTTCCATGTCTTTCTGAAGAAGAGTTTGTGGTACTTCACAAAGTTGGCATGGAACTCCCCAGGTACCCTGATACATTCAGTATGCACAGCTACAAGAGCTATGGAAAGCTTTTTTCTATAGGAATATGAGTACCTGAGGCAACAACACTCCTCTAGTTTGGAAACTAAGCAGGTACTTTTGTCTGTGTTTACTCCTAGGGGAAACTAATATGATCATCATAAGGCTGTGAGTTACATCAATTTTAAAAGATACTGCTTTGAATTAACAGAAAAGTGGCTAGGAAAATTCTTTCTCCTGGAAGTCTAGTTCCCAGCTGATTATTTATGTGTTGATATTCATTCTTTCCAAGTAAACAAACAAATAAACTCTTCTTATTAGCCAAGTGAATCAACATTACTGGAATGAAAATAATTCTCTTACATCAATTGTTTTTCCCCTTCCTCCAAGCCCTTAAGAAAAGGCCAGAAAACCCACCTTAGAAAAAAAATGTCTGCAGCAACCTTATAAATTAAAACAATAGGAGCGATAAAATTATAGGGAGAGAAGGATTTAATCTTTCACTCAAAACATGCATTGGAAAGAATTCTATACTCCAATGCATATCTGCAAAGAAGAATTATGAAAATATGCCCTTTCTGAGCTAAAGAAATATGAGATCAGCAGAGGTACCTGAAAATATAGATAAATTAGGATTTCAAAAAATTTAACTCTGCATACAGTTCTGGTGGTCCCTCTCTACCCCAGGGTTGCAGTCAAGGTAGGAATCCTTGAGTCAGATAAATTCTATTTCCAAATAAGGGAGAAGCAGGTCCTCAAAACCACTTTTCTGCAGTGGAATTAAAAGAGCTCACTCAGTCCTGTCATCAGGATTGTCTCATTCTGACAAGGAACCCCCACCACAACCACTTTCTATAGAGTCTCAGGCTGAGTGCAGACACTGACATGTCACTAGAACTCATCCAACTGTGTTTTACACAGATACCAAACAACCATCATAACAATGCAGTCTGTTTGTGAGTGATTTTTCATTGTCTGCAATATAAAAGTCAAAAATGGTCCCAGATATTGGTAAAGTGCCATTTCTAGCAGACACAACTGAAGGGGGAATTCCCACTGCAAAAGATGCAGGACAACAGAGAGAAGTATTTCTCCTCCTAAGGCTAAGGGTGGGGGGTGAGTGGTGGAGACTGTCCTTCCAAAATCTTAGGTGGCTATATGGCATTTTAAGATGCCAAACAACTTAGCATGGTTTTGCTCCAGTCCTAGGGCAGCTAATGATCAAGGACACTACACAGCAGCAGCCATCTGTGTAATTCAAGGACAGCACAAAGTTGTACCACAAAGTACATGGTCAGAGCAACAGGCAGCGATGTAAAATACATCAGGAGGATTTCTCATTTTCTATTTGGAACATAAGTAACTCAGAAGTCTGCCAAAATTCCATAACCATTGATCTTCTGTGAGGAGCTCTTTCAGCCTAATGGAGAACACCAGCAGCAGCAGCCAAAGCAAAGATCACCAGCTCACCAGCACTGCTGTGCCTTTTTGTAATATCTGATCAGCCTGTTGGCTGCTAGATGAGCCCTTATGCCTATGACATCTCCTGCTTTTAAAGTGGAAATAAAAATCATCTTTATAGCACTCAAATCAAAAATCCATACACTCCTCCACAGCTCACCTGCAGCATCACCCTAGGCCCAGACTCCTGCAGAGCTGTACAGTCCTCTGGGAAGCCTCCCCAGCCCAGCCTCAGCCCAGCCCAGCCTCAGCCATGTGCTGTCCCCCATGTCCCCCAGCCTGTGCCCCCACACCCTGGTCACCAGGAACACCAGGTCAGCCCCAGCATACACGGGAGCATCAGGCACAAGGACACAACTGCATTTCTGTGAAAGATAGAAGGCTTATGGCAGCCTCTGCTTTTTAGGCTGGCTGTGGAGGGAAAAATGATACCTTATCTGGCACCAAGCCTACTGGTAGAAAGCAGCTTGACATATTTTGATCCAGCAGAATGAGTAAGTTTACACAAGCTCAGTGCTTTGTGTTTTTACTGTACCACCAAAACACAGTTAGAGAGTACACAAGTATTACCTTTACTGACTCCTTATCTTGGAAATCTTCTCTGTGTATTTCATCCAAGTCCTTTAAGCACCCACTCAGTGTGTGTGCAATCCTGACCTCCCAGGACCGGTGATATTTGCACACCACAGACACAATGGAGCCATTTGTCTTGCAAGCAGGCCTGGGCAGGGGAGACAGCTCTCTCCCATAGCTGGCCCCAAACAGGGCATTTGTTTCAAATGACTGAATTTCAGAGCCTTTAGAAAAAGACATGGTGGTGCTGCTGCTGCTGCTTAAACCTTATTTTCCTCTTTCTAAACTCACACAGACATTCTGAAGCCACTGGCTACAGAATGAACAGGAGAAAGACAAAAGTATATAAGAGTACATATACAAGCAGTGCATATACTCTTTAGTGAATGCAAGCCAATTCAGGGGAAAGAGTTGCAAAAAATAAGAATTGTTAGAAATAGCAGGATGCCCACACTACTCTATTAAGAATACTGATCATAAACTGCTATTTTTTCCCTGGTGTTTCACAATGTAAACAGCTAATAATTTGCTTTCTACATGCTTTGGGAGCACTGGACAGACTGTCAAGCAAAGACCATTTCTGTTCTCAATATTTCCATGAAGCTCTCACTACAAGTCATTGTTTTCCTACATGCTCGCACAAAACAAATTTGCATTTAATATCAATCTGGTGCAAGGACAGTTTTCTCCTTTACAATAATTAGGCTATTTAAAGGTGTTTTCATCAAATGCATGATAAGAACTTCTGCATTGTACCCCTTGAAATGTTCTGCTGAATTTTTGCTAACATTTGGTAACAAATCTCATGAGAGCCTTTAATGGAAGTTAGCATTTTTTTCATGTGTCATATTGCAAGTCTTCAAAGCAGAAGTTTATAACAAATTCTTAATGTGACTTTAAAGCTGGGAGCTTTTTCTAGATATCTGCTTTATGTTTGCTCACATTGCTGACTGCCTAGAGTTTGGCTGGCTCTGACCAGATCTAAGCACAAAGGCAAACTGAAATGACGCAGAACTTACTTCTTCCTCCTTTGAACTTCCTTAACAAATAGAAATTTAGCAGCCTGTGCATCAGGAAAGTAAGCAACAAGAGAAAAGAATCCCCAAAACCATAAACAACCAAAACCACCCACTCTCATGCCAGCTGTTTTTTAAACTGATTTCTATGGTTAACAAAAGAGACAGATTGGGAGTCATGAAAGATGAAGCATGTTCTACCCACATCAACAGCACTTCCTGGAGGCCAGCAGCAAATTGAACTCCCATTAAAAGGAAAAAAGAAAAAGAAAAAGAAAAAGAAAAAGAAAAAGAAAAAGAAAAAGAAAAAGAAAAAGAAAAAGAAAAAGAAAAAGAAAAAGAAAAAGAAAAAGAAAAAGAAAAAGAAAAAGAAAAAGGGAAGGGAAGTTATATTAGGTATGTATGGCTGTATATCAAAAAGGAGTTACTAGCCTAAGGGAGAGGACAGGTTGACAGCAACTTTGTATGTCCTTTATGATGCACTAATACTGAGCTGATCAGGAACATCACTGCAGTAAACCCTATCATTTAGCAACATCCTGCCTGCCCTATGTGCCATGACCTGGGCTCTGCAATTCCTGAGCACACCTCACCTTACAGCTTCAGAGCCGTGTGGAGGTCTTCAAACCACAAGTTTATGGCTCTGCTCCACAGTGCTCGCCCAATAGTGGTGTGTTTCCAGTCATGTATTGTGTGTCAGCAGCCTCTGCAACCTGGGAATGGAAATAAAGTGGTGGAGTAAGGACCTTTCCACAGCTCTACTGTTGCAGTGTGTTCAGCAAGAGACATTTCAGCTTGTAAGACCCACACAATCCTCTCTGGCAGTTCAAGGCAACATAAATCAGCCCTTGCCTTGCAAAGATGCTCACAGCAATATGAGCCATCCCAAAATGAGCCCCACCAAAACACTGTTGCAGTCAGATGAGCCCCCCACACTTCCCTTCAGGCAGTCTCATGGCAGCACTGCTGGTGCAAGCAAGAGCTGTCAATAGAAGGATGTAGGACAGAAAGGCAGTATCCTTAGTTTTAAATCTCTGTGGGCCACTGTACTCACTTCCTGAGGCTGCCACATTGATCCTCCTTTCTGGGAAATTAGTTTCAGCCTATAGAAACTATTGAGACTCAAAATTTGTTTTTATAAGAGTACCATGTGAGTTACAGCCATTCTGTTTTGAAATGAAAATGTTTAATCTGCCAAGAACTATAAGGAAACATAACATTTTAAAATAAAAAAAGAGAAAAAAGTGAGCAAAATACCATAATTGGACTTTTCATGGATATAACTGTTAAACTGTAGTTTAATTTAAAACCATATGGCACACCAGAATAATTTATTTAAAATTTTCCCTTTGCTTAGGTCTTTGTATTATTTAAAATTTGTCCCATATTGATAATTACAAGGTATGGAAAGAACTGTCTATAGCATTCCTCTTCCATAAGGCCAAAACTTTTGCTTTCCAACCAACTATGAAGTGTCTAAGAAAAGAGAAGTTTTATGCTTTCTTTGGCCATCACACCAGCTTGTTCTTACTGCCTGAAAGATGAATAGCATGTCTAGATAACTGAACTCCGACAATTAGAAAATCAGACTAGTTAGTGAACTGTCATTTTTTTAAAGCAAGGAGACCTTGTCAATTCTACCTGTCAAGTGAGTTTGGACAGATTGATAAACATTTCAAGAAAACAGAATAAAACCTGTTCTCTCCATGAAGCAGATTTTCATTTCATTTCTTTGCTCACAAGCACATGAAAAGAGAGCACAGCACAAGACTGTCCACAGGACCAGACTTTATTACCAACACTATTCCAGGTCTTTGCTCAAGCTACTGCTGTGAATGGGAATGACTTGAAATTCAGTTTCATGGATTTCCTGGCAGATAAGATAGTATTTATGAGTTGCCTTAGCATTCCTACATTTGAAGCAATATGAAGTATGATTGGCAGCAATCCAATTTCATTATTCTTAGATGAGTCAGTAAGTGTGGAAAGAGAAATTAAACGGGCAGCCAATCAACACACACACAAAAAATCAGATATTCTGAGGCCAAGAAAGTATTTATATGCTTATGACTCAACTTTTGCAGCAGTGTCTGCAGCAAGAACAGGAAATATACTGTTGAACCCTCTTACGACAACAGCTTTGATGTGAAAGGCCGGAATAGCTCATTCTGCCTGCTGGGATTCAGAAAGCCAGAGTGTAATCCTGGATCTCTGCAGAATGCACTCACAGGAGCTTCCAAGCTCATTAAAGAACATCAGAAATACAAGGGTCCTGCAGGACACCTGGTGAGTAAATGGCTTTCAAAGACTTTGGAAAGGAACACAGATGACAAAGGGCTGGCCCTGGAAGTTCTGCTGCTGTTTTGCATACAATGTGTATGTAATATATAAGGCTCATCTACCTCTGCAGCGATAGGTGACTGCTGCTACACAGCCGTGGAAGAGATGAGGTCCTCTGTCCTATTGTGGCAGGAAAATTTCTTATATTGGAATTTTCTGAACTCAGAACCTACAATTTACCACATCCTTTTCTGAGTATTTGTGTTGAGGCTCAAGACAGCCACTTCTTTACAAAGTTTAGGACCTGCCTCTTGTGTGCTGATTATCATTTGTTTTTCTTCTTGCACTGCAGATGTTGTGGAGGACATGGTGAAAGCAATGTATAATGCTGTCCTGCAGCAGTAATTCTTACAGCAGATATATGCTGGGGCAAGGCTATCAAATCAGCTATGTGTCTGACTTTAATGACACTATAAATTGGTAGAAACAGAGAATTTATCAGTGGATTTAGATTAGTTAACTTCAACATTTTTAGTGTGCAATACCTGCAAATCTTCGATAGAGACAGTAAATATATTAAATTGGTTGCCAGCTAGGCCTAATTTTCTTGATACTCCTGGTAGTACTTCACAAACCAACTAAAACCTTCCAGTTTAAGTTCAAATCAATACAAAGATTAATCCATTCTACAAGTAAGATTCTGGTTGATGCAGGCTCACAGAGCATGCAAAAGAATGCAAACAAGTCTGATCTTAAAACCAGAAGCATAAGTGAATGATTTTTTTTCAGTATTATTTCACTCAGATAAAATAAAAATGGTTTGGGAACCTGAATATGTGTTTCCAGAAAAAAATGCCAAATAAAACCAAATCAAAACAAGGTGTCCCTTCAGAGCAGCACAGGGAGGAGATATGGAAGTACAGGAGGTTCAGATTTGTTCTAAATAATTTCCTTCTCACAGATCCAAAGCTGCTATCTGCTGTTAGGCTCTGTTTTATCCTTCTGCTGGAGAATGTTATTCAGACTGCCCTTTTCACCTACTAAATCTGAGCAGGACAGAAGCAAAATAATGCTGCTGCAGCATGTCCAAGCTGCTATCTGTCTTTTCTAAATTTCCTTAATATTACCATAATACTTGGAGATTAAGCTGTCCCTTGAGTGTGAACATCTTTCTCTCTGCCACTAGTTATCTGTACAGCTGACCTGGTAACATGCTCTCGTTTCCTCCTGCAGTCTCATACTAACACTCTGCAGGCCATGCCACACACAGCCCTTTGTAATCTCTTGTATAGACTTCTTGTAGTTGGTGATTTCTAGATATTGGCTTTTATAGCTCATAAAGCCACTAGTGGATATCAAATTTAATATGTTCAGCTGACATCAATGATGTGTTTTATCTCTCGCTCTGAATTACAGCATTTCTGGGATTTGCAAGTTCAAAACTAATACAGCACAGCAGAAGAGGCCTTTTAATCCTGCTTATTAGCAAATGGGAGTTTCTGACATAACCCAAAGGCTCTGGCAGACAGACACCACACAGCTGAAGAACAGACACTGCAACACAATGGATTCAAGCACTGACACCTCTGGCAAATGAGCTTCTCTGGAGAAGCAGCATTCTTCTTTTCAGGGAAGAAGCCACCTTACTCAGAATAACACCCTTCTGAAGACATGTCATCTTCCACATAACAAAATGAGGTGCTGATAGCTTGGTTGAGGCAGCTGGGAGAAAGGGTAAGAGAGAATGCAGGCTCACAGTGGAATGGGGGTACTTGAAACCCAAACAAAAAGCTGAAGCTTTCAACCACTAAAGAGTATGCATTATTTACTGCATGCCACTGGACTGAGCAAGTTTCTTAGCTGGCCACAGTTTACCCATCTCCCCTACCATGCAGCAAGAAATGCAATGCACTGACAGGCAGGGTGAGAGGGGACAGAGTTGGGATGCCCTCCTCCAGGAAAGTGTGTGTGCCCAGCTCACAGACAGGGGCCGGGTGAGCTGGGCGGCGTTTCTCTAGCTGTGGCACCAGTGTGGTGGAACAGACTGCTCCAACACAGCACAGGAGCACAAGTTATGAGTAGTTGGGAAGGGTGTCTGTGCAGCAAAGCCTTCCTAGCACCATTAACATTTTATTTTTCAGATTATACTGTAACGATATCCTAACCATGAGAAGTCAAATTTCCCATCATATCATGATTTCATCACATTAATTTGTCTCAGATCCCCAACTCTTACTATGTGCCAAGAAATCATGGCCCTTTTTTGGTGTGTTTTATCATCTCCAAGCTTCTCCTGTAATCCATAACCCACTGGCAACTAACATTTGTACACCACTCCCCACAAACAGCACCCAGGAAGAGAGTAGACACAATATTTTATGCTCACTTAAGCACAACTATCCTGTTTTCACACTCAAAGACAGATGGGGCATTTAAAGCATGCAAGTTGTAGGCACAAATCTGCATCACACTCTGTCACCAACATTGAAATTCACCCTATTACCTACAACCAGATTAAGAAACCATGCAGGGCAGATTGTCCTCTATAAAACATCATGTTAAGACCACTTTTTAAGAAGAATGGCTATAATTGCTAAATATTTTCCAACAAAATATTGTTGAAAGGATACTCAAATATTACTCTTTCTCCATTCATGGGACATGACTGGACAGCATTAATGATCCAAATCCATAACCACAACTTCCCAAAAAGGGACTCTGGGATACCAGCAGTTGCAGTGACATGATTTTTTTTATGGTATTGGGCTTCTTTAAAATGAAAATAGACTATTCATAATTAATCTCCCTTCTATCAACTGAAGAACTTTCATTTAAAGGAAAAAAGCATTCACTTGAATGTTAAGAGCATGCATAAATCAAATATGGAACTAAAAGACATCTAATGATATTTGCACAAACATTTTCCAGCAATGACTCTGATTTTAATTATCTAGTGGATGAATCCTGCCTGTGAACAAGTCCAATGTTATTTTGCAGCCAATTCCTAACTCTGTGGTCCATGTCTCCTAGACCAAATTTGTTTTGCAGCTTTTGCACAAATATTTTTCATTTTGCACCCTAGTTTTACAGCCCCTCAATTTTTTCCTTTGCTTTTTAGTTTCTAAATGTTCTCTGTTTCTATCTATACAATCAACCACAGTGCACACAAAATATAACATGGGATATAAAACTGTGAAAATAAAATCTGGGAAAGTTGCAAGCAAATTTTCTAGCAAAAAATACATGCTTGAGAAGACATAAATAAAGATTTTAATAAGCCTCACACAAACAGGCACATGCCTTCTCATTCCTCCAAACTGTCAGAGCTCTTGCATAAGACTTCTTTTATATTTGTCTTAGTCCCTGAAGTTACACACGTCTTAAAGTTAAAAAAGATAGACTTGTTAATAACACACAAATGTTCATAGACATAACATCTTTACAGATATCCTCTGTGAGCAGATCAAGCTACTCTCCATATGTATTTAAGTGAAGTGGAAGGCTGGAGTTTTTAAGTTGTCAGATCTGTGCCTGGGTAAGAGTGGCTCTATTTTCACTCTTGGAGCAGGGAGAGATTAGCAGCTTGAAATCACTTTGACAGTTTCAGTTACTCTCCTGCATACTGCAGGGAATTTTAATTCCAACCTGTGAAATTGTAATTGCTTCTCAAGAAGAGCAGGAGGATTCTGGGTAATGGCCACAGCCAAGCTCAGTGTCAGAGTTGCCAGTTGCTGCCACTTCTGATATTATTTGCTGTTATTCAAAAATCACTCCAGTTTTCCATATGGGAAGTTGAACCGGGAAGTGAAACTAGATTAACAGTAGCTGTCAGATGTTCAGAGATGTGCAGGGAATGATGTAACAGAGGTCAGTCTCCTCAAAAAGCACCTTTTCTTCTTTCTCTTGCTTTATAGAACAAGCATTACATAAAACACTTCTATGTCATACTCTTTTTCTAAACAAGTATAGTATTACTAGAAAGCTACAATGAAAAGACTAAATGACAAAGTCCTCCAGCATACAATGCTCAAGCAGAAATAAAATGTGTGTACTTAATGCTGTTCACAACAGATTTAAGTTGTCTTTGCTACTCAGGGTTCTGTGGTTTTCAAGATTCCTCATTGCAAACAGCCAAAGAGAACTCAGAGCTACCACAAACACTTAAGAAAAATAGTTGAGGCTTTCCTGGTATCAAATGGAAATTATATTCTTTTTTTCTCTGACAAAAGGTCATTGAACGTAGACTGCTTATTAGCAGACACATTCTCTAGTGATGAGTGTGTTCAGCATGTGTGAAAGTGGGATCAATTGACTATGAGGTAACTTTTCCTGCAATGACCTTGTTAAGCTGGAGTGCAGCAGATTTCTCACCCATCGTGATGGCTTGCAAAGAGGGAATACTTGGAAATAGGTCTCAAACATAATGTTGATGTAAAAATTAAAAATGCTGCCTGGCAGGGTACTTAGGACATTCAGGGAGCCAAAAATCACAGATCAGATGTTCAGGTCAACTCGTTCCACGAGGAGGATCTATTTGTACAGCTCACTCCACACTCATTGAGGTTTCCCAAGCTGCACCAGTTGCCCCAGGCAGTCCAGGCTTGGTCCAGGTGAGCTGTTTGACCAGAACCGTTTTGCTCAGCTCAGTGGCTTTGGAAGCTTTATTTGCACATAACCAGAATGCAATGACAAACAAAATGCTGCTCTACAACACAAAGTGTCAAAAACCTCTCTCAAAATCTAAAGGAAGGCAACAAAATACGTGATAAACAACACTTCCTACTTATCAGATTAAAGCTCAGTTTAAGAATATACTGCAGGCAATGTCATTTACAAAGTCTTCTTTGGCCTCTTTCAGTGTATTACACTATTTCTAAGAAAATAAGCTGGTCCCATTAAAGTCAACGATGCACAGAATCTAAATCACAAGCTTGGTAAATCTCTGTAATAGCTGATGCAATGAGTCTGTAATTGCCACGATTAGATAAGCTAGAGTGGCTGACAGAGATAATGCTAGAAGCACACAACATATCTGCATAGATTATTCCCGTCACATGCGAAAATTTGGCTCGGATATAATGATTTTGCCAATCCACAGTTTTCCTGAGAATCTTGCAATCTGTGGTACTTTCCTGAGAATTTCAACTCCCAGAGTCATGTTGGTGGGTTTTTATCTGAGAATTTTTCAGATTTGTTAAAAAAGTAAATTACTGATTGTTATATATTCCTTGTTGTACAGAAAAACCTGACAAAAAAAGCATGCCAACAAACAGAAGAAAATTAAGGGCATGTTTTTGTTTGTTTTTTTCTTTTAAAACTCGTGGATTTTGAGTCTTGGCTTATGACCGTCAGTGGTTGCTATCAAAAATTTAATATTTGATTGATCACACACCTGATTTCCTAAAGACAGTAACATCTGCTGTTATAATTTACAGGCTGTGCTGAAAGCATCATGGTGGAGCTTCCTGGTTAATTGTCTGTAACTATTATGAATCCACAATTTATAAAGTACAAGCACTCTAACTAGGGGACTATTCCTCTGCACTGTAGAGACAATGTACTGGTTTTGGCTAGGATAGAGTTAATTTTTTTCACTGCAACTGGAATGGGGCTATGTTTTGGATTCTCTGCTGCTGAGGAGGGCTCACACAGAGTCAAAGCCTCTTCTGCATTTCTGGGAATGGCTGAGCACCTGCCTGTCAAAGTAATGAATGATTTATTTCCTTGGTTTGCCTTGCTTGCATGTGCAGCTTTTGCTTCACCTAAGTGTCTTTACCTCAACCCCTAAGTTTTATCACTTTTACCTTTCTGATTCTTTCTCCCACCCCACTGCAGGGGGGTGAGTATTTCAGCTGCCTGCTGGGGTTAAACCACAACAGTCACGTAAGACAGCTCAGATCCATCTGGATGTGACACAAACATTAAAAAAACCCTCAACAGTGCCTGTGTTATGATTTTAAACAGTCTCTGCAAGTGGAAGTTTGGATGAAGATTCAGAAAGGTGACAAGTCATGAACAAATCAACAATATGATGAGGTCAGGTGCAGGAAGAACTGGGCACACAGTCCAGTCCCTGACTCACCAGCACACTCACAGGATGTGTGGAGATCCTGTCATGACAAAATGGCTTGAATAAAGCAGTTATAAATTTTCATTGTGTAAAATGCAGCCTCCCCACTAACAGAGTAATAATTGTTTTACTGAGAACACAAAGCTAAGAGATTCCCAGGTAGTTCTCTAAAGATTGTATAAAATCTACAGACTGTATTAAATTCATCTTTTCACAGAACTCTATCACCAGAACAACATCTTCCCATTCAATTATAAAAACCCAACACCTTTAGAGCTACTTTTATATAAAAAATAATTCTTCTTGTATTATAAAAGCCATTGTGAAGTTGAGAGATGCAAGACAGCAGGCAAAAATTCTTTCAATGACAGCAAAATAAATAGCAACAAATAACAAACTTTAATGGCCTTGCAGTGTTCATTCTAATGTAAAAAGACAGATACCAAACGATCACACTGCATCAAGCAAAATCTTCAGGAAAGCTTTAAATAATCTACCCATAAAAGATGACCAATATCACTCAATGGAAAGATTCCTTATAAACTTAATGCAATTTTATCTGATACAGCAAATATTAAAAGAGCATGTAATGCAAACTTTGCATCATTTTAGGAAAAAAAGAAAAGGAAAGATGCAACAACCTGTTCTACCAACCAAGGATCTCAGGTTTTGGCAAGATAGGCCTTCCCACAGCTTATTAATGTTCTCTCCTTTGAATGACAGGAAAGGCATAGAGTGAGTACAAATTATTGCCCAATTTATATTAGCTTTTTTTTTCTAAAATAAAAAAAGATTTGTTGGTAAAAGTGTTTCCTTTGAAGATTTTGAACAGCAGTTTCATTGCTTTTATAAAAGCCCCATTCAGTTCACAGTTCTGTTTTCATTCCTCCGTAGTAAAACATAACAAGAACTGCCAGTAGAGCCAGGCTGACAGACAGGATCTTCAGTCCACCTCCCTCTTGTTGCCATGGCAGCTGCAAAGCCATCCAGGAGCTGAGCCGTGCTTTCACTGGGATCTCAGCGTTAGGCTGTGCTTTCCACTTTGTGCCATTCTGTGCTGAACGTCGGAACTCCTGTGAAGAAATGCAGACGTTAGGACTGAAACTGTGTTCTGTCTTTTTGATTGTACATACCAAATACACTCTCCTTTTTGTACTGAGGTTCAAATTATTGTCCTTTTCAAGACCAACAATTCAACCTGCACTGCATCATCACCGGGTCATCAGTTTTTTGTACAGGAATCTTATAAATGCCATACAAAATCAGTATTTCTAATGAAATTAACTGCCAAGTCAATGCAGCTATTAGCAACAGAAACAAATCTCCAGACCTCACTGACACCAGAGAAGCTGTTTGATGGTTATTTTTTAATTTGTTTTGCTGCTATCTCACTACTTTCCGAGTTTTAGCTTCTCCAAAAGAAATGTCTAACCAGTGATAAAGGGGACAACACTCAATCCTTTGCACAGCAGGGATCTTCTAAAGTCAATCATTGACTCCTGGTGTGCCAGCTCAGTGGTGCTTGAAAATCCTCCCAAAGGGCTTTTCCTTTCCCCTGACCCTCAGGAGGCAGCTGTGCTAAAACACTCACCTTCTCATTCAGCATATTGAATCCCAGTTCCCTGCTGTGCCTGCCATTACCATTCCCAACCTGACTGCAAGCACCAAGATCCCCAAGAATATGATGTCTTCTTAAGTGCAGCACAAGTTACAGATGTTGCATCACTATTTCAGCAGAAAATCCAAGTGAAATGAGTAAAAGGCTCTTTTCTCTCTTTTCTCCTTATTCAGTTCAGTATTGTAGATACTCAAAAGGAAAAACATCCAGTGAAACTCTGATGACATTTGCAAGAGATGTAAGTGGTAAAGGTGTAATTAAACAAAGGTGTAACAATGCTGCATCATAAGATGCAATATTTCTGTTGTTCATTTCTGTTTTCCTCCCTCTAGTTGAATAATCTCTTGGGAATTTAATTGAGTTCAGCTGGATTTTTAATTGGTTTGAAATTTTCCAGTTAAAAAAAGGTTTTTGATTAAACCATTTTATTTTTTTCTCTTTCACATTTTGTATAAAATAAATCAGGGACCCAGAAAGTACCTATCTGGATAATCTTGTGTTTCCAAGAAGCTGAAACAGGGCCACATGAAAATACAGACCAGATGCCCACACTGTCTTTTACCAAACATATTTCTCGGCAAACTCAAAGAAATATCAAAGCTCCAAGAAAGGTGCCTGCCCATGAAAGTGTGACAGCACAATTCAAACCTTCTGTAACTGCCTCCTGTTTTCCATTTCAGCAATCAGCTCCATTATAGTAATTGTAGAAGGAAAATAATGATTACTACTGGCTAGGTAAGTAAGCATCAAAGGGGCAAATGACAGCCTGGAATAAGTGCTGTTCTAACAACTGAGTTATTGCTGACTTGGATCCCAATTCACACAGGCAAAGGGTTACTGATCTAGTGAACTATGAAATGAGGATGACTTCTCACCCATGGGCACCCAGAAGAATGTCAGCTGGGTAAACAGAGGAAAGGAAACAGGTAAGCACACTAGGGTGTAATTCTCCACAGAGTGAGGCACAGGAACAACACCACTCCAGAAATTCAGTCTATACTGTGCAGGACATGTTTACTTAATCAAAAACTATTGTTAAGTTATTAATTATGATCAATTTCTAAGGTGTCTGAAATTTTAGCACTTGGCCAAAGCTATTTTGTCCTCCCAAATCAAAGTTGATTAACCTTTGCCTGAAGATTAAACTGGAAAATGTACATTATAAAGGATTTTTTACAAATGAGTCAAAATTCTTTTGCAATTTATTCTTTCTAGATATTTATAAAGCATTTCTTTTCTTTGAAGGTCTCACAAATCTCTAATGTAAGGTACTTAATTTATGGAAATTACCTGTTTTTACATGTATTGTTGGTACATTAACACTAAGGCTAAAGTGATTTAAAGGAATGGATAAGTCTGTAAAAATATCAGTACAACTAAAGTCTTATTTTTTCTGATATTTATTTTTCACTGAATCATGACTTAAAATTTGGCTGACTACAATCAGCCTATTGACTCCTAATTAAATATTTCTACACTGCATGATAAAATCATAGTTATTCACTCATACAAGACTAGATGCTATCCCTTGGCAAACAGATAAAAAGGGGCAGTACCTCATAGCAGTACCTCATAAATAATGCTGGACCTTCTCCTCAATGCTTCAGCTCCTATCTACATTTCTTAGGAAGACTAGGGACAACCAGCAAAATGCCCCAACCACAAATTGTAAGTTGTAAAATGTTTTGAGGGACTTCTTTTACATTTTCTCCTTCACAAACAGTTAAGCACATCAGTGTTTCATGCATTCAATCATGTTTCTGTAACATAGTTTACAGTAGTGGTTTCACTGGCATTTCATTTATGTTACACAGTTTTTCTGTTTTCCAACATAAAACCAAAGAGTCTCATCTTGCTGGTATAATTTTGATCATGCCTATACTGCTTTTTTTTGTTACCATACTGTTTTCTTACACCTCTACTGCAACATGCACTGCATATGCATTAGGTAGTGCTGCATACTGCTGGTAGGACAGAATGGCACAAGACATTTTGGCAAGGTTTACAAAGTTCCAGTGGTGGTGAACACTTCTGGTGAGTTGTCCAAGTAGCATTTCATCTAAGTCAGCCTGTACAGCTGTGAAATTTGTTTTTTCCTTACTTCATCATATTTCCAATAAATGAGATTATCATACTGATACAGTAAATCCATTTTTTGGGTTGTTAGTTTTTTGGTTTTTTTTGTAGAAAGACAGAAATATCGCCAATTGCAAACTGAAGTGACCCTTTTCTTAAAGACATCACAGCTTACCACTTAAACATGTTGTGTTTCTGTTTGATAGTGTACACCTCTTCAGGTGATCCTGCCAAATATTCCCTTCAAGGAAAGTAGAGTGTATTCATCTGATTCATGTTTTCTAAGCACTGTTCTCTAGTTTGGCCCAAAATTCTGCCTGACACATGAGTAATACCACAGGCTTCCATGAAATTTTCCCTCATTATCATCACAGAATATGCCTCTGTGGGAAAAAAAAAAGGTACATCTGGCTCCCTGTGACTGAAAGGCTCCTGTAGAAAATAATCTTTTTGTCCTCATCCTGAGATTCATACAGAGCTTTTAAACCCAGGATAATCACTCAGAGACACCTGCAGGTGGATGCCTCTTCCTCAGAGTCCGTTGTGCACAAATTCCCCAGGGGGAAGAGGAGCCCTGCTAAAGGGACCATGTCACTGCACCCTCTCCCTCCTGAGTAAGGGCTGAGTGGCCCTTGCCACAGCATGGCCTGTCAAGAATATAAGCAGTTCTTCCGAGCACATAAGTATCCCATAAACAGTTGTGTTAGTGAAAAACACTGTAAATATGACTCTATGCACATTTGGTGTAAAAAGCTTCAGTGGAGGTAAAAAACTAATTTTTTGAACTAGCATTTACACTGTCCACTCACTATGCTCTCACTTAATAGAAGGATTAATTCTGAACAGTCCTTATTTGTGTCTCTGTCTCTAGATACAATATTCAAAGTGCATTAGCTTTCCAAGGAAATCTTTAGGTAATTTCTGTAATATTCTGACCTGATATAGCTGTGATATTTACCACATAGAATCACTAGTCAGAGTGCAACAGTTCCTTAAGCTGAGCTCAGATATCACACTTTTGTAGCTGCAAGAGTTAGAAAGATTACCATAATGATTCATTTCAGTGGAATTTAGAACAAAATTCAAAGACTCTTTCAACAAAAAAGTGCTGGAAGGAAGGCCTAAGGTAAAGAAGTTTCAAAAATACGTGTTTGTACTAGTTTCAGTCTTGATAGGCCACAAACTCTTTGGTAGACTTCTTAAGCATTGCTCTCACTAAATAGGACCACAATGAAGGAAAAGGTACTCTAAGATTTAAAATGATATACTATTAATCAAAATGAGGGAAGGAAGGGAAATTACCAAACTGAAATGCACAGACAGAGACTTTGAGCTAAGCATCTTGTATTTCCACGGAGGCAGCCTTTCATCTTGTTTTGGCAGTCACAAAGTAAACACAAGACTTTGCTAATAAGGTATAATATAAATTATTAAAACTTCTAGCGTATGATCAAATGCATTTCAGATTATTTTTTGAATAATTCTGCCTTGACAACTGCCAGGAGTAATATATTTTGTGTACTCTTGCACAGACCCATTGATTGCTGTCTTTCTGAAACTCCAGTCCCAGAGCAAACCACTGTGCATGAAAGAAATAGATATAATCACATCAAAACCTGAGATTTGGCATCTGTCGATCACAGCCTAGCTTTTTGTAAGACCTCACTTCATGTTAGTCAACAAAGACATAAGAGAAACTCTTTAGCTCTGAGCTGAGGTTTTAATAGATTCAAAACATTTCTTACATGTTAATTTCTTTTATGGCTCAGGGGCACTGTTAGAGCTTGAAGTGTTAGCTAACTGCTGTGAAAAACTTCTTGACTGAGCATATCTCAAGATAAATTAGACTTCTGAATTTTTTAGCCCAACCAAGTACATCACAGACTTGTACTACTGGCTTTAAAAACACGGACTTTTACATAATCATGCACAACAAGTCTGTGTGACAAATTTAAAGAAAACATGTTAAAATATGCATTACATCTCCTGCTGCACTATTCGAAACTCTGGGCTATTACTCTTTAAAGGCATTTTTCAGATTTAAAAAAACAAACAGTTACTGAAGGTCACATAGATTACACATCCAAAAAATATGTAAATTGAGTTTCATTGAATAGTTCTGGAAATGTCCCTACATTTAGTTCTGTAGGTATTAAGAGAACTCCTTTGATTTATTACTTTAAAAAGTCTATCAGCCTTCTGCAAATGTGGAATGCTGATCTTAAATTACAAAGTAAATGGCACAGAAAAAATTTTTCCTAATGGAATTAACATGGTAATTCCTCTAAGAAGCATCCCTGCCACCATGTATTCCAATGAATGCCCAGTACGATGCTGTTAAAAGAAAATGCTGTCTACAAGCATGCTTATGTCAGATGTTTTCAGCTGTACACCGTTCCTAGGAATTCACTGATTCCCAACACACGCAGAGTTTACTTACCCATTTTAAAAAATGAGAAACCTTGAGGGAACAAAATAAAGCACCCAGGTCCTTTTGCAAAGGAATTTCATGTTACTACTTCTTTTTGGGCTTCGAAGACACCCAGCGATGATCACCACAACCTCTCTGTGCCTTTGTTCCCCTGCTGGAGCCCATTCCCTTTATATCCATCTGAACCTCTCATTTCAACTTAGGCCCAGCGTCTCATCCCCCCTATGTGCCAGTGGGAGGCACTTGGCTCATTCTTGTCAAGAACCCCTCCCTGCGCAGGCACTGGGGGGCCTCTGCTGGGGTCCCCTGAAGCCACCCCTGCTCCAGCCCTGACCAAGCCTCAGCCTCAGCCTCTCCTCCCAGTCCAGCTGCTCCAGCCCCTGACCAAGTCCATGATGCACATCTGAACTCCTTACAGCTCCCAGCTCCTCATTTATGGCAAGATCCCTGCAAATGACCCAGTCCAAGCAGGTCAGCAATACTCCCAGAGGCTGGACCATGGTCAAATACAACTATACAGGTAATAATGGGATGCTGTAGAGACTGATTGACCTCAAGCTCATCTGCATTAAATCTGACAGTTCCTTCCAGCTTTCATCCTTTATGGACACAATCTTTAATCAGGGCCTTCCCTGACCTGCACAGCAAGTCAGCAAAGTCTGTGTTCTTTCCAGTAACACCTGCATGATCCGTCTGGTTCCTTTGATCAGTATGGAAAAAACCATTTTGCTCACTAGTCAACTTTTACCTTGATTACTACTACAATAATTTCTCCTGTCCATTCTCTTTTCCTTCTACTTCTCCTCATTTCTCTCTTGCATCATCTGACCATGCAGCCTCTCAAATAAACAAAGGCAGAGATGCCACTAGGAACAAAAATTCGTAATGTCATATAGAAACACATCTGGAACTTCCTCCCCCTTTATTAATTTGATAATTAATATTATCAAATTTTAATATTTAAGAGTATAAAATGAATTAATTTTCTCTCTGTAAATTCCCACCATTACTGTATGGCTGCATTGGTGTTTTTCTTGGCAGACATCTCCCTGCTCTCTTCCATGTTCGACCTAAGGGTAGGCCCTTGCCTACCTACTTCTTTTTCCTCCCCCAGTCTTTCATATTATTCCCTCAATCAGCCCTCAAAATTCAAAAAGCACTTAGATGCTAGACAGAAGGCTGAGCAACTGGGGCTTATTAAATAACTTCCTTTGTGATGTACACTTTAAGCAGGAATAAAACAACCAAAAAGCTCAACTAACAAAAGAAACAAAAACAAGAGAAACAACCAGTTGAAAAAACACAAGCCAAAAAACACCTCCAAAATGTTTAAAACACAGTCTTGTTCTGTTTTTCATTATACCCACTTGTTTTACCCCGTTTCTTCATATTTATCTATAAATGCTTCCAGCCAGGACTTGAATCTCTTTTTACATATTAGTCTTTTGTGCTGCTATTAAACTTAGTGACTCAGTACTGTTCCACTACACAAACAATGCACTGTCAAAATAACCTGTCATTCAAGGTCAGACACAACATCTTTAAAAAAGTGTGATACCTGGGTTCTGAGCTTTATTTTTTTTGCAATGAGGTGTGTGGGGTGTCAATCACTATGACAGAATCAAAGGACATGACAGCCAGCATTCCAGCCAGCACCTGCAACCACAACAGAACTGAGAGATCTTCTACACAGAAAAAGTTTGCATTTCAAAAATCATCCAAGCAATGACTTGAAATGAAGAATAAACATAGCAGCACAATGTGGACAAATTCAGGATGGGGTTCTGTCACTATTTATCTCCCTGTGCACAGGACAGTTTTATGAAGGAGATGGCAGGTACTTGCTCTGGGCACTTATCTGGTAATTAGCTGGCTAACAGACAAATCTGTTTCCTAGATCACTAGCACAGGCTTCATGGCTTTGAAAATACATTACAGTGAATTACAGGATGTACATTAACTTGTAGTAACTAGATAGCATTTTTTGGTGTGCATACCAGAGTCTGTCTTATTAGATACCATTCCATAGGATTCCAGCTTGCTCCTTCTTCAAAGGATCACTGAGATTTTTTTTGGGGGGGGAGATGTTTTTTAAAATAAGAATTTTAAAGTTGTGTTTATAATACAACAATTTTCCCAGTTTATTTTGTTGGATGATGAAAGAAATACAACATGTGAATGTTCAAAGTCTGCTCTACAAGTGAGAATATTAAATGAAATATGATATGCTTTTTTTACAGCACAAACTTTCAGAGACCATCACCTCTTTGCTTCCCTTTTAAATCTTGAAACAACAGTGACAATTATGTGGAGGTCAATGGTAGCTACAGGCAAAGACACAAAAGGTTTCCATCAGAAAGAGTATCCCAGTAAAATGAATAGCTAGATCTGAAAATGTATATTCATGTCACAAGAACTACCAATATAACTGAATGATATTCACATATCAACAGTGAAATGAGTAATACTGGTTTTACTCAAGGGACACTGTCTCTCAAAATCAGGAGATTTCAAAGATCTTTCACATACAGCAGAGTAGAATAAACTGATATATGTATATATTCTCGGCTAAAGCCTCCCCCTTAATCCTAGAATATGTCATAATCCTGAATTTATGGTGTTTTCATTTCTTCCTACAGAACCAAGCATTAAAATGGAATGTTCCATAGAGACTTATATAATACAACAACCTCAGAGACAAAGGATACAGCCCTTCTTACAATTCAATGTCGTGGGTAATAAATATGGTTTAAAAAGGGCATTTTAAATACTTTGCAATGATACTAGGTTCCAGAGTTTCAAATTTCATTCCAGTAGGTATCTGTGGGATCTATATGCCTCCCTCATTTTTCAGGGAGAGAAAAAAAAATTAAGAAGATTGAAGTGCCTCCAGTGCCACAATGCAAGTCAGCAATCGGGTCTCTACAATTTAGATTCCAGCTGCCAGCAGAAGCCAACATAGCCTGTAAAATCTGTGAAGTTGAAGTTTTAAAATAATTTTCTTAAAGCTAGGCAATGCCTTAATATGCAGGCTCCTAACAATTTCTCTTACACTTATTTTCACAGACTTTTCTGCCTAAGATTAAACACCTCCAGTTCCTGGGAGTGCAGATGCTCACCAAGCACAGCTGGAACCAGACCTTGGCAGAAAGAAGCATTTCATGTAAGCCTAAAATTTACCAGTTAATACAGTGTGACTGATCTTGATCAACTTTGTGGGTTCAGTGATAATACAAAGGTTTTCTTTTCACATTGTCTGTGGCCCCTTTCCTTTAAGTATCCTTAGCTGTTTTAGGAGGTCTCCCACAGTGCCAGTTAGCATACTTTTGAGCACCTGAGGGAGTGTCTGGAAATCTGTGTCTCCTTTTTAATTTCACACTCAGTCAAGTTCAGCTGCAGTTAATGGAGGGCTCTCTCATGGAAACATCAAACAATGGTTACTTTCTGTGATTAGCAAGCCTAACTGCTCTAACACAATCTCTCTATCCCCAGTCACCACAAATGATTCGTCAGCCCTTCCCCACAAGAAAGATTACATGAGAAAAACCTTTCTTGGCTTGCAGTGTATTTTATTCTAGATAATCATGATAGCACCTTGGCACTCTGTCTAAGACATCAAAGAGCCTTAAGTATCCAATCTGCAGGCTGGAACAAATATCTACCCTCAGGAGAGACTTCGTATCATTCAGAGGGTGGTCTGACCAAAGTTCTGCAGTTGTACAGGATTGGAGTGCCTGAGCAGGGACTTGCACCCTGTCATGCTCAAATTCTGACCATCTGTACCCACTGGACCTCAGTTTTATCCCACATGGGTGTTACACAGTGTGCTCTATCAGGTTGTATCCGATAATTCTGAGGATTAGCTCATGAGGAGAAATTTAGTTCTTCTGGAATTACCCATTAAATAAAAAATACTAATTTCCTCTTTTTCTCTGAAATATCATCCCCTAGAGTTGTCTTAACTGCTGAAAAGTCAACACTGCATCTTGCTTGAATTAATGATACAAAATTTTAATAATTTTAAGTATCTATTTCCAAGCATCTTTAACTGGCCACCATCAAATTGAATAATGTTCTCCAGACTAACTTCCCAGCAGACACTTTAAACATCTGCTTCATCTTTATCAGTGAAATGGGAAGACAAAAGCTACATTTCAGAAGGATAATGTAAACATAAACTTATAACTGTTTCTTACGCTCTCAGAAATGTAGTTATGGGGGTCACAGGAAAGGTTAGAAAGAAATAAATAACTCCCTTGAAAGAGAGATTTAAAAGACATGTAACGACATTAATGTTACATGACAAACAATGAAGAGGAAAAATATCTAACAGTAGCTTATTAAATTGGACACTAGGAAATTTTTTTTTTACCCAAAAGGTTGTCAACCATTGCAACAGGTTGCCCAGGGAAGTGGCTGAGTCACTGTCCCAGAAGGTATTTAGAAGATGTGTGGATGTGGCACATGGGGCCATGGTTTAGTGGTGAGCTTGGCAGTGCTGGGTTAGTGATTGCACTTGATAATCTGTAAGGTCTTTTCCAACCTAAAAGATTCTGATACTAAAGGAATAGTCTCAGCTCTGTGCACAAAAAAATTGCACATGGACACATGTGAAAATACTTCATAAACATAAGACTGAAACACAGTACAGCTGGCATTTCCACAGAAATGAGGATTGTTAAACTTTCCTTTGTTTAGAAAAGGCTACTGGTCTGTGAGAATACAGCCCATAATATTTTAATACAGCTTTCTCTTGTGTTTTGCCATTGCTTTTGTCTCTAGGTGAATACAAATATTGACAGCAATTGACTCCTGGTGGTGTCCTCCACATCATTTCAATATCTCTGCCTGTCCTAATAACTTTTGAAGCTACTCACTTCAACAGTGGGAGAATGCCAAGGGCTGGTAAAAAAACCCTCACCCTCACTAAAAACCCTCACTAAATCACTGCTTCCGCTGAGGGAAGACCACAGCCTCAATAATCTATTTTATGCCCCCATGCTGCTGACCAGCCTGTACTCCTGAAACTCCAAAATCACATGCAGTACTTACACAAACCAGGAGAAGCAGTTACAAAAAAAGGAGATAAACACAAATAAAACAGAGGATGACCTGAAAGTGGCAAACATATACCAGGTGTCTACAGGGGTGAGAAATACAAGCCCACAGGATGACAACTGCAGGGCTTAATGTAGTCTTTAACAAATTGATAGGTTTGGATTTTAAGATCTTTCATGTCTCCATACTAAAGCATAACAGCACTACAACAGTTTTCTTTTATCATACAAGATACTCCCCCAAGTACAATTCATTCATTTCCAGCTCTTAAGAGCTGCACATCTGGCTTTCCCCTGTGGTTCTGTGACAAAATCTGATTATATTACAGAATCTTAAGCACTCCTCACTGAAAAAAATAATGAACTAACATTTCTTTGGACAAGAGACACATGAGCTGAAAAAGGAAAAGAATTCCTGTCATTCTAAGCACTACTTCCATCATTTCACCAAATTAAAGTTCTTGTATTTTGAAAAAACTATCTGTGTCAGAAATGGATATTCACAGCTGTCCTTTTTGTATGATAATTATGTTATCTGCACTTATCAGAGATTTTGTATGTGAGAATTGCAAAATAGTTTCCATACGGATAAGATAAATCACAGTCACACTGACTGAAATGACTTAACAATCACATGCGAAGTCATGTCAAAACAAGGACGAGAGTTAAAAAAAAAATCCTCTAGTCCTGATAACAGGACCCTTTCCTCAGGACCAGAAATCCATCTGGTTGATATTATGCATAGGTAGTTTTTGTAGCAATGTGATTTTTTTTGACAAAAAGAGCTTAAGTGTACTGCCTACATATTTTTGTTCCATCAAAAGTACTTTCACAGACATTTCCAAGCCACTCCAATCCAAAACGAAGCATTTGTGCAAATTCTGCCACAGTACAGATATATATATATAGGTATGAAGAAGAATCTATCAATTTGAAAGCCAAGACATTTAGTGAATAATTTTCTCAGATAAAACTGTGTCAAGGACCCCCTGATTATATTCAGACTAAAGAAAAATAACAGTAATTTCCATGGGGCTTTTTCTTTTTGTTTTGCATTTGACATCTGTTTCTCTACGCTAGTCAGGTTTCATTCCTTTCACTATTTATCAATCATACATCCATCTCAGGTTGTAGCACTTGGGTGGTCAAACCTTTCTGAGAGGTCACCTGGATCTACCAAGAGCCTAGACTGCCATGTCTTGCCAATCTCCTGGCCAGACAGAAATGCATCATGTAATTAATAGCTACGAGCTCTCCTGCTCCACATGTCACACATACATGATACTGACCTGGCAGCCCTTGGAAAAGAGGGTATTGAATAACACCAAATGAGCCAGGTCA
This sequence comes from Molothrus ater, assembly GCF_012460135.2. Lineage (NCBI taxonomy): Eukaryota > Metazoa > Chordata > Aves > Passeriformes > Icteridae > Molothrus > Molothrus ater. Next base: position 61,710,195 of record NC_050478.2, read on the forward strand.
ACTCTTTAGGTTGTCCCACACCAGGGGCTGGCCATTTCTGGAATACAGACAACATGCTCACACATGTGTGGAGAGGGCTTCTTCTTTTACTTCTTTATTTTCTTACCAGTAGAAACACAAAACAGTGTTTCTACTGGTAAGACCAGGTAAAAAGGCAAAAAACCCCAAACAACCATGTCATAAAGAAGATACTGATAGAACAGTAAAATCAAGACTCATTTGCTGAATTAAGTTGAGGCAGAAACTTGGGATTAACTATTTTCTTATGGGCTGATGAGCTATCTACATCAAAAATGGTCTGTCTTTGGTCCTTAATTATTCTGTGTGATTGCCATCACCAACAACAACTAAAAATCTACATTTCTTCTAGAAAAATATTTATAAACATTTTTACATGTATCCTTTTAATTTATAAATGACTTGTTGGTGCTTTTCCACAATAAAGAATGAGAAAAATCCATATTATTTCTTTCATACCATGGTGGGATTAATAAATGTGTAGAATAACTTTGGATTTGACTTTATACTACTGTATCCTAATTAAAAATTACTTCATGCCAGTGCTTGTTACCTTAGTGATTAAAAGCTGAAGCACCACTGCAGTACATATATTTTCCTCATCATAATTCCAGTTTTTTATAATATCTAGAATGGAAGAAAAATGTCCTAGATCATGATTTTATTATTACACCAAATCTGAGTTGTGATCCTGACTCGAGGAAAAGAAATGAAAGTAAATATGCTGGAATTTTAGCATCCCATGGGCTTGAGTTTCAAGCACAGAAAAGCTGTGCTTGAAGCCCTCTGACTTTTTTGGAACCTCAAAACATGAACTGTTTCTGATGTCAACCTGTGAATCTGCCTTGAGTCAACTCAAAGTGGAAAAGATGAACAAGCTTTGGAATATGTTGCGATGAAAAAGAAAGGTTTAACATCTAAAGGACCCTGCAAACAGATGTAGCACCAATTTTACCTTAGTGGGAACATATACGGGATTTTACCAATTTTACCTTAGTGGGAACATATATGGGATATTTACACTAACCCTACCACACCACCACTATAACCTTTCATGCTAACCTCACTAGGTCTTTCAATCCAGAATTCCCTCATCCCACTGCTGGATCGGACCATTACAACAGATCCATTTGTAACTTCTGGCTAGAATAGCTGGCATTATAATAAATCAGTAGAAAATCTTTTTGCATTTTTAAGAAGGGTTCTAAGGTCTGAAGTAATAAATTGTAGGTGAGGGAACTCTACAAGTAATTTAAATACACATTGGGAAGTAGTCAGAGAAAGGTTATCAAAGATTGGTGTACTGTGCACTAACCACAAGTAAAGCTGTCTTCAACAAAGTACTTAAATAATCAGTAATTTTTGTGTTTCTTTTATTTAATGGTCTTTGATAAAGCCCACAGGAACAGCTTGCTTTGGAATTTGCTAAAAATAAGAACTGATCCCAAAGCTCAGTTTAGGAGTCAGGTCCTGTGAAAACTCATAGGCCCTGAGCCAAGTTCCTTAAAGGGAGAATGCAATTTTTTACAATGATTATTACCCTTGTAGTTTGAGAAGACCCCTTTAAAAATATCTTAATGGGAGAGATTACAGTAGGAGGACAAGGGTTTATTTCTATTGTTATTTGGTCCAGTAAAACTGCAACAACACACTTTAATAGCTAATGACATGATAAAAGATCTGGAGGGAATGTTAAACTTGATATGGAATACAGCCTGCACAAACACAAAGTTACTGTATGTGACCTTTGAATAAGCAGCAGCTTCTAAGCTTGCCTAAGCAAGATGCTATAACATTCTGTGGACTGTCGTTGAGCACACAATCATTCTAATGTGTTCAACGGTCACAGTAAGTTCTTTGGAAATTCTAGGGTAGTTGGGAGCATAAGCTCGGTGGACTAAATTTAAGGATGTGAAGTTCACATCCAATTCACTGAAGGATGGCATTTGAATATTTTAAGATACCTTTTCTCCAATGTAGCCATCAAATAAAACTTATTACTCAATGGAAATTTCATTTCAAAGACATAGCCCCTGCAAAAGTGACTTTGAATTTTTATATGTAGACATCTTCCCCAAATCTAATTTAATAGTGTCAAAACCATACAAAATTTGCTTCTTTCTCTTACTGCAAAGCCTTTTCCTCTTTTTCTTATCCTTTCTCCTTACCTTACCATTGACACTACAAAATTAAAAACAAACATCTCCAATCTCTAATAAATCTCTTATAAGTATATTAAAAGCACAAACATAAATCACTATGCCCACGTATTATAAAAGTCTGACTGGAAGATTATGATTCAGAATGTATCTGGGTATCCTAGTATTACTCGCAATTAATCCTAATATTGCAGAGCAGTTCAATGCTTTTTCAATAGATTTGTCAGAATAAAACAAAAAAGTTACTTTCAAAATTTATGTATACCTTAGCAATTCTCATTATCATAAAGGGAATAAGCAAGAACACAAAGGATGATTATTAGACTATTAGAAACCCATTAATCTACTCAGACTCTAATAAAGATTTTGAACATGTAATAATATTAAAGGATATAGAACATGGCAGTTTACCTTTAACATGGTTTGGTAATTTTTTTTAAAATGAGCTATACTTTTAAAACAATTTTTAGTTAAAAATAGCTTAATGTCATGACTGTAATTTTTATTGCCCTTCAAAACAATCTCAAAGGTAATGAATCATCTCACTTCAATGGTTTTGGCAACAAATACATTTCTAAGAGGCGGATGTTCAACATTCCAGAACTTTATACGTGTAAATTCAAACCTCCTACTGACCTTTCATTTGGTGATGGGGAAAGCTGTATCATGAGCTACATGTGCCTTTTTTTTTTTCTGTCCCTTTCAAGTATTGATGTAGAAAGACTATTTTAATTACAGCTTCAATAAAGGAGGAACAGAGAAATACCGTCCACTCAAGACATAATATCTGATACCTCTGACTGTGTATTCTCATAGGGAAAGGAGAGATAGGGAAGGAATGAAGAGAGAAATACTGCCTAAGTGTGCTTTTTTAGTGATCTAAGGAGTACTAATAAAAAGAAAAGGGATGACTAAGTACTGCAAACAGAGATAAAATGTACACATATACTCCACCTATCTTTGCTGGAGAGGTATAAAATTCAGACCTATGATGATTTTTGTGGACTGGATGTAGATGACTTCCAAAACAACATAAAATCTGAGAAAAGTTGTGGCTGCTATACATTTCTCCTGAAAGCCAATTAAAACTTACTGAACACTGGTATATTAAATAAGAAAGGATTACCAAAACCAAATGCTATTTAATTTTTCCTGAAGAGTCTGTTAGAGATCTGATGGAAAAGAAAAAATATTTTAAAAGGATCTCCTAAATATTACAGGGAGTGTCAAGTAGTTAAAATTACCATGGCTACACATTTCCCTATACCAACAGAGAGCAGAACCTACTCACTGATCTTGCAGTGCAGCAGGTTGAGCACTAGAAATAATACACAAAAATGGCAGAACAATTTTAGCACTGAGAGTTTTACTTCTGGAGGCAGAAGGGGTAGAACATTTCTGTTTAACCTTTGCTTATTCTCCAGAAAATGACTTAGAGTTGAATCCTCCCAGCCATTACTATTTCCATTTATTGCATGAACTGCACAGGATTAACATAATTATGTATTTTAAGTGATTAAACAGTGACATTCAGCAAAATAACACTGTCTGTTGAGGAAATGAAAAGTACATAAATTAATGTTCAGTTTTTTTCACCTGAAACGGACTGTGGTGAGCATTTGTTTGAAAAGGGTCTATGTGTTGTTTCAGCTGAGCTTTGATCACTGTAGTTGAAATTCAGCCCTGCCAGAGGGAGGAGCAGAAAGACAACATGCCCATTAAATTAAAGACACCAGGACAAAACTACTTGGTCTTATGCTGGCTCTTGGGCTTGCTTCCTTAAATCACCCCTGTGTATTTTAGCCCTTAAAGCAGGGCAGAGAAATGTGTTGGATCAACACACTTGCACTACCTTCTGTTCCAGTTTGGGAGTCATCAAATGGCTAAATTAAAACATTCATTGAATTATAGCAGATAAGGCTGGAAACAAAGAAGTCACCTATCCTATACCCATGACCCAAGGTGGCTGACTTACATCTCCAGTGTTTGTCACAGCCATTGGCTAAGTATGTTCCTAGAGATCAGCATTGATTAAAATTCCCCAAACACTACATGGGATTCGAGCCAGTGCTTATCTAAACCCAGCAAGAAAAATTTACTCTGCCCATACGAAAGACTTGACTGCAAGTTTCAAATTTTAAGCCAAGAAATGGGCTTCCAAGCAGAAGAAAAATTCAAGTCAACTCAATTGCCCAAATGAAAAAAGCCAACACGGCATGCAGATAATGTGTAGATAATGAAAATCAGCATCTAAGAAAGAGCACATGACAATTTTCAGGAAAAAATGAGACTTTCAAAGGTCCTTTTATAAAACATCCAGAGGTGGCATTGAGCTCTGCTCTTCAAAAGGAAATCTAGCTCTTATGACACTAACTTTATAGTAACCTTCCTGAAAGAACTGAAGAAAATGTAAGAAAAAATTATTAATTAAGAAGGATTTTACACGATCTTTTGTGACCTCTATTTACAACCAGCAGGGAATACAAGGAGCACATTAAACAAAACAGATTAATACATGCAAAAGCACTAAGTACTTGTGCACTTAGCCCTACAATCAGTTCTTTCATAGAATCATAGAATCATAGAATGGTTTGTGTTGGAAGGGACCTTAAAGATCATCTGTTTCCAATTCCCCTGCCATGGGCAGGGACACCTTCCACTAAACTAGGTTGCTCAAAGTTCCATCCAACCTGACCTTGAACACTTCTAGAGTTGGGACATCCACAGCTTCTCTCGGCAACCTGTTCCAGTGCCTCATTCCCTCACAGTACAGATTTTTTTCTGAATATCTAATCTAAACCTACTCCCTGCGAGTTTGAATACGTTCCCCCTTGTTCTGACACTACCTGCTCATGTAGGTAGTCCCTCTCCATCTTTGTTGCAGATTTCCTTCACACACGGAAAGGCCACAATTAGGTTAACCCAAAGTTTCCTCCTTTCCAGGCTAAACAAACCCAATTCTCCCAGTCATTCCTCACCGGAGAGCTGCTCCATCCCTCTGATCATCTTGGTGGCTTCCTCTGCACTTTCTCCAGCAGGTCCATGTCCTTCCTGTGTTGGGGACCCCAGAGCTGGACGCAGTACTGCAGGTGGGGTCTCACCAGAAGAGAGGGACAGAATTCCCTCCCTCTCCCTGCTGGCCACTCTGCTTTTGATGCAGCCCAGGATGAGGTTGGCCTTCTGGGCTGCAAGTCCACATTGCCAGGTCATGTCCAGCCTCTCACCCACCAGTAATCCCAAGTCTTTCTTGGCAGGGTTGCTCTCCATCTGTTCACTCCTCAGCCTGTGTTCATATCAGGGATTGCCCTGCAGCTCCTTGCACTTGGTCTTGTTAAACATCATGAGATTGGAATTCATCCTTCAGGTGAGACAACTGCACCATTCAGCTTAGTGTCACAAAAAAGGTATCAGAAAGAGGGAGAGAGTTCAACTGAACTAACAAAGGGATGTTCCTAAGAATGCAAGAGTACCAAGTAATGCACCGTATTTTCATAAAGAATTATTTGAAAATGATTTTACACAGAAAATGTTCCTTTTTTTGTCAGTGTGTTTTTCTTACATTTCTCATATTGCCCTTTCTTGGACTTTGTGATAAAAAGATCCCTTTGCAAAGTAGTTTTCTGAGAGAGGTAAGAGGTTCTATATTAGTTTATCTTTCTTCTTTGGAAATTCTGATCTTTCATTAGCATTTCTCATACTTTCTACAGTTTCTGAAACTTTATGAAAGATTCCTCTACTCACATCTCTATGCCATTTTTTGATCTAAGATTTGCTTCCTCATTCCCTTTTTGCCCTAAATCTCTAATCTCTAGTTCCTGTTCAGGAACCAAATTTTCCACCACTTTGAAACTCCAGCACATGTAAAAACTATGCTTATTAATTAACGCACATCTTCCACATTTCCTTCCAAGTCCTTGAAGGAAGTTTCCATTAGAGAGATCTTAATTCTGACATGATTTCTTTCATTTCTGTTCCAGCAGAAGATATTTTCTCCCCCCTTCTCCATTTTATTTTGCCTGCAAGTGAAGCACCCTTTCTACCTGAGATCAGAGAGTTTCCTTTAAGCTATGCTTTGTTGAATTTTCTTGCTGGCAGGCTATAAAGAAGTGTTTGATATATGCATCTTTCCTGTTTCTTAACATCATAAAAAAAGGCTGGGTGATGTTTTTGCTCATGTAACTAGAAAATATTTGTGGCTAACTGTAAGACCAGTAACATAAATCTTCATTAGTATCCAGAAGCACAATGCCACAATAACCTACTGCAGCTAAAATGCAGGGAGGATGGGAGAGAAAACAGAAAAAAGCAGAATGGCCAAAATAATTGGCTGCTAACTGAAAATCAGTGGCTCACTCCTCATTTCCTCCAAAGAGCCCAATGACTTGAATAGCTATTAACTTAAAAGGCCAGCTGTGGGTATTTCCAAGGCCTAGGAACCACAGAGATGTGCACCAAGATCCCAGACTCACAGAAGGAGACATTGGAAATGGTGGCTCCCAGCAGATGCCATTCACAGAGGAAGTGTTAGGCATGGAGAATATAATAATCAGAGAAACCAATGGAAAACAGAAAACTGAAAGATGTGCCTGTATTTGTTTGAAAAGAAAGTCAGTCATAGAGGCATTATAGAAACATGACCTATGAACATAAAATAATCATGACTGGGGATTAAACAGCCTGTTAAAATTATTATTTTTTCCTCTTGCCTTAATTTTCCATCTGATTAAAACTTCCCACCAAAGGCCCTCAGACTTATGGGGCTTTGATTCTGGCAATGCATTGCAACTCTGGCAGGTAGCCAGCCTTTTATTTTTATCCCTCAGCCCTTTGGTCTTTTCTTCATATATTTCTCATCTTGCAGTATTTTTTTCCTCTAGCCACAGAACATATGTAAACAACCAGAATTATTTTTGGAGTACAGAAGCATAACATACTCTATTTCTAGTTCTAACAAGAGATCATATTCTTGCAGATTCTTCCTTTTTTCAATGATTAGTTTTGGGCAAACATTTGTCTGTAAACAGGATACATTTATTAGGTACTTTATGCTGCTGAGAAACAGTCAAGATCCCTAAATATGGCCAAATAAAACTAATACAAATATTAAAATTGTTTTTTTTTTCTAAATTAGATTACATTTAGACTGTTGACACACACTGCTGACTTTTCAAAAATATTATCCAAAGATAATATACTCAACACGATGTGCATTGCAAACCTACCTCCAAATCCTAAAAGACAAGTTTACCAAAGTGCTTAGGAACATAGTAAACATGCTAAATTGCTTTCTGAATCTCAAAATGCTGAAGTGCACTCTTAATGCTTTGTCAGCTTCAAGCCTACCTCAATGAAAGGATGTAACATCAACAGCATTTGCTTCTTCTTTTTGTTCTTGTGAAACTTAAGAGAACTAAATCTTGATCAGAGCTTTGAAATACTTATTCACTGATATCTGTAATTGCAGTTAGTAACTTGTGACAGGTTTGTTTTGTCTGAATGTTCATTTTAAGGTTATTGTCACTACTTTTTAATGTCCAGCTCACATACATCCTTAGATTTACTAGAACCAAATTCAAAACTGCCTCTACACGTGTTCATGCTTTATTGACTTCAACTTTCACCTGTATCTCCTCTGCAATGTATGCCTTCTAGACGTGGTTCTCTTACTGAATCAGCAACTGTCCATTTTAAACCCAAGCATAAGTCTATAGTAGATTTGTCAACCAAAATTTCCAAATGTGCTTGCCCTCCCAAATAGCCATCCTGTAAAACTGTGCCACTTGAAGACATCACTCTTTTTTGAGTGGCTTTTATAGGAAAATTCATGCTGAAGTTTAAAAAAAAGTCCTGGCAAATCTTGTGCATTTTACAACTTAGTATGACCACAACAATCACTAAGTCTGATTGCTTTGACAGCTTTTTAACCCCATCTGCTGACTCCAAGAGTCTTTTGTCCTTCCCATCCCAAATTCTACCACAGAGCCTAACATTATTGAACGTCAAGATCTTCCACCATCTACTTGGTTACAGTTTTTTCCTTAAAGAGTCTAATAACTGTAAGACATTCTACATCATTACTACATTAATGGATATATGTATTAGCTGTGTTCTTCATACACTGAAAAAGCATGAAATGCTAGAAATACTCTGAATTAATTCTATATATATTTCCCTCCTTACTTGTCACAGACATACAATGTGTGAATATTTTATGGACACTTTAAACTGTCCTTTGTGTTTTTGCATTTTGCAGTCCCTCTTTTTCAGTCAAATCTGTCGACTCCAGTTGGCGACCTACTTCTTTTATTTCTTTGGACCAATTTCCTACCAGAGTCATGCAGCCAAAAAGGTAAAAAAGGTCTACAACTGTTCCTTCAGACACACATGTTGCTTGTGGTGCTCACTCTGAATTTGTCAGAAAAAAATTATTGAGGGTAATGTATCAGATGAGAAAGAGAGCACACAACTGCAGATAAGCTTTGATTCTTTGGAGGTACTTTTCCTCACAGCATCTCTAGAAGTACCTTCTTGCTTAGGATGAGTTTATGACTTGCTTTGACATCCTCATATGATGATGCTCTCAATTGATTAATTTCTTTAAAAACTACAGTTTCAAAAGCTTTCACTCTTTCTGTGAGCATTCCTCATTAGAGAGAAGTACAGCTGTGATGGATTTTGAAACACCTTTTACTGTGTCCTATGTAAGTTAATGAAAACACTATTAATAATGAGCAGATCTTAATTCTTACTCATAAGTATGCACAGTGGAAAATTTATCCAAGATTTTAGTTCTGCAAGCTGCAGAAAACCTGCTGGAGACACTTGGGACCTTGTTAAAGATCCAAGATATTTTGCTGCTTTTGGGAAATTTGAATTCATCAGTTCTGAGTTGCCTCCTTCATCTTTCCCCAGCCTGCCATCCGTGCACGTAACAAGCTACAAAAGGCTCACATGACCCTCGTATGAGCCCCTTTTATCTTACTCAAAGCATCTTTCATTGGAACTATCTGTCTTGAGCACACGCAGCAGGAAGTGTTTCCCAGCAGTTCAAGCAAACAGAGCAACCCAAATTGCATCTTGCAGCCAGTCAGAAAACCAAGGTAACTTTTGTGGCAAACTGACTTTTTTTTCCTGAAAACCTAAAGAAAGTTCCTGAGCTTCTATTTATATGTATGACTTTTCAAGATGAATTTCCCACTAAGAATTTCAGTTCATGTTCTATATATTATACATTGGCCAAGTGTGATTAAAAGCTTTCAGCTGCACCCTCTATGTACTGAAGCTGTTCCATCTACTGAAATACTGAGATTCTATTTTCTTCCATTACACAAAAGTTCCCAACATTTCCAGTGGCCCAATCATATATAAAATACTCCCTTGAAGGAGCACTGGTAACCACAAATGTCATGAAAAGCAGTTTGCCTTATCATTTGCTTGCTGCAGCCATTTATGGGGGGATTCCAGGTACTTGTTCCAGGTACATATCTCAATGAGTCCCTAAGGAAATTATCAGTATCCTTGATTGTAATATTTTAACCTCTCATTTTAACGTTAAAAAATTCAGTCAAGTCTGCCTGCTTGTCCCCATCTACAAGCTTCTGGCAGCACATACTCAGTTTAATGACAGTCTTGGTTCTGTTCCAGCAGATTATTTAAAAAAAACCCACATTCTGATGAAAAAATCAGCTGTGCTTAAATAGCCACATAGACCAACCAGACAATTTGAAGGTTTTGGCTGTTTTTTATCTCTTACAGACCCTTATCAGGCCAATATACACATACACACAGACAGTATTAATGGGGAGCTTAGTAATGTGTTTGTGCCTAAGTGTCAGGATCTGCTGAACACATTACAGTAGGTGCATTACAGGGAATGCATTATTGCTGCTCTGTGTTTCCACAGCCAGGCTTATTCAAGAGACCAAGGAGCTTAGCTTAACATTGGTCACCTCAGGTATGTCTTGATGATGTATTTTAAATGTGACTACTTAGAACATAAACAAGGACATGTATATACTTAAATACTTATCAGCAATTTACTGTAAAAGCAGTAAGGTGGCTGATAAACTGCCAATTATCCTTCTCCCATGTGCTACATATTTGTTGGAGATCTTAACAACAGTGCTGGAGAAAGGACATCAAATGATGCTTAGAAATGTGATACACATTTTCATTTCACACTCCATCAGTTTTTACAACTAGAGCTCCATGAAATGTATGAGAATACTTGGCTAACAGCCATATCTACTGAGCTGTAAAATAAGAATCAGATCTCTTTTTAAAAGAGTTTCATTTTTTTTACATGACTAAATCAGATGTTGACCTTTTTCCAAAATATATTGTAAATATATTCTGCACCTCTACCCATCAATTAATTTTGAATCTCTGAATAGTGTTTAGACCTGTTTAAACAGATATGTAATCAATACATTTTTTTTGTTTAGAACAGCTTTGTAAAAAAAATTAAACTAACTCCTCCTTCCATTAAACTGAAATATATTGAATTATATAATTACTGGTGTTTAATCTTTTCAATTCTAGTATGTTCTTTACCCATCTTGCATCTAGAAACAAGAAACAAGTGTATTATTGCCTTTATAGTCAGCAAAGTAAAGCTATGAGCATCAGCAAAAATATATTTTGAATTCAGATTTCAATCTGTCAGAAAAGATTAAAGCTTCATGCATATATAAATGGGAACTATAAAATGATAACAGATACATAGCATGGAATCATTTTGCTTGAACAGCTGTGGATTTGCCAGTGTAGCAAAGCAGAAAATGTCTTTTACTCACCTCTGTTAAACCAGAAACTTCTCCTTTTGCTAATGGTCTGCTGATGGATGCAGTATGAACTCTGGCATCTGATACTGGCTGCCCCTTCATAAAATGTTTCCCAGCCTCATAAATATTCACTTCTACCATCTTACCCATTAACAGTGGATCCTTTGGCACAAGAACCTTTCAAATAAAATAAAGACATAGTTACTAAATATTGCAAGGAACATTAGAGTCTCTAGTATTCATTCAGAAAACAGATTTTTGATAAACATCAGAGAAAATCCTAAATTTAAACATTTTAGTCACCAGTGTACACTACAGCCCTGGCACACTTGACCAGTAAGATCTCCGGCCTGTATTCTACAAGAGCTTTTCAGTGTTAGCTCAGCTCTTTTCAACTCCAACTGATTCCTAAAGTCATGCTTTTTGATTGATGAGAAAGTTGGGCCTGAATTACAGCTTTTGAATCCAGACCCAAACAGTTCCCAAGGACATTTGTACTACACAATTCTAACAGACTGCTGTAAAGCTTCCCATTTTCATCTCTGTCCCATGACACTTAAAAAAAAATCGGAGTCTGTAAAGGCTTCAGGACAGAAAGTATACCCTTTTCTCTCTTTGCATAAATAACAAGCCTTTATTTTGATTGTTCAGATCCTTTGCAGCTGAGATGCATGATTGACAATGAATGCCTGTGAAAATAGATGACTGTTTCTTGGGTCAGCAACTAATGCCACTCTTTCCTGAATTTGCACAACCATGATATCAGACAGTCCCACTTCACATAAAAGCACTAAACAGATGTTCTTAGGTCATGCACTTAAAAAAAGAAAGAGCCCAAAACACAGGAGCAACATTTTTTGGAATGGAAGAATAAATGGACTTTAAATGGCTCCAAAATAGGTAAGTAGTTGAAAAAGAAAGGCGGGCTAATTTATTGATGAAATTACATTTTTTTCACTGTTTACAATGAAAAATTGAATCATGGGGACTTATTTAATAACATTTACTTATCCACACACAGAATCCTAGAGTGGATCAGGTTGGAAGGGACCTCAGAGGAGTCATCTGATCCAATCTCCCTGTTCAAGCAGGGTTATTGTAGAGCACATGGCACAGGATTGCACCCAGGCAGTTCTGGAATTTCTCCAGTGAGGGAGACTCCACACCCTCTCTGGGCAATCTGTCTCAGTGCATGGTGACCCACACAGTAAAGAAGCTCTTCCTCATGTGCAGCCCCACATTTCTCTTCACAGAGAAAAGCAAGGCACAATTCTTCCCAAGAATATTTCTGGGTTTCACATTCTCTGAACATCAGAGAAAGAAAACACAATTCTTATTTGCTGTGCCTCTGTTTGTGCAAAAGTAGAATGCAATATGGAGATTGTTTACCCAAAGTGATGGTGTTTTGTTTCCTTGGCCTATCAGGGCCAAGAGTGTGTGTGTGTCAGGACTGACAGCTGACAGTCATGAGAATTCTGTGCAGTTGTGTGCAGAGTTGAGTGCTTGGCAGATTCAGTTTAGATGTAATGTAATATAGTACAGTATTAGTATAATCAGCCTTTTGATAAGATGGAGTCAGATGCATCATCATTCTCTCTCCCCTCGTTGGGGTTGCCTGCAAATTCAATACTCATGTTCAGGGGGAATTTCCCAAGCATCAGTTTCTGCCCATTGCCTCTTGTCCTACAGCTTGGCAGCACTGAGGAATAGCCTGGAAACACCCTCTGACACCCTCCCTTCAGATGCTTAGGGACATTGATGAGATCCCCTCTCAGTTGCCTCTTCTTGAGGCTGAACAGGCCCAGCTTCCTCAGCCTTTCCTCATGAGAGAGGTGCTTCAGTCCCCTGATCATCTTTGCTGTCCTTCACTGGACCCATTCCAGCAGCCCTGTGTCTCTCTTGTACTGAGGAGCCCAGAACTGGACACAGCACACCAGGTGTGGCCCTACCAGGGCTGAGGAGAGCTTTTCAAAGGAAAAGATCTTATCTTTTTATCTTGATTCTTTGATGCTGAAATGGAAATGCCTTAAAATGGCTTAATTTTTAGGACTACGTGTGCAGAGGACTTTCAGAGAAAAAAAAATCTGTGCCACCCACATTTGGAGACCATTTTTTTGCCAACACTGCCTCTCCATTTTCACCTGTCACAACTGTTGATTGTCCCACTTGGAGGAAATCACCACTAGCGGTTTTCCTTCTTCCCTGAAGGCTCAAGGTGTTCATGACTGTAAGCACTTTGAGATCCTAGGATCTTGCTGAGCTTCCTAGGCATCTTCCAAGAAAGGCAGAAATCTTTGCCTTTCAGAGACAGGCAAGCTGAGACTCAACAAACACAAAGTCAGGATCGCAATGCTCAGAGAGTGTTACAATGTGACTGGATCACAGTTCTTCCCAAGCAACTCATCTTGGGCAAATTTAAATCAAAGGGAAACTAGGTAGCTGAGTATATACTGGGCTCATGACCTCTGTAAGTCTTCCATCTCCTCATGAAAAAGGAACTAAATATAAACCAAACTTCAGAAAAAGAAACAGGTTAAGTGAAAATAACTGGGAGAGTGTAAACAACCAAGCATCCAGGCTTGGCATACACTCAGATATTTTTTGAAGTATTTGTTAAGAAAAAACCCTCAATGGTATTTCTAAGAAACTAACCTTGGCTGTGGATCAACTCACCTTGGCTGTGGATCTGGCAAAGCAGTCTTTGGTCACTTTAGACTATTCTGTTCAATGTAAACTGTACCACCTAAGCCTTCACAAATGTCAGCTGCAGCTCCACCACTAAGTCTGTCTGTGCAGCTGCACTGATGTGGGTTTAATAGCAAATTCTTTTAGTACAGATGAGCTCAGTGAAGACAGAATACATTTGATAACTATTTGAGTTAACGAAACACTACAGTAGGATTCTGAGCTTCAGCTTAAATAATATATAATATGATATTTAGACTTCAGAGTGGTTTTCAATTTACTGCTATTAATCTTAGTTACTAGCATGGATTCTTGTGCTTACCTGGGTGAGCAGTAGGATACCATCCTTATGAAACATGCCACACATAACATTTTAGGGAAAGATTTTCATTCTCTTAATGGAAAGCATTTCTTCCCTAATAGAATTTAAAATGAGTCCCTATGTGACTATTTGTATTTAGTGAATTCCTTACCAGTCCCAATCATGAGCTGCATAAAGTGCAGTACAAACAAAAAATCAACACTTTGTTTCCTGGACATATTGCTTTTCATTTAATTAATTAAGCTCCCATAAACAAGGATTGAACAAAAAAGTCCCAAAAAATTTCTTTTTAATCTCTATGTGGAAGACCATGTTCCTCAACTCTGACTGATAAGCTACAAAATCAAGGAGCATCAATACAAAATGATAGAGAGAAGTTGGATATGCAGTAAAAAAAAAGAGATTTATTAAAAAAAAGGATAAAGTGAGGAAAAAATAATTAGTGACCCATATATCTAACAGAAACAGATAGTTCAAGAATAGTAATGTTACTTACTACTAAGGAAAAACAAATAAATTAATTCTGTAACATAACCCAAAACCAGAAGCACAGCCATCATCTATAATCTCTCCAGGTTCAGAAAACAGAATACCTAATGGTAGCAAAAGCAAATTGTAGACAGCTTAGTCCAATAAAATGGAGAATAAAATCATGATGATTCAGGAAAGACAATTTTATTGGTCTTAAGCAAGTCATTGGCTTTTGAGCAAAAATAAACATTTTGTGAAATTTATGTGTGTACTTCTTTCCCAGCTCAAAGATAATGGTTTTGTGTGGCAAGAATTTATCTACTGGAAGTGCCATAAGGAAATGACAAAAACTAGAAGGAAGGTATGCCCTTTAGGGTGACCCACACAAGCCTGAGAAGTGAACCCACAAAAGCATAATGAAGTTCAACAAGTCCAAGTGCAAGGTGCTGCAGCCAGGTTGGGGCAATCCCAGACATAAGCACAGACTGGGAGAAGAACTCATGGAGAGTGAGAGAGAAGGACTTGGGGGTGCTGGTAGATGAGAGGCTGGACATGGGCCAGAAATGTGCACTTGCAGACCAGAAAGCCAATTGTATCCTGTGCTGCATCCAAAAAGGGGTGGCCAGCAGGGCCCCTTCCAGCCCAAACCATTGTATGATTATATGAAACACAACATATCGTGTTGAAGTCCTTATCTAAAAAAGTTTCTGACCCTTCTATTGTTAGCATTTTTTTTTTCAAATTGCATTGCTTGAAACACTTTTCAGAAAGATGTATGCAAATTGTCATGACTCAACTATTCAGAAATCAGTGCTTTGGGGACACTAAAATTCCTGCAATAATTAACAGCTTCTTAAACCACACTGTACACTCAAACATCCACTGTATATTTCTTAACATAATTACAGGTAAATTATATTTAAAATACAATAATAAAACAAAATATCTCATAAAAAAGTCTTGATGGTCACGTTTCCTGGAAAATGCTTCATATTTCTTTACTAGATTTTTTTTTATCCTGACACACTGGGTTGCTGAGATTATCAGAAAACAAAGATAAAAGAAAAATATGTTATTTGGTTTATTTAACTGTACCTGCTCATAGAAAGGATTGTGAGCAACATAGTAATTGGAGTCAAAGGATTCTTCTGTTACCAGAACTCTCTGCCTCTCACCAACCTAGAAAATAGAAGATGAGAGATGACTCAGAAAGCAAAACCAATGAATTATACTGAGAACTTCAGCTACAAACAAATGCCCTTAGCAGAAATAATCAAATTCTCTGAGGAACCTCTGTATCAGCAAGAAAGTGGAGTAGAGAAAACCCTACTTACAAGAGTTTAAAACTGACAGGGTTAAAAGAATTGAGGGATAGAACTGAGGGGCTGTAATGAAAAAAATGAGGGGCCTAACAGGAAAATCCAGTTCAGAAATATAAACTGATTTTTATTTATTAACATTATATCAAATAAAAATGTCAGATATGAATGAAGTTCATTACCTTTTCATCCACCTAATGAAAAAAAATCTGTGATCAATCACCAAAAGGGTGTCTTTTCTTTAAAAGTCACACTTGTAATTTACAATGCTGGGGCATCTCCTTATTCCCTCTTGGTGATCTCATTTCGCTGTACTCATGAGATCACACCAATTTCCATGGCAGTGGAGCCAACACTGCATATTACAATGACTCAAGAAGAAGAGTTTTTAACAACTCACAGACCCAACATACTAAAGGCAAAATAAACACTGGTCTGGGAAGACCTGTGTTTCAATTATACTTCTCAACTTCCAAATGCACTTACACTGTTCAAAGGAAGCAGCAATTTTAAAATTAACTTGAAGACTCAAAGACAAATCAGTTGCATTCAGGGACCAAACAGCTATGGAACAAAATCTGACTTTCCCCAAAGTTCAAAATCTCCCTCTGGTCCTGTCCATTACTGAGTTTATGATGAAGTGTATAGCCTGATTTCTGCAAACCTGGAAGGACATCTAGCTCACATTTTTAGTCTGAGCCCATCTCTACTTTTTCCATCTAAATGTGTTCTAGATTATTTCCAAACTATTTGACAAATGCATTCTGCAAATTACAACTGTCTAGCAAGTTAAATTTACTCACTGCTTTTATTACTATTCTGAGACTCAAGAAGGTTTCACATTTTACTCCACGGTTTTAATATCCATGAGCAAAGTTACATTCCCCTCCCCTCTCCCTGAAAGATTCCCACCACATCCCAGTGGCAGCTGTTACACACAAATTTAAAGATCTCTATCATAAGTTCCATGTGAACTCTGCAAGATTCAGAGAGGATAATAATGTTTTGATTCTTTAAGGTACAAGCAGTAAAAGATAAGATTAGGATTTTCTCTTACAGTTAATCATAGAAAACAGAACTTTAAGAAATATGAGCAGCAATGTCACATCTGCATTACAGTATGTCTATGTACACACATATGTATACACATGAGAAATGTATATAATTCTCCACTTGCTGAAAAGAAAGATTTCACAGAATAACTCTTGCCTTCTCTTCCTCATGCATTTATCTGGAACATTCCCAAAGTAAACCCTGGAAAGCAAAGGAAACAGCAAGCACCCAGCTCATTTCCCCAAAGGCAGATAGACTTCACTCCCCAGAACCACAAGTTGTGGGGTACACAGTAGAAGGGGGCAAATCCCTGAGTTCCAGACCCAGTGACAGAATCCTAATAGTAGAAAAAAGTATATTTTTGCATACTTTTAAAAGGTATTTAAGACTTGTTTATAACACGTTTAGAATTTCCATTCTCTGGGAAGTCTGCAACTACAAATTACAACTGATAAACATACTCAAATTTTAGTAAAAATCCAGTGTAACCAACAGCATGGTGTTTTTTTTTATTATTGTTTTCAAGAAAACAGTAATTAAATTTAAATCCCCAGAGGAGTTTTGCAAAACATGTCATTCAGGCACTCAAGATAACTACTCCAGTAATAAGATTACAGAAAACATTTCCCCTAAACTGAGAGGTTTTGTTGCTTCCATAATATTTGAGACCACAGCTTTTAAAAATCACAGCTCAACATCTGCTGTAGCACTGAAGTGCTCAAGTCTCAGATGTCCTGCAATATTATGAAAAAGAGGAGGACAGAATGTTAGATAAGCAACAGTCACCCTTGGGCAAACATGCTACCACTGAAAAGCACGAAGGCCAATCACCAAGTCATGTCCTCACATCCTGTTTATTATTTACTGATCCCAAAACTTAGCAAAACTGGCTCAGAGAAATATTGGGTCTGTAATAATTTCTCAGTTGTCTTGTGGTTCCCTGGCTCTCTCTGGTTATAACAGTCTGCCTTCATCATGGCTATGAAGCCTGCTTGTGAGGCAGACTAGGCTACATGTGTTATCTTCATACTCTGAGATGACAGAATGGTAAACATATTATGCAGAAAAAAAAATTTAAAAAAATCAGAGGGAAGAAGAAAAGAACACCTGTGTTAGATAATTTGATATAACTGTGGTTTCTTCAGAGACATGTTGCCAGTTTTTCTCAGCTTTGCTTCCAGAAGCCAAAAGAGGTCAGGTCTGCGTGTCTCAGTGGGCCAGAGGGAGAGGTTCTGGGCTCAGAATTTCTTGGGAATGGGAAGAAATCAGGAAGACTAAATTCATCACATAGGATCAGAATGGTGGCATTTAAATTGAAGATCAGAAGCTCAGAGGAGCAAAACAGCCTAAACCAATTTACAGTACATGCATACAGACAGACACACAGAGAAGACTAGCATGGGGCACTGTAAGGAATGAAAAGTAAACCCAGTAATTGTCCACTTGCTGAAGTTATGGATCTGGTCAAGGCTGAGCTCCAAGAGAGATACAATACTCAGCTATTTGCAGACTCCTTTGCCAAAACAACAGAGAAGGAAAATTCCATTTAATGAGTTAGGCCATTGCGTATTCATGATCTACAAGAGTAATTGGCTACATGCATTTGTAAGATAGAAAATTACTATCTATCCTGAATCCAAGTATAATTAAGAAGAAATGTAAGTACGCAGAACGCAGCTTTGGTATTGAAATTTGTTCAAAAAGTGGAATATGTCATCATTTCTGCAATTATTCCCCTGGGATCTCTAAGTGCCTAAGTTTCACCTCTCTCAGAATTTAAATATGCAGAAACCAGACATGATATCTAATAACAGTCATAATTATAATAACTTTGATGATTTTTTTTCAGGCATGTAGCAGCAGAAGTAGTTCAGTATCTTATTTTTATTCCTATTCTTTCATCTGCTTCCATAGGTACACATGAGTTCCAGCTCTCAGGGAACTACAGTCCTGCCAAAGCATCTGGGAACTGAGGCAACTCAGCCCTGGCATCTCAATTTGGAAAGGTTTCCTATAGAAGCATTATTTATTACTTTATGGATGACATTATGAAAATATTTATGAATGATAGCAAAAAAACCTTGCCCAGCAACCTCCCCCATGCCAAAGTGGACTGGTCACATAATTTCCTCAAGGGCAATTTGCTTTCACCCAAAACCATGCAACAATTGCTGCTGGTCTGATCACTTCCTGCACTGCAACAGTTACCAGGAAGTTTGTAAATCTCAGAGTTAATAATCAAATCATTTAGGAACTTTTATTTCATTTTCATTTATCCTACAGGAAATTCTGACATGATAATTCTTTAACTCAGTTTTTCCTTTACCGGAAACCATGAAAAGCAGGTTTTCCAGCTGGCTGATTTTATAGAACGAATGAACAGCAAGAAATGTCCAAAATCCTTCTTGGCTGCAGTCAAATTAAGTTTCTCTTTTAAACCAAAATGACTGAATCACATAAAACACAAGACCGACTTTTAAACTCTGCAACAGTTTGGGTGCCAAGGACTGTCCCTTTTTTCATGCTTTGATAGAATATTGCTAAGTAACATCAGCAGTGGTGCCTGCTGTGATTACACTCAGGTAATGTATACCTCCCTAATTTATTTTTTTCCATCAATGAAGACTATGATTGCACAGTTTGGATTTGTTACTTACTACAGCCAGAGCATGTGGAACATGATCTTTTCCATCGTTTCCTTGTTCTTTTACCTGTATTTTATCAGCTTTGTTTTTTAAGAGCCGCCGATTGGCTAAAAATATATAAAATTCATAACCAGTGTACTTCTATACCTCTCCCATAGAAGAAAGCACACTGCCCATGTAGCAACTCCACTGATTTAGAGATAGTGGACAAACCCTTCTTCAGACTAAGTTCAATTCATAGGGGAATTGGTGAGCATGTCTCCATTTCTCTTGAAGGAGGCTGGCTTGGATTCTGACCCAAATCATCATGGAACATACTCAGTACAAGGCTTGGAAGCCACATAAAAATTTGCTTTCCTGTATTTGTTATTTAAATATGTCATAAAGTAAGCAACAAAAAATACACACCATCACAATTTATGTGTGCATGTTTTAGCAGATTATTCTGATGTATAGAATATTTCTAGTAAACATATTTGACCTTTATTAAGTATAACAAAGTTTAAGCAAAAGAAATGTAGATAGTGTTTCTTCTACATCAGTTTTGGTTTACTTCTCTCCTGATTTTTCAGTTGCGGTCTGATTATTTTGAATTAATTTTAGTTATTATGCAGACTATGTATTCTTCACTATAAAGCAGAAATGAACTGCAGGATCTATTTTTTAAAAATCATGTGAATCCATCTGTAAATAGAAGCCAAATTTCTTGAGAATTATAATCAAGCATTCTCTAGGTCTTCTGTTTACATATTGTAGAGGTGCTCTCCACCTGACAAAGAAGTCAAAGTATGCCAGTACCTCCCTGTAAAAGCAACAAAGTTTCTAGAAACTTATGACATGGTCCTGTTTGGATGATACCAGAACACATCTCTTTTCAAAATCTCCTTTGTAGTGCTTTGCTCTGCTATGCAGCACTACTCCAAAGTTTAGAATGTACACATCTCTCCCTTTCTGAAGGTAATCTTGGAGACAAAGCATGGAGCTGTCTCAGAGCTTTTAGACAAAGTTGTTTGGGATTTAAATGTGGATACTGGAAAGCAGTAACATTAAAATAGTTCAGCTGGGATAAATATACTTTTCTAGCACACAGCACAGACAGCTGCCACTTCACAAAGGCTCATGTTACAACGGCTGTCCAATTCCAGATGGGTACATGCCTCTTTTTTTATTATGTTATGTTCAGTGCATAACCCTGCACAGAACTACAGCAACAGAGTGACATAAATATTTAGAGTTCCACATCTTTTGCATCATACGATAATCAGTCAGATTAATCTTTACAGCATATGTCTGGCCCTTTTTACCTGGGCACAGAAACATTGAACCTGAGCACTTCAGTGCTGCAGAGTAGGCAGCTGAATTCACGGATTTCATGTATCCCTACTTCTTCCTCCCAAACCTAGACAATGCTGTCTCAGTCCTACAATGCCACTAATCTGCAACAAAACCAAAATTCCCAGTGTTTTTCCTGTACTTATATTGCTCAGGTTTTTTCAGCCTTGGAAAGAGCATTGGGTGCTTGTCTTCACATACAGGAAAGTATTCAGCTCTTAACTAATGAACTCTGGAAACCCAAGTGAAATGCAGACAATGCTCAGCAAGGTGTCTCATTTCACCATCAACCAATACAGCTGACTTTGTTAAATCATCATTATTGAACTGCCCTTCTTTAAACAAAGCTGCAAAATTATTTTTTTAAGATTGCATAAAAAGTATAATTTATGAAATAATATCTAGGAAAATGGCTTTCTAAAATTTTGTTTTAGGCACACTTGCTTCAGCCACACTCTTCTTTCCACAGCATCATTCAAAATTCAGAATGGACACAGGCAACAGATGCCCACAGAAAAAACTCTTTCAACCATTTTCCAGGCTGGCTTG
This sequence comes from Molothrus ater, assembly GCF_012460135.2. Taxonomy (NCBI): domain Eukaryota; kingdom Metazoa; phylum Chordata; class Aves; order Passeriformes; family Icteridae; genus Molothrus; species Molothrus ater. The sequence goes on from NC_050478.2 coordinate 61,731,531, forward strand.
AGGCAGTGCAAGCTGGAAGGAAGGATTAGGTATAAATTAAAAGACAGCCAGCTCTAATAGTACACAATCAGCATAACAAAAAAGTGCTTTAGACCTTCGGCAGCAGGCACTGCAGCTCATTAACAGCAAGTGAACACCTTCTCTTTGGTCCCCTTATGAATTTGTTGGCATAGTTATGGGGGAAGGAAAAGGTAGGGAGAGAAGGAGGTGAGAGATAGAAGTAGACTGCTTCTGCTTTCTTGGCCCACTACTCACGCTTCAGGGTAAATAGATCCTTTCTATTACTGTGCACCTGCATCTGACTGCTTCATTTTGATTTGGTCTCCTGCTGGGAAAATGTAGCTTCTCCCAGCACATACAAACCCTGCCATGCAGCTTAGATGAAAATTATATTCAGAGATGTGAGCGGTGACCTAAAAATGACAACTGGTCCTCAAAATATCTGATTCCTTTTAAATTCTGTAAGCCTGCATTTTGCTTGTCTCTCCTTTTCATTGCCTAGAAAAGGGGAATAGAAGTAGAATGTTGACAACTCTGCCATATTACATTTCCAAATTTCATTGACTGTGTACAATATTACAAAAGGAAAATAAGTTTTCCGAAATGGGAGATACATATTGCCCCTGAAAGCAGTCTCTCTCAATTGATCTTTGTTTTGTAAACCTCAGCTTCAGCAGAAAAAGGATGAGGTGTCAGAAACTGGCTTTTTTCTGGCTTTTCTCGTTGCTAAGACGCTGTTTTGTTGAGCTCTCTGAAACACTGTTTCCACACGTGCAAAATCCAATTCTGACTGTTACACAGAGGAGTGAGCACAGAGCTGGGGAAGTTGCTACAGCAATATAAAATACTCAGTGCAAAACTGGTATTTGAGACTATCAGGTAGCATCAGCACTCAAGCAACTGCCTTAATGTAATACTGGCAAAAGCCCCTCTCTCCTCTTTTTCAAATGATCTAAAAACCGCCATAAAACTGTTGCAAATATCTACAGAAAAATTCTAAATAACAATATCATCTCAAAATAGGAACAACAAACATCTGAGAAGGTAAAATATGTTTAAGGTCTTCCTTACATAACCCTAACATTTCACAAATAAAACAAAAAACTAGACAATGAGTCTACCCTGAAGAAAACTTGACATTAAAAATAAAAGTATGGGAAAGCATACTGTCAATGCTGATTTTATAGAATGGAAGATGGCCTTTAGGAGAATCTTTTCATTTTCAACTTCCAGCCAATTTGGCAATCAGATGGATTATGGTGGCATGAGTAAACAAATATATGGGTTCTTTAAATTTTATTGTGCTTTTTTTCCAATAACAAGCTAAGCTTGTAGTGAAACGAGGCAACCAAGCTTAAAAGAATGATGGTCTTTGTTAGGAAAGGCCATCCTTATGCTTCTTCTGTGAAATTATTTAGAATTATTTAGATTGGGTGTTTTTGCTGGAAGCAGTTCCTTAAGACATACTGTGTATTTCCAAGTGATTTAAGCACAATATGAAGTGGTAGTTGCTAAGGCAACAATGTGCAATTCCTGTTTCGGTGATCTCTCTTAACAGCTGCATAAGCCCAGGCAAGTATCAGTTATATGAGAATTTATAAATCAGCTTGGTAAATACCCTATCAAATAACTTCTCCAGGAATTGCTTTAGAAACTCACAATACCAAACTGTTTACTCAGACTAAAGTCTTGTCTACACTACGGAAATAGAAGTGCTCAGCAGTGGCTCTGTCAGGAGGGTGCTGATGTAGCACAGAGAGATACAGGGCTGTGTTCAGCACCAGCAGCTGTGGGAGAGAATTGCCAGGAATAATAAGGAATAATAATTGCCAGGAATAATAAAAGGCCCCAACGTAAGCTCCACTTCAGTAAATCGCAGGCCGAACCACAGGTCGCTTCCTCACAGACAAAACAAAGAAGGCAAAATTTAGGAACAGATGAAAATACTGGATTTGAGAACACAGATGACAAAGTAAACACAGCACTGATAGAAATCAGTCAGTTTTGTCTCCCCTGACATGATGCTGGGATCCCTCCAGTAAGATTGGGTGCTCCTAGAATTCATCCGTAGTCTGATATTTTTTAATCAAATACACCAAAAAAGATTGCAAAAAAAGGTCTGACTTCTCTCCAAAATATCACTGTAATTTTTCTGCTCATCCTGCAACTGAGGCCAATGTTCTCTGTTCATCTCATCTGAGAAAAAAGGGAGAGCAGATGGGATGAAACAGAAAAAAACAAAGGTTCAAAATGACCGTGTTTGCAAAGCCAATCCCAACTCTCCCCCAAAATCTACTAAAACCTCTCTGAATACATTTAACAGCACACAAAATACGTAATGCACCATTGTGAGTTAATTAACTCAGAATACAAAATGGTGGCACTAGCTGAGAGTTTAAAAAGGGCATAAATATGTATCAGCCTTCTTTTCAAAAGAATATAAAAACTCCTCCTGCCTACACGAATCACAGGCTACTGAAAAAAGCATCTGAACATCATCAGAACCTGCTAATGTTAATGAGGATAGGATAATGATATTATTTTCTTTTGTTTTGAAGGTAGACACTACATGATCAAAAATTACACACTTCAGGGGGTTTCTTCAGTCTAAGGCAAGGTAAGACACTAGAACTGCTGACACTTCTAGCAGCATAATGCTGAATGACAAATAACATCAAGGGCTCACAGAGGGACCAAAGTGAATGAGTCATTAAATAATGATAAATGTAGTGTGACTTTACATTGTTTAGAATTTAATAGCAACTACTCTCAAACTAGATGGGATGCATTTTACTATTTTTAAACTGTATGCCGATGATTTGCACCTAAAAAAATGTAAACAAAAGAAACAATTCTTCATTAGCATACTAGAATGATAATTTTGACCAATTCTTTATTATCCATTCAAGGAAATGTAAATAAATCAGTTCAAGAAAATTGTAAGATAAATAATTTCTGTTTTAAAACAAAAAGAAATTAGTACCATGGACTAAATATCTTCCTAATGTCTTCTCCATAACTTACTCAGTTCTCAAGGCTAAGCATTAACAGGACTCATCTGGGTCCTGTTGCGTACACTCATGACCGTCTGCATTATACCAGGAGAAATATTTCAGATTAAAGGCTTGACTCCACAGTAAATTCTCTTAAACATCTACTCCACTGTGTGCCATCTTCTCTTTAAAAAAGCCCTTACATAGCTCAGACAGTAAGAAGTACTTAAAAACTGGAAAACACTATGAGTTTCTACAATCCTTCAAATAAGGCAGCAACACCTTTTGTTGTATTTGGATTTTAATACAACAGAAAGAGGAACCAGATGTACAATTAAATTGCAAGGAAAATCAATTATTGAGGTAGGTCAACAAGAAACATGCTAGAATTTCTAAACCCAGGTGTTATGATCACATTATAAACTTTTTAAATAAAAAAACATCACAGCTGATGTTAAATATTTTGTCTGTAGCTCTGTGCATATCACATCACTAATCAGATTATTGTGCACTCACCTAAGTAGGTTTCCAATTCCACACCAAGTGTACTGGCTATTTTATTAATTAAGCCTATAGAATGGTTTGGACATACACACTGAACCTAGACAAGCCTGAAATTTTTTATGGTATAAAGTCTTTGCTAATAGGAAAGAAGATGGAAAAATAATGATCCTCAATTGTGTGACACATTTTTAACCCTCTGTCTGGGTATGACAAGAGGGATGGTTTAAGTGTACATGAAAATGGGGATTCAGAGGGAGATTTACACTCAGCAGTCTTGAACACTCAAGGAAGGAGTGGCCCTGCCTATCTTTATGATTTTTGCAGACCATCCACAAAGGAGGTTGATAGCTGTGAAACAGGGCCTCAAGAATAGAGGATCTTCTTATGCCTCTGTGAAAAAAGCCTGCAAATACAAATAGAAATGTGCTATGTAAACATTACAATTCTCCAAGGAAAAAAATATTTTGAATTTCTATTTATGCTCCTTCCCTTTTGTAAGTAATCTCCCATTAATCAGAGTCAAAACGCAACAGAAAATCAGAGGCACAGGAAACAAATCACCATTCATTAAAAGAAATGTATTAATCAATGTGGCACACTAGGCAAAAATCACTGTTGTATTCCCACAATTACTGTAAATGCTATAGTCTAATGTTCTCAAAGCCTAACTTATGAAGGTATCAAAATGATGCAGAAATACTTGTGAGAAAAGTTCACACAGTTGTTTTTGCTGTTACCTTTGCTCAATCTTGGATCACATCAGAAGGACAGTAGCATGCAGCATTTTATTGTCCTGTCCTGCCCTTCTTCTTCTTCTGTATTTCCACCTTTCAGAGTATTATTTTACCCATGCTTGACTGGAATGAATAAACTGAGTAAGACTAAACAATGTTCCCACTCCTCAGAAGAAGTGCAGACTAAAAACTTAAGAGCAGCAAGATTTCTCCTGGCTTCTTCCCTCCTGCCTACATCTTAGTGATTTGCCCAACACATAGTTTTATTAGGCTTTTCTACCATGTCTGGCCTAAGACAATTGCTCTTTTTATTTTCCCTGAAATTTGTTCTGCTCCTGAAGGGACTCTATGAACCTGTCTCATGCATGCAAGAAGAAATGCAAACCATTGTTTCCATTTCCTCCATGTCGAGACGCTCCAAACATGGAGAAAGAAAAGAGATACCCCCATGAAAAAAATGAAGCTTACTGTTTTCCACTTTTAAGACCTACTCCCCTTTTACCTCTTACACCTCTTCCTCTATTTTACACCAGTAAAGGCAACAAAACCATAAGCTGCCAGATTCCAAAGGCAAAAAGCTAGTAATTAACTTGAAGTTGCCTTTTAAACAACTGAGATGGGGCACAAAAAATGAGCCAGGCCTAGGTCTTTTTACACTTTAACAGCCAGCTATTGAATTCTCCAAAATGACTTCTGCATCAGAATCAGCCTTGCATCGTCTGTATCTTACTTCTATGTGAGAAGCAGCAAGAAGAGTACAAGCTACTTTCCATCAGGTGATCACATAAAACAGGTATGTACGATAAAAGAAAAGAATGATATTTACATTTTACGCTGTTTCATGAAATTATGAAGACAAAGTTGCCTGGCAACTGGGTTCCTCAACTATACTGGTGAAGAGGTCTGTGCTGATGGAAGTCTCATATTGCACAACCAAAAAAAATATTATCAAGAGTGCCAGCATGGTGTCTGGAGTACTATTATAGCACACTATAATGAGAAAGAAATGAGAATGAAGCTAGCTGTCCAAAAATAAGAAGGCTCCTGGTTAAAAATAAAATAAAAAATTAGTATTGTTCCTTTCTCCTAAGAATATGGTAGAAATGGCAGCACAATTCATCACACTAAAAAATGACATAACTTCACATAAACTGCTCACTTTGATCAGTTCTAGCTAGCATAACATCTTTTGCCAGTATATCCTGTATCCAAGTAACTCTCCACATATTTGCACTTTCATCCTATTATTTTTCCTAGCTGATATGTCAAAGACTATACAAACACCTCAGGATCACTCAGGTTTTTCAAGCTCTAGAAACTTGACAGGGATTCTGGTAAAGATGGGGATTGGTGATTGAAAATTGGTGGAAACTGCTGGGAAAATGGTGGCAACAGAATTTAGAGGCATTGCGCTGGTTTTGCAGAACGAAAGGGCAATTTTTGTCCAAACAAAGAGAAACTCCACTCAACCTTCAAATCTACATTTTAATTGAGAATATCAGCAGCTTCATTATTAACATGAAGTTGGGCATGCCTTTATATTGCTTTTTAGTTTTCAAGATCATAAATTAAACAACTTACAGATATGTCCACCAAAAACCCCTGCCATTTTATATAGTGGATTTTGCTATTCCATCATGTTTGAAAGCCAGTAGAGCGAATACAGCTTTTGCTACATCTTTTAAGGAATACTGTTAAACTCTGAAGAATGCTTTTGGTAAAGGAAATATTTGCCCTTTTATTTGTTCTGTATAATCAAGGACAGAATTTCTTCAGGTAGTATGAGATAACTGGTCACGTTTGTATTTGAAGCACTTTGAAAATACATCTTTCAACTTCTGTCACAAAAATTCTGACCACGTAATAAATTTGCCAAACGTTTTTCCAAATAAATTTCTTTAAGTGCTATGCAGTGAGATAAGCCATAGTGTGTGCCACAAGTGACATGATGGTCCTTCTAAAGGCAAAAAAAGGAGGCTCCTAAAACAAGAATTCCTTCTAGGTTTGTCCCAGGTAATTTCCTTTTATGAAGGCCAGATGGCAGGGCAGGAAATAGAAAGGCTCATGACTGCTAGCACCCAGCAATCCTCACGCAAGAGAAGCCTGATGCTGGTGAAGCCCAGCATTTATGAATGACATTAACAAATGGGATTGATTAAAAGAAAACAAGGACTTCATACAGAGGCAAGGAAGATGAGGGGTCTTGGTAAGTCATGCAATAATTTTTCTCTCATATAAAGAGTCCATTGCAAAGAAAGGGCCTAACTCACAGGGTTACCTTTATTGGTTATAATTGCACACAGCTGATATTCCCTCTGCTCCAGGGTTGAAGAAGAGGTAATGCCTCACTTTCTAGGAAATTATTCATGACCCAGCTTCAGTGAAGAAGAGGTTAGCCTCTCAGAGAGGTTGAGATGAGTTATATGATCCAAACTCAAGAGAGCATGAAATAAATGCAGAACCTGGGAGAGAGGATATGCTATTTCATTTACACAAAGAGAAAAGAGATTGAATGAGGAAAGAAGTCGGCAACAGAAAATCTGTTTATGAAGGAAGCAGATCAAGTATAACAGAGTATCTGGAAGGGCTTTTTGCAAAACACAGATCAAATAGCATTATCTGCTCATACTTCAGGCTTCGCATGCATCAAGTATAAATTATTGCATGGAAGAGAACATGCTTTCAGAATCTGTTTATTGAAGAGAGTCAGGCAAAGAGTTTGCTGCACAGCTCTCAGAAAGAATCAGCTTTAGGCCTTGTCACATCAATGATTTATAGGGTGACACTAGGGAAATCAATTAAGCTCTCTACGCGCCCCAGTTTTCCCATCTGTAAAATAGGGGCAAGCTGTTATTCAAGGAGAGTGCTTTTCCATTTTATAGCCTTCCTTCTTGTGTTTGGGTATTTGTTATTTTGTTAATTTTTACACTATTCAGTGTATTGGTCTGATGTGGATGTGTTTTTATTTTGGCATTAGAATATACCCGTTCTTGCTTCATTTTAACTGTTTTGGTTTTATATAAATTCATCCTAGAATTTTAGCAGCAAGATCAAAAATATGGCATACAATGTGAAGGGAATACCTACTTTTCCCAGAACACACATCTTTCAGGAAACTATTAAAGAAATCTCATGGTAGGCATGAATGGAAAATCCAAAGATAAGGAAGTCAGGCAAATGTGGGAAACTGCTATTTATTTTCACTTTAAATTGTTTAACAGTTCTGCAGCATTTCAGCACTTCAACATTTAGTAATTCTTTGAAAAAAACTGCATAGAAAAAATAATTGACAAAATACAGTCTAATCCTCAGGAATCTTGGAAAAAAAATGACATGGTTGTCCTTGGGCTTCTTGTTTCTTAAAATTTCTTTGTTTGTTCTCTGGTATCCACAGAGTAAGAAATTCACCATTCAGAAGGAAAATCTAAATACATACCTTGCTGAGGTTTTAGACTGGAAAAGGAAACTCAGTCCAGGGCAATGGTAGCCTTTCTATTCCTACAGATAGATTTAAAATACACCAGTCACAGTTGCCTTCATTTTTATACTATTCCACATTGCTTAAAAATGGGCTGAATAATAAAAAAAGCAAAGTAGTTCAGAAGCACAGAGATCTAATTATTTATGAATAACTGTCAGGAAGGCTTATATCTATACAATGCTTTTGCCTCAACTTGGAAATTTACCCTTTTGCCTGTTGAGGTAACAATACATTCAACTTGTAAAGTGGGAAGAAAACAACTAAGAAAATGTTTTAAAATATAGTTTCTGTTTCAGTATGAAACGCTGCAGTCACCTCTTAGGAGGAAGCCAGTGCAAATGTGATTGGCAGATACAGTAACAAGGATTTTTTTCTGTCCCTGCCATCTGAGCCCTCTGTTACACTGTGACTTGCATGAAGGATAACCATATAACTGTGAGGCCATCAAAATCTGACTCCAGCCCTGCCATTTGAAATTCTCCAGCAGACAGCAAAATTTCAATAACCAGGTTCTTCAATTATAGGAGGACTGGGAGATTAATTTAATGTGTTTAGATACTTGTCTTGCCATTGCAAATATAATCTTCTTACTCAAGACACACCAGCTGCCTTGCGCATTAGAAAGAAAATTATTATTCTGCTATGCACAGAATGGTGCACAGGACATCGGCTGAAAATAAAGAGAAATGATGGTAAAGCAAACACCAGTTTGTGGTTACATTGAATCCTTGGCAAATGGCAAATGACTCTGAACTGGCAAATCCTTTTATCATTGCAGTTTTTACAGTAATCTCAAATCTCTCCTTTATCTGCTTGTTTTTTGGCTTGTTTAACACAGAGACTGATGATCAGTGAAGCAAAAGATTTAGTTTAAAGGTGTCAGCTAATATCTACCACAGAGCTGCCATTACTCTTCAAACTGGCTTTACAGATAAGAGCTGGCTGCTCACTGGGTGGCCACAACAATATTATTCGAGAAAATATCTTGAGGTGTTCATATTGGCAACTGGGTTACAATATACCATGCATGTGTCCAGAAATGTTATCTAAAGTCACTGAGAGGTTAACAGTAAGTATGTATGCTTTGTATACAAGATACTATTCCAGGAGAACGCTGTGGTTGGGTGGTCTGATTTAAGCAAATCAAGTTGAGTCATATCATGGAGCTGTCTATTTTTATTGTTTTGTTTTGGGCTTAATAGATAACCCTTTTAATTTTGTTGAATACAAGATACTTTCTGTTTTTAATCCCATGGTGTTATATTTTTTAAGAAAACATGTCTCTGATCTTTGTAAACTTCCATTTAGTTGATTTAGTCCCTATTTTTTCACAGGTTGCTCTTTACACAAACTGCACTTGGACAAAGCACTCTGAATGCTGCTGCAGCACATTAGGACAGTGCAATTTTATATCCAAAGGCAACAGTGTAAATTGCAGACAAACAAAGCCAGTCTAGAGTGCAATCTGGAGACCTGAAGTATGTAGCTGGCAGGGTGACACTACCTGGCATTCAACAGCTCCTCATTACAAGGGACAGTGTTTTGCATTTCTGACTGCTCCAGCTGAACATTCACAGGCTGGAAGTCACCATTCTCAAATGAAATTCTGAAAATACTGTATTATTGTTCATGTGTGTGTTACTGAAATAGCAGACCACATAATACAACTGATTTTACATTAGCCACTTAAGTTTGAATAACATTTTTGTTGTTTAGGTTAAGATATCTCAAATAACAACAGTCAATGTTTTCACAAAACCAGTCTGAATCAAGATCAAAGCAGCACCTATTTGTTTCCACTGCACTCATGGTTTGAAACTGATTTCTATTTCTTGTGCATTTGCTGAGTCAGTTAAAAATAAATGATCAGTTTAAACAAACAATTTGAAAAGAAAAACAGATAGAGAGGTGAACTCTATTCAGAATTTCAATGCATTCCAAAGAGAATTTCAGTGAATGCACAGCAAAACCCCATAATTTAAATAAATGTTAATTTTATAACAGACTGATGCAGCCCTTCTGAGCATTATTTTCTTTAAAGACCATAATTGTTCTAAAGACATATGGCCCACAAGGGAAAATGGATAGTGAGGACAAAATTCTCACAAGGAAATACTAAAATTGGAGTAGGAAGACTGTTGTGTCTACCAATACTTTGCATTGCATCGACCTGATATTTGGATTATGTAAAAAATACTCATCAGTTTAATCAAAAGGAATCTATTTAAAAACAGAAAGACCTTGGATACAATTATTTAATTGTATGAATAATGTAGGGATTCCTCAGTACAAGTGTACCAGAGCTGCACATAAGCCCTACATATGGATGCAATGCAATAAATCACACACAAAAATGTAACTCTTGAAAATAGACAGGCTGCTTCTTTACAAAATGTAATATCACATATTTCCCTGCTTTCCTAGAATTCCACTGACAACTTTAAGGTTTTAGAGTAATGGGTTTCACCCTGTGAACACATGCCACAGAAGGCTGAGGGAGGCACTTCATAGAGTTCACTATATAGGCTGGAAACCTAAACATTTGGTTGCATCATATAAAAGAAGCACATGCACAGCAGATCCATCTGACATTTTCACACTTATTTTAGAAAATCTCTTCAATTTCCTGATGATTTCAGTCTACGTTTAGTTCATTACTAAGTCCTGCAATTGCAGAACTAAAATTAATCAGAATCCCATTTACTTTCTGAAGAGCACTCAAAAGTCTATGATTTTAAATTAATTTATGCAAAGAGAAAAGCTCTTGTCTTTGTAAGTATAATTCTAAGCCATATAAATCGAAAGTAAAGCTTTAAACCCGTAATGACCCCTTTTCCATCCAGTCTTAAATGGAGTAATTAAGCAATAACTTCCATTCCATCTAAGTACATGCAGCAGTGATGGGTGTCTGCTTGCTGACTAAAGCCTGAAGCATTTAATTGACCTGTGGGAGCTGATTATTGCAAGTACAGTCATATGGCAAAGAAGCTATCTACTTTTTGCTAGAAGAAATCTTTCAAAGTAATTAATAATTTTGGTAATTTAGAAAGATTATGCATAACTATTCGCTCTGAAGAGACTTAAGCTGTAGTCAGCAAGCCTGCCACAGATTTTTAAAGATAATAATATCTGTAGGTGTACTCATTTGGGTTGTAAATTTGACTCTTCAGAGTAATAGAACAAAAATGAGTCATTGGCCAAGGGCTCAGTTCAGAACTCAGGAATTATCTCTGGATTTGCCTGGAGAGACTGACAATAAGGAATCCCTCACTGACTTTGCTTCAATCTGATGTTTGCTATTTATATCCTTGTAGCAGTGCTTAGAAAAGTCCTAGGTAAATGAAATTCATACAATTGAAAACAGAATACATGTTGTTTCAGATACCCTTCACAGCTGCACACAAGAACAGGCCAGTATCAGAACAGGCAGTCTTCCTGAAGCAAGTATTCCAAAGTCACAAGACCACTGAGCCTGCAGAGAGATTACAATCTCCACAGATAATGCAACATAAATGCACTTTCCTCGGCCAACCTGCACTGCACACTCAAAGAGGATATTAACTGCTGGGGGGAAAAAATTGAAAAGACTCTTCTACTAGAAAGTGGCAGTGTGAGACAAGAAGGAATTTAGAAGACATTTGTTTGCAAGTTCTCCTCTGTCTAAGGAATCGGAAAATAAATTCACTGTAAGGATTGTGTCCATTGCTTGCTGTTAATATATATTACCTCTGGAGTACTGGGATCAAAAACCAGATGAATATTTTCTTAGCATCTCAATGCCCAGGTGATGGCTTTAATGCCTCCTCAGCTAGACTTTTTAAAACTAAGACAAATTACCAAGTGTAAATATCCAGTCACAATCATGGAGTGCTAAGCTGAAAAAGACCCAAAGGTCATTGAAAACCCAGTTCAGCATTCCTCAAGGGATTGTCTATCCCTTGGTGGACCTTCAGATGGGTGTTGATCATAGTAAGCAGCTACTTAAGAGATAACACTGATCACCCAGACCTGGTGGAATTCAGACTATCAGAACTCATGCCTTACAAAAATGACCATTCGAAAAAAGAAAGCTTAACAGGTAGTTGTTTTCTTTTGATTAAAGACTGGGATGTGGGAGGGAGGTATGGTGGATTTATTTGTTGTTGTTTTGCTGTTTGCTTTTTTAAAAAATCTGTCAAAATTTAGGGGACAAGAGAAGAGTCATAAGTACAATAAATATTCCCTGGTGAAGCACTTTATACAATATAGCATAAATTACCATTGAATAAGATTTTGCATGTAATATATATTTGGGACAAAAATATTATCACATCCTGATAATGAAATGGGAATTGTTTCTAAGAGACAAACTGCAATATCTCAATTTGTTGGAAGCAAAAGATGGAAAACTTCAGCTATCAGTTACACATCCATCTTTATTTAATATATATCCATACATGATCTAGAAAAGAGAGTAAGTAATACAGACTTGAAATCCATAGAGGAGATTAAAATGGAGAAGATATGGAAACACTGGTAAGAGAAAACAAATTGAACTATGTATAGAAAAACAAGATTCTCATTCTGAAAATGTCAACTGATCTATTTGGAAATACATAATCTGAAACACAGATGCTCTCTGGGAAACTTGGAAAACAACAGTGCTGAAAAAGATTGTTGGGAAGACAGAACACTGGACATTAATTTGTAAAATGACACAGTAGTGTAAAATAACACAGATCTACGTTATATTAGAATAAATACACATAGTATTTATATCATGAGTGTGGCACTAAGCCATTGAGCTTAAGCATTCCTTCAGGGCCTTGGAAATAAAGAGTTGTATTTTTTTACTCTGAAAACTATAAGTACTATGTCATTCCCTTTCCTTTGTTTTTGAAAGTTTTACTAAATTAAACCTACACTAAACTAGAAATCCCCACAATTTTCTAAGGCTGGTTTTGCCAATATTGAAGAGAGCAAAATGCACAGACAAATGGCCAATCAGATGTGAGCAATGTCCTGCTTTGTGGTCACTGGACCTGAGCTAAGGCTTTCCCTTCCAGAAGTTGAATTACAGAAAGATTTGGGAATTCTGAGAAAAAAAATTGACATTGGAAATCTGGAGCTGGCAAGTAAAGAGGCAAGATCACAAGGCTGACAAAGACAAGGAGAAAAGAGTAACAAGAAGCAATGAGGCAGTGCAGCACCTCTGGAAGATATGGTCAGGTAAAACCACTTGACAAGGAACCTCAGTATGGGTCAGTTAAAACCACTACAATCAAAATATTAGGAAAAAAGTCCTGTGCCACATGAACCTTTATTATTCATCACATAAATAGAATTCTTTTCAATAGGTAGCTTTTCTTAGTCTTGTTTAGTTTGAATATGAATGACATTTTAAAAACGTAAATATTTCTCAGCATGCATTTGAAATTTTTCTTAAAGTTTCTACTGCTTTGGTTATCCTTTGAAGTATGTTCCTGCTGCAACATCCATTGCCTTTGAATGTCAGGCGGCATCAATGACCTTCAGAAAGAATATAGAGTTTTACCTTGAAATTGGATTGTCATATTTTAAAGGAAAATATTTTTATTTTCTCTCCTCTGTCCCATCAACTTCATATGTTGCTCAGTAGCTGAAGCCTGTCTACCATTATTTTCACTTGTATTAGTAGTTTGCTTGGCTTGTTTTCTTTTTTTTTTAAATCAAAGTAACTTTTTCACAATTAAGGAATCCTAGATGCAATTGTTTCATCCCCATTTCGGTTTGTGTAATAGTGGAGTGAATTTTGCAGTTTATTATCTAATCTCTGTAGCACCGCTTAAGTAGAAGTGATCAGGAAAGGCCTCAGAATTCTGTCTGTAAGAAAACTGGACACGACTGTTTTACCTAGCACTAACTTTTACCTCCTTGACTGCAAGAGTTTATTATAAAAAGAATCAAACAAACAGTACATTTCTCAGTAATCCACCTAGGTGAGAAATGGATGCTTAATCCCAACACATTTTGACCTTCCTTGATCAAGTTCACAATTTATGTGGAATGGGAACTGCCAAAACCACCCCCATGCTAATTATGTAAAAGTAACAAGTGATGCCCTTTTCACCTTATATATAGAAAGAACTTTGGCAAGGATAAAGTATCAATGAGATGGGAAGTCAGCATGTTCTCATCTTTACTGACCAACCCTTTAACACCACTGCTTCTCTTTTAACTGCACCCTTCACAGAACCCAGCACAAATGAGGCCAGCTCTGTGTTTGCATTACACATGCAGTTTTTCAGGCAGTACTGGTTCATATTCTCTGATGTTTTATGAACCTACTGTTGGATGACAAGAGCTTTATAAGATGTCCATCAACCAAACTACTCCAACTTTTAGATCATATATTCATTCAGCTGCTCAAATCATAATGAGAAGTAATGAAGGAAGTACATATTCTGGTATTTCTAATGCTAATTTGCTCATCGGCAGCTGCAAAAGTCAACTTTCTAGATTTTGGGAGCAAAGTGAAGATCCAATCTAACATTTTCCTCTCTGACATCAGCCAGCTCTCAGAGAACAAGAAGTTTAAGCTGTCTAGCAGCTAGAATTCAGTTTGGATTCACTGAAACCTTATTGGAAATATTTGCAAGAGTCACCTTCGGCACAAATCCTCTGTCCCAGGTGACAAGCCAGCTGTATCCCTGAGATATACATCTGTATACTTTAGGGAGTAACTAACAGTAATCTTTAGTTGGCAAAAGACTGCAGCCACTCTTGGAAAGCTACTTAAGCTACAATTGCCTGTGTTTACTCTTGCCAACTCTGCACTCACAAATTGTCCTCTAGTCCAGATGACAAATAAATAAAGGAATATTTTGGAACTTGTGTCTGGCTTGCAATTCAAATATCTAAAAAAGCATTAGCACTAGCACCAATACTACATTGCCATTCATGTCATTTTACAGATGGAGAGACCATGACTAAGCTGAGAATAAATATCTAAAATTTAAGAAAGCCTAGATAGAGGCTTTTGACACCATAGGTGTGCTGAGCACAGGCAATCTCTGCATCCAAGGACACTTGCTCTGTAGTGAATGTACCCAAGAGAATTGTACAGTAGCTTGCCATCCTGAAATATTGAACAATTTCTGTGTCTCACTACCCAAAACCTGTGTCCCAACAAGCCTGTCTAGAGATAAACAATGAAGTTATTTTCTGCCTTTTTAAATAGTCCTTTTAGATTATTTAATCTCAAACTACAGTGACTAGAAATATTTTTAGAATATGTAAATTGTACTAAAAAATCCACTTACTTTGAAGGCACTGGAAAAAAAATCCCACTTTGAAGAAGAAAGAGACATGGTAACAAAAATACCCCCAAATCTTAGCAGTGCTTGATTTCTCTCTTAATTACATTTCTGAGTGATCAAACCAACATATAACTTCAGGGAGTCTATCTGAAAGAAAAAATCATTTATCCTCAGCAATGAACCAAAAAGAAATCTTTTATATTTCTTTATTCATACCCCTACATTTCAGTTCAATTTGTGTCTAAACAAGACATGTCCCTGTCAGTTTATGTTCACAGTTCACCCTCATCTTTAACCTTAAATCTAAGCAGAGCTGATAACCTCTCTTTCAAGCCAACATGTATTTTGTTGGATTGATCCAACCCCTCTGCCTTTAATAGAACTCAGCAGCAGCTGGTTTCAAACTGCTTGAAACCTTGGAGATCAAAGTTTGATGAACCCCTGTCATTCTCCCAAAGAATTAAGATCTGTGAAGAATGTATGTACCTCCTCAGGCTCAGATTCCAGAAATACAGCAAGTGAAATGAAGAGAAGTTGTTTATTAGAGAACCATGCCAAGCATTCATACTGCTGGAATAGGTATTTTCAATTAAAACAAATAGATACTTTCAACAAAGCTGTACAGGCATCCTCACAACAAATTAATTTGCGAGAGTTTGCAAGGCAACTGGATCCTCCAGAGATAATATTGATGGAAATTGCTCACTACTAATAGTTAACATACAGAGAAAGTGGCTGTGCAGAATAATGTGATATCCTGGATTAGATTCAGATTTTACACATATATGTGAATTGCTCTTTTCCCTTTCCAAACTACGACTCAGTATGTGGAAAACTGACATACTGGCATAAACCACATGCAGTAATCTGGGATTTCTCTTGTCAGCCAGATGCTATTTATCATGCTCCCTTTCAGCAGTGCTCAATATACCACAGAGTTCTTTTAATAATCATTAGGTTGCCCTTCATCATCCTATAGGAAACACCTACTACCTGTTTTGATTGCAACCTACCTAACCAAAAAGCATGACTGGATAGGACCTGAAGAAGTCTGATGAAATAAAGAGTGAAGCAAGACCCTAACAAAATTATTTCAAGAAAAAAATCATAAATCTAACTCTGCAAATTCCCATTTTTCCTATTGGATGCTTTGAAGTCAGGGTAGACATCTGCATTTGTGTGTTCAACTAGCAAAGAAGGTATTTCATACTTGTTTTTGCTTTTAAATGAAAAGATACTTTCCTTTAACCCCAAAGTTCAGAAATTTTCTTCCTCCACCTTTTGCTGTATGATGACAACAAATGCAGTTCTTATAGATTTACTGAGGTCCTAGGTGATACATTACACAACCTAATTAAGATACATAGAAAGCAATGTTCGATTTGCATTTTTAAAATGCCAGATTTATAAATTGCCATTTTTACAAATGCAAAATATTTTTCTTTTCAGCTACATTCTTCTCTGAACTGACATGTATATGTGTGTGTGTACCACTAATCATAATCTGAATTTGCTCCGCCATATATATATATACACACTCACACAAATGCACACACAGACATGCACTCTAAATCCCATCCTGAATGTGTAATTCTTCCATCATCACCATTTATTTATCATATAGTCCTGTAAGACTAATCTCTCTTCAAGATAATTCACATGCCATATGCAATCTCCAGTGATAGAAAAAAACCAAAAACCACCCTAAGAAAACAAACAAAAAGGCAGTAAAAGCACATTATCCTTTAAGGATCAAAAGCTGCAAGAAAGGAGAACAACTGCATCAGGATTTTTGTGTGAGCTTTACTCAGGGTCCTTCTCCCCCTCCTGCATGCTGTGCGAATTCAGTCACCTTAACACAGGAATGGAGCTGCTACATCAGACTCAACAGCATGTGTGAAACATAAGTTCCTTCTTCCAACCCAGAGGGTTTTTACAAAAAGTCTGTACATGTCAGTGGACTTCTCAGTCCCCAGATATTTCTCCTCCATGCAACAACACAACTAACAAGTTAGAGCCAGGAAACTGAACATCTGCAAAAACACCCATCATTCATAAACACAGTGCCTGATGTGTTGGCTGCGCTGCTCACAGATCAGGCAACAATCGGTGATAAAGTGGATTTAGGTAGAAATTTACCTTTTTCAGTTAAAGAAATAGAGCATATGCTGTGGGACATCAGGTCCTGGTATCCTTTATAATTCATGATAACTCGTGAATTATATTGTTTATTTCTGCTTGGTTTATTGCTGATTTATTTTTTATGCTGCTAGCAAGCTATGTTTTGACTAATTTTTTCAATTGGCTTCCTTACTAAGGATCCTTAATAGATAAAAAGTAGCAAAAGCCAATTTCACCTTGGCAGCAAAAAATTTAGAGCTCTGTATTCTCTACTCAAACACAAAACAATGAAATCCTCATTCATAATATCAGATAATTCTGAATATTAAAAGTTACCACCTGTACTTTTTTTGGTCTGGTGTTATTTGATACTCTTCAAATTTTCACAGTATAAGAGCGCAAAGTTTAATTTTAATGAATGTAGAAAAAAGGAATTATTAGTATACGTCAAATTTACTTAGCTACTTTTTAGAGTGATACACATTTAACTGTGAAATGTACTCTTTATCAGTGTTCTCACCTCCATTTATTTAAGGTTACAGAGTCCTAGAATTAATAAACAAAACACTACATTTGTTGAATTATTTTCTATAATGCACTTCCCACACTGATGATGTCTAAGTTGTCCAAATGGCAAACAGAAGGAAACAAATCTTTGGCAGCTCTGAAAATGCTATACTAATGGAACATCCAGTCAGATTGTGCTAAGAGAACCTCCAATGTTAAACTCTGAACTTGGATCTCCGACTTGAAGTCCAACTTCATCATGCAGCAAATGAAGAGGCAAACTGAAACATAAACTTTTTTTGATTTGCTGAACACATAAGCTCAGTATCTTTGTAAATCAGACTCTACAGTCATACTGTATACTGTCAGACAAGTTTTAAGGTAATTCTTTTGATTCTACTTTATAAATAAAATGTTACTTTCCTATACTAAGCAGATAATTACTGTACAGTACTGTGTGTTACAGATATCGCCCATAGAAGACTCCCTTTATCAAGTATATAGTAAGATCAACACTACACATTTCTAAATCAAGCTATGCTGAAGAAAAAACTCATTCAGCTCTTATTTATTTTTAGGACAAAAATTTTACAACAAAACATTTATGACAAAAATCACAAAACAACATGGTTGACATGGTTGACAACAACTTGTCAACAAACAACATGGTTGTAATAGTCTGAGCAGCATATTTTGAAACTTCAAATTTAGCCATGCTGTCCCCATTTGAAAACCCAAGAATATCTTGGTAAATCCCTGAATCCACAGGTTATTGAAAACTAAAGAAGTGTATTAGGTCTGGATGAGCTGGAGTTCATTTGCCATCAGCAGCCTCAGAGTGTTGTGCTTTGCATTGGTAGCTGGAAAGGTGCTGATAACACTCCTGTGTTTTGGCTACTTCTGGGCAGGGCTGGCACAGCATCAGCACTGCCTCTCTAAGACTGCCTCCACATCATGGAGCTGGGAGTGGGCAAGGCTCATCCACTACAAGAAGTCACCTGTTATGGACTATCTGAGACTCAACATATCACAGTATTTCACGTACAAAAAACACAGACATGTTGGTGGTGGGGGAATGCAGAGCAGTTTAACACTTACTGAGGCACAGCAGTGCTTCAAAGAGCCAGCATTCAAGATGCAAGCTTCTTAAAGGGCCAGTGGAAGGAGGATAAGTTGGACTCTGAATGAGTCAAAATGTCTGAAGAAGATGGTTTAGTGACAACTTATGATCTTAGAAGATGCTTGAATGTATTTATGTCTTTTTGTTTCAGGACATTTTTATAGTAGAAGACCTTAAAACTGAGAGGATTATACTGTTAAAAATGGGCATGTGCACACAGACAAATTCTGTACAAATGTAAATGACAGTATTTTTTTAAAAGCATGTACCCAAGTATTTTTCATCGCATTATAAAGCTACAACAGTAGAAAACTGCAGCACTTGATTCCCACTGCTGAGTCTCAGCCTGAAGTAGGACTGTATGACAGCACAGACACTACAATTAATATCACCAGGAAAAATAAAACAGGTAGAATAGGCAATAGAGTAAAACTGAACAATTTAGAATTCAGAGTCCTGTGACTGGAGTCCCCACCTCTACATCTCACACACATTCGCCAGGGTTCTCTGTAGCTTTGTGCACATGTGTAAAAAAGTTTTTATCATCAGGGGAAACCACTATGGAAACCTGTGGCGAGAGAGGAAATAATAATGGCCTACACCTAGCAATGCTATAAAGTTTCATGCCATTACACTTTGGAACATTTTAGTAAAGGAGAAAAGACGGGCAAGAGCCACCGGTCACGTGGGAAGTCAGCAGGTTTGAGAAACCCAGTCAGTGTGTGAGTGCCTGAGAAGGGGAGGCGCTGCTGCCAGGCAGCCCCAGAGCCTCCCCAGGCCTGCAGCTCCCTGGCTTTGCTGCCTGAATGTCGCCTGTTTGATGGTCCCCCCCAGCTCCCATGTGATGCAGGGGTAGCATATCGGATCACTGCAGATGCTGGGAGCTGAAGGCAACAGAAAGAAAAGCTTTGACGTTCTGTCATGGAGATGACAGGACAAAATGGCCTGCAATAAACAACAGTTTGAGCAGGATAATTTGATGCATTGAGTTCTTAAGCTTTTCCAGATGCTGAACTTCGCTTGGGATGTGAGATAAGGGGACCACAATTACTTCACTGAATAGAGTGTGGTTGTGTGAAACCAAGAAAAAGGAACCTTTCCGTGAATGCAGAAGAAATCCACATGCTCTCTTTTATTTTTTTTTTAAGCCCCTTTTCCAGCAATCAGCTTTTAAGAGGATTCGTGTGCAGGTCATTTACTCTGCAGACTGAAACAATCAATGTTTCTAATCAATTTTTAGTAATTTTATTTTACCATTGTTGCATTGCCACTGCAAAACAAAAAATTAAAGCCCAATAAAAACCAGCAAGCCTACACAAAACCATTTTTTCATCCTCTATCCTCCAGCAATCAGATTTACAAAAGTAGCTTTCTAACTGCTGCAAATGTTTTTAAATCTTTGTAAAGTCCCAGTTTCATACATCATTGTGGCAGTTCAGCATCTCTGTGCTCACGAAAGAATATATGAGCAGCGTTGTGTTTCTCTGGAAATTGGCCCCTATTATTGGCACATAGGCAGACCTCGCAAGAAAACCACGCTGCTGGAGTACTTTCCATAAATAACAAGTTGTTAACCCACGCCTGTTGGGTCCAGTCCATCCTTTCTAAGCAGTTATTTAATGATATTCCACATGCAGGGGAGCTGTGGGTAAACATGCACGGAAACTGTCTCTCTGCAATCCAAATGACAGAAGAATTGCGAGCCCCAGATTTACATCACACTTGAAAAAATAATGAGCACCACGGGTAATTTTAGAGCTGAAAAAAGATTTTTTTTGCAAGTCTAATGGGATTGTATACGCTCCTGCAAATAAATACCCAATAGGCAAGGATCATCTATTGAATATTTGGACTGGCCTTTGTGCACTGCACTTGATATCTAGAATGCTTACTGATGTTTGAATTTTCTCTTGTAATACAGAAAGTTAAAGACAATTTCCTTCTCATTCAACATGCTGATTTTAATAATACTGCTTATACCATAGTGTGCATTTAATCTCAAAGACTCTTCATATATTCTAAGAGAAAATTAAAATCATGCAGTGCAAACCAATGTTATCACACCTATCCTCTAAAGAAGCATATAAAATGTTTAAACTTATATTGTCATAAAGCAAGACAAAAAAGGAGACAAACCACAGTCACTTTAATGAATTCAGCAAAATACAACTGACACCAGCTGTTGCCTAAGTGGTCAGACTTGGAACATAAATTCCTTGCAGGAAGTTTTGCATGGCCAGGTAAATGACAATTTAAATCTCTCTTACACATTATAAACACCTAGCAGTACAGTCACAAGAAACAGCTCTGTCTGCAGAACATGGTCATTGGTGTATTGGCTTTCATTAGAAGTCATACTAGTTAAACTCTTGCCTACGTTTAGAAAGTTGGAAATTGGTAAAATCAAAATTCACAACTGCATCTTGAACACACAGACTCCTACCTTTCTGATTATTAAATGTTTGGCAATAAACATTAAACTTAATTGACAGGACAACATAATAAATTAATTGGCAATATGTTTTTCAGCATATATTTATAATTACTAATAACCTACAACTCCTAGTCCCAATTCTC
Source organism: Molothrus ater (assembly GCF_012460135.2). Taxonomy (NCBI): domain Eukaryota; kingdom Metazoa; phylum Chordata; class Aves; order Passeriformes; family Icteridae; genus Molothrus; species Molothrus ater. The sequence continues at coordinate 61,752,845 of NC_050478.2, forward strand.
CCTGAAGTAAGACCCCCTTGTTATTCACTCTTTGCCGAAGAAGCTTGCCAGAATTTTCAAATTTCAGCACTTGTTTTAAGGTCAAAGCCAGTAGCCTAAGGGAAATAAAACATTTCAGAGCACTCTGAGAAAAATGGTATTTGAAAATAAATTTTACACTTCATTTGTCAGGAACATCTTGAGGTGTTGTCAACACAAGAAGAATAATTTTCTAGAGATGTTTCTTCCATCACTTTAGTTCCAAATTTCCAGGGATGGAGAAATTACACATAAGATTAATATTATAGCTAAGGTTATGTCCCTTCCTACTTATCACTGAAGGAGAAGAACAGGGTCTGCTTTCTATATGGAACATATACATTCCCACATTTCCCTTTCAGTAACTGCTTGCAAATAAAGTTTTAGTGTGATTCTGCAAAACAGTAAGCCATTTAAATTTTTTAATGTCTTCCCTGTACTTTTTATAAATAGTTGAAAAATAAACAAAAACCTTCATATATACTACTGGCAGTATATAGATATATATAAAAAATAGATAAAGAGATAAGAAACATGGCTACAGCACCCCCCTCAGAGACCTAATATTTTACTTGAGTGGTCCAATGCCAACCTTCAAAATTTATATAGTATATTCAAACTTAGGCATTGAGAAATATTTTACAGCTTTCTTAAGAGACAAATATTCTTAAACAGCTGCTTAAATTATTAGTTTTTAATACAAAGAACAGCTAGATATAAACAGGTTGAAGGAAATGTTACTTTTACCGCTTCATAAAACACATGGCTCTCAGAGACTGCTTGGTTACCTAAATCTGCTTAATTGTACTAGGAAGCCAAATCAATACTCAAAGTTACTTAATTCACACTATGAACTACTTCTGGGCAGAATTAGAATGACAGAGTCATTTAGGATTTTCTGCTGAGAATTTTCTCTTCCCTAGGTCAAAACAGCAGCAGAGATAAATGGTGCTGAGTGTTATTAAGATTTTTATTTGCTAGGCATTAAAGACCTTATTTAGATATCACTGAAGTTTCATAGATGAATAAAAACATCATCTCATTTTCTGCCAGCTCAGCAGTCAAACATTTTCTTCCTTCTGAATGACTGATTCCCTGTCAAATGCCCTTGTGACTCACTTTTATTTTTCTAAGGAAATAAATACCATTTATGAACTTACTTTTAAAGAACTCATTTGTGACTGAACTTTACATTCTCTTTAATTTATAAAATACTACTTCATGCATATGCAGATAAATTCTGGCTTTAGACACCTATAAGAGAGGTTTCTGCTCTGAGGCAGTGAGCTAAGGCACTTCTGTAAGGTTTGGTTATCATTTCCCCATACTTCAGATCCCTGATGTTAGAGCAGTGCTTTTTCAGTACTTCACAAGCTCTTGTGAAAAACTTGTGAATGCAGAGATGGCTGATGCCAATTAGAAATAGGTAGGAGGCCACATGCAGAAGGAGGATGATAAAAACTTAATGGAAATAATTAGTTGTTCAGTGAGTACTGAGCTTGCTTTGCAGCACATATGATAACATGAGATCATGTAAATGTAATTCAAATGTACAAGGGAGTAGGAGTAAAAGCTGTCAGACAACCATGAACTTGGTCTTGCTGATTCAGGAAATCAGACCTTGTACAATGTACAAAACCCAGTACAGGCAATGAACTTGCTGCACCAGTGAACACCAGAGTCAGGCACGTGGTGTCAGGGCTCTTTTTACACATCTTTCATAAAATGGAGATTCACTAAGCCTTGAAGGCTACTCATTCACGTGGAAGCTTGGTGAAACAGTGGAAAGTTGGAAAAACTGGCCAGCCAAGCTTGCCTGAAGAGGAAGAAGTCTGGGGTATTGGACTACACTTAAAAGGAGAAAAAAGCCTACCTGCTACAGCTGGATCTTCTACCTCAAGGCACCCAAAATACTCAGAAAGTATGCACATGAACTAAAAGAAACAAATGAGGTTTATGCAAGGAAGAGGAAGAATGGGTCATACTTTCTTGGCAAAGGTATATCTGTAGGATCAGATCAAACAGAGACAAAATCAACAGGTAAAAATTGGACAAGATAAGGACATACTCCACAGCAGAGAGAACAATGAATACATAGGGGAAGAAACTGAGTTTAATAATGTGATTCTTCACCCAAGAGTGGTAGAGGAAATGAAGCTGTGAAATAGAGACAGCCATTTATTACTTTGCCTGGTCTTGTATACTACTTAAAGAGTCTGGCATTTGGAACCTTTACAATGTCCATGTGCTTGTTAGATTAAAAGATTGACCAGCCCTGAAGAAACAAGTTTTAATAAGAAGCAGCCACAAAATTGTGCAACCTGAGTGTTTCTGAGCAAGTAATTTAATGCATGACGACACATGGAACATAGTTTCAGTAAGAAATGTATGTTTGCGTTTATATATGATGTCTGTATAGATGTACTGGGGAGGCAAAAGAGAAAAGGTATGTTTCTCTTGGCCAAATTCATTGTATATAAGAAAAATTCCTTGTGTTTGGCATTTTTTTGTACAAGCTCTCCTTGTACAATTCCAGAACTCCATTTAAGAGTATAATTTCTATTATTCTTTCTTACTAGAAATAACATGTAATCTGCTTTTACCTTCACTTGCTGATATTTTTGCATGCATTCTCTGCTTAAAGCTCTGCCACTCCAAAAACATATTATCTGTTTTCTTCCTTCTTCCAAAAATCATTGTTTTGTTTCCTCTCTTCTAGGGAATCATCATTAAAAAAAATACTGAAGTAATGAACAGAGCTGAGTGTGGGAGTTGCTCTACCAGAAGATGTAAACAAGGCACAGTCTGGGTGAAAGTGGACCAAATGACACATCAGGGAAAAACACAAGCTTTCCTCCAAGCACTCGTCTTCAAGTCAGGAAGGTGTTAATAACTGCTATCAATCAGGTCTTTCCTCTACAGGCAGCTACAGAGGTAAGATGTTTATCTGCTAATTAGGTATCAGTACTTCAATATGTTCTACCTTTTCCCTTTCAATGCTGACTGAAATAACAAAGTTCTGTCCTCCAAAGCATAAGAAATCCTTTAAAATAATCAGATACCACATTCAAAATTTGTTTGTGATATACAAAGGTCTGAGCAGAGAAATGTCATCACATCACACATACATGCTTGCCCAGCTATGACTCCTATCAATATCATAACACACTGGTAAGACCCTTACATTAACCATTTATTTTTCACTAGATTGGTCGCTAGTTATTGTAATTGCTTGTTTTGTAATTTGTAACTGTTTCTGTAATAACTTGCTGCTCTTCTTTGATTAGCCTGCCAGCTTTACATAAATCATTTTTCCTAGGATCATGATGCTTTTTTTCCCACATCCAGTGAGACATTAGCTATGCTGGCACCTGAAGTGTTCCACAATAGACTTAAATGAGAATGGAAGACATATCTTGCTCAGAGGTTTGCAATGCTCTTTGATGTCTCTGAATAAATCCGTAATGGCTGTAACCCCGTGGTAAAAACAGCTCATGAGCAATTAAAATTTAATTTTATTTCACTTTCACTCAGAGGGAGTATTCACCCAATTTCTGTACTATAAGCACCTGGTACTGCTGTATGATAAGATGGGAGAGTTAAGCATAGCAAAGCAAACAAAAATTTCCTCCCATACTTACCTGCTAGAGGCAGATCTACTGTCAGCACCATTATGCAAAAAAACTTTTTGCCTGCTTACCCTCTTTTCTGTACCTGTTTTTTTGCCACAATAGCATAGGGAGATGGAAACAACTTCCTTCATAAGATGCCTTTCTCCATAAGTTGTAAACAAATAATGTTCACTTCCACCACAGAGCACTGTATTTGTTTGTTTTGTTTGGAATTAAAAGTACAGAAAATGTTGCTTTTTGGTAAGCACAGGCTTTCCTTTTTAACTTCCATTAATAATCCACTAAAACATAGCTTTATGCATACTTTAATCAAAAATGTTACCACTTTTTTCAAAGCACTGAAGGAGATTTTTATTCTCTCTATGTTAATAAGAACATTCTGTGACCACTGATCGGCCTTGCTGCAATTGAAATGATAATACTGATATTAAATTTAGTTCTTACTCCTCAGAAGACACTTGCTGCTGCTAAAGCATTACAACTTACACTGTTGTTATAGAAATTTCTAATTTAAAAAACCCACCAAACAAGCACTTAGTGTCTCAAACGTTGTATTTCTTCCACAGGCAGCTTTTCTTGTCTTAGCTCTTTAATGCTATGTTAATGCAGTAGTGTGTTTTTCCCCATTAACAGTAAAATAAATCACCATGAACTACTTACTATGTTTTAATTGCTTATGCATGTATTTAATTTAATTTATATCACCATTTGCCTCCTTGCTGAAATCACACAAGGTTTTCAAAGTTGTAGACACCTAATACCATTATAATGATCAAACTGCTTGATCAGGTTTTTATATTTAAAGGATTAAAGATAGCATTGTGTCCTATTAGACACAATGGCATGATTTCAAGGCTGTCCTATCAACTTCATCCTGACAGCTTTTCTATTTCCCACAGCTGCCTTGCTCACTTATTCCTTAGTGAGCAGAAATAAAAGTATAAATCTAGGCAATGAAAACAGTCAAGCTGCTCATAAAATGTCATATTACTCTGAGACTGCACATCACTTCCCAAATAGTATCCTGTCAGTCACATGCTCATTCTTTAAGCGACGGAAGCACTGGCCTGAAACATGCTTGGAAAAAAGAATCCCCTCTAAAACAAACAAACAGAAAGCCATCACCAGTAAAATTTAGAAATTTTTCCCTTAATCCATACTTGCAAGGCATTCAATACTATTTAAAAAATAATTTTTAAAATAGCCATATACAAAATGGAAGGGAGTAAAGGTGACAAGACATCACTGTGCTCATTGTGTCACTGACAAATCAATAACCGAGATGTGTGGATATGGGGATACAGCTCTTTTTTTTTAGGACTATGATGGATGGAGTATGTGACACTAACAAATGTCAGTGCATTCCTTCAATAGAAATTTATGCTGTCAACAGCAGAGTTTTAAAGTGCTGGGTTGGTTTGTTTATTTTTTTTAATCTTCAGAAAAGTGGAGTTAACAAGTTTGTAACTGCTGTTACTAATCTGTAAGCTTGTGATCAATGTCCCTATATAATATCTGTGATATTTCTGAAAAGATTTAACTCATCATACTTATTCCAAACTTGCAGATTTACTGTTGAATATGGCCCCTAAAAGATTACCTTGTATCTCTCCAAACGACATAAACCTGCTGACACATAAGGAGAACTTGCAAGATTCATGAAGAATTCCTGAAAGCACTAACTGGCCAGTATAACCTACTTCATTTTTTCATTAGAGAAACATGCTCACCTTCAAGCAGGTTTGGGGAATCGTGCACCTACTGGGAAGTGAGTAACTCAGGAACCAAAAGTTACCTCTCTGCCCTCTCACACAGTCATAGTTTTACACCAACTGGCATTGTACAGATTTTGGCTTGCTGGTTTATTTTAAAATTGAGCACGTTAATGAATGAAAAAGCACCTCAATGTGTGGACAAGTCTTTCCAACTAACCTCACACAAGTGAGATTCCCTTTCCTAACGTACACAAGTGAAACAAAAAATAAAGACTGAAAAGAATGCAAATCATCATTTGAGAACACTGAGAAGCTTCAGAGACACAACTGGAATTATGAATTTATTTCATCCAGCATATAAATCTGCAAAAATATTCCTATGGTCACTGTTGTCTATGAAGCTCTGATGTTCCCAGGGTATGTACACACACATATTACAGGAAAAATTAACACAGTTGTTTTTAATTCCAAATCTTTCTAAATTCTTGCTATGTGATTTACATCTTGTACAGTATTAGAATATAGATAATACAGTCTCCTTTTTATGGTAAGAAAATCTATACTTCTGTAATATCTTCTTTTGCAGACTTGATTTCTCTCCATTAACACTGCATTCATTAACACCTCTCACATTTATGCAATTAAAACCAATGCTGTTAAGCCAGTAGACTCTCTGCAACACAGCAGCCATGCTGGCCATCCTGGAAAATCATTGGCAAATACTCCAAATTCCACCCCAGTGCTGTGACATGACACAATTTTACTGCAGAACAAGAGGAAACAGGCCATAAAAAGCAGGCTTATGGCTGAGGCAATGAAATATGCCACTGCCATCGAAGCAAACCAACTTTAATGGTAAACTCAGTATATGGAAACTTGGTAACTGTGATCCTGTGAGGCTGGAGATGCAGTCACAGGAGATACTGCACTCCTGGAGCCAGCTGCTTCTTCAGACAGAGCCAGGGAGCTCACCTTGACAGCTAAAGAAAACAGCCACCTACACAGTTACTTAAAGAACCAAGAAGTAATCTTAGAATGAAGAGCTGTTACAGAAGATGGATAGGAGTATGCATCTTTCATTCATCAAATCCCAACTTCCTCCTCAACTAAAGCTTTAGGAACATAAAAACAAGACTCAGAACTTATGCCCAAAGATCTTTACATGCTTAACTGCTTCTTAAAAGGCTCGTCTTCGCCACAGATCAGAAAGGATGAATGAATGAAAACATTTTTCAAGGTCTTAAAATACATGTTACAGATGTTACAGATGTTAGAATTCTCCTCCTTTATTTTCAGTTTAATTCAACATTTCCAAGTGGTGCCTATGGACTACCAAGGACTCAAGGCATCACTTAGCAGCCATGGGAACAGAAGTATTTAAGAGTCAAGTCTCTCTGCACATGGTACAAAGGAGACTCAAGTATGAAAAAAATAATTTTTCCTTAAGGTCTGACTCTTATCAGGAATCCTTAGAGTGGGATTTGTACACTGTTTCACACAGGTTTAAGATGACACTTAAATGTTCTGCAGGATTAAAAAAGAAAAGAGAAATACTATTCTGAGAAACATATGACTAAAATTATCATTGTAAAAGGTAATTCAGTGGCTTCAGAGTAGCTGAGTTGCATAATGGTCACCAAATTATTTTATTTATAAACACAAAAAATAGGCTTTGGCAGATGACCTTGGCTGGTTTTTCTTCATTAATCAAACTTTATTGCTTCAACTATAAAGAACAGAGCAGTTTGTCATTCAAGCAAGAGTAAAATATATACACATACACATTAAGAATATAATAGCTATACCTGATAACCTTCCAAAATATCCATATTTTACAATAATTACTGTTACATGAAAGAGTCCTTTGACCAGCAACATAAAAATAAGCCCTGGGATTAAAATTTACCATCGCAAGCAACTTATGAAGATGTTTTTTTTTCTCTTTTCCCTTTTTTCTATAAACCCTGGATCTACTATAAAAACCACTGGGACCGTGACAAGCCTGAGAAGTGGGCCCATGAGAATCTTATTAGGTTTAAGAAAATCAAGTGCAATGCACCTGAGTTGGTACAGCCCCTGGTATCAGCACAAGCTGAGGGATGAGGGTACCAAGAGCAGCCCTCCTGAGAAGGATTTGGGGGTGCTGCTAGGTAAGAAGCTCAACATGATCCAGCAACGTGCACTTGCAGCCCAGAAAGCCAAATCATTCTGTGATTTTGTGGCTAAGTATTTTACAAATAGAGTGAGAGAGCATGGATACACTACCAGTGGTTTCCCAATAATGGGGAAATTTACAGAAGATCAGAGGGCTATGGCAAGGGCTTTATTTTGGACAGTATTTAAATAAAGAACAAGCTTTTAGTTGGAAGAAAACCAGGTAGAAATAGGAGTAAACCATTTCCACTGCACTCACTCTCAATCTGCTGCAAATTAACCCAATTAGTTTGAGAATATTTTCCCCCTCAATACAAACACCTCCCTAGATCAAAATCAAAAACATTTATTAACTGATGCTTCCAACTGTGACAGAAATTACAGTCATTTTTGTAGTAGAGATGGTGTAAAAATGCAATCTAAAAATATGATTAAAAGCTCAAAAGATGAGTAACCCAAGTTCATCTTGGAAATGGCTGTTTGGATACTGCTAAAGAAATGCATTTGGAGTTAATTAGTTTGCTTTTTATCTGTTCCTCAATTAAGAACTTCCTACTCTCCCTTAATCATGAAACAGCTATTAAATTTAACAGACCTGTCTAGATGACCTTACACAAGAAGAATAAATTAATTGAACAGATTTTCTTAAAAATATGAGAAGCGTTTTAATGAAAATAATGGTACTAGCAATGTTCTGATCCTTCCAGACTTTGTATCATATCAAATCAATCCCATATATAACATCTGAAATTCCTCCTGTAACTCTCATAAAATAAGTATTTTGGAACACTGGTTATTCAGGTATTTCCTGAGAGCAGATTAATTCTTTATACCCTTTACAAAAAAAAACAACAAACAAAAAACCCATCAAAAAGGTGCCAACAAGTGAGAGAGCACGCATGGGTAAATCATGTAGTATTTCAATCATTAACACTACATTGCAAAGAACTAGAATAATGGGAAAAAACCCTCTGGAAGATGTGATTAGAACACATTTCTACATACAAAACAAGGACTCATCCCCTCAGTGTAGTTCCTTTAAATCCTGCTGGAATCCTGTTGGATTCCTGTTGGAATGTGGGGGGTTTTGTCCAAGAAAAGCCTTCATGTGTCAGAGCAATTCCCTTAGTGTTTTTCCCTTCAGAAAGTCATTCCAAGTTCTGTGCTGCACTTTCTCCATGTGTGAATATGACAATAAAGGACTAGAGAGAGCTACAAAGCTGAACAGTGATGTTCACAGATACCTGCTGCTTTCTAATGCATTCCAGAAACACTTCTTTTTCAAAGGGCAGAAAAACCACAACAGTAATCTGCTCTGCAGTATTCATTCACCCCGCAATTAATTCACTCAACAAGCAGCTGAAATGCCCTGTTAAACTTTAGTAACCAGGTTAAAAAAATCAATATTTTTTTAAAGAAAGAGGTCATAATTTCTCAGATCTTAAAAAAAACACAAACAACCCAAACCCACACAGTGTTGTTATATTCTAGGTTTGCCAAAAACAATGAAAATACACTGTCATAAACATAGAATCATATTGCCACTCATGCTATGAGGATGGTGGTACTGGGGGAAAAAAAAAAGCATGGGAATCCTAAACAAAGGCCAAAGCTACTTTACCCACCAGGTGGGCAAGCAGAATCTTAGATGCAGAAACCTACCTCAGGAGACTCAAACTTACTGAGACATATCAGAATGGAGATGTGAGAAAATATTTTACACATATTTAGTAAACTAAACACAGGCCTTCAGATGTCCATTAATCACCTCAACCATTTTAAAATCTGCTCAGAATGAAGCTTTGTCCATCATTGTCCTGGGTGACTTCATACAGCAGTAGAAAGGCTAGTTCTCACTGGTTTAACAGAGCAACAAAATTAACTTCCAAGCACACAGCTTAATAAAATGATACTTTGCACCCCAAAGAAAGAAGTCTTCTAGGGGCATCATGAACAAATTTGATAGGGCTGTAAAACAAAATTATCTTTATATGTCTCCTAGAAGAAACAAGGTACTAAACACAGATGAGAAAGGAAAACCCTTTTAAGATTGGGGTGAAACAATACAGGAATGTGTCAAGATTTTTAATCTAGATGCTTGACCTCAAGGCTAATTGAGAGTTCCTGCTGTCTGTACTGTCAGCCCCATATTACACAGGCAACAGAAATAACAATCAAAAGACAACAATGGTAAAAAGGCATATTATCCTGACTTGCAAATTTCACCTATTAAACAACTGCCCCTGTTGATGCTGCAAGTGAGAAAGCAATAGCATTCTTCAGAAAAAATCATGATTTCATGAATCTGCAAATGCAGCTGTGCCAGGCATAAGAGTTATACAGCATTTGCCCAAAGGTTACAAAAGAAGAGCTTCAAGAATTTCTTGGCTTGTTTTACAGCAGTTCAGTACTGCTGACTATCAAAATAATTTCTGAAAGTATTCATTTTTCCTGAACCTAACTGCAGTGTGGAAGCCTGACTTTGACTCTTCCAGCACCAGCTCTCTTACCAATTCAATCAATCCTTTTTATTTAGAAAAAATATTTTATTATATGATTGTTTCAGTCCCTTGCACTTGATTTATCTACCACTGCAGTGTTCTGCATGCTGACATCTATTGACAAAGAACATGGAAGAACTGAGTTCAGACCTTGGGATGATAACTTTTTGTAGTCAGGGCAAGACCTTAAGATAAAGAACATGCAAATCTGACTCAGCTCTTATGGTTCAAGTCATCTTGGGCAGCAGAAAGCACTGAGTAACCAATGGCTATCTGAACTCTAAGCCAATATAACTTTTAAGAAACATGATTGGAAGGACATTAAAGCCATGCCATCATTAACCACCTTCATTCAAAATCCCACTATGTAGGACATTACTGCTATCATTTTAGACAAACACACAATGCCCTAGATACACGTGGACCAAGGTGTATTGGTTAATACACCTTGGTCCATGTGTATGGACAATTTAATAGTTCTACAGAATTCACCTCATTGTTTTACTGTTAGTAGAAAAAGCCCTGACCAAGTCAACAGGGAAGAATAGCTGATGAATTTGCTTCATTCTTGGGCCTTGCAAGAACTGGATGCATAAAAAAGTAAGCCCCCTTTCTTTTTTAGATGGATGCAGACAGCAACAAATACAGACTGTTAATACAGGAAGCAAAGCAGCAAGGATGGCAACATATTGGCTCAAGTTTTTTTTGAGAGACCAATGCTGGAGAGACACAAGTGAGGTTGCAGGCTCCTTGAAGCCCAGCAGTACATTTTTGAAAGCAATCTTCTGGTACAGGATTTTGTGTCCATTGCCTCACTTCTTTCTTCCTCTTCTCTCTTATCCTCTACTCCAACAGGGTAAGAGGAAGTTTTCAAGGTGAGGTAGATGAAAGAGATGGGAATCGTAAGGGAAGCCTCCAGCAGACAGAATTGTGGGATTCTCACTCTCACTGCTCTCCTGCAAGGAGTCCAGGCCACCAAAAGATTGAGCTATGTTAGCTCTGTGTATTATTTGTGTAAACAAGGGGGAAAGCACGTATATTTGTAATATATATTCAAGGACAGGTCCCTCCTCCAACCCCTTTTAAATATTTTGCCTGTGATCTGCTAAAAAGTCTCTTTTGAAACCCAGGTAAAGCACTGGTTATCCTAAATAATCACCCTAAACATTCACCTTCACAGTTTCCTAAGTTGGCAAGTGTAAGAGAACACACCTAAGATAAAACATGTGGTTTCCACTCCAAAGAAAGAGAAAAGATAAATGAAGCCAAGCTGTTTCCATATTTTTCAATATGATTTAAATAACAGACCTGTTTTCTAGGCTGGTACATATCCTCCAATGCACATGCTAGTACCCTTTCCAAACTGGAGGAAGACTATTTAAAAACTGCATCCGCTACCACCAACCCCCCATTTGAAAGTTTCCTTCTTCCTTGACCCAATGCCAACACGATAATTCCACATGAAATGGGAGTGTAGGAGGGTATTATTGGCACTAAAGCATGGGAATAACCTGCGGGAGGAAAAGCATTTCTCTTATTCCTTCCTTAAGCATAACTTCTGCAAATAAAATAGGGGAAGTTTGGACAGAAGAAATGTCTGGTTTAGCACAGAAACTGAATTCAAAGCAAGAAGTTTATCCTAAGGAAAACTTAAATTTTTCCTTCCTTACCTGCAACAGAGAAATTAGAAGGCCCACAAGGATTTACAGAACATGCGCTCTATGTGCATGGTGAAGGGGAGAGAAATGTCTGGCTGCAGGAGGCATCCAGGAATGACAAATAAGGATTATTTACATGATATTCCAACTACCTGCATCTATTACTTCAACAGACACCATGACAAGGCTGCTGTCAGCACAACAGTGTTGGGATTCTTCCTTGGCACAGACAGACCCCACTCCAGGGGGAAGCAGACATTTTTACAGAAGTCTGGAAGGAGGCTGCTAAAACCAAAGGAAGCATTTTTAGTACCTCTTAGGTTTTAGAATACTGCCTGTGTATTTATACCACCCTTTCCCATTCCAAGCATTTTCCTGGGAGGAAAGTGCCCTGCACAGAAACATGGGGAGGCTTCCTTGCCCATATTATGAGGTTTTTTTCCATTTAAAGGAGCATCTGGTCTAATGTGTGTGTTTTAATTAAATGCAATCATTTGTAGCTCAGAAAAAACATATACAAAAAGCCATACTGAATCAACATAACTGCAGCTAGTGACATCTAGATTCCATAGTAAAACAATAAATACCCCACAACAGTATAGTTCTAAGATTAAAAAAGGGGGGAAGCAATTTCAATGAATTATGATCTGTGGTTCCTGCAGCTATTTACAAAAGAAAAAATCCTTTGATCTTTGCTATAAAGAACAAACAATACTTCTGCTGCAGTGCAAAGAAAGGCTGGATTTCTACTGAGTTGAGGCTGTATTCATTTGTTAAAAAAGGAAGAAGGTGACTGCAAGGAAACCAGTGCCATGAATCATTCCAATAATTCAGAACTATGCCACCCAGCTGCACATATCTCTTAGAGCCGTATGCAAAACATTACTGTACACAAGCAGGCAGATTAGCTCAAATAATGGTCTAGCCTAGCAAGACAGACCTCTTTTTGTTGGCTTGAATAAGCTCATACAACTTCAAATATGCAAATCTGAGCCCAGCTTAATTGTACTTGATTATAGGCGATGCTGGGTATGACAAGAGATAGAGTCGCTTCCAGTCAGGAAAAAAGTGCCAGTTACATCTATAAATCACTTTACTAATCAAAGAAACATAATCCAAATATCCCTTTGAGAAAATACCAAATTAACATGCTTCGTTTGGTTAATGCTTCTGTTTCCACTTGCTTCTAAATGTTTCCCTCTGGTTATGCCACCTTCTGACCCACTCCGCAACCTCAGCCTCGCAAAAGTTCTGTACTGTCTCGTTTCCATCTTGCCAGGCACAAGTGCAGTAGTTCTTCCTTGCACTACTACAAAAAGCAATTGAAAAAAGACATAAAGCTACACAGCGTTCTGAAGTTGATTGTGTTTGTTGCAATTTGCTACTTCATAAGGAGATAGCAATATAGGAATCAGAGAACCCTCCCTGTTCCCCGAAAATTCAGTTCTGCCATCTTAAGTTATAAGGCAGCTCAGGAAATCCAAGATGACTCAGAAAATAAAGCTATGGGGGGAAAAAAAAGGTGAAAATAACCTATCCTTTTGTTGATTTTAAAATAGTGGTGGTATAGCCTTAATGATATGAGGATACAAAACTGGTAAACTTCATATGGTGAACTGTCTTTTTAAAAATAAATTAATATCAGCTGATAGAGTTGGGAGCAACACAAGAGCTTCCAACGGCCTGAGAATTTTTTTAACAGTAGCAATTTGTCTAATAAAGGACATTACCTCTGCATACAGTCTCTACAAACTCTGAAGTCATCTTTACCCAGAGAGTCTTTCAAAATAGCACGAGGCACACGGCCTGACCAGGATGAGGCTTATTTAACACCAGTGCTACAGACATGAACTTCACTGGCTTTCATTGACTTCCCCTATTCTGTGTCCAAGATTCTCTTCCTGTAGAAATGAAGGGAAATTGTGGGACTACTGCATGCATTTTCTATGTGTGATCTGCAACTCCACAGTGGCATTTAGCTGAGCTTTTCAGACATCTGTGACCAAACTGAGAACTATTGCTTTGACCTGCATATTTGACATTTGATAGATGACTTCAATGAACTTCCTCTTCCATGACACTGCGTTTGGGAAAACAATGTGTTCTAATATTCTCTGCATGAGGTTTATGAAAGGCCAGTGAACTACCTTGGGCTTTTCTGAGGCAGCAGATGTCCAGCTACTCATTAAAACATACAACCAGTTAAACTTGGACAAAAAGGTACAAGAAGAGGAAAAAAGGTATAAGAAGAGGAAAAAAGACTTTCATGAAGTTTTATCTAAAAAGACAAAAATCCCAAGCAATATCTGTAAATGTACTATCTCATTCAAGAGTCTTTCAGGATAAAGCAAAATTATAGTTTATATTAATTCTAATCCAAACTTTCTCTCATTCTGATGCAGAAATAAAATCAATAATTTACTGTGCATCCACAAACAGCTTTTTATTTAATTTGACCTTGCAAATATAAAACCAAAACATTTTAACCTTGTATACTACAGCTAATTGGAAGTAAATTTTACTTCAGAAGATACAAGTTTAAATAGATTAATTGCCTCATCAAGGAAGAATAAATAATAAAAAAAAACCCCATAAAACAGAATTAGTACTGAGATTCATCTATAAAACCAAATGTACAAAGTTGAAGGCTGTGAAAAAAAATACTATAAACATTTGAAAATCACTGGTATGGCTGTAAGTCAATGAAATACAAGCAGGAAGCTCCCCTTTAACTATCTAAGAGCAGCATGCCAGGGCAGTGTTAACTGTTCTCTCCTGCTTTGAGAGGTTTGGTGCACGCAAACATGGAAATGATTTGAAACAACTGAAATATGACTGTAAAAAACAGGTAGACAATGATTCAAAAATTCTTGGGATTTAGGATTAGGCAGAAGCAGCCAACTAATTACACATTCTGTTTGTTTTAGCTGAGGGAACAATGAAGGTTTTACAGTTACTACATTCATCAAACATTTTTCACTGTTACACGGTAAACAAAATTTATGTCTTTCCTCCAAGTGAAGCAGACAGTGAGTCTGGTAGGACTGTTTTTTCTTTCCTTAAGCATTTGTTTCTTCACTTGCTGTTTTTCTCATATATAAGGTCTCCTGAGGTATATCTGAAGGCACATTCACCTTGGTATTCATAAACAGTGTTTATATGAGGCACACCATTTACAAGGGCATTTCCTCATTCCCATCACTTTTTGAGGAGAGGGGCCATTGACTAAATTTTTTTAAATTTAAATGTTTAACTGATGGCATTTGCACCATTACTCCTTTCATCATTAGAACTTTTTTCTATGTTTTCCTGTACCTGGGATATTTCAGTGAGAGCAGAGAAAACATATACACAGGCACAAGTTCTACTCTGTAGAATACTTTAAAAGAAAAACTTTAAAGAAAGCAATACCCTTTTGTGGTTTTTTAGAACAGGAGATCCAATTGTATTCAAGGAGCAATTTTTTCTGGACCCCAGAGGGAAACTTTTCCATGGTCAGGATGTGTGCAGCATGCTGTGAAAAAACAGCTGAGCTCTGCCCCATGGTGCATGAATGTGGGGTTCTCATCACTGAAGGGCCAAAAGACGTACTCATTATCTCTATCCCTTTTAATTCTATTTTATAAAAGTAGCTATTTTTCCCAGCTGATCACTGTCAAACCTTCTTTTGGATATCCGGAAAGAGCCGTGCACCATCTCCACCTCTCTCTCACTCTCCCTGTTCCACTGGGAACAGCACCTATTGTAGATACACAACTGAGCATGCAGAGCAAGAAAATCACCTCTGAGAAGACATCTTTTTATCCTTCAAAACAATCTGCTCCCTCACCATTTCCCGTATTAATTCTTACAATATTTTTATATTTACAGAAAAAATAGGGAATTTCTTTCACTTGTGTAAGAAAAATAATGATTCCGTACGGACATTTTCAGGATGAAAATATACTCACAAAATTTCCAGAAAAAAAATTTTAAGTACCTGATAAAAGTCATGTAGACAATTATGCTGCATTTTCTAATTTCCTAAGATAGCTTAGGCTCAGTTTTTAAGATAAAGTTTGCTGTCATTTGGTCCATAAATGCAAGCAATTGGGATTCATGGCTTCACACACCACTCTCATTATACGTGCTCACTGCAAATGCTTGCAGTGTGGATATCACATTCTTAAAATAGAGTGTTTGAAAATAATTTAGTCTTTTACATGAGGTCACATTTTCTCAAGGCACAGTATAATTTTTAATTAATGCTGGAGATCCTGTATTTTTGAAAGATTATGATTATGCAGACTTTATAAAAACACTTAAATTAAAAAATGAAGCAGGTGCTTCAAGTTTCTGCAGAGACATGAGCAGATCTTTGGTTACAATTTTTAAGTGCCTATTCATTAGGCTCCTCGTAGGACAAAGCTGTGCATGGAGCCAGCTGGCTTTCAGGTACTTCTGCTGCTGTCCAATTTAACTGTGCAAGTGGTGCAGCATAATAATTCACAGGCTGAGATCACAAGTACAGTTACACCTTAACAAAACTGAAGATGATGAAAATGTTTGGCAGTGGAAAAAGCAGCAGTAAGAGTCAAATAAATACTATTTCACTAGGAATTCTGGGAAAAAAATCCTCCCTAAATGAATCTTGTTTATACAGAAGAAAATGGGAAGGTTGCATTTGAAAAATTATCCAGTAATAGATAATCTCACCACGCTGAAATTAAAATTAAAATTTAATTTTTAAATCTAAAGTAATTTCAAATCTCACCATGCTGAAATTAATATTAAAAAAATACCTAAAAGACACTGCTCACAACATACCACCAGCAAAGTGTTTAAAATACAAAATCAAACAGAAATCCACCTTAATCCCTTCCCCTGCTCCCTGAACATTAGAACACCTTTAAAATGTAGATGTAAAATAATTACTTGATTGTGGATACAAATTACTATGATTGTTAAAAAGATCTGTTGTTATATAGCATGTTTGTATACAGACTTGCATTTGTGGCATAGCACAGCACAAGCAGCAATAAATCTGCAATATTTATATACACACAGTTAGGTGTAAGCCCAAATTTACACCCCCAGAGACAAGGGATATCACTCCTAACAGGGCCTCACTTGGAACTGATCCAGCTTTTGAACTGTAGATTAAATACTATTTTTATTTTCTTGGGAAAATAAGGTAAAATTTATCATATTCAGGCAAGAACAGAATGGCAGGGTTCACAAGACAGATGGTGCCTGAGTACTACAGCAGTTGTCACTTTGTTGTTCACTGCTGAGGAAATAAGGCAGAACAATAACTTTGGACTGGTATTTGACTTAGACACATAAGTACATGTCAGCCAATTTTTCTCCATACACTCATACATCCCCACATGCCTGTTATTTTTCCTATGAGATGCAAATTCCTTTTGCCCCCACAAATAAGCTGCTAGCAATTTTTGATTCTAGATGATTTATAGGCTTTAGCTTAGAATCAAAAGCTATCTTATTTTCCAGAATAAAATATGCTGATACCTAATTTAAGTATATCTGTGGAACTGGGATTTTGAAAGATTGTGAAAGAGGAGACTGTTCCTCAAAAATCACAACTTCCACAACAATACACAGGCAGATACTGGCAATTAACTTTCTCCTCTCATTGGCTCTGAGGGTTTTTTTTTTTGTGAAATTATGTTCTCAGAATCAGGTTAAAAAAAAAAAAAAACAAAACCAAGGCCCAGCAGAGCTCTTTCTAAAGAGAGTTTGGAGAGCATTCGCCACAGAAATGACGCATATGTATGTGATACACGGCATATTATTTACCACTAAAGACAAAATAGCTTTCTTGGCAATAACATGATCCTATTTCAATATAAATAACTGCATTACTTTGATTTAGATGTGAGGCATTACAAAGGTTTTACAGTAAGTAATTTTGCTTTCCATACTTCCCCAAAGTGTTTTGATGTACAGACCCAATTTCTTACCAGACACATGGAGCTTGCACAGCGTGCACAGTTGTCAACCATTTCTCCTATGCTACACACCCTCAGAATCCAACCCATACAGAGCTTCCCCCTCCTTAAAACTACACACACCTCAATGAAAGGAAGTACTCAAAGACAGTATTTATAAAGGAGTTAGTTTAAAAGCACCAAAAACCTGTATGTAGTTTCAAGGAAGAAGGAATCCTTTGTAATAAATTATAAAATATTTGCATGTGTACTTTCTCCATATGAATTCATTCAAATGCTGTGGATTTTTAAATAAAAAAGTACAGAAATTTTAAAAATAAGTACCAATGGTATCTATTTTCCAAATCCAAACATCCCAAAATAAATTTACATTAGCTTCTGATACAAATTTGTTAATAACCAGAGCAAGAGCAAAACCAGATATAGTATATTAAATATTCCTGGAAAGGAGTTCATTAAAAGTCATCCTATTTGCTGATTTGTTACTGGAAAGCTTTATAAAGAATGGAATATGTATACAGAAGCAGATAAAACTGAACAGATTTTAGAGTATTTATTTACTCCTTACATTTCTTTCAACACAGGGAGTGACAATAAAGCTAAGAAAGAACGTAACAAGAATTCAACCCAAAAATAAAACACAAATTTCAAATTCCTCCATCCTCCCTATTGAAAATTTTTTGTTTCAAAACCACAGTGGCCATAAGAGCCCAGGCAGCATGACTACAGAAACACAGAATTAACTGACTGCACTGACATCAGGAAGCTAATTCATTAAACCTGCATGGACTAAGATAAGATTGACTGGAGCTGTTCATCTGAAAAGGCAGGCCTTGCATTTCAGAAAATATGGTTAATACAATGGTTCTGCATATTGAGCTGCTTACTGAAAGTTGAAAACACCAGTAAATCTGTATGACAAGTTGTTGTGGGCTGCTTTCTTAAGGTGGCATATACAAACTTGGAAGGAGATCAAAGGAGATCTACCATAAAAACGTTTTACCTGTTAGGGATTTCTATCAACCATCCTGCAGGCCCTGATCTCACCCTTTTACACTACACCCCAGTGTTTGAATGACAATAGCAATGTTTTTTCATTCTCAGGAAGACACTGCCATATATATTTTACCTTTCCCTCCATGTTTTGAAGTATAATGCAGAACATCTTGTATTCTGTAACACAGAATACCTTGATCATACCTGACAAAGCTCAGAGGACCCTTTTCAGAATGCTGATATGAGCAACTGTCCTTTTGCAGACCTTCGTTATCAAGAGTGTGTTGGGTGGCTCCAGCTTCCACAAGTGTGGTGTGCTGCTGTGCTGTGTGTGTTTGGTGATGCGCTCTGTGCATGTGTGCTGTGTATGTACTGTGATGCTGCTATTCCAAACTGGAAGATGGGTAATGAGAACACCAGGGAGCTGTATACATACTGAAGGCCTCTTCTGAGCTTGAGGATCCAGGCTTTTATGAACAGCTTAGGAGAAGATAATGCCTTTTGGCAAGACTTTAACTTTTTACTTCCATAATGTCTCTGAGGTGAGCTTTAATTACAACGATTCAGGCAAAATAAGGTGGGAGTTCTGCATCTGGGAGGCCACAGCAAAATTTCTCAAGATCACTTGCTGATTTATTAGAGAACTGTAATTCAACACTGGGCACAGTTTGGTCAGAAGTGTGGCCATGAAGATTTTTTTAACATACACCTTGTCAAGGGAATGAAGATGGTGCTTTTGTAATAATGATTAAGCAGGTTTTCTGCATCCTAATTTTCAGCATCCATACTTAATTTAACACACATTAATGGTGAATTATGGTTCTCTCAACCCCATATGTGTATTCTAAAAAGCTGTGAGACTATAAAAAAACCAGAGAGGACTTGTTTTTAAAATAAATGTATATGAATACATGAACGCGTTAGAGGGAGACAACAGAAAAAGTAGAGTTTTGCAGAAAAATGGAAATGAGCAAATGTGAGACAGGGTGCTCTCAGCATCTGCATAGTGCTAGACCTTAGAAAGCTTTATGAAATACAGTGATTGAATTTTCTAAAATCTTCCTCAAAAACTGTTTCTTACTGTATGTCAAACAACATTCTAACATGCTGTTAGCTTGAACCCTAAGAATAGTTTTAAAGCAAAAGAATTCATGCCAGATATCTCAAAAGAAACCTTGTCTGCTCTACAGAGACACATCATCAAGCCTGGCAGAAATAAAATTAGAACAGGAAATTTTGCTATAGTTGATGCTGTGGATGAATGTTGCTCCACCTTCCTGCTAAGTTATATATGGAATTCTTCCATACCTAAAGATATTATTTTCACATGGAAAGCAGAGGGAAAAGTATGTGTGTGTGTGTGCATATAGATAAGATATCAGAGTACCTGCAAGCTCT
Source organism: Molothrus ater (assembly GCF_012460135.2). Taxonomy (NCBI): domain Eukaryota; kingdom Metazoa; phylum Chordata; class Aves; order Passeriformes; family Icteridae; genus Molothrus; species Molothrus ater. The sequence goes on from NC_050478.2 coordinate 61,772,868, forward strand.
GTGAATGAGACTACAAGAGGAAAAATGAAAGAAAATAGGACTAAAAAATTAAAACATGAAACAAAACCCCCACAATAATTCAATTCATAGCTGTGAATGAAAAATTTGGGGCTGCAATACTTACACAGCATTTGACTGGAAAGGAATAGAGGCACACCTCAGAAAGCCACTCCAGTGAGACCAGCAAATGTTGGATTTAGGGACAGAGCGACTGCGCTCACTTGATTTCTTATTAAGAGTATAAAGCACTGCTGTCCATCCACCATTTCATGGAGTGTTAGATCCATAGGTGCAAGGGAATTCAGGGCAGGTTCTCATCCTGAGGTCTTTGAAACTTTAAATGGTAAAGATTAAGCACATTCTGAAAGCTAACAACTAGCTCATTGCTTCAATGTCATAGATTATATAAGACAGGCCAAATCTTCCCATTAAGTTAAATTGTAAACTATGACAGAATGAAAGCAGCCTAATGAGAAGGTTCATAGATAATGCTTTACTTGTAAATTAGAATACCGAATAAAATCTGGAACACTGAACAACTGCATGTTGGCTGCTTAGTTCTATATTGGGAGATCTTATTTTGCTAATCCACTGATACAATACCTTAAATCCACTATTGTCAAACTCTCTCAGAAGTTTTCAAATATGGCCAATTACCAACTTTTATATATTGTATCTATAATTCAGATTATTATTTTTTTCCTTAGGATGTGAATTTAAATATAACCATTTTAAGATGTTCTATACATACAGAATTTAAAACCTGATATTCTGTTCCAGAGCATGATGCTAAAAACACCAGAAGTGCAGGTTCAATCCCCGTACAGGCCCTTCACTTAAGAGTTGGACTCTATGGTCCTTGTGGGTCCCTATCAATGAAGTATATTCTGTGATTCTTAGAGCTCATGCTATGTTTATAGAGAAATAAGGAACTTCAGTGTATCAAAAAAGCAGCAGAAAAAAATTTTAAGATTTACCTAAAACACCTGAGATGCAATTCAAACACTTTGGACAAGTCCATTGTTCTGAACCAAATATAATAGCAAAAAAACCCCCCATAAGGCATTGACTCAGTGACTGTAAACAGATTATAGAAAGTAAAATGAAATAAAGTTAAAACTAAGAGTAAAATCAAAATATGGGCATTCATAAACAGAAATTTATTTAGAGACCTATGCAACTCAATCTGCATGAGAGGCTTATTGCACTCTTTTGCATGACTGGAACTTATAGGAATTAAATACACAAGCACATACAATCATGCACTTTTCAACATACATCATTAAAAAAATCCTGTCTAAATTTTCATCATTCAGAATATGATTAATGCAGCCTATCAGAAGCCAGATGGTGCAAAACCAGAGCCATCAATCAAAATGAAAAGACCACTGTGTGCTATCCTGAGCGATGTGCTCTCAAATGGAATTTCTGGTCACAGATCCTAATGCACGATGTGCAGTGCCATAAACATCATGGCACTGCCCCTAAGGAACAGCCACAAACACAGCAGGCTTTGTTAGGCAAAAAAAAAAAAAAAGTAGAATTACTACTTGCTGCTGTAGACTCTGACTGGGAAAGGCTCTGCAAGCCAAATATATGTACTTTAAATAAAAAATTAAAAGCAATGCCTTTAATGAGTTTAATGTTTGCACTGATGACAGTACCTGTCAAACTGTGCACTTGCCATTTGATTTAATATGGGATCGTGCCATACATAAACAAAGCAGCTGCCACTGTCTGTCTGACACATGAATTGGTATTTAATATCTCTTCCCACACAGGACTTACAAATGGTTCATGTTTTTAGCTTTCTATTACACATTTTCTGCAAATGTTATACAGAAAACAAGGTGGGGTTTGCAATGGAAAACAGTGGTGGCTCACATCTTATAAGGTTTGTACCAAGCAGGCCTAGTACTTAAAACATCAGCCTGTAAAAATAAAAGGCATGAAGAAGCATAATTCGCCATACCATACACAAACTTCACAAATGATGCTATCAATATTAAAGGAGATGCCCAAAGGTGCAGCAGTAATAACATATAGGTGCTTTTACCTGGAACTAGCAAGGCAGTATGAAATAAAGGACTTGTTAGCATGACTGCTTGTATTTGCAGCATGAAGTGTTTTATCACAACACTTCTCTCATGTGTGTCATGTAAGAGAATATATCAAATTTTATAGAAATATATTTTGTGAAAAAATAAATATCACATTCTCTTTTAAAGACCTGCATAAACTACCTACATATCCATCTCTTTTTCTATAAGGCTTGGAGACTAGGTATGACTGTCATGATTGCATGAGAAATGGGAGGAAGAAAAATTAAACATGACTAGAGCAGCATTTATATAAACTAAATGTCATCCTTCAAGATCAACTTCTTACTTGCTTTCAGTAGTATTACAAAATTTGCTTACTTGTTTTCAGTAGTACTATGCATATCAAGAAGAAACTGTAATGCTTTTGTTCCTTTAAGGAGATGACTCCCCCCCCCCCCCTTTTTATTCTGATGATCACGAGATACCCAACCTTAAATTAATCATTAGCCCTTTATACAACCATTTATACTTCACTTAATGCAAATCAAAGAGAGGCAGTTTCCAGAATTACAGGAAGAATCTACAGTATCATGGAAAGATGGTTTTTGGATGCTGGAATCTCATCAAAATTTGAACTTATAGAAAATTATAGAGAAGATGGCGCCATACAAGCATCTCATACTGGAGCCTTTCCCTCAAAAAATGCATGAGAGGATGTATAGTTTCTTTTATCCCTCTATGGATGGGTACAGTTTTTTGGATGAAAAGTCTCCTATGTTCTTAAAATATCAGAAGAAAAAATTATATAAAGGAAATTAAGATGTCATATTAAAAGAATGAAAAAGGCTTTGTTAAGGTACACTTATAATAAAATCCAGGTTTGTACCTCTCTTCCTACTGACCAGCACCACTCCTTCCTCCTGATGCACTAAAGCTCAAGTACGCTGAAATTAACTGTGTGTTTAAGATGCTTCTTTCACCCTGAACTGGAACCCAAACCTCCCTTGCATGTTCACACTGCAGGCTGAACTGAAAAGTCTACTTACTCAGATTCTCCCTCCTTGCCCAAGGTTTGAAAGTCTTTCAAGCCTACTGTAATTCACACAAGAAGTAAATGTTAGTATCTGAGACATTTAACCTAATGTTGCCAATTTTGCTGTAAACATATATACAGTGTATACATGTGAGAAAACTGACATCATCCAGCATTCATCCCACAATTCTCGGGAAGGCTGAGCAATTTGTAGATGCCACAGGATGCTTGTCTAATTATATCTAAATACAACCACTCTTTGTCCCCTAAGATCACAAGAGTTTCCCTCCAACACAGGCACACTGAGAGCAAAATCACTAAGAGCATGTCTGAGAGAGCCCTGAATTTCACACACAGCTAGGACAATCACCAAGATTATGCATGGAAAATCCATGTGGTTTTGCTGTTAGATTCTGAGACTCCTCCTCCAGCTGCCCTTCAAAGCTGAGCTCTTGAGCTCACACTGACAGTGGCCAAACTGCACTGCATGGAGAGACAGCAGGAGAATTAGTTTCCTGTGTAGAGCAATCTAATGCCCAAATTATATCTACTGTTTTACACAGCCACTTTACTGAGACTTCTCTTTTCAACTGTATAACTAACCTCTCTTCATGCTTTTAAGTGGAATATAGTGCAGAGAGGAAATTATAACAAAATAAAAACTAATGGAGCGTCTCAAGTTCCAAGAGTTTAAATTACAGCAGAAGATGGAATAAGTAGCCAGCACTGACTTATTCCAAATGGGGAAAAATGTGATCCTATCCTAGCATGATTTATGCAAAATATACCAGATTGTTTCTGGATGATACTTGGAATCAATCTCAAATCAAAGGTTTTGTTAATTATGGGGTTTTGTAGATGTGTGTATGTGCATATATGCAAGTCTGTGCAGAAAATTACACCTTATTTTCAGACAAAAAGCCAAAAAATCCACATCTCCTTCACAACTTTATGTCAAAGGGTCAATAAAACATGATTTTACACAGGAATAATTAAGAAGAAAAAGAAATGGAATATTCTCACTCCATGGAAGAAAGTAAAAATCTACCCAAGATTTCAGGTACCAGAAGACTACTCAAAATATTCCAGTAATAGAAGTACTGATGCCTACTTGATTAACATCTAAAATTTTAAATACTATGTCAAATTAATTACAGTACACAGATTTCCAGTGAGAAGATGGGGATCTGAACATAAGCACAGTTATCAAATCTACCAGTGAAGTTCCCAAAACTTCGGTCTCTTGGTTAGTGCTTAAATAAAAGCAGGCAAGTCCAAGAGCTTGGTCACATGAATACTTACATCAATAGCAAAGTTTGAATAATGGGGAGCTGTACTACCACCTCTGTGGATGGGTTTCCACAACACTGTGCTCATGCACTGCTATATTTGATGCACTGATGCCTTCCCCTCCCACAGCCACTTCAATGCCATGGTACAGCTAAGTGGCTCCATAAAGAGGAAAATAATCAAGAAAAACAGAAGGGCAGGTGAACAAAAAAGAGTGAGAATGCAATGTTAGTACCTGAAGAAGATATTAAAGAAAGAATAATTAGAAAGAAAGAAAGAAAGAAAGCAAAAGAAAGAAGGTAGACTACATAAAGGAAAAACCCTTTTATTTTTTGAGGGGAGAAAGGGCAATAAAATAAAGAAAAAGGGAGGGGTTGGAAATGGGAAAAAGTGGGAGATAACTAGGAAATCCAATCCACTACAAACTGCAAAGCCAGAGAGGAAAAGGTCAAATGTGGTCTTAAGGAATAGAGAAGGAAAGATACCTGAACTTGAAATGCCCATGGCTAGTTATACACTCCATCACATTTTGACGTGATTTTGATGCTAACACAAGACTGAAGGGAGCTTTAAAAAACTGTAGCAGCCTGTTTATTTTTTGTGATGCCAAGGTTTTCCAGCAACTAATTTGAAAAACTCTAAAACCTTTCTTTTTTGTATTTTTTGTCTCAGTATCAGATCAATCAATGATGGACAAGGCATATAAATGATACAAGACATGAAGCAAAAGGTAATGTCTTTCTCCAGAAAATAGCAAGAGGATTAATGGGCATCAAAGAATTTGTTTTCCTTAAGTTGATATGGCATGTATTTAATGTCACTGTAAAACTTGTCTCACTTTATGTTTCAATATCTTTTGGAGTAGAATATCTTTATTTCAGGCAATCTACTGTACCAGGTAGCATTTACAAGCTGTACCAAGGAGAAAAACTGTGAAGTAAATAACCACTATTTTAAAACTGTTTAACTGGAAGAGTGGTTTTACATGGGGTGAAGGATTTATGTGGATTTCATGAGTTCATTTATTAAAACTGTTGTCAAGATCACTAATGAAGATATTTCAGTAATACATCTGTGAAACCTTGTTCAACACTTAAGTACAAACATCAACATATGGCACAGGTACACCTTTGTGTATAGATACAAACATGATTTAACAGACTACTGTTAAATAATTTTTTGAAAGGCCATTTAAAAAAAGATAGAAAAAACACCTCTCTATCCTAAAACAGGAAAAGCCTCTGTTCTGGAATAGAGGTAACAATCCCAAACAATTCGGTTAGCATCAGACAAGGTTAGATGCTTTAAATGTCCAACTACAGCAAAAGTTACTAGCATTAAATATGGATTTAACCAAAATATTAATCATATCTACTAATAATGTGTATACTTGTCTGCATATAGTCTAGGTTTTGTCTAAAACAAAACCAACCAAGAAAGCATTGGTTTTAGAGCAACAAATTCAGGAATTGGGTTCTTTGTTTCATGATTTTCTGGATGTAATGTGCACTTCAAATAAGACTGCAATTCCTTAATCACAACACTTCAGCTACAGAATCAAGACAGAGCAAATATGTATTTTTCTACAGCATATACAATGGAGAAGAAAGCTTTTTTGTTGCAGTGCTTGCCTTGTTTCTTTGCCTATTCTCTACAAACCCTGAAACAGTTCCTGGTGTATGAACAGCCCTTTCTAAACTATCTCTGTATTAGCTCACTCTGTGTTACAGATGGCACAAACTTAAACGTAGCTTAGAGTTAAGTCAAGAATAAGCAGGAGCTTTTGAGACAATTAGATTTTCTTCACTATCATCAAGTAATGCTCAAGTGTGCCATTAGCACGAGGCCACTGCATGGCTCTTCCAAATAGAAATTGCTTTTCTCTTTCAGTAGTCTTCTTTGAAGCCTCACATCATATCAAGAGCACAAAACAGCTTTATGTAACCTCCTCCAAACAGCAGCTCTGAACAAGAGAGAAGAGAACAGAGAAGAATGGATGTAGGTTACAATAAGAGTATTTCCATAAAAAGTGGTCATATCTGACATCTGAGATTTTAAATTAAACCCAAAATCTATTTCAAGGCAGGAGATAGCAAAAGGCTCTGGCCCTTTTGAGCAATAACCTAAAAAACCTTTTCATCTTACAAAACAACAAATCAGAGCACCTCCTTTAGAAAATTCAGATCATGGCTTATATCACAGGCATTGCAACCTCACAGTTGCCTTACAATTCAGTACAATGCTGTTCCTGGAATAAATAAAAAGCAGGTTAAAAGGATTTTTGTTATTTTCCAGGATCATATATCCAAGTAATTACCAAAAAAATCTGAAGGCTGACAGAGTACCACAAAAACTGCTTTCTTTTTTTCTGGCTCAAAAGTAAAACCTACACATTCACAGTATTCCCACCACACATCTTACAAAACACAGTTAATAACTGAGAAGCATTACTGTCCTTATGAAAAACAATAAGAATTGCTTGTGGTTTCAGCAGTTCTGTAATTTCCCATTTCCAGCCTCCAAAAATCATCCAAATTTGGTTTACATAAACATGCTAAATGCCATGCTTCACATGTAAAACAAACCACTTCCTAATGCCAGTAGCTTTTGAAGATGACAGCAGCAAACATGTAAGATGTCCAAGTCTGAGAGATCTGGAACTATGAACACAGAAAGATGTTAATCTCACCTGCCACATGTTTAGCGTTGCAACTACATTTTAGTCCTACTCAGCTACTCCCACAGCAATACTTCCAACTCTACAGGTGTCCAAGATGTCGATTTAAATGTCCTCTTATGAAACATGTTGTCCCACAGTGCAGACGCATCTTCAAAAAATAGTTTTAGGGTCTAATTAACAAGAGTAGTGTGGTGATGCCTGCCATTAGGAAGTTAGCCAACATCAGACATTTTAGTTAGAGTGGCTTCATTCAATAGACATCAGAATTTCTTTGGTTCAAATTGGCTTATTTGTGAAGGAGTCCTGGTACATGGGAGAAAAATGAAAGAAAGCAGCTTATCAGTAGGAAAACTAGTCCCAACTTAAGTGATTGACTTCCCATCTCCCCCTGTTTCTGCTGTTGGGATAAAGAGTCCTCATCTTGGTGAAGACAGTTTTGCTGGTTCTCAGTGCCACCACCACACCCTCCATTCTCCTGCCACAGTCTGTTTTTCCCAGAGGCCACCAGAACAGCACAGAGGTGGAAGGAATGCAGGACTTAACAGGTTTTTTTTATCAGAAGCCAACTGACTCCAAACCCTCACCCTTCACCTGGTACTTTACACTTGCTTTCCAATATTTTATGTTTCACACAGGTGCCCATGATGATTCCTAAACAATGCCACAGCCCTGGGCATGGCCATGATTAATATGCTGTGTTATTGTCAATGAAAACCACTTGGAGCATACAGACATGCCTCCTAAGGCAGAGCCAGAAGACATCCCACCTGTTTCATAGTGGCCCCTGCCTGCTTCACTGTGAAAATAGTTTCACCCCCTCATTACTTACAGCCTATTTCAATGTTAATTTTTGAAAAATTTCTGACATAAAATGTCAACTGTCCAGGAGAGCTAAGGAATGCAGCAGAAGAAACCTCAGTTTAAGGAAACTGACACTCGATTATTTATTTTCCATTAAGCATAAGGTCTGTGTACTATTGAAATAATTGCTTGAAAACATCATAGGTCTTTTAAGTAGCAGCAGCCATTAGTACCTTAAGCATAGCCTTGTTATAATCTTGTCAATAATGTTCCTTGAGTGAATTATGCACATATCTACCCTTATCAAAGACAACAGGACATAACTCCCTGGTTCCCAAAATTGCTTATGAGGCTAAGAGCTGACAAAAAAAATCCTCAAAAAACCAAGAAAATATTTTCTGTCACCTAATTGTGTATCACAACACATTGGTCCATATAACTTGCCAAACACACAGGCATTGTCTACGGGATTTTGCTCTTTTGCATGTTTTAACATTTCCAGAATACATTATTAAAGAACATTAGAAGCATGAGGCTTAAAGATTTTACAACTATTTTAGCAGAATTTCATCAATTACAGCACATTTTGAAATAGCAACTATTTTTTTTAATCCTGAGCACACCTTCATTTTGGGAGAAAATCTCTCAAAAAACTCTTCAAATCATATGAGTGTTGACTATACTTCTTACTGGGCTGGACACAGTATATGCTAAAATAAATCTCTAAAGCGATAAGACATGACCTTATTTTTTCATATATTTATTCATATATGTTGTACAGCAAGAGATTCAGGCTGCAAAAGGCAGAAGCAAAGAAGGAGCTGAGTTTTAAGCACAACTCCCAGGGGATTTCTCAGTGTAACAGCCCCGTGCTGCCAGAGGCGTGTACGGACATGCCCTAAGGTATCCCCGGGTACCCTCCCAAGAAAGCAAGGCAGCAAAATGTGTAGTAGTTCTGATATACTGTGATTACAATATGTAAAAACGTTCTTCTGCGGAGCAAAAATTGAGGATTATAGTTTTAAACAATCACTCCAGGGCTAGACTGAATGCTTAAACTCATCTGACAAAAAGAAATGGAACTAGCGCTCTGCACTTCTGAATTTGGCCATTAGGTGCATACTGGACCCTGAAACTCCTATTAAGCTTAAAACCTGTTGTTTTGACCAGGTAAACTATTATAACAGCTACTTTACCAGCTTTAAAAACAACTGGCTCACAAATTTTAAAGAGCAAGGGTAATTTCAGAGAGTGCTCAAATTCCATTATTTCTGAGCTAAATATCTACTTCAGACAGAATAAAATTCTTACTGTGTGAAAAGTGAAACCTCACAGTGTACACACAAAAAACATTCAGCAGAAATTACTTGTGTGCAAACATTATCTTTCATTAAGTGAATTAAGTGAGCATGCAGGAAACTGGCAGAATACAGCTTCTCAACTATCTACTTTTACATTTTAAAACATTAAAGTTGTTGTTGGTAAAGCTTTATGAGGATGTCAATTTTATAATCTTTTTCTGATGGTCCTAGAAAAAGATTAACTGTATTTAAAACTGGATGTGCTGTTCTATGGCTAACTAGAGAAAAGATACACAACAATCAGAACTCAACTCTCAAGAAAGCCAGACCATACATATTTTTACTCTACATAAACATGGAAAAGCAAGTACTTCAGAACAAGGAATGGCTTAATCTAAAACCACAGTGCTATGTATTTTTACACATGCCAGCTGAAATAAGTTTGAATAAATGGCAATCACACACCTGGAACAAGATATTGCTCAGCATTTCCTAAGTTAGTTCAGAAAAGAACTAACTAATTATTTAGTTCTGAAAAGAAAGAATTTTAGAAGATACTTATTTTAAGAACAACAAAAGAAAAAAACTGAGAAAAGGCAGTTCTTTTTATGTGCCTGACATGAAGAATTCAATATATTTGCTGGGCATTAAAGACTGATGCAAAAATGGCTAAAATGAGCTTTGTCTGTGGCACAGTATCTGAAAGACCTGCAGGTTCTGTAGTCAGAGGCTCTGTAAAGCATTTCAGTAACACTAGGTAAAAGAGAGAAGGATCAAATCTGCCTGGATAGGAGAAGTATATAATGGGCAATTTTTGAGATTTGCTGTTGAATGGTTTTATCTGAATAATGAGAAGGGCAACTAGATGGTAATTTACACTTGTTTAGGAATTAAAGAATACAGGAGCTCAGCTTATTCTCTCCTGATACCAGCAGAGTATCTCTCCTTCTTTTCCATTCCTTCTGCAGGAGGAATTTGAAAGCTCTGCCTCCTCTGCTGCTGAATTAAGGCCTCATTGGATAAAAGATAAAACTCAACACCTGGAAGTGGAAGGGAAAGTAAATCCTTGTTTCCACATCTATAAAAGTCCTTGGTTTTCATCTGGGAATGAAGACCCACAAGCATTTAAATGTCTTTCAGGATGCTGTAAGTTACACTAGATTGGAAAATATATATTGAGGTAACATTTTCAGGGGGACAGTTACTGTTTCTAAGAGCTATTGGCCTCCTGACCATGCATAAATAGTAACAAGGTTAGTAAGGTTAGTATAGCTACTTCATCAAAATATCACTTTCTGGTTTAGTGAGTGAAATGCAAGCATGGAAGAATGAACACTTTCTGATGTTCTGATTAATTTTTCTCCTTACTGTGAGATATCTCATCCTAAAAAGATGAAGTACTGTCAAATCTTTGTAGCAAGTCTTGTTTAAGCCACTGTAGTTAATGAGATTTTCACATCTGTTTTAACTACTACTACTAAGCACAAACTTACCCTTAAGTTTTCTTCTTATCTATTTCAGAAAGGTTCTCAGAGAAAAATTGTTTAATCAAGAAAGAAATAATCCTGGAAGCCACTAATTCCAATCACTCATGCCATGATCCTGCATCACCAACTCTTTCACAAAGTCATTATGAAATCTTTTTACACTTCCTGAAAATGATCTACAAAATAGCAAACAACATGTGCCCCTGTCCTGCCCTCAAATCCTTTGGCCATGTAAACAGAACAAAATAGAACTAGAGCAAAGCTAATACACACCTCCAGTAGAAATAACTGTATTCCCAACTAATGTTAGATTTAATACAAAAATTAAAAGCCCTCCCCTAGACTGCAACACTCATGAAATTGGAAGCTGAGGTGGAAATTAAAAGCACAGAGCAAGAAATCTGCAGTGAACTTGTTGCAGCCTACAAATAGGAAGTAGTTAGGAGAAGGAAAACCTTCACTGTCTAATGGAAAATATGGAAAGGCCATAACTTTAATACAAACTTTCACTTGTCCTTTCCCCTGCACTTGTACTCTCAGATATATACAGAATATGCTTGGAAGCAACAAAAGAGTGGAGGTACAAAAATCACCCATCAAACAATTGTACTACTTTTAATAATATATTAATGGTCCTAAAACAAAGATCAAAAGCGAATATATTTAAGCATTTCTATTCCATTCCACATTGTGTGATGACTAATTTGTAAAGAGTGTAGAAGTCCTCACAACTGCAGCCAAAATCATTTGAGAATACTTTGATATAATGCCACAAAGGATATGAGCAGGAAGACAGCAGAAGTTACAAATGGCCAAGTTCCATTAAAAGTGCTAATAAAAGAATAATGGAATTTCCTTGTACTATGAATAAAAAGTGTTTTGTACAGGAGAATTAAGGCATGGAGAGGAATATCAAAGTTTCTTGTTCACCAGTTGCATCTCCTTATTAGATCTTAATTGACTTACTATTACATTTACCTTGAAATGTTTCAATTCAAAGGAGCAACAATCCCATTCAAAATGTTATCACACTAGTTTCCTTTATTCTTCATGTTTCTCCATTAAGGCCATTTTCACAGGCCATTAGTATCAGCTTCACCAATCTTTGTAAATAATGTGAGACTATTTATAAAAGAAGTACTAAGCAGAGATGAATTTAACTTGAAATTATTAAAGCTATGGAATATAACTGCTGTTTTACAATGTATTTTTAAACTAAAGTTTCAAGTGGCTGGTAACTACAGAACTCTTCCAGCAACAACCTGCCTGATAAATTTAATCCATTCATTTACACACTGTGCTTCTCATTGACATATGTGTAGTTACACATATGTTGCATATGTGCATGTGTTCCTACAAAGAGATAGATGCACATACATACTTCTGCCACCTTCTCCCAAATATAAAACCTAGCTGTTTTTTCCAATATGTTTGGTAAATGGCCAGGAAAAGAAGAGATAGAGTTCAGAACTTTCCTTTGCAATGTCTAAACAACAACAACAACAACAGAAATGTTTCAAATCTTTCTTTGTTTTAATGGATACTTGCAAAATCACTCACACTTCTCAAAACAGAAGCAGCAAAGACAGACATCTCATACTGCTGACAAATTTTTAAAGGGTTTTGTGCACTTGTTATAAGAATATGCCCACAGAGGCATCAGAGATAGGAGGAACACCATGAAAATATTTTAAAACTTACTCAAAATTCCTTCAGTCTGCTGCTTAATGCTCTCTTCAGCATAACATCCAGAAGAACCCCATGACATAGCTATAGCACAGAAATACTGTGATCTCTGTCTCTCGGGTCTCCAAAATCTTCTTGTAACAACTTTATTTTTTTTAATTTCACATTGCAATGAGAAAGGACCCTCTTTTTTCCCCTAGATGTTAGAAACAAGTTCTAATGATGCGTGTTTCTATTTCTTCCCCAAGACAACCACCAGGCTGTTCACCCAGCAGCCTCTTTGAATGATGCTTTTGTGATCAATAGATAATTCATTAGTATCATGTATCTCAGGGCCTAATTGACACAACAGGCCAAGCAACATACTCTAGGGTAACACAGTTCCTAAACACAGAGAAAAAAAAAGAGGGGAATCCAATACCACATGCGGTCACTTTGCAGGATTTAATGCCAGCCTATAAATTATACTTCTACGAGGTTAATGCGAGTCACTGGTTTCACCAATCAGAAAATGCACCTTTTCAAGCTTGGCTTAAAGAAACAAAGAAACATTTATGTGACAGCAGAATTTAAGTAACATGCTCAGCAATTTCAATTTTATCATTTCTCCTCAATTTTGCATCAAACAAGAAATATAGTTACCACAAATGTTTGGAATGTTTCTTAACAACAAACTGAGATAGTATATTTTTTTCTTACCTTATGATCATATGGGTTGTATGAATGAAACAGCTGGGACAGATCCTTCGTTCTCTGTTTCTTCTGTAAAGGATTATTAATAAATAAGCCATATTAGAAAAGTTAAAGGAGAAAGAGAGAAGCTACTGATTAAAAAGCTGTATGCAGGTACAAACACATTCTCTCCCCACTTTGTTAATGAAACTGTAGTTATGAAGAGTAGTGTATGCAGATTAAGGATATTAAATATTACAGGAAATAATTAACATATATATTAACAATATTAAGGAAAATATCCTTAGTAAATAATAAACATTTATCTGTGGAACCTCAGTGGAATGTGTAAACAATTCACAATATATCATAAATAATATTTTAGAATACAGATAATAAAACTGAGAGATCAGGCTACAATCTTGTAAAGACTTGTCTACTATTCTAGCATGTACATGCAGTATTGCCTTATAGAAGACCAGGTGTAAAGGAAGTCAGTTTGAAGAAGAATCATTTATTATTTGTCAATTTCTTTTGATGCTAATATTCTCACTGCTTTGATTGTGGAAAATTAATAGGTGATATCTCATTTAATGCCAAGGCAAAGGGAAAAAAAATATTTGTTCTGTTCAGAGTATAGTTCAAAGACAAAACCTGCTTGATCCAACTCCTGAATTTAGCCAAAGAGCTTTCAGTAATTTCAGCTGATGTTAAATAGAATTTCTCAGCTGTATCCTATGGGCAGGAAGAGGAGAAAAACATCCTTTGTCTTTAATGCAGGGATGAGTCACAAATGAGTTCAAAGTTTTATTATGTCAAAATCACTGTTTACTTATCTCATAGCTGGGGAATGCAAATCATTGCATGTTGGAAAATGTGTAAAGGGGAGACAACTGCAAGAACTCCTTGCTTGCAGTCTGTACCAGTGTCTTATTTAGCCATTGTTTCTGTGAAAGTAGTTTTATAGCTAAGCTGGAAAGATCTCTTTATGTTTCCAGCATGCTGGGAGCTACATACACAGCTGCATGACTGCAGAATTTATTTTAACTTCTGGAAACTATAGGGCAATTTACTAACTTTTGATCATGCAACATGAACTATGTATTTTCTTTCTTTACATAGTTTTTATTTTCACTGAAATGTTAAGCAACTTACAATGACTTCTTTTCTGGTAGTACAGCTGTAGACAGTCAAAGTACTTAAAATACTATAAAAATTATTTGGAGAAATGTGATAAAAACTTAAAAAGAGATATGAACATGATTACAAAAAAGAATGCTTGAAAAAAACTAATTTAATGTAGCATCATGCAAGAGGAAGACTAAAGCGCTTGAGTTTTGGTTATGGAAACCCCACTAATCTTTTTAGGAAGAAAACCCTACAAAACCCAGAAAAAGTCCAAGTCTTGCTCACTATTACTGAAGACTATTTCTCTTGCATTCTTTTGATTGCACTTACTTTAATAACACTCAGTAACATGATATGATGGAAAAGCAACCATCTTTCACCTTCAGACTCACCAAAATGCTGGTTACACATTGAGCTAGAGAAAGAGTGAAGATGGCTTCCCTCACACAACACACTGACACAGTCTTAATCTTTTTGTTGTTATAGAAAATTATGGTTTCTTTCCTACCTTTCCACAAAAGTTTTATTTTTTTTGTACAAAACCAAAACTCTCATGACTGGGGAAATGCTGGAAATTCCTAATAGAGAAAAACATGCAATGAAACTTCTCAAGATGCAGATGAAGAAATGCCCCAAAATTCCCAGGATGCCCCATAGGCTTAGGTGAACTAAATCTAAACAGCATTTTATTGTTTTGTATGGAATCTGAATATATACAGATAAAAATGTCATAAGCACAGAGTTAAGGTTGCTTAGTGATAACTTCTGTCTTTCTACAACAAAAAGCGTACTTTAACTCAGATCTCTAGAACCCAAAAATATGTAGTATTTCAAAACACACACACAGGACAAGGAATTCATGCTGCTCCAATGGTAATCCCTTCAACTCCTACAGCTGGCATGAGTCATATGGTATGAATAGTAAGTTTTTGAAATAAAGAAGCAGCATGGTTCACAGCCCACCTCTGCAGTACAGAGCAGAAGGTAAAGCAGGCCTCTCCATGTCTAGAGGCTACAGTGGAAAGTAAAGAGTCCAAAAGCTGCTTCTCCTTCATCACCTCCAGTGGACTATTTCAGTCCCTAAACTACCTATTTACACATAGCTATTCAGAATTTCTTCCTTTAACATAGCTTCATACCCCTGTTTATGTTCCCTCAGCTTAGTCCAATATCCCTTTAAAGTACCCTTTGACCAAAAAAAACCTTCTATTTCCCTGCTCTTTTTCTTCAGTGTTCTGATTCTCCAGTCCTTTGTTCTGTACCAACAATGTTGCCAAAAGCACATCATAAAAAGCCACTCAAAACCCCTCTCTGAACTTAGGCAACTGTACTAGTTTATCATATTGCTCCACGTGCAGCAGCACTACTGCTTTCAAACATGCTCACAGACCTACAGAGGATATATATCAATTATTCCTGAAAAAAATTATATTTTCTTTCCAAATTAGTATGAAAAGACCTTCCAGGAGTCTCATAGCAACATCAGGCTTATAGCTTATTCCTGTACTTCTCTGAGGCTTGCCATACAGTGATAGATAGTCCTTAGTTTGCAGCACTTAAAGGAACAAGTTCAGGGAGAGGAGATAGAGAGAGAAATTCAGATCCTATACTGATGTGAGCCACTTAAAAATATATATATGCATATGACTGTAAAAACAAATTTTCAGTTTTCTGTGTTAAAAAGTTGCAAAAATACCACATTATATAGGAGACAAAAAGGAGGCACTTTTTATATCTTTATCAGGAAAACTATGTGAACATCTGCTGAAAATGAATTAAACTGCTGCTGCAGGACTGAGTTAAATACTGTAAAACCGTATATGCTTGTACACATAAGCATGCCAGGATGGAAGGTTTTCCTTAAATAAATCAATATTTTTTCTAAGTGAGTTATTTCAAGCTTGTTACTAAAATGCACCTAAGCAATTAACTTCTGAAAAGACAGGTAGTGTCCAAGATATTTATAAAAATAAGAACAAGAAACCAACATCAACTAATGACATTTCTGAGGACAGAACACACAGACAATGTTAGTAGAGAGGAAACAACACATTACCTCAATTTCATTATTTCCCCCATCCTGCAAGCAGATATGCAATGCAAGTAACACACACTTTGCTCTGTTTATTTCCTTTCTCTCTCTCATTTTGCTGGGCCTCAGATTTTTGATTACTGATATTTATTAAACGGATACTGGTCATCCAATATGCATATTATATGTTCAAGGTAAAGTAACAATAAAGGTTCCTTTGACAATAGTCTGGGACTATACACCAATAAAGCTGAGTTAGTGATCTTGGTGTTTTTACTCTTTTTCTAGTGCACTGCTTTTTAGCAATAATAAAACTTTTTCTAATATCTTACACGGACTATACTGTGGATTATTATTCTACTTTTGCAGAATAACGTAGAAGTCATGAAAAATCACTTGAAGAACAAGAGAATGCAAAAAAATCAGCCAACCAACAAAAAACCCCCAACAAACCCTGTAGTACAGAAGGAATCTAAAACAATTTAAAATATTTTCTGCACAAGTAAACCAGAATAGAATTTTGTGCTGACTACCATAGATTTTTTTTTTTTTGCAAATAATGGTGTGAAAATAGGGTAAAAGTAGGGGTATCCTAATAATAAATTTTTATAATCAGAATATACTTTAGAAAACTAATTTTACAAATGGAATAGTTACAACAAATGCTAAACACTGTAGGCTCACACATGCGCACATGTATATTGCACTTATCTTGTGATCCTCTTTTCATATTCAGGTGATAATTATCTGTCTTTCAGATGATTTTAATGTAGCCCAAAACTTGTTTGCTTTCTTTTCAAGCATGGTGTCATAGGTCTGCAATGTTTATTGTGAAGGAGAACTACAATATCACTGAGGTATTTATTTTATAGATTACTTGGAAGCTACTTAAATGGAATATTCTCAGATTTTCATCTAGGAATAAAAGGGACAAAATTACTCCCAATATGAAGGTATTACTGCTTTCCTTTAGAGTCAACTTTCATTTTATAAAGCCTATTTTCACCTTCAGAGTTCTTAATAATTCCAGCCTTATACTGTGGCAGATCTGCAGATTCCAGCAGTTCCACTGAAAGTCTCAGCATCAATATATTGCCAGCAAAGTTCTCTTGTCTTTGTTTTCTTGCTCAGATGATTTATAATCATTCCAATACACAGGGCTGCCTTCAGTCACAAGAACATGTATCTGTTTTTGTTCAAATGCTCTTCTTTTCCTTCATGAGTACAGTGAATAATAACATGTGTCAAGGCAATCAGATTAATGTCTTTATTTCAGTTCTGTTCCCTCACTACCAATCATCTCCCCCATTTTTGTTTTACATACTGCTGATCAGAATTTAAAAAAAAAATATTTTACCACAGGAACTTTATTTAATTTAGAATTTATAAAGCATCCCACCCCTATCCTTGAGCATGCTAAAAACCAATAGCAATATTCAGTTTTTCTTTCAAACAAATCTGGAAAACCACTTTACCTCCTTCTGTAGTATCTAATGAATTCCCTTCATTTAGAAAAGTCATATTAAACTTAGTGAATCAGGGAAAAATGTAACTACAATTTTGATACAGTTTGGGAGAAAAATGAAGCAGCTTTTCAAGTATTTTCACAGTTTCCCTCCCCAGTATAACTAAAAGCACAGAGGCTTCAGAAAAACAGACACTCACAAAACCATGAGATTGGATCTTTCTTTTCTGAAACAGCACTTTCTACCACGTTTTGTGTTATGGAATTCTCTGACTTCAGTAACATCCATTTTCTGATCAGTAAAAAAGCCGTGTCTTTCTTTTCCCTGATGTTACATCTGTGATCTCAAAACTACAAAGGCCTGGGGTAGTTCCAAACTCAGAACTTTTATAAATTAGAAGAAGCAGGTAGCACCCTACCTGAAGACACCCCCTGGACTAACTTTGATCTCCACAGAATTACTTGGCAAAACACCAGAGAGGGAGATAGCAACTACTCCAACCAAGGTACATTTAAAAGCCTTGCTTGGAGATTCAATCCATAAAGTATTAAATCTGTGTACCTATAACCACAACAGAGATATGAGACAAGCCACTGGAACCACCATGTTATCAAAGTTTGCAGATTGCTTTTTGGTCTGCAAAACAGCTTTTAAAAAAGTGATCAGAAACCACTGAACCATTCTCTTTGACCTCTGTTATTCAATGCATCACCCTCTTAGAAATGATCCTGAAAAAACATTGTTCCCCAGCCAGATTTCTTGATAAAATCATACCTTGTGTTCTTTCTGCACTTGTATCCATGCCCTGTAAGCTGTGAAAGAACAGAAGTGACAATACAGGCCTGACCACTTCTCTGCTTCCTATCACTACCTCACCTCTACTGACATTATTCCTGTCTTTCTGATCCCATCTATAATAAAGCATAGAAGATAATTTGGGGTCTTTTGACCTAACCTACCTGAATTACTATGTTATTACTATGTATTACTATGTTTACTCATTGCTCTACTTCAGCTACTGACCCACATATATATTCAGCTTGCTTTAAGAAATAACTGTCTAATAATTTTTGATCCATGCATAGAAAATATCATTTAATGTATAGTGTGTCATTCAGCAGTTCACATCAGTGTTA
The DNA here is from genome assembly GCF_012460135.2 of Molothrus ater. Taxonomy (NCBI): domain Eukaryota; kingdom Metazoa; phylum Chordata; class Aves; order Passeriformes; family Icteridae; genus Molothrus; species Molothrus ater. The sequence continues at coordinate 61,791,622 of NC_050478.2, forward strand.
CAGGACAGTGGAGTTTTTTGCCAGCTCCAATTAACAACAGAACTGTAGATAATTCATAATTCATATTTTGGGGTTTTTTTACACAAAATAATTCTTTAAAATGTATAGCATGGTTCTATGACTCCAGCCAACATTTGTCTATTTATTTTATTTAAATAAAATAAATTTAGTTTATTGTCTAAAAGAGCAAAATATATAAAACTTCACACAGTTTTACTGATAATTAATACTATAAAAGGATTGCAAACATTAAAAGAATACTGTCTTCAGATTACAGCAACACAAATTATTATGGTTTAAACTATTTTACATTTTATGTAGAGATTCTGATTTATGGAAAATTAAAGACATTTTCAAAAAACAGCTAGGATCTTCATAAGAATATCTGTCAACTGTATATTCAATGTCATCTGTATATTCAATTATCTGAAAATAATTTGTTGAAGGATGCATTTTCAATTAAATAATGTGCATTGCAATTTCCTCCTTCTTACCTCCCATATATTAGCTATGTAATACAGACACTTCAAACCCATATATTTCACGAATGTTTCTGAATTTTCTTCCTTCTGGTAAATTTGAGACATTTTAATTTATCTTATGATTAAAGCTTGCTATTCCTGTCACTTTTTATTAGAGAGATAGGCAATCACCAATCATATGAAATTTAACAAGGGCAAAGTGCTGAATTCTGCACCTGGGATGGGGCAAACCTGGATGTATGGACTGAAGAATAAGAGGCTGGAGAGCAGCACTGTGGAAAGGGATGAGAGGGTCCTGGTCAATGTCAAGGTCAATCTGAGCCAGCAGTGCCCTGGCAGCCAGGAGGGCCCCCTGTGTCCTGGGGGGCATCAGGCACAGCATGGCCAGCCAGGCAGGGGAGGGGATTGTCCCGCTCTGCTCTGAGCTGGGGCAGCCTCACCTTGAGTGCTGGGGGCAGTTTTGGTGCCACAATGTAAAAAGGACATTAAACTGTTAGAGAGTGTCCAAAGGAGGGCCATGGGGATGGTGAAGGGCCTTGAGGGGAAGCTGTGTGAGGAGCAGCTGAGGTCACTTGGTCTGTTCAGCCTGGAGGAGACAGAGGGGAGCCCTCATTGCAGTCAACAACTTCCTTGTGAGGGGAAGAGGAGGGGCAGGCAGTGATCTCCCTCTCTGGTAACCAGTGACAGGACTTGAGGAAATGACACTGAGTCAGGGGGGGTTTAGGTTAGATATCAGGAAAAGGGTCTTCACCCAGAGGGTGGCTGGGCACTGGGACAGGCTCCCCAGGGAAGTGGTTGCAGCACCAAGCCTGACAGAGTTCAAGACACATTTGGACAATACTCTCAGGCACTGGCTGTGATCCTTGTGATGTCCTGCACAAGGCCAGAAGTTGGACTCAATAACCTTCCAACTCAGGATATTCTACAATTCTATGATTCTATAAATTATGCAAAATTTATTCTGAAGACTTTTACAAAACGATTATTTATTTCAGAAAAAGCCTTCAGCACTTGTTCATTTTGAGGGTCCACAAATTTGGTACAGTTTGTAAAATGCTCTGTCAGACTTCTGATAGATTTTTATATCTGAAATGCATGTAGAAATTTCACAGTCTATATGAGATGAGTATTTCCTAAGGATGACACTATAACTGATTAGGAAGACTGCTTAGGTCAAAACAATTTGTAGACCAAAATATCTAGCTGAATCTTGGCCTGTGGTATCAGCCATATTTCAAATCAGATTGACACTAAATCAGAAATAAAGTGATTGGTCATGAGGGATAGACTGGTTTTGAATATAGTTATTGCAGCCAGTTACACAACAATAAAAACCAGAATGAACTGCAAACTACAGCTTAGTAATGAAATGTTATTTTAAAATATCCGTGTATCTGTATCTACAGACATATTAAGCCCAGAACATACATAAGCCCAGGACAAATCTGTCTGCAGGGAACTCTTCCTTTTTATGGTCTGGTGAGGTTATCTGTGTGCTGCACCACACACAAGCAGCCTTGAAAGCACCAAGTTTTCCAGCCTTCCAAGAAGAACAGAAAGAGAAGTGCTGAAGAGGGTACAGTGTGGTATAAACTGTGAGGAGCAGTGCTCAAGTGCTTGCTGTGTGAGAGAGACCACCTACAACACACGAATTCAATAGAAACAAAAAAACTGTTCTCACTGTTTTATCTTCATCTATTATTCAATCCTCCACTCTACTTCCAGATTTTCAGGAATTCCTGGTTCCAAGAGTTTTAGCCCCATGACCAGAGGTGCAGGTACAGCAATGAAAACAGTGGAAGTTAAAGTTCCAGAGCACTCACTGTCCTGACTGACTGTGATGGCTTTGAGGGAGTGCACTTGGATTATCAAAGACAAGATGAAGTTCAAGAAAAGGTCACCAAGAACTCACCTCAGGATATTTCAGTGTCCTTTCATTCCAAAGCATGTTGTATGGGCCATCATAAATGTTACATTATTTGCAAATGATGGACAAGCTTAGTTGCCTCCATGATACAAATGAATTTGCTGTCTCTGTTAAGTTACAAAAAATTACACCTAAACCACATTCTCATTTGAAGAAGTCTGGAATTATGAAAATTTTCTGTTCTGATGCCTATATCCAGTTTCAGGGAATAAGTTGTTACTAATTACTACAGCTGCTGGCACTGTTTTTAGTTCTGAGCAGTCTGGATTATAAAGTGAATTAAAAGTCCAAACTGAAAAAGAGCATTTGGTTTCAGTTTTACATAAGTTACATAAATGTAATTCAAGCAAAAATTACAAAAATTACAAAAATTACAAAAAGGCACAGTTAAGACTTCTTCCATGGTTTTTCTACTTCATTATGAGCCAATGAACAGGACAGTAGAATAAAGAGTAGATTGGAGATAAAACTGTTTTCTCTAATAAAATCAAAGGCTATTTACCTTATCTCTGAGAGTATCTTCCTTTTCTTCTATTCAGCTCAGGAGTATGTGGTGTTCAAAACCCCTGGTGCTATTTCCGCTTCCTTGCAACTAAAAATCTCACAATTCCATCAAGGTTTTCAGACAGACTCACAGGGGAAGGAGGATGGGTAATGAATGCTCATGGCCATTACAAATCTTGGAGGACTGCACTTTCCAAAAATATTTTTTTATACAACATATGTTCTGCACATGGCTGCAAGCATCAGTCCACAAAGTTACATGATCTTAACAGCAGTTTCATTATTCTTGCAAATTCTGTAACTATTTCTGGCCTGACAATGAAATTTAGGAAGAAATCCCCCTCTTCCTCCTTATGTATATTCTCCCTATTTTATTTTCCAATTATTTTTCTTAACAACACGGCCTAGACTGAGCTCATAGTTGTGCTTTACTTTAGGATGCTCTAATTTTCAACTTTGATTTGTATAAAGTTTGTAAGGAAGTTGCTGGTAATTTTCATTCCAACCAGTTTCTGCTGTAAAAAAAAAAAAATTAGAACACCAACTAAGCTGGTTTCCTAAGTGCATTTCCAATCCTGCTTTGAATTTTGACTTGTTTTCTCAAGCAACCCAGTTGTGCTCCTTGAAAGCACAAGACTTCTATTTTACACCAGTGTAAGATTTAGGAGCCACAGCTCCAAGCTAGAGTAAAAATACTTTTGTCCTTTCTCAGGGGTCTGACTCTGCACTGTCCAGCTGTTACCGTGCAATTTAACTCATTCCCCAGATTCAGCTATGAACTGAATTTTCAGCAGCTCCATAGGCAGACCGTTTACAGCTCTCAAAAAGGGTTCAACCTATTTTAAAACCTACCAGCTCAACTGTCTCCCACAACAACAAAAACAGATTTTCATTTCAGCGCCTGGTCATATAACTGAAGGGGGTTTGAGCTTGAGCTGATTCTAGCCTAAAATAAAATGGCTTTAAGCATTTACAAAATTCTGTTTAGTAGTTTTGTCTAACCACAAAACCCCTATTCACAGGTAATTATGCTCCTTTGAAATCATTGCAAAAACCTGACGTTCTGGCTATATGCTGGGGTAGATTTAAAGATACAGCAGAAAAGCAGTCAAATGTTTTGGCCATCTTCTAAACAGAGGAAAGAAAGAACCAGGCTTTCACAGGTCAACCAGTTTATAGAATAACTGGGAAAAAACATGGAGGAAATAATCCAAAACTATTTCTAAGCATCTAGAAGGTAACAAAAGGAACCAACATTGATATGGCACTAACCAACAGACACACCAATCAAAATAAAACCCATCAAAGAATAACTGGGTTTATAGATGAGAGAATTCATAGCTATCAATGGTTTGTAGGGCCTTCTGCAGTACCTCACATGCTGTTCTCACAAAAATTATAAGGGAACATGGATGTAAATAAAACTACTAGAAAGCAACTGGATGGAAAATGTTAGCTTGGAATACTAGAGCAGTTCAGTGAAAAATATTAAGAATTATATATTGGTTTTTTGTTCATGCTCTACATTCCCCTCCAGTGTTCACATTTTTAACTCTCTGGTCCCAAAGTTGTCATGAAAATATTCACTCAGGTTTTTATTCTAGCAGAATAACAAACAGCAAATAAAAGTGTACTGCTGAAAAACAAATTGCAGTACAGAGGTTCAGCAGACAAACTCAGACATTAATCAGTCTTGGCTTCTCTTACACACGAAGAACGTTCTGCATGTTACACCATGCAGTATTGCAAGTGCTGGGGAGGGGAGATGTGTGTCAGGGGGGCCAAGAACCTTTGATACACCAGGAGCAGTTATCACAGCTGCATCCAATTCCTGGGGCATGTAATGCCAGTTAGTCACAGCACTTAACAGGGGAGCTCATAGTGACAACACAGTGGAGAAACAGTACTGCTGAATAAGTGGCATTGTTTCTTTTTTTACTTACTTTTCTTTTCTCCCACCTTATGATCGCTGCAGCATTCCTCTTTAATTTTAGAAGAATATCCCTACATAATCCCATTGCATGATCTTTGGATTGGCCACCATTAATCTGATGCAAAAAGTATTATTGATTCTGCTTGGTCTGTGAGAATTAGAAATGAGGTGGTACCTTCCTGTCTGGGCATTTAAATCACATTAACTAATCAAGTCCACCTGAAGCTGCACTCTCTCAACCTTCAAGTGCTTAACAGTGCCATTGGTTCTGTCATGTATCACATGAAACCTTAACAAGTTATTTCTAAATCCATATTGGACAGCAGATGAATTCTTTCCTTGCTTTAGCTCTGACCATGGCCTTCCCAAGTACCTTGTGCCCCATCACTACCCACTGAAGTCTGAAACATATGCTCAAAGGCAAGAGTGGTCCTCAATTGTCTTCTTTCCTCACTGTCTGCTTAGCAGGTAGCTTACCAGCCTTTTCTTTGATGGGACACCTACAAGGTCCACTTGTGCTCCTTTCCTTTTGAGCTCTGAACATGGCTAAAGGTGTCCTTTGCACAAGCAATGCTATTCCATTTGCTGTCCACATACCTGAAGTTAAAAAGTGCCGAAGTAGAGGACAGCTAATATTGCCTGATGCAGGAGTGAGTGGTTATTTTTTCAGTGAGGCTGGGACAGTTTGGCAACATTTGGGAAATCATGTCTTTTGAATAGGAAGAGCACATGAATTTCCACAGAAGATTCAGCTGCTTGTGTGCAGAGATTCAGAACTACAAAACCTATACCCATCCATCCAGCAAAGGAGGTAAACATCACACTGTATCTACTGGCACTCAAGAATGCCTATTTCTAGGCATTTCTAGTGCCTTGCAGAAATCTAATCAAAGAGAGATGTGGTGGATCTGCAGCCATCCAGTTAAGAAAGGGTATTATGAAACTTCTTGGAGATCTCCTAGAGGGAAGTAACAGTAAAGCAGTCTAAGAAACATAAGTAGCCATTATAGAATAAAGGCCACAAAATTTCTGCTCCCACAGAGATGATCAAATACAACTTGTCTGGCAGACAGCAGTGAGGTGTATATTGTATTATGCTATCCTTATGGAAAAAATCTCTTAGTGCATTATGTACTGCTCCTGTTATTGGGAGATATGAGAACAGATCTAAGTGATGATTTGATTAAATGGAGAGGGATACAAGGTCTGATCACTGATATTTATTTCTCCTGATAATGGTGAATGTACTAACAGTGTGTTAGTTTTCTAACTCTTCAGGGTGACGAGCAGCTGCAGCAGCTGCCTCTGGCCAGCTCTGTACACTCAGCATGATGCCACATGGTATGGAATACTCCTTTGGCCAGCTTGGGGCAACTGCCCCAGCTGTGCAGCCTCCCAGCTTCTTGTGCCCCTTCAGCCTCCTCACTGGCAGGGCATGGCAGCATGAGGAGCTGAGAAGTCCTTGACTTGCTATAAACACTATTTAACAACAACCTGAAATATCATGTAGTGGTATCAACATGATTCTCATTAAATCCAAAACACAGCACGGTACCAGCTACTAGGAAGAAAATTAACTCTATTCCAGCCAAAACCAGGACAGTTATGAAGTTTGTAAATTGGTTATTCACCTCAGTATAGTAAGCACAGTGCTTAATACAACTAATACAGAGAGAAAAAAATAATAAGACACTTCAGAGGAATTAAAGGAAATGTTCAATAGTTGACTGACAAAATTTTCTAGCTCGAAGCAATGTAATTATCTTGTGATATAAAGAGAAAAGGAAAGAGAAAGTGAATATATAACTGAAACTGAATTTCTTACACTATTGAAAATGTATACAGAAAAATTAGAATCCACACTGCAGTTGATAGCAGTGTAATCATGAAGTTGCAGCCACATTACTGCTCTCAAAACAGCTACCATCTCCTATTCTCAGTAGAGATGAACCTAATTGTACCTTGTTAAGATCCTTATTTTCAAAATTACTATTTCCTCATGTATTTTCCATGTGACAGAAGTCAAGCTGTTCCTGAGATGATAATCTCCCCTAATGTTTCAGAAATTGTGATGGACCAAATCACAAGGACAGAGGAAAGTCCCCACACGAGTAATAGCTGCCTTGAAAAAATAAAGACCAGAGAAATTATCAAAAATGTAAGGTATTACATGCTTTTGATTTTCAAGAAAAAAAGTAACTTTCACCCTTAGAATTATTCTGATCCTTTGCAATGCAGCTAAATATGAGTTCCCTACCAGACACATCTGAGTCATGTTCTCTTATATTGCTTATTACTAGTTTAACTAGAATCTGTAATTTGAGTTATGCAGTTATCAGCACTATCACTTTTACAAGCAAACACAGCAAGGAAATTGAGAAATTCAGATACATAAAAACAATAATAGCAGCAGTAACAATACACAAAATAGCATTTCATCGTTAACACATTTCAGAGTGAGAATTTTCAACCCACTGGACACAAGGAGCATCCAGAGTCATCTCTGAAATAGTGCATGGAAAATATGGGGGCAAAGGAAAGAAAAAACAATTGGGTAGCATTTAAGTTCTGGACAACATCTTGGCTCATTTTCCATGCACATGACTCAGCATTACCATAATTGCTTCTTAAAAAAAAAAAATCATGCCTAGGTTTTTTTTGACTTTTCTCTAAACTGGAAAGAGTGTTTGTGGTAAGCATAATCTAATTGATGGTTATTAAATGATGAGACCATTCAGACAGATGTCTGATTCTCCATGGACATTTTTTCTCCAGGAAAAATAAGAAAGGCCTGCAGCCTAAGCTGTCTTTTCTGAATTTATGATGGCAGAAACGTCCATCTGGATTAGTGTCATCTGACATTTTAGCAAAATATTGGTGCCTGTAAGGCTTTCAGTGATAAATTATCTATGTGAAGGGATGATTCCATGTAGACCTACTGATTGTTTTTCTATTCAGATAATCTCAAATGAGGATTTTCTCCCAAAAGGCAATTATATTTAAGATCATCATCAAAACCATCCCCTAAAAATATAAAAGTACTAAATATTACTATGCTTCATACTCTACAGATTGTCTCTAGAAGTGGTAAAGTCTTCCAAAAAAAGCTAATCTAAAAGGAACTGACATGATAAGTATGTTTTTGTTGCAGCTGTGATACTTGGGCAGAACCACCAAAGCCATCTTGAGTCAGAATTGCTGAAGAGGAACTCAATAAAGTGGAGCAGTTTGCAACTAGCAATGGATTTGTCCACTGCAGAAGTGTATAAAAACTGAAACAACATAGCAAATATATTCAGCCTTCAGAAAAACATAACAAAGAAGAAAAGAAGAATAAGAGTTGTCAAATAACTTGCTCACTGATTCAACATCTGTTCTTAAACAGATGTTTAAAAAACATCTGTACAGACAAAATTCTTTTCCCATAAAGAAATGCTACCAACAGATCCATTGCAGTGGATACTGTCATGAACACCTCGTGGATGCATCAAACTCCCAAGTGCAGCCTGGTGATCCAATGCACACTGAGGCTCTTGCACAGACCAGCTGTGTGGCAGTGCATGTGCTATTTCTTACCCAATGCAAATGCAATAAAATGCCTTCATTAACATGAATAATATTTCATTAAAAGATGAAAGGGTCAGAGTGCATAATGTGGACGGTTGTGCGCTACTTTCCTTTTCCTAGCAGAGAAACATAAGTTACTCTAAGCAAGAAATAATAAATAAAATGCCTGTCCGTTTCTGGTAATGCAGGAAAGACCATCAGCTGCTGTCTAGAAGTAATGTGAATATAAAACATAGGAGATTAGCACAAGCTCTTCCTGCTCTGTTTGACTAGTTGCTCTCCATTTCTACTGAGAGATAAAAGAACAAAGGATCTCATAACACAGGATTTTTGAAGGACTACAAGGAGAAAAAAAAAGAAAAAAGAGAAACAAAATCTATTAATTACAGATTTTCATCAGCCCTGGATTAGAGGCCCCATCTTCTTTGAAGGTTCTATTTCACTGAAAGCAATAAGTACTAGTGCTACAAATAAGAAGAAAGAATGTAAAACTGGGTTAAATTGACAATTACCATTTTCCAACTAATACTTCTAACTACAGAACAGCTAATGTTCTTTTAATAATTTATCTCTTCACAGATTGTCTTCCCATAAGTACCCAGTTAAACAGAAGTGAGTAAATTAACTTAAGCTCTCTGCACCTCCTGTGAAAATGGCATGCTTGAGAACTTGTGCATAGGAATACAAACCTGAAACACAAACCAATGTTTTGATTTTTAAACTTCCTACCTTCCAAAAATTACATTTCTGAACCTTTTTTCATGTATCAAAATATTGAAAAAGCCTTCAAGACTAAGATAAATAATGCAACCATGTGAGTTGGTTACACTAAGGAGACTACTTCAACAGCAGGCATTTACACTTGAAAACTTGCAATTTCCCATTATGAGATAGTCTATAATAAATTAATAAATTGCTCAAGCTCACTACACTAAACAGCAAACTGAAGAAGCCAGATATAATCTTATTTTATGTCTCCAGCAGCGGACACATCCTATGGAATTCATGGTACATACTGAGAGTAAACAGAGGTACTTTGTTTAGCTTTCAGACACATAAGCAAAGGAATACAAGTTCCAATATATTGTTTTGACTTTATGTTGGTGTACCAGGATATATAAATTGAAAGAAATAGGTTTTTCATTTAAATTGATTTACATTGCTGGCTGACTTTCATTCTTACACTGAAAGGAAAAATAAATGTTATTTATGCCCACAAAAATGATACAGTAATGAGCTGAATTACTACAGGCATCAATCTTGTATACTTTCCTGTTTTGAGATTCAGATTACAAAAATAAAAATTCAATTTTTTTGAAATAAATCAAACCATGCCTTCTGATATGATTGCTATCATTATTGCTTATAAATAGCTATTTATATCTAGCAAAATACAATCAATAGCCGTGTACCTTCTTTATAAAAACAGTTTGGAACTTAAGATGAGACTGTTGGAAGTTGGCGGGAGGGAGGGAGGGAGGGAGGGAGGGAGGGAGGGAGGGAGGGAGGGAGGGAGGGAGGGAGGGAGGGAGGGAGGGAGGAAGGAAGGAAGGAAGGAAGGAAGGAAGGAAGGAAGGAAGGAAGGAAGGAAGGAAGGAAGGAAGGAAGGAAGGAAGGAAGGAAGGAAGGAAGGAAGGAAGGAAGGAAGGAAGGAAGGAAGGAAGGAAGGAAGGAAGGAAGGAAGGAAGGAAGGAAGGAAGGAAGGAAGGAAGGAAGGAAGGAAGGAAGGAAGGAAGGAAGGAAGGAAGGAAGGAAGGAAGGAAGGAAGGAAGGAAGGAAGGAAGGAAGGAAGGAAGGAAGGAAGGAAGGAAGGAAGGAAGGAAGGAAGGAAGGAAGGAAGGAAGGAAGGAAGGAAGGAAGGAAGGAAGGAAGGAAGGAAGGAAGGAAGGAAGGAAGGAAGGAAGGAAGGAAGGAAGGAAGGAATTTAATTAATGGCCTTTAACCTGCAGGCTGAAGGAAGTAAATGAGCAGTGCATAAGGACAGTCTCAAGATAAGTGGCCTGTGAATTTAATATTTGACAAATAAATCAGAGAAGATCACTGTTATTAATTCTTTGCATAATTATTCATGATAAGCTTGAGAATGCTGGAGTCACAGAAGTCTTAAAATGGAAAACATTTCTATGTGTAAACAATCAGCTACTACTCTTGGTAGTCATTCACCCCAAACTTGATAAAAAGCAGACAAGATCTTCAGTATAACCACAGTATTACCCTTCCTGACAATCTGAACAGTCATTTCTATATGAAAACACATTCAGTGATCTAGCCTAGCATCATTTCCCTTACTGGACTGAAAAAATCCTTCACTTGAATGTGGCACAGTTCTGCAGAAATGTACATTTTTGTGTACATGCTTTATGTATTAAAGCCATCTGAAAATGCATCTTACCACTGCAGCTGGAACTTGAGGCATTTTTGCAGCTGGAGTTCCTGGACGTGGGTAGAATTGATTAATAAACAAACTTGGAAACCTGTACAGTTCTACAAGTTTCATAGTTTCTTGAAAATCTTCATCTGTCTCTCCTGGAAATCCACAAATGATGTCTGTAGCAATTGTTATTCCAGGCACTCTGTAAAGGAAGTAGAAAGAAACACTTAACTGAGGACATGTAGAAGTCTTGCACCTTAAAAGCTAGTGTACACAGACATATAACCCTCAACTTTATCTACAGAAATTGAGACCTACAAGGATCTTGGGGGAAAAAAAGATTTTAACCCCATTGTTTGGTAATGAGAAATGCATCTGGTGCTCATCTGAGAGCACAGTAATAGAAGATACTGCAGCAAATACTGGATTAGGATTGTGACAGAAGAGTGAAAACATCTGGATCAACTCTTCCTTCAATCAAAATTAGAGGTAATCAGCACACCTTGTTATTTCTTGAATTCTGATTGCTTAATCCATAAAATGCAAACCTTTTGAGACTCAGTCACTAGAAAATGTCAACTATTTAATATTTTATAAGGCTGCTAACAAAGTAGAACAGGATATCTGAAAGAGGGGACTGGCATGCCATATCCCCTAGCAAATATAACAAAATTGGCTTTAAAGCCAAAAATACATCTTTAGTGACAACTTAAAAATTGACTCAGTATTCTAAAACATCAGCCTATGCCTTGCTTTAAAAGGAAAACAAAATACTTAAGTTCACATGCACAGGCAGTGAGTTCTCTTGTTATTTAAGCAATGTCAACATTTCCTAACTGTTCCCCTTGGACTGAATATGCAGATCCCTCACACACACCAGGTTAAGGCAGCACAGCTGACAGACAACCCACAGACACAGAAGGTTGCACAGGAGAGGGTGAAGTTAGGGGGCTTCAGTTGAAATTGTGCCACTACCACCATCCTGGACATGGTGGGAAATGCCATGAACACTTTCCCCAGTAGATACTGGAGCAGCCATCAAGGCCTGCACCCAGACTGAGCTTTGTGTACAGTGGGAATAATGATAAGCATCTTCTGGAGAGAGGCAGAAACACATAGTGCTCCCTCTCGACACAGATGAGACTGCTTCCACAATGCAGAGTTCACCCCACACTGCCAGTAACAATGATAAACTGCAGAAAATATTGGAGAAAAGGAAGAATTCTATATAAATATTGGTTGTATCTAACTTGGAACTGGCCCTGTTTCAAGGAGGGGGAGTAGATGAGATGTCTTCCAGAGGTCCCTTCCAATCTAAATAATACTACAGCTCTTATATAGGCCACAGGCAAGGGAACAGAACAGCTGAAAGAGATTGTTTTAGGGGTGAATGGCATAAAGACAACTGTCACAAGCAAAGTTCACACTTGAGGTTAAGAAGGGGTCTCCAAGACTGTCTCTAACCTAAAGAAATGGACGGAAGGTTTCCCTTTCCCTCATCTGGTTAAGACAATGCAGAACTGTGAATGTCAGTGCATGTAATCCAAATTACATTTATAAAGCATTCAAATAGCCAAAGAAAACTATAATTTCTTATTAGAAACTACATCACCACAGAAAAAAAAATAATGCTGTGACTATAGTGAGTGAAGAAACTTGGTTTTGAATAACTGAAAGAAAAAATTCCTGAAAGAAAAACTTCCTGAAACAATGAGTTGTACTGAAAAAGGAAAACCTGTTGGCAAAAGACCCCAAAAAAGGGAAGCAGAGAATACTGTTCTTATTAATTTTATTAGGTGCGGTATTAGACCATAGCTTATATCTACCAGACCAGCCTTCAGACAAATTGTACATGGTAGTAAATATATTTTGTGATTTTTTTCCCTCAAACTTAATTTTTTTTTCTGCAAGTATTGGCAATGAGCTTATATTAATGCCTTGCCCTTCTTTTAGCATGTGCCTGGACATATAGGTAGCAGCACAGGAATTTATCATCTATTATTAGAATCTTCTTTCACCTTTTCCTTATGAAAAATCCCCAGCAAAGAAACCAAATTCTATCAATTCCTTTTTGAATTCACAAATTCAGACTCCACCATCTGAGTGGTGGAGTCTGAATGTGTGAATTTTGAGGTTAAAAGGTAGCATTTGAACAACAAATCAAAACCACTATAAAACTGAATATTTTCAAGGACTTGATACAACAACCCTAAGTGGGAAGCACAATCTGGATGTTGTGCAGAAGAGCAGAAATTCCCAGAGCTGATGGCTCAGCACCCTCAGTCACCACTGCTTTCCCAAGACTGACAAACACCAAGACATGAACTTCTGCTTGATATCAAGTAACAATAAAATTCCTTATCTTTAAGGACTGAGTGAAGAGAGCAGCACCACACCCTGCAACATGATTTTGTTCATACCACAAATATCTTGGTAGCAGTAGTAAGCTCATGGAAGAAAGAGTACTTTATAAACCAATGCCACCTAACATCAGCTGCCATTTCTCAGAACATGAACAGAACATTCATTACATTTGAAAAAACGATTATAATGAAGTTATTTTATCCATTTTAATGACACTATTGGCAACAGTCAAAGCATTTATTACCAATGGTAGTAGTAATACCATCCTTTATAAAGGCCTGGTTGTTTCTATAGCAACATGAATTATAAGGTCCAATCAAGCTAGATACAATAAAATATGCTCTTTTTCTCCATAACACCAGTTGTCATTCAGTTAAAAGGAAATTACATATTTTAAAAATTCATAAACTCTACAAATGTCTGAACTCCATTTGCTGATAAGGTGTTAATTATCTTAGTAATTAGATTTCTTCCTGGATGGAATTATTACACACAAAGAAAAGCCTGGATACAAAAAAGAGAATAAGGACCACGGTGTATTCAGCAACAGCAATTAATTACAGTTCAATCCAGTGTAACTGCCTAAAATATGACATTGCATAGTGCATTTTTATATCACTGCTGATTATATTGTTTAACAAGCAGTTTAAAAAGGGGAGAAAAGCATGAGATTTCACTCAAAGTCCAAAATTACAAAAATCAAGCTCTTAAAGACTTTTCAAAGCAGTGATGAACAAAAATATGTACAATTAGTTCCACATGTGAAACATAATTTCTTAATGAAAAAAGAGGGGAAAAAGATATCATTATGGAAAAATATAAAACACATACACACTTGAAAATTAAAGTGACCTTTTCTCTGACAGCCTGAAAGAAAGCAGCACAAAACTCTTTATTACTTTGATTCAGATGATGTTTAAGAATTGCTCCATCTATGAAATATGATCCAAAATCACACAAAAACAAGTTCTTGTGCATCAGCCAATACTATTATTATTTTACACCAAATGCTGCTTATCTATTCTGAAGCAAACGAAGAAAACACTGATGAACATCCCCTGTAACATTTATTACATAAACTCATTTATAGTTGGCCTAACTAACTATTCAGTTTCCACAAATGGTTTTTAGGGTGTAGGATAGAAGCTCTACAACATGTTGACTGTCAATTGATATGTTTTACAACAAAACTGTGGAATTTCAGAACAAGATGAATTAGAGGAATTATTAAAGCCATCTATAAGATAAAACATTTATATTTTCGAATATTATATTTTCTAACATTTATAATTTCTAATTTATTTTCTAATTTCTAATTTATTTTCTAATTTCTATATTCTAATTTATTTTCTCCCCTATGTCCCTCTACATATATAAATCCCTTCCCTCTACTCAAGCAGACTGATGTTTTGCCATTCTGAACTAGACCAGAATTGCAAATCCCATCAATCCTGGGCAATTCTGAATACCCAAAAAAGAAGCAACTGCTTCACCTTACAGTGAAGATGCATCTGTTTTAGTATGATGCTGTAAGGGCCAACACACCCATGAGCAAGTGCTGACAGCACAGGTATCCAAACCTCACAGAAAGGAAGAACAAGATGTGTTTGAAAGAATACAGAAGAAAAGCAACATCTTGCCTTCTGACTAAAGAGGAACCAAGTCAACCTCTGGGGTCAGAGAAAAAAATCAGACCCAAGGACCTGACTGATGCCTGGAAGTCAAGTCATGGACAAGCGACTTAGAAAGAAGATAAAAGGGATAAGAGCTGACAAAATAAAACAGCAAGACCACCCCCCCAACCCATCCCACCCCCATTTTCGAAGAGCAGTATTTCTAAGAAAAGCAGCAGCAAAATTGTGAAAATGTCTAGGATTCACTTATTACATAGACCATTTAATGTGGTTTTGGCTACAGAAAACATTTCCTTTAGCAATAACCATTACAAACCAAATCCACTTTCTGGGAAGAAATTATGTAAAGCAGCTAAAATTATCACCTTCAGCTACTCACATGACCACTTGAAATTCTTTTGTATGATCACATATTCTTCTCACTTCCATTTCAGCAATTAACACTTAAATCCAGAAATAACTTAAAGTCACCAACTTGCTCTTAAGCAAGACCAGCTACCTCTACCCCTTACAGTTTGACAAAATACTGGATTTTGAATTAAAAATAATGGATTAGAATAAATAGCAATATGAATAAAAAGAAAACACTATGTAGTCTTACAGAAGGGTATGAGAACACCCTGTGTAATCTATAGTAATTAAAGTAAAAACAAAAAGTGTGATGACATGGCAACTTCTTGATTCATAAATTAGAAATTTGTATTGAAAAAATATTAGGAAAAACCCCAGAATTTTTATGAAAATGAAACCAACCTACTCTGAAATGTTATTTCAGCATCATACATTATTTTATATTTTAGAATTCTTCCACAGTATAAGCTTACTCAGAGAACATGAAATGGGGTTAATGGATGAAATAATTTGAAGGTATCTGAGTTGGTCTTTCAAGCATATTTACAGAGCCTAACAGGCATCTCAATGTGCTATTTTGTGTTGGAGCCAAAGGATGTGTTTGCATCTTCCCAGTGACCACACACAGTCCTCCAGAAGCCCTTTTCACTCCCTTTTTCTCTTTTCTCCATCAGGCCTAGTCTTGTGGGATTTCTGACTTCAACTTTAATGGCACACTGAGGAGTCACACCAACTGGAGCTAGCACAAGAGAAACAGACTGCTCAGCTGGAAGCACCGTCAAGGAACAACAGGAAACTTCACCCCGCTTCTCTCTTGGCTATATGGAAATTAACCTGAGGATTAAGCCATGGAAAAATCCCCACACTTTGAGAAAGGAATTCAGCCTGTTTCTGCTCTGAAATCCCCCAGTGCCTCTCTCTCTCTCTCTCTCTCCATGGACTCATGGACTATGAATCCAGCACAGGACAATATACTCCTAAGTTAAGTGTCTGGAGTTGGGGGACTAAACCTGAACATAATTTATGCATTTCTTCATCCTCTCCCATTTATGATTTACTCTAAATTACACAATGAATGAACAGGCATCTAATAAATGGATATCCACTGAAAATGTTTTCCTTAGTAATCTTTTCCATATGTGTTTAAAAGTAGTCCAGGATGTGTGAGTTCAGAACCTCTGTGTCAGAAAAACAAGTTCTTTTGAATCCTCATATCAACTGCTGAACTGATTTACACATGGAGTAAAAGTGGAAAGTACCTTGGTTCAATGACAACAGGTATGTCATAAACACTTCTGTGTAAAGTCTCTTAAATGATAACATACGGGGCATTATGGCCAGATATAAATTATACTTTGGTAGGACACCTTATTAAAATGCAGCTATATATACATCAAGAACATTATTATTTAAGAGAATGTATATAGGAATTACATAAGAAATTATCTTATTTCAAATGTCAATATGTTCTCTATTACTGTGTAAGACAATTCCAGTTTGTCTCACAAATCAGTTCTGTTTCACCTCAGTTTGGCAGAATTAAAGCAAAAAAAAGGTAACTAGGTTGATACTGCATGTAAAAGTATTTAAGTGGCTTCATTTATAAGCCAACTCACTTTTTACTCAACTATTGAGACAACAAATACTATCAGATGTTTAAGTAAGTCTATTGTGTTTATGTATGTAAAAAGCATAATTTTAATACTTTTTTAAACCTATTTTCACAGCTTGGATCATATTCCTCTGAAATTGATGCCCAAGACACAACAAACCAGAAAAAAAAATGTAATGCCATATTGTTTATATGCTTGCTTTGATTAAAAAACAATAAAACAGACAAATGAAAGCCAGACAGGACCACAGAGAAAACCTCAGCATATTTTTTCAGAGTATTCTTGCAAATTTCCCTGAAGGAAGGTATGTACACCTGGGAGAATAGTTGGCAAGGCCATTAAATCCTACCAGTTAACTTGGAGGTTGTTCATAGTGAAACACTTCAAATTTCACAGGTAGCAGAAACTACACAGTAAGTCCAGCCTTACAGCTACAGAGTCAGGGGATGTATCCTGCTTTTTGCATTCCACACCTTACAGAGCACTTGAAGCCGCTCCTTCTGGTGATTCCATAGGGAACATGTTACACCTGAGCTTTGTGATCATCAGCAGTGTCCAACAGATTTAAAAGTGCAGCTTAATATGTTGGGCTTGAATTTGGAGTAGTTTGTGGTTTTGATGTAAGTCATCTTAAACAGGCTGTAGAATTGTATCTGTGATTAAGAAGCACAATCCAACAGCTCTCAGAGTTTAACTGAGAGCAAGAACAGGTATTTTTTTAATGACTGCTCTTTTCCCAACCCACCTCCTGCCCCCAGAAGAGCTCTTTCAGAAACTGGGCTGAATGACACCTGGAGGCAGCAAGCAGACCTGATTTCCAGACCTCAGCTTGAGAAGGTATAGGTGTGGAGGACTCTGTGCAAGTAGGGACTGGGCTGTCCTTGTTACCAGGGAATAGTGACCTAGATAAAAAGTATATCTCATAATTAGCATGGCTCACTGCCTGAGGATGAAAAGAGTACACATGGTTTTACTCTCTTCAAACAATTATCGTGAAGGTTGCCAGAGTTCCTACTAGATACAGCCCAAATGGTTTAGAAGAAGCATTATAATACTTCCCATTATCAATTTTCCTTAAAAGAAAACAACCCCAAAAAACTCAAACCAAAAACTAAACAGTTAAGGCTTGGACCAACTTAATTCAGCTATAAGGTGTTCTACTCTCCCCATAAACAATAAACATTTTATAGAACTTAATTACAGATTTATAACTTCAGATCATTATTGTTTTATGATTAAAAAATGAGCGACTTAAGACAAAAAGCTCAACATCCTTAAACTTCATTTCCATTCAATCTCTAATAAATACCATCTGCTGTGTACTTTAGGGATATAATACCCGTCAAAAACTCAGCCGTATTATGAGAACCGGCACCAAGTTGATCTGAAATGCATATTTGAACAGATGTGTTTAAATTACATCTCTCCGTCTATCCACACACATAAATTCAGAATAAGCATGTGTTGATTTAAAATGCATAAAAAAGGGATTTGGAGATGCATCAAAAGTGAACAGCATCTCAATGGATCAAGGCTCGCATTACTAAAGGTCATCCCTAAAAATAAAGTTTGAATTTATTAAGGGTTGCACCAGGGAACTGTTCTTGGGAACTGACTTAATGTTTGCTGCTCTAAAGCAGCCATTGAAATTACACTAATTTTCTATGACCCTTCACATTTTAGCATTAGAGCTGTCAGGCATGGTCAGATATAATAGGATCTCAGCCATGAGTAGCAGAGAATATGATATACTTTTTCTCAGTCTGACACAATGCTTATCACCAATACTAAACGTCTTGGGCTCTGAGGACCCATCCACGTCTCTTTCAGTGACAGTCATTTAGCTCTTCACTCTGACACAGAAATCAGGCATATAAAACAAAATGATTAGCATGCCTTTTTGGCATGATGAAACCAAATTAAAAAAATTGCAAGCAGGGCTCCATTAACAAATGCTAATTAAAAAAAAAAAAAAAAAGAAAAAGAAATATTTCTGAACATGTCTTTTCACCAGTCTATAATCTATAGTCCTGCAATGTTTCAGGGATCATGAGGATAGGACATACTGGACCAGAGGGCCATCTAAGTCAGCAAACTAGTCCTAGCAGTGGGCACCAGAAGTAGCCCAGGAAGCATTTCAGATGTTGAGCCCCCCCAGTATCCCTTCGTCCTTCCAACTGGGTTTTGTCAGAAAGATATTTCTGTAACCAGCAGCTTCTGATGGATTTCTTTTCTATTAACTTGTCAATAAGTCTCTCCTTGAACCTAAACCCCTCCATTGCAAAACAACTTGAAACCTTTAAAAAAATCTCTGGTGAGCCTTCCATGTGCTAATTCCAATTGTTGTCCCCTAATTGTTATGCTGGGAGAGACCAGTAACAACTCCATTCACCTCAGTGCTCTTCATGATTTTACTAACCTCTGTTCTAGTCCCTCTCAATTAGCATTTTCCAGACCGAAGAATCCTTAATTTCCTTTGTGCGAAGATCTATCATACCTCTGATAATCTCTGCTAGTCTTTACAGTAACATTGCTCATTGTAACCTATCTTCTTAAGAGGGGCACTGACAGCAAGTAACAATACAGGCACAACAAGATAAAAATCTCTTAAAATAGTTCTAGAATTTAGACAAATGTTCTGCTTTTAATAGTTTTCTTTCAGGTTTGGGTTAATTTGTTTTCTAGTAAGCAGGTAGCAAAAAGCAATGGACCATACATAAGGTAAGGGAGAAGAGTGAAATAAGTTTTAGAAAATAAATAAACTAAAAGTGAAAACAAAAAGGCCAAGCACATTTCAAAGACAGGACAAAGTCAGCAATGTGGTGGTAAAGGGAACTGAAGATGTCAAAGGAGGAATAATAGTATGACAAGTTGCAAGACTTTAACAGAGAATGTAAGATTTCTGTCTGAAGCAAAACCAAGAACTGATCAAGATAAAAAAATAAAGAGGAAATAAAATTGCCAACGGAACAGATGTTTTATTCCAAGGTGTTGGTTCAAGATCGTAAATTTACATTAATAACTTTTGCAGCACAGGGAAAGAGCAGAGAATGGCAAGACATACATTAAAACAAAGAGTTTGAAAAAAACATGCATAGTTTGAAAGAGTTTCCCCCAAACAGCTGACAGATTTAAAAGAGACACAATTCTTTCACATCACAACCTAAACAAACAAATTGACTGTATCTTTTTTCTGTCTTACAACTTTGTGAGAAATCATCACACAAAAAGTTTTCCAGTTGCAAACATCAACATGGAAAGGATCAACACTGAAGGAAACAGCACTTAAAAACATAGGCATGATGTGCATTAAATTTAATGTAACCTCCGTTCCATTTTCAAAGTACCTAATGAAAGAGAACTTTTACCACACCAGCTGATCATCCAAAACACAGCAGCTTATGTGCTACATCCTTATCAACACAGTACTTGAAGAATGTGTTGTTATAATTAAACCTGAGAGTCACGGTTTTAACAGAGCAGCAGGCAGGTTGTCTAGGGCAAGGCTTTAGCAGCCATAACCAGTTTTCCTGAATATTAGCTAGAGGCATTTAAATCACAGTTCATGTACTCTAAATAAACAATGCTGCAGTTCTACACCAGACAGTTTTTGATGTACATTCCTATACATTCTTAAATGTGAATTTTTCAGAGCCAGCATCTCTCAAGTATCAACTATCTGGTAGGTCAAAACCCTTTACTGTCACCTCTCTAAAACTTTTCTTTTCCCCTTAGAAAGCAATGTATATACAGGAAAGGGGTTGCATAGGGAACTACTACTCCTATCAGCAGCATAAAAAGCAAATTTGAATAATAATAAAAAATTTCTCAAAGTGTAGTATTTGGCTCAAAATTCCAATACCATCCCCTCCCTACTCCGCAAAGATTAAAAGCTGCTATCATGTAACTTCAAAGTTTTTCATTTTTATTTCATGATCCACTGGCAAATGTGACTATATGGTCTTAACACTTCAGACCCAAGTGTGACACAGTGATTAGGATGTACTCAGAACACACCACCTGTATAGCTTCAGAATTATATTTTCAGAAGTAACACTTCAGACTCACAAGCAATGATATTTCCTTATTAAGCCAAAACCCATAAGCTTAACTTCAAAGAGATCCAGTGTGCTTTACTAATTAAAGTGTGATAAGATAAAGTTAATTATATTTCAATATAATCATACTTCAATCAGCATAATGCAATATAACTTGGATCACTGGGAAACAGAGAATTTACCTTGCAAGAATAAATTTAAAGAAATTATGAAGTAAATATTTCAAAGGGCATGTATAAAGAATTATTCATTCATTCATTTAAAAATATAATTGAAACAATAATTAGAAAGAACTGGGCATGACTGTTAAGGTAATGGGCATCACTGGAGTGATAATACACCACAAACACCATCTGCAGATCACTGTCTCATCCCATTCATGACATTCTCTGATTACAATCTGAATTTAAAGAAATCACACGAGAAATAATATCCATCTTTATGAGCAAGAACAATTCACTTGGCTAACTGGAAGGTAGCAGAATGGCTGTGAGAAGTATCTGTTTTGTTCTCAGGTATACCCAAACAGCAGGTGAGTTCAGAATACAAGAGATTATACAGGATTGGTCCATAAAAATAAAATATTATTTTATGTATCAGTTAATAAGACACAATTTAAAGCTAAATATTATGGCTTGTCTTCCAAGTGGAGAAATGGTTAGTCTGCTATGTTGCTTGAGGACACTAGGCAGAAAAAGCAAAATCACCTGGAAATCAGCTCTAAAAGAGTTAACAGTTCCTAGTTAACCTCTCAGTTAAAAGGTCCTGAACAGTTTTCTAACAGTACCTAGTCAACCTCTCAGAAGAATGGCCTCAATTAGCCATGTTCTTACACACTTCATGTTTGTAATGTTTTGGTAGCAGCTTCCTTTGCCTAGAATTGCCAGTAATTTAAGACCATTTCTTTGTAAAAGACAGAATCAGTTTAGAATATTGGGGTCAACTGAAGTAATTAGTGCATGCATTCCTTCAAAAGTTTTGAAGGACATTCAGATTCATATATGCACACCAAGCAGCACATGGGGGACATCGGTGGCAAAATCAGGAGAAGAAAGGATGGTATTTTAAATGTAGACTGTTAGCTTGCCAATGACAAAGTTAAAACAATACAAAATCAATGGACACTGTTGCCTCAGGGAAGCTCTTATCCATTTCTCTCTGTTCAATTCAGTGAACTACTTCACTTTCAGTGTGTCACCAAGTTGCAGATACCTTAAAACTGACAATTAGGATAGCTTACCGTATCTTTATTAGTGTATATTGTCACAGTCAAATGCTTTAAATAAAATAATGGACTGCTAAATGTGTAGAAGTTCAGGTGCCTTTTTTTTGAGGACTCTTGACAGGCTGTACACAGCCACAAATCTTAATCCATTCAAGCAATCCATTCACTTTGCTGCCTAAGGGTAGGGTTACTAAGTAGGAAATTTTAAAAAATTTCAGAAAAACATAAAAGGAATACTGCCTGTCAATATGAGAAGAGGTATTACTAAGCAATAATAGCAAAGCTATTAATGAAGTCCAAATAAAATCCAGAACTTTAGAAAAGATAGTGAAACTGCAACTATTCAAACAAAAGGCTGGAAGGTGGTCACCTTCATATTTTGGGCTTGCATGTGTCAGATGTCCTCTGGTTTGCTGACAAGCACACACTGTATAAATGTGTTTGTACATTGTAAAGAAGTAAAATAGCCAGAAAATTAAGCCCTCAGAGTTAACAAACTCATATTGTGGAGAAATAATTAAGGCAACTTGATGTTGTGAGCAGTTACCTAATTTAACCTGCCAGTGACTGAAAGTTAAAAGAGAATTAGCACAAAACTAAAATATGCTGTTATCACTGAAGAATCATCAAAGACAAAATTAAAAGTATGTTTTATTAAGAATTCAAAGATATGACAGCATACCAATTATGGCAACTAAAGCTCTTTGGCATCATTGAACCATTAACATTGGATAGGTAATGTATGAAAATTGTATTTAGGGAATAAGGTTTCAGTAAATTTAATAGCAGTAGAAGATGAATAAAGATGTAACTGAGATGAATAACTTCTTTCTCACATATGAATACATGTAATTAGTTAAGAGACAGGATCAGTACCAATTGGGTCTAGCAATGTGATTCAAAGCACAGGAGCAATATCTAAAGATTAAGGGAAACAGATTTTTTTCTGTCTTGACATGGTAAGACAGAAAGGCCTGCTACATGAAGTCCCAGAACCCAAACAGTCTATGAAGATCCCACAGTTAGTAAATTAGGCAGGACGCTTACCATTGAAAACTAAATAAGAATCAGGATGGAGCAAGGCAGCTGCTCAGGAACTAGCATCAGTCCCCAAAGAGTTGGTAA
Organism: Molothrus ater; assembly: GCF_012460135.2. NCBI lineage: Eukaryota > Metazoa > Chordata > Aves > Passeriformes > Icteridae > Molothrus > Molothrus ater. The sequence goes on from NC_050478.2 coordinate 61,814,776, forward strand.
AAGTTAAAAAAGCAATACTTAAGAAAGAAATGGAAGACAACTGAAAACCTTCAAAAGCGTCATTATGAAAGGACATCAGTGATGTCATCAGATGGGAACATTAAATCTAACAGTTCTGATAAAGGAAAAAAATTGAAAACTTTTGTTACTAAAGAGATGAGTATAGAAACAAAGAGAGAGATCTTGATAGCAAGACTGACAGCGATGAAAAAAAAAAAATGTTTTTCCTGAGGTGCCCAACATTCTAATCAGAAAATCATATTACAATTTGCAGGGGAAGAGACCTCCCCAAAAGCCAACAAATTTCTGTAGCAGGCTAAAACTGCAGAATTAAATGAAATCAATACAGAGAGAACTGAAAAAATGTCTCAAATGAATGAAATAAGGTGGTTATAACTACTCAATTTTGCAAGCTGAACACAAGTTTGAATGTAATCATTACCATGAACTCCTTCTGCTAAAGCCCACTTAAATGTAATGAATAATTTTATAAAATACTCGAAGTACAATACAGAGGGAGTAGAATATAAAAATGGAATCGAATCTATTCAGTGGAAACAGCAGTGTGTGCATTCAGACTGTATCACTGAAACCAATTTTATCAAATCACACAATGTTCCACAATAGCCTTCGGGCATCAGTTAAAGAAAACCTGGAAAACCTGTCAAATGCCTGCCAGGCACAACAGTGCCCTTTTGGCTCTGCAATACCAGCACAAAATAGGAAGAATTCTTAGGCAGCAAGATCCACAAGGCTGGTGCAAAAACTAAAGTCCCAAGCTGAAATCCAATGTCTGGGTGTAATGTGTCAGGCCTAACACAGACACTGGCTTTTCAACCACGAAAAAAACAGAAGGCATGGTATAAAAGGAAGTCTGAAGGAAGTAGCAAATCAGGATCATTAAGGATGAAACAGGCTGTATCTCAAACAATTTAAACTCATTCATTATGGAGAGAATATTGAGCAACTGATACAAAACTACCATCTATGTAACAGCATTCTGAAAATCCTTATTCCATGTGGGTGGGAATTTCAGACATGCTTGAAGTAGATAGAAAAACATGGAAAAACTTCAGAAATTATTTATTGATTTAACCTTTGAGTCCATTAATGAAAAATACTTCAGCCTCTGTGATCTATTGCAAGTCTTTATAATTCACAACACCTCCTTTCCTTCTGTTTCAGTGCCAGCGTTGAAGTTCCAGGAATTTCAGTAGGTTGGGTTTTCTTATCGGCTGAGTAGAAGACATACTAGTTAGCATTTCTCTAAAGGTTTTTTAGGGTTTTACCTTATCAGAAAAAAAAAATCTGAAAATATTAATTACATTTTACAGTTCTCATTTTCTTCTATTTTTCTTGTTTTTTTAGAACATACCATATTTTTCAGCCTAATAGGTTTAAATGTTAGTATTTCTCCCTTTAGGGAAAAACTGAACCCTAAAAAATAGTAGCAATAACAAAATTTCTTTGGCATCTGGCTTGCCGTTAACAAAAAATAGAAGAAATATTCTAAGGAGAGGGCAAAGACCAGTTATCTAGCTATAGACCAGAGAAGATGAGTCGCCTACATGTAATCATATGGTGGTGTAAGCAAGCACTGAACTATGATGTGTTTTATGTCAGCAGTATCTAAAGAAACATCCTTCAGGCCCACATCTGTCAGCCAGTAGTTCATGTAGTAACAGGAGCAGCCCAGACCTCCTCAGAGTCCCCTGATTTGATCTAAGCAAGGAACACATCTAAATGGAAGGGCTAAATGTGCAGACAGCATATCTCAAAGTCAAATCTGTTACGGGCAAACAAATAACCTCTCTTCTTCAGAGGGACTCCTGCAGTCACTGCAAATAATCTAAGCATATGGAAAATCTGAAGACAGGCACATTGTGTCTCTAAATGAACCAAGACTGAAAGACAGCTATGGCAAATGCAGCTTTTTGCTAGGCACAGGAGCACTTAGCAAACATGTAAGTGGTTTCAAATGTCCACTTCACATATAAAAAAATACAAAGGTATGATGCAGAGTGTAGTTGTGTGAGGTTTAACTGAAGGAGCTATTAAAGAAGCAGCAGATGAACCCTATTCATAACTTTGTAACATTCCTCTCATCTACTGTGAGAGTCTGAGGTATCTGTTAACCTGCCTGAACTCTTCATCACCAGATACAAGATCTTCAGGGATTGCTCTTTAGGACTCTTCCCTAACATACAGAAGGTAAAATGCAGGCAGGATACAAAATAAGTATCTGTAAAGGAAAGCAGGAGGTTTAAGGAGAAAAACAAGGCACAATGACTTTCCTAAAATAGCTGAATGGTGGACGTCACCTTGAAGAAGGACTTCAGAAATACTACATGGGCTACCTTGCCTTTATGGAAAACAGGAGCAAAAGGAGAATCCGTGATGAGAACTCAAATCCCTTTTTTCCTTCCAGCTAAAACACACGCTACCTTCACAGGCAATGATCGTAGTGAACTCCCAAAAGATAATGCAAGGCCTAAAATCCATTGTATATATGCAAAAGTAAATAGAAAGATGCAAGACTTTAAAATCCTGTCCGCCAGAATCACAGCTAATAATTCCAGAACAAACTTGTTTTGGTGATAAAGGTCAATTTGTGTTAACTGTGGCAGCCTACAAGGTGCAACAGTGGCATCTCAGTATAACCCTGGGTTATGAGCACCTATCAAACTTGCAAAGGCACCATTTCCCACAGCAAAAACACTTTGGGCCTGCTTCAGGTTTCAGAACTTGGCAGAAAGCTGCACAAGGACAACACACACCTTGAGGTGCCTCACCAAGCCTTCGAGCCAGGCTTTCTGTGGAGGCAATGCAGGTGCTACTGGAGTAACTGAGAACTTGCACTGTGAGGGATTTCCTTGACAAAACAGCACACTGAATTTAGGAAGTAAATACTTGGAAGATGCCATTGTGAGTTTCTGGGTCAGGGCTCACTTATCAGAAAGACAAGGTATTCAGATGTAATGTGTTTTTCATCCCATAAAAAAGTAATAAAATAAAAGTAAATGTAATAAAGGCATTTTATTTATTATGAAGGAAGTCCATCAGAAAATTAAAAAAAAAAACCAAACCAAACCAACATTCTGGGAAATAGGAAAAATCACATTTATACCAGGTCATTAAATAAAATCTTGTTTCAAGGGGAAAAAAACCCAGCAGATCAGAGGAAAAAATCTCAGGATAGAAGTTTAAAAAGAAAGGATAAATTAATACCAAGAATTCATCAAAAGTATTAGAAGATGATGTGAAACAGGCTTTTATGACAGAGTTAAAAAATGAAAGGAAAATCGTCAAAGCTAACTTCTGGATGCTCCAGAAGTCTAATGGAAGGAACAATTAATTTCTGTGCAAACTCTTTGCAGAGGATGGGAACATATCCCATAGAAATGCTACATTACAAAAAACAGAATTAAAAATCCCCAGCCACTGCCATTGTACTAACATAATCACTGATTCAATGCACATTTAGTTCAATCAACAAAACAATTTTTTGTTCTTAAGAATTATTTGAACATTTGCCTTAAGAAAAAAATATGTTTATTTGCATTATTAATGAAAACACAGAAATATTATCTCATCACTTAATGCCATAATTACTGTACTTCACTTAAATGCCGTCAAGTAAAAGCTGTATTTTGTGAAAACATACGTTAAGAGACAGACTTCAACTTCTTCTATTCTTGTAATGATGAAAACTCTCAAAATACATCAAAAATTTGCATTCTGTAGAAAATATAACTAAATTATCTAAGGTAACCAGCAGCAGCAAAGCATGTTATGACTTAGTGCTGTTAACTCTATATGATATTTTAAAGACATAAACAAAGCAGGAATGTAAATCTTAACAAAATCATGTCTGATCTTTTATATAGAGTTTTAACATTTTTGAAGACAAAAACCAGATAACTAGGACATTCTTTTTGTACATCACTCTGAAATACTCTGGCAAAGCACTAACAGTTCTGTTCACTATGTTATGATAAATGGCAATAAGGACTCCTATTTCCCACAGAAAGTTGTATTGGTTAGTGTGGCAAGGTTGTGATAGTAAGGGAGCCTGCAGGGGTAGAGTATGCTACATGGAAAAATACTTCCCAGGTCACAGCTGGGAGTCCAGCTGGCTGCCTTAGCCATTTCTAGGAATAAACATGTGAGTCAGGTACTCCCCAAATCTGAAGTCAGCAGTGTGGGAGCAGCTGTCTCACTGCAGTGGAAAATTGTGCCAATCTGTTGTTCAAACCTGAACTCTACAGTCTGTCTGTCTGCCTCCCTCACTCTGCAGAGTCTGGGACAGTAGATTTCCCTTCACCAAGCACAGTGGCTAAACATCAACTGTGGGACACACACACACACACACACGTACAAATTCAGCAGCAGCTCTATGATCACACAACCCATTTTTCAGATGTGTGTACCATTGTGTAGTAAGTTGACGGCTTATGTTTTGTTGAGAAGTTTGTCTCAACAAAAATCCTTCAAGGCAGATAAAAGCTCAGAGAGATCAGTATTCTTCTGTAATACAAAGCTTTTTGTAGAAGACTGATTCAAATTTGTTGAGGTTTGAGATGTTCAAAAGGTATTACCCCAAAGCTGACTGCAAGTCTGTACGGAGCTGTGTTCTGATCTCAGAGTTGCCTCCCCTGCTGAGGGCCAAGGCTCCTCCAGAGGCCAACCACGGAGGCATCTGACCCAGCAAACCATAAGATAATTTATTTCTATGGCCTCTGGGTTTTACTAATAAATATTTTCTCCAGATTCAAGACAAAATGGCTTACAATCAGCCACTCTAGCTTTCTCTTCTCCTATGGGAAAGGTGTTTGGACATACTAACATTTTCCAGCTTGAACTAGCATCTGAATTACAACTTTCCAGTAGGCGGATTGAGAAGAATGTACATTTACTCTTGTACCAGACTTGCAATACTGTCCTCCAACCAGACTTGCAATACTGTCCTCCTGTTATGAAGTAATTTAACAGCTGGACTTTGTCAATTACTCCTACTAAACAAAATGACAGCTCTACATAATGATGAGGAGCAAAATAGAAAGACAAAAATAATTATAAGTGCATGAGATAAGTGGTTCAGCTGTGGAAAATAAACATTCATCTGTTATAGTCAGATATTTGTCTTATGCACAAACCTTTTAAGGTTTCAGGTCTGTGACTATTTTGCCATGTAATATTAAGTTTACAACTATAAATGACATTCTTACTAAAAAAGAGGTGAATCATCAACTTCTGAATACTTTATACAGACCAACATAAGATGCACATGAACAAAATTTGAGCTTAGCCGAAGTAATCTGTACCACTGTCCCCAAAAAAATATACAGACAAAACCTCTGGGTAGCAGAATTATCATTCTTCTTGAATGCAACAGTTTTAATTGGATAGCTACACTTTTAAAGAGGTTTAAAAGGCTTTGTATATTTCTGTTTCCTAGTTTTCTTCATTTAAGCAGTTTGTGTTTAAAAAAATAACCATTAAAGGTACCGAACAGTTACAGAAATATTGCCTTTTTCATTAATTCATTCTTTTCAACTGATTTTCCCTGAAAGTTCGACAAATGTAGATTCAATCAGCACTTATCAGCTGGCCAGCTACCACCTTCATCAAAAACTCCTTTGTGTCACATTGTCTTATGTGATCAGAATAACATGGCTTACAAAACGAATTCATTACTTGGTACTATGGCAAAAATGTGAAAAAAATACACACTGAAATGAAGAAATACTTTTCTGAAACATATCAAATATGAAAATTTAATGTCATCATCAGAATTTTCTGATGCATATCTGAGCACTATAAGGTGTACACATATTTATATCTGTACTAATCTGCTATCACAAATACTTATACATCTTAATATATGTTTGGATATGCTTAAAAGCTTAGGAGCAAATTAAAACTGAGAATTACTTGCCAAGTCAATCTGCTATCAAGCAAATTGATATTAATTACAGTTATTGTTTTAAAAACAAATTAGACTTCCCTCCCCAGGTTGTGTTTCAGGAAAGTTAATCACAATAAAATAAGTACTCAGGAAAAAGCCAAAGTGATTTTAGCTATTTTGCTTTAAAACACTAGAGAAATATCCCAGTAAGTACAAACAAGAAGTTAAACTCATAAATATTAAATGCTTTAAAACTTATTTTCACTACTGCATTCCTTCCTTATATCCTTACTACAGATTTTGTATCATTACTTCCAAAGAACACATTCACATGCCTTCAGGGGGAAAAGAAAAAAGGAAAAAAAGATACCATCTTGCTACACTGAAGAAACTGAATTAGATGTACTTTACTAATTTCTACTGTATCATCTAACAATACTCCCACATTAGGATTTTTCAGAAGAAAACTGCAGATGAGGCTGCCCAGAAAAAGGAGAGCCTAATAATAACTGCATACAGAGAGTATCCGTCTAAGCAATTTCACTACTTATATTTAGCAAAAAGAGTAAGCCAGACTGTAAGCCAAGTATAATAATCAGATGAAATTGCTTTTACATTTCATCAGGGCACATATCTTCTCTTTCCAGCAACTATTCAAAAAATTATTCCTTGAAATTTTGGCCAAAGCAGAGCATCACAGTGTAATGATCTCAAAGGATTTGAACAGCAAATGCCCTGTGTGCCCACTAAGTCTGCACTCAGCAAGCTGGGCTCATCCTGGGTACTTGATTTCCCAGGCTTCACCCTCCAGTTCTTACTGTGGAAGTTGAATAGTAACCTGAGAACCAGGAGAAAAAAAAACCCAAACCAACCCTCACATAATGGTTCTCTTATCTCCAGAAAAACCTGTGTATTATATAGAAGAAAATGCTGTAAAATGGGAGTACCCATAAGCATGCACATCCTGCTAAACAGGTCAGTATGCAGACCCAAAGTGATCCAGAATCCAAAGAGACTTAATATAAAAAAATTACAGAGCATGGAAATTTTGAAATCATAGCTCCTTATACAGTATTTTCCTCAAAATAAACAGGTTGAAGTTACATTTGGTGTCAACTAATCTGCAAAGTAGTCTGTAAATTTGGAATTATTTTATGTTAACATCACATCACATGATTTGCTTGGGACTTGCGTATTTTTATGTGTACATCCTCACACGTGAACCGACAAGATGCACAAACAACAGGATAACTGAGAGTTGACAGCCCAGAAAACTCCAATATTCTTGATGCATCTGGCATGAAAGACTATGGCTACCGAACAGTGACTAGTAATTTACAAAGTGGCAAAAATCTAATCCTGTAAACCATGGCAGTAAAGAGATCTCTCCATGAACTAACCAAAACCTGAATTACAATCTGTAGAACAGTGAAGACAAAGATTCAGAAGTTGCAGATATTGCCTTCCTGCCTTTCATTCCCTCACTAGGAAAAATGTATCTCCTTGCTGAACAGTAAGGGTGCAGTAGCATTAGCTGAGAAAAGGGCAAAGTACTGTACAGGCCAAAATGGAAAGACTGTCCTCCTAAAACAACATTTAGCTAGGTTGAAGTCATGTTACAATTAGTTAGTTCAGCACCTTTGAAACCTCTAGCCTACTTTCACCTCTTTCCAATACCTTGTCAATCAAATGCAGGGCAGGAAGGGTTATAAACCTACCAAAGTCCAAATTTAAATTTCAAGACAATTAAAGAGAACTAATCCTGTGATAAAAAGGAGTTTGTCCATCAAAAGTTACACCATGAAGCACTAGGGTCAAGTCTAGACACAAACTTGAATATACCTCTGTACTATTTGATAAAAAACACCCACGTTCTAGCTTTTGGTGCTAATTCAACACCTTTTAAAGGCACTCAATTAATTTAAAACATAAGAAAAAAAAAAAGAGACATGTTTGGTAAAGTGATTAGTTCAGACTCCAAGAGCAGACAAAAGACAGAGTAGAGAGAAGAGTCTAGAGACTGAGGTATAAAATTACAGATAAGTACCAAATACACTCAGCAATTTCTTAGCAGAGAACGTAATAAGGATTTTAAACAGATGACATTTGCATTTGCAGTAGTCAGACTGACAGAACAGATGTGCTAAAACCCATTAAAAAAAGCCCAAATCTGAAAGCCTTGTCAAGGTTTGTTAGGGACACGATTTACACGTCTGCAAAATGAGCTCAACAACGTCTCTCTCTGAGAAACAGAAGTGCATTTTGAGAAAGAAAATGAAACACATTCACATTGTAAAAAAGTGAGGGAGTTGATATAGTCTACTTCATAATTACCTGCATTTTGAAAGTGAGTAGAAAAAGGTATATAAAAATAGTAAGTGCTTATTTTAAAATTACTCTTTTCATGGCCCTCTGATTCTACTTTCAGTAGATGTCAGGGAAGTAAGGAGCCTTGTTGAAGCTAGCTGTCCCAAAAGGACTCTGTAACACCTTCTCTCAGTTTGGACAATATCTCTAGTTTCCTGGGACGTCAGGCAGTTGTCTGTAATGCTGGGCAATAAGGTCTTCAGTTTGCACTTGAGTGAATAATTTCCTTTCAAGTTTGTGATTTATTTTCCACTGCACACATTCACTTTAGGTCCTTTACTGCCTTCTTCCAACCGCAGTAATTATGTATCTACCTGTGCTGAAAAATCAAGGCTTGATTACAGAAAAAATTAATGGAGGCTCAGAGAGGCTTTTGAGTAGGTCAGATTTTAATGGAAAAGGGAGAACCAGTGAAAAGAAACCCCAGAACTTTCTGCCTGACAGAGCTGTGGCTTCTCTGCTGGCAGACCAAGTTTGCTGTCCTTCTGATGATATTGGAAAGCTCCAATGTTTCCAGTCTGAGTTATGAGACAATCTCAAATGAACAGCAGTAACCCTCCACAATTAATGTTATGCTCCTATCTCAGGGGACAAACAAAAACAAACTGGGAGGCAAACCCAGCTTTTCCTCAGAATTACTCTGTTCTCCAAAACAGAAAGGTATAGTCTTTCAGTCTAGCTCTAAATTTCCCTACTTTTCTATTTGTCTAGATTTTAGGTTTACAAATCTCTTATCAAGCAGCAGTATTAGGAGACATAAATATAAATTTTGATGAACAATCACTTCACAAACCAAAAAGGTAAGAGAATATAGTCTGGGCAACAAAAGCAAATTTGGAAAACACATTACCAGTCTAAGGACTTTTTAATGGGTATATATTCACATTGCTGATTATTCAAGCAATTACAAAATATGACATTCAGATCTCAGGTTTCTTTAACTCAAATACATTCCAATTGTTTGCTTTTACCATCAAAAGTAAATTTCAGGGGATTAAGTTTCAGAACTTCAAGATAATTAAAGCTGTCTTGCTCTTTTTGCAACTACAAACATCACCTTTCAGAAATATAATCTATGCTGAATCTTGAAAGTTGAGATCACTTGAAAAACAGCGCATATTTTGATATAATGACACCAAAAAGAAGACTTTATGATAAAAGACGAAATCTGTCTCTGGATTAAATTCACTTAGCAGCAATTTCTAGAAGTCCTCTATTTAGTTGCAAACTCATGCAGGAATCAGTCCTGTGAATAGTGCCTGCAGATTACTCTATTAGCCCCCAGAGACCATACACCAGGGCACTAGTTCTTACTTAATCCCTACAGACTCTGCACACCCTCTACAATAATAATCAATACATCCTCACTTTATGCTGTTGTTCTCTAAAATAGTTTAAAAATAAATTCTCAGGAAATATATCTATATATCTCTATTTATATATTAGATTTCCAGATATATGCAGATCGGTGGATCAACTGCTCAACAGTATTTTCCTGAAGAGTCAAACATACTGAAATTTCAGTGCAAAAAAGTGCAAAATGTGATAGAAGGAATTTCAAAAAAAAAAAGTATAAATGAAGCCTTTTGTACTTCAGTTTTTCACAGTCTAATGGATTTGCCTTTCTTGCTTTATATTCTATGCATTTTGCTATTGATCTTCATAGTAAACCAAAAATGTTGGCACATGGTTAGGGAGAGTGGCTCTGCAATACAGAGAGTTGCATATCAAAAGCCAGCACTAGAACATCAATACTAAATTTTAAAATTCATTTCTATTGCTCATGCCTGCAGAGAGTCCTCAAAAAGAGGAAAAGTGTGACATTTCTAACTTCACAGAACAGAGTGTCAAGAATGCTCCATTCTTTTAAAAAAGAGAGTTTCAATATAGAGAGTACTCTGTCTGGAGTACTCTTGGAGAACTCTAACTTCTCTATGAGGTATTCTGTGCTCAGCAGGATATAAATAAATCCTCACTCTGAAGAAGATGCCTCTGCAGTCACTTATTGCTCTCCAGAGGAAGTAAAAGCATTTTTCTCATCTTGGAGAATAAAAGCCCCGGAGTGTTTTGTTGGCCTGATTGAGAAAAAGACTCAGAAATGAGTTGGTTATGTCTTTGGGGTTCCAAAACAAAAATTATGACATAGCTGTTTCTTTTCCTTTTTTCTTTCATTTTTACTTGCTGGACTAAATTTTATGTGCTTAGATGTCTGAATGCAAGTTATTAAACACTTAACTGATAACCATTAGCATTCCCTGATGCATGGCTTTACTTCTTCAGCAGGTTAACCTATATAAGTATTGCTTTCATAAAATTCTTGGTGAAGTTATTATTAGAGCAGACGTCACATTCTAGAGACAAAGGTGACATTTCGAATCTACTGATAAGTCCTTGTACATTTTGTGTAGGAAGCTTCTAGATCATTTTATGGCCCCAGCAATAGAGAAAAGAGATATAGGGGGTTCTACTTTTGGTTTATTTTACCTTTTTGATAAATGGGAGATAATCCCTTTTGGCTATTAAAGTAGTTTAAACATATATTAATTTTTAGCTATTCTGGCTCTAGGCTCTGGACTTGTCTGCAGCTATGTTAAGTTCTGGTAAATTTTGTGCTGAGATCTTAAAGGAATATCTACATGAGAATGAAATAGCTGGCTGCTGTCACGAGAATAAAGTCTACAAACAAAGACTCTATACTCTTAAGGGCAAAGAAAAAAACCTTGCATTTTACAGATGAGCACATGTTCAAATATCCAAAACATTTTCTCTACCTTGCATGGCTTCTTTATCCTGCTGCCATATAGTTCAAAGATTTTTCCATCTTAATATCTGGAGACTATTTTCTAACAGGAACTACTAGATAGTTTGCTATTTTCTTAATAAGCAGGATAAGTAAAGTTTATTGTTCTTTAAAATCAAGACATCAAACCAGTTTTCTTCCTTGTTAAGTTCACTACAAAAAAGCCCTGGAAAAAGACGTATGACATACATTACTATATGCTCAGTGACCAGCTGTTTTAAATTTGGGTATTAAGTAATTCACTCTTTGCTGTGTGCAAGAGCTGAATGATTTAATAAATCCCCATATGCCCCAACATGTGCCAGCTATACTGGGTAATCAAAAATCCAGCTGTTGTTATGATAATAGCTTCCAATTCTAAAACTACTGAAGAGAATAATGAATCAACTTCAAGTCAACTAAGACATAAACTGACACAGTTCCACTTAAGATACGTGGGAATACAATACATCTGTTAATTAAAAACTAACACTGATCCATAGTCACATGAAATTTAGTGCCAAGAATTCATGGGCATTGTTTGTGGTGGAAAATTAATGCAAATCAACCTGTATGAAGACAAGCAGCCCCATTTCCATCAGTTGTCCTAGATGCATAGGAATGTCCTATAAATTACACATTCAGTTTGCAAAACAGATTCTATTGTGTCACAGTTGGCTTTCTTTCTTACATATTTTAATTCCCATGCAGCTATTAGATGACATGTTTTACATAGCTAGACTTCTCAATTTTTCAATTATCACAAAAAAACTGATTATGAAAGTTTGATTGGTTTGATGTACCGGTATTTTAATGCAAGGTAAGAGTCAAAGGTACAATGTCACTGCCTTAAGTCATTGAACAAAAACACAAACAAAGAAAGCAGAAAGAGAGAAAGTAGCCAAACAAGGTGTCAGAAATTATTCTCCAGACACATGGTTTTTTGACAATCAGTGCAGAAATACCCATCAAAATATGTCACTATTAACTTTTTAAAAGCTAAGAAAATACTTTCTTGGATATGAAATTATTACTTATAGTTACAAATGCTTTGCAGGTAGATACAACTTTCATCTTGGTGTCAGCATAAGCAAATACATTAATGATACATTCTTTCATTTCTCACAATTAGCTGTGTTATTAAGGGAAATAATTTTGAAATTAATCTAGATCTCATCAGTCCCCTAAACAAGATTAGAGTGTTACTATATTGATGCAAATTTACATAAGATATATGACATAAAATACTTATTAGAACAAACAAACACAAAACCAAGCCATTTACAATTGCTGGAGCTGGATCATCTCCTGTACGCAAAGTGTGCAATGCTCTAAAGCCGCATTAAAGACAACTTCAGTAACTCCAACTTCAAGCAATCTATATATAGTAGTTTATGTATAAAAAATCATTTAAGAATGCATTTTTTCAAAAAAGTTTGGGAATATATTGACAAATTAAAAGCATGTCATGCAGAGATTTAAGATGCTTATAAAAGCTTGAGTCCAACCACATCAAGGGGCTTACAGAAAACTCAAAGACTTTGAAAGCTTAAAGGACCTCATTTTTTTCATACCTTAATTATGAAGTTGCAAATAATTGTGTTTTCAGCCACATGTTCTTGACATTGCAACAAACCCAACACTGTCATTTTCTCAATTATTAGTAGACTTACTTTTCTTTAAGGAAATCCACTACTTGTTTGAAGTCTGCCACACAGTATTCTCTTTTCATGTCCATGAGCACACTGTCAGAGGCTGACTGGACTGGTATGTGCAGAAAAGCATACACTCTTGGATGATTGAGAATCTTGGCCATTTCCTGAGAGTTATTAAAAGAAAAAGAAGTTTTAAAGCATTATGAAACTAATACAGAAAACTCAGATTAATATATGGGGTAAGTATCAGCAGTAATACTTCTAAAACCCAAACAATACTAAATTGCCCCAGCCCAGTTTGAAACAGTAGGGACAGGTGTAAATATCTGAAAGCAATTTTTTTTAGGAGAAAATAAGAAGAAAGTGATGAAATCAAATCTCCTTTGAGATAGGGATCACATTCCCTATGTTGTATTGATTACACAATTAAAAGAAAATTTTAGAGGCAAAGTATTATGAAAATCAGTGATTTCAGACAGTGGCTGTTTTCAGAATATGGCAAGGGTTAGTTGCTTTCTTGTTGGAATGAAGTAACTTCTCAGATACCAAAATGAGAATGTCTGTAATTGGAGCATCCCTAAAGTTGGCCAGTTGCTAATTAAGGTACACCTCATCACTTGCAAACATGCTCCAATACTGGTCTGAAATGTTGCCTGTGTTACTTCAGAGAAAAGGACTGAAATTAAAAGTGCTTGGCTATAATTTGAGTAGAATTAATCAGGGGGCAGCTTAAAACAGGATGTGATACAAATGTACAGATTGTACAAATGCAGAAGGTCAGGGGAAGAAAAAGTCAAGGTAAGAGCGAAACAAGGTAAGAGCAAAACCAAACCACCTAATGAAAGCGAAACCAACCTCCCAACAGAGGCTTGGCAAGGAGAAGGAATGTGAGACAGAGAATAGAATATGATGGTCCAGTTTCTCTCATTTTTATTATTTAACCAATTAAGGACATACAGTCAGGCAACAAAGTTTAAGTATTTCTTAAAGTTGAAACCAACCAGCACTGAGATTGCATGCAATATGGTACCATACTGCTTGTTAATTTTTGTCCTGCAACAAATAAGTGAACTTGGACAAAGAACCATATTCTATGAACAAGCACATCTTCACATATGGTTTTTGATTTTCCCTTTCTCCCTGAGCTGTGGGCATACAGGAAATGGCCTGGGACTGAGCACTGCTCTTCTGCCAGTGCATTCTGTGTGCTCCAGTCAGGCTCACTCACGCCACTCCTCCTGTTTTCTCTGATGTCACAGATACTCTGGCTGACAACACATAACTGTTGCCATATTTACTTTTTAAGCTGCAGCTATTTACAAATTCTTCCGGGCCATTAATCAGCAATATTAGTCATGCATCTAGATTTTCTCTCTGCATTTCTAAAAGGCTGCCCTAGATTGTTCAAAGAGAAGGCAGACATCCTTATGCCTTTTCATTTGCAGGAGCTCAGTTTTTAAAGCACTGATTTTTGGAACAAGAAGAAAAAAATGCTCTCTCGATACTCACTTTTTATCTGACAAACAGATGTGTACAAAACCCAAAACTCTATCAAATCACTTCTGGAACCAGTTTTGAAGGTTTCTGTCCAAGATCCTATTACATAAATGTCTCAGAGAAGTGGTTACATTATTCAAGGCAACAGCTACTCCATCTCAGGCATGTAAACTCAATTTAATACATAGAATTGCACACAATTTGATACACAGAAAGGCTGCGTGCAGTGAACCTGGCTCTCAGTGGAAGCTGGAGGTAGCTGGCCTCATGAAAAAAGAGTGAAGAAAAGGCCACCATGCATCCACACAGATTTTGTGTCCAATTTAAATGGAACTATACTTATCTGTGTCCTTAATAATTGTAGATGTTCAGCTAGAACATATTTTCAAAAATGAAATTGTACAGAACAAGTACCTAAAAGTGGGAAACCTTCCTTTTTTAAGCTTTAGAAAATCTTGTGAATGTAATTTATATGAAGCATCCTTGTAGTCATCTGTGACTTTTCTGTTTATCAGTAATCAAATATGTTTCTAAAATACGAAAAATATGAGCTGAAAATTAAGCTATGGACTACAAGCCTATTATTCTGCTTATCTCTTGGTTCCAAGTACCTGATTCAGTTTTCAAAAACAGATTTATGATATAAGGAATGAACGAAAGTCATGTTTCATAACGTGCTTCTAAATCTGCCAAGTTCTTAAAAACAACTCACCCTATGACATAGGAAAAAATATTCTTTGCCATTCCTCTCAAATTTTGCATCTTCTGAATAACAGACTCTTACATATGAGATCAGTTTGTGAATTCTTTTTGAGAGTAAGAAATCATTTAAGTGTTATTTTATTCCAGCTTTTGTAAGGCTGAGAATCATCTGATAGAACAAAAACCCAAACAGATTCACTGTGTCTGTTTGTGATAGAAATATTAAATTTTAAAAATATCTTATTGTTTATAATATCTTATTATTTAAAAACCTATCTTTTTTTACCACAAAGTTTTGATTTTTAAAGTCACAAATGTAGAAATAGCAAATGTTGGTTTTATTTCTCATATTCACCTTAAACAATGAAAATGT
Source organism: Molothrus ater (assembly GCF_012460135.2). NCBI lineage: Eukaryota > Metazoa > Chordata > Aves > Passeriformes > Icteridae > Molothrus > Molothrus ater. Next base: position 61,830,057 of record NC_050478.2, read on the forward strand.
TATGGTGAAATGTGAAGAATGAAAATCAAATTCTAAAATCTCAATAGGGTTTTCCTGCTCAGAGGATTCAAAAAAAACCAAAGCACCCAACCAACCCCAAAGCCACTAGCTGCTGGTCTGACAGTAACAGGCAGAAGCTGGTCTCACAGTTAATCTCTTTCAGGGGGATGTGGCCAAGAGGGAGCTTTTGACCACACTTCCTGTAAGAGGAACCGAACCAATGGTGTCCACCAGCCAGTGTTTAACAAGACTGATCAGAATTCCTTCTTCCAGTTATCCCG